>NC_061806.1:31838643-33203757 GCF_021462225.1 Girardinichthys multiradiatus | reverse complement strand
AGCTGTTTTATATATCCAGGATGTCCTTAGATATTAAGTCCACAACAGATTTCTTTCAAAGAGTGAGATACAGCATAACAAAGCAGGGAGACACAGCAGAGTGGGAGAAGAAGAAGGTTTATATCTACAACTACATAAATGACATGATGGATGATTCTCAGGTAGAAGGAGGTAAGTAAAGTAGATGAGATAAAGACGACATATATTTATTTTAAATATTATGAATTTATGTGTTGAATTAAAGTTAAATTTTCTCTCTTAACTTTGCTTCTATAGTTAAACAGACTGAAAGTCAATCTGCAGCCAACAAAGCGTCTGTTAGATGTGCAACACTGAGCAGAAGACTGCTGTACATACTGATATTAGCTGGGATCATCAGCCTGACCATATACTGTAAGATAAAATATAATGCCTCAAAACTCAGATTCTCAGTGTTTTCTAATCGTGATCCAGGGAATGTATATATAAAGATTTAATAATAAACTTTTTACCAGAGAGAGAAATAACACACATTCAACTGAAATTCTATGTTTGGCATCACTTTAAATATTTTAAGACAGAAGAGGGTTTACAGGAATTTATGAACTTCTTTAAAATTAACAGGCAGTTGAATTATAAAAACAATTATAGTAATTAGAGTGTTAAATGCTGTAGGTTTTACTAAGTAGATATCTTCCCCTCCTCTAAACATTTATTTTCATATCTTGTTGAGTTTGTTTAAGGAGCATCTCTGAAACTCTTATGTCTAACCTTGAATTGTTAAACCAGCCTGATTTCTGCTAAAACTGTCCAATAGTAAACTGTGACATTATTCAGCAGCCTTAATCAATAAACTATATAAATAAGTATGAAGAAGTCAAAAACACCACAGAATGGCTAAATGATGGAAAAACACGAGTTAAATTATTGTTTTAGTTTAGTTTTGTAAAGCTTGTTCCCCTCAATTTACATAGAGTCCGTCTCCACTCCGCTCCAGTCCATCACGGTAACTCCGCAGTAGGGATGGGTACCTTTCACATTTGAACTGATACGGTACTAATGCCAGGTACCTGGGAATCGGTATCAGTACTCAAGGATGGCAGTTTTCAGTACTTGGGTGTTTGTTCATGAGTTAATACATTTTTAATAATAACATCAAAGAAATTTTCAGTTTAACATATTTCTTTCTTAATATATAAACTTTAATGAATATATCAAAACAACATCCAACTGTATTGTAACATCGCAGTTGAACTGTAGAGCACATCACCCCAGTTCTAAAGTCCTTACACTGACTTCCTGCATCTAAGAGAATAGACTTCAATAAACTTCTGTTAGTTAATAAATCACTAAATGGCTTAGCACCAAAGTACATTACAGACTTCTTCTGAACCAAGAGACCAGAGTGGTCTAATTTGCATCCCCAGAACCAGAACCAGAACCAGAACCAAACATGGAGAAGCAGCATTCAGTTCTTATGCTCCACTAATCTGGAACAAACTTCTAGAAAACTGCAAAAACGCTGAATACGAGTTTTTTTAAATGAAGGTTAAAAACCCATTTGTTTAGATAGTTTTAGTGCTTTTGATTGTTCTATTTAAACTACTAACTAAACACATTGGTAAAAGTTTCTACTTGAGATAAAAGTTAATTAGGATTGTCCACCCTGGAACAGACAGCGTAAAGGACCTTGCTGTCCACAGTGAGAAGCAGTTTACTGTAAAAGACCCTCCCTGACAGACCGTGGCTGAGCTGGACACTCCGAGAAGTTAGGAGGAAGGTACAGAGCACCAGGAAGTCTCTGACTCTTGGGCAAGGCGTGGACAAGTTTTAAAAGAAATATTCCCACATTATCGAGATGCATAACGGGTTGAAACCGTTTCAAGGTGTTCCCTCCTCCTCCTCTGTAGTCCAGCCTTTGTTTTCTGTCCTTTGTCATGCCACTTCAATTTACTTTTGTATGCTACATAAATAAACTTCCTTGCCTAGATGGTGATGCATAGCAGTTTCCTGAACAGGATGTTCAGGGTTGTCTGTAACATTCTTTACTCTATGAAGAGTCCGTTGCACAATAATCTCCACAGGTTCTGGTCTAGTCCCCAATAGTGATATAGTTTTCTTTATTAGCTTATTGAGCTTTGTGAAGTCCATGTCTCTGATGCTTTTACCTCAACAGATGATGGAAGAAGAGATTTCCCTCTTAACAACAGACTTATAGAAGATATGCAGCATCTTGCTGCAAACACTGAAAGATCTAAGCTACCTCAAGAACTACAGTCTGCTCTGTTCCTTCTTGTAGACAGCTTTACAGTTGTGTCTCCACTGCAGTCTGTTGTCAGGTGAACACCGGGGTATTTATACTTACCCACCACCTCTACTGCTTATTTCATTATGAAAATAGTGTTTGGATTTTCCTGTTTCTCTTGAAATCAACTATCATCTCCTTTGTTTTCTTCACGTTAAAGATGAGATGATTGTTTCCACACCATGTCACTAAGCGTTCCACCAGCTCCCTGTAATCAGCTTCTTATCCATCTCTGATCCACCCCACGACTGCAGAATCATCCGAGTATTTCTGCAGATGACAGGAGTCTGTTTTGTACTGGAAGTCTGAGGTGTACAGAGTGAAAAAGAATGGTGAGAGTACAGTTCCCTGTGGTACTCCTGTAATGCTGACTACCTGGTTAGACACACAACCCTTTGGTCCCGCAAATTGTGGTCTGTTGGTCAGGTAGTCTTTGATCCAGGAGATCAGGCCTCCACCTGAGTGTTCTGGAGTATCTGACAAACCACATCAGGTTGAATTGTGTTAAATGCACTGAAGAAATCAAAGAACATGATCTTCACTGTGCTGCTGGCTTTGTCCAGAAGACAGCAGGTTTGTTGAAGCAGGTGTATGACTGTATCTTCAAGTCATACTCCATGGTGATGAGCAAACTGAAGGAGGTCCTTATAGTTGCTTATTTACTCACTCAGGAGAGCTAACAAGAGTCTCTCTAGGACCTTCATGATGTGGGATGTCAGGGCAACAAGTGTCTATAGTCACTGAGGACTGATGAGTGAGTTTTCTTTGGTACCGGAACAAGACAGGAGGTCTTCCAAAACACTGGAACCTTCTTCTGAGGCCAGGCTAAGGTTGAAGAGGTGATGCTGAAACAGAGCTTCTCTGCACAGGCCTTCAGGTCTCTGGAGCTTATACCATCTGGACCTGCTACCTTGTTCTGGTTCAGTCTCTCCAGCTGTTTGTTCACCAGACCTCTAGAGACAGACAGGCATGAGGAGGAGGCAAAGAACACCAGCATCTCCTGAATTGGTTGGAGACAAACATGTAGAAGCAGAAGGGACCAGGGCTGAGGTGGAAGGTGACTGGAAAGCTGTGGGTGCAAACGGGGGTGGGAGGTCTGTTTGGCTGTAGGCAGGAGGAGGAGGATGCTGAGATTGTTCCTCAACTTTTTCCTTCTCATATATAAAGCCCTTAATAATGAAACTCCATCATACACAAGAGATATGATTGTTCCATATGTTCCTAACTGAGCACTTTGTTCTCAGACTGCAGGTTTACTGGTGGTTCCTAGTTTCTAACAGTAGAATAGGAGGCAGATCTTCTAGTTATAAGGCTCAGGTTTAGGTGAGAATATATTGCATTTTCAGTCAGCTTACATTAATATTTATTGGCTCTTGTTAAAAATTCTGCTAATGAAAGTTTTTCTTCTTTTATTAGAAGCTAAAAATTAAAAGCACTATTAAAAGCTAAATTAAATATCATGTGTGCAATGCTCACAGAGAAGCAGTTTAAATAAATCAACATGATCTATAATTGAAAAACTGATATGAAGTTAAGCTGGATAGTACCAACGTCTCTAAGTCTGTACTGCAATAATGTAAAGATAATGGTAAACAAACTGAAATCACATTGGGGCAGAAAGCATTTTGTTTTTAAACTACTAATTTGTGAATCTTTAATATATGCTGTTGTTTGCAGTGATTTTTATCAGCTTTAGTGAAAGAGAAGTACATGTCCAGCGAATAGAAACAGAAAGAACACTGTAGTAAAAACAGAGCAACTGAAGATTTATTGCACATCTAGAATTTGCATTATAGCAAGTTTACATTGATTAAATCATTTTCAACCAACTCTTTCAAAAACAAATACAAAGGAAGAGCTTAATTATTTAATTAGCTTCAGCTCATTAATATAGCACCGATTCACCACCAAAGATGTCTCAAAGTAGTTTACTGCTAAGCAGATCACATTTATATGCAGAAATATACATTCACAGTGTTTTACATACATTCTAATTTAATTCTAGTAATAAATCCATGTAGTGAATTTCAGTCTAATATTCTAATTATTAAAAATGTTTCTATCTATGGAAACTCAGCTGATTGCATCGAGTCACCGACTTTGCAGCAATTCTTCCTCCTGAATAAAAACTTAGTGACAGTGAAAAGTTTATTTAAATGAATTGTTATAACAGACACTCCCTGATTTTACTAAAGTTAAACTGCTTTACATTTTTATATCTCCCTTTGACCATATTTTAACATTTGACACTATTAGTTAGTAAGATATTTACTTTTACTTGTTACTTTTCTTTCTTGATCAATGACTTATTAAAACACTGGAAATTCACCTTAATCATCAGCTGGGAACAAGATTGGTAATATTCATGGTAATATTCATAATTTATTTCTGTTGATTTAACATAAGGATTCTGTGCCATTGATCCAATAGTCACTTTGGAAATACAGAAAGTGAACAACAGCTACGACCATCAACACCAGAAACTTTCAGGTAAGACTCATTTCATACAAAACCACATAATAAAACATTCAGTGATTTTAATATTTTTCCTTACCTTACACCAACTGATGGTATTTATCATAAATGGCAGCCAACAACAATCAGCTACAGGACAGCTATAACATACTCAGCAAAAATCACAGCCAGTTAACAGAGGAAGTAAACAGACTAAAAGAAAAGTTTGAAGGTAAGACATAAAAATAAAACTACAAATTAAAATCAACCAGAATTGTGGTTTACATTTTTAACAATCAAATTTGTCTTGTTCTTAGGAATATAAAACACTACAAAAAAGACAGGATTAGTTGGGAATTATCTAAAGAACGAAACGTCTATGTTGTTGAAATATTTTTTAACGAATGTAAACTAATGCAAAACAACATTACATGTTTTCTAAAACTCTGATCTTCTATAAAGGAAAGTGGTGTCCTGATGAATGGATGAGATTTGGAAGCAGCTGTTACTTTAAATACAATGAGACCAAAAGTTGGTCTGAAAGCAGGAAACACTGTCAGAAACAAGGAGCTGATCTGGTGATCATAAACAGTCAAGCTGAACAGGTGGGTCTGTTTGTTAATATCTTTGTGATCTTTGATATAAATTTACCATGTTTGGGTCTGACCTGCTGATATTCTGTGAGCTGTTTTTCTGAATGGGTCGTTTGAACAACTACATTAAAATTCCTAATAAGACATTATCAATATTTATGGATGAATAACATTAATAAGGCACAAAGAAAGGAGGCCACATAAAATCATATCTATTAAAATGCGTTTTAACACTGCAGCCACATAAAGCATGAACAAAACATTTGATCTTTTCAATGGTATTGTAAAAAGGTTAATATTATTCAGTTATTGTATTATTAACCTTTTGGACATCAGAGTGAGTTTTAGTCTTCATCTCTGTGTAAAAATCTAACTTTTAAAAGTTATCTATTTTCTAAATATTCTATTAAAAATGGTTTTATTCCAGAAGGCAGAGATCCAGACTATAGAAACTTACAGAAAACATGCTCTAGATGGTTTGTGATTTTAAACATGCAGACAATATGTAGCAGTCTGGACTATCTGCTGCGCTCTGCACTTATACACTCTTGATATCTGACAAGGAGATCTGTTCTACATAAAAAGCTTTATACACATAAACCCCATTAACTCAAATTATGTTCAAGATGATATCATAATAAACAGTCCAAGTTTTTTCCCAATTGTATCCAAAATGCTAACTTTGGTGCCACAACATTTGACTATTTGAGTTGTTAAATTAAAATAATGAGGAACTAAAACGTCAAAAATTTAAGATGTGTCATTTTCAGTTAAACGTAAAACCAACAGACTGTTTATGATATATTAGATGACATGAAAGAAAGAACGCTTTCTCTTAATAAGCATTTTATTTGGGTAACATTTGGTCATTAAAATACAAATAAACCAGAATTTATTACTTTCAGCTGATAACATTTAGTCAGATCAGTGAAGATAATTAGGATTAGGCTTATTTTCAGTTGAATCCCATGGTGATAAGGCCAAGTTCAAACAGAGAGTCTTTTATAATAAAGAAAATGTTTAATTTCAGCTCAACATAGTTGGATAAGTTGTTATTCTTGTTCTTCTGCTCTAACACTATTTTATTTGGTCTATCTTCATATATGCCTTCCATAGTCCAGTCTGTCTTTTTTCACTTATTTGCCTCTGGTTTGTAATTTGATCATTTCCTCTCTGCAGGATCCTCCAAACTTACTAAGATTTCTTAAAAATGTAATGAGTTTGTAGGTTTTTAGTTGTGATTTTACAAGATTAAACTTAAAAGACTGGCCTACTTCAATTAGCATCCTATTTTATATTTGTAATATTTTTATTGTCAATACACATAATTTGTGGAAAAGAGGTTATTAAATACAAATAGCAACATTCAAGCTTCTGTATACAGAAGGTATTAATATACAGTCTTCTGTCTCTTAAAACTAAAACAGCTAAACTAACATCTTCCAGGATTGCTGGAGTTTCAAACACAAACAGTTTTTCTTTGCAAAGCAGCGATGAGCTGTTTTTATGTTGCTCTGCTGACCTGTGATATTTTGGTAGCTGAAATTTTGGGTTTTTCATTTATTATACAATTTTATGCAGAACTTGGTATAAACAGATCAGACCATTCTTAAACTTTTCTTAAACTTGTCAAATATTCTGATGCATATTTTATACCTTTTTTGATCAATCGAGGCATCATATTCACATCAAAAAGCATTATTATCAGATCTTATAATTATTATAATGAACTTTTTTCATTATGTCATGCAGTTTGTACAGAAAATGCATTTATAAGCTGCACCCACCAAATTAATAGCAGTTAATAAAAACCTGACTAATTAAAAGACCTCTCAGAGACAGAATGAAAGAGACAACAGAGTTACAAAGAAAAGGATGTAAATTCAAAGAAATCTTTTTATTTTGATTTAAATAAGTTACAAAACCACATATTTTTTTGCCATTCTGAAATAAAAGTGTCTATCAAATGACCAAGATCTGCTGTTATAGGCTTTAGATGAATTTTTGTATGACGACACAATCCTACTATTGAATTACATCGACTGAAATGTGGCATTTTAATGAAAATCTTTTTAAATCTCCACTTAACTAGGATTTTGTAAAAAAGCTGAATGGAAATGGAGATTCCTGGATTGGTCTTAAAGGAAAGTGGATAGAAGAGACAAGGACGTATGACTGGGGATGGGTGGATGGATCACCACTGACACAAGCGTGAGTTTAATCTAAAAAATCTACTTAAATATAATCAACTGTTAAAAGGAGGAACAATATTTGTTTGAACTGATATTTGTTGATGGCGCCACTGTGTTGTCATGGTTACCATGGCCTATTTTTAAAATGACATGTTTAAGTTTTGTTCTGCACTCCAAAATCGTATCTGTTGCATTAATTAATGATTTAAAATAAACATTAAAATCCCAACCTGTGCTGTCTATAAATGTTACAAACTGAATAATATTTTTTTTAATAAGCAGCAACTTATCTATGAAATCTGTATAATTTGTTCAATAACTATAACTAACATTAAAGAAGTCACAAGTAGAACAATGTGATTTCAGTTAGATGATATTTTCAATTTAGTCTGATTGTTCATCCGCTTTAACTATGATGTATCAGATTTAGATCTAATAATCTGAGTATGACATTTAGAGCTTTGGATAAATTCAAAGAGGAAATTTAGCACCAAACTGTCCTGCTGCTCTAAAGATGTTTTTTCATCCCCAAAGAAAACTATTTAATGCTAACAGAGGTAAACTATCTGGATTCATGATGAAGGAGGAGCATCCATATGGAGAGATGAAGTCATTAGTAAGAAGGTTGAACAAACCAGGAACATCATGGAAAAGAAACAAAAACACAAGTAGAGTCATTCAGGAAGACCAAGAGCAGACAAAACTAAACCAAACCAAATTAAAACAGAGCTAATGTGAGTGATTACTAAATTAAATTAAATAAACCAATAATCTTGCAAAAAAAAAAAACAAGAAATATATATTGTATCTTGAGCAAAGTCAAGATAATTTTAGCAACAATTACCAAATAATGTTGAAAGCGAAGGCAGCCACAGCACTTAGGTTGTAAATAGGACGATATATACAGGAAGTTACAATAGCTCAGACCATAACAAATACTGCTTTATAAGATGGTTTAAATCATTAAGGTCACTTTATTATCCTTTACTGCCAATCATAACAGCTGAAATGTTTAATATTTGAAAACATTTAAGGTTTTTCAAGTTAAAGCATTTCCAAGAAAAACAGTTAAGGACAGTCAAGTTAAAGACAGAAAAAAACAGGTACAAGTTTACAAGGATGTGCAGAAAAAGAACCTGTAGATAAAATACATCTGCTTTTCAGCCAGCCCTACCAGAACATACAAAATAATTTATCATAATTAGCCATAAAACAAGAAAATTATTCTGGAAGATGCCGATAAATCTGTCATGTTTAACAAAGTTTTATTTCTCCAACAGGTTCTGGAGAACAGGATGGCCAAAGTATAACAATGACTGGTCATATGCAACATACTGCGATGGTGAAGGGAAATGGAAAAACACATATTATTACGATTACAAGAACTGGATTTGTGAGAAATGAAGAGTCAAACCAGACCAAAAGAAACCACAGCATAGACTTACTTTTTAAAAAGTCAGAACTCATTGCTTCAGTTTCCCTCTGAGGTTTATCCAGAGGAACAATATAAGCAAACTATTGATGATACTTTGATTAAATATGTTGTGTGGAGACGTTTCAAACAGACTGTGTATTGTTCTTAGCTCTTAACAATATTTCTTTGGGGTTAAACTTATTATCAGTTTCATATCTGCTTTATCTGACTATTTTACAAGAAAAGTGATTTAACCTGATTTCATATTGACATAAATTCAGTAAACTTAATAATTAAAATAACACATTTTCAGAAATATAGTGTGACTCCTCTGGTTTTACTTCCTGTTTTACCTGTTTTAAGATGTTTAATATAATATAATATAATATAATATAATATAATATAATATAATATAATATAATATAATATAATATAATATAATATAATATAATATTGATAAAATAATCCAGAGTTAAATTTAGAGAAAGAGTCCAGAATGGAAGCTAACAGCAGTCCTGGCTGTCTGAGAGTGGTCCATAACAATGAATAGGATCACTATAGCAGCTGAATACGTTCAGTTTATGGCTGAGGGTGAAGCAATAATCACAACAACTGTCCTTAGGATCAGTAGTTTAGCCTTTATACCATTTAGTACGTCGGGCTTCTACCAACATTATACAGTACTGTGCAAAGGTTTTAGGCAGGTGTGAAAATATACTTTAAACAGAAAATTATTTTAGGAATATAAATGATGATTGTTTAGTTTTATTAATGTACAAAATGATAGATGAGTGAACCCAAACATACAGCCAAAGTCATTAAGAACTATCTTCAGCAAGACTTACTGGAAGTGATGGTTTGGCCCCCACAGAGCCCTGATCTCAACATCATGGAGTGTGTCTAGGATTACATGAAGAGACAGAAGGATGTGAGAAAACCTACATCCACAGAAGATCTGTGGTTAGTTCTCCAAGATGTTTGAAAGAACCTACCAGCCGAGTTCCTTCAAAAACTGTGTGCAAGTTGACCTAGAAGAATTGATGCTGTTTTTAAGGCAAAGGGTGGTCACACCAAATATTGATTTGATTTAGATTTATCTTTTGTTCATTGACTGCATTTTGTTGATTGATGAAAATCAATAATTAACACTTTGATTTTTGAAAGTATTCTTTGTTTACAGCATTTCTTCACACCTGCCTAAAACATTTGCACAGTACTGTAAATGGAAATGAAAGAAACTTTTTGTTTAAGTTTTCCTGTTTTTTATTCATCCGTGTTGCATAATCTGTGGATGAGGCTAACAAATAAATAAGGATGTAAATAATGACCTTCAGATTTATCAGCAACTAATTTTTAGCACATTGGGATTGGCCATTATGTTTTCATAAATCACATGGTGAGCTTCTTCTATGATTATTGATAACCTAAAAAAAAGCAATAATTAACCAAACATGTTTGATACATAAAGTAAACAAAGCCAACCGTCTTGATGAGATCTAAACATGAAAGAAATGTTACCAGTTTATTCTTACAAGTAGATTAGAGAATAATTTAGCAGCTAATGTGTAATTTCCTGTTTTAAAAACACATTTATTTATGGTTTAGTTGTTAGGGACTTGTCATAAAGGGTATACTAAGCTATCCTTCCTACAAACGCCATTGGTTAAAAGAAAAATAAAGTTCCATCACAAAGAATCTCTTATTTTTTGCAAGAAAACAATTTTATGTTAATGAGCAAATTAGTAGGTAGTTTTATAGTTTTTTATTAAAATAATATTTTACCTGATCTTGCATTGTGAATGGTTGTCTAAAGGTGTCCTGATTATTGCCTAAGTTATTTCCAAGACTAACTTAACTTCATTTAAAATCACCAATAAGTATTTTCTATTTTACTTATTTACAGTGTTCATATGCAATAAAAAAAGACTTTAGGGAGGCCTGTCTCTTTAAATGCTTCTTCTTCCTCAAAGATCTTTGCTGAAAGCAGAACGAAGGCTGGGCAGGAAAAACTGGCACTAACACCACTGCTTTATATCAAGTTTAGTCTTTCAGAGTGAAACCTGTTTACTGAGTGAAGAGAGTTAAGATGAGCGTCTCTTCAGATGTTTCATATTGCCAGGATGTCATTAGATATTAAGTCAACTACAGATTTATTCCAAAGAGTGAGACACAGCAGAGTGGGAGAAGAAGAAGGTTTATATCTACAACTACATGAATGACATGATGGATGATTCTCAGGTAGAAGGAGGTAAGTAAAGTAGATGAGATAAAGAGGACATACATGAAAGTCAATCTGCAGCCAACAAAGCGTCTGTTAGATGTGCAACATTGAGCAGAAGACTGCTGTACATACTGATATTAGCTACAATCATCAGCCTGACCATATAGTGTAAGATAAAATATAATGCCTCAGAAGTCGGATTCTTAGTCTGTTCTAATCAGGATCCAGGGAATGTATATATAAAGATGTAATAAAACAATTTTCACCAGAGAGAGCTCAGTTAAACTGACAGCTATAGATGCCTCCAGATATATTTTTACATTATAACATGTGGCGAACTTGTAATTTTGTTTGCTTTTATAGTTAATAGACCCAGAGCTGGATGTTTCATTTATTTAACACCTGCTAACATGCTCTGTGTTTTTCCATTGGACATTTCTAAATAGATTTATCACTGTTTTATTTACCGTTTTCCACCAGCAGGACACCAGTTAGCAGCAATCAGTGACTGGATTTACTGTTTGAATAAAAGCTCTGAGGTGAATTTAGCTGATTAAAGAAAAGAAATTACATACGTTTAACTAAAATTTCATGTTTGGAATCACTTTAAATGTCTTCAGACAGAAGAACGCTCACAGTATTTAATGAGCTTTAATAGTCCCAGGATCTATTCTAATGAGACTGCTACATAATCTAAGTTTACTAAGGATATCTCTGCCCCTCCTCTAAAAATGCATTTTTATACCTTGTTGAGTTTGTAGAAGGAGCACCTCTCAAATTCTTATGTCTAACTTTAAACTGTTGAACCAGCTTGTTTTCTGCCCAAACTGTCTAATAATAAACTGCTCTGTTAGCACTTGGGGACAGTGGAACGTTTCTTACATTGAATTATTATGTCAGATGAGCTCTCAAGTACTACTACTTTACATTTTTGACCATATTTTAACATTTCACACTATTAGTAAGTAAAATATTTACTTTTAACATCTTGATATATTACTTGTTAAAACACTGGAAATTCAGCTGATCACCAGTTGGGAATAAAAATTGTAATATTCATAAGGTGCTTAAATCTGTTGATTTAACATAAAGATTTTGTGCCATTAGTCCTTTAGTCACTTTGGAAATCAAGAAAGTGTACAACAGCTACAACCATCAACACATCAAACGTTTAGGTAAGACACATTTCAGGCTTAACCACCTTGCAAAACATTCAGTTGTTGAATATTTTTCCTTCTCTTACTAACCAATTGAGGGTATTTTTGATAAATGGCAGCCAAAAACAGTCAGTTAGAGGACAGCTATAACATATGCAGCAAAAATCACAGCCAGTTAACAGAGGAAGTAAACAGACTAAAAGAAAGGTTGAAGGTAAGACATAAAATATAAAACTGCGGAATTGTGGTTTGCATTTTTCACAATCAAATTTGTATTTGATTGATCAAAGACAGGATGAAAGAGACAACAGTATTGCAAAGCATGAAAATTTAAATAATTTTTTTTTTATTTTGATTGAAATAGGTTACAAATCCATAATTATTTTTTGACATTCTGAAATAAAATGTCTATCAAATGACCAAGATTTGCTGTTATAGGGTTTAGAGAAGTCTGATAGTAAGCAACAGAAACTCGAGTTCCTGTTTTCCTCCACATGGTCATTATCGGAAGAGCTTGAAAGCTGGAATTCTGTCTGATACAATAAGGTCACAAGGTCATATAATATATTTTTTATCAGACCTACCCATCCTCAACCGGTGAAGAAAAGAAATAAACGTCAAAGTAATTTTGTTCCTTTTTTTATATTTAATTGGATAGGTGTATTTAGAGATCTGGACTGGGTGGGGCATAGTTTAAGGTGATTTAGAATCATCAGTAGTTAATGCAAGGTATCAACTTGTTGCATGCAATACTGATTAAAGTGTTTTATGGTGAGTGTTTGATTTGCTGTGCAAGTGTAGCTTGATCGTGGAGCGCAGATGCGATCAGCAAGGTGATAGTGTCTTTGTCCGGCTGATCCCAAATCAGCCAGGAGTTAAAAGTTGGACTTTTAAAGTTTTTCATTCAAAGCAGCTGCGGTCTGGGCCTCATGGCCTCTCTACTCCTTGGTCCCAGTTTTATTATCGGAGTTTTTCCACTGAGTTCCCGCCTCAGAGTTTTATTACCAATAAATACATTTTCATATATGTATAAAGAGAAGCGTTTGTGTTTATTTTGTGCAAGAGTGATTTAATCAAAATAAGGTCAAAATTCCCCCTCCGATTGATGAAGCAGCTTATTAAACAGTGACATTTAGTGTCAATTAATTATCAATTATTAATGATAATTAACTAATTGTTATTATTAAGTGCTTTGAGCCCATAATCACAACACCAGAGGACATCTCTGACTTCTATTTGTAAGCAATGACTTTGGGTTAAGAAAATTATTTTTTCTAAATTATGATTTTTAATTACAATTTTTGATAAATACTCATAAATCAATAATCATAATCCCTACATTATTGGTGCTCCGTAAGACGGGCCTTAAAATGACAGACATCATTAGTGTACAAAGTAACAAAATTGTGATATCCGGAAACTTATGAACTGTTGTGACCTCACCGGTTTTGCAAAAGTGCTTGTAAGCTAGAGGATGTATCTTGACTAATACTTGCTCAGTTCTACTGCAGAGGAGTAATTATATACTCCTAATAGTAATAATAATCTTTCTAAGATGATTTTTGGGCGCAAGGTGGAACATTGGTGTAGTTTATGGTGTGAAATTCAACTACATTTTCCAGCTGGTCAAAGCAGTCCCTGCTAGCTCTAGCCCATTCAGCTTGGTATCATAGCAACCAAATTCTTGCCAGGGTAGGAGGCATCCTATCTCCCTCTGGTGTCCGTTGGTGTAACTACAGCTGTAACACTCTCCCAGTCAGGGAGGAAGCACCACCACCGTCTGGTGGTCATTGAGTGAATTGCAGCTGCAACAGGATTTTCTCGGCTGCAAACAGGCGTTCACCGCCATCTTGTGGTCACTCGTGAGAATTACAGTTGCAACCACAGAAATTAACTAATTTGATTAGTTTCCATTAACACAGACATATAATCCCATCACTGATGATCAAAGGACAAAACTTGAGCTAAAATCAAGGTATTGATCATTCATTGTCACTTCTGCTCTGAAATGTACGCATTTTTGCTGGGTTTTTCTTGTGTGTGAAGCATGTTTTGACCAGACACGTATAACTAACTTTAGTTGTCTAATTTGGTAGTTCCTGCTAGAAAGTAAATGACACCTGGTATGCATCACTAACATTCATTTGAAGCTAAGAATAGCGTTTAAATGTTTTAGTTCGCTTAGTCCCACTTTAAAATTTTTTTTTTCAAAAAATAACAATTTTTCAATTTTTTGTTTTGTTTTGTGTTGCTGTTAATTGGTTTTAGCGGTTGTTCATAGCTGAACAGTTTTGTCTGTTTGTGTTACTGCTAATTAGTTTAAGCAGTCATTCATAGCTGAACAGCTTTATTTGTTGTGTGTTGTCTAGATTTGTCATTGTGCAGTTTGGCTGATATATGGATAAAACATCCCAGGCTGCTGCTGTGTAATGGTACAATGGGCACCTGTGGTGCTTCCACCAAGGGTGAAGAGTAATGACCTGACACACCGTGGATGTAGCAGGAGTGAACCTTCAGATGGGCCACCACCAATCCCTGAGAGTGGATTGCGCACACACCAACTTGAGTCTCTTGCCCAAGACATAGAGCGTTTTGACCCTAATAATGCAGAATCAAACATTGATGATTATCTTAGGGAAGTTGAATGCTGTCTCTTAGAGCTGTACTGCCCATCAACATGGGAAAAGTTGAAGCTCATTTGGAAGATGACAACCAGAAGCGTCCATGTTTTCATGGAGAGGCTGCCCTCTAGAGTGCGAGACCGTTATTCAACCTTCTGTGAAGCTTTAAGGGAAGAATATTCTGTGTACACGGACCAGGCTTCTGCAACTCTTGGTGCTTTCGCCATCCAGCAAAGAAAAAACAAAGCACCAAGGAAATATTACTGGCGTCTGACAGCCGCTTACTTCCAAGGAGGTAACGCTCTCGGCATAGAGGAGGACCATGCTTTTAAATCATTATTCCTCCACAACCTTCATGAAAGCGTACGATACAACATAACTATGACTGTAGAACAAAAAACCTTGCCAGAGATCCAGAAGTATGCTTTGATGGCGTGGGAAACACGTGCATGCCCTACTATGGGATCAGAAGATGAGGCTAGAGTTTCACAGATGCACACAAAAGAAGACAGTCTTATACACACGACCTGTGTGTATATGGGAAACAATCAGAAACTCTTTTAAACCTTTAAGTAGGCCATGTAGTAAAACCTTATTTTAAGGAACACAAATCAACCATTACCCAGCTGGCTATTGTTATGTATATTAGTGCATATTAAGACTTTATTAGTAATTATCAAGTCCTTACCATTAATTACTTCTTGTAAATGACCCACTTCTAGAAGTAACAAGTTGCAAATGTTTGAAAACCACTCGGCTAATTATGGTCTGATGATAGCAAGAAAGAGGTTTTTGCATATTCACCTCCTTCTTAATAATCTCTGCTCAATAAGGTACCTATAAAGAAGAAATAAGAGGAGAACATTTCTGGTCAGGAGGTAACGAAACTGGCTGGCTTCTAAACTACGTGGAAGCAAATAAATGTCCAGAGAACCTGCTGTGACTAATTACTGAAATGCAGTGAAACTGGGAGAGAGCCTGAACAGAACAACAGACAGAAAATGACTAACAGACACAGAAAAAAATACCACAGATGGCTCTAATGCCCCTTTTCCATTAGTACCAACCCAGCGCTGTTCGTCTCAGGCCAGTTCTACTCTACATGGTTTGGTTTGTTTCCATGACCATTGAATACCATGTCAATGTGGGAGGGATCATCATTAGCAAGGCGGGCTCACAGTCCGAAAAAGTGATGTGCTTTACACTAACGGTCAAACGTTTTAGGACGCCTTTCTATTTTCATGATTATTTAAATTGTGGATTCTCACCACAGACAACAAACCTGTAAATGAACACACTTGGAATTATGTGATAAACAAAAAGCATAAAATAACTAAACATTTTTAGATTTTTACAAAATAGCCCCCCTTTGCTTTGATGACTGCTTTGCTCTCTTGGTATTCTTTCCAAGAGCTTCATGAGGTGGTCACCTGAAATGGTTTTCCAAAGAGTCTTGAAAGAACTTCCCAGACGTTCATTGAGAGACGACTAAAGGTGAATATTTCAGTTGTTACACCAAAGGGCGTCTACTTTAAGGAATCTGAGATATAACATATTTAAAGTTATTATACAATTGTTGGTGTGCTAAATAATTGCTGTGAGATAACCTGTCTTCACCTGATGCTCAACTTACGTGGTAAAGAAAAACCAAAGCCTCGCATGAGTACCTTTTTGACTGACCTCTGAAGTCTTTTCATGCTGTTCCTGTTTTTGAGTCTTTTCCTCTGATCTCATCCAAGCAAATACAAATGCTATACTGGGTCGGGCTTTGGTGGTGTATGAAATGTTCAAATGTTTTGTGTATCTTTGGTCACGAAATAACATTTGAACATTTTTTCCACCTGTTTTGAAAAAAGGACAGAAATATGACACATATGGAAATAGTCAATAAATCGCCTAAAGGTTGACTAGAGGAGGCAGAGTATTGAGGTGAACTCAGCCCAGAGTTCAACATGACAGTATAATGGCCTCCTGTGAAGAAAGTAAATAGTAAGGAAAATTACAGCAGCAGTAGCTCAGAATATTGTGAGAACATCTGACAAGGAGAGATGAGAAGAAAGCTAATGCTGTTGTCAGGACTTACCCAGGTGTGCAGCTGTGCATCTATGGGGTACGACACTAAAAGTATTCCCTCCTTGTTGACTAAAAAGCTGGTCAGTGCAGAGCGATTTAGACGGTATGTGGGTGAATAGTTGTAATTTTGGTTATTAAGTGAGATTTTCTGGGGGTGGTTTAATGTTTAGGGAATTTGTTATAATTTGCATTGATTAATGACCTTTCATGATGCATGTTTATGTGAACAAACAGCATGGAGTCTCCAAGAGTAGCTATTACAGTGGTGCTCCTAAAATCTGTCCTTTAAGACTACAAATCTAATAAGAATGAGCAGAGAATTATTATTGTGTCCTTAACTGTTTATCAGCTGAATAGTAACAGTAACAGTCTTGTTTTATTACATATGGAATGAATCCTAATCATGGTAATATGGGCTTATAGTTTTCATTGGTAACATAAAGTAATGAAGTAATGGATTTACAAAATATCTATTTATTTAAATAGAAAAGGAAAACAAAAACTATTAATATAAAATTTGGAGGCCCCAAAAACCTAGAGGACCCAGGACCTCCTCCTCTAAGCATTTGCTGCAGTTAGGCAAATGCTTTATTATAGTGAAAATGTTTTTAATTTGACATATTTTATGTTTAACAAGCCAAACAATTTCTGTGACTTTGTCATTTGTTTAATTTGTTTTCAGACTCATGAGATCAGTTAGCCTTTTCTAATAGGCCTGTGAATAAATAAATAAAGGTAGAACTTAGGCAGAATTAAAAAGCAAATAACAAAACTACAAAGTCTTCTAAAAAGGCTCACATACATTAAGTTAATCTGAGTTCTAAGTAAACAAGGCTATTAATAAGTCATTTATTTGGATGGTATGATAAAAATGACAAGATGGTTTATTTGTCAACGTTTTATTTTCACTGATGAGAGGTGAGAGGAAAATACCTAAACATAAAACTTGCAAAGTACCATTTCCTGTTGAAAAATGCTAATCTGTAGCACATGTGTTTGTGGTTATCTCAATCATAGATCAATACACAGAAAAGATGAAATATATATTAAAAAATCTATTTTCAAAAAAGGTCTATTAAGGTTAGGAAGTTCTGATATGTTGATATGTGCATTGTTTAAAAAACTGCTAAAGATAATCATAAATTTATGGTATGAGTTTCTCATGCAGTTAGGCTGACGGCTTAACCGTGTGTGTCGCTTTAAGGCTTGCCACTTCCCTAAATCTTTCTTCTGAAACCAGAAGGAAAGAATGGTCAAACACAACAGCAGTGAAAGCAGTTCTGAAAACCAGCTTTTGATGCTGCATGGCAAAGAAGTCTAGACTTGTACTTCACAAAATCTAGAAACAGAAAAATCAAGTCCAATATTTGGCTGTATCAGGATGTCCTCAGATATTTACTCCAAAGTAGATTCAACCCGGAAGGTGAGATATGCCAAAAAAGAGCAAGTGGACAGAACAGAATGGGAGGAGAGGGAGGTAAATATCTACGAGTCTGCTGAAAATGTTGCTGACAGCTACAAAGGTTCTCAACTACAGGAACAAGGTAAGTAAATCACAGGAGATCAACTTTTTTTCTGACTTATTTGAATGAGATCCTGAATGCTGCAGTTATCTTTAAGCACTAAAGCAGAAAACTTAGCCCACCTTCCCTGTTGTTGAACTTCCAGATTATGTGCATCAATTGCTTATTGCTTTTAGGTGTGTTGAGGTCTAGATTGATCTACAGAAGAGACAGAGCCACAGCCGTCACAGAGCTGATCAACTGCCCTTGCACAAGTTCATCACAAAAGGTTTTCAGATGATCAAAAAAGTTACTTTGTTTTGGTAATTTAACTTAAAAAGTGAAGCTGATATCAGAGCGCTGTATCCACACATGTTAATGGGGAGCTGAGAGGGATGAAAAACTGTGGTGGAAAAAGGTGCAGCAGCAACAGGGATACCTGTGTCACTGGACTGCGGCTGGACTCAATGGTTCAAGAGCCAGCAGCTACAGACATATCCAGGACATGGACTCCATCCACCATGTTCCTTGTGTTGAGCCATTCATGAAGCAGGGACAAGTTTAGAAGCATCTTACCTGGGTTAAGGAGAACAAGGACTGGACTGTTGCTGAGTGGTCCAACGTCTCTTTTCAGATGGAGGTACATTTTGCATTTAATTTGTAAAGGAATGTCTCAGAATCTGGAAGAAGAGTGGAGAGGTACAGAATCCAAGATGTTTGAGGTCCAATCTGAAGTTTGAAGAGTCGGTGATAATTTGAGGAACCATCTGCTGGTGGTAATTCACTGTACCTATTGAGTCCTAAATACGCAGGGTTGTCTATCAGGAAGTTTTCCAGCACTTCATGCTTCCATCTACTTCCACTGAAAAGCTTCACGGAGATACTGATTTTATTTTCCATCGGGACAAACTATAATTTTAAAATGAACAGAAATAAAAACTTATTTCAAGGTGTTATTTAAGCCTGATATATTAATGTGAGAACCTGATCTTTGTTTACACCGTGATCAATTTCAAGATTGTTTTTCTCTCTAATCTTTTCTTCTGCAGGCCAACAGGTGCCACCTGCAGCCAAGAAAAGTCCTGCCAGAAGTACAAAACTGTGCATAATGTTGCTGTGGATTTGGATGATAGCTACAAGCATCGCCCTGACCGTATATTGTAAGAGAAAAATGCAACACATCAATACAGAATGAATTTTGGTCAAAATATGGTCAAATGCTACTTGCTTTATAATTAATCAGTCAACATGAGACTACAGCTGTCAGCAAGGTATCTTAGGCTGAACTGAAGCTGGCTTGCAGCTAAAATTTTGCATCAACAACAAATGAACATAAAGTTATCCAGCCAGAACATACTAACATTATTCATCACACAGACTGTAAAACTAACCATTTTACATCTGTAAAACCATTAAAAAGCTTTGAGACAATTTACAGGCTTACATAAGAATTCTGAATTTCGACATTTTTTTATTCAGTTGTTTTAGATCAAATTGGTTTAAATGTTTTCAGAGATAAAAAAAACAACAAAATTTCCACAATATAAGCAATTCTAGGCCTCCTCCGCACTGGATTAAGACTGAACTATAACAACAAAAATCTGCCAGAACATCCGTGGTCTCTGCAGGGTCTTCAAGAATGCAGTAAGCATTGAACAGGCAGCACAGTAATCCCTTGTATCTGCACATGATCAGTTAGTGCTTTGGTTGTGCAAGAAGGATCCAACAAAGCTGATGAAACAATCAAACTTGTGTCATTTGCCCACTTCCACACAGACATTAGTATCCACTGTGCTTCCTGCTAAATATCACTCCTACCTATTTTCTCTTCCTCTGAAAGAGACAAGTGGATAGTGGACGTACAGAAACCAATAGAGAAATTTTGCAGATTATTTTGGAAACATATTCAGGCAGGTGTTATATCTGTGGCAATGGCATTGTGATAGAATAGCCCGAAAAGCAGAGGTTAAAAACCTTTATGGTGGGTACTAATCACAGAGTAGTGTCATGATTGTTCTCACTAAAATAAGGTTTTTTAAATTTATTGCGATACAGCCACATTTAAGTGGTAGCAGAGGCTGTGGAGACACTAGTGCAGTTTTCTGCAATCTAGTGACATCCTTCCTCTGAAAACTGAATGTTTCTGACAGTGCAACATATTCTGAGACTCACAAAAGTAATCGGACATTAACGTTAACAGCTTTTTTAAGCACACTTGTTGCATTTGCATATAAAGCCCAGCTGGTATCTCCATATATAACAACTTAAAAAAACAAGAACTAGCTCAAGCTTCATGGTTTAGATGTGAGTATATTTTATTTTTAGTCAGCTTACATTTAGATTTATTGGCTCTTGTTAAAAATTCTGCTAATGAAAAGGTTATACTTCTTTTTTTAGAAGCTAAAAATAATAAGAAGTGTTAAAAGCTAAATTAAATATTACATTTGCAATACTCACAGAGAAGCAGTATAAATAAACCAATATATGAAAATTGAACAACACTTATAACGTTAAGTCAATTTATCTCCACATCTGGAATGTACACATGTAAAGATAATGTTAAACAAAGTGTTTGAAATTACATTGGGGTAGAAAGACTTTTGTTTTTACACTATTAGTGTGTGTCTTTAATATATGCTGTTTTCTGCAGTACTTTTCATCAGCTTTAGTGAAAGAGAAGAATATGTCCACAAATAGAAACAGAAAGAACACTGTAGTAAAAATAGAGCGACTGTGTTGTGGTTTGGGGTTGTATGAGACCAAAGCTCAGACAAACACTGGGCAGCAGCATGATGAGAAAAGGTTCTTCTTTTAATGAAAAAAAGTTTCCAAAAACATACACGAGTTGACAATAAGCAAATGCAGAAGCTCAGCGGGGTAGTTCAATGGAGAAACCAACAAATGACAATGAGAATCAGTGAGCTTTTAAACAGAGGGAAGTGCAATGTGGAACCAATGGGAAAGGGAGGCAAGTAATCAGATAAATGCTGAGCAGGTGTGAGGACAAGCTGCAGGGAAGTGAGGGGGAATAAATCTGAGAAGATTAATTAACAAGGAAACCAAAACTGGATAAAAAAAACTCAGGAAAAAGATCTGAAGAAACTATAACAACATAAGATATAGGAATCTGGAAAGTAAGAACTAACGAAAGTAACCTGAGGACATGAAGGAAACACTAACTGAAAATGTAAAACAAACACCAAAACTAAGGGAGAGACTGCAACTGATAACCTGACAGAAAGGAGATAAACATAAACAAACAAACAAAACAAAACATAAAACAAATACAAAGGCAGAGCTTAATTCATTTAATTCACCTCAGTCTCACAACCAAAGATGTCTCAAAGTACTTTACTGCCAAGCAGATCAAATTTATATGCAGAAATATATATTCAAAGTGTATTACATACATTCTAATTCAATTCTAGTAATAAAGCAATGTAGTGAATTTCAGTCTAATATTCTAATTATTAAAAAAGTTTCTTTAGTTTACAGCATTTTTCATAACTGCCTAAAACTTTTGCACAGTACTGTAAATGGAAATGAAAGAAACTTTTTGTTTAAGTTTTCCTGTTTTTTATTCATCCGTGTTGCATAATCTGTAGGTGAGGCTAACAAATAAATAAGGATGTAAATAATGACCTTCAGATTTATCAGCAACTAATTGTTATTACATTGGGATTGGCCATTTGTTTATTTTATGAAAATAGTGTTTGGATTTTCCTGTTTCTCTTGAAATCAGCTATCATCTCCTTTGTTTTATTCTTGTTAAAGATGAGATGATTGTTTCCACACCATGTCACTAAGCGTTCCACCAGCTCTCTTTACTAAGCTTCTTGTCCATCTCTGATCCACCCCACGACTGCAGAATCATCCGAGTATTTCTGCAGATGACAGGAGTCTGTTTTGTACTGGAAGTCTGAGGTGTACAGAGTGAAAACGAATGGTGAGAGTACAGTTCTCTGCTGACTACCTGGTTAGACACACGACCCTTCAGTCTCACAGGCTGTGGTCTGTTGGTCAGGTAGTCTTTGATCCAAGAGATCAGGCCTCCACCTGAGTGTTCTGGAGTATCTGACAAACCACATCAGGTTAAATTGTGTTAAATGCACTGAAGAAATCAAAGAACATGATCTTCACTGTGCTGCTGGCTTTGTCCAGATGACAGCGGGTTTGTTGAAGAAAGGTGTATGACTGTATCTTCAAGTCATACTCCATGGTGATGAGCAAACTGAAGGAGGTCCTTATAGTTGCTTGTTTACTCACTCAGGAGAGCTAACAAGAGTCTCTCTAGGACCTTCATGATGTGGGATGTCAGGGCAACAAGTCTATAGTCACTGAGGACTGATGAGTGAGTTTTCTTTGGTACCGGTACAAGACAGGAGGTCTTCCAAAACACTGGAACCTTCTTCTGAGGCCAGGCTAAGGTTGAAGAGGTGCTGCTGAAACCCACTGAGCTTCTCTGCACAGGCCTTCAGGTCTCTGGAGCTTATACCATCTGGACCTGCTACCTTG
Organism: Girardinichthys multiradiatus; assembly: GCF_021462225.1. Lineage (NCBI taxonomy): Eukaryota > Metazoa > Chordata > Actinopteri > Cyprinodontiformes > Goodeidae > Girardinichthys > Girardinichthys multiradiatus. Next base: position 33,180,731 of record NC_061806.1, on the reverse strand, counting down.
TTCTGGTTCAGTCTCTCCAGCTGTTTGTTCACCTGACTTCTAGAGACAGACAGGCATGAGGGGGAGGCAAAGAACACCAGCATCTCCTGATTTGGTTGAAGACAAACATGTAGAAGCAGAAGGGACCAGGGCTGAGGTGGAAGGTGACTGGAAAGCTGTGGGTGCAAACGGGGGTGGGAGGTCTGTTTGGCTGTAGGCAGGAGGAGGAGGATGCTGAGATTGTTCCTGAACTTTTTCCTTCTCATATATAAAGCCCTTAATAATGAAACTCCATCATACACAAGAGATATGATTGTTCCATATGTTCCTAACTGAGCACTTTGTTCTCAGACTGCAGGTTTACTGGTGGTTCCTAGTTTCTAACAGTAGAATAGGAGGCAGATCTTCTAGTTATAAGGCTCAGGTTTAGGTGAGAGTATATTTAATTTTCAGTCAGCTTACATTAATATTTATTGGCTCTTGTTAAAAATTCTGCTAATGAAGAAGTTTTTCTTCTTTTGTCTAAGTCTGTACTGCACAAATGTAAAGATAATGTTAAACAAACTGTTTGAAATCACATTGGGGCAGAAAGTCATTTGTATTTAAACTACTAGAGTGTGAATCTTTAATATATGCTGTTGTCTGCGGTGCATTTTATCAGCTTTAGTGGAGAATGCAGAAATATACATTCACAGTGTTTTACATACATTCTAATTTAATTCTAGTAATAAATCCATGTAGTGAATTTCAGTCTAATATTCTAATTATTAAAAATGTTTCTATCTATGGAAACTCAGCTGATTGCATCGAGTCACCGACTTGCAGCAATCCTTCTTCCTGAATAAAAACTTAGTGACAGTGAAAAGTTTATTTCAATGAATTGTTATAACAGACACTCCCTGATTTTACTAAAGTTAAACTGCTTTACATTTTTATATCTCCCTTTGACCATATTTTAACATTTGACACTATTAGTTAGTAAGATATTTACTTTTACTTGTTACTTTTTTTTCTTGATCAATGACTTATTAAAACACTAGAAATTCACCTTAATCATCAGCTGGGAACAAGATTGGTAATATTCATGGTAATATTCATAATTTATTTCTGTTGATTTAACATAAGGATTCTGTGCCATTGATCCAATAGTCACTTTGGAAATACAGAAAGTGAGCAACAGCTACGACCATCAACACCAGAAACTTTCAGGTAAGACTCATTTCATACATAACCACATAATAAAACTTTCAGTGATTTTAATATTTTTCCTTCCCTTACACCAACTGATGGCATTTATCATAAATGGCAGACAACAACAATCAGCTACAGGACAGCTATAACATACTCAGCAAAAATCACAGCCAGTTAACAGAGGAAGTAAACAGACTAAAAGAAAAGGTTGAAGGTAAGACATAAAAATAAAACTACAAATTAAAATCACCCAGAATTGTGGTTTACATTTTTAACAATCAAATTTGTCTTGTTCTTAGGAATATAAAACACTACAAAAAAGACAGGATTAGTTGGGAATTATCTAAAGAACGAAACGTCTATGTTGTTGAAATATTTTTTAACGAATGTAAACTAATGCAAAACAACATTACATGTTTTCTAAAGGTCTGATCTTCTATAAAGGAAAGTGGTGTCCTGATAAATGGACGAGATTTGGAAGCAGCTGTTACTTTAAATACAAGGAGACCAAAAGTTGGTCTGAAAGCAGGAAACACTGTCAGAAACAAGAAGCTGATCTGGTGATCATAAACAGTCAAGCTGAACAGGTGGGTCTGTTTGTTAATATCTTTGTGATCTTTGATATAAATTTAACATGTTTGGGTCTGACCTGCTGATATTCTGTGAGCTGTTTTTCTGAATGGGTCGTTTGAACAACTACATTAAAATTCCTAATAAAACATTATCAATATTTATGGATGAATAACATTAATAAGGCACAAAGAAAGGAGGCCACATAAAATCATATATATTAAAATGCGTTTTAACACTGCAGCCACATAAAGCATGAACAAAACATTTTATCTTTTCAATGGTATTGTAAAAAGGTTAATATTATTCAGTTATTGTATTATTAACCTTTTGGACATCAGAGTGAGTTTTAGTCTTCATCTCTGTGTAAAAATCTAACTTTTAAAAATTGTCTATTTTCTAAATATTCTATTAAAAATGGTTTTATTCCAGAAGGCAGAGATCCAGACTATAGAAACTTACAGAAAACATGCTCTAGATGGTTTGTGATTTTAAACATGCAGACAATATGTAGCAGTCTGGACTATCTGCTGCGCTCTGCACTTATACACTCTTGATATCTGACAAGGAGATCTGTTCTACATAAAAAGCTTTATACACATAAACCCCATTAACTCAAATTATGTTCATGATGATATCATAATAAACAGTCCAAGTTTTTTCCCAATTGTATCCAAAATGCTAACTTTGGTGCCACAACATTTGACTATTTGAGTTGTTAAATTAAAATAATGAGGAACTAAAACGTCAAAAATTTAAGATGTGTCATTTTCAGTTAAACGTAAAACCAACAGACTGTTTATGATATATTAGATGTCATGAAAGAAAGAACGCTTTCTCTTAATAAGCATTTTATTTGGGTAACATTTGGTCATTAAAATACAAATAAACCAGAATTTATTACTTTCAGCTGATAACATTTAGTCAGATCAGTGAAGATAATTAGGATCAGGCTTATTTTCAGTTTAATCCCATGGTGATAAGGCCAAGTTCAAACAGAGAGTCTTTTATAATAAAGAAAATGTTTAATTTCAGCTCAACATAGTTGGATAAGTTGTTATTCTTGTTCTTCTGCTCTAACACTATTTTATTTGGTCTATCTCCATATATGCCTTCCATAGTCCAGTCTGTCTTTTTTCACTTATTTGCCTCTGGTTTGTAATTTGATCATTTCCTCTCTGCAGGATCCTCCAAACTTACTAAGATTTCTTAAAAATGTAATGAGTTTGTAGGTTTTTAGTTGTGATTTTACAAGATTAAACTTAAAAGACTGGCCTACTTCAATTAGCATCCTATTTTATATTTGTAATATTTTTATTGTCAAAACACATAATTTGTGGAAAAGAGGTTATTAAATACAAATAGCAACATTCAAGGTTCTGTATACAGAAGGTATTAATATACAGTCTTCTGTCTCTTAAAACTAAAACAGCTAAACTAACATCTTCCAGGATTGCTGAAGTTTCAAACACAAACAGTTTTTCTTTGCAAAGCAGCGATGAGCTGTTTTTATGTTGCTCTGCTGACCTGTGATATTTTGGTAGCTGAAATTTTGGGTTTTTCATTTATTATACAATTTTTTGCAGAACTTGGTATAAACAGATCAGACCATTCTTAAACTTTTCTTAAACTTGTCAAATATTCTGATGCATATTTTATACCTTTTTTGATCAATCGAGGCATCATATTCACATCAAAAAGCATTATATTATCAGATCTTATAATGATTATAATTAACTTTTTTCATTATGTCATGCAGTTTGTACAGAAAATGCATTTATAAGCTGCACCCACCAAATTAATAGCAGTTAATAAAAACCTGACTAATTAAAAGACCTCTCAGAGACAGAATAAAAGAGACAACAGAGTTACAAAGAAAAGGATGTAAATTCAAAGAAATCTTTTTATTTTGATTGAAATAAGTTACAAAACCACATATTCTTTTGCCATTCTGAAATAAAAGTGTCTATCAAATGACCAAGATCTGCTTTTATAGGCTTTAGATTAATTTTTGTATAACGACACAATCCTACTATTGAATTACATCGACTGAAATGTGGCATTTTAATGAAAATCTTTTTAAATCTCCACTTAACTAGGATTTTGTAAAAAAGCTGAATGGAAATGGAGATTCCTGGATTGGTCTTGAATACAAGTGGATAGAAGAGACAAGGACGTATGACTGGAGATGGGTGGATGGATCACCACTGACACAAGCGTGAGTTTAATCTAAAAAATCTACTTAAATATAATCAACTGTTAATAGGAGGAACAATATTTGTTTGAACTGATATTTGTTGATGGCACCACCATGTTGTCATGGTTACCATGGTCTATTTTTAAAATGAGATGTTTAAGTTTTGTTCTGCACTCCAAAATCGTATCTGTTGCATTAATTAATGATTTAAAATAAACATTAAAATCCCAACCTGTGCTGTCTATAAATGTTACAAACTGAATAATATTTTTTTTAATAAGCAGCAACTTATCTATGAAATCTGTATAATTTGTTCAATAACTATAACTAACATTCAAGAAGTCACAAGTAGAACAATGTGATTTCAGTTAGATGATATTTTCAATTTAGTCTGATTGTTCATCTGCTTTAACTATGATGTATCAGATTTAGATCTAATAATCTGAGTATGACATTTAGAGCTTTGGATAAATTCAAAGAGGAAATTTAGCACCAAACTGTCCTGCTGCTCTAAAGATGTTTTTTCATCCCCAAAGAAAACTATTTAATGCTAACAGAGGTAAACTATCTGGATTCATGATGAAGGAGGAGCATCCATATGGAGAGATGAAGTCATTGGTAAGAAGGTTGAACAAACCAGGAACATCATGGAAAAGAAACAAAAACACAAGTAGAGTCATTCAGGAAGACCAAGAGCAGACAAAACTAAACCAAACCAAATTAAAACAGAGCTAATGTGAGTGATTACTAAATAAAATAAAATAAACCAATAATCTTGCAAAAAAAAAACAAGAAATATATATTGTATACTGAGCAAAGTCAAGATAATTTTAGCAACAATTACCAAATAATGTTGAAAGCGAAGGCAGCCACAGCACTTAGGTTGTAAATAGGACGATATATACAGGAAGTTACAATAGCTCAGACCATAACAAATACTGCTTTATAAGATGGTTTAAATCATTAAGGTCACTTTATTATCCTTTACTGCCAATCATAACAGCTGAAATGTTTAATATTTGAAAACATTTAAGATTTTTCAAGTTAAAGCATTTCCAAGAAAAACAGTTAAGAACAGTCAATTATGATAAAATAATTTATAATAATTAGCCATAAAAAAGGAAAATTATTCTGGAAGATGCCGATAAATCTGTCATGTTTAACAAAGTTTTATTTCTCCAACAGGTTCTGGGGAACAGGATGGCCAAAGTCTGACATTTACTGGCCATATGCAACATACTGCGATGGTGAAGGGAAATGGAAAAACACATATTATTACGATTACAATTACAAGACTTACGATTACAAGAACTGGATTTGTGAGAAATGAAGAGTCAAACCAGACCAAAAGAAACCACAGCATAGACTTACTTTTTTAAAAGTCAGAACTCATTGCTTCAGTTTCCCTCTGAGGTTTATCCAGAGGAACAATATAAGCAAACTATTGATGATACTTTGATTAAATATGTTGTGTGGAGACGTTTCAAACAGACTGTGTATAGTTCTTAGCTCTTAACAATATTTCTTTAGGGTTAAACTTATTATCAGTTTCAGATTATATATCTGCTTTATCTGACTGTTTTACAAGAAAAGTGGTTTAACCCAATTATATATCGATATAAAATCAGTCAAATGAATAATTAAAATAACACATTTTCAGAAATATAGTGTGACTCCTCTGGCTTTACTTCCTGTTTTACCTGTTTAAAGGTGTTTAATATAATATAATATAATATAATATAATATAATATAATATAATATAATATAATATAATATAATATTGATAAATAATCTAGAGTTAAATTTAGAGAAAGAGTCCAGAATGGAAGCTAACAGCAGTCCTGGCTGTCTGAGAGTGGTCCATAACAATGAATAGGATCACTATAGCAGCTGAATACGTTCAGTTTATGGCTGAGGGTGAAGCAATAATCACAACAACTGCCCTTAGGATCAGTAGTTTAGCCTTTATACCATTTAGTACGTCGGGCTTCTACCAACATTATACAGTACTGTGCAAAGGTTTTAGGCAGGTGTGAAAATATACTTTAAACAGAGAATTCTTTTAGAAATATAAATGATGATTGTTTGTTTTTATCAATGTACAAAATGATAGATGAGTGAACCCAAACATACAGCCAAAGTCATTAAGAACTATTTTCAGCAAGACTTACTGGAAGTGATGGTTTGGCCCCCACAGAGCCCTGATCTCAACATCATGGAGTGTGTCTAGGATTACATGAAGAGACAGAAGGATGTGAGAAAACCTACATCCACAGAAGATCTGTGGTTAGTTCTCCAAGATGTTTGAAAGAACCTACCAGCCGAGTTCCTTCAAAAACTGTGTGCAAGTTTACCTAGAAGAATTGATGCTGTTTTGAAGGCAAAGGGTGGTCACACCAAATATTGATTTGATTTAGATTTCTCTTTTGTTCATTCACTGCATTTTGTTGATTGATGAAAATCAATAATTAACACTTTGATTTTTGAAAGTATTCTTGTTCACAGCATTTTTTCCACACCTGCCTAAAACGTTTGCACAGTACTGTAAATGGAAATGAAAGAAACTTTTTGTTTAAGCTTTCCTGTTTTTTATTCATCCGTGTTGCATAATCTGTGGGTGAGGCTAACAAATAAATAAGGATGTAAATATTGACCTTCAGATTTATCAGCAACTAATTTTTAGCACATTGGGATTGGCCATTATGTTTTCATAAATCACATGGTGAGCTTCTTCTATGATTATTGATAACCTAAAAAAAGCATTAATTAACCAAACATGTTTGATACATAAAGTAAACAAAGCCAACCATCTTGATGAGATCTAAACATGAAATAGATGTTACCAGTTTATTCTTACAAGTAGATTAGAGAAATGTTTAGCAGCTAATGTTTGAAGTCTTTTTTCACAAGTAGGTACTTTTGTTATGTCGAATTAGTATTTACAATAACAAATAAGTGTTTGCTATTTTACTTATTTACAGTGTTTATATGCAATAAAAAAGACTTTAGGAATGTCTCTTTTATGACCTGCGGGAGTGACGTCGCTTACATTTGCATATCTATCTATTTTTAAACGCCTGTAGAATTGCGACCAAAAAATACTTTTTTTTTTTTGCAAATGAAACCGGAAAGTTCAACTTAAATATTATACTCAACACGTGTCCCAGAGCACGGTTTTTATTTTCCAGAAACTGTTGCAGAAATCCAGTAAAAAACAAACATTAAGTGTACTTCCTACATCGGAATATGAGTGATGACATTGGTGGATGAACCATCACCTGGTTTTCTTTCACAACAACGCTGGAACAACCGGAAGTGATGTCATTTGCTGGGTGTGTTTTTTTTTTTCCTGGGAGTGGTCTTTTTTATTCCAGAAGTTGTATTTTTCGGCTGTAAACTTTGCTCACACTTTTGTTTTCATTTTCGTATCAGGATGTCCTCAGATATTTACTCCAAAGTAGATTCAACCCAGAAGGTGAGATATGCCAAAGAAGAGCAAGTGGACAGAACAGAATGGGAGGAGAGGGAGGTAAATATCTACGAGTCTGCTGAAAATGTTGCTGACAGCTACAAAGGTTCTCAACTACAGGAACAAGGTAAGTAAATCACAGGAGATCAACTTTTTTTCTGACTTATTTGAATGAGATCCTGAATGCTGCAGTTATCTTTAAGCACTAAAGCAGAAAACTTAGCCCACCTTCCCTGTTGTTGAACTTCCAGATTATGTGCATCAATTGCTTATTGCTTTTAGGTGTGTTGAGGTCTAGATTGATCTACAGAAGAGACAGAGCCACAGCCGTCACAGAGCTGATCAACTGCCCTTGCACAAATTCATCACAAAAGGTTTTCAGATGATCAAAAAAGTTACTTTGTTTCAGTAATTTAACTTAAAAAGTGAAGCTGATATCAGAGCGCTTTATCCACACATGTTAATGGGGAGCTGAGAGGGATGAAAAACTGTGGTGGAAAAAGGTGCAGCAGCAACAGGGATACCTGTGTCACTGGACTGCGGCTGGACTCAATGGTTCAAGAGCCAGCACCTACAGACATATCCAGGACATGGACTCCATCCACCATGTTCCTTGTGTTGAGCCATTCATGAAGCAGGGACAAGTTTAGAAGCATCTTACCTGGGTTAAGGAGAACAAGGACTGGACTGTTGCTGAGTGGTCCAAAGTCTCTTTTCAGATGGAGATACATTTTGTATTTAATTTGTAAAGGAATGTCTCAGAATCTGGAAGAAGAGTGGAGAGGTACAGAATCCAAGATGTTTGAGGTCCAATCTGAAGTTTGAAGAGTCGGTGATAATTTGAGGAACCATCTGCTGGTGGTAATTCACTGTACCTATTGAGTCCTAAATACGCAGGGTTGTCTATCAGGAAGTTTTCCAGCACTTCATGCTTCCATCTACTTCCACTGAAAAGCTTCACGGAGATACTGATTTTATTTTCCATCTGGACAAACTATAATTTTAAATGAACAGAAATAAAAACTTATTTCAAGGTGTTATTTAAGCCTGATATATTAATGTGAGAACCTGATCTTTGTTTACACCGTGATCAATTTCAAGATTGTTTTTCTCCCTAATCTTTTCCTGCCATTTTGAATATATATACAGGTCCTTCTCAAAATATTAGCATATTGTGATAAAGTTCATTATTTTCCATAATGTCGTGATGAAAATTTAACATTCATATATTTTAGATTCATTGCACACTAACTGAAATATTTCAGGTCTTTTTTGTCTTAATACGGATGATTTTGGCATACAGCTCATGAAAACCCAAAATTCCTATCTCACAAAATTAGCATATCATTAAAAGGGTCTCTAAACGAGCTATGAACCTAATCATCTGAATCAACGAGTTAACTCTAAACACCTGCAAAAGATTCCTGAGGCCTTTAAAACTCCCAGCCTGGTTCATCACTCAAAACCCCAATCATGGGTAAGACTGCCGACCTGACTGCTGTCCAGAAGGCCACTATTGACACCCTCAAGCAAGAGGGTAAGACACAGAAAGACATTTCTGAACGAATAGGCTGTTCCCAGAGTGCTGTATCAAGGCACCTCAGTGGGAAGTCTGTGGGAAGGAAAAAGTGTGGCAGAAAACGCTGCACAACGAGAAGAGGTGACCGGACCCTGAGGAAGATTGTGGAGAAGGGCCGAATCCAGACCTTGGGGGACCTGCGGAAGCAGTGGACTGAGTCTGGAGTAGAAACATCCAGAGCCACCGTGCACAGGCGTGTGCAGGAAATGGGCTACAGGTGCCGCATTCCCCAGGTCAAGCCACTTTTGAACCAGAAACAGCGGCAGAAGCGCCTGACCTGGGCTACAGAGAAGCAGCACTGGACTGTTGCTCAGTGGTCCAAAGTACTTTTTTCGGATGAAAGCAAATTCTGCATGTCATTCGTAAATCAAGGTGCCAGAGTCTGGAGGAAGACTGGGGAGAAGGAAATGCCAAAATGCCAGAAGTCCAGTGTCAAGTACCCACAGTCAGTGATGGTCTGGCCGTTATCGAAACATCCTGGGCCTCCATAAGACCTCAGCAGTGCCACAGGCTGATTGCCTCCATGCCACGCCGCATTGAAGCAGTCATTTCTGCCAAAGGATTCCCGACCAAGTATTGAGTGCATAACTGTATATGATTATTTGAAGGTTGACGTTTTTTGTATTAAAAACACTTTTCTTTTATTGGTCGGATGAAATATGCTAATTTTGTGAGATAGGAATTTTGGGTTTTCATGAGCTGTATGCCAAAATCATCCGTATTAAGACAATAAAAGACCTGAAATATTTCAGTTAGTGTGCAATGAATCTAAAATATATGAATGTTAAATGTTCATCATGACATTATGGAAAATAATGAACTTTATCACAATATGCTAATATTTTGAGAAGGACCTGTACAGAAATATACATTCAAAGCATATTACATACATTCTAATTCAATTCTGGTAGTAAACTAATGCAGTTAATTTCAGTTTTATATTCTAATTATTAAAAATTTTTCTTTTGCTTACAGCATTTTTCACACCTGCCTAAAACTTTTGCACAGTACTGTAAATGGAAATGAAAGAAACTTTTTGTTGAAGATTTCCTGTTTTTTATTCATCCGTGTTGCATAATCTGTAGGTGAGGCTAACAAATAAATAAGGATGTAAATAATGACTTTTAGATTTATCAGCAACTAATTGTTATTACATTGGGATTGGCCATTATGTTTTCATAAATCACAGCTTCTTCTATGATTATTGATAACCTAAAAAAGCATTAATTAACCAAACATGTTTGATACATAAAATAAACAAAGCCAAATGTCTTGATGAGATCTAAACATTAAAGAGAAGTTACCAGTTTATCCTTACAAGGCAATAGAGAACAGTTTAGCAGCTAATGTGTGAAGTCCTTTTTTTAAATAGACATGTTAATGTGTGGTGTACTTGTTAGGGCCTTGAGTTTCAAAAGAAAATATTTCCATCACAAACAAGCTGTTTTACTTTTGCAAGAAACTACTTTATGTTAATGAGTGACTAAGTAGGTACTTTTGTTATGTCGCATTAGTATTTAATATAACACATTTCTATTTTACTTATTTACAGTGTTTATATGCAATGAAATAAAAGACTAAATATGCAATAAAAAAAAAGACTTTAGAGACGCCTGTTTCTTTAAGGACTGGCGTTCCGGTTCAGTCTCTCTACTTCCTTTAAGTTTTTTTGCTGAAAGCAGAACGAAGGCTGGGCAAGAAAATTGGCACCAACATCACTTCTATATATTAAGTTTAGTCTTCAGAGTAAAATCAGTTTACTGAGTGGAGACAGTTAAGTTGAGCTTCTCTTCAGCTGTTTTATATATCCAGGATGTCCTTAGATATTAAGTCCACAACAGATTTCTTTCAAAGAGTGAGATACAGCATAACAAAGCAGGGAGACACAGCAGAGTGGGAGAAGAAGAAGGTTTATATCTACAACTACATAAATGACATGATGGATGATTCTCAGGTAGAAGGACGTAAGTAAAGTAGATGAGATAAAGACGACATATATTTATTTTAAATATTATGAATTTATGTGTTGAATTAAAGTAAATTGTTCTCTCTTAACTTAATCTGCAGCCAACAAAGCGTCTGTTAGATGTGCAACACTGAGCAGAAGACTACTGTACATACTGATATTAGCTGGGATCATCAGCCTGACCGTATACTGTAAGATAAAATATAATGCCTCAAAACTCAGATTCTCAGTGTTTTCTAATCTTGATCCAGAGGAATGTATATATAAAGATGTAATAATACAATTTTCACCGGAGAGTAAAACAACACACATTCAACTGAAATTCTATGTTTGGCATCACTTTAAATATTTTAAGACAGAAGAGGGTTTACAGAAATTTATGAACTTCTTTAAAATTAACAGGCAGTTGAATTATAAAAACAATTATAGTAATTAGAGTGTTAAATGCTGTAGGTTTTACTAAGTAGATATCTTCCCCTCCTCTAAACATTTATTTTCATATCTTGTTGAGTTTGTTTAAGGAGCATCTCTGAAACTCTTATGTCTAACCTTGAATTGTTAAACCAGCCTGATTTCTGCCAAAACTGTCCAATAGTAAACTGTGACATTATTCAGCAGCTTTAATCAATAAACTATATAAATAAGTATGAAGAAGTCAAAAACACCACAGAATGGCTAAATGATGGAAAAACACGAGTTAAATTATTGTTTTAGTTCAGTTTTGTAAAGCTTGTTCCCCTCAATTTACATAGAGTCCGTCTCTACTCCGCTCCAGTCCATCACGGTAACTCCGCAGTAGGGATGGGTACCTTTCACATTTGAACTGATACGGTACTAATGCCAGGTACCTGGGAATCGGTATCAGTACTCAAGGATGGCAGTTTTCAGTACTTGGGTGTTTGTTCATGAGTTAATACATTTTTAATAATAACATCAAATAAATTTTCAGTTTAACATATTTCTTTCTTAATATATAAACTTTAATGAATATATCAAAACAACATCCAACTGTATTGTAACATCGCAGTTGAACTGTAGAGCACATCACCCCAGTTCTAAAGTCCTTACACTGACTTCCTGCATCTAAGAGAATAGACTTTAATAAACTTCTGTTAGTTAATAAATCACTAAATGGCTTAGCACCAAAGTACATTACAGATTTCTTTTGAACAAAGAGACCAGAGTGGTCTAATTTGCATTCATCAGAACCAGAGCCAGAACCAGAACCAAACATGGAGAAGCAGCATTCAGTTCTTATGCTCCACTAATCTGGAACAAACTTCTAGAAAACTGCAAAAACGCTGAATACGAGTTCTTTTAAATGAAGGTTAAAAACCCATTTGTTTAGATAGTTTTAGTGCTTTTGATTGTTCTATTTAAACTACTAACTAAACACATTGGTAAAAGTTTCTACTTGAGATAAAAGTTAATTAGGATTGTCCACCCTGGAACAGACAGCGTAAAGGACCTTGCTGTTCACAGTGAACCGTCAACTTAACGTGGTGGAGGGGTTTGAGTGCTCAAATGATCCTAGAGGCTATGTTGTCTGGGGCCTAAATGCCCCTGGCAGGGTCTCCCATGGCAAACAGGTTCTAGGTGATGGGTCAGACAAAGAATGGTTCAAGAACCCCTCATGAAGAACACAATATCGAGGCAAGTGACGTCGCCCGGTACGGCGGAGCCGGGGTCCCACCCTGGAGCCAGGCCTGGGGTCGGGATTCGTCGGAGAGCGCCTGGTGGCCGTGTTGCTCCTCGCGGGACCCGGCCGGGCCAAGCCCGAACGAGAGACGCGAGGCCATCCCCCAGTGGGCCCACCACCTGCACGGGGAACCGTGAGGGACCGGTGCAAAGAGGATTGGGTGGCGGACGAAGGTGGAGACCTCAACGGCCCGATCCCCGGATGCTTAGGCTGGCTCTAGGGACGTGGAATGTCACCTCGCTGGGGGGGAAGGAGCCTGAGCTTGTGCGGGAGGTCGAGAGATATCGACTAGAAATAGTCGGGCTCGCCTCCACGCACAGCGTGGGCTCTGGAACCCATCTCCTTGAGAGGGGTTGGACTCTCTTCTACTCTGGAGTGGCCCACGGGGAGAGGCGGCGGGCTGGTGTGGGTTTGCTTGTTGCCCCCCAGCTCAGCCGTCTCGTGTTGGGGTTTACCCCAGTGGATGAGAGGGTTGTATCCCTGCGCCTTCGGGTTGGGGAGAGGTCTCTGACTATCATTTCAGCCTACGGGCCGAGTGGTAGTGCAGAGTACCCTGCCTTCTTGGCGTCCCTGTCGGGGGTGCTGGATAGTGCCCCTCCCGGGGACTCCATTATTCTGCTGGGGGACTTCAACGCCCACGTGGGGAACGACAGTGACACCTGGAGAGGCGTGATCAGGAGGAATGGCCTCCCCGATCTGAATCCGAGTGGTGTTTTGTTATTGGACTTCTGTGCTAGTCACGGATTGTCCATAACGAACACCATGTTCAAACATAAGGGTGTCCATCAGTGCACTTGGCACCAGGACACCCTAGGCAGGAGGTCGATGATCGACTTTGTTGTCGTATCATCAGACCTTCGGCTGCATGTTTTGGACACTCGGGTGAAGAGAGGGGCTGAGCTGTCCACTGATCATCACCTGGTGGTGAGTTGGATCCGCTGGAGGAGGAGAAAGCCGGACAGACTCGGCAGGCCCAAGCGCATAGTGAGGGTCTGCTGGGAACGCCTGGCGGAGCCCTCGGCCAGGGATGTATTCAACTCCCACCTCCGGGAGAGCTTCGACCAGATCCCGGGGGATGTTGGAGACATAGAGTCCGAGTGGACCATGTTCTCTGCATCTATTGTCGATGCTGCTGCCCATAGCTGTGGCCGTAAGGTCTGCGGTGCCTGTCGTGGCGGCAATCCCAGAACCCGGTGGTGGACACCGGCAGTAAGGGATGCTGTTAAGCTGAAGAAGGAGTCCTATCGGCTGTGGTTGGCTTGTGGGACTCCTGAGGCGGCTGACGGGTACCGTGAGGCCAAGCGTGCTGCGGCCCGGGCTGTGGCAGAGGCAAAAACTCGGGCCTGGGAAGAGTTCGGTGAGGCCATGGAGAAGGACTACCGGTTGGCCTCGAAGCGATTCTGGCAAACCGTCCGGCACCTCAGGAGGGGGAAGCAGTGCTTTGCCAACACTGTTTATAGTGGGGGCGGGAGACTGCTGACCTCGACTGAGGACATTATCGGGCGGTGGAAGGAGTACTTCGAGGATCTCCTCAATCCTGCCATCACGCATTCCGTGGTGGAAACAGAGGCTGGGGACTCGGGGTTGGACTCTTTCATCACCCAGGCTGAAGTCACCGAGGTGGTTAAAAAGCTCCGCGGTGGCAAGGCTTCGGGGGTGGATGAGATCCGCCCTGAGTACCTCAAGTGTCTGGATGTTGTAGGGCTGTCATGGTTGACACGCCTCTTCAACATTGCGTGGCGGTCGGGGACAGTGCCTCTAGACTGGCAGACTGGGGTGGTGGTCCCCCTTTATAAGAAGGGGGACCGGAGAGTATGTTCCAACTACAGGGGGATCACACTCCTCAGCCTCCCTGGTAAGGCCTACGCCAGGGTATTGGAGAGGAGAGTCCGACCGATAGTCGAACCTCGGCTTCAGGAGGAACAGTGTGGTTTTCGTCCCAGCCGTGGAACACTGGACCAGCTCTATACCCTCTACAGGGTGCTCGAGGGTTCATGGGAGTTTGCCCAACCGGTTCACATGTGTTTTGTGGACCTGGAGAAGGCATTCGACTGTGTCCTCGTGATGCCCTGTGGGGGGTGCTCCAGGAGTATGGAATCGGGGGCCCTTTATTAGGGGCCATCCGGTCCCTGTACGAGCGGAGCAGGAGTTTGGTCCGCATTGCCGGCACTAAGTCGGACCTGTTCCCAGTGCATGTTGGACTCCGGCAGGGCTGCCCTTTGTCGCCGGTCCTGTTCATAACTTTTATGGACAGGATTTCTAGACGCAGCCAAGGGCCGGAGGGGGTCTGGTTTGGGGACCAGTGGATTTCGTCTCTTCTTTTTGCGGATGACGTGGTCCTGCTGGCCCCCTCTAGCCAAGACCTACAGCATGCGCTGTGGCGGTTCGCAGCCGAGTGTGAAGCGGCTGGGATGAGGATCAGCTCCTCCAAGTCCGAGGCCATGGTACTCGACCGGAAAAGGGTGGCTTGTCCTCTTCAGGTTGGAGGGGAGTTCCTGCCTCAAGTGGAGGAGTTTAAGTATCTCGGGGTCTTGTTCACGAGTGAGGGAAGAATGGAGCGGGAGATTGACAGACGGATCGGTGCAGCTGCCACAGTAATGGGGGCGCTGTGCCGGTCCATTGTGGTGAAGAGAGGGCTTAGCCGAAAAGCAAAGCTCTCAATTTACTGGTCAGTCTACGTTCCTACCCTCACCTATGGCAATGAACTTTGGGTCATGACCGAAAGAACGAGATCACGGATACAAGCGGCTGAAATGAGCTTCCTCCGTAGGGTGGCCGGGCATTCCCTTAGAGATAGGGTGAGGAGCTCGGCCATCCGGGAGGAGCTCGGAGTAGAGCCGCTGCTCCTCCACATTGAGAGGAGCCAGTTGAGGTGGCTCGGGCATCTATACCGGATGGCTCCTGGACGCCTTCCTCGGGAGGTGTTCCAGGCACGTCCCACCGGGAGGAGGCCCAGGGGACGGCCCAGGACACGCTGGAGGGACTATGTCTCTCGGCTGGCCTGGGAACGCCTTGGGCTTCCCCTGGAGGAGCTGGAGGAGGTGTCTGGAGAGAGGGACGTCTGGGCGTCTCTGCTGAGTCTGCTGCCCCCGCGACCCGGTCCTGGATAAGCGGAAGACGACGAACGAACGAACGATAATAAAATTTTTACCAGAGAGAGAAATAACACACATTCAACTGAAATTCTATGTTTGGCATCACTTTAAATATTTTAAGACAGAAGAGGGTTTACAGAAATTTATGAACTTCTTTAAAATTAACAGGCAGTTGAATTATAAAAACAATTATAGTAATTAGAGTGTTAAATGCTGTAGGTTTTACTAAGTAGATATCTTCCCCTCCTCTAAACATTTATTTTCATATCTTGTTGAGTTTGTTTAAGGAGCATCTCTGAAACTCTTATGTCTAACCTTGAATTGTTAAACCAGCCTGATTTCTGCCAAAACTGTCCAATAGTAAACTGTGACATTATTCAGCAGCTTTAATCAATAAACTATATAAATAAGTATGAAGAAGTCAAAAACACCACAGAATGGCTAAATGATGGAAAAACACGAGTTAAATTATTGTTTTAGTTTAGTTTTGTAAAGCTTGTTCCCCTCAATTTACATAGAGTCCGTCTCCACTCCGCTCCAGTCCATCACGGTAACTCCGCAGTAGGGATGGGTACCTTTCACATTTGAACTGATACGGTACTAATGCCAGGTACCTGGGAATCGGTATCAGTACTCAAGGATGGCAGTTTTTAGTACTTGGGTGTTTGTTCATGAGTTAATACATTTTTAATAATAACATCAAAGAAATTTTCAGTTTAACATATTTCTTTCTTAATATATAAACTTTAATGAATATATCAAAACAACATCCAACTGTATTGTAACATCGCAGTTGAACTGTAGAGCACATCACCCCAGTTCTAAAGTCCTTACACTGACTTCCTGCATCTAAGAGAATAGATTTTAATAAACTTCTGTTAGTTAATAAATCACTAAATGGCTTAGCACCAAAGTACATTACAGATTTCTTTTGAACAAAGAGACCAGAGTGGTCTAATTTGCATCCCCAGAACCAGAACCAGAACCAAACATGGAGAAGCAGCATTCAGTTCTTATGCTCCACTAATCTGGAACAAACTTCTAGAAAACTGCAAAAATGCTGAATACGAGTTCTTTTAAATCAGGGTTAAAAACCCATTTGTTTAGATAGTTTTAGTGCTTTTGATTGTTCTATTTAAACTACTAACTAAACACATTGGTAAAAGTTTCTACTTGAGATAAAAGTTAATTAGGATTGTCCACCCTGGAACAGACAGCGTAAAGGACCTTGCTGTCCACAGTGAGAAGCAGTTTACTGTAAAAGACCCTCCCTGACAGACCGTGGCTGAGCTGGACACTCCGAGAAGTTAGGAGGAAGGTACAGAGCACCAGGAAGTCTCTGACTCTTGGGCAAGGCGTGGACAAGTTTTAAAAGAAATATTCCCCCATTATCGAGATGCATAACGGGTTGAAACCGTTTCAAGGTGTTCCCTCCTCCTCCTCTGTAGTCCAGCCTTTGTTTTCTGTCCTTTGTCATGCCACTTCAATTTACTTTTGTATGCTACATAAATAAACTTCCTTGCCTAGATGGTGATGCATAGCAGTTTCCTGAACAGGATGTTCAGGGTTGTCTGTAACATTCTTTACTCTATGAAGAGTCCGTTGCACAATAATCTCCAGAGGTTCTGGTCTAGTCCCCAATAGTGATATAGTTTTCTTTATTAGCTTGTTGAGCTTTGTGAAGTCCATGGCTCTGATGCTTTTACCTCAACAGATGATGGAAGAAGAGATTTCCCTCTTAACATCAGACTTATAGAAGATATGCAGCATCTTGCTGCAAACACTGAAAGATCTAAGCTACCTCAAGAACTACAGTCTGCTCTGTTCCTTCTTGTAGACAGCTTTACTGTTGTGTCTCCACTGCAGTCTGTTGTCAGGTGAACACCGGGGTATTTATACTTACCCACCACCTCTACTGCTTATTTCATCATGAAAATAGTGTTTGGATTTTCCTGTTTCTCTTGAAATCAACTATCATCTCCTTTGTTTTATTCACGTTAAAGATGAGATGATTGTTTCCACACCATGTCACTAAGCGTTCCACCAGCTCCCTGTAATCAGCTTCTTGTCCATCTCTGATCCACCCCACGACTGCAGAATCATCCGAGTATTTCTGCAGATGACAGGAGTCTGTTTTGTACTGGAAGTCTGAGGTGTACAGAGTGAAAAGGAATGGTGAGAGTACAGTTCCCTGTGGTACTCCTGTAATGCTGACTACCTGGTTAGACACACAACCCTTTGGTCCCGCAAATTGTGGTCTGTTGGTCAGGTAGTCTTTGATCCAGGAGATCAGGCCTCCACCTGAGTGTTCTGGAGTATCTGACAAACCACATCAGGTTGAATTGTGTTAAATGCACTGAAGAAATCAAAGAACATGATCTTCACTGTGCTGCTGGCTTTGTCCAGAAGACAGCAGGTTTGTTGAAGCAGGTGTATGACTGTATCTTCAAGTCATACTCCATGGTGATGAGCAAACTGAAGGAGGTCCTTATAGTTGCTTATTTACTCACTCAGGAGAGCTAACAAGAGTCTCTCTAGGACCTTCATGATGTGGGATGTCGGGCAACAGGTCTATAGTCACTGAGGACTGATGAGTGAGTTTTCTTTGGTACCGGAACAAGACAGGAGGTCTTCCAAAACACTGGAACCTTCTTCTGAGGCCAGGCTAAGGTTGAAGAGGTGATGCTGAAACCCACAGAGCTTCTCTGCACAGGCCTTCAGGTCTCTGGAGCTTACACCATCTGGACCTGCAGTCTTGTTTCCGTTCAGTCTCTCCAGCTGTTTGTTCACCAGACCTCTAGAGACAGACAGGCATGAGGAGGAGGCAAAGAACACCAGCATCTCCTGAATTGGTTGGAGACAAACATGTAGAAGCAGAAGGGACCAGGGCTGAGGTGGAAGGTGACTGGAAAGCTGTGGGTGCAAACGGGGGTGGGAGGTCTGTTTGGCTGTAGGCAGGAGGAGGAGGATGCTGAGATTGTTCCTGAACTTTTTCCTTCTCATATATAAAGCCCTTAATAATGAAACTCCATCATACACAAGAGATATGATTGTTCCATATGTTCCTAACTGAGCACTTTGTTCTCAGACTGCAGGTTTACTGGTGGTTCCTAGTTTCTAACAGTAGAATAGGAGGCAGATCTTCTAGTTATAAGGCTCAGGTTTAGGTGAGAATATATTGCATTTTCAGTCAGCTTACATTAATATTTATTGGCTCTTGTTAAAAATTCTGCTAATGAAAGTTTTTCTTCTTTTATTAGAAGCTAAAAATTAAAAGCACTATTAAAAGCTAAATTAAATATCATGTGTGCAATGCTCACAGAGAAGCAGTTTAAATAAATCAACATTATCTATAATTGAAAAACTGATATGAAGTTAAGCTGGATAGTACCAACGTCTCTAAGTCTGTACTGCAATAATGTAAAGATAATGGTAAACAAACTGAAATCACATTGGGGCAGAAAGCATTTTGTTTTTAAACTACTAATTTGTGAATCTTTAATATATGCTGTTGTTTGCAGTGATTTTTATCAGCTTTAGTGAAAGAGAAGTACATGTCCAGCGAATAGAAACAGAAAGAACACTGTAGTAAAAACAGAGCAACTGAAGATTTATTGCACATCTAGAATTTGCATTATAGCAAGTTTACATTGATTAAATCATTTTCAACCAACTCTTTCAAAAACAAATACAAAGGAAGAGCTTAATTATTTAATTAGCTTCAGCTCATTAATATAGCACCGATTCACAACCAAAGATGTCTCAAAGTAGTTTACTGCTAAGCAGATCACATTTATATGCAGAAATATACATTCACAGTGTTTTACATACATTCTAATTTAATTCTAGTAATAAATCCATGTAGTGAATTTCAGTCTAATATTCTAATTATTAAAAATGTTTCTATCTATGGAAACTCAGCTGATTGCATCGAGTCACCGACTTTGCAGCAATTCTTCCTCCTGAATAAAAACTTAGTGACAGTGAAAAGTTTATTTAAATGAATTGTTATAACAGACACTCCCTGATTTTACTAAAGTTAAACTGCTTTACATTTTTATATCTCCCTTTGACCATATTTTAACATTTGACACTATTAGTTAGTAAGATATTTACTTTTACTTGTTACTTTTTTTTCTTGATCAATGACTTGTTAAAACTGAAAATTCACCTTATCACCAACTGGGAACAAGATTGGTAATATTCATGGTAATATTCATAATTTATTTCTGTTGATTTAACATAAGGATTCTGTGCCATTAATCCAATAGTCACTTTGGAAATACAGAAAGTGAACAACAGCTACGACCATCAACACCAGAAACTTTCAGGTAAGACTCATTTCATAAATAACCACATAATAAAACATTCAGTGATTTTAATATTTTTCCTTCCCTTACACCAACTGATGGTATTTATCATAAATAGCAGCCAACAACAATCAGCTACAGGACAGCTATAACATACTCAGCAAAAATCACAGCCAGTTAACAGAAGAAGTAAACAGACTAAAGGAGAAGGCTGACGGTAAGACACAAAAAAATAAAACTGCAAATTAAAATCTTTATTACACACCCAGAACTGGGGTTTTTATTTTTCACAATCAGATTTGTCTTGTTCTTAGGAATACAAAACACTACAAAAATGACAAGATTGGTTGGGAATTACCTAAACAAAGAAGCGTCTATGTTGTTGAAATATTGTTTAACGAATGCAAACTAACACATAACAACATTACATGTTTTCTAAAGGTCTGATCTTCTATAAAGGAAAATGGTGTCCTGATGAATGGATGACATTTGGAAGCAGCTGTTACTTTAATTACGAGGGGAACAAAACTTGGTCTGAAAGCAGGAAACTGGTGATCTGGTGATCATAAACAGTCAAGCTGAACAGGTTTGTCCGTCTGTTATTATCTTTGTGATCTTTGATATAGATTTACCATGTCTGGGTCTGACCGGCTGATATTCTGTGAGTTTTTCTGAATGGGTCTTTCGAAAAACTACATTAAATATCCTAATGCCACTATGTTTGAAAAATAGAAATGTTTTGTGGAAGATGACAAATCACATTAATGAGGTAGAAAGAAAGCAGACCACATAAAATTTGATTTATCAATATACATATTAACACTGCAGCCACATAAAGCATGAACAAAACATTTTATCTTTTTAATGGTATTGTATAAAGGTTAATATTATTATACCTTTGTATTATTAATATGTTGAACATCAGAGAGAGTTTCATTCTTTAAAACCTACACAGAGATAAAGAATGCTCTTTGTTCTGAAGAATTTATTAAAACATGTTTTCTTCCAGAAGGCAGAGATCGAGACTCTATAACAAGTTACAGAAAAAGTGCTCTACATGGTTTGTGACATTAAACATGCAGACAATATCAAGAAATCTGGAGAATATGCTGCGCTCTGCACTTTTACACTCTTGATATAGGACAAGGAGATCTGTTGAGAGTAGGGCATTTTAATTACCATTAATTCCTAATCTTCAGCTTTTAAAAGTAACAAACGTTGGAGTAGTCAGTCTGTGTTTCACAAAGTGTCAAGTGAAATAAAGGCATAGCAGAGTAACACTAAGAAGGAGAAAAAAGCAAAGGTTCATGCACCACCATCCTTTTCATCTTTTCAGGGCATTGATTGTTTCAGAGACAGTAGTAGATCCATGTAAAACCTGAACTAACCCTGTAATACTGAGAGTTCCCAAGTTAACCTGAGCTCACCTTAACAAACCAATACTTCTGATTTGCGGTAAAGGCCCCTGGACTTAGCTTTCCGTTATACCGACATGTCTTTCCTTAAGATGACTTTGCAGACACTTGGATTTGTGGCAAGATGCTTTATCATTTTATGAGGTG
Organism: Girardinichthys multiradiatus; assembly: GCF_021462225.1. Classification (NCBI taxonomy): domain Eukaryota; kingdom Metazoa; phylum Chordata; class Actinopteri; order Cyprinodontiformes; family Goodeidae; genus Girardinichthys; species Girardinichthys multiradiatus. Next base: position 33,159,114 of record NC_061806.1, on the reverse strand, counting down.
TCAAAAGTTAAAGGAAAACAATCTAAGCATTTAATGTAGAGATAAAAACTTTGATCTGTCAGTTCAGGGTACTTGTAGTTTGTCTTTTTGCATGTAAAGCTGACTTGTGGCTAGTTTTCAAAAATGGGTTACAATGATGAATGACTTTTCAGTTCTGAGAAGTAGATTCAGAACGGGCAGGCTTTCTTTCCGACATCTGGTTCAACAAACAAACTCTCCTCAGACAAAATTATCATTCTTATACAGATTAGGTTTGTTTGACTGTTAAATCAGGGTTGCTTAATGTGTTTCAGTGAGTGTTCACAGACTAGGATGGTTTTATGCAGAATTACATAATTATTCATATCAGTCTAAATAATCCCAAACAAATTGTAGAAGAGAAACTATAGTGATAGAAGTAGTAAGCTGTGTGAAGAACATAAAGAAATCATTATATCTACGGTTGCAGGATAGCATCTCTGGAAGAATGAACATAGGGCCACTTTTTACCTGCATGATGTTTGGGTTAGGCAGAATACATTTTACTCAAGAAGCTTATTTAGCTATAAACTGTGTGACAAAATTACATTGAAACTCAATAAAGTTTATTTATACAGCTGATTCACAACAAATGTGGTCTCAATGTCTTTCATAAAACAAACAGATTCTCTTTATAGACACTAATATGTGTGCAGTTCAGCCCGTCATATAGGCAGAGACAAAGTGAATTAGAAACATTCCAGTGTGATCCCAGTGATAAAACAATTCATTCAAGTTCAGTTCATCTTGCCAATTGGTAAAGTGTTCCCTGTCTATACTCTTTTGTTGCTCTGCTGTTCTTTTTTTATTTTTATTTTCCATTTTTAACCGTGTCCTGTCCGGCAGAGTAGTGCTCAGAATTGTTCTCTGAGTGCCAAGAAAAAGCCCAACAGATGTACTTTCACAAGTGGAGCATTACAGCTAACAGTTTAAAGCTCTGCTTGATATTTATAAAAAGAAACTTTATTAGAAACTGCTTTGGGATTATTTCAGTTGTTATGGACACGGAGACAGAAATGAAAAGGAAAAAAAAGAAACAAGATAACACCCTGCTTGCTTCTACACTTGCAGAAACATTCATATTACCATCTTTTTAACCGAAAAATGCACGGTACTTATCAATGCAAGGTGTATTTAGTGGTAAATGTGGCTCAATATAGAACATTTGTGTATCTGCTAACACCTGAATCTAAATACCTGTGGGTCTGAGTGCGAGCAGGCTTGTGTATACAAGGTTTCTCTGTAAAAATATGCAATAGTAATTGTGAGGACCCACGAACTTGCCCCTCCGGACCAGAGACAGATATGGAGGAGATCCGAGCCACAGACATCCAAAGGCCCCCCAGAGCACAGGAACCTCAGGGGATCCACTGCAGGGACTACTGCAAGCCACCCAGAGAAGAGCAGGGGAGAGTCCCAGGGGAACCTCCCAGCAACCACAGTGCAGAGGCCCCAGGGAGCTGCAGTGCCAAGCCCACTGGCCCCGCCGGCAGCCCTCTACGCCTGAGCAGATCCAGCCATGGACCCAGAGACCCGAGACCCCGGGACATATCACTCCCCAAGCAGAGGCCCGACAGAGCCCAGTTGTCCAGGCCCTGGCAAGCAGCCACTGGGAGTGTGCCAGCACACACCAAAGCACCCAGCCCCAGATACCAAGAACTACAAGTACACAGGTGGGCAGAGACATGAACCACCGGCAGGTAGTGTGGCGGGGAGGGAATAGGCCCCACATTTGATGGGGGGGCTAAACTGATCCAGGAGAGGGAGCAGCCCAAGACCCAGCCTGACAGAAAAAACAGGCACATACAGTCACAATCGCACATTCCCACCCTCATTGTACTATAAAATTGGGGCACATGCTGCCATGGGACCTCAGAGATGGAAAACCCTTGTGGTTCTCCAATGATGTAACTGCACCCCAAGGCCCTACATGAGTGATAGTGTGATGGAGTGGGTGAGGGGAAGTGTCCAGGGATGGTGAGGGATGGACTAGGGGGCAAAATGCTCTCCCACGAAGCCAGCTCCCCGGCCGGCCCCAATAGGCTCCCCTGTTCGCCGAGTTCCAACAAAGGACGGAGGCATAGACACGCAAAAGGCTAGGGACAGGGACCAGGCCCCGAGAACTGACCGAAAACCGGGACCAACACCCCCAGCATATTACCACCCCTTACCCCCCCACCCCGGAACCACCCAAACCCTCAAACCCCGATCCCCAGCCCCGACATCCAGTCCCCTGTCCAAAGGACCCACCGACCCCCAACAAATAGGAACCAGCCGGAAGCAGTGTGCGCAGCAATGACCAAGAGTGCGGCCCCACTACAGAAAAAGAGCAGCCAGCCCAGCACAACCAGAATATGCCACGCAAAGGAGGGTACATGAACAACATGCTCAACCACCCCCAAGCCCACGAGGCAGTCAAGCAGACCCCGCAATGTACCACCCCACCCACCACCGTGCCCAGGGGAAAGATGCCCAGCAAGCAGAAGGGTGGCACAGAAACACCGCACTCCCCCCATGAGATGCAGAACCACCGACATCCATGCCAGCCAAGCAAAAACGGCAGAGTCAAGCCAAGTCGTGGTTCCTCCCAAGCCAACGGCACAGCAACACCACACATCCTTCTATATGTCGGTAGGGGCACAGTGAAGAACACCAATCCCAAGCACACACCAACCACCAGGAACCACCCAGCAGACTGGCAAACCGCACCTCAGTATAAGGCCGAGAAGCCCGATGCAACCACTGAGCCCAGCGACGCCCGCCCTGCAGCACCCACACATAGAGGCTAGAGCCACAATGCACAGGACCACCGCCCCAAAACCACAGCCCGCCATACAGCGGAGGGCAGAATGTACCAATGAACACCGAAAGCGAAAGCCATGCACAAAGCCCAGACCATGCAAATGCGACCCCACCAGCCCTCCAAAAACAAAGCCCCCCGCGAAGGTGCACCCCTGTGAGAAGAAGACCCACAGCATCCAGGTCCAAGAACATGCCAAACACCCATACCGCTACCAGAACTGGCCCCGCAAGAAAACCCACACCGAAGCCCACAAAAGGCACAGAGCCCACAGTGCCAAAACCCACCAAGAAGCCGAGACCACTCCACCCCAAATCATGCAGACCTCTCCGACCTCCCTCCCCCAGACAGAACCAGGACCAGCATGAGGAACTGAAACACAGACAAGGAACTAGAATCTGAATCGGAACCACCCAGGTCCAAACGATGCCAATCCCCGCCCAAGGCCAACCACCCAACTCCATCCCAGAAGAAAATCTACACCCACCCCAACATTCGAACAACTCCCAGAACACATAAGACATTAAACACACAGGTTGACTCTGCCCCACCCCCTCCCACAGATCCTCTGCTCCACCAGCAGAGTGCACTCCTTGAAGGAGAGAGCACCTGCAATGAGATGGTACCTACCCACCAGTTTAGGAGGCCCCTACGCCCACCGATGAACCGAAGGCCCCCGGGCCGGTGCCGGGTGCCAGAGCATGCGCCGGACCAAAACCCTGGTGACGTATCCAACAGGACCCCAGCCTGGGGACATCACACCCCAGGAACCCCGAGCCACCAAGACCATCCCAGACCCGCCCAGGAGCAGCCTGGCCACTAGGCCAGTAACCTATGTCTGCTGGCACAGGCTCCTCAAAAGCAGTCACCCGATGCCGCCCCCGAGAGCCACCAAAGCCCCACCCCGGTTGGGGTCACAGCCCTTGGCGCCAGACCCCCCTGCGACCCCAGCCCAGGGACACCCCAAATGCCCCAAACCCAGACACCCCCGCCACAATACCCCACAGGACGAAACCAAAGGTGCCCCACCCCCACTAGGTGATGGAGCCGATTAAAGGAGCCCAGAGAGATTGATCTGATGTGGAGGCAGAGGCTGTCTCAAGATAATCCCACAGGTTTCTGTACTGGTTAATATTAAGAAGGTTTTTATTTTTCCAATTCATTGCTCTGCTGATCTGACATATTTTGGTATTTAAAGTTTTAGGTTTTTGGTTTATTACACAATTTTCTGCTGAACAGATCTGAACATTCTTATACTATTCTTAAACTTGATACCTTTTTGAACAATCAAGGCATCATAATCACATCAAAAAGCATCATAATCAGGTCTTTTTCATTATGTCATGCAGTTTCTACAAAACAGGCCTAAATAAGATGCACCCAACAAACTCATAGCAGTTTATAAAACCTGACTAATTAAAACCTCTCAAAGACAGGATCAAAGAGACAACCGAATTATTAGAAAAGGAAAGCATATAAATTTTAAGAAGAAAGATGTTTTTATATTGATTAAAACAAATCCAATGTTTTTTTTCACCATTCTGAAATAAAAGAGTCTATGACCATAATCTGCTGTTTCTGCTAGGGTTTATATAAATTTTGTATGATGACATAATCCGGTTATTGCATTACATCAACTGAAATGTGGCCATTTAATGAAAACCTTTATAAATCTCCCCATAACTAGGATTTTGTAAAAGAGCTGAATAAAAATAGAGAATCCTGGATTGGTCTTCAAAGAAATTCGATAGGAGAGACATGGACGTATGACTGGAGATGGGTGGATGGATCATCAGTGACACAAGCGTGAGTTTATTCTCAAAACTTTACTTAAATATAATCAACTATTGAATGGAGGAACAAAATTAGATTGAACTAATATTTGGTTGTTGAAGGCACCATTGTGTTCTCATGGTTACCAAGGTCTGTTTTTAACATGAGATGTTTAAATTTTGTTCTGCACTCATATCTGTTGGATTCATAAATGATTTAAAATAGACATAAAAATCCCGGTGTGCGCCATCTATAAATGTTACACACTGAATAATAATTATTTAAATGAGCAGCTATTTATCTGTGGAATCTGTAAAATGCGTTTAATAACTATAACAACAACAACAACAATAGAACAATATCCTTTAAGTTGGTCAATATTTTCTATTTAGTCTGATTGTTCATATATCTGCTTTAACTATGATGTATCAGATTTAGAGCTAATAATCTGAGTATGACATTTAGAGCTTTGGATAAATTCAAAGAGGAAATTTAGCAACAAACCGTCCTGAAAACAAAATTCCTGCTGCGCTAAAGATGTTTCTTCTCCCCAAAGAATACTATGTATCACTAAAAGAGGTAAACTATTTAGATTAATGATGAAGGAGGAGCATCCATATGGAGAGGTGAAGTCATTAGTAAGTCGGTTGCACAAACTAAGAACATCATGGAAAAGAAACAAAAACCCAAGTAGAGTCATTCAGGAAAACCAAAGGTAGACAAAACTAAACCAAAGCAAATAAAAAATGGAGCTAATGTGAGTAAAGAAACAAAAAAATAAGCAAATATTCTGGCAAAAAATCAAGAAATATAAATTGTATACTGAGCGAAGTGAAGAAAATTTTAGCAACAACAATCAAATAATGTAGAAAGCATATGCAGCCACAGCACTTAGCTTATAAATAAGACCAACAGCAACTAAGATCACAAAACACAAAGTTACATTAGCTCAAAAAACTAAAAAGAAAATCCTAAAACTAAGTTCCCAGATCATAACAAACACTGCTTTATAAGGTGGTTCAAATCATTAAGTACTAATCATGTAATAATTAAGTACATTAAGTAACAATTAAGTATGTTATGTAATAATCCTTTACTGCAGGTCATAAAAGTTTAAATTTCTGAAAAAAGTTAAGGTTTTTCAAGTTAAAGCTCTTCCAGGAAAAACTGTTAAGGACAGTCAAGTTAAAGAAGTTAAAAACATTTAAAATAATTAGAAATAAAAAAGTTTAATTATTTTGAAATCTGATGATAAATCTGTTATGTTTACCAATGTTTTATTTCTCCCACAGGTTCTGGGCAACAGGATGGCCATAGTATAACAATTACCTGTCATATGTAACATGCTGCAATGATGTAGGGAAATGGACAAACATACAACACTACAATTATGAGAATAACTGGATTTGTGAGAAATAGAGAATCAAACCAGAGAAAAAGAAACCACAGCTTACACTTACTTTCTCAACAGCCATTGCTCATTGCTTCCAGTTTCCCTCTGAGGTTTATCCGGAGGAACAATATGAACAAATGATTGATGACGCTTTGATTAAATATGTTGTGTGGAGACGTTTCAAACAGACTGTGTATAGTTCTTAGCTTTCAACCATCTTTCTTTAGGGTTAAACTTACTATCAGTTTCAGATTATATATCTGCTTTATCTGACTGTTTTACAATAAAATTGATTTAACCCAATTTCATATCGATATAAAATCATGTAAAAATTGTATTTAAAACTCTGGATTTTAATAGTTGTTAGTTTCTCTGGTAACAACAAATAAATAAATAAAATAACACATTTTCAGAAATACAGTGTGATTCCTCTGGCTTTACTTCCTATTTTATTTTACCTGTTTCAAGGTGTTTGATAGATGATAATTTATAATACAGAACCTGGTCTCAAATGGTTAGGGTTAATTATTTACAGTGTTCATATGCAATGAAATAAAAGAATTTAGGGACACCTGTTTCTTTAAGACGCTTCTATGTCCTCTAGGTTTTTAGCTGAAAGTAGATCGAAGGCTGGGCATTGTGTGTGCAGGCAAAGTCTGTTTACTGAGTGGAGAAAGTTGAGCGCCTCTTCATCTGTTTCATATTGACAGGATGTCCTCAGATATTAAGTCCTCTACAGATTTGTTATTTTAGGAATTATGAATGCATCTATTCAACTAAAGTATATTATTTCTCTAATGAGGAACTGCTGTATGAAGCAGTAATGGAGCATAAAAAACTGAACCGAATATCAGCTCAGCTGACCAAAGAACTATAGATGGCTGCAGATGTATTTTACAGTTTACCATGTGGTGCACTTGTATTTCTGTTAGCTTTTAGTGTTAATAGACCCAGAACTGGCTGTTTTTGTTCATGGATTTATTGCTGTTTTGCCTTTTCCCACCAACTCTAAACCAGCATGCATTTATTGTTGACTGGATTTACTATTTAGGTTGAGGAAACGAAATTGCAGATTACGCAAATATTCCATGTTTGGCATCACTTTAAATGATTCAAGATGGAAGATGGTTTCCAAAGTTTAATGAGCTTCTTTGAAGATTACAGGCAGTTGGATCATATAAATAAAACAATCTAATATGATACTGTTACATATTACAGGTTTTACTGTGGAGTTATCTGCCCCTCCTCTAAAATGTATTTTCATACTCTACTTTGCATGAGGAGCTCCTCTCAAATTCTTCTGTCTAATGTTAAACTGTTAAACCCACCTATTTCAAGTCAAATAGTAAACTCAAGTGTTAATCTGAGCAGTGCTAATTAATAAACAATAAAAATAAGAAAACAAGTTACATCAATATTAGAGATGCAGGTGAACACATGCCATTCATGGTGTACATCAAGTTATTTGGCTCTAAGATGAGCTTCAGGACCTTAGAAATGATTTTCTCACCAACTATTTTTCAAAGCCATCAACACACGAAGAACATATAAAAAGATATGACCACAACACATTTCACTTAACATCAAAGAAAAATCAAATGACGGTATTTATTTTCCAATCCAGTTTATATCAGCTACTGATGCTGCAACTTGAATGCCATAAACAAAATATCAAAATCATATTCACACCACAACATAATGCTAAATAACTGTGGGTACAAACTAAAATCAACTGAAGTGGGAATGGTTTATATCAGCAATACCCAAGAGGTGGCTTCATTATCTTGATTAAAACAAGCTGAATCTGCCAGTTGATCCTTTCAGTCAACCAAGTGACAAGCAACTAGAAGCATATTTGCATCAAACAATCAGGTTGAACACATTTTATTATTTAATTATCTAATATATTCGAAGTTGATAAATAACTTTCTTTTGCTTCACTTATTAACCAACTGATGTTATTCTTCACACATGGCAGCTAACAACAGTCAGCTACAGGGCAGCTATAACATACTCAGCAAAAATCCCAGCCAACTAATACAGGTCCTTCTCAAAATATTAGCATATTGTGATAAAGTTCATTATTTTCCATAATGTCATGATGAAAATTTAACATTCATATATTTTAGATTCATTGTACACTAACTGAAATATTTCAGGTCTTTTATTGTCTTAATACGGATGATTTTGGCATACAGCTCATGAAAACCCAAAATTCCTATCTCACAAAATTAGCAAATTTCATCCGACCAATAAAAGAAAAGTGTTTTTAATACAAAAAATGTCAACCTTCAAATAATCATGTACAGTTATGCACTCAATACTTGGTCGGGAATCCTGTTGCAGAAATGACTGCTTCAATGCGGCGTGGCATGGAGGCAATCAGCCTGTGGCACTGCTGAGGTCTTATGGAGGCCCAGGATGCTTCGATAGCGGCCTTCACCTCATCCAGAGTGTTGGGTCTTGAGTCTCTCAACGTTCTCTTCACAATATCCCACAGATTCTCTATGGGGTTCAGGTCAGGAGAGTTGGCAGGCCAATTGAGCACAGTGATACCATGGTCAGTAAACCATTTACCAGTGGTTTTGGCACTGTGAGCAGGTGCCAGGTCGTGCTGAAAAATGAAATCTTCATCTCCATAAAGCTTTTCAGCAGATGGAAGCATGAAGTGCTCCAAAATCTCCTGATAGCTAGCTGACCCTGCCCTTGATAAAACACAGTGGACCAACACCAGCAGCTGACACGGCACCCCAGACCATCACTGACTGTGGGTACTTGACACTGGACTTCTGGCATTTCCTTCTCCCCAGTCTTCCTCCAGACTCTGGCACCTTGATTTCCGAATGACATGCAGAATTTGCTTTCATCCGAAAAAAGTATTTTGGACCACTGAGCAACAGTCCAGTGCTGCTTCTCTGTAGCCCAGGTCAGGCGCTTCTGCCACTGTTTCTGGTTCAAAAGTGGCTTGACCTGGAGAATGTGGCACCTGTAGCCCATTTCCTGCACACGCCTGTGCACGGTGGCTCTGGATGTTTCTACTCCAGACTCAGTCCACTGCTTCCGCAGGTCCCCCAAGGTCTGGAATCGGCCCTACTCCACAATCTTCCTCAGGGTCCGGTCACCTCTTCTCGTTGTGCAGCGTTTTCTGCCACACCTTTTCCTTCCCACAGACTTCCCACTGAGGTGCCTTGATACAGCACTCTGGGAACAGCCTATTCGTTCAGAAATTTCTTTCTGTGTCTTACCCTCTTGCTTGAGGGTGTCAATAGTGGCCTTCTGGACAGCAGTCAGGTCGACAGTCTTACCCATGATTGGGGTTTTGAGTGATGAACCAGGCTGGGAGTTTTAAAGGCCTCAGGAATCTTTTGCAGGTGTTTAGAGTTAACTTGTTGATTCAGATGATTAGGTTCATAGCTCCTTTAGAGACCCTTTTAATGATATACTAATTTTGTGAGATAGGAATTTGGGGTTTTCATGAGCTGTATGCCAAAATCATCCGTATTAAGACAATAAAAGACCTGAAATATTTCAGTTAGTGTTCAATGAATCTAAAATATATGAATGTTAAATTTTCATCATGACATTATGGAAAATAATGAACTTCATCACAATATGCTAATATTTTGAGAAGGACCTGTAGATGAAGTAAACAGACTAATGGATAAGGCTGATGGTGAAAAAAATATATAAAACTGAAACAAAAAGCTATATCACCACCCAGAACTCAAATGTGAGTTTTTTCCCATCCGTTAATTTTGTTATTTGAAACAAGAATACTACAAAAATGTTTGGGACTGGTTGGATATAGGCTAAAGAAAATAAAAAGAGTAAAATGACAGGATGACAGTGTGAAACTACTGATAAACAGTTTTTTTTTTTTTTTTGTAAAACTTACCTGAACAAGTTAAAATAAAATGGAATCCAGTTGCATCAATACAACAACATTTGTCAGCTTACAAACAATCAGCAGAAACTACGGGCCAACATGAATGTCATTTTGGTTTTAAATTACACCCAGTTTTAGATTTTGTTTAGAATGATACAGATTTTATTCACTTTTCCACACGGCGGTGGCTTTAAAAGGAGTAAACCAATATGACTTACCACCGGGCCTGGTTCCCCACGATCGCCTCTGGCCCCTCTGATTCCGGGGCCTCCCTATTAGAAACAAAAACAATATTAAGTAGATATGCAAGATTAACAAATTCTAGGAGTTAAACCTGTTTTGTGTATCTGAGTGGAATGACAGAAATGACTTCGCAATTACTTTGGAGAAAAGCTGAAACAGAAAAAGTAAAATAATGAAACCAAAGCAACTTTAATTGTACATTAAAGATTGTTTAGATGAACGGATGAGTATGTAATATGATCTGTGTTTCCTAGGTGGACTTTGGGCATCTCTAAAGTCCTTTAGTTATTTTATGCTGTTAAAAATACCTAATTTCCTTCCTTCTAAAATGTATTTACATATATTTGTAGTAACAAAGTAGCATTATGCCTTATAGATAACCAGAGTAATCATAATATGTTGCTCACAGGAACTCCGGGAGGACCAGGTAGACCTTTGCTGTCCTGTGTGCAGGTGCAGGCTTTGGGCAAGGCTGGGCAGTCTGCCTCCTTCCTCTGAATGATGATGTTGTGATGCAAATGACAAAGAAACAAGAAACTTAATGCATTGACAAAATGGTATAAACATGAAAAAGCAAACGGAATAAATGTTTGACATTAAAAATACATCTACAGCACTGATGGAAGACAAATGTAGTGTGAAAATCTAAATGATGTCCATCTGAACTGCCATAGTTTGTAAGGTTAGGTAACACGGTGGATTCAACAGATTCAAACTCAGTGACAGTTTAAAGGATTTTACGTAAAGCACAATGCTATTTTTGAGACTGGACTAAATTTGGCAGGATTTTGCATTTGTCTTCGCACCACTTTTTTACCCATTACCTCAAAAAATGGTTTCATTTTCAATGAAGTGAAAACATCTTGAGAGTTAAGCACAGGAGGTAAGATATCCTCGGCATTTTAGAACTCAACTTAAAAAAATCAAGAAAAGCCCTTTAAAGTGTGAAATTAACCAAAGGATTTACATTTTAAAATAGACCTCTAACTTAGGAGTACCAAATGACAAATGTGAGAAATGATAAAGATTGTGTGAACCTGTGGCATTTTGGGCATAACTTCAAGGAACACTGTGGATAAGTATGCATCATGTACATTATTATTCCAGAGCTCCCACTTAACCTACTTTTTCTATGGAGACACATCAGTAATCTGAAAAAGGTTTAAGTTCAAAGAAGTTTCAAATTGACCTCACCAGACCGGGAAGTTCACAGCACTTGTCTCTGTTGGCCCATGAAGTGCTGCAAATAATGTCAAAGTTCTGGAGCTGGAACTGCAGGAAAAGGAACATTAGATACAAGCTTAAATGTAACAAAATGCCACTAAATAATTTTATACAAAGACATGCCTTTTTTACAGTGATGTTTGAAATTTAATTTGGAAATAAGAAATATCAATACTAACCCTGCATAACACCAAATCAGTTGAAACTGACCCCTCTTGCTCCCCGTGACTTATATCTAAATTAATATTATAAATATATATATTTATGAATATAATAGTTTGATCGTTTAATCTTTTTGTGTAACTTTGTGTGAATGTTCTTGCAGTTTGTTAGTACATAGTAATTATCATAGCTATAATTCATGTAGATTAAAACCCTGAAGTAGATTTAAAAGCTAATCTTTAGTTGTAGGAAATTGTTTACTACTAATATATGATAAAAAATCCCCACTGGCTCCCCGTGACTGAACAAGTGTGACGTTGTCTCTCTAACATTTGTAAGTCCAAACAAACCTCAATAACAAACCTCTTAGTTAAGGTTTAGCTTCACATATGATTTTTTTTTTAAATGCATTTATTTTAGCCTTAAATGTGGGCCACTAAATGTCAGGTCTTCACTGAAATGTGGAAGATTTTGCAAAAATCTCTAGTATGGAATACTAGATACATAATGATTTATCTAAGTTTTAAAACTAAATCTTTTTCAAAGATTTTACTCCAAATGTAACTGATCAAATGAATAATATAATTACACATATAGAAGTACTGCCACTCCTTTACTAATCAATTACAGGAGTTAATGTTGCACAAGAGGCATTCTTGAGATGATCTCTCTTACCAAGCCAACCAGATGGACCGGTAATAACAGGACTAAATATGATAGGCCAGCTGGGAGCCAAATTAGACAATGTGGTCATGGGATGCTTGAAGACTCTCAAAAATTAACCTAAATTTAGAACATATTATAGTGAGAATTTTGTTGCTTCAGTAATCTACTTTTCTTTTCGTTTAAATACCTTCCATCCCGTTTAAAGACCTTTCCTAAAATGATTTGTCGGTATAGTCACAGAGTAAAAATATAAATCAGATCCTGCAGCATTAACAGACTTTTGTTTTTGCAACAACAATGATCTGATTTGGCTATAGAGTAAAGTAAATCTATTGCGAGAGTGTGAGCAGTTGCATGTGGTGCACTGTGTGTACACTGTCTTTTTACCGGTGCAGAGCTGTCCTTGTTCTCTCGAGAACGAACCATCCTGCCCAGAACTTCAACTCCATCTGTGGTGATGTTTCCTGCTGCGTTGATGAATTTCTCTGCCACCATTTTGCAGTCGATGAACACTCTGGCACTCGTCTTGCTGATTGCAATGTGCAGCTGCATTAAAAACATAATAAACACAGAACTTCATTATTTCTTTAAAATAGTCTAGGTGCATCTAACATATTTTGCCATAGGACCATTATTTGACACCAGGAGTATTAATCCTAACAATTACAACAGATACAATGATTTTTCATTGGAATTTACTGAAGTATTAACTTGTAGGTTTTTCAATAAACATGATAAGATTTAATGTTAGGCAGCATCTGTAAGCGAGAGAGAAAAACTGGCTGTTCAAGTAGAAGGAGAGGAGCTCCCTCTGCCTGTGTGCAGCTGTAAATGAATCCAGTTTCTCTTCTGACAGTTTTCCTGCTGATAATTCAGGAACACCCATAGCATGAAATGAAAGTGTCAGATTCAGGGAAAATAAACCATTTGTATCTAAAACTGAATGCATTTATGGTGCCAGAACCTGGACTGGATGTGGATTTGAATCTGGGATTCAAAATTGGGTCAGGGCATAACTTTGAAACTAAATCTACCTCCATAAATAGATGAATTAACACTTTAAAAATACTTTAAATACTAAAGAATCTAAAAAAAAAGGAATACATATTTAAAAAAATGATGGACCAATACCAAGAGGTGCATGAGATATGCTAATGGCAACAAACACTCTGAAATTAGATCACCTATGATCCATGCTTTGCACTGATAGTTGAATTATTCATTCTTATGGCATGCGGTACAGAAGAATCCCTGAATCTGTTAGCGGAACAGCTTATTGACAAAGGTCTGTCACTAAAGGAGCTTCTGTGCATTGAGACGATATGATGCAAGGGGTGACAGATAATCCAGGACTTCTCTAAGCTTGGACAAAATCCCATGGCACAAAAAAAAAAACAAAAAAAACAAAAACAAAAACACTAGATATGTTAGACTGTTAAAACCTATTAGGGAGACCAGCCTCCTCAAGATGTACACTCTGCTTTCCCTCTTTTTATTAGACATGCACAATATATCTGCATTATTATCGATATCTGTCCATATTAGTTATTTTTTTAATATATCAGTATCAGTGCCATAAGTAAAACTGGGGAGTATTAAAAATTGATGTTTATTTCCTTTTTGTATTCATTTTTTTATGTGTTTCGAGAGGGGAGTGGTATTTTCCTGGTCATGTGACAGTGATGGTGATGCAGTGCAGGATTGTGGGTTGTTTAACTGCAGCAGAAAAACAATGTCAGCAATGTGGTCTTTTTTCACGGTGTCAAAATGGTAGGGAAATATATATTGTAATTATAGTGATCAGCCATAACGGCAATATTAATATCGGAAATTAAAATAATCCCAAATTATTCATATCGGTGCACCTCTACTTTTTATAGATGATTTAGACCAGTCTGTTTTGCTGACCTGATGAAGACCCACATGCTTGTGAGAATGGAAGAGATCAAGTTATTTTCCACAGGGACCACTTTTTAAACTGTTTAAAACGACAGATGTAGGTATTCTCAGCAACATAGATGTTCAGGTGCTAAACTGAAAAGTCCCTCTGTCTTAGAAATGTGACACGCCAAGCTGTTGTGAGATATTTTGTCTAGTTGGTGTCTAACAAACACCATCACCATAATGTTCAGCTTCCATGAAAAGAAAACAGAGTTTAAGAGGTGATGAGATTAAAATGGAAAATGAATCCATTTTTCCAATCCAATCCAGCAATTTTATGTTCTGTTGCTTGGCATTAACTGCTTTAATTTTGATTTGTTAAACATTCGAATAACTTATAAAAAATGTGTTTTTTATTTATTGCTCTTATAATAGATTAATGCATGTGTAAGACAAACTCAGTATGTTTTTACTCAAACTCGACACAGATCAACCAAAAGTTCAAACAGCCTAGCGAGATTTTTCATATTTCTCTTTTTTTAGCCTCATGATGCAGATAACCTGTCTATCTTTAAACTGTAAAACATTCCTTGTGGGGACCTAAAAGAAATGACAGACATTTTACAATTATAATTCTGTGGCCGCGCTTGGTCTTTCACGTCGGACGCCAAGATTCAGCACAGGACAAAGGTGGAGTGCTCCCTCTAGGACCAGAATCAGTGCCTGTCTGAAGTACTGACTCAATGAGCTCTGAGAGATGGACAGATGGATTTGGGCCTTAACTGCATTAATTCAATTCAGAAAGACCCCAAGACGGGGGTCGAACCCCAGACCTTCTTGCTGCAAGGCAACAGTGCTACCAACTGCGCCACCGTCCCAAAAGGGACTGCTAAAAGAAACCCAAAGGTTTCAATTTACCAGTCCAGCTACATTCAGGAGATCTGAACCTAAACAAGTCCAAAAGACATTCAAAACATTATGTGTGGATGAAAACTTAACATGGAAGGCCAAGCCTAGAAGGAAAGCTGTTAGTGGCTGCAAGACTTGCGACTGAGGTGGAGGTTCACCTTCCAGCAAGACAACAGCCCTAAATATACAGCAAGAGCTACAAATGTGTGGTTTAAAAACAAAGCAAAGTGTTAGAATAGCCCAGTGAAAGCCCAGGCCTAAAACAAATTGAGAATCTGAGGCAAGACTTGAAAATTGATGTTCAGAGACACTCTGCATCCAATCTGGGGTGCCTTTGCAAAGCAGAAAAAGAAAAAGCATATTGCTGCTGTGGAGAAAGAAGTATTTGCTTCTCTTCTAAACATGTTTTCAATGTGAACTGATATAGGTATATACATGTAAATACAATTATTTTTCAGGAGTTTGCATTCAGTTTCTACTGAAAACATGATGTTGAAGCACATGAGTTCTAAACAAGACATAAATCTGAAAAATCCTTTTTGTTTTTAGCTGAAGCTTTTTATGGGCCTTTGTAGAGTCTTTAGAGGAACTTGAGCAGAAGAAACAACTGTAATCCTTTAGTTTTTGGACTGATAACTTTAGTAGAAATAAATACATTTTACCACTTGTTTTAATTAAAACAGGACACAGAACTATTTAGCTGAATAACTTCAATTTGGTGAGTCATTAATTAATTAATTAATTAATTAATTCATTCATTCATTCATTCATTTATTGACTTATAAACCGTTTTAACACCTCCAAATAAGGAGATCAAAGCGTATAACAACAAAACGAGTCATTTCCTGGCAACCTAAGAGAATGAGAACTGAAGTGAAGTGAAGAGAAGTGCTGTAAAAATATCAAGATTGTTATTTTGCAGCACTTAGAGGCCCATCAGAATCAGGCAATATATGTTCCTGATTCTGATTGGTTGGGGGATAGTAATTATTATCCTCTCAAATCTGACACAGTTCCCTCTTTACTATCTCCAAAATAAGCTGTTACTAGGCAACACCGTTTCCACAGGGGAGGAAAGTGGGCTAATTGGAAAAAAAGACACTACCTCATATACACAGCGTTTAAAACAAACAGGCCCAAAAGACAAACGCTTTCCTGCATGAAAAGTTGCGACTCTAATATACACGCTGAAAAAAACTAAGGATGCAGACATTGGAACATTTTTATCCAGCATCGTTTCAGCTGGTAGTATGTGCAATATCCATTGATGGTGATAAAATGAAGCTTCTGCTTGAAATCTAACCACACAGCACTGTCCTGCAGACATATGGGGGAGTGCTGAGATATTTCGTGCTTTGAAAGGTCACTGCTGACAAACAATTGACAAAATAGGTCTTGCATCAAAGACTTATTGTTATTTTTATGAAACTGACTCAGAGGTACTTATGTGGGGGAAAAGTGTTTTCATCCAGGAACTAGTTGGTATTTCTTTAAAGCCGCAGTTCTAAAAATCTAAGAATAGCACAACTTAAGATGTAAAGCTGTGCTCCAACCCTGCCTCATTCCACCTTCTGTGCCCACTAGATTGTGTGTATACACTCGTAAATCCATACTTGTATTCACATGCAGGCGGCGCAGAAGTTTCTGAGACTTGGGTTAAATCCTGCCAAGAATGTGAAGTGTGAAGGACTATCACCTTATCTGAGTATACAGCTTGCGTAAGAGCATTTCCACACTCTTAAAATATTGTCAAATGTCACTTTTTCAGTAAATATAAATGTTTCAAAAAGACAGGTAAAGTGCAACTGGAAGAGACCATATAACCTTCATAGTGGGTTAAAAGGAGGAGTCAGGCGATTTTACTGATTATCACATTAGCTATCTCCTTTAATCCCTAACTGCATGACCCCATACAGATGTCACTTTGACTTATCAGGAAGGCAGAGAAGGTTCTGGTCCTTCAGGATTATAAAATCAACTCTGACTCACTCAGACTTGTGCGAACACACACATGCACACGCAGGTCCAAGCACAACAAAAGTGGAAAAGGTAAGCGGGGTAAGCTCTGCTGATAGCGAGCGGACAGAAGTGACTGCAGATCTGTCAGCGAGTCCCTCCGTGATGATAACACAATGTGGCTGTGAGCAGGTTCAGATTCGGGGCATGACTTAACTGAAGTCAGTCTATTGGGACACCAGCCATTGTAACATGGCTCAGAAACACTGTGGATAAAAATAGAAAAAGGCATAAGGGAGAGAGAGGAAACTGAACTGTACAAATTAATGAGCTGATAAGCTAGACAACTAGGTTGAAAAAAACAAAATGAGATGGTGAGGCAGGTGTCAGTCCCTAAAACAAGCAGGTTTGTGAGTTACGTAAAGCTTGTCGTGTCTGTCAGCCATGGCCAACAAGCAAATTGAAACCACTTTATTTTGTATTTAAGCCAACATCTATGTAATGTAGCTGGCAGGTGTTTCTTTCTGGTTTTCTCTGGAATACATGGAGTAAATATAGTGTTCCAATGCAGGGGCATGTTTTTGCCAGTCCTGAAGCATCTGTTTGCTCCTTGCTTTTGTTGAATTGCTCACTATGACTCAGTTTTACACTCCGCATTCTCTTTGCCCCATCAGGCTTTTACAGGCAACTTAACTGGCAGTTCAAAGAATAAAACTCTTCATTTTGTATGCACCAGAACATCCTGATCAAGGTAGCTAAAGTTCAGCATATAGGGAATCAAAACTGAAAACAACAAAGGCACGTTGCCATTCTGACCTTATGGAAGCTCCCGAAGAAGAGTTTTTTGATTTCTGGACCTTCAAATGTGACAGTCTGGAATTCCCCCCTGTAGTCGTTGTTGAAGAATGTTAGAGTTTTCCCTCCATCTGCAGCAAGACACATAAACTTGTGTAAAAAGGATACAAAGAAGCACACGCATTCATATAAATGTTCACTATGGACCAGGTTCTCCAAGTTATGAAAACTAAGACCATAAGGTTGCCATCAAGTTACACAAGGGCTCAAAATAAAACAATGCAATAATATGATGCTTTAATATGGTCTGACTTCATATTTGCCGCTTTCACCCAGATGATTGGCGTCGAATGGTGGCAGGCATTAAATACAACCTTAAGCAATTCCTGTTTGCCTGGTAAAGCTGTGCAAAAAAACCCAAAAATAAATTAATGTTTTAACTGCAGCAGAATGATGTAACACTGAAAATGTTAATGTTCTTAAAATTGAGTAAATGTACTTATTTGAGTGCATTTACTCAGTTGTAAAAAATCCCTGAAGGCATGAGAAATAATAGTTTTTAACAAAATCACTGGAGACACCCACATTGGACACCACTGCTGTTAATACTTCGCATGACCTTCTGCAAATAGGACACCACTTAGTCTTCTGCTATGACATTTTACAGGGTTGGAGTATACACAGAGAGGGTTCTTTAACAATTCCTCTTCTGATAGGTCTCTTATCCAGAATCCTAGGTGCTCTATATTATGTTCTCCTCTATTCAGCTCACCCCCACCGATCCTGCCTTGAATTTAGGTCTTGGGGCTGAGATGGCTTTGTAGAAGGTTGCTCTTGCATCTGATAAATCATTATTTTGCTGACTTGGTTATATGTTTGAGATGATTATCCTACTGAAAGACTCAACAATGACCCAATTTCAGTTTAGAAACCGGTAGAAATCAGATATTTATTTTATTTTGCTGTTTTCACATTGCTATGATTTTTTTTAGGGGAAATGGGTTGGTTTTCCACATATTCATTATTTTTCTTTACCCCAAATCCATCTCAAGCATTTCTTCAGATGACTAAAGAAAAATGTTTTGTTTTGATGACTGAACCAAGCAAACGGTTCCAGTTGAAGTCCCGGTAGAGTTTAGCAAACTTCAAATATCTATGTTTGTGTAGTAAGACAGAAAAGGCTTTTTTGGGTAGAATTACTACAGAATGCTGTTGTTGATTCTCAGTCATCCAGTATATGACAAACGTGAGTGCTTAAGTAGAAGGCAACAGGACTTCTCTTTTTTTGAAGATGTTTTGCCTCTCATCTGAAAGACTTTCCAGTTTACAGGCCAACAACCAGCTAGCATGTAAAATAAAATTTTACCAACAGTCAGCTTTGGGGAAATTGCTCTTAGTTGTTGTTGCAAGTTAAATGGGTTGCAAATTAAATGGGCTACTCTGTGCCATCATACTTACTGCTTACCAAAGTAAATTAGAGAGTTTTAGATTAGGTACACTGATTCAGTATCACTAATTGTAATACTACTGCTTAATCTGGGACCTTTTCCCTCACTGAATCACTGTCCTAAAATCAAAGGCTGAAATTTCCAAAATGTTCAATGTAAGATTAAAAATAGTACAAGGAAAGATAAATTTACTTTCTGTTTTCTTTTTCTCAGTACTGGCTCTTCCATGTAAAACAGCATAAGTTTCCACTGATATCGTTAATCTTATCTAACTGCACACATGTTGCTGACCCATTTATACCCATGGTCCACACTGTTGGAACATTAAGTCTATATGGCAAATCTAAACTGAATTCCCACCTCGCCATAATGGTGCTGGGAGTTGCCATGAAATATATTTTTCTACAAGTGGAAATTCCCAACCAAATAGATGCTTGTTAGGATGAAAAGGTTTTTGTGCTGATTATGGAGGCTAGTGTACATGGTTGTATTTTCTTTTAACACAAACATTTGTATTAAATTAATGGAATTTGTCAAGATTTCAATTAAAAAAAGACAGCTTTTAATTTGTTTTTCTTTTGTAATAATTTTAGATGTGTTTAATGTAAAGTTGTTCCCCTTACTGTCCAAGATGACTCCAGTAAGCGGATCATTGTTCTTATTGAGGATCTCCCAGATTGCAAAAGGCTCCTCTGGGCTATCAGGCAGTACTCTGAACAGCAGGGTGATGGTGTAGTCAGAAGGAAGCCCCTCGGGATGGATAAACCTGTAAGTCAGAACGCCAGATGCAAGTAAGTTCTTCCAGGAGATGTTTTTTGTATAAGTCCAAGTTGATTGCAGGTTCTGTGAACTAAAAAGATAAAAGCTGTGCTTTGCTTTCCAAAGGCCTGACACTACATCTCACTTCAGCAAGCGTGCTATTACTATGTCGTCCCATCTGTGATGCTTATCGAGTTGTCATACCTTGTTGGCTGTGCCATCAGAGCATTGCTGTGCAGGTGGAAACAGGGGAAAGCATTGAAGGTGCCAGGTACCATGGAAACACCAGCGATGCTGTTGTACTTATTTTCAACAAGTCCAAACAGCTCCATCATACGGAAACCTGCAGACAGATGGTGGGAATGACATTTTGTTAACATTACAGAAAATTAGGCCATTAAACCATGGATGATTGACGAATATTTCTCTCAGACAGTTTAGTTCACTTTAAAAGATAGAAAAAGTTAGAGACCAAGTGTTTACCTTATTTTTCTGTCTACTGCACATCATCTTACCCAAAATTCTTACCTCCTCCTTTGTCTGTCCAACCCTCTGCTTATCCTCCTTCAATAATGAACCAATGAACCTTTCTGTACTTTCTCTCTTCCCCCTTCCTGGCAGCTCTATATTCAAGACCCTTTTTCTGGTGAACCCTTTATCTCCTATCCGTACAAGCTCAAACCATCTTACACTGTTAGGACCCCAGCCATGGGGTCATGAATGGCCAGTAAAAACTTTTCTGGAACTTTTAAAATAAATCGCATTAGCCTACTTCCAGCACAGCCAGAAACAGGGAATAACAGCGGACTTCCCGTGACGTCACTGTCCGAATAAAAACCCCGCTTTTGCAACAAACTGACCTCTTCCACGCAGGTCCCCAGAGGAACTGGACGGAGGGCCACAGCGCGCTAACGCCTCTTTGCTGGAAAATAGACATAACTCTTCCAGCTGGATCCAAGAGTGTCATACGATCACGTGATCATATGTATTAAGTTAAGTACGAATGAACTGCTGTTTGTGTGTCCGGTATTCCTTCATGAACGGGGGTAATTAAGGTACAAGGGTTGCTTGACTTTTCTCTCTGAGGTCTACAGAAGCAAACTGTTTCAGAGAGTTCCCAGCAGAGACCCTGTCTCTACAACGCCGAGTGGAGCAGTTTTTCCGGTCTGAAGGAAGGACAACGGGACCGCATCACCGTGGCTACAGCAGTAACGTGCAGTTTGGGCGGCCGACAGAGGGAGCCGCCCCACCCAAAAGCTACAGAGGTTAGCTGCGTGTTAACCCTTTGTTCACTGTGGATGCTTTCTTCAACTTTGTCGTCCCGGACATCTTTTCCTCAGCACGGTTCATGTAAGAGGTTGTGTTTTGGGCAGAGAGAAGTAGTTTAGAGTGAAATAATCTAAACATTTTTCGTTTTATGGCATTTGGTTTTGTTTGTGTTGAACACTCAGCCATCTTAGTGCAAGCAGATTATCTGCATTATCTGAGCATGTGCTCAGTTTGTGTTCTGTGTTTGTGTTTTTTTTTAAAAGTTGAGACAAACTTCATTTAAAGGGTGATTTTAAACACAGAAGTTTGGCCATAACGCGCCATCCACACTTATGCATTTTAACCCTTTTATTAATGGTGTTTTAAAGGTATTTGTGTTTGGTGTTTGATTCTGATGATAAGCTATAAGCTTCTTTTGCTAGATTCAACCACTAACAGCTAAGAAAACATGCTTGCCTGCTAAAGATCATTTACCCAAAAAGGTTGTTGGTTTTCAATCTAGTTAAATAATATTTCCCTAAATATTATTTTAGTAAATTTGATAACTAAGTAACACAATTAAGCCCATTTCTCAAAGATTTAGTTCTTATTCAAAATAATATTTCTTTAAATACTGTTTCAATAAATAAAGGCAGCTAATTAAACACTGTTGAGAATTGGTCATCCAGAAGGTTGGTTTTATTCAGCAAATCATTCTTTAAAACATTATTTTAATAAAATAATAATAATTTTATCTGATTTTGCAGTGTGAATGGTTGTTTAAAGGTATGCCAATTATTGCCTAAGTTAGTTCCAAGACTAACTTAACTTCACTTCCAGATTCTTCAAGATAATCCTTGGTTCTCAAACATAAACATTGCATGGTAATGTTGCATCACTCTTTCGGTCATGGTTTCAACCATCTTTAATCAACTTGTTTATATTGTACATAGCCCATTAGTCTTCATTATTCTTTAATTCTGCTTGGTAGTTTAGTTGGATTGTTTTAGCATAGTAAAGAGTTTGTTGATTTAAATATGTTTGACTCTGAGTTGACTTATTTTTGTTAATAAATTCTTGTATTTTAAGAAATTGTGTGAATTCATTCCATGTGTGTACAGAGTTTTGCTGTTCAATAATGTCAGAGCTTGGCACATCCCTTTCAATTTTGTCCTAATGACACCGCCCTACTGGGCTGGTATTCACAGGACAACCCTTAACAGAGCGTAATATTATTTAATAAAATATTAAAGTATTAATATTAAATAATATATTCATATTCATAATCACAACAACACCTACCTCTCTAACTGCTAAAAATGAGCTGTACCTCTGACACCTATTTCTAATTCTGTTCATTTTGATCCCCTCCAATGAAAATGTTAACATCTCCACCTCTGACGTATTAAGTTCCACTTCCAAGACATACAGCATAGCAGCTTTCACTGCTAACTTGTAAATCTTCTGTTTCACTCTCTCTTTGAAAATTTCTGTCACAAAGCATTTTGTGACATTTGTCTTCATCCACTCCACAGGTACACGTGTCCAACTTCAGTACCTCTAGTCCTTGCAGCTGTCCTGTTTCACCTTTCTTCCCCTTTTTGTATACAAAAATGTATTTTATCCTGCTTCTAGTAACCCTTATTTCAATCTCTCCAGAGCATACCTCTCGAGACTTTCTTTCATCTGCTCCGTACTCTTGCTAAAGATCACAATGTTGTCTGCGAACATCATAATCCATAAGAATTTGTGCCCGACCTTATCTGTCAACCTGTCCATCACCACTGCAGACAAAAAAATTGTTCCGCGCTAACCCTTTTCACTCTTCCAGGTATCCATCTGTCACAAATCATCCCTGACATTTTCTCTACGGGTAATTAAACTCGTCCACCTTGAGTAATTCTACTCCTTGCAGCTTCACTGTTCCACTTTTTCCTCTGTGTGTCTTTCCTCTCTGTAGTTCACATGTGTATATTGTCTTGCTTCTCCTGAACTTCATGCTGTGTCTAGAGCATTTACTTTTCCAGACTCCCTTTCACCTGTTACCAATTGTCCCTACAGATCACAATGTTGCCTGAAAAGATCTTACTCTGTAAGGACTCCTGCATGAGTTCATCTCTCAACCTGTCCACCAATGGTAACAAAAAGAGCTGATCTCTTGAACTCATCTATGACTACTACCACACACCTCACCCCCAGTCTTGCTGTCTCTGTACACATAAGCGGTAAATGTACTGGATTTATGTAGCTCTTTTAGTCATATCAAACACTTTAAGCTCTTAACACTTGAGTTACATTCACCCGATCATGCTCACAAAGTCTTACACATCATAGTTGTAGTTGGCATTCACTGTGAAAGGGGAGTAAGCTGGAATTGAACCCTCAATTTCCAGACTGCAAGACGACTACTCTAACCACTGAGTTACAAGCGATCTTCCCTTAACCAAACTCCCATGTATCTGCCGCATTTGATTCCCTCATTAAGTAACACAGGTCTTTCCTTGATACCTTGTTTTATGCTTTCTCTAATTCAAAGAAAAAAAAATGCAGAATCTCCCTCCCTCTATGCATCTCCATAAAGACTTTCAAAACAAACATCACATCCGTAATGCTCTTCTTCTGCTACTACTCTCCCACTAAGAGGTCATCACCTCACTTCTAAGCCTAGATTCAACAACTCTTTCCCATATCTTCATGAAATGACTCAGAAGCTTTATACCTCAGTAGCTATTTTATACTACATATCAGCAAATATTACATGCTGATAGGCACCAAAAATAGATGTAAGAAAATATTTGAATAAGTGCCTTAAAATGGAGTTACCAAGCTTTTTTGTGCTTGTGGGTAACCTTTTGTGGAAACACTGAAATGATGTCCTCTTTGAGGTTGCCCAATGATACAACAAAAAAAAAACAATACATTGTAAGCAGTCATATTTCAACATGTACTCGGTAAAGTAAAGTAATATTTTTTTACATTTACCTGGGGTCGTGCTGCCACTCATTGGTATTGACGGACAAGCTGTTACAGGCAAAGTAAAATAAAAAATCAGCACAGCAGCAAAACAAATTTCATCTGTTGTTTATCTAAAAGAATTGAGGTCGTACTCGAACAGAAACATACTTGCAGTGGCGGCCTCGCACACAAAGGTTACCAGCTTCTCCTCGATCCTCTGAAAGGCATCCAGGTCGTCCACAAAAAAAACGTGCCTGTCGCTTGGTTTACTGGCGATACTGACCAACTCTCCATAGTCGGCATCAGCGAAGCCGATAGCAAACACAATGTACCCTTTACAAGGGGAGCAATAAGAAAAACAAACAGTCTTCAGCACTGGATTCAGTAACTGGAATTTATAAAATTTCCAAACTAAGCAAGTCCTTCCAGTTAACCAGGAATAAACCGGGTAGCAATAGGGTAATAGCTTAGTAATAAAATATAATCATTTATTACTTTCATTGTATTATTCATTGAGACAGCTTGTAATAAGGTGGTATATCAAATTATTGCAAATAAATAATACCACAAACTGTTTTCTGGTGTTGATAAAACATTAAATTGTTGTAATAAAAATGAAAAGCACTACAAATACAATGTAAATATTCATGGTAATTAATCAAAAACTAAGATGCATGTGTACCTGCTGGTGACCATTTTAAGACTTGGTAAGAGTGTTGTTTAAAAAGAATACCTAAATTACATTATTTATTGTATATATTAGACTACATTTAAAGCCCATAAGCGACAGTTATTAAAAATCACTTGTGTGAGATGTCTCAGACAGCCTTCCAATGACCCATCTAAAACAAAGTAAAACCAAAAAGAAACAAACTGGAGCTTCAGCTCATATTTAACCATAAAAACAAGATATGTCAGCTCTGACCTGCCATCTGCATCTCTTTGGAAACTTTGTTGACATCATCCTGAGATCGACCATCAGTAAGAACCACAAGGACATTGGGGATCCCTTTCCTGGCTCCTCCCTCAACGCTGAAGATGTTTTCCTTCACATGCTGGATGGCCCGACCTGATTGAAAAGACGAAAAAGTCAATTACGTCCAACAACCAAATCAGAGAGCAGTTATCAATTTGCATAAAAAGAATGTTTTAGCGTTTTCATTCTCGTTATTTCCCTTCACAAGAGAACTTAGACGTTTGAGAAGTAGCATAAATAATAAGTGTACCTTTTAATAGCGTGGAGAAAAAAGGTCTATTTGGGTCTAAAAGTCAATAGTAGAGTTGCTTGTGTGCAGAAAACCTGCTTTGATTCATCCTTCCCTGCAGGTTTATTAACATTGTTGCAAAAATAACTTGTGGACTACAAAGCCAAATTACTTCAGAAAACAAAACCTGTATAACAGTTTTAGATAAACTGCCTGACTAGTAAAATGTTGCAGATTATGGATCAGTGCTGCTAAAGAAATTACTGCCTCGGAGGGTTCATCTTCCTGCCAGAAGTCAGACCAACCCTGCTCACATGCCAATATTACCCCGAGGATTTAGGATTTTAATTTGGCGCCAGGTAAATTGCTATGTGTTAGATGTTGCAGTAACATTTGAAGCTTCATGAGCTGCTGCACAGTTTCTGTACTGGAAAACAACACAAAATCTTCAGTGAGTCACCACTGAAGTTTACTTAGGAATGAAGCTGTTATTGACACCATAATTGAAGGTTTTTCTACTTGATAATTAGCCTCAAAATTTGAAGTTTTACTATGATGACTGGTTGAGATATGTGATGAATGACAAATAAAATGAACAGAACTGCATCCGGTGGAACTAGTGGGGATTTTTTATTGTTGATGTAAGTTGTAAGCTGTAAGAAGCCTGTGAAAAGGTCAAGAGTCAAGTTTCTACTGTCATAATCACAGAAGCACAGAGCCACTCAAGGTAACCTCAAGAGCAGAGCCAACTCTAGGGCCCTCATTTGCAAAAGGTGCATAAGCACAAAAATGCCACACAACCATTTCTTTCTTTTTTTATTTTTTATTTAGTGGCCTTTATTTTGTAAGTTGACCAACGGGAAATGGGGTGGAGAGAGAGGGAAGACATGCAGCAAAGGTCAACAGGCTGGGACTCAAACCCATGGAGGCTGTGTTGAAGACTGCACCCTCCATACATGCTTTGCGCGTGTTAACCCTTCGCCACTGCCGCGCCCACGCAGCCTTTTCTAAGAAAAACTGTGTAGAAATGTGAGCATCCCAATGACAAATTGATGACTGGCGCGCACACACCAGCTCGTCAACGACATCTAGAGGCCACCCTCGGAAATTGTTGCAATGTGAAAACAAGTATTGTATGCACATAATAATTTCATACATCTGCGCACAGAGATGATTCACTTGCACAGGCCATATGTTCGTCTATCTGCATATTTAAATGGGGGCGTGTGAAGATCTGGTATTCCTTCATTTATACTTAATTCCACATTGACTGGGATGTGCAAAGGCAATGTGCTTGGATCCATGTATAGACAGAGTTTCATACATCTAGGTTTGTTTATAAGTACACAGTATTGTTGATATAATCATACAGCATGTTTCAGTCGAAAATACAAAGACAAAATACCTGGCGCCATACAAGTTTTTCTAAATAAGGCCCCTGGTATCTAAAATCTATGGAAAATGCTATTTGAACATGTAAGTGACTAATATTTTTATGTTTGATACCTACCATTTCTTTCTATATTGTAAAAAAAAAAGAACAAAACCCTAAATATAATGAATAGGATTAAATAAATGATATAAATTCCTAATCAAACTATACTTCAAATTATTCAAGCTTTTGCATTTTGCATATATTTACATGTTTTGGTGTTATCTCTACTCCGCCAAAAAGTGTACTGATATTTAACGGCACACTTTTTCTCAGAAAATCAGAATCATTTTTATTCTCTTTAATATTTCTGGAAGAGAAAGAAATAACACCAGAATCTCAAACAAATCCAGCCATCAAATATTTTCCTTTGGGAACGCCTGAAATTTCTTAATTGCAGTGTACACTGTGATTGAATGCATAATAACGCTCCAAACTGTTGCTTCCTGATTAAAAAAAATAAACAACTGGTGCATTATAGTGTGACATTATCACCAGGGGAATTTCCTTGCAGCAGTGATGTAGCAAATCTGTGGTCTGCGATCTCATTTCTGTGTCGTAAACTTTGATTAAAGACTGTTCCTGTCTCCAATCCCTTATTCCTTTCATTACAAACACACCTCCAGATGGGCATAGTTAACACATTACGAACACTTCATATAGACATTATACACATATGAAAGCACAGACACATACATGTCACTCAGTAAGTATTCAATATAAAACAAAATCTGGGGCAGAGGTTATATAATAAAGTTGTTTACAGTAGTGATAGTTGTGTCTTATTTGCTGCTGTTACACAAGTTAAAGGCTGTTATTTTGTCTCTAAGCAGCGCACCTACTGTGTGTTTTAACACTCACCTGTTTTAGTGTTTCCTCCCTTATAGGAGATCTTGTTGATGGCATCAAGCAGACGCTCTTTGTCACCGTAGGAGTTCAGCTTGAACTCAGTTCGAGCGTCATCACTGAACTGGGCGATGGCCACCTGCCAGGTTAGGACATATTTTTCAAAAGTAAATCTTTCAACAAGTTACAACTTACGCATATCATCAGGTTAAGTTGATTTCTTCTTGTGAAGATGGAAAGGTTTGCCATACTTACATCTTAATGATGTTAAGACTTTTCTTATTTAGATGAACTAATATTTAACAGAACTTTGGAAAAGCTCATTAAAAAGTAAAGCGATCCCTGCTCTGCTGCTACACTATGTGGCATCGCACGGGGGTTTTAAATATACATGTGGAAAATATATCTTTTATATAATATTGACTAAAACAACCAGATTTCATGCAACATTTTAAAAATAAACATTTTAAAACTCCAACACAAAACTTTGGTGAAACCTTAGTTTTTAACCTTAACTGAGTCCTCGACATTTATTGGCACCTCTGGTGAAGATTTGAAAAATCATTTATTGTAGTCATGGTTGGCACGCCTCTTCAATATCACATGGAGGACCAGGACAACACCACAGGTGTGGCAGTCTGGGGTGGTGGATCAAACTTCTCAGGTTCCCTGGGAAAGCTTTCTCTGGGGTGTTGGGGTGGAGGCTCCGACTGATGGTTGAACCTCTGATCCAGGAGGAGCAACATGGACCAGATCTTTACCTATGTGGAATTACTGAGTGGACTGCACTATGAATTTTGAGACTACACAAATTTATGAATGAATTCATTCTTTCATCTCTTTGTTTTGGTGCTTATTCCCTTTGTCAATTTCCATAATTGATTATTATGAGTCCCTTTAATTATCTACAGCAATTTTGTTTTCTAAAACTCTTCACCCATTTCCTTAGAAGAATACAAATTTAATGTATGCAGTTTTGTTGGAAACACTGCAGTCATTACTGACACAATAGGCTGCTAATGAAAATTCCAGTCATTGGTTCACCTCTCCTGAAATTATAGTGAACAGCAACAATTGCATAGGCAGGATGAGAAAATTGAGTACCTGAGGCAAAATAAATGTTGTGGCATTGGAAAAGCCCATTATTATTCTCTTATCAGTAATTTTAGACATGTTTGTTTGAAATGTTATGAACAAATTTTGATTGCTGTGGTTTATTTCTTTTCTTTTGCTTTTTGCTTAAGGGAATTCTCTCATTTGCAAATTATGTGCATTTTGCATGTCTAATCAAGCGTACATTTCCCAATTTGTCCTTCTGTAGCAGTATCTCTGCCCCTCAGAAAAATACACAGGCAACAGTTAATGAGACAAATTCAGATCTGTTTGTTTTCAAGCCACTTTGCTAACAGGGTGGATTACCCAGAAGCTGAAATGTGGATGAAATACAGCAAATACTGGGATAAAGACTGGATTTGGCACATTTGACAGGCTGTATGTATTGTGATATGAATGTACTTCATGAAATCCAATACTGCTAGATGAAAACTTCATCTTTGTCCATAAAAGTGTTTGGAAAGTAATTTAGAAATTATAACCAATAATTTGCTAGATAGATCAGTTTGAAATGAGACATATATTTAAAGTAGCAATCTCCAGGACCAAATGTTTAGAAAAAATAGACTTTGAAGACTTTTACTAACTCTATTTGTTTTAGAAATGACCGGGGAATGATTGGGTCTTGTCTTGGTTACCTGTGTGCCATCTGGGCCGATCCGGTCCAGAGCTCCGACGGTGCTGTACAGGAAACGGATAATCTTCAGGAAGTTGTCATCACCGATACTCCAAGAACCATCCACTAAAAAGACCAGGTCTGCTTTGGCTGCCTTACAAACTGGGCAGAGAGAAAATGACAGACATTTATTTTATTTTGGTTGTACATTAAAGGTTTCACGGTTTTGGTAATAAACCTGCACTCAAAAATAATGAGCACTTTGCCAACATTCATCTTAAGATATAGTAACCTTAGAAATACTATTCACAGATTAACATTAAGTTATTTTTTTGGGTCAGATCCTTATTTCCTATCAAAGGTGTCTATTAGTCAATTGAATTAACTGATCAACGCATTCAGCAGCCTGTGTTTGTTTCCTGTCTGTTAGAATCTGCTCATGTCGATGCATTTCAGATGGGAACTAATTAATCTTTTTATTCAGGTCGGGTCTGGTTCTGCTTGTGTTCCCCTTGGACAGCATCTCTCTTTCGTGAAAATTAATCAAGGCACTTCAGGTTCAAGAAGGGTTTCCTCTGGTTCTGTTCTGCATTCAGAATATGCTCTGAAGAAGTTCAACAGGTCCAGCGTTAAGGCTCATCTTTAGGTCAACCTTATTCATCTGGGAGCATTTTATAGGCATGAATTATGAATAACAATTCATGCAGGGTGTGTAGGTGTTATCAGTAAGTAATGATGGAAATTTTCAAATAAAAAATATTTGTGGGACTTAATCATGCAGCTTTCGAATGGACTTTCACCATCAGGAAGGATTAGTCGATATAACATTATGACCATTGTAATTAAAACCCTACTGCTTTATAAAAATATAACTGGGTCAGATATTAACAACTGCAACGAAACGTCAGCTTTTCACAATGACTCACTGGCTGCTGCACTGCTGAGAATTGCAAAACCAAATTCTGTATGAACACATTTAGGTTTCTAAATGAACATCACTAATAGGCAGATCCATGAAATTAACATATTAGTTACTTAATATCAAACTTCTCAATTAGTATGCCTTTTCTGCATAAATTTTATAGCAAATATCTAAGACTTATGATTAAATTCATAGAGATTCATATGAGGTCAGTAATCATGTTTTAAAAGGTTAGTTTAATATTCATTATTAGGCAATATTTGGTACCCAACTCCTCATTCTCACACAATGGCTTTCGAATGCAATCTACTGTAGGCAGGAGGACATTAGGACATGTAAACACTGATTCTAGCTGTAAGTCCAAAACTTTGTAACAAAACCAAAACCAGATAGCAAGACAGGAATCAAGGGAATTTGAGCCACATACTTAAAGTTGCCCAAAAATATGACGGACAGGGGGGGATTACAGGGGGATGACCAATGCAAACAGTGCAGCAACTGCCTCCCCCAAACATTTTTTGACACACAAAAAACACACCCTGCAATATCAGAAACATACTATTTAGTACATCTAATTTACTAATCTCCCTTCAAAAAAACTATTAGAAGTGATAAGACTACGTTTTAGTCTATAGTAAAACAAGTTATACTAGAATAGAATGTTAATGCTAGCACATCTTTAGTTATGCTCCTGATTTTCTTCTTCTGATTTCTGACTTAATGTAGAAACAATCACTATCTGCTTGGGCAGCAAACATATGACATTTTTGTTTAGAATGAGAGAAACAGTTACAAAATAGAGAATAAAATATCTGGAGTAATATAGCTGGGACCAAGATAATTGAAATTACAAGTTAAAATCTGACTAATAAATGTACAATAAAATCAAAGAAAACCAAACAAACCTATTTTTAAAGTAAGAACACTAACATATGAACTTTAAAACTATGATTCTAGTAACTAAGAAAAGCAAATATTTTTACAAGCGAAGGTGGAGTATCAGCTATATGCAGATGGCAAGAACAAGAACATTTCACGTTTTATGAGAAGCTTAAGAGCAGAACTCCTGAGAAGGCCTCATATGTCATTCCCATTGCAGCATAATTAACTGCTTTCTCCATTAACCACGCCCACTTCACATTTCTCACCAATCAAACAAAACACAATTGTCATCACATGAGAAAAAGTTCTCCCCAGCTAATGTGTTAAGAACAAACAGCAAGTGATGTCCAACGTTTCTTGGAGAGAGAACAGATTTGCCAGTTCTTACAGAGTATCTACAGGATTTAAATTTTAACTATTAGAGCTTTGAGTGGTCAAGCAGCTCTTTGCATCTCTGACCTAGTAAAACCTTTAACCCAAACACTCGGGCAATCTAACCAAAGACTATTAGGAGCAACATTATCCCATTACTAAAACAAAACCAAGTGGGAAATGGCTGTGTTTGAATAAAAAGCTGCACCTTGTAGAATGGGATTGCCTAAAGTTTAAGTGGCACTGTAGGCAAGGGAAGGATTAATTTACACAGATAAAATACCACCATGCATTGTCATTTAATTTTTTCCATTTAATGCCATTGCTTTGTAGTATTAATCACATTTTTATTGGAAAGCACTGTTTTTCTTTGTTTTTTTTACAAAGGTGCTATATAAACAAGATGTTATGAGATTGACTGATGCTGTGTATCTTCTCCCCTCGTATACATAAAACGCGTAATGATAGGCTGGAGATGAAACTGATTATGCAGTGATGACAGATGTGAGGAATGTGAATTATATGTTTCATGAAATTAAAAGCTATAAGAAACTAAAGACTCACTGGGATTACATTCAAATTATTATTTTTCTCTTGAGTCTGCAAAGGCAGTTTGCCTTTAGGAGGCCTAAAAGTGAAAATGATTACTTCAGTGTGAGCTATACATTTTAAATACTGTAAATGTTGGAGCCTGTTAGAACTGTGTGTGTGCGTGTATGTGTGTGTGTGTGTTTGTGGCGTGTGTGTGTGTGACAGGAAAATAGACTTTGTTCCAAATTGACAGCAGCAGTGCAGACTGAGATTAGACTGCTTCCAGCTCAGCATACATCACACAGACTCCATTTTAAAAACCCACATTTTACGTTCTGATTTCTGTAATCTGAAACAATCCTCGGCTGAGCATATCACCCAGTCACTGTGTGAGAAAAACTAAGTCAATAAACAGCTCTCGCAACAAGATATATTGGAAAACTATCTCCATCCATTTTCTCATTAACCTTATATGCTAAATCTTAAAGATTTTAACATGATTTTTTTATATATTATATGTCTGAAAGTTGCTTATTGTATGCAAGCTCAAATAAAAGATTTTGAGCTTTTAAAAGAAACATGTTTCTACATGTTTTTCATGTTTTACAGGTATCCTGTTTTATACAAATAATGATTCATAGTTTGCTTTAGGTTCCTCACCACAATATGTTAAATGAAGTAAACTCAGCTTAAACTAATTTAAAAACAATACCTAACAATTAGCCCCATTTTATAGGGCAGCTGATTATATAATATTTGGCTTCATGAAGTCATATTATACAAACTGCTTTAAAGACCTACACAAAAAAGGGCATTATTTGAAGTTTTGGAAATGTTTACAGTGGTGGTTATGAAGAAAATTTGACAGTCTTGATCCATCATTCATTTATTTTGTTCCCAAGCAGCCAAACTTTCTTAAAGCACAATTGGTGAACATTTTTCACCAATTATCATTAGGGTTTCAAGGTATGAAAAGGTTCCTAAACAGAAGGCACACATATAACAGATTACTTAGAGGACAACAGACACCCTGTTACCAGCTGCAAGTCACAAAGACACAAAAATATAATCTGATTTAGAGCATTTTAGTGCAAGGAAGGTAATTCTCAAAGAGCTATTAGCTAAAAAACATGGGATACAGAGTCTATTTCATCTCTTTGAAGGACTGTTTTCCTTTTTCTGAAAACTGCTGTTTCTTATCTTGCCACGTGTGTTATCATATCTTGAACAATGTTTTATGTAAATCTAAACATTTTTTGTAAAAGATAAAGCACTGCCACTTCTATGAATTGTGCAAGACACACCCCTGGTCTGTATATTGTGTCAGGGTGAAGGGTTTAAAAAGTAGCAGCTCTCTTGCTTTATTTTTATAGTATCGACCTTTGAACATCTGGGGCAAAAAGTTCAATATTTCAAAGACATTCTGTAGGTGCCAGCCAAGTGACAAATAATTATCAGCCTGCATTTACTGCTTGATATTGCGTATTCTTGTTATTAGGTCATTGCTGCAACATCTCATGAGCACTTTGCCAATTCTGTAGCACTGGTGTCCAAAAAAGTTTAAAAGAGATAAAATTACACATGCCACAGTATCAAATGCAAAGAAAGGCATTGCTGGAGCTTTCTTTACTTCAATGGTTCTCAGCAGGTTAGGAATCCATCATTTGAGCACGACTAATTTATTTAAAGCTGCATATTGGAGATGGGAATAACAAAAACATGACCTTTAAATAATGTTCATGGTGCTGGACATGTTTTTTAAGGCTTGGCATTTGTCCTGTGGCTGACTTTTCCTACTTTTTTCTAGTAATGTAAAAGAACTGAACAGAAATGTAAGAAAAATACAGTCCAAAGAAAAATTATAAAAAACCTACGTTAAAAGGAGTATGGCTATTTGGAAGCAATTATTTTTGTGTTGATTACACTCTTTTTGGTTTGACCAGGATATCATAATTTATTCTATTTCATAAGAAACAAATGACCCAAATTGGGGATCGGAAGCACTATAGGCGACAAGGGATATGGATGGAACATATTATACAATTAAATAACACTGTACACCATGAGATTGTTTTCATTTTCTCAGAATTAATCGAAAATACTAAACAAGCTAGAGAAAAACTGCTGTGGTGTTTTATGAGTACATGGGAACAAAATGTTTTGTTTATGGTTAGGATATAGAGGCAAAAAGGGGAAAATATCAATGTATATTTATGGAATGAGGTTATGAATTACCAGAAGTGTATATTTGGCCAGAGAAGAAATCTTTGCATAGAATCGTATCAAGTATTTTTGTGATGATGCTCAAACAAAGTGCATAATGACTGAAAGCCATTTTTATAAAACAGGCCTCTTAACAGATTAAACACCTCCTACACATCCTCTTCAAAAAAGGCACAGCACTTAATACATAAAAAACTCTTTCAACAGGTAGTAGACAAGTAGGACCAAATGAATGACAGGAAGTTCTCACCTTCCTTAGCAGGAGGGATTGTGGGTGGTGGAGTCGTGGTTGGGGGCTTGGCCGGTGCTTGTGTTGGGACTGGTACTGTGTAGAGACACACACAAACACAAACACATAAAGATATGAAAACCTGCAGTCATGACTCCATCATAAAGCGATATGCCAAATGATGTTACAAATAAGTTTCCCTACTATAAAAAACTACACGGTCAGGCAGCAGGTTCCAGACCTCAGACAGCTCACACAGTCACATATATGCTCATACAGAAAGTGTAAAATAACTACATGCAGCTCTGTGATTGGAGCTCCTATATAATTTGGTGCACTGATCACAGCGTCAGCTCTAGTCAAAACCCAAAACCTGCTGTCTCTGCTCTCAACCTCTCGATTACTGTGTGTGTGTTCCACTTCTCCTACAGACACACCACATACACACACTTGATGCTTTCAGAGCTGTTTAGGCAGTAAATCAGCAACCTGAGGCTGCGAATCACTTGTGATGGCAGGTAGGGAGCGCTCAGTAGCGGCTGCCGGCAGCAATGGGGATAGTCATTTGAGGAAATGCTCAGGCTTTCATTTGCATCAAAACAAAGCCATAAATCATCCAGGAGGCACTCCATAGAGCCGGAGTGTGTCTGGGAGCAGCCTAAAGCAAACAAATATCTGTTTTTTTTTTTCAGACAAAGAACTTTCTATCTTGCTGCCTTTCTGTTTAATCTCTCTATAGGTTTTTTCATTACTTCTTCACCCTCTTATCTAAACCATCTGTAAACAGACAATCTAGTCCTCCTTCTGTCTTTTCTTTGTCTTCATCTTGTGATAAATGAATTTAGATATTTTCATCAATAGTTTGGAGTTTGGAATTTGCAAACCATTGAATGCAATAAAAGCAACCATGCGGACGTGTAACTTTACATTAATAAGTGAAATGTGCAAATGAGGTCAGGAAGTAATTAGGTCATTAGCAGCCCTTCACTGCTTACTGAGGAGGTAAGCAGTCAAGTTTGGAGTTGGCACCCCTTATAAATGAACTATTATCTGGATTTTCTGAGGTGAAATATGGAATGGTATACACGCATGCAATAAAAAAAAGAGCAATTATAGTTTTGTCTTTTATAGACAGATGGTCAAGAGGGATACATTTAATGTGTTATGTTAAAATCATAAACCTCAATCTATTTTTGGGTGATTTTATGTGATAGACAAACACAAATTAGATCACTTCAACACCCCATTTCCACAGCGAAGCTTGGTGGTGGCAGCATTATGTTGGTGGGATCCTTTTGTTTGGCAAAGGAAGTAAAACTATATGATTAATGGCAAGACGGATGGAGGTAAATATATGGCGATATGTGGAGAAAATCTGTTACAAGCTGCCAAAGACTTGAGGAAGGAGCAAAGGTTCAACTTCCAGCGGGACAACCCTAAACATGTAACCAGAGCCACAGTGGAAAGGCTTAGAACAAGAATATGTATGTGTTAAAATGCTCCAGACAAAGTCGAGACGTGAATCCAGTTCAGTAATTTGTGGAAAAATTATGATCAAAGTTCACAAAATGAGTGTAAGCTATTTTGCATAATAGAATGGGCAGAAATTTAATTCTCTAGATCTATGAAGGAAGTAGAGACAGACCCCAACAGGGTTACAGCTGTAATTGCAATATAAGGAACCTTAAGAAGCACAATCATTTTCCACACCACAATTATTTTGTACTCAGTGTAAGTCTGTCACATAAAATCTGAATGAAATACTGTATTTTGAAGTTAGTGGTTGCAGTTTGACAAAATATAAAAAGAGTAAGGTGTATGTACTGTACATGGGGCCATACTAATCTTTTCAAGTTACTGATGTAGTTTTTCCTTTAAAATGAATTACAGGTATCATGATGTGTAAAAATAATGGCTGGGGGGAAGATTATATATATTCTAAATAACAATACACAAACCTTTTAGGGATAACTTTGATGAACTAATTAATAGAATCTTTTTTTCTTTTTATGTAACTCAAACTGTAATAGAAACTAAACTTCTTGTTGTAAATTGCCCCAATTTATTGAAATCATGCTCCATGACGCTTATGGCAAACAAAATGACAAGGCAGCCCATCCGTCCCAACAGCCTCCCTCCTTCTCTGCCTCATCTCCAGACACTGGCTCTTGATTAGTGTTTGGAGCTGCTGCAGCAGAACAAAAGGCTCATTCTGAAAGACGAACGAGGACTCGGTGCTCCCACAAGGATAAAAGACGTTTTCTGGGGAAAGTGACGTGATTGTACTCCAAGCTTCTCTTCTAAACAATAACAGCCGACAGCAGTTTGAGGATGTGTACGTGTGTGTTGCTGTTATATTGTGATCACACCTGCATGAACATATTCAAATGGGATTTTTGACAAAACGTGAAGAAGGCAAATATACATGCAGACGATTTGCACATGTGAAGCACATCTGCACTAAACATCTGTCTTCTGAACCGATTTAAACTTTATTGCTAAGGAAAAAGAACAATATATATAAATATAACTAAATCTTTTGAAAAACACACTAAATCAAATACTTTAATTGTGTCTGAGGTGTTGGAGTTTGCGTTCGGATTTTCTTACATGTCTTCACATTTGCTGTGACTGCAGGTCCTTCGGTCCCATCCTGCAGCTGAGAATATACACTGATCTTATATTCTGTGTTGGGCTTCAGGTTGTTGAAACAGTGTCTGCTGGCTCCTCCGCCAAGCTTGGTCTCTTGCTTCTGACTACCTGCAGTCACAACACAAAGAATAAATTAACTATCTCTTCAACAAATGGTGATCTTTCTGCAGGATGTTATTTCTGGAAAAATCTGAGAATCAAGCAAAAAACTGACATCATAAACTACAAACATACAAACCCATCAGAAATGTAGGGTAAAACAGTCAACAAACAACCATTTTTTTACTTAAAATTTAAGAGTATAACAACATTTCTAGTGGTCATCACTGATCACAAGTTGTCTTGGAAACCATATGTATGTCATGTTCAGACTAAAATGTCAGTCTTTTGCAATATAGAATGAAGTCCAAAACATTGTAAACACAAGTTTATTATGGACTTTATGTTTCTTTATGTTATGAAGCGAATAGTTTCATGTATTACATGCTGTCCAGACGTTTGGGGAAAAAATAAAATAATCACAGGTTTTCATGATGCAAAAAGGAAATAAGATTTAAGAAAGCAGTCTATTATGCAACCACTCTCAATTTATTAAATATTAAAAATGCCCTTTCCTTGAACCTCCACCTTAACGTGGTGGAGGGGTTTGAGTGCTCGAATGATCCGAGGGGCAATGTTGTCCGAGGCTTCAATGCCCCTGGTACGGTCTCCTATGGCAAACAGGCTCTGGGTGATGGGTTAGACAAAAAGTGGTTCAGACGCCTTCATGTAGACCACTAGAAGAGGCATGTGATGTTGCACAGTACGGCGAAGCCAGTGTTCCAACCTTTATTAGGGACCATCCTGTCTCTGTACAAGTGAGACCTGTTCCAGGTGCAGGTTGGACTCCGACAGGGCTGCCCTTTGTCACCGGTCCTGTTCATAACTTTCATGGACAGGATTTCTAGGCGCAGCCAAGGGCCAGAGGGGGTCTGGTTTTGGGACCAGTGGATTTCGTCTCTTCTCTTTGCAGATGACAAGGTTCTGCTGGCCCCCTCTAGCAAAGACCTACAGCATGCACTGGGGCGGTTCGCAGCCGAGTGTGAAGCGGGTAGGATGAGGATCAGCTCACCTATGGCCATTAACTTTGGGTCATGACCGAAAGAATGAGATCCCGGATACAACTGAAATGAGCTTCCTCCGTAGGGTGGCCGGGCACTCCCTTAGATATAGGCTGAGGAGCTCGGCCATCCGTGAGGAGCTGAGAGTAGAGCCACTGCTCCTCCACATTGAGAGGAGCCAGTTGTGGCGGCTCGGACATCTGTATCAGATGCCTCCTGGACGCCTACCTCAGGCACGTCCCACTGGGAGGTGCCCAAGGGGATGGCCTAGGATATGCTGGAGGGACTATGTCTCTCGGCTGGCCTGGGAACGCCGTGGGCTCCCCCTGGAGGAGCTGGAGGAGGTGTATCAGGAGAGGGAGGTGGGCGTCTCTACTGAGTCTGCTTCCCCCGCAACCCGGTCCCGGATGA
Organism: Girardinichthys multiradiatus; assembly: GCF_021462225.1. Taxonomy (NCBI): domain Eukaryota; kingdom Metazoa; phylum Chordata; class Actinopteri; order Cyprinodontiformes; family Goodeidae; genus Girardinichthys; species Girardinichthys multiradiatus. The sequence goes on along the minus strand of NC_061806.1, from coordinate 33,120,464 downwards.
AGCGGAAGACCACGAGTACGAAATGCCTTTAAGTTGAAACATTTTCATGTTGCTTGAATAATGCTGAAGGAACACAATACGCTTCCAAACTGTAAATTTTAAGTTAAGTGTTGCTATCAGAATTACCTTTGTGACCGGCAACAAACTTCTTAATTTCTTTGCTCGGACAATATGTTGAGCATATGATCTGTTTTAAATAATCTGTTACCCTCAACAAGTACAATAAATTAAATAAATAAATAAACGGACCAAAACTTATCATTAAAAAAACATTGAACATTATTTTTGTTGGTTATTGTCCCCCATAGCTGAGAGTTTGAATTTAATATCAAAAAGGAAAATACTAATCTGAGAAAACCTTTAATTTTGCATTTTTTTTACACAGGTCAGGTGAGATATTTTAATAATAAAAGGTGAATTATGAAGACACATATTGATAAAATGCAAAAAAACACCGTCCACACAAGTGGATGTGCTAACAAATAAGGTACACATATTTCTGCAGAAGTGTCTAAAGGGTAAATTGATAATGGATTTCAGCAAAACTGTAACAGAAGCACTTTTAAGACAAATTGTCAACAATTTCCGTTATTTCTTAAAAAAGTTAGGTTTATGTGTTTTTATGTCTAAACCTCATCAGATAATTAAAAAAGCTTGCTGTAAAACTAACAATATAACAAAATATAATGTTGATGGTTTGAAGATCGATCTCGTCTGACTATCCCAAAGAAAAGAAACAGTGTTTGCAAAATCCAGCCAACAAAATAAAGTTCAGGAAAATCAAATGATCTCAAACCTCTTTAAACCGGTTTATTTCATCAACGCTCTTCAGAAGCATTAAAGGATTTATCCTGATATACTTATCAACCTGCGTTTGAAATTAGTTTTATTTTCCTAAATTTACTTCCTTCTGTCTCACTTTATAACCTTCCATATCAAAAATGGGATAAAAAGCACATTATTCCAGTTTCTCCTGCAGCAGATACATCTCCAGGGTAATTACATACCAGCTGTGGTGACATAAATCCTCATTTACTTCCATTTTGTGTGTTAAAAGAACCAATACATTGGAGCTCCCTGAGGAAACGCAGGGGGATATGTGGCTTTTATGTGACATTAATGATGGCAGTGGTATTGCTGAAGGCCTAAAGGTGATGAATAACAGCCATTACTTTCCTATTTGGTGGATGACAGCTGTATTAAAAGACAATCTTATCTTTGAGGCGGTGACTGAGAGGTGTACCCAGGAAATTGAATAAAGGAAACGCCATCTGTTGTTTGATGTTATTTTTGTGAGTTGGACTATTTTATCCCTTCCAAATGGGAAAATAGACAATTATTTTAGTTTCAGGCTGCAGAGAGTCTGTGCCAAGTAAACTGCTATAACATTTGCAGAATTGTTTGTATATGATGACTCTGCATTTGTTTTGGACATATGCAATAAAATATCACATTAAACTGCAATAGAAACCAAATAAGAGTTTTATGAACACTGGAGGTAATTTGAAGACATTTAGGAAAGAAAACATATTTTCCTTACAAACATGCTGAGCCAGATATTGACAGATTGTAAAGCAAAAGAATGTAGAAAAACTAAAGGGAGCTCAAAAGACGGTGCCTGTGAGTGTGAGTGTGAGTTCATTGATCATAAAAAAATATATATGCAAACTCGTTAATTGATAACTGTTTTACTTATTTTCCATTTTGACAATGTTTAGGGAAATTATATGATGATAATATCCCACGAACATCTTATGTTTTGCCCAATGGAGACCTAAAAGTATAAAAAAATAAAAATCATAAATTTATATTTTGCACTTCTTTTTGTCGAAGATCCCGTGTGTGTAACACTATGCCTGTAACTTGGATCTCCCTCTCCCCAGCAGCACTCACCAGCCTATTCTGGGGGATCCGAGAGTATTCCGGGCCAGAAGAAATACAGTCTCTCCAGTGGTTTCTGGGTTTGTCCCATGTTCCCTTCCCAGTAGGATGTAATATGAAAACCACAACAAAAATGCCAAGAAGGCAGTCTGATCAGACACCTGAACCGTCTCAAGTAACATCTTTAGAGATGGAGGAGCAGCATATCTCACAACCACAGGTAAAAGTCAGAATATGGAGGGACTGGTAAATTCATCAATTCTGTTTTTTTGTTCAATACCTTCTTCACCACGAGAGAATGCAGCAGTATCTGCAATCCTGCAGAGAAATCATGTATCCATCCTAGATAAAGACAGCAAGACACCTGAACTCCTGTGCTTGAAGTAAGACTGACACTGAATCCGTGGGGAGCAATCCACCTTTTTCCAGTTGAGAACTTTAATATTGGAGAAGCTGAAGGATTGTAAGAGCCAATAGGGCCAAATATGATCTGAAAAAAGCTAAGATGGGACTCTTAGCTTTCCATACCAGACATTTCCCTCTCTATGTTGTCCATGAATAACACTAACAGGATCAGTGACAAGGGGTGGTCCTGGCGAAGTCCAGTCAGACTGGAAGCAAGATTGACTTTGTGCCAAGAATCCGGATACAGCTTATGTCTTGGGTATACAAGGATTGGGTAGCCCATAAAGAAGGACAGGTACCTCACATTCCTGTAGCAGCTTCTACAAAACATGCAGTGGGTCATAGTCTGAAGCCTTCTGAACCTCAACAAAATGTGTTTACCAAACAACTAAACTCCCATGACCATCTCAGTAATTCCATCAGGGTAACAATCTGGTCCAATGTACCATAGCCAGGATGGAAACCACACAGCTTCTCATGAATCTGAAGTTCAACAATGAGTTGGGGCCTCATTTGCAACACCCTGAAGTAAGTTTTTCACACTGTCTGGTCCCCTTTCCTAAAACCTGGAACCTCATGGAAGTCTGACACTCCTCAGGCATTGTACCCGTTCTCCCAGTCCTTGATGCAACATTGTAGAGGCATGTCAACATTGTCCAGAGCTTTCAGCATTTTGGATCAGAAAATCTCTTGTATAACATCTTACATAACTTCTGAAATAAATTAAAACTACAAGAGATTGCCATTCTCTTTACATCCTTTTCCATATGTCTTCTCTCTTTTGTGGTGGTAAATGCTGGGATAATTGAAATAAAATTCTAAATTTGTTTGATAGGGGTCAGATTGCGAGTTTGGACGGTGTACCCCACATTTATAGAAAAACCCTGTTAAAGATGTGGAAGAAGGTGACTGTGGCTCAGTAGGAAGTGTAGTCAGTCATCTTACAATCAGAAGGTTGTGGGTTCGATTCCTGCTTCCTCCTGTCATACAGGTCCTTCTCAAGAAATTAGCATATTGTGATAAAGTTCATTATTTTCCATAATGTCATGATGAAAATTTAACATTCATATATTTTAGATTCATTGCACACTAACTGAAATATTTCAGGTCTTTTATTGTCTTAATACAGATGATTTTGGCACACAGCTCATGAAAACCCAAAATTCCTATCTCACAAAATTAGCATATTATTAAAAGGGTCTCTAAACGAGCTATGAACCTAATCATCTGAATCAACGAGTTAACTCTAAACACCTGCAAAAGATTCCTGAGGCCTTTAAAACTCCCAGCCTGGTTCATCACTCAAAACCCCAATCTTGGGTAAGACTGCCGACCTGACTGCTGTCCAGAAGGCCACTATTGACACCCTCAAGCAAGAGGGTAAGACACAGAAAGAAATTTCTGAACGAATAGGCTGTTCCCACAGTGCTGTATCAACGCACCTCAGTGGGAAGTCTGTGGGAAGGAAAAAGTGTGGCAGAAAACGCTGCACAACGAGAAGAGGTGACCGGACCCTGAGGAAGATTGTGGAGAAGGGCCGATTCCAGACCTTGGGGGACCTGCGGAAGCAGTGGACTGAGTCTGGAGTAGAAACATCCAGAGCCACCGTGCACAGGCGTGTGCAGGAAATGGGCTACAGGTGCCGCATTCCCCAGACCTGGGCTACAGAGAAGCAGCACTGGACTGTTGCTCAGTGGTCCAAAGTACTTTTTTCGGATGAAAGCAAATTCTGCATGTCATTCGGAAATCAATGTGCCAGAGTCTGGAGGAAGACTGGGGAGAAGGAAATGCCAAAATGCCAGAAGTCCAGTGTCAAGTACCCAGAGTCAGTGATGGTCTGGGGTGCCGTGTCAGCTGCTGGTGTTGGTCCATTGTGTTTTATCAAGGGCAGGGTCAATGCAGCTAGCTATCAGGAGATTTTGGAGCACTTCATGCTTCCATCTGCTGAAAAGCTTTATGGAGATGAAGATTTCGTTTTTCAGCACGACCTGGCACCTGCTCACAGTGCCAAAACCACTGGTAAATGGTTTACTGACCATGGTATCACTGTGCTCAATTGGCCTGCCAACTCTCCTGACCTGAACCCCATAGAGAATCTGTGGGATATTGTGAAGAGAACGTTGAGAGACTCAAGACCCAACACTCTGGATGAGCTAAAGGCCGCTATCGAAGCATCCTGGGCCTCCATAAGACCTCAGCAGTGCCACAGGCTGATTGCCTCCATGCCACGCCGCATTGAAGCAGTCATTTCTGCCAAAGGATTCCCGACCAAGTATTGAGTGCATAACTGTACATGATTATTTGAAGGTTGACGTTTTTTGTATTAAAAACACTTTTCTTTTATTGGTCGGATGAAATATGCTAATTTTGTGAGATAGGAATTTTGGGTTTTCATGAGCTGTATGCCAAAATCATCCGTATTAAGACAATAAAAGACCTGGAATATTTCAGTTAGTGTGCAATGAATCTAAAATATATGAATGTTAAATTTTCATCATTACATTATAGAAAATAATGAACTTTATCACAATATGCTAATTTTTTGAGAAGGACCTGTATGTCAATGTGCCCCTGGGCAAGGCGCTTAACCTCAAGTAGCCTACCGATCTGCGTGTCGGTGTATGAATGTGTGAGTGTTAGTGAGTGCGATTGGATGAACGTGGCTCTAGTGTAAAGCGCTTTGAGTGGTCTGTATGACTGGAAAGGCGCTATATAAGTTCAGTTCATTTACCAAAAAGCCCCACATACCTGGATCTTTTACTGCACTAGCATAATGTGACACAGCAAAATCCTGGAGCATATTTATTTAGTGGGGGGAAAATGACACAGCATGAAACATTTTAAGCAAACGTCTTGGCACCCCTACTTTTTAAAACCATAATAGGGGAGCAATTCTCCTAAAACGTTTCTAAAGGCCATCTAGAGTGAGGCATCATATCATTAACTGTTCCCTTTAGCACACCTTTATAGGACTGTAGACTGAGGTGGCCATGGAATAAGTTTTTGTGTCAGAATAACTGTCTCTATTAATTTAGCTGTATGTTTGATGACAGCAGGCACCAGATTTTAACCTAAAATGCTATGGTATTTCAAAAGGTTTGGGAATACATGCACTCTTACAAGCTGCCTTTGGGGTCCTTGGAAGAGAAACGGGCTCCCAGATCCTTCATCATGCTTAATAATGTGCATCAGGTACTTTTCAAGATATTCATGCTTTGTTTCTTGGCAGAACTATCAGGAGAGTTTGACTGAATGACTGACTGACAGATAGAAGATGAAGACTTGACCAGAAACTACACCATATCTAAGAGCTTAATGGTTAATTAATTATAATATTATAAAAGAATTACGTCCAACACAATAATGGCAGGGAGTTAATATATAAATAATGATAAAATAAATAACTAATAACTAAAAAAATCGAAGAAAAACTCCTGAGTGTTTGAAACTTATATTTTATGCCCTGACAGAGAACTTAAATGTTATTTTATGTATATTAGAAAAAACACAAAACAACTTTGTATTTGCAAAAAAAAACAAAAACATTTAATTATATAAAAAGGGTCACTGCAGTAAACATTTGAAACATTTCAATAGTACCTCAGAACTCGCTTCTGTCAGTCATTTGTATCTGCAGGGACTCACTTGAGCAGGTTTCACTGCTTTCCAAAATGCCCACATCTCAGCACAGGGAGCTTCAGACATAAGGAGTTGTTTGTTTTTTATTGTTTCAGAAAAACAATTATCCTACAATAATAAAGCTGACTCCAGGTGCTACTAAATGTTTAGAGAAAACTTGAGAACATTTCCATAAAATGTTTTTCATCTTTAACGCATACCACCCAGAACAGACTCAACAAGGCATAATTACTGTCAATCACATAAGCAGAACACCTCCTCATTTGGCACCCATAATACCCCTTTTTGTCTTTTTCGCTCCATTTTACTTCATACATGAAATGTAAATGCCACTAGAGCTGTAATCCATAAGCCCTTTTTCCCTTACAGAATGGCTCAGTGTTTGATTGTACAGCTAAAACCTTTATGACTGTCAGCACATCTCAAGGGGGACACAACAAAACCTTTGTCATCTTGGGCTAATTAGGAATTCAAACTCCTCCTCATGAAAGTATGCGAGTATGAAGGAACCCCTTCGCTACTGGCTCAGATATGTGGTGCGAGAGCTCCGTATGAAAAGATGAAGAGAATTAGAGCTGGACATACAGGGGTTGGACAATGAAACTGAAACATCTGTTTTTAGACCATAATAATTTATTAGTATGGAGTAGGGCCTCCTTTTGCGGTCAATACAGCATCAATTCGTCTTGGGAATGAGATATACAAGTCCTGCACAGTAGTCAGAGGGATTTTAAGCCATTCTTCTTGCAGGATAGTGGCCAAGTCACTACGTGATACTGGTGGAGGAAAACGTTTCCTGACTCGCTCCTCCAAAACACCCCAAAGTGGCTCGATAATATTTAGATCTGGTGACTGTGCAGGCCATGGGAGATGTTCAACTTCACTTTCATGTTCATCAAACCAATCTTTCACCAGTCTTGCTGTGTGTATTGGTGCATTGTCATCCTGATACACGGAACCGCCTTCAGGATACAATGTTTGAACCATTGGATGCACATGGTCCTCAAGAATGGTTTGGTAGTCCTTGGCAGTGACACGCCCATCTAGCACAACTATTGGGCCAAGGGAATGCCATGATATGGCAGCCCAAACCATCACTGATCCACCCCCATGCTTCACACTGGGCATGCAACAGTCTGGGTGGTACGGTTCTTTGGGGCTTCTCCACACCGTAACTCTCCCGGATGTGGGGAAAACAGTGAAGGTGGACTCATCAGAGAACAATACATGTTTCACATTGTCCACAGCCCAAGATTTGCGCTCCTTGCACCATTGAAACCGAAGTTTGGCATTGGCATGAGTGACCAAAGGTTTGGCTATAGCAGCCCAGCTGTGTATATTGACCCTGTGGAGCTCCCGACGGACAGTTCTGGTGGAAACAAGAGAGTTGAGGTGCACATTTAATTCTGCCGTGATTTGGGCAACCGTGGTTTTATGTTTTTGGATACAATCCGGGTTAGCACCCGAACATCCCTTTCAGACAGCTTCCTCTTGCGTCCAGTTAATCCTGTTGGATGTGGTTCGTCCTTCTTGGTGGTATGCTGACATTACCCTGGATACCATGGCTCTTGATACATCACAAAGACTTGCTGTCTTGGTCACAGATGCGCCAGCAAGACGTGCACCAACAATTTGTCCTCTTTTGAACTCTGGTATGTCACCCATAATGTTGTGTGCATTTCAATATTTTGAGCAAAACTGTGCTCTTACCCTGCTAATTGAACCTTCACACTCTGCTCTTACTGGTGCAATCAATGAAGACTGGCTACCAGGCTGGTCCAATTTAGCCATGAAACCTCCCACACAAAAATGACAGGTGTTTCAGTTTCATTGTCCAACCCCTGTACATATGATGTAGCTGCAGTAATGCACACGTTTCATAGACATGGGAGAGTTCTTCTAAAACCTGCCAGATTATCCATAGAGATTGAGAGTGATTTAGTCATAGAACACACAGAACTTTGCTTGTGCATGTGTTTGCATACATTATCTCCTAATATATCTGCATGATTAAAAAATTATGAAAAAATGAATTTATCATTCTTTTTTTCTGTATTTCTCTATATTTACATTTTGACATTCATGTACAATTCATGTACAATCAGTGCTCTCAATTAGAGTGCTGTTAAAAGCATTCCTCCCATTGTGGTCATCTTCTTTTTGCTTGTTTGCCACACATAAATGTGTCAGTTAATCAAACACATTTTAGTATCAGACAAATATAACCTAAGGAAATAAAAAAGGGAATAAGCTATCCAAACCAATATGGCCCTTAGTGAAATAAGTAATCACCCCCGACCCTCTTGTTATATCAGAAATTACCTCTGATTAACCACATTTGTTAAGTTCACTCTTATTAACCACACCCCAGCCTGTCAGACCTAGAATTAAGAAATCACTTAATAGAACTTGTCTGACAACAGGAAGTAGGCTAAGATATCTCAAAGGGCAACACATAATGCCCTAACCTAGAGAAATTTAAGAATATATTTGGCTCACAGTGCCAAAACCACTGGTAAATTGTTTACTGACCATGGTATCACTGTGCTCAATTGGCCTGCCAACTCTCCTGACCTGAACCCCATAGAGAATCTGTGGGATATTGTGAAGAGAACGTTGAGACACTCAAGACCCAACACTCTGGATGAGCTAAAGGCCGCTATCGAAGCATCCTGGGCCTCCATAAGACCTCAGCAGTGCCACAGGCTGATTGCCTCTATGCCACGCCGCATTGAAGCAGTCATTTCTGCAAAAGGATTCCCAACCAAGTATTGAGTGCATAACTGTACATGATTATATGAAGGTTGACGTTTTTTATATTAAAAACACTTTTCTTTTATTGGTCGGATGAAATATGCTAATTTTGTGAGATAGGAATTTTGGGTTTTCATGAGCTGTATGCCAAAATCATCCGTATTAAGACAATAAAAGATCTGAAATATTTCAGTTAGTGTGCAATAAATCTAAAATATATGAATGTTAAATTTTCATCATGACATTATGGAAAATAATGAACTTTATCACAATATGATAATATTTTGAGAAGGACCTGTAGAATTTTAGGAAAGAGTATATACTTTTTACCACTTCTTTTTGACAGTACACAGTAGTTACACAGTAGGGTGTGGACATTTTAGGAAGTAGTAGTACTCACCAGTTACAGACTGAATAACCAGTCTGTAGGAACTGGCATGCCGGTGAGGCACCCACTGAGCACACACACCAGTCATCCTCACTTGATATGTACTCAAATTGCTTACTCCAAGGTACACTGTTGGAAAAACAGAGAAAATATTAAGAAACAGATGTACATTTCACACAGAAAACATTATTCATGTCTTAGTTTTAGAGTCCACCCCCAACAAAATTGTACTGTAACAGTAAGGTGTTGTTTAGCTCCTCTGACTTTGTAGAAATGTTCACATGTGACTCTAAATTGTAAACAGAAGTAGATCAGAGACACAAAACGTTTTTTCGCCTCTAAAAATATTTAGTGGAGATCCATGAGCATTCGTCTCTCCACTGTGCTATAATAACGCCACATAAAGCCGTACAGAACTCACATCAGAGAAACCACATGCAATCATGATTCCAGATGACCGACGTAAAGTGTATAGCTGGTTAGTTTCAAAGAAACCAGAGTGCATTTCCATGAAGTTGTTTGCAGACATATGGAGAAATGTAGCTACATTGAGTTTGCTAAAAAGGACCAGTTTTTACAATGCTAAACAAACCCACACAGTCTATTTATGCAAATGGCTGGAATGTGCTTTTAGATTTGACTTTAGAAAGCATCACTTGTTCTGAGTAGAGACATTAGAATTCATGTTTATATAAGTTGGTAAAGGTTTTTGACCTCCTTACAAAGTATTCTTTGCATAATACTTCAGTTAAAAAGTATTCATCCCACTTGAGCTTTTTCACTTCTTGTCACAACAGCCACAAACCTTAGTGTATTTTATTGGGATTTTATGAGGTAAACCAACACAAAGCAGTGCACAATTGTAAAAGTGAAGAAAAATGTAAAAAATTCCTCATTGTGCATTTTCAGTTATTCCCCCGAGGCAATACTTTGCCGAACCATCTTCTATTGTAATTACGGCTGCAAGTACTTTTGGGATAGGACTCCACCACGTTTACATGTCAAGAGCTTTTTTTTTTTTTTTTTGCAAAATAGCTCATGCTCAATCAAACTGGGTGGGGACAAACTGTAAATATCAATTTTAAAATCAGGCCATCTTTTACAGCCCCTGCCCAGATTAATTTATCTTTATCCATCAAGCAACAACTGTGACCAGTTTCAATGTCCCTACTAAAGAACAGTATTCCAACAACAATATGCTGTAAACACCATGCTTCACAGTAGCTATGGTGTGTTCAAGGTGATAGTTTGGTCTCAGCTGAACAGAGCACCTTCATGTATGTTATTTCTCCTCTCTGGCTTGTAACAAGAAGGACTTTTCTACAGCTTTTCATTCACTAAAGCTTTTTTCAGGCCACTCTTCCATAATGGCCAGATTTGGTGAGTGCATAGGTAATGATTGTCCTATTTACAAACTATCCCACCTGAGCAGTATGTGTCAGGAACTCCTCCAGAGTCACCATGGGGCTTTTTGGTGTCTCTCTGGTTAATTCTCTTCTTACCCTGCCAATTAGTTTAGATGAACAGCCATGTCTTGGTAGGTTTCCAATTGTGCCATACTCTGATTTTCAGACAACAGATTGAACAGAGCTCTGTGAAATGTTTATGGCTTGGGATATTACTTTTATACTTCAACCCTCCTTTAAACCTCTCCACAACTGTATCTCAGGTATGTCTGCTGTGCTTCGTGGTTTTGGTGTTTGCTCATCCATGTTCTCTAACAAACCTCCGAGGCCTTCACAGAACAGCTGGAGATTTATTTACACACAGATGGACTTTACTTACAAATTAAATTAGGTGGTCGTAATGTGAAAAAAAAAAATGATGAAGTCCAAGGAGGAAAAAGTACTGGGATTTTGGATCTTATAAAAAAGTTTTGAATTTGGTTTAAAGAGCAAAATGACAATTCAGGCTTTTTATCGAAACTCTTTGTCAATCCATTTTATGACTCTATCACACCCAAACATTAAATAACCGTATCTTGTTTTGAAATCCAGTATTTATATAAAATAATCTTCAATAATTTGTTTGTTTTATTAATTTTAATGAGGTCAATTTTAAAAAGTGCATCTTCATAAAGATGCACATTTCCTTTTAAATATACTGCAAAATACATCAATTGCACAGTTAATAAGTCATAAACGAAATCCTAGAGCAAAGCTCTCCCTTTTATGTCCAAAAACTCTGATACTTGTGATTGTGTGACATTGACGCATCAGCCCATGGGTTTCATTAACATGCTGCGTAGCAATATTACAGATGCTGTATTCCCCTTCTGGGATATCTATAGTCTACTCATCCTTCCCTCCTTTCATTTAAGCCCATCTTTCTATCTTTTTCAGTTTATTCCCCTCTACTCTCCCCTTTGTCTTGCAAAATGTGTCCTTTATTTGACCACCACGTGCCTATTCTGATTATGCAATCGGTAAAAACTGCCACGAAATGCATGCATGCTATATTAAAAAGGTAAATGTTTCTGCATTTAGCTGACACTCGTCCTCCAAACAGAGTAATGAAAATGGATGAGGAGTGTTGGGTTTAGCTGTGTGGCTCAAGGACACCATAAAAGCACATGCTTCCTGTTGTACGCTTTGACTTTCATGAATATCAAACAGGTGACATCTGAGGTTTGAAAGGAGCTGAACACGAACGGGCCAGAATGCTGTGAAGAGGTTAATTATGATGCAGGAGAGGGTCATAAAGGACATAAATTCAAATTATTTTACTCAAGAGAAACTGATTAAATAATTCAGGACAGACTTGCAACGAGCTTTTGGAAGGCTCTACATCACCAATCAGAAAACATTATATTACACCTTCAGTTCATTTAACGACTGCTGTAAGATGCAGATGATTAGCTGCTCCAAATATTAATTAAAGGTGTTTGTTCGGTTCAGTTGAATTGAAAAAAGGCACCATTAGATAAAAACAATTGACATAAATAATCAACCTTAAATACATTAAAGTGACAATACTGTTCGGTGAGTTCTCTGGCTGCAGTCTGTACAGGAACATGTGATTCTGTGCATGCGTATGCGCTGCATAAGTTGTGTTTGGCTTAGGTCACTCCAGTTGAGATATAGTTTCAAAGAAAATATGACGGATAAAGTATCTAATTCACTGAGCCGAGTTATTGACATGTTTCTCAAAGGCCTAAGTCATCTGAAGTATGAAAGTAGTTCATGTAAGCTGATATTTATTAGAGGATTTGTGTACCTTGGTAGAACAAGGGCAAGCTTGGCATGATGAGCAGCTGAAGACACGGCAAGCCGGTGATATTGATGAGCATGAAATAAGGACAACGCTAGCCTTAAGTTTCTTAAGCTGCTGAATGCTGAATATGAAGTTAGACATTAGGTAATTAATCACATTTTATTGTGTATTTTGTGTTAATATCTAAATGAATCACATTTAAATCAGACAAATTAAAATAAAAGAGAAGTAACAATTACAAGGGGCAATGGTGGCGACTGTGGTAGGGGTTCGGTGGGTTGCCAGTTTGAACTCCCTCTCTGTTCGTCTCAGTCGTTGTGCCCTTGGGCAAGACATTTCACCTGCCTTGCCTGCTGATGGTGGTCAGGGGGCTTGGGTGTGCCTTTGTATGGCAGCCTCACTTCTGTCAGTGTGCCTCAGGGCAGCTGTGGCTACAATGTAGCTCACCACTGTCTGTGTGTGAATGTGTGTGTGAATGGGTGAATGACTGACTGTAGTGTAAAGCACTTCGTGGTCCTTGGACTTGATAAAGCGCTACCCAAGCAGAGGCCCTTTATCATTTTATGAGTTACAGTTTCTATTATTACATTTTACATAAAGGGTGTAACAAAAACATATTCACCTCCCATTAGAGCCTTTTTATGTATGTTTCCATTTCAAGATTTGACATTCAGTTCACAAGATTTGGCATTCAGAATGCTGAGGCACATTTATAAATACATAGAAAGGAGTTCCTTTTATTTATTTATTTTTTCATGCTTTACTTCCCACTTTAAAGCGCAGATGATTTACATTTTGTTGGTATACACTAATTGTACAGGTTTATTGTACAAAAAACTACACTAAGCCAAAAATTATTTAAATTAAAGTAATTTATATCAATCAAAAGATGAGTTGATATATTGACATATGTCTTGCCCAGTTGCATTAAACAGGAAAAAATACTGAAAATCAAAAGGTCAATAGTCTTCGTTTAGGGTGTACACACTTATGCAACCATGTTATTGCAGGTTTTATTTTTTCATTTCTTATTTGCTTGTTTTCAGTTGAATTAAACATTTTTTTTAGAAAAAAATATTTTTTCATCACAAAAAGCTGGTATGTCACCAGGGGTGTGTAGACTGTTGAGAACCACAGGAAATGCCCAGTGATTTCATCCGCAGCAGTTATACAACTAAAGCAATGAAGAGTACAATCACAATCAGTGCTTCTGTTTACCCTGTATAGGATCATTGTGCAGAAGGAAAACACCAGACAGAAGATGTAAAGTTAAATTAAAGTAAAGAAAGCTGAACTTACAAGTCTTGGCCTTTCCGGAAAGAGCCTCGCTGGATCCTGTGGTATAGGACGCGATGACCATGACACTGTACTCTGTCCCACTCAAGAGGTTTAGGATCAGCATGGTGTTCACATCCTCTCCCACAAAGGTCTCCAGAGCTTGTCCCGGGGCTGCAAAGGGGCAGAGTAATTTAAAAGGCATATCAGGGAGCAACTGATGGCCCATTGGGTGCATGGGCTCAGAGGAGCAGGTTCAGAGAAGATCATCAACTCCATGGTGTAGCAAGAAGAAAAGGCGTATTGATGTTTTTGACTATATGAATACCAGAATACACTGACTAATTTATTATTCTCCCTTTCTTGTCATTATCAATATTATGAGTACTTATTGTATTTAAATATACAGTTTTTTGCTTGGAGGTCCAGACCACTGGAGAACAAGCGTTATTTATTCTGTAGTCTACATGCAGCTCCAACTCAATTCAAACAAGCCTCTAATGATCTTGGCTCATCTTAACTTGATAGTGTCTAATGTAGCCTTAAGGCATTAGCTGCAGGGAAAGAGGCTTGAGGCCTGTAATTTACAGCTCCAGAAATCTGCTTAGCTCAATAATTTTTCACTTCACACCTGCTGAAGAAAACCCACAGTTAGAGAATGCTGATAACAAAGAAAGTTAGGCTATGAGTTTTACTCATTATGTCTTGATGACCTTTATCTACAATTTGCATTTTCTTTTGCAGATGATAATGCATCACCATCACATGATTTTAAAATCTCTATTCTAAAAGCAGAATTTAGGTTGATGAAAGTTTCCAATAATGTTTTAATTCTCTTTGAATAAGGGTGAGGATTTAAAAATAACAACATCTCAAGGCAAATTGGCAAAAGGTTTAGTTTGTGTTTATGTGTGTAAGTAATTTACCCGAAAGAGGCTGGTAGACGACTCTGTACCCCATGGTGGGTGATGGAGGAACATCCCAGCTGATCCTGAAGCGGTTATACCATTCTTCTGAGACACGCAGGTTCTTAGGAGCTGAAAGAGGGACTGAGGAGTAGAAAATAGACACTAAGCTCTTTGCGAGAAGAAAATCAGACACAAGTAAGAAATTATCTGATTCAGGGTATTTTAATACTAAGTATGAAGGAGTGGTTTTTTATAAGCTGCAATTTGAATGAAGTAAGAAGAAAAATTATGGATAAATCTCAGATAAACCTGGAAAAGTAAAGAAATGTTGAGATTTAAAACTGAAATTCGATCAAATCACATGAATGCAATTACTGACATGAAACAATCAAGTAATTTCAATTTGTATTTTAGACAAAGTTAACAAAAAGAACAGAGAAAAATAAAGGAAGAAACTGAAGGGACAGAAACTTGCAGATAATGAAGCACAAGAAAATAGAAGTTCAATAAAGCTTAATTAAATTTCCAGACTTAGCAAAGTTAAAAATAAATCTATTACACAGTGTACATCTTCTGTCAAGAAGATATTAAAACCAGAGTTATCACAAGGAAGAAAACTGGAGAGAGGACTGTTTTTAGGGACAGAAGTACTTTCTTTCTTAGCCTAATATGTGATTGATTTGGAAATATGTGCATCACATACATTTGCAAGGTCAGAAGATCTCCTTACTTACTATAAAACATAAGACCTCACAGGTTTAAACCCCTGAGTGAATCTGCCAGCTTCTCAGCTGCACACTGAAGATGCTGAAAAACTCCAAACACTCTTTCCATGTTCCATCGTTACTCTATGAGCTGGCTTCTTACAAACTGAAATCTCTAAATTACACCAGCTCTGCCTCATCTTTCCTCCTCTCTCTCTCCAGTTGTTGGGCATTAAAAATCCAATCATATTTTTCTGGACTGTACAACCCCACCAGTATCTGCAGCAAACTTGTGTTTAAATCCTCATGTTATAACCTGCTATTGCGTTGTGTTGTGTTATCTAGCCTCTGATGTCCTTCATGGACCTGAGAAATTTCCCATCATTCTCTGGGCTCTGTGCCATCCATACAACTATGTGCTCCCTTATAATGAGAAACTAGAGGTTTGATGAAACTCTCCTGGTACAGAAGCTTTTCTCATGATTTAACAACTATTTTAAAGAGATTTGGGCAATAATTCAGCATTTAAACTTACTTTTGGCTGAGATGCAATGGTGCATGGATTTGTTACCTTTTTGCTCTTGATTGTTATATTGTCTGTATAAACTGTATATTTTTGCTTGGCTAGCCAATGTTTTTGTTGTTTTCTCTGATCATAATTGTATGTATACATTTTCATATCTAAACATATGAGCCACGTGGGATTTTATATTCTTTACAGAGTCTTGGTTTTGCTAATGTTTAAAAGAAATATGCCATAAATAATAAATAAATAAAAAATGTATCAGATTTTTCCTCATCGTAACAATCTTAACACAGACAATTACAGTGTAAAATAAATCCTGGTTGTTATTTCAGATTGTCAGTCCTAGTCAGCTCAGGTAATGTGCACCCAGCTCACCCGTATGCTTGATAGAAACAACAGGTTTAAATAAAATAACTAATGAATAAAGTCAATGAACTAAATGAATATGATTGCTATGATAAAAAACGCAAACTCCATACAGACAGCCACCAGGCTGGGATTTTAAACCAAGGACCTTCTTGCTGGTTGGCCAAACTGGTGCCACTAACTGTGCCACCGTGCAGCTCATGATAAACCATTGAAAATGCATGTAGGCTGTGTTGTGATTTACACCACCAGACATGAGGTAATGTCAGAAAATGTGGAAAAGTTTAAGGTTTAATTAATTTTGACTGTAAGAACATTTTCTCTTATGTTATATAAAATTCTGAAAATTCAAATGTGTTTCTAAATATATGAGAAGACTTCAGAAATGACTATTGAAAATTATGCAAGTTGGTTATAAGATTTTAGAAGCACAGGGTCAAGTTGGATGCTCCTTTATTGCAAGATATGGTCTTAATATGAAAAAGAAATAGTCATTGTCATATCTCACTTCTTGAATATAAATGCAGCATTTCCAAAGTTAATTTGTCATGAATAAAAGCACTAAAAATGTTGAGAATCTTTGGCCCAGTTTGCAAAAACTTTTCTATCATCAGTGACATCATTCATCATGTATTTCATTCCTCTTTCTCTCATGACTGGAATACCTGTCTATCTCTCTCTGAATAACCTCAGAACTTCTTCAACTAATCATCCCATTCCTCAGTGGATCAGAGGTTCTGATTAGTCTGCCTCAGCTGTCATATTATCTATCGTCGGTGTGGTTCTAAATACCCAATCACCCCCTCTGCATTCCCTGTCATGCTTCCCTCAGTGTCAGCCCCACCCCTTGCTGGTTCAAATGCCCAGATTACACCGGCTCCCCTTGTCCCATCATCTGTCTTCGCTCTAAAAAAAACCAAATGGACCCCCTCTCTCTGCATTCATTGCCATTTTTCCTCAGGCGATCATCCCATCCCTCACTTACTAACAGGAACCATTCATCATCGCAGAGTGCCGGAGACCCGTCATTTTAAAATCGGGAGAGCGTCGTTAACGCCAGCTAATGTGTGTAATGCGGTGTTCAGGGAGACATGATGGGATGAAGGGGAAAGACAAATGACTGGGATTTTTTACTTTCTTTCTGAAAGTCAAGTGTTTGCTCCGTTATGCACATGGCAGAAGAATCATTAGCTCCTGATTGAATATTTAAAGCAGGAAGTCACATTTGCAAAAAAAATAAAATAAATAAAATAAAATCTCACATTTTTGTCTTCAGCTCAACAGGAAATATAATTAATGAAAGAAATTGAGCTACAGGCACTGCTTGAAATTGTTTAGAGAGTAATTAGCTGATAGGGACCTGAACATTTTGACCAAAATTTGAAAAGTTTGTCCTATTTTTCTTACTTTGCAGAGACAGTTTTTAAATTACCTGTGGCCCTATCTAGTTTCTCCACACATTCAGACTTCATGACAGAAATAATTAAGTTTAATTAGCTTTTGTTAAAAGCAAAAAAGACTTTTCAATGCATCTTGTACAGCATACAAGATGTTAAGCAAGCAAACACTTGTTTATTTTCTGCTGATGTGTTGCATGCATTTCCAAAAAAGGAACATGCAGTTTGTGTAAGTAACAAGTCTGAGGAGAAAAGCCACCTCAAATCATCTGGAATTAAGGTTCCTTCTTAAGAGTTCAGCACAGATACTCAAACTCACAATGTGGGCTATAGTGAACACAAACTGTTTTATTCAGTTAATGTGATGAACTTTTCAGTAAAGCTTCTGCTGGTGCACCTGCAAAACATTGTTTCTCTTGTCAGATAAACCGTGCTCTTTCATGCAACCTATTTGTAAAATGTGGAAGCGTTTGCAATTTTAGTAAAGATTAAACATTTAGTTCTTGCAAATAACAAGTAAAGTGTGTTAAAACAACGCAGATTACTGAACTCAGACATGGTTAAGTGCAGGGAGGGATCATTGGATGCCATTTCATGAGGCAGTGGTTTCAGGACAGATGCAGTTAGTTCAGGTTATAGTAATATACATGCATTTTTTAACCACCCTAATACTGTCAGGGGTGCTGTAGGAGCGGGTGTATTGGTAACCTTTGGTAACATAAAAACAGCTGCAGTAAATCAGCTTGTTATGTATGTATTTTTTTTTTTGCAATGAGTGGTATTTTCTGAGCAACTGGCTTGTAGTTAACTTTTGATGTCAGCAGGTGTTAAGCATAAGAAGTGAAACAAGGCTATCCCTGCGAGCAGTGCATTATTTTAAATCAGTTACCAGCAGCTGAGGAATCAAAATGAATATGACTGAGGAATCTAAATTTCAAGGGATGTTTGCTCATTTAACTTCATTAACAAAAAGCCCAAATAGGAGGAAAATCCTTATCCAACCCTGTTAGGCTGTTACCGACCACCATAGACAAAATGTCGGCTTCTCCTCCTGTCTCCTGTCTTTCCATCATTGAATGCATTCTTAACCTACAACAAAAAAGTGCCCCTTAAAAACAAAATTTCATTAATTAATTTATAGTTTAACCTTTTTCGTCTATAGCTGCAGAGCTGACGAAACAGATGAACATGTGTGTGTGTTGCAGATAATCAGAGTCCTTTTCTTCAGGTTCTCCTCCCTGTCTTTGAAAGAAAAATATCCAGCTATGATTATATTACCTTGTTTAAAGTGTAAAAGAGGATGTCCCCACATATGCAAAGCCTCATGAGTTGTAGGGATAAACTGTAAACTTATAAAAATATTGTGTTTTCCCTCTTAGTTTTTTATAATAAGAGAAAAAGATCAAAAAACGTATTTTTGTGCTCACACAAAATGATCAACAAGTAAATAAGGTTGTATGTAATTGCTTCATATTAGAAGCATTCATTAACATGGCACTATCATGCATCTCAAATGATTAGGAAAGTTGTTACCTGCAAAACCTTATATGGTTTAAGGTTCAGAGATCCCCATTCACAATGTGAAACTCATTGTACATGTGAAAAGAAACAACAGAAATCCTTTCCCTCTGAATTCATGCTCTCTTTACTAGAAAAAAGGACTTGTATTAGGGTCTACTGTGCTTCTTTCTGAATGGAATAAGGTTAATGCAGTTTTGAAATAAATAGAAGGAAAGATCATATTGTTCTAGCTTGATTTTGGTTTGACCAACTATTCTAACTTTTAAACTAACTACACATCCAGTTTAGGCTATTTTAGACTTTTTTATCCTTGTTATGCCTCTCACATTTCTTTTTATATTTAAGAACGTCAGTCAGCTGATGAGTGACAAACACCCATTCCCATTTTGTCTAATTCCAGTTTATAGTTTTATCAGCTCTTAAAGGAAAGTTATGGCTTTTAGATTCTACACGCTCCACTGCCTTCACCAACTAAATCCATCTGCAGCTGAAAAGGGAGTATCATTTTGTCTTTAATAGTCTTTTCACAGGAATGACGTGTGCGTTTGGACCATGGCTGTTGCAAAGAGAGAGGTCAGACTGACCCACAACAAGGCTGCACAGTTTAAGGCTGCATAGTTTAAAGGTGTAAAGCTGAAGGAAAAAGATGTGTTAACGATTGTTATAATTAACAGTAAGTAATACTATTGTTCCAACAAAAACATGAGGTTGATTTTCTTTAATGAACATATTCAAATATGATAAATTATAATCCACGACTTACGTGTCCGACCCATTTGTGAGGATACCGGGCCATCTCCATCAGGATAAACAGGGATGATGGTGACTTTGTACTCTGTATCTGAAAGGAGAGGCTGCAGAACCAGGCTGGTTTGACCTGAGGGCACCGTCCTCTGTAAGCGGAGAAAAAAAGATTAAAATCTAACTGAAGCTGCAAACATGTCCCTGACTGGTAAAATATCCAGATCCTGTTCCATATTTTGTTGCACTCTGCTGATGTGTAGCAATGTCCATTAAAAATTCAAAAAGCTGTGTAATAATACAATTTATCACAAATATTCATATACTTCCATCCATCAATGTAAACAGAAATACAAGGCCTCCAGTCTAGTTGAAATATGTACTGATGTAAAACAAATCAAACATTCATTGCAGAATTTCTTTTGTTCTTTTACTCTTTAATGCAGTTGGTAGCCCTATCAGTATTTCAAATGTTTCTACTTGAGAAAAGGTCTGCATTATTAATAGCCATAAATGACTTTATGCCTTCATCAGATTGAGGTAAGTGTCTACTTTAATAGAAACCTAACTAGTTTAAGGAAACAACTGTTTGTAAATGTTTATGTCTCAATTTAAAATGTACTTAGCTGTTTTTTTTTTTCTTATTTGTTACAAAGACTCTAGGATGCATCAAGGAAACACAAAATGTTAAAGGAAACTGCATTAGTCTTTGAATCAACGACAGCGTTTGAGAATAGCTACTGTATACTTTTAGACTTTGGGGGCTCCAGAGGTTAATTGTGTCTAGGTTTGTTCTCATCAATGAAGCTGACCTTTTGTTAAACCTCAACATTTTTTAAGTAGTGCAGATGAGCTAATCTGCCTCTTTATCCTGCAGCCTTCTTCCATTTCTCATTTAGGAAACGTGGCAGAAAATAAAGAAAATAATGTTTTTATATTAAGAAAAGTAAAACTGTATCAAAACCTCAACTCAGTCTTTTAAATGTATAAACCAAAACGAATTTATTTTGTCCTATTTGTTGCTTGCTTCACAATAAAAAAATAATAGCTCTTCAAAGTTGTAGGCATGTTCTGTAAATGAAATAGTGCAAACTCTCAAACAACCCAATTTAATTTCAGGTTGTGAGGCAACAAAACATGAAAAATGTCAAGTTTTCCCAAACATTCTAAATAACAACGATGTCTGGATTTTAACTTAAGCATTTTAAGGCATAATTATATATTGATCTAATCAGTTCTATTACAGTCTTGGCTGTAGGTTCAGGGTTATTGCAGCTCCACCTTACTCTCAAGTCTTTTGCACCCTCTAACCGTCATGATGTATGGAGGAGAAGCAGGACCGAAGTGCATACAGGAGAACAAGAGTCACATGGTGAGTAGAAGAGTTTAATACAACTTAACTGAATAACTTTCTGAACAGAAACATGGGCACGGAGAACAATGAAAAACAAGGTAAAAATACGAGGGAGAGTGGGGAATGGGCCAATGAATGCAGGGAGCTAATAAGAAAGGAATCAGAAACAGCTGGTGAATGACAGAATGGTGGCAACTGAAGGAGGGAGGCCAATTTACACAGATGATCGGGGAATCTAACAGAATAGGAAATAAGAAAACAATGGAATGAATTAAAAATCATAAACAGGAAGGAACCAGATCCACAAGGAAATACAAAGTAACTCATATAGCACAGGAATCTATGAAAGTAGTCTAAACAAAAGAATAAATCATGAACCTAATCCAATATGAACAGTAACTGAAGAACACAGGGAAGCTCAGGGAACCAACAAAGAACTAAAACTCAAAACCCAACACAGGCAGATTCTGACAATATCAGCTTTTCTTCCAGTATTGTCCTTTGTAATGCTCCATTCAGCTTTACAGTGCTTTCTGACTAGCCAACCTGTTCTTGCTGAAGAAAAGCGTTACCACAGAATTATGCTGCTATGTTTCACCATGGAGATGGTGGTTTCAAGGTGATCTGACTGTTTGTTTTCTACCATACATAGTGTTGAGCATGGAGGACAAAAAGGTTTATTTTTGTCTTATCTAAGCAGAACACCTTCTTCCAGATGTTTGCCGTGTCTCCTACATGCTTTTTGCAAGCTATAAATGGGATTTCTTACAGTTTTCTTTCCCCAGTGGCTTTCCTGTAGCTACTCATCCATAAAAGTCAGAGTGTACAAGTAATAGTTGTCATTTCAACAGATTCTCCTACCTGAGCTGTGGATTTCTGCAGTTACTCTACAGTTACCATGAACCTTTGGCTGCTTCTCTGATTATTGCTCTTCCTCCCAACTCAGAATCATGAACCTAAACAAATTTGAGTGTTTGTGATGTGAAATGTGAAAAGGTTTAACTGATATGAATTATTTTGCAACTATGAAACAAAGCTGATTAATCGACATGTTTTAGTGTCTAGAAAAATTTCATTTTTTGATTGTTGAGGAAATGCATTTGTTGTTTTGCAAGAAAGAGAGACATATATATATATATATATACCTATATATATCTCACTTTCAGATTCCTCTGACTGCTCTGGCCATTAGAAGTCTTTCTCTCACCCTACCTGTGTCTGCCAGTTTGCATTCTGGGCATGCACAGTCTGGCCTTACTCCATCTGCAAACTTTTTTCTCCATCTCTACAGAAAAGTCTTTCTTAGACGTGTCATTCAGACAAACACTGAGAGCCTCCAGGAATCAATTTCAGTCTGGTCTGAGGAAAAGGTAGCAAGTCTCAAAGCTGTCAAGGAACCACACAGTTAGAAATAAATCCACTGTTTATCACCTCTTTTTAAATTAAAACATAGTTTCATTAAGTAGGAATAAATATCATAATACTCAATTAAACCCAGTGTTTTTCTGTTGACGTGTGAAATTTAAAGTTTGATACACAATTTTTATTGTTACTGCCAGATTAAAAAATTAAATACCAGAGGAGTGTCGAGTATTAAGATAAAAATGTAATTTACATGAGTATATAAGTGAAATGGTAAATATGTTGCAGTGTAGCTCCAGAAAACTCAAACCCTGAAATGAAGAATTTTAGTTTTTTTATAAAGTTCTAAGTTGCCAGCTACACATATTGATTGTACTGTGACTTTGTTCATGTTAGGTGGTAGAATATATTCTAAGCAAAGGAAAACCCAGACTTTCAAGCAGATTTGTAGAAAAGATAAACACAATCTTACAATATGTTATACATTAATGAGGATTACATCTAATGACCGAATATCTAAAGAAGGTTAATCCTTCTGAGTCTACAGAAATATTTGTTTATAAAATGACTGCCTGGAATTTGAGACATACAGTTGGATAAATGTTTTATATAAAAAGAAAGAGTTAAACCAGGAGGTAAGCTGATGACACTAAATATAGTCCTACAGGGATTTAAAGACTCAAGCTGTGGGTAGAAACCCATTTGGTTTTCTTCAAAAATTACATTAAAAACATAAAAAGTTCGAGAAGATGGAGCTCTTAGCAAGTTTTCTTTTCACTGGAATACATAAATGAATAAATACAAAACTGGAAAAAGACAGATTTGGTTCAGTACAAAGGTGAACATTTCCAAAACCTCTGCTAAATCTGCACACACTGCACACAGTCAAACCATGAATGGTTTGACTGTCTGGGCCAAAGTTTTTAGCACCTCAAATACATTTTAGTTGCAATGAAAAAATAGCTGGAACTCTGTTTATACACACAGAAGTGCGTTTCATGCCCGACAGCCTTTGTTTATTGAACACTGAATGCAGCAGCACAGCGACTTCGGTAACTTAAGCGTCACAGCTGTCTGAGAACAGATGGCTGCAGAGTTTAGTTACCCCACAGCTACCCTGCACACACCAGTATTTGATAAAACAGTGTTGTTCTATTGCTAATTTTCCATACCCACTAACTCATTTTTCACATTGCGAACTTTTTGAAAAGCAAGTTGCATTAAAATGACATTCAGTCACTAAAATACACGAAACAACTTCATGCTTTTAGTATAGAACAACCACATTCTGCCAATACATATGAATTTAACAAACTGTCACTCCAATATTAATAACATGGTATTGAGTTTTACATGTTTTTGTTGAGTGGCTTGTTTATCCCTCATAGGGAAAGCTTGCAGGAAGCAGAGGAAGCTGTGCAGTTGTTTTCCCCAACTTATTAGACAATGTCAATTGAGTGCATCACTTGGCGATTCATAACCTGTCCGGAGTGCCAAATGGAGCTCCCAGCTGCTCGCCCCTTGATAAGAGATCTCATTTAACAAGCTGGTGGTGCGAGCAGCTGGCAGCTCTTTATTGTCAGGATGAAAAGCTGCTGCGGGACCTGTGTCCAGAGCGGACCACCGAGGTACCGCAGCCTCTGCTGGGGTGATGCCACAAATCAACACTAACAAATACTCAACCTCAAGCTCACACTCATTAAAATATGATAGGCTGTAGAGATATTTAACAATTGTCAACATGATATGGAGTGCACACTTAAATATGAAGACAGCACCAAATGCACGAAGGAATTTGAACACTTAGTTATTAAGACTAATAAATGCCTCCATGTGGCATAAGTGGAAGGATTTTCTGTTGGGTTAGCCCCACTGGCTTTCAGCTTTGTGTTATTTCTTCTGTTTTGTATTTCTGATTACTTAGGTAAGCTCTGTTTGTTATGATTTCCCCAATTCCTGTCTTTTCCTATATTCATCTTTCTTAGCTACTTTTAATTTCTCCTAAGTTAAGTTTTAGATGCTTTTAGATGTTTTTACAAATTACTAATCACCCTCCTCAGTATTTATACTCCCTGCTTTAGCCACTGATGGTAGTATTTTCCTGTTTGCTTCTGAATTCATGCTTGCTTTGCTCCCAGGTGTCCTTTCTATGTTACCACGATTTGGATTTACTCCTTCAGTGCTTGATACTGTTTCTTGCACCCATGTGCCTGCCAACCTGTGCCTGGGCGCTTCACATATCATACATCATGCACACAGCATTTTATGGTCATGAAAACACTCCAAAAATATCAGCAATTAACAAGATATGACATTTATGAGATTTTGTTATTTTGAAAATCACAAGGATTTGTAACAATGCCTTTCAAATAATCCTAACCCAACCTATATTAATTCAACCTTTTTTGGGTATATCAGTATGTCTATGACCCTTTAATGATTAATCCATGATTTAACTTGGATTAGCCACTCTTTAAAACAGGAAAAAACAAGAGGACATAGAATTAAAATACACCAGATGTGTTTAGCTTCATATGTCAGGAAGTGGCAACAACATCTACATTCACAGCAATAATAAAAAAAATGTAAAACAACTGCAGATGTCATAAACAATGGTGCCAATACAGGTAAAGGATGCTCTGTGTAGAGTTGAGTAATATGGACAACAAACTTATCAATGAAAAACAGTCAGTCATTTTCTATACCGCTTCTTCCATAGTTGGTAGCACGGAAGCTGGTGCCTATCTCCAGCAGTCTATGGGCAAGATGCGGGGTACACCCTGGATAGGTCACCTGTCCATCACAGGGCAACACACAACCATGCATACACTCATTGACACACCTAAGGGCAATTTAGAAAGACCAGTTAACCTAACAGGCATGTCTTTGGGAGGAAGCCGGAGTACCCGGTGAGAACCCACGCATGCAAAGAGAACATGCAAACTCCATGCAGAAAGACCCCTGGCTAGGAATCGAACCCAGGACCTTCTTGCTGCAAGGCAACAGTTCTACGAACTGCACCACCAGGCAGCCCTCAATGAAAAACTGTTTTTATAACTATAATGATATGGTTTCGAAACTGAAACTATCTTATTTTCTAGGATACTATCTTTTTCATAACTTAGAGATTCAATTAAAATATCTAATAAAGCATAAATATTAACTAATGAGATTTGTTTTCGAAAATTCTCATAAACTAAACACCAGGTTCCCTCAAGAATTGCAGGACTTTATGGATTAATAATGACAATTTAATGATGTAAATAGTGTAAACCAGAAATAATGCGAATCAAGTTCACACTATTGTTTGCAATCTTTTTTTCAATCTTGTAAAAATGCTTAAATAATGTGGCCCCATGCACTGCCTTTTAGGCCATATTTATTGTCTTTTTCATTGAATTTTAAAGCCTACCCTTGTTATTGCTCAGCACTAGTGTTTTTTTATACTTCCTTTCGATTTTATGCTTGCATCTGATAATTTCTGATACAATATGTGTCTTCAGTGTTCACCAAAGACTGCTTTAAACTAAGATGAATCTTTGCCTAAGCATGAGGATTATAAATTAGGGTTTCTTTATTTGATGACTTCATTATGGACATATTCCAACAGAAAATCTGGCCAGCAAACAGTTGGTTGCAGTTTTTTAAGCATTTCTTGTCATAAATCCTATGACTAATAAAACCTTGTTCTAGTACAACTTATGTTTCCTAACCTAAGGACACAAGTTGCAACTTTACATTTATACTTAGCTTCTATTCATTTAAAGAGAAGGAAACAACAATTTTATTGTAGTCAAAACCACAAGACCTGCAATCATCATCTCTTGTTCTTATTGTTAATTCTTTCAATTTCTCCTGGGTTAAAAAGTCAAATAAAACATTTGTTGACATCATATGCTGATATCAGCATCTGTTAACTGTTGTTATGTATACCTGTTAAACCTGCTGACATAAAGGAATCTAATGCATCCACATGGCAGAACAGTGCTTCTGCATCAGTTTGTTTTCTCTAAGTCTTCCTGCTATGCTTTGTCTCTTGTGGCTCGTTAGAGTTAATCCAGTCACTCTCTCCATTTTTCTCAACATCTAATCAGAGTCTTTGATGATCTGACACTGTTTTCATCATGATCCTCTTCTTTATCACAAAACTCTGTGAAGAACTGCCTTGAACAGCAACATTTCATCTCCCCTTCCACTTGTTTTCTCATAAAATGTCTATTAATCTGAAGGCCTGCAATGCATTGGGGACTGAGATTTTCTCAGTCCCTTCTACAGCTTTTAGTGCTTAGTTAATGTACAGTAACAGTGAATGATAAACAATAAAAATGTTCTCTTTATTACAGGCATTAAATCTTAAGCTACTCAGCAGCCAGCTTTTTCCAGTTGACATACAGCATGCTCTTCCCTTTGATGGAAAAAAAGGTAACTCTTGGAGGAATGCAGAAAACCAGTTAATTCTAAGGATTTTTTTCTGAATCTTCACCAGTGGCACAAAAAATTATGGTGGGTGTTGTATTTACTCTTCAGCTGCTCATCAGCTGCTCATTGAAAGGGACTGAAAAAAATTGTGAAATCAGGTCAAATCATTACTGATTAGGAATCTTCACATCATATGTTCCTAATTCACAAACATACTAATTCCTTAAGCTTCGAAAACACTATCTTATCTTTAACTTCAAGATTTCTTTAAGGATAATGGCAGGATCACATCTCACTGCCACATGAAGCTATAATGTCAGCCATCCCATCCATCTATCCATTATACCCGCTTCATCCACACAGGGTTGTGGGTGGAGCTGGTGCCTATCTCCAGCAGTCTACAGGCGAGATGCGGCGTACACCCTGGACAGGTTGCCAGTCCATCGCAGGGCAACACACAAGACAACCAACAATGCACACACACATTCACAGCTAGGAGCAATTTAGAGAGACCAATTAACCTGACAGTCACGTTTTGGGGCTGTGGGAGGAAGCCAGAGTACCAGGCGAGAACTCATGCATGCATGGGGAAAACATGGAAACTCCATGCAAAAAGACCCCCGGGCGAATTAAGGACCTTCTTGCTGCAAGGCAACAGTGCTCCCAACTGCGCCATCATGCTGTCCCAATAATGTCAGCCAAAAATTACCTTCAAACTGCCAAATAATCTGGGTTAAACTTTGTCCCTTCAAACTGTATTTCACCTTTGTAAACTACAGAAATGAACATTTCCCTCAAAATCCTGGTCAGGCATTAAGGGAATGACCGCATCAAGCCATCCATCCATGCACATATAAAGCCCATATTCACATGTCTCCAGGGTTACAGTTTGAACAGATGGGCTTCAAACAACCCACTGAAGTTACAAAAAGTGCATTTAATGCCACCCCATAACTGTGCATGATCTTAGCAGGAAAGGATTTAACACCATCAAGAATCCACAGGCTCCAGGACTCTGAGCACTGATACTCAGGGACCCAACTTCATAAAATTAAACACCATAGTAAAACATAAAATCTTCCAAAAGATAACCTCCATCATATTTATCAAAGACCAAATAACCGGATTGGATTAAATCCATCATATTGGACCCTATTTTTAAGGCACTTGATGTAAAAAAATAAAAAATAAAAAATCCTAAATTATTCCGACAAAGAAGAATAAAACTTTCATGGTAATAAATATTTTTATGCAGCTATTGATTGCTCCTCTGTCTAGACACATTCGTACTTCCTGATCCAACTCAATATGAACCCCACATTATTTTAAACCTCTTCTTCTCGAAACACATTCTGTGGATTATTTCTTCAAACATTTTCTAAAAAGAAAACAGAATCAAATTAAGCAAGAGCTCTCTTCCTTACCGTCTCCTCTGCTCTGTCTCCCTTGGCACTGATGTAAGTCAGTCGATAATGGCGGACATTTCTGGAGTCCACAGCCTGCCATGACACCCGCATGCTAAATGTGGTTTCTTCATCGATCCTCAGATTCTTCACTGCATAACGAGGAGCTAGAGGATCACAGACGGAGAAAAGAGAAAAATGAATAAATAAATTAAATCGCTCAGCAGATCAGAGTCACAGAAACTCAGTGAAGCACAAAACTGTCACACTGTGAGATGGAAAAAGATGATGATATCAAAATCTTTTGACATTTAATTTACTTCAAATTCATATTGGTGTCTTGATGATATCAAAACCTTTCCATGCAGAATGTTTCAAAGTTTCACAATGGGAGATAAGCCCCTCTGCTAAAGATGAAGAAACAGATTTTACACTGAAATTGAACCTAAAAACTTCTAATCAGATAGCCTTTGCCTGATTTTTCCCCATAATCTTTGTAATATACAAAAACTGTCATGTTTTAAAAACTAATGAATCCCAGTGACATAATAGAATAAAGTCCCTTGGATAAGTTATAATACCTCTTCCCTTTTACACAACTGTATTTAATTTAAATTTTATGTAGTAAAAGTACTATACATTGTGTATTTTTCCATTAACTTTGATCAGCTTCCCTGTCTGTGCTGCATAAAACAACTTCTCAGCTTGATGGTGCAACTACCATGTTTCACACTTGTGATGTGTATTGTTAGTTTTCCACCATGAAGCATGTATCTATGCCATCTGTACATGTATAGAATTCATTTACAATGAATGTCCCTAGAGGAAGTGTAATGTTCACAATAAATTAAAATGGATAAAGGGAGATCTGCAAAGTAAATTAGGGGCAACAGAAAAGGCCAGGGAGAGTGAAGGAGAGAAAGGAAAACAACACACAGTGACTGAAATGCTTACTTATTGTCCTTGTGGTTGTTGTAGCAACTGTAGTTGTCCTCTTAGCTGAAAATTATGAATAATAAATGTATTAGCTTGAAACCAAGTTAATCTTACTGAAATTGTCTGGAAGTTTTGAAAGCGCAGTTTTTATAAAGTATTTTATGAGAAGATTGAATTTACCGGTGGTTTCTATTAGAATGACCTCATCACTTTCAGCCTCGTTTGCATAGACAGCAGTCAGGAGGATTTCATATTCTGAGGCAGGCTCTAGTCCTTTAATCAGATAAGTGTTAATGTTTCCATTCACCAGAACCTGAAACAAAAGAAAGATAAAGTTTCAGATAGGTGCAAAAATGTACAGCTGAAAAGCCAAAGAAGATAAAAGGTGAAATCTTACCAAAAGGTTTATACATGTACTAATTCAGATATACAGGGGTTGGACAATGAAACTGAAACACCTGGTTTTAGACCACAATAATTTATTAGTATGGTGTAGGGCCTCCTTTTGTGGCCAATACAGCATCAATTCGTCTTGGGAATGACATATACAAGTCCTGCACAGTGGTCAGAGGGATTTTAAGCCATTCTTCTTGCAGGATAGTGGCCAGGTCACTACGTGATACTGGTGGAGGAAAATGTTTCCTGACTCGCTCCTCCAAAACACCCCAAAGTGGCTCAATAATATTTAGATCTGGTGACTGTGCAGGCCATGGGAGATGTTCAACTTCACTTTCATGTTCATCAAACCAATCTTTCACCAGTCTTGCTGTGTGTATTGGTGCATTGTCATCCTGATACACGGCACCGCCTTCAGGATACAATGTTTGAACCATTGGATGCACATGGTCCTCAAGAATGGTTTGGTAGTCCTTGGCAGTGACACGCCCATCTAGCACAAGTATTGGGCCAAGGGAATGCCATGATATGGCAGCCCAAACCATCACTGATCCACCCCCATGCTTCACTCTGGGCAGGCAACAGTCTGAGTGGTACGCTTCTTTGGGGCTTCACCACACCGTAACTCTCCCGGATGTGGGGAAAACAGTAAAGGTGGACTCATCAGAGAACAATACATGTTTCAAGATTTGCGCTCCTTGCACCATTGAAACCGACTTTTGGCATTGGCATTGAGTGACCAAAGGTTTGGCTATAGAAGTCCACCGTGTATATTGACCCTGTGGAGCTCCCGACGGACAGTTCTGGTGGAAACAGGAGAGTTGAGGTGCACATTTA
Organism: Girardinichthys multiradiatus; assembly: GCF_021462225.1. Taxonomy (NCBI): domain Eukaryota; kingdom Metazoa; phylum Chordata; class Actinopteri; order Cyprinodontiformes; family Goodeidae; genus Girardinichthys; species Girardinichthys multiradiatus. The sequence goes on along the minus strand of NC_061806.1, from coordinate 33,090,039 downwards.
ATTCTGCCGTGATTTGGGCAGCCGTGGTTTTATGTTTTTTGGATACAATCCGGGTTAGCACCCGAACATCCCTTTCAGACAGCGTTCTCTTGCGTCCACAGTTAATCTTGTTGGATGTGGTTCGTCCTTCTTGGTGGTATGCTGACATTATCCTGGATACCGTGGCTCTTGATACATCACAAAGACTTTTGTATTTTGTGTGTTTTTATGTTTTTCGAGCCACAATACTGTGGTGTTGGGCCATAATCCCGTGGTCTCATTCAGTAGAGAGGAACTTCTCAACATCAGAGAGTCCTCTCTTGGGATTTTTTCACCATCTTTCATCGATCCGAGGTTCACTGAGCTCCTGGCAAGCGGAGCTGCAGCACTATACGGGATACTGTGCCAAAAGCGTCGGAGGGGAAACCGTGCTGGCGTGCTGGTAAAGCTCCGCAAAAGAGGACTTCGCATACCACTGCCTTCAATCCACCTGGCATATGTCCGCTCTCTAAGCAACAAGATGGACGAGCTGCTTCTTCTCACCAGTAAAAACACAGACCTCCGCGTATCAGCAGTTCTCTGCTTCACCGAGACATGGCTGAGTGAAAACATCCCGGACCGCGCACTGCTGATGCCGAGCTTCCAGCTGTTAAGAGCGGATCGCAGCACGGAGATATTGGGGAAGAGGCGATGTGGCGGAATCTGCTTTTATATAAATGAAGGTTGGTGCAGAGACATAAAAGTGCTGGGGAAAACATGTAGTCCGGATCTGGGGTCATTTTCCATAATCTGTAAACCGTTTTATTCACCGAGAGAGTTTTCCTCGTTTATAATAATTGTCTCATATTTTCCACCGCATGGCTGCACTTCTGCCACAGAAAAACATCTTGCTGAGCTGATTACAGATGTGGAGAAAAAATACATGGACTCTTTCATCATAATACTGGGAGATTTTAACAGAGCAAACCTCTCATGTACTCCCCAAATACAGACAGCATATTAAGTGTCCCACCAGAGACAAAAACACACTGGACCATTGTTACACAGCTTTAAAGGACTCATATCATGCTGTTACCAGGGCTGCTCTGGGTTTTTCGGATCATTATCTAATCCACCTCATCCCAACTTACAGACAGAGACTAAGAGCTTCCAAACCCAAGGTTCACACTGTTAAGAAGTGGACTGAGGAATCAAAGCAGATGCTCCAGGCCTGCTTTGAATGCAAAGACTGGACTGTTTTTGAAACTTCAGCCACTGACTTAAACCAACTAACTGATGTGGTGACATCATACATTAGTTTCTGTGAGGACATGTGTGTACAGACCAAAACCTTTGCACCTTTGGGAATAACAAGCCATGGTTTACTCCACACCTCAGGAATCTGCGCAGGGAAAAGGAAGAAGCTCACAGCAGTGGAGATTGGGTGCGGTACAGGCAGGCCAGGAACAGATTAACAAAGGAGATCAAAACAGCCAAGAGAAGCTACAGTGAGAAGCTTAAGAACAGCCTTTCTTCTGGTGACACTTCAGCTGTATGGACAGGTCTGAGAAACCTGACTGCCTATAGGAGCCCCCCCACCCTTCCTGAACAGAGTCCTTGCCTGGCCAACCGTCTGAATGGCTTCTACTGCAGACATGACAAGAAGCCATTTACACCTCAAATCATCTCCTCCACATCCCATTCAGGAACAAATTCCTCCCACAAAGCTACCAACCCCCCACCTTCAGATCCTCTGCCTGCACTAAAGATCTCCGAGGAAGATGTAAATAGGCTCTTTCAGCGCATGAAAAAAAAAGAAAGCTGGAGGACCTGATAACGTCTCCCCGTCATGCCTGAAAGCCTGTGCAAATCAACTCGCTCCGATCTTCACAAGGATCTTCAACAAATCACTGGAGAAGTGTGAGGTCCCCTCCTGCCTCAAACGATCCACCATCATCCCGGTTCCCAAGAAACCCACCATCCTAGGATTAAATGACTACAGGCTTGTAGCCCTGACGTCTGTGGTCATGAAATCCTTTGAGCGGCTGGTGTTGAAGCACCTGAAAGACATCACAGGCCCACTGCTGGACCCCCTGCAGTTTGCTTACCGAGCAAACAGGTCGGCAGATGATGCTGTTAACTTAGGTCTACACTTTATCCTGCAACACCTCGACCACCCAGGAACGTACGCCAGGATCCTGTTTGTAGACTTCAGCTCGGCCTTCAACACCATCATACCAGACTTCCTCCACCAGAAGCTCAACCAGCTCAACATCCCAGCCTCCACCTGTCAGTGGATCAACCGCTTCCTGACGGACCGACAGCAGCAGGTGAGACTGGGGAGCATCTTCTCCCGATCCAGATCAATAAATACTGGTGCCCCCCAGGGGTGTGTTCTATCCCCACTCCTCTTCTCCCTGTACACAAATGACTGCACCTCATCGGACCCGTGAAACTCCCTAAGTTTACAGATGACACCACTGTCATTGGACTGATCCAGTACGGTGATGAGTCTGCATACAGACAGCAGGTGGATCAGCTGGTACACTGGTGCGGTCAGAACTACCTTGAACTCAACCCACTCAAGACTGTGAAAATGGTGGTGGACTTTCGGAGAACACCACCCCCATACACCCCCCTCACCATCCTCAACAACACTATATCGGCCGTGGACCACTTCAGGTTCTTAGGAACCACCATCTCTGAGGACCTGAGATGGTCTTCACACATAGACACTGTTCGAAAGAAGGCCCAGCAGAGACTGTACTTCCTGAGGCAACTCAAGAAGTTCAACCTTCCACAGGAGCTGATGGTCATCTTCTACACTGCCATCATTCAGTCTGTCCTGTCTTCATCCATCTCAGTGTGGTTTGGCTCATCCACAAAACTGGACAGGTTCAGACTGCAACGAATAATCAGGAATGCAGAGAGAATCATCAGGGCTGACCTTCCCTCCATCCAGGACTTATACAGGTCAGTAAAAGAGCTCCTAAAATTTCTGCAGACCCCACACACCCTGCACATAAACTGTTTAGAGTTTTACCTTCAGGCCGCCGCTACAGAGCACTGTTCACTAAAACCAGCTGCCACAGAGACAGTTTCTTCCCCCAGGCTGTTTCTCTGTTGAACATTCAATAGAATACAGAACAACAGCATACAGATGTTGCAAATGCACCTTTTTATTATATATGTGTATATTGTACATTGTAAATATGTATATTCTGTAATACAAAAACAAAACCAAAGAGCACAGTGTACCGGAGTCAAATTCCTTGTTTGTATGTACGAAAGCTGATTCTGATTCTGATTCTGAAAGACTTGCTGTCTTGGTCACAGATGCGCCAGCAAGATGTGCACCAAAAATGTGTCCTCTTTTGAACTCTGGTATGTCACCCATAATGTTTTGTGCATTTCAATATTTTGAGCAAAACTGTGCTCTTACCCTGCTAATTGAACCTTCACACTCTGCTCTTACTGGTGCAATGTGCAATCAATGAAGACTGGGTACCAGGCTGGTCCAATTTAGCCATGAAACCTCCCACACTAAAATGACAGGTTTCAGTTTCATTGTCCAAACCCTGTACAATTAATTATGGTACAGAACAACATTAGGAAAAAGCAAATGTGATATTATTGTAGAGAACTGTGATGGTACTATTGGTTACAATTAAACCATATCTTCATGTGTTTTGTCATTTTGTTATATCATCACAATGTTTCCATCACTCTGAGGTCATTAATATCTATAGCAGATGTGGCCAACGGGACTAGTGTGAATTCATCCGACGTTCAAATATAATAGTAGCCTACAGCGCTTTCATGAATGGTACTTAAAAATGTATTTGGTTGAATAAATATTGCATTCGAACAGATCTTGTGATTTGGCACACACTGATATTGCGCTGATAACCGTGATTTTGATACATGGTGCAGCCATTTTTCAGAAGTAAAAAAAAGATACAGAAAAAATAAAGGGGCTTAAAAAAAATTACTTTAACCCTACCTCCATATTCTAAACAGATCCTAATATTACCTCCCCCACTGCTAATAATGATAAACTCAAAGTCATATTGATGTATTCATGTCCATATTTTTCCAACATTTATTTATGACAAAAACTAGCAGTAAATCAAAATATAAAATAAAAAAAAATAAAAAATTATAAGTGCACAAAATGAAAATAAATCATAAGTAAATTAAATCATGACTAAAGTTATAATTAACACAAAAACAACTCACTTAAACTGGCTAAACGTAAATGACAAATAGACATTTTTTAAATAAATTCAATCTCAGACTGAAGGACCTGAGAGGACTTTTCCAGAGACAAGGGCCACCAGAAGACCTGAGAGACATGGAGGATTTTTCAGAACAAAACAAAACAACTAATGTATAGAGACAATTAAATGGAACATTTTAAATAAATAAAAGAAAAACTGAGTAATTTTCCTGATTTGATCACACTTATCTATAGTTACCAAATCTGCCTCTGGCAAGCTTAATCCCTTGCAAAACCAACCCTTTGCATATCCTGTTTCAATAGATCCATCTTTTGTTGGTCCATATTCAACAACTTTCATCCATTTTATCCTCTATCCCACCAAATTACTCAAATTACATCAGTCTTGTCTCTCTACCAGTTCACTTCACTTAACACCTCCAGCTGTCTCCATAGATGTTGTCTGTGCATTAATCTCCAAATCACCTCCAAACCTCCAAGATGGTTGGGGTTGTTAAATGGTAAATGGACTGAACTTATATAGCACTTTACACTAGCACCACATTCACCCAATCGCACTCACTAACGCTCACACATTCATACACCAATACGCAGATCAGTAGGCAACTTGAGGTTACACACACACACATATATATATATATATATATATATATATATATATATATATATATATACATGTTATGATTCTGGCACGTCTGCTCTATCCTTTCTCCCTGGCTGCAATCAGCAAATTAGATGCACCTGGTGGCTGCTGCTGTGCAGTGCAAACTGTGGCATGCCATACACCTGTGTCTTTCCTGATATATACCGACTCTGACAAGCAGACGGTGCCAGATTTTTGATAGCCATTCGTGTGAGTAGATATCCAGCGTTCCTTCCTGTCTGATCATTGTTCTTGACCTTGCCTTGCCTTTTGGATCTGCCTGCTCCCTGTCGGACTATTTGGATTTTGGTTGTCGACCGTGTTTCCTGCATCTGGATTATGCCTCTGCCTGCCCCTTGCCTGACACCTCTTGTTCTGATCGTTGACCCTGTTTCTGTCCTTGGATTATTGAGCCAGCCAAGCCCTCGGATTATTCAGCCTGGAGTCCCTTCTTACCTGGGCTGTGGAGATCACTGCCTGCCACCCACTGAGGTTTCCCCTCTGGGTTTCAAGTTCCACTCAAGATAAAAGCAGGTTAGTGGCTTTTCTGATCCCTGCAAAATCTGGAGAGACTACAAGTCACTAATCCCTCTTTCTGCCTCAGTGATTCCTGGAAGCTGTGAGGAGTGTTTCCTGTGACGTTTTCCTGTGGCTGAATAAACCTTTTGAACTTTCAGTACTGTGTCTGGCTGAATCTTGGGTCTGCCTTTTTCTGATTCATAGCAATACAGTACAGACCAAAAGTTTGGACACACCTTCTCATTCAAAGATTTGTCTTTATTTTCATGACTATGAATATTGTAGCTTCACACTGAAGGCATCAAAACTATGAATTAACACATGTGGAATTATATACTGAACAAAAAAGTGTGAAACAACTGAAAATATGTCTTATATTCTAGGTTCTTCAAAGAAGCCACCTTTTGCTTTGATTACTGCTACACACACTCTTGGCATTCTGTTGATGAGCTTCAAGAGGTAGTCACCTGAAATGGTTTTCACTTCACAGGTGTGCCCTGTCAGGTTTAATAAGTGGGAGTTCAAGCCTTATAAATGGGGTTGGGACCATCAGTTGTGTTGTAAAGGAGGTGGATACAATACACAGCTGATAGTCCTACTGAATAGACTGTTAGAATTTGTATTATCGCAAGAAAAAAGGAGCTAAGTAAAGAAAAACGAGTGGTCATCATTACTTTAAGAAATGAAGGTCAGTCAGTCCAAACAATTGGGAAAACTTTGAAAGTGTCCCCAAGTGCAGTCGCAAAAACCATCAAGCGCTACAAAGAAACTGGCTCACATGAGGACCGCCCCAGGAAAGGAAGACCAAGAGTCTCCTCTGCTGCGGACTATAAGTTCATCCGAGTCACCAGCCTCAGAAATCGCAGGTTAACAGCAGCTCAGATTAGAGAACAGGTCAATGCCACACAGAGTTCTAGCAGCAGACACATCTCTAGAACAACTGTTAAGAGGAGACTCTGTGAATCAGGCCTTCATGGTAAAATAGCTGCTAGGAAACCACTGCTGAGGACAGGCAACAAGCAGAAGAGACTTGTTTGGGCTAAAGAACACAATGAATGGACTTTAGACCAGTGGAAATCTGTGCTTTGGTCTGATGAGTCCAAGTTTGAGATCTTTGGTTCCAACCACCGTGTCTTTGTGCGGCGCAGAAGAGGTGAACGGATGGACTCTACATGCCTGGTTCCCACCGTGAAGCATATAGGAGGAGGTGTGATGATGTGGGGGTGCTTTGCTGGTGACACTGTTGGGGATTTATTCAAAATTGAAGGCATACTGAACCAGCATGGCTACCACAGCATCTTGCAGCGGCATGCTATTCCATCCGGTTTGTGTTTAGTTGGACCATCATTTATTTTTCAACAGGACAATGACCCCAAACACACCTCCAGGCTGTGTAAGGGCTATTTGACCAAGAAGGAGAGTGATGGGGTGCTGTGCCAGACGGCCTGGCCTCCACAGTCACCGGACCTGAACCCAATCGAGATGGTTTGGGGTGAGCTGGACCGCAGAGTGAAGGCAAAAGGGCCAACAAGTGCTAAGCATCTCTGGTAACTCCTTCAAGACTGTTGGAAAACCATTTCAGGTGACTACCTCTTGAAGCTCATCAACAGAATGCCAAGAGTGTGTGGAGCAGTAATCAAAGCAAAAGGTGGCTACTATGAAGAACCTAGAATATAAGACATATTTTCAGTTGTTTCACACTTTTTTGTTCAGTATATAATTCCACATGTGTTAATTCATAGTTTTGATGCCTTCAGTGTGAAGCTACAATATTCATAGTCATGAAAATAAAGAAAACTCTTTGAATGAGAAGGTGTGTCCATATATATATATATATATATATATATATATATATATATATATATATATCCAGTGTTTGGAGGGATGGTAATCTTAAGAAAAAAGTAGGTTATTGTTTTTGTCTTTAAGGACAGGTGAAGAAAAAAAAGACAGAGAAACTTCCTTGAAATTCTTCTACAACGGGAAAGGATTAAAAACATATTTTAAGGGCTTTATAGAAGAGCCAAAAATGAAAAATAATTTAATTTTCATGGAAACCTTTCTTTTTTAGGTTCTGAGAAAACACAATCCTGCTATTTTGCTGCAGTAAAATGCAAAGCTTTTAAGAAAATAAATGGAAAGCAGGGAAATAAAAAGGCTTTTCACCACTTTGATAATTTTTTGTTTATGTTTGAAATTCATAAAAATATGTGCTGTTGCTAGTTATTTTTTTCATCTAATTTCTGACAAACCTAAAGGAATATCATCCAACAAATCAAAGCAGATCGTAACACGAGGAATTGTTAATTGCATCTGATCGATCATATTGAACTATTCATTTAATCAAATGGATGCAAAGAGGCAGAGAATTTCTGATGCAACCATAGCAACACAGCTGTGTTGAAAATTATGTGACCACTTTCCTACAGCTGCAAGTTTTTAGGCATTAGCTTACCAACAACAAGATTGCTTGTTAGAATGGCTAAAATGCTCAGTTACATCTGGATCTGACATTACATCTTGAGATTAGCTTGATTTCAATGATCAGACTGGATGTATAAAACATTTAAAAAAATTAACAAATCTGAGAACATTTTAGGTGGGCTAATTAATAAATCTTGGTCATGAGGAGGCATGTCATTAATCAACATTATACAATGGGGCTGCATTTTTCTGTGTTTCTTAATGTCAGGTAACTCCTTCTTCTTCATCAAATAGATTGTCATTCACACCAGGAATAAAGAACAGGCCTTTACTACGAAATAAAGTAACCTTAACAACAAGCAAGACAGTATAGATACATAAAATATAAGAATAACCTTATCAACTTTTAATATTTTCTACCATAATTTGCTTAATTTATTTACAGAGGTAACCATCAAAATGTTTAACAAACCTCCTCACTGTCACTCCCATCCGTAGGTGTCCAGATGAGTCGATACAGCACCACATCAGAGGCGGGGTGCTGCCATGATACCCTGAAGCTGTCTGAGGAGACATCGCTGCTCCTCAGATCCAGCGGGTCTGGGACCACCTCTACATAACAACAAACAATTAGCTAAACAATCTCTTTAAATTTCAACTTCCTTTTTTTTTTTTTTTATAAGAATGAAAATTTAAAAAAGTCCCTACGTGTGGTGAAACTTTCGGTCATCCCTGCAGCTTCTCCTTCTTTGTAGACAGCAAAGACCCCTACTGTGTACTCGGTCAGGGAGGTGAGGTTTTTAAGCAAATAGCTTGTCACAGCACCAAGGTCCACCTGTGCAACATAAAACCAAACATCTTGTTTAATGTAAAAAGATCCACAGACGTTTTTTTATGTTGTTTGATTTGAGCAACAGGTTAAAAGTTTAAAAAGGTTTGAGCAGCAGAAGTCTGAAGGACTAGTTCACCTCATTAGTTTGGACTCCGCTGGTCTTGACGTACATGATGCGGTAGCCTCGGACCAACCTTGAAGGGGATTCCCACATGATGCGAATGGAGCTGTGGTTCACGTCTGAGAAACGTAGGTTCCTTGCTGGGAGCAGTGGTACTAAAGAACAGAAAAAAATCATCTGTAAATAGAAACTATATTTTGCTTTTCAAATGTTACAGCACTAGATGAGAAGACACCAAAACATTTACCAAATAGCTCCAACTAGGAAGGAGAAAAACACAGAAAAAAATAAACTTGCCATCAATCATCAAACTAATTAAGCAGAAACAGAAATAAAATTGCCACAACTAACACAAACATTTTGCTTTCTCTGTCTCTCTCACACTCTCATCAGGTTTAAAACAAGAGTTTTTGGACTCCACTATTTTTAATTATAAAGTGGACAGAACCTTATTACATCACTCCAACTCCCTGAAGCTCTGCTCCAACTTCTTCTCCTGCTTTGATTCTTTCCTTATTCTCTCCGTGCCCCTGCAAAGGTCTAAAGAAACGTCCTCTCCTCTGTAGTTTTAAATTCAGCGTGGAAACCTGACATACTCGGATGCATACAAACATTTCTGCTTCAAATTTCTGTTCTGGTTTCTTTAAAATAAGGGGAAGAGAAAAATCCTGATTGTTCTCTGCATTCCTTCACCTCAATTATACTGAGGGTCACGGCAAAGACAAACCAGCTGAAAGATAAAGTGAGGCATGGGAGGACATACTGCCACTGCTTTTACTGTAAGCTGTGCCTCGGTCAGCAGGATGGAAAATTAAAAAAGTTAAAAGATAGGAAAGTTTGCAAAGTTTCTTAATGCATAAATCTGTGAACAATATACATTAAACAGTTCATTTATATGATGCCAGAGCTTGCAAAGGTGTCCCTAAATGTCACAGAAGCTAGCTTTGTCTTTGCATTATTACTTGTGAATTATGTTTATTTTTTAAGAAGGCTTATTTTTCAGTAATAGGACTTTTTATACTTTCATAAAGTACAGATAAATCTAAAACCATGAATCATACCCCAAATGCTTTAGGAATTGAGAACTAAATCCAGTGTCAGACCCAGAAGAGAGGAAGGGATAAAATGAAATAAATGATAAACTGTTTTTAAAGTGATTTTCTCTTCAACAAGTGGCATAATTTATTTCCAGATTAGAGTAATCAAATGAGTCCAGAAAACCTAACAAACAATCCCAAACCTTTATATCCCTAAATTTGGACTCTTAGACATATTCACCATTTTCTTAGCACATACTAAGTTAGTGCAAGCAGGAATAATAACCGGTTGTGTCAATCTTTTACAATCCACTGAGAAGTTTTGACCCACTCTTATTTGCCAAACGGCTTTTATTCCACCAGACTCAAGGGTTTTTAAGCAACTGTTTAAGGTCACACCATAGCATCTATTTCAATTTAATTTAGGTCTGGACTTAGACTAGGCCAACCGAAAGTTCATTCCCTTAGTTTATTCTTTTAACCATTCAGAGTCTTGTTTTAGATCATTGTCTTGCTGCATAGCTTAACATGATGTTTGTCTGGTTGCTTTTGAGACCTCCTGGATGAGTCTTCGATGTCTCATTGGAGTACTTTTGGTATATCAGACACTCTTTGGAAGGTTCACGACTGTTTCATGTTTTCTCCATTTACGGAAAATTACTCTCACTGTGGTTCGATGGAAGCCTCGGAAATGCCTCTGTGAACAAATTCTAGACTGATAGATGTTAATGACGTTGTTTCTCTTCTCATCTTTTCTTTAAAGCAACCCATGATTTCTTGTTTTTTGTTGTTGTTGCCTACTTCATGTTGTCAGACAAGTTCTATTGAAGGGATTGTTGGATACTACAGATCTGACATCATTCAGGCTTGGTTGGGACTAGTGTAAATTGAATTTAGCATCTAAGAAACTTTTCCATCTCGCAATAAACTCATACATTTACAAGGGGGGAGATTGCTTTAATACAGCACTTAGATACTGGAATCTGTATAGATAATATGGTGCATAGATGGGGTAGATTTGATATGTATTACCATATTAGGTACAAATAATTAAAATCCCTCTTGATTGGTGATAAAGGGACACTTTTTGTCTATGTTTTGATGCATTCAGTATGCAGTATGTGTTATACTGGAAAAAAAACCAAGATGCTATCCTCATACTTTCATCACATCCAGCATAGGACCATGTTTTGAAGCACTATGGTGTTTATTGTTTGGTATGGTGCATTTTTAATCAAGGTCATTTGCCTTTTTACACAACAGTGATAATCAGAGTGCATTATAGTTTAACAATGGAAGAAGTAACAGTTCCTCATTTTGTCAGGTCTTTTTACAAAATGAGGGATGAGAGGCTTCAGAGAGTTGTAGGATCTGAATAAAAAGAATAAATGAGTGCAGATTAAACCTCCATCATGCATTGTCCAGCCTCATCATGAGGCTTGGTAGCTGACAATAATGCTATTTTTTAGATCATTATGTTGATATATGCTAGGACGTAATTGTGCAAAATCACATAAAACTATGTGACAGAACAAAATGAAAGACTGCAATTTACATAAAGGAAACTTGAAAGAAAGCTCGATGAAAACAAAAATAAATAAATAAAAATAAACAATAAATTCTGTTTTTGTAGAACACATGTGCCATGCCTGAAACATTATTGTGTGAAAAGTCAACTGAGAAAGCCCTAAATCCCCTGCCACAGAAAAACAAAACAAAACAAAACTTAAAAAAAACTAGAAGTGCTACTACTAACATTAAAAATTTTAAAGCTATTCCATAGAGATTAGGATTCCCTCACTCCCTTATGGAGATGCCATAAAACACAAATTAGTAGCAATGGTGAGGATTTGGAAACACTTAAGCAAGAACAGACTCTAATCAAGGTTTTGAAACACTTAAGAAAGAGAGTGACATGCAGAAAATAGCTGTGAGAGAGGGAGCTGGAAGTATATTTTGGCATGGAAGGCTGATAGTTTGGTTTTTGTGGTTAAAAACAAAAACGTACTAGGAACGTGACTTGAACATCCTGCAGTTGCACTGACAAAGCTAAATGAAAAGAGTCAAAGATTGTGTAAGTCAAGATGGTGTAAATCAAAGTAAATATAATTACAACAGCTAATTCCACTGATTAGTCTAAACTAAAGTTCAAAACTAAAGTCGAAACCTAAGGCTAATCAGGAAAACATATCTGTTGGAGTGTTTGGGGTAAAAAACAGTTTCTTCTCAGTCTTACACTTCAGATATATACAGATCTAAAAACAAGCTAATAGTTGTGAATCTAAGTGTTCTTCATGCATAAACAGAAGTCTGTTCAATAAGGGATTTGGTTTTTTCCAAATGAACAGCAAGCAGCTGCAAGAAAATTTCAAATAACTTGAGTAGAATAGGATTTCCAAAGAGAATTAAAGCAAATTAAGCTGAGGGTGATAAAAAGCTGTAAGAAAGATTTATAGAGCTTATTACTTAAAGTCTAATATTTCTGTCTTTCACATGATTTTGCCTGAGGGCTTTGCAGAAAGGTTATTCCAAATTTTTTTTTTAAGAATCACTACCAACCCTGCTGATTAAAGACACTGTATACACAGGGATACCCTTAGATTAAAAATATATGTGACAGACATCCCTTTAAAACTACGTTCTAAAATTTCATAAAGTTAACATTACAAGTAATTTAAGTGATTTGTTTTATTTCATCCTTTAATTTCTAGGGCATGTGTGCAGATTAAATGGTTAACAGTTTGTTGACTTAGCAACACACTACAGTGCGTTGCCAAAGTATTCATACCACTTCAACTTTTGCATTTAGTCACATTAGGGAACTTTTGAAGCAAGTTTGCTGCATTGGATTTTTTAGTTTGTGGTTGCAACATAAACAAGAGGAGTATGTAGACGTCTGCATGGCATGGTTGAGACTTACATGTGGTCTGCTGGCTGGTCATGGGATCACTGGCCTCCTCTCCATACATGGCGTAAACTGTTACAGTGTATTCAGTGGCTGGAGTCAATCCTTCAAGCTCCACCTCATTTACAGAATTGTCCACCTTCACCTGTACACACGCACACAGACACAAACGCACACACAGACACAGGGCAGATGAGTATGAATGCCTCTATTTGAAATTAAATGCAACGTTTCTCACTTCAACATGTTTTGACATTCTTCCTGTTATACATCTGTCATTCTATCGCCTCTATTCATCCAGCTGCATAATTCAAACAAGCAGAGGATCAAGCTGTGAACAAGATCATTTTTTCTGAGTGAAACAATTTCAGATCCACAGCTCAGTCAGAAAATCTTTAGAAAACTCAAGGTAAAGTGAGACATGAATGCAAATTATAAAGGCTCGATAAATAGGTTGAGAATTGCAACCTTTTCAACACAGACACCCTGTCATTTCACACAGGCCCTCTGGCTTTTCAAAGACACTTTCAAGGCAGTCAATTCAATATTGGAACAAGCCCTGAGTGATGAAATCAATATTCTTAAAAAGAAAACCAAATTTTCAACAAAAATAAATCAGTCAAATACAGATCAAAAAAGGCTGAATTGCCCTTTTTGCCTATCCCCTACAAACAATCACAAAAGTAATTAAAGTACTTAAAATAGCTTTCGTTTTTAAACATGCAAATGCACTAAGAACACTGTAGAGTCTTTTCAAACTCAAAAAATGAAAATTCAAATGACTAAATTTGTTATTAATTAGCAAAAATAATTATAAGGCTGTTGAATTAATATCATGGTCTATTTTATGGAAATTAACACTATCACCACATATTTATTAGACTTTTTTTTATAGATGGTGATGATTATTTACCTCTATTTTATTATAACACAATTAACATGTAGGTTAATTAGAGGGAAAAAAAACACTTTTAGACCAAATTTGACCAGAAAAAATGACACCTCTGAGATGTTATTTCTTTTCTGGTTCAGTTCAGACGGTCCAGGAATCCCACAGCAGTTTAATGGGAGGCATGAAAGTCATTAAGTAAAGCTGACATAATCACTGCAATTTGTCTATTCTGATGAGATAAAAATAGTAAATTCCTCTGTGTATGCTCTCTCCCACTCCCCGTTTTGTTTCATTCTGAATCAAATCTTACTTTCATCTCAGTTTCAACAAACTGCTCTCGACTGAAATCCCAGAATGGTATGCGAGTGAAACTCATTAACTGGAGTCTGCCAAATTTTGGGTAATGACGTTAGAACCTCAGAGCCAGGTTCACCCTTACTTCTGGAGCACATCCATTCTTACCCTTAACTCCTTCATGACATGTGTTATTGCCATCGACCTGTAGGGGAAAGGGAAGGCAGGAATAATGAGGTCTAATGGGAAAGGAGGAGTCCCACTGGCTGTGCCTTTTTCACCGCTTATTCTCCACTGTCATATATGACTCATCTTCCATAACTGCAGACAATCTTGATGTTTTAATCATAATTTTAAAATGATGTTTGATTTGCTGATAGAATCACACAATCAGTCAGTGATTGCTAACTGATTGCATTTGCAGTGTTTTTAGGTTATTTTCTAACATGGTATCAGAATTTGTTATGCCATTTGATACATACAATGCACAGAAAAATTAAACAGTAAAATGCTTCTTTATCAATGTTTTTTTTTTTTTTCTTTCAATGCTGCTATTTTAAAAATGTGTGCCTAGTTAATATCTTGGGCTTAGGTTAAAATAGATGTCTTTTCATTTATATAGGAGAACAACAAAGGTTTATGGCAAACGGTATATTTCATTGTTACATTTAATGTCATATTTATTTTCTATGTGTTTTTGTATATTTTTACTACTTATTTTCTTTTCTTCTTAGTCTCTCAGTATGACGGCATGTCCTCACTAGGGAGCTAACTGATTGGCGGAGGGTTATTTGTTCAACCAGCTGATGCATGATCCTGTGTACCTCCTTAACCTACACATTTAGACCACATCTGAATAATTTCTTCACTTTGATGGTCATATCTAGTAGTTTTTTTTTACCAGTTTTACAAAAGGTGGAGATTATGGAGTTCTTATAAAAAGACATCTGACAAAATAATCTTTATAAGACCTGAAAAGCAATGTGTACCAGTTCTCTAGCAGAAGCTTATGAGTAAATGAGGCAAGAGAAATGCAGCACTGACTAGTAAATTTGCTGTATCCGTTACATTGTTTGTTTTCTAAATTAACTCAATTCCTCGTTTTCACAGTTTGTGGACATAAACACAGTATTTACCTCCTTCTCGTCTGCAGCTTCTTGCTCAGTCAGCGGGGCGTACAGGATCATATACCCCGAAGCCCCAGCGGCGATCTTCCAGCGGACCCCCATGGTGCTGTGAGTAATATCGAACAACTCTAGGTCGTTTACTGTGGGCAGTGCCACTGCAAGACAAAACCTCATGTTACACTGGTGAGTGTACCACATTGAAGTATTAACCATGTTCTAATGTATAATAATGTATATATATATATATATATATATATCCAAAAGCCATTAACTTTGTTGCAAGGTCAACCTGTTGCTAAATTCCCCATCATTGATCAGTGAACAGCAATTACGGAGGACAGACAATCCTACCTTCTTATGATTTAGTGTCAGGGTAAGGCCTCAGGCAGGTTTTAGAATTTGAAGGAAAGCAAAAGCTACCTGTGAATATTTAGGATCAGACCTTCTAATGGAACTCCTGCATTGTCCATATGACTCACATTTAATGTTCAATGTTGTTGCAGGACACATGCAGGTGGTATTTGTATAACATACTTAATGGTAATGATCAAATTAAGTTAAAAAATGATATTTCTCTAGTGAGCAGGGGTCATTTATCATTTTGGAGATATACAGAACAAATATTCTAAAAAGGTTTCAAAACTGCTAATAATTTCCATCATACATTTTGAAGTCCTTTAATATGAGGTGCCACAGAAACTGCTGGAGTTTTCTCCATCTGTATGGAACATAGTAATTCAGCTCTCCACCCTTTAGTGTGATTTTATACCCTTTTGCAGAATGGCAAAAAGGTATCAAATCTGTGCTAATAGGCACATTCATAGTCAAACAACTACTAAATTTCATAGGTGTTTATTTTTTTATGTTTAGCTCAAATCTATGTAAAATAAGTTATTTATTATAAAATGAGGAATCAATGTTGTAGATGGAATTATAATTGCAATTATAAAAATGAACAAATGTCGCTTTTTGGTTTTAAATAAACACAGTTAGAATATGTTAAACACAATTATAATATATGTCTGTGACCCAAGGTTC
Organism: Girardinichthys multiradiatus; assembly: GCF_021462225.1. NCBI lineage: Eukaryota > Metazoa > Chordata > Actinopteri > Cyprinodontiformes > Goodeidae > Girardinichthys > Girardinichthys multiradiatus. The sequence continues at coordinate 33,074,009 of NC_061806.1, read as the reverse complement.
TTCTATCATGAGAATCTCTTATCAGTCCTAACTTGTCTAGCAGAGATGGCTATCCACAAAAAAATGTTTAAATTTGCTGACTTAAAATAATTTTAAGTTCAATGGTGTCCTTAGTTTTGTTGCTAATACCCCTGAATGCAGTGTCCAGTGGTATGCCACTTTCATAAGAATGGTATTTAAAAAACGGGTTTAATTAACTAACCCATTAGAGTTGTGCTGGAGTTCTTCAGTCAACAGCAAACTATGAATTACTAAAATTTAGAATAGGTTGACAAATTTAAGGCATCTCATTCCTCAAAAGTAAAACATATATTATATAATTTTACATGGCGACACTAATTTGTACTTGATGGAATGAGTGAGTCCAAAAATCCAGACTGAAGAGTGGCAACAAAAAAAAATCACATTAAGATTAAACCCATGTGTATGTCTGAAAATTAAAGAGGAGAAAATGAGGAGAAAAACAGAATTTTTTATGTCAATCAACTAAATATAAGTTTAACTCTAGTCGAGTCTTTAATAGGTTGTTTTTATGACATTGTAACCAAAGAAGCTTACATGTGGTGGCACTTCCTCTCAGGGCATCGCTGGCAGAGTTGCGGTAGACAGCAAAAACAGCCACCTGGTACTCTGTGAGGGAGTTCAGATAGGTCAGCTCCACGCTGTTTTCTGTCCCCACAACCACCTGAAAGACACCCACAAAATCAGCCTGGATCTTGCTGTGCTGCTTTACAGTCACTCAAAAAAAACTGTTTCATACAAAGCATGGCAACCTCCACATTTTTTGCCAATCCTGACTATAAATATGGACAGGTTTAGGTGAGTAGCTGTGTTCTTTTATTCACTTTCTAATTTATACAGATTTACAAAAAATAGCTTTACTTGAATGCCATTCTCTTGTCTTTCCCGTTTTGAAGAGTAACCATGAGAAAAGTGCCTTTGTGTTAGGTCATGTTTATAGACCAGGAAGTCTTGGATTACTAATAAAACTGCCAAGATACTCTGATCAACAAAAAAAAAAACTAACATTTAAAATGATAAAAATACTTCAGTAACACTTCTTTAATAGGAACTCTTAGGGGTAACTGTTAGTAAGATTAGTTTGTTTTAAACATTGTAACAAATCTTTACCAGGAGTGCTAATAAATGTGGAGAGTTTTGGAAACATGAAAGATTACGATCCCAGTTTCAAATTGCTCTGGTTTTCTCTAGCAAGATTTCCTCGATTGCAAATACACCACTTGCTACTGTAAATTTTATTTCCTTAAAAAGATCAGAAAAAGATTAGCTTCGATGAAATCCCACACTGCAATTAAGAAACAACCGGAAAAAATTAAGAGAGAATAAGGTTTAGTTAAATCAACTCTTACTATATGATGGTAATATTGAGCACATACAGGGGTTGGACAATGAAACTTAAACACCTTCTTGCAGGATAGTGGCCAGGTCACTACGTGATCCTGGTGGAGGAAAATGTTTCCTGACTCGCTCCTCCAAAACACCCCAAAGTGGCTCAATAATATTTAGATCTGGTGACTGTGCAGGCCATGGGAGATGTTCAACTTCACTTTCATGTTCATCAAACCAATCTTTCACCAGTCTTGCTGTGTGTATTGGTGCATTGTCATCCTGATACACGGCACCGCCTTCAGGATACAATGTTTGAACCATTGGATGCACATGGTCCTCAAGAATGGTTTGGTAGTCCTTGGCAGTGACGCGCCCATCTAGCACAACTATTGGGCCAATGGAATGCCATGATATGGCAGCCCAAACCATCACTGATGCACCCCCATTATTCACTCTGGTCATGCAACAATCTGGATGGTACGCTTCTTTGGGGCTTCTCCACACCGTAACTCTCCCGGAACAATACACGTTTCACATTGTCCACAGCCCAAGATGTGCGCTCCTTGCACCATTGAAACCGACGTTTGGCATTGGCATGAGTGACCAAAGGTTTGGTTATAGCAGCCTGGCCGTGTGTATTGACCCTGTGGAGCTCCCGACGGACAGTTCTGGTGGAAACAGGAGAGTTGAGGTGCACATTTAATTCGGCCGTGATTTGGGCAGCCGTGGTTTTATGTTTTTTGGATACAATCCGGGTTAGCACCCGAACATCCCTTTCAGACGGCTTCCTCTTGCGTCCACAGTTAATCCTGTTGGATGTGGTTCGTCCTTCTTGGTGGTATGCTGACATTACCCTGGATACCGTGGCTCTTGATACATCACAAAGACTTGCTGTCTTGGTCACAGATGCGCCAGCAAGACGTGCATCAACAATTTGTCCTCTTGTGAACTCTGGTATGTCACCCATAATGTTGTGTGCATTTCAATATTTTGAGCAAAACTGTGTTCTTACCCTGCTAATTGAACCTTCACACTCTGCTCTTACTGATGCAATGTGCAATCAATGAAGAATGGCTACCAGGCTGGTCCAATTTAGCCATGAAACCTCCCACACTAAAATGACAGGTGTTTCAGTTTCATTGTCCAACCCCTGTACACTAACTGGTAAAAACTGTCCCAATGACAACAATAAACAGGTCTAAATGTGTGTTGACTAATACCTCAAATCAGCTCTGGAGCAACAGTAAATTTTCTTTTTATCACCTTGTTTTTTAGCATATTAATGTTTTCAATGTTCCCACCTCTCTAACAGCTGGAACATTAGGGTGGATAATATCTAGTTTACCTCAGTATTAAGAGGCACTTGATTTTATGATTCCCTAATGGCAAATTCCACAGAACAGTCCCCATTTATTATGCAGATCACTCTAAGAAATTAAATTGTTAAGGTGACCCTGAAAGGATTAGCAGAGCAGCTTTAATTAAAAATGCCATCATTAAATCAGCACTTAGGTCTTTTATTTGGCTTGTGCTGGGAAATCAGCAACAAAGTAATATCAATTAAGGCGTCAAAAGAAAACACTCAGAGACTCAAGACTAGATGACATCTAGGGCTGCTCAAACATGGGAGATATTGTGATCAAAATTATTTTGGTCAAATCTGAAATTGCAAATATTTAGCACAATTAGGCCCCTTCACAGCAGAGACACGAGAATTAAAATAATTTAAAATCGGACACATCGCTTTGGTAGGGTCTTGGAGAGATCTTTAGAAGTAATCAGAGATCCTTCCCATCATACATGATGGATCGCGAGAATTCCCCAACGGTTTTGGAAGTTCATTAAACTTCGGTAGGGAGGTTGTGATGGTTTTTATTATGATGGTGGCAATATATCAGGGTCCCAGGTGAGGCAATGAGTAACCTGGTAGCAGCAGTGACCGGTTATTCACAAAGCATGGCCCAGGTGCACCAACATGGAATTGTCATCAGAGAAGTTGAAACAGGACAGGCCATAACGTTGTAGCGTCAGACTAAGTCTACAACCTTATGGCAACCACACTGGGCTGGTGTTAGACCTCCAATGGAATAGAAGTGCCAGATGAGGACAAGTCCCCAGAACTCCAAACTGCACATAGGCTCAATGCTGAAAGACTGAGCGAAATTGTGTTTTGCGACAATTTAATTGTCATTATTTTTCTTATTCTATCAAAGAGAAGTCCTCGCATGATATTTGGCGATGAAAAGGACATGATGCAATGCAATTCATAAAGAAAAAAAAAAAAGAAAGTAAAATCAGATTTATTTGACAAAATATTGTTAATCCAATAGCTGTGTCCCACGCCTGCTCTCCAGTGGGAATGGTCAAATATTCACTTAAACACACTTCTAAACCTTGACAGTAGTCTTCCCAGAATACTGGAAGTTGTTTTAGCAGCGGAGTGCGAGCCAACGCATACTAAAGTGTTTCTATTAGGGAAGAGATGTTAGTAAAGTTTATGTGTCTTCATGCGTGAGCCAAGCAAAGTGATCCTATGCTTTTGATAATAAAATGTGCACTTTACACAGAATTTCTGTGTAGTACAGCAAAAAGATTATTGTTTTCCTTCTGAAATGAGATTTTTCTAAGCACATTTGCACAGGCATGACATTCTTGGAGACTGAGAGGAGGTTGTGATCTGGTGTGAAGGGAACCTTACTTAATGAGTTTAGAAACACATTGTAGTATAAGCACTATATATTATAGTCCTTGAGTGTTAGGCTTTGCTTCTTATTTGTATTTCTTATTATGTTTCATATTCTTTGCTATGATCAACGTTTATCTTCAGTTAGGTGTTTTCGTATATATTATTTGTGCTTAGTTTCTTAGTTTATTCCATGTGTAATGTAGTTTTTTCCCTTAGGTTTATATTTGTCTTTTTCTTCTTTACTTTGTGTTCTGCATATGTCTGTATAGTCTTAGTCTCTTCCCTCGGTTGCTCAGCCTTCTCTCTGCACTGCCACCTTGGCAATTAAGCTCAGTCTATCCACCTGTGTCTGCCAATTTCCTTGATCTCTCTTACCTGTGTCTCCATGCCTGCTCTTCTCTTTTCCCCTGTATTTAAGCCCGCTCGCTGTCATTATTTCTTACTGGTTCCTTCCGTTTACTTAATGCTCCCACTGCTTGTTTAAACTGCCTTTTTATGACCGGTCCATTTCCTGAATGTTGTGTTAGTTTGTTTTCATGCAAGACTGTTTTTCTAAGTTCTTTCCATTTTAATTTATTAAAACGTTCTTCTTTACTTCAATTCTGCTCTGCCTTCGAGTCCTTTGTAACAAAATTATAAGAAACAAATTTTGAGAGCAGTTGTAAAATTTAATGGCATACAACATTTCAAGCCATTTTCTTTTTCTTACTGCTGTTGATTATTTTGTTTTTGTCCTTGCATCCTTGGAGTCAGTGTCAAAATTAAAACAAATTGGATTAGTCGCTCACAACTGATAACTTCTTGTTATTCAGATGGATACATTCTAGCTAAGTTGAGTATTCAATGTAGTAGAAGTAAATATACTATTACAAATTGGGATAATATATGTAAAACAGAGTAAGAAATTTCAGAATCATATCTACAATTATGTAAATATGGAAGAAATACACATTTATAGTTGAAATAAAAATATAATAGAGCCCAGATACTTTTTCTTCTGGTTGTCCTCCACTGGCGGGATAGTAAACCACTCGATATTTCTCCACTTGGCCTGGTGCGTGAGTCCACCTCACCCGGAAACTCCGGGCTGTTATCTCCGATGTCACAAGATTACGAGGGGGTGCAATGGAGGTGACGGGTGGAGATGGCTCTCCTTCCCCTGCAGAATATAAAGATGAAACTGAAAATGCTACATGCAATGTTCAATTCACAACAATAATATAAACACAAGTGACACGAAACAAATACTAAAACTGTTAATTCAAACCGATATATAACTGATAGGCACTAAAATTTTATTGCCTGAGCTGAACCTTTTATTTTCTTGTCGAGCTGATCCACACGGTCACAGAGTGCTTTGGTGAGACCTTCCACGATGTCGCTCATCACACTGAAGTCTGCCACGTTGTAGACGTGAGTCTCCTCAGGAGGAGATGCAATTGCTTTCAGCTCGTTTTCATCTGCGTTTTTAACACCTGAAAGGAGACGAAAGCATAAATTGAGAGAGGGAAATTTAGACTGTGAGGCAGAAAACACATTAAAGGTGCTGCGGATGGGTTTCTGATGATGCAACAAGGACACGAAAAAATGAAGTCTTTCATTTTGCAAAATTGTTTGTCATACTGAGAAGCATCTGTCTGGGAAAATTTCAGATTCATGAATGTGGTGCTGGAAAGTAAGTCATACATTTTTTTTAACTAAATTTTGTTTTTTACATAATTGCTGACAGCTTTTTCCCTCTATTTTTGTTTCAGCTTGTGTAAAACAAGCCAAATAAAAAATACCATATTACTCAACTTATATTTTGTATAAAACGCTATGCAGACACTCAGTCTCCACTGATGAAGATTTAATTTTAAGCATACCAAACCTTTGTTCTGATTTGTTGTTTCTGATTTATTTAGCTAACAGTTATTTGACTACTTGGGGCACTAACAGACTGTGCAAAACATTGAACTCTCATCCCATAAATTGATTAATAAGTATGAAAAAAAGATTTGTGTTAATACAGATAAGACATACCAATAGCAAACAGTTCTATCCCAGCATCCTTCAGGCTTCGGGCAGGAGGAATCACATCGTCTTGGGACTTCCCATCAGTGATGAGGATTCCTATTTTTGGAACACCAGGCCGGGACCCAGATTCTGCTTTGAAACTGTTTTCCAATATAAATGTGAGAGCCAGACCTGCATTGTTGAAAACAGCACAAAGTCAGAATCTAGTTTATTTAACAACACACTTAAAACCATATTTTGGGTTTATATTAATGGGACTGTAAAAGGGAATTCCTAACATACTGGCAGAATTTAAAGAAACCTTTTCAACAGAAGACTACAAAAAGCTGTAAGTGAGGCTTTAAGAAGAGATGGCACTAGAAGGTTACAATGACAGGAAGTGACTGCTTTATAGGTTTAGAATAGTAAAAAACTAGGCTGTTTTTACCTAGCTCAGGAGCTCCACAAAAAAGCAAAGTGAAAACAAACACTATTGACAATATTAAATAGAAGCAGTAAAGAAAAGGTTATAAACCTACTACACCCCCCCAAAATAAATACAATGAACAAAACAAATCCAATAAAGTAATAGATAATAATGAGTAAAATGCTTCAACAGACATTAAGAACTGTAAAAGTTGATTAACTGCAAAATTGGGCCAATAAGCAGATATTATACTGCTTAATTACAAAAAATGGACATACACTGTAAGTGTTATTATTTAAGAGAATAATTATTTACTTATTTAATTAAGTAGGTAATGTGTTTTCCCTTTGTCAAAAGGTGGATAGATAATTCGGTTGTTAACTGATTGCATTATTCGGTGAGCTAAATAACCGAAAAGGAGAAGTGAAAAATAGGATTGAGATTGGAAAGAGAAAGAAGACAAAATGTCTTGGAGGAGTAGGAGAGGTTGAGAAAAAACAGCATTTCAAAAAAATTACGTTTTAACACATTTCAACATTTTTCTTCTTCCAAGCAGCCATTGTAATTTTAAAATAATGTTAGAAGAACTCCAGCAAAAGACAAGAATTTCACTTATTATTGTGCAACTAATACTAAACATCAGATGTTTACTTAGTTTTAGTTTGCCTTTGTGAAAACCAGACAATGCACCTACCATTTTTTCAAGCTATATGTAAATAAGAGTTAACCCAAGATTTAAAAAAAAAAGGAACTGAAAGAATCCAATCCTGGATTGGTTGAAATAATAATGCACATTTCTAAGAAGGACATTTGTAAGAAATGCAACTTGTCTAACCACATAATATCTTATGCTATGCACATAACATCACAATGACCTGCAGATGATTCAGAGTCAACAATCAATAGATAAAGACAATTTCCTTAAAATAAAAAATTCACAGGTAATCCCTCTTGTTAGTGTAGTGTATGCAACATTTTATGCGCAAAGATACTATTTAGCAATTTTCTTCTGCAGAGTATCATACCAGCATTGATAGTCTGCAAAAGTCCTTTTTGTCATCCTGACCTTCTCTTTCACAGTCTCATCTGATCAGCAAAGGTTGTTATTGAGTCTATAAATACCAACTTGAAATTAACTGCACCGGAGTGAATTTAATAAACAGGGGTTGCAAACTGGCTTAATTCCAGTTCCACATCTGAGTGTCATCTGTTTGCTCATCTGTGTTTGGAAGACTATAATAACTGGAAAGTAGGGTGAGAATTTGCTTGGCGCCATACCTGTCAGTGTGTTTCCTCCTTTATAGGGCAGGTTTTTCACAGCCTCTATCACAGCCTCTTTGGTGGTGTGAGCATTCAGATGCCACTCGATCCTGGGATCTCCACTGTACTGAGCAAGTCCTGCATGGGATAGTAGAATATAAGATGTTGCTCAAACGAATGTAAAAGAAAATCTAAAACAAAACTCCTCACCAATCCTCGTCTTATCAAATTCCACAGAGAAGGCATTGACCAGGTTTTCCAGAAAGGCTCGAACTAGTCTGAAGTTAATGCGACCGATACTCCAAGAGCCATCCACCAGAATCACAATGTCGGCTATGGCAGGAGTCTTGCACATGAATCCATCTTCAGCTGACAAAGTAAAAAAAGAAAAGGACAAAATAAGAAGATTGATATTTCTAAAAGAGAAAAATGTAAAACTAAACCCAAAAAGACTTCATGTCCAGCAATTAGATCTGCAGCTTCTGTCCTAAAATATTACAAAGTGTTTCATTAATTCTAATTCACTTCAACACAGTATAATTTAACCCCAGAGGGAAAAGGCGCTTTGTTTCAGCAATAACGGCTCACTCTGTTGTTTGCCTCAATAGTTTACTGGGTGATAAAGCAGACCAGGTTCTAATGAGGCAACAGCAGTTCATTTACAAACGCTCGTACAGCAAACAAAGTGAGTTGAAGGCCAGCAGAACTGGGAAACGGCTCTATTTCAACAGAGCAGTTCTGGAAACCTCTGAGATGAGGTCACAGTGGAAAAGCAATGACTGTTTATATATGTATATATATGTATATACATATATATACATATATATACATATATATATGTATGTATATGTGGACCTTATGGTAAGCTTCTGTAGCTGCTGGCACATAATTTATTATCCTAAAGATTTTGGAGAATATTTCTTTCAGGTCACAGCATGTTTTAAACTTTCACAGGACTGGAGCGTATTTTAAGAGTGAGTGATCGGAGAGCTGGCAGCGGCATTCTTCAACAGTCATTTCATTCATCGATGACAGGAACTTAGAGGAGTATCACTTCTGGCAAGTCTCTGCAGTGTTGGAATGTGAGCCTCCACCCTGGTTTGCTTCAAGAGTCTGAGCAGTGATTAAATATATATTTGATGGGTAGATGGAAGCTGTGACACAGGAGACACAATTAGGAAAGTGCAGTTGAATGGATAAAATTTGAGGCTTTATGATGTTTGATATTGGCTTGTTGGAGGAACAGGTAATCAACCTCTTTTTGGGATGGTTTAGCAAACTAATTTAATTCAAAGTATTGGGATCAGTTTTTGCTGTGTTTCCATTGATAATATTTGATTAGTTTAAATGAGGGTTGCGAAATTCTGAGAATTTTGAAAATTTTCAGTGGAAATGAATGAGAATTTATGGGAATAAACCAGGAATTTTGACTGCGGGAGGTTGGTACATATTAGGGATTTTAAATATATTCTGAAAAATAAAACTTTCCATAACCTCAACAAAGACAACAACATTTCAAGCAAGTCCACTTCAGTAAATCTATGCTATTTGTCAATCACATGCACATAGCGCACTACTTACTGTAGGGCTACATGCCTCAATCACATACAATGATTTCTGGAACCCAGAACCATTGAGGCCACACATCTGAGTCCGTAAACTACATAAAGTGATCACAGATTTAATATCTTTTAACGAGTGTATGATAAATTTTAAATGTTCATATATCACGTGTCTGTCTATGATGAAGTTTGCTTAAACTTTCCTAATTTTAAATTAATTCATGAAGCAAAAACCTATTTTCTTCTGGCCTTCATGCTACGAGTAACATAATTACAAAGATAACATTTGAAAATATCTTTTGTATCACTTCAACAGCAGTCTCTGTGTGTGTATTCTATAGAAAGTGGAGAGCCTTTAGATTTTATAAGACTGTCAACATTTCCAAATGTTTTCAGGGAAAGTTTAAAAGCTCAAAAAGATGAATCAGAGAAACTTTGCTTTAATCTATTCAATCTTTGTATCTGCTGAAAATATTGTTCTGTCTTGCTCTCTTGACACATAAGAGACAGAATTCATCAACTCTGCCAGAAAGAACATTTGAGGCCTTATGATATTTTTTGTCATTTATATAGGGGAACTGTTCTCAGACATGTCATAAAAATATATTTTCCTTTTAAACAGCTTCTTATGACTGTGCATCCTTTACCTTCACTGTTAAACACCTCACTGATACTGAAAATAGCTCATTTTGAGCTGACATTCTTCAGTTCCAGCTTTCCTACCAAAGAGTGTTATTGACACAACATGGTAGCACATGTGTTCAATGATCCATAACATAGACAATTTTTTAATTTCCAACTGGCCGGTCATAGGTCAGGGCAGACCAAACAGAAAATACACCAGTTTTGACTCCAATTTTAAACAGTTAACAAATTTAACTTTTGTCCTTCTTTTCTTTCTGACAGAACACCCCTGAATTCGACCAGTAAATGAAACAGTGTGGCTAAAAGTATTGGCTCATCTGCTCTGTTGAATAAGGAATGAAATAAATCCTTGTGTCTACATCACTAGACTGTCTTTAAAAACACTCAAACATTTCAAACAATATCCGCTTTTCTAAAATATCAAACTGACAAAAACACAAAATGTTTACATTCATTCAATTTCGGACTCAAATGCTAGTGCTTGTTTCCTGTTGGACTTTATCAGAAAATAAAGTAATATAATACAGAAATACACATGGCAATCCCTGGATGAAACACGTAAAGAGGAAGGATTTAAACCAATTTAATGCAAGCATGGAAGGATGTATCTCAGTCGGTGCAGGAAGTAAAACTGAGAAGCCAAACAGGGCTTTAAAGCTTTAACCAACGAGGTTTCCTTTAGAAGCCAAGACTGTGAAAGACTGGCACCTGGACCGATGGTGAAAAGGAAAAAGAGAGGGGAGGAAACAAAAGGAAGAGCCATGATTCAATATTACAGGCTGATACTGCTAAAGTATATCTGTGGTAAATAACAATGCTGTTTCCTTTGGCTTCATTTCCAACTCCTACCCATTTATTATTTCCTATTGTCTGGGAGAATGCTCAATCAACACTCCTGCAGTAACACCATAATTAGGCCTAGTCTGTTGTGTTACAAGTGCTGTCTTGGTAAAGGTCCTCATTTCCGCCCAACTAAAAAAAAGTGTGAAACTGCTGGAAAGAGAACTAATACCTTCGTAGGATCTTTTGGACAAAACAGTTTGAGGAACTAGGAAGCTATTTTCATTTTGGCCGGAAAGCAACATATCGCTAAGGAATATATTATAGTTGCATTTTACTGAATTAATTGTGTAATATAACCAGAAACTGGTTGGCTGTCAATTTCATTCATGTAATTCCTTTGTCACAAAGGGTTGTGTCGATCCATTCATGTTTGGTTGATAAATTTTCAGAAAGGTTAATGTTATGTTGGCATATGTACACTAATTTCAGTCAGTCAGTCAGTCATTTTCTACCGCTTTTTCCATAGTGGGTCGACAGGAAGCTCATGACTATTTTCAGGAGTCTATGGGCAGGAGGCGGGGTACACCCTGGACAGGTCGCCAGTCCATTGCAGCTACACTAATTTCGATAAGAATTCAAATGTCGAACCAAACAATGTAAGCTTTTGACTTCTGAACCCAAAAATATCTTTACATTTAAAGTGCAGAAGATGCAGAAAAAGCTATAAAATTCTTCTTCTTTGTTAAAAATCCACTAAAACACAAAGAGTAACAGAAGGATCTTTTGGCTAGTATACCTCAGCTGATTTTTATAGTGTGCTGCTTCAGACGTCAAACCATGCTGGGGTTTTGTCCATGAATATGGAAAGAATGATGGAAGATATGGACTGAAAGGTTGACCAGTCATCCGGCCATCTACTCCCAAGTTTTCATATTCCCTGTTATTTTATCCAGCTCATCTGGGGGCAGCAAAGCATTCCCTATCCACCAGTGAGATTTTATCTCTGCAGATAAAACTTGGTCTGCCCTCAGGTCTCGTTCCATTAGGACATGTACAGAATACCTAAGCAGGTATTCAGAACACATCCTTACCAGATTCTCACAGCACCTCAACCGATTCCTTTGGATGCAGGAGAACAGCAATCCAAGACAGAATTTAAGGCAAATAGCCAAGTACCTCAAACTATCACTACAATAGGAGTGTCCAGCCATTTGCTGAGAAAGCTCTATCAGCTGCTTGAAACATGAAAGATCATCTTAGTCACTACCAAAAGCTAATGACTTTAGGTCTGTCTGGGACATGGATCTAATTGTAAATTGACAGTTTCACTATCAGCTGAACTCTCACTTCACCATGACAGAACAGCACAATGTCTGCATTTTCTGCTGCATTCTACCCCAACTTGTTATCAAACCCTGGAATATTTTTATTGCTCCGTCTGGGGCAGTAATTCGGTTCCAACTCAAAGCTTGGTCCAGCTAACAACCAAGCTGCTAAAATAAAAAGATTAAACTGTCTTAATAAAGGAAAATGCCTTGATTAGTCCAACGTCCTGACCACCATTTAACCACAATGTTTGATCACCTACGTTAGAGCTATCCTGTTAAAGGTCACAGCCTACAACAACATCTTATAGAAATATTTTATTGATTTGTTTACGAAATTAGTGTTTACTTACAATGAGATTTATATGAAAGACAATCATAAATGTTGGAAAAATCTGGTCAATTCTGAGAGTTTGATAAAGAGAGTTTCGCACCTCAATCAATGAGGTGGTTATGCAAGGTTAATAATTATTATGCTGGCAGCTATGTTGTTTACCTCCATTTCAGAAACATTCTGACATTAAAACGTATGTGTGCAAACTAGTATCTTCAGTTTATATGAAGACACATAAACTGCAGATTGACTTCACATTTCAACAGAGAAAGCTTTAGCGTGAAAAAGAATGTATGAAATGCATAAGCCAATGAACTATAAGAGAAAAGAAAACTAAGACAGCAAATTTACTCATATATTCTTAACAAGACAGCCACTAGCAGAAATATCTCTAAAGCTGCATCTTTAAAGGTTAAAAAGTCAAAGTTGGAGGCACAACCTTAGACAGTGGATGTCAGGAGTATAAGGCAGAGGAGGTGACCTTAGTCGCCAAAGTATAAACAGTATTTTAATGAGTGCTTTGTGTTTACTGGCATTCTTATACATATTAATGTCCTGAAAAGCAGCCAGTGTTCAATTACCATTGTAGGTAATTGAACAAAAACAGCTAAAAAGTTATATTTCCATGCTCAGTAGCTATGGTTTCAAAATTGTTTGTATCCACGTTTCACATTACTGGTATTATTTTAGCTTAACCCATAAGGCATACTGTATGCTTCAAGAAATCTCCATGCATGCAGCACCTTGCAAAAGTATTCATTCCTCTTCATGATGCTGTTTTATAACTCATGTTCTATAGGCAATAGAACCTTCAAATTTATACTGAGAATAAATTGCATACAGTTTGATTGTATTTTATTTTCTTGTTCTGCATTACTTTGTGTTGGTCTACCACAAAAGATAGTAAATTGAAAATGGTCTGAACTTGTATAGGGCTTTATCTAGTACCCAGAGCCCTTTACACTACAAGCAGTCATTCACCCTTTCATACACACATTCACACACTGACAGTGGTGAGCTACAATGTAGCCACAGCTGCCCTGGAGCACACTGACAGAAGTGAGGCCGCCCCTAGATCCCAAAAACGAAATCAACAGGTGTGAATACTTTTTTCAGGCACTGGGAAAGAGAAAAACGTATACACCTAAGCTAAAAGGTACGGGCAGACCAGAAGTGGCGCAATTGCAAAGTTAATAGCTTCAATGTCAAAGGTCACATATAGTTCCTTTAGGCCTGTTCCAAAATACAGGGGTTGGACAATGAAACTGAAACACCTGGTTTTAGACCACAATAATTTATTAGTATGGTGTAGGGCCTCCTTTTGCGGCCAATACAGTGTCAATTCGTCTTGGGAATGACATATACAAGTCCTGCACAGTGGTCAGAAGAATTTTAAGCCATTCTTCTTGCAGGATAGTGGCCAGGTCACTACGTGATACTGGTGGAGGAAAACGTTTCCTGACTCGCTCCTCCAAAACACCCCAAAGTGGCTCGATAATATTTAGATCTGGTGACTGTGCAGGCCATGGGAGATGTTCAACCTCACTTTCATGTTCATCAAACCAATCTTTCACCAGTCTTGCTGTGTGTATTGGTGCACTGTCATCCTGATACACGGCACCGCCTTCAGGATACAATGTTTCAACCATTGGATGCAAACCTCAAGAATGGTTTGGTAGTCCTTGGTAGTGACGCGCCCATCTAGCACAAGTATTGGGCCAAGGGAATGCCATGATATGGCAGCCCAAACATCACTGATCCACCCCCATGCTTCACTCTGGGCATGCAACAGTCTGGGTGGTACGCTTCTATGGGGCATTTCCACACCGTAACTCTCCCGGATGTGGGGAAAACAGTAAAGGTGGACTCATCAGAGAACAATACATGTTTCACATTGTCCACAGCCCAAGATTTGCGCTCCTTGCACCATTGAAACCGACGTTTGGCATTGGCATGAGTGACCAAAGGTTTGGCTATAGAAGTCCGCCGTGTATATTGACCCTGTGGAGCTCCCGACGGACAGTTCTGGTGGAAACAGGAGAGTTGAGGTGCACATTTAATTCTGCCGTGATTTGGGCAGCCGTGGTTTTATGTTTTTGGATACAATCCGGGTTAGCACCCAAACATCCCCTCTGGTATGTCACCCATAATGTTGTGTGCATTTCAATATTTTGAGCAAAACTGTGCTCTTACCCTGCTAATTGAACCTTCACACTCTGCTCTTACTGGTGCAATGTGCAATCAATGAAGACTGGCTACCAGGCTGGTCCAATTTAGCCATGAAACCTTCAGTTTCATTGTCCAACCCCTGTATATATGAAGACACAAGCTGATTTACATGCTTTGAAGACAAAAGGTCAGCTGCTTTGGTTTCCATCACTCCACAATGGTGATAAAGCAAAAGTAAGAAATTGCATATCAAAGCTAATCTGTTTTCACTTGTTCACCCATGAACACAGCAAGGCTGTTTACTTTGGCACATAATCAGATGCAATTTTCATCACAAGGGACTGGTGAAAGATAATTAGTAAAATGTTTTTTTTTAAACCAAATAATAAATATGGATATAACCAGAACAGCAGGTAAAAACAAATCGTCTAAATAAACCACATTGATGGGTTTTTATTCATCTATTGATTTCACTTTACTGTTTTTGCTTTTTTGTTTATTAGCACTTATATACATATATAGCAGCATCTTATAAGGATATGCATCTCTTAAATAGTCATTCTTAGTAAAATAGAGATATATCCTAAAAAAGAACAACTAAAAGCAATACATGTAAAAATAAAAAGTTCATTTCTAACACCAAACAATAGAGCCAATAGCATTAGTGCTTCAGAAGGCAATCAACCGTCAGAAACAAGCATTTTCTTAGTCTATTTGTAAATGAACATCATCACTGCTAAAATAATTTCAAACAGGAACAAAACAACGCACAGAAGTAGACTTCATTTTATTTGAAAGTTTCAATGTATAAACTTTTCCACTGGTCTCATATCATCCTTTTCAGAAATGTGTTTTTTCCTTAATGTATTTTCCAGAAATATGGTTTGTAACATTTGCTTCCATGCTTCAGAGCGATGACCTGGTTGCAATACATGGATGCTTATGCAGATGTCTGAAAAAGACAGAAAGTGTATATGTAGTTATTTTGGAATGATACATAAATACATTTACAGAAAATATAAACATAAAATATTCCCACATGTAAATCTAACTCTGTACAAAAGCAATTACTGGTAAATTTATTAGCCCAAATCCAAAGTATTCATTATTTCTCATCAACTCAGTTTGTTTAGTTAAAACAAAACACAGACCCTTTAAATTCAATGGTTTAAAACAGTTTAAAATGGTTTATTTGGAACTTTTGGTGTGGTTACTTTTGCACAAACCCATTATTTTGGCATTGTCCTTGTTGAATAAATAATGACATGATGTAATGTGTGTTTTAAGGGCTATCTGGTCAGTATCTAACCAAAGCAAGAGCTGGGTCCACATTCTCAGGAAAAGCCATAAAGTTGCTGAAAAAGGGTTTTGAGCAGCAGAGCTTGATTTGCCTCATATTTAGGAAAATATGACTTAGGCAATTATTCTATGAAGCTGATGATATGCAATCAGACCAATTACTCTTGTTAAATGTTCTGTTCTGTCAGAGCTCCACCGGCTCCCCATCAAGTTCCGTATAGACTTTAAAATCATTCTTCTCACTTTCAAGGTTGTCCATGATCTCGCTCCACCTTATCTATCCCATCTTCTCAACGTTGCTACTCCCTCTCGCACTCTCAGATCGTCCTCGTCTATTCACCCGATTGTTCCCTCTGCCCGTTTCACCACCATGGGGGGTAGAGCTTTCAGCCGCTCTGCTCCTCGGCTCAGGAACTCTCTACCGACCCGATTTAAGGAACATAAATTCACTTTCTCAATTCAAATCTTCACTAAAGACGCACTTGTTTAGGACTGCCTTCTGCACTTGATTATTTCGCACTGTTACATTTTAACTGCTTGATCGCTGTGTTTATATTTTTATTTTATTTTTTATTTGTTCTGGTTTTTAATATTGATTTGTATTCATTGTAAGGTGACCTTGAGTGCCAGAAAGGCGCCTATTAAATAAAATGTATTATTATCATAAATAATAAAAATTATTATTATTATTATAATTGTCATTAATTAGTCAAAGAAATTTGTTAATTGACACTTAATATAAATGTATAAGCACCTGGAAAAATCCTTTTTCTTAACAAAGAAAAATATAAACAGGATTGCATTTATTTATCAGACAGTTGTTTTCAAAGTTCATTAGTCATAGAGAGAATTAAGACACTCTAATAAACAGTCAGGGGAAATCCGACCACTGAACCATCTGAACTTCAGTTACCCCAGAAGAGATTAAAAAACACACAACCAAAACTATACTTCAGATGATTATGTGTTCTTTATATGTTCTATTGTTCAATTTGTTTAGAACCATAACAGTGTATCTGAAAGCATTACTTTCATGAAAACATTGGCATCCACATGTTTTTCTCCACATGGCATTACTTATTACAAAAATTGATAATTGATATTAACTACCTTTAGCAAGACTTTTTTTCGGCCTGTCAACCATCTCTTTGGTATCCAGAAACATCTTATATATCATTCTTATCTACACTTAATCTTTCTCAACCACATTGGATGGATCCCTTAAAACATATCCTGTTGCAGGTTTAAAGACAGCCAATGGCAGATCCTTCTGCTTTTTTATTTCCTCAGAATCTGGAATCAACGTGCACCCTTTGTAATGTCCAAGATTCCTTAGCAGGCTCAATAAATCTGAGGATGTTATGCATCACAATATTAAGGCCAGACAACACCTGGACTAGTAAATGGTGATGAATCAACATCTTCGATGCAGGCACAGAAATGCTTACATGGCCATCTCAGAAGCACACTTTTCAAAGGAAGTGTGCTATCGTCGTCTGCATAGTTGAAATAGTTTGAATCTATCTTCCGTTTCATCTGGATCATTATGAACCAAGAAACTTTGTTACCAGTATCATTAAAAAGAAAGATTACATCAATGTTGAGGAGAAACATTTAGTCAGCAGAAACTGTTTACCTCGTGCATCATCAGACCTTTACAGGGTAATCCATAAAACAAGGCAAAGTATGCATTTCAAAATCGTCAGTGAAATGATGAAATGTCCCATTAGGTTAAAACACTAAATGCTTTAGCACATTTTTTCCTCTAAAACATTTTTGTCTCAAAGTATTAAAAGCCACTGAGTAATCCAAGCAAATACTGTATGTCATCCATAGTTTAACACAGCTTTTTAACACAGTTACATGTTCATAAAGCAAATAGGATATTTTGGATTAAATGGGAGTATAGAATACAAGCCATGAAAAAAAAAAAACTAACAAAAACATTAATCCCAGTATTGTAATTAATGTTTGACTTATAAACATGCTCAGTTTAGAATAATTAGCACTGCCAACACATTTGATGTTGATTCTTCTAATACCAAACATTACCAACTTCATCAACTTCAAAAACCCTTTCAGAGGCATTGCTTGCTTAGAAACCACCATCCATCACTTTGGTGAAATCTGCCATGTCAGAAGGCTATAGAAGAGGCTATATTTTACAAGGGAACTTTACCTTGATGGAGGTTTTACTTTTATCTGTTCAATAAAGTACTAAAAAACACACCATAGCAGAAAGAGAAAATGCTCCACAATCCTCACTGATGGTTAAAATCCTTCAAATCATGTTAAATAACACTGCACAAGTTATTTTACTCAGTTGAGTACATAGATGGTAATCGTGCTTAGAGTATTTTTAACAATGTTTTGGTTCACAACAGATTGTGTCAGCAATGCAAGATGTGCAAATCATGTGGTTACAGTGCTGTTTAAAGGATGATGAACTACACTAAGCCTTTCTTTAAATGCTACCACAATGTTGTCACAAATTTTCTGCTACATGAACTCTTTAAACATTTTCATCAGAAACGTTTTGTACTCATGGGGAGATTTTTTGCTTTATTTCCATAAATCTGTAAAGAAAAAACAGTCTAATATGAGGGGAAAAGATTAAGTCACAGGAAGTCCCACCAGGTCTACAGTCAAGTAACAGCAGGGGTGAGAGCAAGCTGCGGTCCGCAGTCACACTACACGCGTGACCTTCGTGAGTGTGCGACACAAAGAAAACATTTCAGGAGAAAAAGAAAGCCAAGTTACTGTGACTTTCACTGAAACTTTAACTTCACACTCAGAAAATATCATGCATTATATTTATGAAGCATCAGGTCAAATCTTACAGCACCACCTTTATGTATTGAAGGTGAATACAGCTGTTAACTGTGAGCAAGCATTTCCATTTCCATGTGTATGAAAGAAATGGTATAAACACATCAGTCTGACAGATAATCTTGTCTGTTTCACACACAAAATACAGAAATCAAAAAACTCCTTCCATGATTCTCGATCAATACTATAAAAGATCAAACATATTTCCATGTCTTATTTGGTTGTAAAATGACAGTTTGCCATCTTCCATTTTTCTTTATTTCTTTTCTGAAAAACATCTACAGTCAAAATAGAAGCAATCTGCTAGAAACAGATACTTCCTTATGTTGCAGTATGCACTTAGGTAATTAAATTGTATATGTAAATTCCATTTTCTTTTAACAAAGCAAATACTCCTCACTAAATCAGAAAGAATAAATATGTTCAATGTTTTGGGGTTCTTCTTAGCAGCAAAAGGACTTTTGTCCTGCATCTCTATGGAACATATTCACTCTTTCAACATCCTGTTAATAAGAGAAGTGAGATGCAACTAAAGACATAAGCATTGCACACATAAGATAAGAAAATTAGATTCTTTGTGACACGATAAGAGGCACAGGAACTTTGATCTAAGGTTGGCACAATGGCACAATGCAAGAAAAGATATGATTAATATTTTGGAGTGCTAAACCAAATAGAGTGAAGAGTGAAAATGTGATCTCAAAAGCAAAAAAGAAAATGAATCCACAGCAGAATAAAGAGAAAGTTAAGAAAGAGCAAAAACGTCTGTGATCAAGTAAAAAATATTTCATAGAAGATTGATAGTAGGAGTGAGGTTTAGGAAAAATTTAAATTTGAGAAAAAGAGTCAGAATGGAAATAAATATAGAAATACTGAAAGAATAAAAGTCAATGCTCTAATATAAGGTTCAGATGTAGGGATGTCCAACATTAAGGGGTAAAAAGGGAAAAAAAAATCAGGATGAATAGAAAACCAAAATAAAACGGAAAGAAGAAAGATCTACAGGCATGAGAGAACTCTGCCAAAGAACAAACTGTCATCGTGTGCTAAAAAACCTTCAGGGAAAAGCTCTCTGGAGTGATAATCGGGACACAGAAACAAAGCCTGAAACAAACAAAAAAGGAAAAACTAAAAAGTTTCTACACCAATAAACAGAAACACAAATTGTTTTCCCAAAATGGGAAAAGTGCAGAAAATGCAGCACTTCAAGGCAGACAAAAAGAAAAGGATAAAACAGAACATTTTGAGGTCATCTAACTGTCTCAATAAGTGAAACACTTGTTAAATAAACTATTAAACATTACATAATAAACTTGTAAATAAGCTGTTTGTTGCAGCCAACAAAAAGTCCCTGGAGAATAGCTCACATTTCAAGCAGTTTTAATGAAATGTGTAATGTGCAGAACATTTTCAACTGTATTTCTGCTTTAGATAAGATTCACTTTGTGCTCCAGGTTTTTCCTTTGAATGTTGCTTTGCAAAGATGTGGGCTTGCTCACGTTTAGGTTTGACAATTGTATGTTTTGGGGTTTTTTTGCATTTATGAAAAACAAAAACGTCCTTTTAGTTTTTTCAGATGTTACATGTGAGTTTACATTTTTATTTTCACTAAAGTTTAAGAAACATATTTCTTGTAGGTTAAATTGTCTAGAGAATCTCCATGGTTTGCGTATTATAAAGATAAAAAATGTTGTCGTTCTGCTGTGTTCTGGCTACCAGGTGTCAAAGTGTATACTGAGCATTGGTCAGTTGGTTGGTTTCATACGGAAACCATTTGCTGCTCTGTCTCCTTCTTGCTACCATCTGACTTCCCTAATTTCTCTTTCAAATCTAAATGAGGTTATCACAGTGTCAAATAGAAGATGATGGAGCCTCAGTTGCTCTGGAACCTCACTGCTTTGCCAGCATTGTTGAAACCGCCCACCCTAGCTAAAGACTGCCTTGCTCCTGTCTTAGTTTCACTAAATCAACTTCCCCTCCTTCCCTGGCCTTCCAAGTGCCCTACACAGATGATTTATTGGTGCATCATTCATCTTTATCTGTAGTGTAGCAGATAGACATTCCTTCAGCTGGCAAATCCTGCTGTGTCCGTCTTCCTAATGTGTTGCCTGCCGTTGATGGACCGTGCATATTGAAAGCGTTCCAGTAGCTTTGCCATGTTTCCAGTCAATTCCAGACTCAACTATGTCTGATGTCTGTGCATTCATTACTGCATTGCCCATGTGGTCTAATTACTTGGATAGCCTATCTTTGTTAAACATGCGGCCTGTCTAATTTATCACATTTTCCCCAAAAAGTCAAGTTAGTGTAATTTACATTGCTATATATATATATATATTGATACCACATACATCACTTAAAACGTAGGAAAACAGACTTCCAATCAGTTTTATGTGGATGGAACTGATAATGTTGAATTGGCAGTCTGGAAACAGTTAGCATGTAAACCCTTATCCTGCTTCATTGTCCCAAACTCAATCTAAATTCAGCAACATACTGAAGATATCATTTTTCATTCATACCAAACTTCATTCCATGCTCAGATTATAATTGAACAATAGAGACTTTAGCTATCTCAAAGTTCAGTGATTTTTAAAACACAGATTAAATTTTGTCACATATTAAAGGCTGACATTAAACTATCAAAGAGTTTTAGAAATTATTTCAAATACACAGTTCTGGTTATATACAACTATACAGTTAAGCCCAAAATTAAATCTACCCCTGCAAGATTTAGTTCTCTAGAAAGTATCTCTAGAAACATGTTTCTTCTGACTGGAAACAATATTAATGTTTTCCAGTGGTCCAGTCAGAGTCCCAACTTGAATCTGCTAGATAATCTGTAAAGGGAGTTAAAGATTAGGGTGATGGCAAGGAGGCCTTCCAACATCACAGCCTTGGAGCTCTTTTTGATGATGTTGATGATTTCCTAAACATAAATCATCAAAATACCAGTGGAAACATGCAAAAAGCTGCTCCAGCATTTATAAGAAGGTTTTGGTTGTTGAAGTGCCAATAAGGATTTTTCTACTCAATATTCGAAAGAGTATAAATAATTTTAAGATCACTGTATTAGGATGTAAATAAGAAAACATTTTTGACCACAATTATTATCCTTTTAAATGGTTTTATTATATTTTAGAGATTTCTGTCTCTTTTTCTATCACAAACAAACTTCTTAGTTGCAGGAAAACAATTTTTTATCTATTTAGAGGTATGAATACTTTTAGGCTTTATATGCCAGTATCAAATACTAGACTTAACACCTTTGTATTTACAAATGCATATCCAGATTATTCAGACAGCTGACTCAAAGTTCAGTTTTGAGAACAGCACAAAACCCCAACTTTTCTTTCTATTCCACACTGTAGGCATAAGTACATAAAACTTTAATTGTTTTCATTTATCTTGAGAAGTTTTCTCAACTCAAACGAAATGTTTTTCAAAACAAATATTTGCCTTTTTAGAAAAAGATTTTATTATATAAAATGTATATCTCAAGTTAAAGAACACTAATTCATTCTCCAAAAGGAGAGAGAGGGAAAGATCTGCAGTCTTCCTCAGGTTCATAAACAGAAAACTAAAGACAAAAAAATAATCCCCATATACAAAAATGGAGATAAACATCAATATTCCAACTATAGACCCGTATCTCTTTTTACAAAATTCTCCGAAATTTTAAGAAAAACTGATTAATAGTAGACTGGATACATTCTGAGAAAAACCTAAATAATTACTGAAAGTCAATATGGTTTCAGATCAAAACCATCAACAAAACTAGTTATACTGGAAGCATTAGAAAACATAACAACTGCTGTGGATGAGAAGAAAATGTATTTTGAGATTAAAAAAGGTTTTGACACAATAAATCATGATTTACTGTAAAAAAAAAAAAAAACTGGAATGCTACCGGATTAGAGGACTTGTTTTACAATGGGTTAAACGTTATTTTGGTGCCAGAACGCAGTATGTGAAACTGGCAGATGTGAGTTCTTAGTGTAAAGCTCAGTTTTGGGTCCGACATTCTTTATAATTTATGTAAATTATTTCTATATTGCACAATGCTAAACATGTCAAATGAAAAACACTCCGCATTCTGTACTGTTGCTTAGTTTTACCGTATTTAGGTTACTGTGGAGAGGTTGAGGAAACAACTACAAAACAACACTACAGTCATTAGTCACACTTTTAAAAAGAGCATCAAGAGTTATTAACAGGGCTTGGATCATACTAAAAACCCATATTTACATAATCATACAGATAAAACGTATTGACATTGTTAAACTACAAACTGCTGTGTTAATGCATAAAGCTAAAATAACCAACTGCCAAAAAAATTATTTAAAATTATTCAAGAAAAGGGAAGGAGTTTAGGCATTAAGAGGTTTGTTAGTATAAAACACAGATGATTAGAACAACAAAGAAATGTTTCTGTATGTCTGTTGGTGGGCTGAAGCCTTTGAACAGCCTGAATGTGGAGCCTAAGTAATGTCCAAAGATGAAACAATTTAAAACATGATATAAAAAGATGATTATACATGAATATCAGACTTGAATAATTATTAGTATTATTGCTATCATTATTTTCATTTTTTTTTACCCTTTATATTGCTGTTCATTGTATTATTGTCTTCAGATGATCGTCATGGGGGTTTTGGGAATGCATTTTATTATTTATTTATCATTTTTTCTCTCTCACACTTTTTTGTTGTTCTGCACACATTTGGTATGAAATTAGGGATGTTTTACATGATGAATAAGAAGTGCAGTGGGAATAAGGAAGCAGGAAAAGGGGTGGGTTAGTAGGTTTTTACTTCCGTCCACTCCTTTGAGCATGGGAATATAGTTTATTGGTAAATATTACTCTTATTATTTGCTGTTACGTTCAATAAAATTTTGAAAGGAAAAAAAATGAATCCACATGCACCTTTATTTCTCTAAACTTCTATATCTGCATCAAACTGAGGAGTTCTATCAGCTGCTGGTGCCCTATTGGTATTCAGATCAACAGCCATTATTAAAAAAAAGGTCTGCTTTTTAAATGTTTTCAAATGTAAGTTGTCTGGCTAATTCATACTTACAGAGACCAGTGGAAACTCCTATTCAACAAATTACTGCCAAGTTAGAAACAGTTAAATTTTTGGATACTTGTGGAATGGGCTAAAGGAATGCTCTGATTTACAACAAGTCTGCTTAGTGTGCTTCTTTTTGCAATCCACCTCACACACACACACACACTCACACACATGCACACACTCACAGATGGACACGCTTACGCACACGAAACACACCCATGATGTGTGGAACAGTTGACACTGTGATTTCATTACTTCAGCCTATCCTCTCCGGGCATGGTCTAATTACTGTAAGCCTGAACAAATGGTCCGGGAATTAGACCTCAATATATGAGTTGTGTCAAGTCTACAAAGTGGCCATGTAGCAAGAATTAGTCTATGTGCTCAGTAATTGAAATGTCTTAAGCTCAAGTTCATTTTTGACATTTAATTTTCAATTAGATACAACAAAAAAAAACTATTTAATTTCCCAAGTTTGGATTTTGTTCCATTGTGAGCAAGGCAAGTCATTTCAGCAACAAGACAATTCAAAGTGCTTTGAAGGATTAAAGAAGTACATTACAGTGGCATGATAAAGGAAAGGAAAGAAAAATAAAAATAGGTCGCACGCAATGCTTTAAGGCCCATGTTTTCTCCCTTGGCAGGAGGCAACTCCTTAGAACTGTTCTGACCCATTATGCATCTCAATTGGGAATATTCCTTTTTGTAATTAAATTGTGGTGTTCAGGTCATCGCTGGCAAAATTCTCTTATCATTTCTGTTAAGATTCATTTAGAAATAACTCAGTTACAAAAGCATTTTAAAAGAAATAAATATGTTATTTTCTCCATGTTTAAAAAAAATTATGAACTAGTTTTTATGTTCTTTGTGTTTTTTTTATTCAACAAACAAGCAGAAAATGCACTTTGCTATAACACTAAAATGCAGTAGATTGTTAAAAAAAATTATAAAAATTGTAAAAACTCTCATTAACTTTTAACAGCACATTTGACTTCACGATTTTAGATTTTGAATTAAAGCTGATCAAATACTCAAAATATACTATTTCCTGTTTCACAAGTTAATATTTGAACTATTTTAACTTTAACTATGAGAATGTAGATGCTCCTATAGGTGTAGTTGCACATACAATAGGTCCAAAAATAACTGCTGATTAGTCGACTAATCAGGAATTAATAGACAGTGTAACTATTCATTAGTTGCAGCCCTTCAGCAGATTATTACACACTGAGAAAGCCTTCCAGGAGAGCTCCAGTTGATGTCTCTATCTGCCTTTAGGTGCTCTTGCAACTTGTTGCATGTTGTCACCATAGCAATGCTGATTTATAAATTTCAAAAATAAGCTTGCAAGCATCATTCTGCACAGACCTGTCAAGCAGAAATAGGAAGAAAGAATTTTCAGAAATTAGCACTATTTGTATGGGTATGAATACAAACATGCAACCAATAAGGATATTTTTCCACATACCTACACGAGTGAATGTTCCCAAAAGCATAGTCATGAAAGCATAAAGGTCTACAAACTCCCCAGACTTTGGTTACATTTCCTAACTATTGAGAAGATGTTTTGATCATTAGAATTGTGACAAAGCTTACAAATTGAATAAGAAAAGCTTCACCTTAGGCTCACCTTTTTGGGCTCACCTTTTTGGTCTCTTAATAACCATGTGTGCTTTACATTCTGTAGTTTCAGTGATGTAACAACACACCCAACTCCCACTTCTGAACCCAGGTGAGAAGACTAAAACAACAAAACACAGATTTAACTCCCACCAACATCCTTAGGAGCAATTCAAACAACACTGTCTATGTGTTCGAACCGTGTGGATTCCTTTTCTTTAACCAGCTCAACACCTTTTTACGTCTATATCACAAGTCCACACTTGCCTCCTGTTAAAGAATGAGAAGCTAAAGTTCAGCATCAAAGCATTTCACAAGCATGCACTACACACTGAAGCACAAATACCAACTGGATGTTCTTTATCATTCCAGAACAATGTATCACTCACGCCTTAAAGCTCAAAGACAACCCATAGGAAAAAGAGAAACCTAAGGCCCCTAAAACAACACATGGAGCTATGGCAACAAATCGTGACAGCTGTGTTTTGGAGCTTGCTGCAGCAATCATGATCATCTGTTAAAACTCCTTAGAACACTATAAAAAAAGTTAAACCTATTTTTATAGTGCAGTATCCTCATGTAACAATCTTTGACATGCTCTACATGGTCAGATACAACCAGGACCCTTGTTTCAAGGAAAATAATATGTGAAGATATTGGTAAGGAGCTGCTGAAAGTGGTACAGGCATGCATACATTTTGGAAAAATGCATGCATGTGAATGCAAAAAAGCATTAAGAGAAAGCCAACCTCAATTAATGCCTATTGCACAAAGAGGGTCCTGTAGACAGATGACTAACGCATTTTAGTTTAACAACAGAAGTGGTCTAAATCAGTTTTCTAAACTGCTACACAATAAAACTGCAAGTGACTAAGAGGCACGGTGTGCTATCAGAACTGCAGATGAAAAGCTGACAAGGTTTAGAATTTATAAAATGTACATTTTAATGTAAATACCATTAATGAGGCAACAAATGTTCCACTGTCAAAGCCAGAAAATCACAGAACTGATGCCAGAAGCTACCTCATAACACCCTTCAGATAACAATCTGCTTTTACAACACAGCGCTATGTCATGAACTGTTTATGATGATGGGATATGTAATTTTCTTGGAGATTTTATCCTGTTAAAACATGAAATGACATAGGGACATATATAAATAAAGCAAATTAATAAAAAATACATGACTATCCTTTTAACACGTGCTGTTAATCAAATAAAATCGTTTGCTCCAGTAGCTGAATCCACTTTACGATTAATGCACAAGATATCTCCTGAATTAACAATACCATTCTAGATGTTTATTATAGACACATCACAGTTTTTAAAGGTTTCTGATTCTTTTACATTTAGATGGAAGAAACCACCAAATATTATGATTACAATTATAGCAAAATGTGTTGTGAGTCATCTTTCCAGCTCCTGCTGGAGCTAACGCAGAGACAGGTTCAATAACATCGCACAGTGATTGCTACACATTTACTGCCATTTTGTATTTGAAAATATTTCTCAAGTTTTCCTTATTTTATACCTAACTGCAGAATGGTGATGTGAATAAGGTGAATGCATTCATATGTGTCTTTACAAAGACAGAAAAAGGTTGTTTGTTTTAGAATATTCAGTGACTAATATCATAGTTTTTGTGACAGTTCCACAAGAGGAAGAGATCAGCAGGCAGATGTATGCGCTGACCTGAAGTAAAAATGTCTAAAAGTAAAGACAGATTCGATGAGTTATAGTGCTCTTATGTAAGCTTATGCTCAACATCAATGACACGATGAAGGAAGAAATGTAAAAACTGCAACTTGCCCAGTTTAATTTGGAGTGGAATACAGACAATCATGGCAAATATCTGAGCACTGCTCAAAATTAGATTTTTCTGTTAAATCTAATAAGAAAATACTGGTATAAAAACGTTCTAGAATGGCTTCACAGATATTTGAGATGCCCCTTGCTTCAGGACAACCCAACTGCTGAGGGACGACAGGGGTGGCCAAATTGTGCATGTAAAGATGTAGGAAATTAAGTGGGTCGGAGACAGAGGTTGGACAACCTGGAAAGGCTTAAAGCTGGCCTTAGGGAAACAATTCCTAACCTGCTTTTCATTGCTAATTGTTCACCCATTGGATAACAGAATGGATTATTTAAAGCTGCAAGTACACACTCAGCATTGACACCCGCAAGTAAGAAATTGCCTGTTTTTGTTTATGACCATCTTCCGACCCAAATCTCTGAATCCAGCTGGACATAATAGTGGACTAACAGATAATATCTTTCTATCCAGACCACAAAGCAGAGAGTATGCTGGTGTCATAATACGAGTTTTTGTTGGACCAATATGCGGGGAAGAACTCCAGAAGCTTGAGGTTTGCAGGTATGACGAGTCTTTTATGTTCATGGCACGAACAGACAGGGTAGTAACACTCACAAGGAAACACAAGGAACTAGTGGGGACCAAAGGAAACAAACGGGCTTAAATACATAACTAAAGATAAATACATAATAAAGAGTTCAGGTGGGCAGCCCGGAGGCGTCCCCAACAGATCCAGAGTTCAGGCGGATGGCAACAACGGAGCAGGCGATCTGCAGGTCGGCGACGCAGGAGCCGGCGGTCTGGAAGCCAGCAACACAGGAGTAGGCGATCAGGCGGCCGGCGATGAACGGGCTGGCATTCTGGAGGCCAGCGGTGGGACCAGGAAAACCCACGGAAGAGCACAGAGGCGCGGTGCGGAAGCCGCTGGAACCCAGGCGAGCGGCGCAGAGGCCGCTGGAAACTTCGGCGAGGTCGTGGAGATCTGTGGCAGAGCCGCCGGGGCACAGCAGGCGGAGTAGGTGCCTCCTCAAACCCCTCAGGGACAGGAACAGGAAGTGCCAGCTCATCCACGAACTCCTCCGGAACGGGAACCAGGGATGGAGGCAGTTCGTCCTCGGAGCCCTCCAGGACAGGACCGGGAACAGGAGCAGGAAGTGAAGGCAGTTCATCCACGAGCCCTTCACGGACAGGAACAGAGTGTGAGGGCGGCACAGCTTGGGACCCCTCCAGAACAGAACCAGGAACAGGATTGGGGTGTGAAGGCA
This sequence comes from Girardinichthys multiradiatus, assembly GCF_021462225.1. Taxonomy (NCBI): domain Eukaryota; kingdom Metazoa; phylum Chordata; class Actinopteri; order Cyprinodontiformes; family Goodeidae; genus Girardinichthys; species Girardinichthys multiradiatus. The sequence goes on along the minus strand of NC_061806.1, from coordinate 33,045,572 downwards.
GTTCATCCAAGAACCCCTCCGGAACAGGACCAGGACCAGGATTAGGAGTCGGGAGCAGCGGCGATGGCTGATCAGAAGCGAAGCCATGAGCCGGAAAGCCGTGTCGAGCTTCAGTGGAGAGTTGTGAATGTCTGATTTAAAACCGAAGCAGTAATGTAATTTATGGAGACACCAACCATCAGCTGGTATGGCAGCTGGTTACCATGGGGACTGAATGCAGACTCGTGAATAGACATCACTGATGACTAAAGAGTTCCTTTAATGTTCTGATAAAGGTCCCTCATATAAGAAATGTGACAGGTGCTAATCCCCTTCCAATGCAGCTAGATCTTCTAAAATCTGATGGACTAATGTACTTCACCAATATCTTCTAAACAAAAGGAACATCATTGTGTTTTATGTATATTTAGGATATATATGAAATGGCCATACATTTCATGACTGTTTCTTGTTACAGATGTTTTTAGGTACTTTTGTTATCATTATACCCTTGTTTTATAGGCTGAAAACTCCAAGTGCAGTCAGTAAAATCAAAAGAAGCATCATCAAAGTCCAATTTCCCAAATCTAAAATGGCCATCTCACATAAAAAACTGTTGGTTTTATAACAGTCCAAGTTTGAATTGTTAGCAATGTTTGTGTTGTTTCAAGAGAAATGGTTGTGGTCACAAGTATTTGCCACACATGTTTTGTAGGTTAGAAACTGAACAATTTGAAAAGAATCAGCATTAACCCATTGACTAACTAGCCAGGCTGATTCTACATACAAATGATTTGAAGAAGTTATTGAAAGTATTAAAGGGTGAACAGACGAAAACAGCAAAAAACTGGGACCAGTACTTTTTTCCTTTATTTAAAAAAAACATTCCTTCTAGGAGGTTTCCCTGAAGTCAGCATATGGTAAAAGATTGTGTACTCTAATACAATACCTACAGGGGATCAATAAACAAACATTTTGTTGATGATAAACTCTATAGGCTGTAGGGTATCACTTTCATAAAATCCCTCAGTATTGGCTCACAGACAAGAAGAACAAAATTTAGCTAAGCAATTATAGAGGAAATTTCAAGTCAAGACATCTGCAGTGATGAATACTTTAATGGACTCCAGCTTGTTCATGTTGTGTCTCACTCTGTTTTACTGCCTTTTGATTACCTGGTTGCATATTGTCTGACATCAGATGAAAGCTTAATAAAGAAAAGTTTAGTTTTTCCATCCTAAATGATCATGACTGAGGTTTTGATTTTGTATCGAGGAAAAACTTTACTCTCTAACTTTTCCTCACCAACATCCCTATTCAGTTATCAGTTTTTTTTAATAATAATGCTGATCTACAAATAAGTGTGCAGATCAGTTAAACTTCTCAAATATTGATTTGGTCAATTAAGTAGTAAAGGGGGTCCCTGCAGGACCTTCAGAGGTCCTTAACCCATCAGCAGGAATGGTATATGCTCCTTTGTGCAACGAAGAACAGGATGAGAACTGCCAGAGCACTACAAAGTGATAAGCAGCAGGCCATCGGTGAGAATATCTCTGACCAAACCATGGTTTGGCCCTGCGCTCACTGCCCGACTACGTTGAGCTTCACTGGCTTTTTCCAGAGAACACCAGAATTAGAAGGTTCGGCACTGGCGTCTTGTTCTTTTCACAGATAAGAGCAGGCTTACACTGAGCTCATGTGACAAACGCGAAAGGGTCTGAAGAAGCTGTGAAAACGTTAAGCTGACTGCAATATTGTTCACAGTATGATTGATTTGGTGGTGGTTCAGTGGTCTGGGGAGTCATTTCCATGGAGGGACGCACAGACCTGTACAGGATAAACTGTGCCACCTTGACTGCAATTAGGTATTGGGATAAAATCCTTAGATCCATAGACCCTTTGCTAGGGGCAGTGGGTCCTGGGCTCCTCCTTGTGTATGATATTGCACAAGGAAATATCATAAACAAGTAGCAAGAATATGCAGGTAGTTCCTGAAGGATGAAGGATCAAGTACAACGCCACAGAGTAAACTTGAAAAGGGTTTCAAGTTCTATGTTTCCTTCCTAACACATTCCATATCGGTATGGATATCCGGCATAAATTGAGATCTCATGTGTTTTCAAAGTGTTCCTTTAATTTTTTTGAGCAGTGTAGAACCAGGCTCCAGTATAACCTTTGTGCAGTTAGTCACAACTGCCATCTTTCACCTCCAGCTATTACATTCTAAATTGTGATACTCAGATAAACAGATCCAAGGAAGAATCACAAGCTGCACAAGTCTGGTGAGCATCTAGGTGACCTGCAGACACAGGCGCGAATAAACTCTGTCACAAGCAGACAAGCAAGCAGCCAAACCTTCAGAATGACAGCCTATCAAGCAGGCACTTGCTAAAGGTCTCATCAGTAGCAAGGTATCAGACTAGGAACAGGCCTGCACAGCTAAAGCTGTGGTATTCAGCAAGTGTGGGCAATGTGGCAGACTGTCAGCTTTCAGCTTAAAAACTCTGAAAGAAAAAAAGTTGACAGTTTAAAAGCAAAGAAAAGAAAGTAGCTCAAGGAAACTACAAAATTTAGCTTAAAATCAAAGCAAAATGGAGGAGTGACAGATAAAGAAAAGAGAAGGTGATAAAAACTAATTAAAATTCATTCAGGTAGAATGTGGGAAATTGCACTATGCTTTAACAGAAATATACTCAGCACCTGAAAATTTAATAAGCAGTTTGAATTAGCATTACTTTCAGGTGTGGATGCCTTGTTAAAGTGGGTAGTAGACAAAAATAGATTTAAATCTCCCAGTTTTTGATCTACTTTAAATTCTCAAAATTACTTCTGTGGAAAAAAAACCCATCTGGTCTGAATTTCGTCAGAGGTGGCCAAAAATTAGGTGATATATTCTTTAAACCATGCTTAATATTTGTGAATTATTAAACTTTCAGTAGCAAACATGACAAATAAAAGCAATAGTGGCTGCAGGAATGAAGTCAAACAGTGGCAGATATTGAAGAATAATAACAAAACGTGACGGAAATACTAAGAAATTAAAATATAAAATAAATTGTTAAGGGGAATATTAGTGAGGTCCTGTTTTGTAGGAGGAAGCATCTTTGGGAGTTCAGGATGGGAAATGTTGAAGCTGCATGCGGGCAGCAGAAATGAAAAACAAAGCCTTCTATCAATGGTTGGCACCTAAGTCCCCCATCTGTCCCCTTTAGCCTTCAGCCAGTTACATCAGACTGAAGAAACACAGCCCGACTCACACAAAAGAGTGTGCATATTAAAGTTGGACACGTATGCATGTGGTTGCTTCAATAAAATGAATATGTTCAGAGATTACAAATGGCTATTTAGGATCTAATTGTTAAGAGGATGAATTAAAGATGGAAATACAAGTAAATGCTAAAATACATTCAGACAAATCTAATCCACCTTCGTTTGCCAAACCCTGAACCCTGATTCTGAAATTTTGGCATTGTTGTACTTGGTGGTTTGGGATTGATTTTTTTCAGCTTAGTCTTTATTTGCTCATATTTATGTTTAGTGATCATTTTTAACCTTAAAACCATGTCACTGTTTAATCAACCGCAGCACCGAAGGTGTGGGAACTTCCACCTTATTTTGAGAGATAAATCACTCTTGCACAAAATAAACACAATATATATATGAAGATTTATTAAAACCATAAAATTCTGATATACCACCTTTCTGGTCCAAAAACCTTCACCTAACTAACAAGCATTATTCTACATAAAGGGGATAAAAATTACTACCTAACAATAATAATAAAAGAAAATATATGCACATTGAGTGTCTATGAAGATCAAACCAGCAGTTTTATGGACAAAATGTACAATTTGGGTTAACTTAAAAAGTGGAGCCCTCCTGGTGTGCTGATGTCTCGATAGCGGCGATCAGCTGGTAAATGGTGGGCTGCGCCCTAAGCCACTAGCAGCTGATTGCCCCGAATCTCGAACAAAGAGTCATAAAACTCTGAGGCGGGAACTCAGTGGAAAAACTCCAGTAATAAAACTGGAACAAAGGAGTGGTCAGGCGAGGCCCAGGCCGCAGTTGCTTTGAATGGAAAAACTTTTAAAGTCCAACTTCTGACTCCTGGCTGATTTGGGATCAGAGGGACGAAAACATGAACACGCACCTTGCACAGCAAATCAAACATTCAGCATAAAACACTTCAATCAGTATTGCATGCAAGAAGTTGATACCTTGGATTAACTACTGGTGATTAACCTCCTTAACTATGCCTCATCCTGCCGAGACCTCTAAATGCACCTATCCAGTTTAATATAAAAAAAGAACTAAATTACTTTGACGTTGATTTCTTCTCTCAACCGGTTGAGGATGGGTCAGGTCTGAAGTAAAACGGGGAGGGGGGGATCATGCATCCGTGATCAACTCAAAAGAAAAATGGTAAACTCCTCATCTGTCCAAAACCGCTGGTCAACTGAATCAACAAGGAGGAAACTCCTCTCCTTGGAAATAAAACCTCTGTGGGTTTTCACCTGCGCCGGATGTCGTCGTGGTCTCCGATCGGTATATGAAACTTCTGACCTTCTTGTATCAGACAGATTTCCAGCTTTCAAGCTCTTCGGGGAATGGCCTTGTGGAGCACAAGTGCGCCTGCGAGCTTTTGTCTCTCCAGATATGCGCCTCTGTTGCGCCGTCCCATGAGACACGCTGGAAACGTCAACAAAAGTTTATTTTCCGCAGGTTTTATAATCCCGGGTGACGTCAGAGCTGCGACAACTGTTGAGCTGCGCTTGTTGAACTCAACGACCAAAATGTGCACTCATGAAGGGATGAGACCAGCGAGCTCAATCCATGTGTTAAATTTGCATTTGATAACTATGAGCATAAATTCTAAATATGTAGTTCAAGCTCAACTTTAAAGCTAAATAAAAATGATTTTGCTGATATTCTTGAACATTGAGGTTCCTCATATGACCTAAGAAACATATCTGAAGACACAGATGAAAGCTTTAGAAGGATGAGCCTTGGCATTTGGTGATGACAATTGATTTCAGTCTTTGATAAGACCAAAAAAAATGTAATACCAATTATGAGATTTACAGATACACTGGTAAGCTATTAAAGCAGAAAAAGAAAAAACACTGTATGAAAAATTTTTAAAATGGGATAATTAGCAGCATTTAGAAATAAAAATATTTGTTTCTTTCTTACAAATACAGGTCCTTCTCAAAATATTAGCATATTGTGATAAAGTTCATTATTTTCCATAATGTCATGGTGAAAATTTAACATTCCTATATTTTAGATTCATTGCACACTAACTGAAATATTTCAGGTCTTTTATTGTTTTAATACGGATGATTTTGGCATACAGCTCATGAAAACCCAAAATTCCTATCTCACAAAATTAACATATTTCATCCAACCAATAAAAGAAAAGTGTTTTTAATACAAAAAACGTCAACCTTCAAATAATCATGTACAGTTATGCACTCAATATTTGGTCGGGAATCCTTTGGCAGAAATTACTGCTTCAATGCGGCGTGGCATGGAGGCAATCAGCCTGTGGCACTGCTGAGGTCTTATGGAGGCCCAGGATGCTTCGATAGCGGCCTTTAGCTCATCCAGAGTGTTGGGTCTTGAGTCTTGAGTCTCTCAACGTTCTCTTCACAATATCCCACAGATTCTCTATGGGGTTCAGGTCAGGAGAGTTGGCAGGCCAATTGAGCACAGTGATACCATGGTCAGTAAACCATTTACCAGTGGTTTTGGCACTGTGAGCAGGTGCCAGGTCGTGCTGAAAAATGAAATCTTCATCTCCATAAAGCTTTTCAGCAGATGGAAGCATGAAGTGCTCCAAAATCTCCTGATAGCTAGCTGCATTGACCCTGCCCTTGATAAAACACAGTGGACCAACACCAGCAGCTGACACGGCACCCCAGACCATCACTGACTGTGGGTACTTGACACTGGACTTCTGGCATTTTGGCATTTCCTTCTCCCCAGTCTTCCTCCAGACTCTGGCACCTTGATTTCCGAATGACATGCAGAATTTGCTTTCATCCGAAAAAAGTATTTTGGACCACTGAGCAACAGTCCAGTGCTGCTTCTCTGTAGCCCAGGTCAGGCGCTTCTGCCGCTGTTTCTGGTTCAAAAGTGGCTTGACCTGGGGAATGCGGCACCTGTAGCCCATTTCCTGCACACGCCTGTGCACGGTGGCTCTGGATGTTTCTACTCCAGACTCAGTCCACTGCTTCCGCAGGTCCCCCAACGTCTGGAATCGGCCCTTCTCCACAATCTTCCTCAGGGTCCGGTCACCTCTTCTCGTTGTGCAGCGTTTTCTGCCACACTTTTTCCTTCCCACAGACTTCCCACTGAGGTGCCTTGATACAGCACTCTGGGAACAGCCTATTCGTACAGAAAGGTCTTTCTGTGTCTTACCCTCTTGCTTGAGGGTGTCAATAGTGGCCTTCTGGACAGCAGTCAGGTCAGCAGTCTTACCCATGATTGGGGTTTTGAGTGATGAACCAGGCTGGGAGTTTTAAAGGCCTCAGGAATCTTTTGCAGGTGTTTAGAGTTAACTCGTTGATTCAGATGATTAGGTTCATAGCTCGTTTAGAGACCCTTTTAATAATATGCTAATTTTGTGAGATAGGAATTTGGGTTTTCATGAGCTGTATGCCAAAATCATCCGTATTAAGACAATAAAAGACCTGAAATATTTCAGTTAGTGTGCAATGAATCTAAAATATATGAATGTAAAATTTTCATCATGACATTATGGAAAATAATGAACTTTATCACAATATGCTAATATTTTGAGAAGGACCAGTACTTGAAACTGAAGATAAGCAGCTAACAAGAACAAGGGAATGTAAATAGTGGAGATGTTAGGTACTTCCTACAACAAACTGCTGAGATGCTAAGAATTAGTAAACACAATGTTTGAATAGTTATTCATACAACTTTCAAATTACAAAAAATGTCATCAAAACACAAATTCATATAAAATGCCACAGTTTTTGAGTTTCAGCAAATTAATCTAATGCTAAGGGGCAAAAACCTATTTCACGGAAAATGGCTTCCTCTCACATCACAGAAAATCATTTTTAGCATATTTTCTAACTCTGAACTGTGATGAAATTCTGTATGTTTACCATAATCCCTAACACCATCCTTAGATATGATATTCTGGGTGAACATAAATCTAGTAGCATTTCATTTTTACCACAGGGAACCTCCAGAGTGTTATCTTAAATCGGTTTATATGAGGTGTAAAAAGATATTGCAGGCCAGACTTATTTGCATTTATGGCTGCAGGATAAAATGCCTAAAACACATCGATTCAGTCAAGTTCTACCTTTATAGATACAATTTTCATAACTAATTTTTATTTATCAAATTGTTATGTGACCTTAAATTAGGCCTTTTATTTTAGAAACATTTGTGAAGGCATACATTTCGGATAACCCAATATTCATTTTGTAAGGCATTTTAATTTAATTGAATAATATATTTCCTATAAAAAAATTCAGACAAGATTTTTAATAAGAAAAGCGGCAGTTCTTTTAAATAAAAACAAAAGATAAATCAAAGTGGAACTAATTCCATCAGTAAAGTGAAAATCCAAATTTATTATACCCTTTCTGCTTTCCTTAGATCCCCCTAAATATTTTTGTTACACTAGCCAAATAGAGACTCCTCTCACCTGAGCTGAGGCAGAGGTCACCCAGCAGAGCACACTGTGACATATTTGGCCACAACACTTCAAATATGTTCCTCCTAGTTAGATTTCACACCTTTTTTCCCACTTCAGAAAGCACTTGTACTGCTACAGTTGGAGGAGACCACTTACGAAGTAGAGAGAGTAGAGGCATAATGAAAGGACAGACCTTATACACTGGTGGTTTTTGGTATAGTCTTAAAAACTATTTTTCCCCAATATATGCTGGATATTAATAATGACACACATTTGGGGAGTTACATCAAAGCCATTTTAAGGAGGATAAATATGTAGCTTTAATGAAGAGAAACATAATTTGACTTTGGTTTTCTTAACTGACAACAGAATGGTTTATATTATATAAAGAGACAGATGTCTCTGACACACAATTATCTACTACAAAACAAATACTCTTTTAGTTATTAAAGATGCACATAACTGGTTTTGGTGGCTAATGCATGTATTTAGAAGTGGTTTTTTGTTTTGTTTTGTTTCAAAGATTATTTCATAATCTCAAGCCTGATGCACAATATTTACAGCAGGTTTAGCTGCCAAAATCCCACAAGCACCAAACACAAACAAAGCTTGAACCATGAGCAATACACAACAATTGTTCAAGCCTAAATTGTTTGCTAGCCTTTCATTAGCCATGCTGTGGGTAATTATGGCCTGTCTGTTGTATTTATTTAATTTTTGTTCTCATAGATAGATGTTTTGTAGGCTTAGGTTGCTGGATGAGATAATGACGACTTCCCTTCCCTTCCTTTGTTTTGTTTTTATTTTCATAAAGTAACCTGGCGTTTCTGTCATTAGCCACTTTCCTGGAGGCTCTTTTGAATGAGCTAAAGCTGCTGATAACGTGTTGTTTTCTCTATATAGCAGATGCATGGTCCCCGTCTTTCAGTGGTTAACCTTGTCTCTCACCTGCATAAAGCCATTGAAGAGGCTGCTGCTGCCACTGACTACACACACTGTTTCTCATCCCATAGACACATACACTCTGAGCTAGCAATATCTGTTCAGTCTTCTAAAACTAACAGGTGGTCATGGAAGATGGCTGCTAACACTGAAACAGGTTTTGCTGGAGGTTTCTTCCTGTTAAAAGAGAGTCTTTGCTTTTCACTGTCGCCACATGGTTGCTCAGGACTGCTGCAAAGGCAGTGGCTCAATACAGTCACCTAGGTTTACTTAAATAAAAAACTATTATTTTTTTCCACCAACAGGCAAGAAATGCTGAACCTCACAGAATTGTAAACTCAAACTGGAATGTTTGCAATTTAAATTAGAATTAGTCTATGACTGGATTGGACTGACTATATGTATTTCTGTATATGGATCTGTTTGTTGTGTTAAGTGCCTTGAGATTACTTTTTTGTGAGCTGGTGCTATAGTCAGCATTTGGAGTATACAAAAAAGATTTCAAACAAAGCAATAAATTACTTTGAACTAAAATTTTCATTTTCATATCTAATCCTCCTTGAGCTTATGTTTGTGTAAGGTCTTTAGTTGGAAAAGTGGTGGTTAGAACAGGAGGTTTGTGTTCCAGAGGGGACACAAGGGGCCAGGTTCGTATCCCACAGATTACCACTCTGGGTCCCTGAGCAAGACCCTTAGCCCCAGAATGCTCCCCGGGCGCCGCACAATGGCAGCCCACTGCTCCCTGTAAGGGATGGGTTAAATGCAGAGGACACATTTCGTTGTAATGTACATGTGCAATGACCAATAAAGATGATTACTATTATATACACTGCTCAAAAAAATAAAGGGAACACTCAAATAACACATCCTAGATCTGAATTAATGAAATATTCTCATTGAATACTTTGTTCTGTACAAAGTTGAATGTGCTGACAAAGAAATTACACACAAATCATCAATGGAAATCAAATTTATGAACCAATGGAGGCCTGGATTTGGAGTCACACACAAAATTAAAGTGGAAAAACACACTACAGGCTGATCCAACTTTGATGTAATGTCCTTAAAACAAGTCAAAATGAGGCTCAGTATTGTGTGTGGCCTCCACGTGCCTGTATGACCTCCCTACAACGCCTGGGCATGCTCCTGATGAGACGGCGGATGGTCTCCAGAGGGCTCTCCTCCCAGACCTGGACTAAAGCATCCGCCAACTCCTGGACAGTCTGTGGTGGAACGTGACGTTGGTGGATGGAGCGAGACATGATGTCCCAGATGTGCTCAATCGGATTCAGGTCTGGGGAACGGGCGGGCCAGTCCATAGCTTCAATGTCTTCATCTTGCAGGAACTGCTGACACACTCCAGCCACATGAGGTCTAGCATTGTCCTGCATTAGGAGGAACCCAGGGCCAACCGCACCAGCATATGTTCTCACAAGGGGTCTGAGGATCTCATCTCGGTACCTAATAGCAGTCAGGCTACCTCTGGCGAGCACGTGGAGGGCCGTGCGGCCCTCCAAAGAAATGCCACCCCACACTATTACTGACCCACTGCCAAACCGGTCATGCTGAAGGATGTTGCAGGCAGCAGATCGCTCTCCACGGTGTCTCCAGACTGTCACATCTGTCACATGTGCTCAGTGTGAACCTGCTTTCATCTGTGAAGAGCACAGGGCGCCAGTGGCGAATTTGCCAATCCTGGTGTTCTCTGGCAAACGCCAAGCGTCCTGCACGGTGTTGGGCTGTGAGCACAACCCCCATTTGTGGACGTCGGGCCCTCATACCATCTTCATGGAGTCGGCTTTTAACCGTTTGTGCAGACACATGCACATTTGTGGCCTGCTGGAGGTCATTTTGCAGAGCTCTGGCAGTGCTCCTCCAGTTCCTCCTTGCACAAAGGCGGAGGTAGCGGTCCTGCTGCTGGGTTGTTGCCCTCCTACGGCCTCCTCCACGTCTCCCGGTGTACTGGCCTGTCTCCTGGTAGCATCTCCAGGCTCTGGACACTACGCTGACAGACACAGCAAACCTTCTTGCCACAGCTCACATTGATGTGCCATCCTGGATGAGCTGCACTACCTGAGCCACTGGTGTGGGTTGTAGAGTCCGTCTCATGCTACCACGAGTGTGAAAGCACCACCAACATTCAAAAGTGACCAAAACATCAGCCAGAAAGCATAGGTACTGAGAAGTGGTCTGTGTTCCCACCTGCAGTACCACTTCTTTATTGAGTGTCTTGCTAATCGCCAAAGATTTTCCCCTGTTGTCTATTCCATTTCCACAACAGCATGTGAAATTGATTGTTAATCAGTGTTGCTTCCTAAGTGGAGAGTTTGGGTTTTGCTTGGAGTTATATTGTGTTGTTTAAGTGTTCCCTTTATTTTTGTGAGCAGTGTATATTAAAAAAAAACAACAAAAAAAACTTGTCCAGCAAGCTTCAAAAGTGACAGTTTCAGAAAGAAGGAATGGAAAGAAAGAAGACAGCCACAGATTTGTAATCTTCCAAAATGCGACAAGTCGTAAAAAGACAGAAAAAGAGCATTTATGGTAAGTCCAAACTGCTGTTCACTTTTTCCCCCTCATTTCTGTTTGTAACCATGCTGCTTTGACTTGGCTTATGCAACAAACACAACAAATAGCGCCACTTATTGTAAAACATCTATCCAAATAGAAGGTTTTGGCACCTTTTATGTTATATTTGCATAAAAACACATCAAACATCCAAGAAATGATGTAAAGAAACAAGTGTCCTCTGTTCTCTTAATTTCTGTTTCTCAGTGAAACAAGTCTCAATGTTCCTTTATTTTATTCAACAAGTAATAAATGAAACTACACAATGTACACAGTGCACATTGTGTTCTCAGACTGACACCTTAGTCTCCGAGTCTTATCTTGTTAAACAACAGCACTGGTTACAGAGTCACATTCCATGTTACTAAGTGTATATTTGTCTTAAACCTCAGACAGGACTAAATGACTCAACTGTGATGTGTAATTTAAAGGAAAGACAGAAAAAGGTTCCAATGGGCTTGTAAAGTTTCAACCATCTGGCTGAAAAAAGTATTTCTCTCATTCTGAAGTATAGTTTCACCAAAAGGGAATCCAAATTGCAGCAACATGGATGCAGTTTAATGTTTGCACTGATAGGGATGCAAGAGTTCGCAGAATTATGTGTAGAAAAATAAACACAAATCATGTCATCATGTTGGCTTTGGTAGCAGAAGCTGCAATTTAGGCTTGAAATTGTGGTGAAGTGTTTGCCAAAGGTTTTAATCTGCACCTTCAACAACACCATTCCTCCATTTCAAATGTACAAACACACACACACACACACACACACACACACAAACTGCATTTACAAATGCTGCAAAGGAACACATTTCACCTAAAAAAACAAGGAGAGGACACTATCCTATAGTTATATTGCTGGACATTTTTATACACTAAATATTTATTGAATATCAATGAAAATATAATCATTTCATGCACAATTAGATAAAGTCACAGAAATATAAAAATCATGAATATCATCCCTACAGATAAGCAACCAACAAAATTATGGACAAAAAAGCAAATTATCACCTAAATATGGTCAAGAAACAATTTCTATACTTCTATTGTTAAAGTTTGTAAGAACTTTGAAACATTGTTTCAAAGTTAAATATGAATACAGCAACCTTGAAAGTTATTGCCTCAGCAGCATAAAAATCCTTTAAAAATGTATCTTTTATTGCAGAAGCATAATTTCCTACTAAAAAACTAGAAAATTGTAACCTTTAATGTAAACTTACTTTATTAATTTAAAGTACGCTGCAAAAATGACCATTCCAGCTGTTGATACTTTGTAAAGGTTCTTTTGCCATAAGGACAGCAATTAATGTTCTCCTGTAATGTCTCACACAGTTGGAGCAGATCTTTGAGCATTTCTATTGGCACAATTAGCATCATCTAGAGTTCTAGGTCCTCTCAAATGCAGTCTTCCTTGTAGCATACTCAAGATTATTCTTTAGAGAAATTAGGTCAAGAGACTGAAACAGCCATGGAAAGTTGATCCTACACCATACATAACAGTATACATTTGATGTTTTTCTATATACAGGTCCTTCTCAAAATATTAGCATATTGTGATAAAGTTCATTATTTTCCATAATGTATTGATGAAAATTTAACATTCGTATATTTTAGATTCATTGCACACTAACTGAAATATTTCAGGTCTTTTATTGTCTTAATACGGATGATTTTGGCATACAACTCATGAAAACCCAAAATTTCTATCTCACAACATTAGCATATTTCATCCGACCAATAAAAGAAAAGTGTTTTTAATACAAAAAACGTCAACCTTCAAATAATCATGTACAGTTATGCACTCAATACTTGGTCGGGAATCCTTTTGCAGAAATGACTGCTTCAATGCGGCGTGGCATGGAGGCAATCAGCCTGTGGCCCTGCTGAGGTCATATGGAGGCCCAAGATGCTTCGATTGCGGCCTTTAGCTCATCCAGAGTGTTGGGTCTTGAATCTCTCAACGTTCTCTTCACAATATCCCACAGATTCTCTATGGGGTTCAGGTCAGGAGAGTTGGCAGGCCAATTGAGCACAGTGATACCATGGTCAGTAAACCATTTACCAGTGGTTTTGGCACTGTGAGCAGGTGCCAGGTTGTGCTGAAAAATGAAATCTTCATCTCCATAAAGCTTTTCAGCAGATGGAAGCATAAAGTGCTCCAAAATCTCCTGATAGCTAGCTGCATTGACCCTGCCCTTGATAAAACACAGTGGACCAACACCAGCAGCTGACACGGCACCCCAGACCATCACTGACTGTGGGTACTTGACACTGGACTTCTGGCATTTTGGCATTTCCTTCTCCCCAGTCTTCCTCCAGACTCTGGCACCTTGATTTCCGAATGACATGCAGAATTTGCTTTCATCCGAAAAAAGTACTTTGGACCACTGAGCAACAGTCCAGTGCTGCTTCTCTGTAGCCCAGGTCAGGCGCTTCTGCCGCTGTTTCTGGTTCAAAAGTGGCTTGACCTGGGGAATGCGGCACCTGTAGCCCATTTCCTGCACACGCCTGTGCACGGTGGCTCTGGATGTTTCTACTCCAGACTCAGTCCACTGCTTCCGCAGGTCCCCCAAGGTCTGGAATCGGCCCTTCTCCACAATCTTTCTCAGGGTCCGGTCACCTCTTCTCGTTGTGCAGCGTTTTCTGCCACACTTTTTCCTTCCCACAGACTTCCCACTGAGGTGCCTTGATACAGCACTCTGGGAACAGCCTATTCGTTCAGAAATTTCTTTCTGTGTCTTACCCTCTTGCTTGAGGGTGTCAATAGTGGCCTTCTGGACAGCAGTCAGGTCGGCAGTCTTACCCATGATTGGGGTTTTGAGTGATGAACCAGGCTGGGAGTTTTAAAGGCCTCAGGAATCTTTTGCAGGTGTTTAGAGTTAACTCGTTGATTCAGATGATTAGGTTCATAGCTCGTTTAGAGACCCTTTTAATGATATGCTAATTTTGTGAGATAGGAATTTTGGGTTTTCATGAGCTGTATGCCAAAATCATTCGTATTAAGACAATAAAAGACCTGAAATATTTCAGTTAGTGTGCAATGAATCTAAAATATATGAATGTTAAATTTTCATCATGACATTATGGAAAATAATGAACTTTATCACAATATGCTAATATTTTGAGAAGGACCTGTATTTATCCTTTGTTTTACGTCAAATCTATCTAGACTGTCTGTTCCTGAAAAGCACAACCTTATTCAAACCAAACGCGATTTCTGCGAATTTTTCGCTTTATTTTTGTGCTTTTGCCCGCTTCACATTCCGCGTGAACTCCGCGTTGGCATTCGGCAACAAGCGGCAACGCATCGCCGCGTCATCAAATAGGAGGAGCTTCCATCTGCTGCTTGCTGGTTTCAACTGAACATGGCGGACATGGATTTCACGGACCTAATTACGGTGTTTTACCTGTGGAGAGCCGAAAAACGCCGTCGACGTCGACGTCCCTGGGTTCACCAGAGTCTTCAGGGACGGGAACAGCTCGGAGAGTACCACAACTTACTCCAGGAGCTGCGTCTGGATGATGGTCGATTTCAGCGGTACTTCCGTCTATCCAGGACCCAGTTCGAAGATCTTCTGTCCCGCGTTGGGAGACGAATCAGCCTCCGGGACACCAACTACCGGCGCTGTATCCCCGCTGCTGAACGCCTGTCCATCTGTCTTCGGTGAGTAAATAAATCTCAGCACAATAAAACAAAACAGCCGATTTTTAATCTCCACATCTCCTAAATATAAGATATTTGTGCCTAAACATATGGACGAGGACCGCCAAAATACACCGGGCAAGAGCTGATATGATAATGTAGCTTGGTAGCCATGAGTACTGATGTATTTTAGATAACGGCTGATCGGCGACCTAGAAATCAGGCTTGTTGACATATATATCTGAAAATTAAATACTGATGAATAAAATATAATTTCCTACATGAACATTACTTTTCCGTAAGCAACTGAACAACCTTCATGCTGAAAAGAGTGCTATAGTTTTTAGTTAGCCACTATATTTAATACATTATATAATGGCCTACACTCTCCAACTTAAATGAATTGCTTCAATTAGTAGCAAGTAATTGAATTGAGTTTACCCAACTTAATTTATCCTCAGTGCCAAATTCTAAATTAAATATTTTCATGTTCAACATTGAAACTTATTATTTCCATTATTTTGTATAAAAACTGATATTATACATGTGTCTTCGTGAAGAAGCCTCACTAACTAGTACATTTTTTTTCAGGTTTGTTATTAGATCTATCACACACTTTCTGTAGAGAGAACTGTTTTATAAATTCTGACTGAGATGTTTTTTATTTTTTCTATTTACTTTTAGATACCTTGCCACAGGGGACTCCTACAGGACAATAGCAAACAGTTTTCGTGTGGGAGTCTCCACTGTCTGCAACATTGTCCCTCAGGTGGTGGCTGCCATCTGGGACTCCCTGGTGGAGGAGTTCATGGCGGTGCCCTCGACCGAAGACTGGAGGTCCATTGCTGAGGATTTCCTGCACAGGTGGAACTTCCCTCTGGGCTGTGGTGCTGTGGATGGCAAGCACGTCCAGATGACTGCACCCCCCAACTCTGGATCCCAATTTTTTAACTACCAGGGGGATTTCTCAATTGTCCTCCTGGCAGTTGTGGACGCGAGATATCGGTTCCGTGTCATCGATGTTGGGGGGTATGGTTGGACCAGTGACGGCGGCATTCTGGCCAACTCTGCCTTCGGTCAGGCTTTGCGGGCTGGCACACTCCATCTGCCCCCTGACCAGCACCTGCCTGGAGCTGAGCAAAGAGGTCCCCAGCCCCATGTCTTCGTGGCTGACGAGGCATTCCCCCTGAGGAGGAACATGATGCGTCCCTTCCCCGGACTCGGTCGTCTGTCCCTCGAGGAGCGGGTTTTTAATTACCGCCTCTCCCGGGCCCGCCTTGTGGTGAAGGACTCCTTCGGCATCCTGACCTCACAGTGGAGGTGGTATCGCCGTGTTTTTGAGGTACGCGCTGAAGTTGTGGAGCTGTGTGTGAAAGCAACATGTGTGCTTCACAACTTCATGCGTGCTTCAGCGGGTGAAGAGCCACCTGCTGTGAGGGGTCCAGCAGCTGCAGAACTGCCACTGCATGATTTGGGTCGGGTAGCTGCCAACAACTCCTCAACAGAGGCAAGGCGTGTCAGGGATACCCTCAAAGAATACTTCATGGTGGAGGGAGCAGTACCATGGCAGCCCACAGCATGATTGAACAGTCCTTTTCAGGACTAAATTAAAACGGCTTTTTTCAAAGCCACCCACAAACCTTAAGCAAACCTTCCTTCATCCTATGTGTACATAAATGCTTCTGTATATGTGATGTTTGCCGATTTTTTTTCCTTCTTTCTCCGCAAGGAATACTCCGGAACTCAATGCACATCCTGACAATTAAAGGTCCTCTATTGTGTCTCCCTTTGGCTACTGTTTATTATAACATTTATAATAAATTATCATAACATTCTCCTGGTGTACTGGCCTGTCTCCTGGTATCCTCTCCAGGCTCATGCTACCACGATTGTGAAAGCACCACCAACATTCAAAAGTGACCAAAGCATCAGCCAGAAAGCAAAGGTACTGAGAAGTGGTCTGTGGTCCCCACCTGCAGAACCACTCCTTTATTGAGTGTGTCTTGCTAATCACCAAAGATTTCCCCCTGTTGTCTATTTCATTTACACAACAGCATGTGAAGTTGATTGTCAATCAGTGTTGCTTCCTAAGTGGACAGTTTGATTTCACAGAAGTTTGATTTACTTGGAGTTATATTGTGTTGTTTAAGTCTTCCCTTTATTCAGTGTGTGTGTGTGTAGTGTGTGTGTGTGTGTGTGTATATATATATATATATATATATTATTGATATTATAGTTATCGTTTCTGTAGTATTTTCCAAGGTCGTTAAGAGTGCAATGCATTTCAGGAATGATGGGAGCTACAATATTTGCAAGAAACAAAATTTATTGCAATAACAAAACTATTTACATAAGTGCCTGAGTTGTATGACTCAACACTGAGGGAGACAAGTACAGAAGGACCTTGTACTGAGAAGAGGGATGGAGTGCCATGGAGAGAAGGAGCGAGAGGAAGTTTAGGTTCATCCCTGGAGAAACTGCCACATGCATAAAAATGTCACATTATTTGGGGTCCACATGGTCCAAATTTAGCACAACTGTGCTATGTTCAAAAATCATCTGCATTAATTTGAGTTTTATTAATTCCTGTTTCTCTAGTGGCAGTCTTTCCAGGGATGGAGCTAAACCCAGGAGGAAGTGTGCCATGGAGGAGTAGACCCGCGGGGGTGGAGGTGGTGGCTGGTTCCGGAGAGCTTCTAGAAGCTCCAGTTCCACCTCAGATGGCTCCTCCCGGGGTCGCACTGTCCTCCTCCTTCTTGCAAGATTACACAGTTCTTAAATTAGATACCACACTGAGCTATTGTGTTGATGTGCAGGTCTACTCCTGTATACTTTGACATGTACACACCTACGGGAGGTTGTGCAGCAGCAGAGGATGAAGGAGCAGAGTCGGAGACAGATGAGGCAGCAGGTGCTTCTGATGGAGTGGACCTCTCCTCTGTGTCCTCACCATTTGTGTCTGTCAAAAAAGACATGGCAAGATAGTGCAATATTAACATTAGTCAAAGTTAATGTATTCCTTTTCATTATTAAATGTTTTTTGGCAACGTACCTTCTGTCCCCGACGTCTCCTCTTCTGGGGGTGGAGCAGGTAGGTCCTCTGCCATCTCCTCGACCTGGCCCATGTTGCTGGTGGTGGGCCGTGGAGCCACAAAGGGGTCAAGGAATGAGAGGACGGCAGAGAACCTCCACTTTTTTCCCGCACCTGCTGCTGCTCCACTCCTCTTCTCCAGCTCCTTCCTTCTCTCCTTCAGGTACGTGTCCCGCAAACCCTTCCACTTTTTTCGGCACATGTCCTCTGAAAATATAGGGATTTTTTGTGAGATGAAGTCACATGAATATTTGTGTATTGCAGAAAGAGGCAATCGGTGACAAGCAGGTTTTCCCTCAATTTTTTGGGGGGGTGGGGGGGGGTTGGAAGTGCAGTTGTAGCCTGTTTGCGGTTGCCATTTCACGGATGAATCGTGATATTGTCTTATTCTTATTATGCTTTTATGAGTTTTACTTTTAAAAGTTATAGAGAATATTTCCCCCTTTTAAAAATTAGCCCAACGACAGACAGGGTACAGCTTCACTTTAGCAAGTGACATACCGATATAAATTAGCCAAAAGACAGTAGTACAATGGCGCTATTTTAAAGTTTTACCTGCTACTCCAGTCTCCTCACTGACTCTTCTCCAGGCCAGGTCCTTCCTGTACTTGTCTCTGTAGTAATAATTAGTTGAGTCATACAACTCAGGCTTGCCACACACCGCCACTATGATTTTCTTCTCCGCTGCGGTCTTTCACCCTACGTCACAGCCACATCCAGTCCCTGATTGGTTGACGCGATGCGAATTTAGGAAAAAGTTCAAATTTTTCAACTCGTCCATCGCGCCATTCCGCTCCAGCTTCAATCCCGCTTCGCTTGCCGTGCCCCCCGCCTCCTTCGCGCCGCGCTGCTCCGCTCCTGACCGCGCCTCTACATAGGGATAACATGTAAATTGGCTGCTCCTTTCGCAGAAATCGTGTTTGGTGTGAACGAGCCATTATTTTTAGGTAACCAAAACAGAATTTCAAAAAATCCCAATTATTGTTTGACAAATTTACCTTTATAGTGGCAGGGCATTTGCTGGCTGGTAAACGCTGTCTAATGGCTGTTATTGAGACTTGGTTACCCCAAGATCTGCCTTGCAGTGTGAAACAAAGGTCCTTGTCCAGCCATGTGTCACAATTTTTGTAGCCATTTCTTCGTATAGAAAGATCAACACATGTATTTACAAAACTTGTTCCCTTGTCTTGCCTATTTTGTTGAGTGTCTTAGAAATCATGTTCATACCTAAGGAAAACAGGAAGTCATGGATCAGGAAATTAAAGTGCCGAAACCCTTATCATTATTAAAAGAGAAATAACAAAATCATCAGTTACAAGTATAGGAATTTTTAGGGGTACCAATAAATGTGGCACAAGTGATTTAGTAAAAACACATAAAATTGTTACTGTAGTATCAGGCTATCGGTGGATAGGAACCTTTGGGCTGTATTGTGTTTGGAGGGGGGGAGCGGAATAAAAGGAGTACCAGCTAAGATGGAGATGTCTCACGCGTGCTTCTGTGTAGCCTCAATATTCTATTAGATAGACATATCGGAGAACAGAACATGGTGTCAGAAGTATAGACTACTTAGTGAAGAGTGAGAGAGAACAAGTGAGAACTGAGGGCTCAAAAAAAAAAAAACAAGAAGGACAACGCCATGAACCAGTTTCAAGTCGCCCTGCCAGAAAAGTTCACTTTCAGAGCTGAAAACTGGCCGAAACGGATAAAGCGTTTCGAGAGGTTTCGTATTGCGTCTGGTTTGGAGACACAAGTGGACAAAAACTAAGTAAATACACTGATATACACCATGGGGAATGAGGCAGAGGATATACTGGTTTCCCTGCATCTAACTCTGCAAGAAGCGAGTGAGTATGAGACTGTTAAGGGATGGCTGGATGCTCGCTTCGTAGCTCGCCGGAATGTTATATTTGAGTGGGCGAAATTCAGTCAGCGCCAACAGGAGACAGATGAGTCCATTGACGGGTTTCACACCGTGTTACACTGTTTGGCTGAATACTGTGGATATGGGACATTGCATGATGAGATGGTGCGGGACAGATTCGTCGTGGGTCTGAGAGATAAAAGACTATCAGAACAGCTACAAATGGATGCTGAAATGCCACTAGAGAAGGTGTTAAACAGAGCCCGTCAGAGCGAGCTAGTAAAAAAGTAACAGGAAATGATTCATGCTAACTTCAAGTCAGACATTGCTGGCGCGCAGTTGGACCGCGTTCACGCGAGCGGAAGCGTGCGCTCCAGACAACCGAAGGCGGCGCACAAATATGTCATCACAAAAGCAACACAGGATAAAAAGGCACAGTGCAGAAGATATGGAGACACGAAAGGACACAGTATGCAGCAATGCCCTGCTAGAGAAGCAGCCTGCAATTATTGTGGGAAAAAGGGACATTTTGCTAGGGTCTGCAGAAATATAACAATGATGTTGCTATTCTGGGATCGCTTTCGGCAGAAGTTAAAGACAATCCATGGATGACATACTGATAGGCAAACATAAGACTGTATTTAAAATAGACACAGGAGCTGATGTCACTGCTGTGCCAGAAACACTGTATTCTCAGTACCAATTTGGCAAATTAGATAAGCCAAAGAAAATCCTGCAGGGACAGGGAGGCACCGGATTAAAAGTGAAAGGCATGTTTACAGCAACACTCAGCAACAACAGTGTTAGTACTGAGGAGGACATTTATGTTGTGAAGGATTTATGTACATCATTGCTGAGTGGGCGTGCTGCAATGGCAATAAAGTTGGTTGCCAGGGTAAACCAACTAGGTTTGGATTGATTGATGCTGTGAAGCAGGAGTTTCCTAAACTTTTCACAGGACTAGAACTGATGGAGGTCGAGTATAATACAGGTCCTTCTCAAAATATTAGCATATTGTGATAAAGTTCATTATTTTCCATAATGTCATGATGAAAATTGAACATTCATATATTTTAGATTCATTGCACACTAACTGAAATATTTCAGGTCTTTTATTGTCTTAATACGGATGATTTTGGCATACAGCTCATGAAAACCCAAAATTCCTATCTCACAAAAATAGCATATTTCATCCGACCAATAAAAGAAAATGTTTTTAATACAAAAAACGTCAACCTTCAAATAATCATGTACAGTTGTGCACTCAATACTTGGTCGGGAATCCTTTTGCAGAAATGACTGCTTCAGTGCGGCGTGGCATGGAGGCAATCAGCCTGTGGCACTGCTGAGGTCTTATGGAGGCCCAGGATGCTTCGATAGCGGCCTTTAGCTTATCCAGAGTGTTGGGTCTTGAGTCTCTCAACGTTCTCTTCACAATATCCCACAGATTCTCTATGGGGTTCAGGTCAGGAGAGCTGGCAGGCCAATTGAGCACAGTGATACCATGGTCAGTAAACCATTTACCAGTGGTTTTGGCACTGTGAGCAGGTGCCAGGTCGTGCTGAAAAATTAAATCATCTCCATAAAGCTTTTCAGCAGATGGAAGCATGAAGTGCTCCACAATCTCCTGATAGCTAGCTGCATTGACCCTGCCCTTGATAAAACACAGTGGACCAACACCAGCAGCTGACACGGCACCCCAGACCATCACTGACTGTGGGTACTTGACACTGGACTTCTGGCATTTTGGCATTTCCTTCTCCCCAGTCTTCCTCCAGACTCTGGCACCTTGATTTCTGAATGACATGCAGAATTTGCTTTCATCCGAAAAAAGTACTTTGGACCACTGAGCAACAGTCCAGTGCTGCTTCTCTGTAGCCCAGGTCAGGCGCTTCTGCCACTGTTTCTGGTTCAAAAGTGGCTTGACCTGGGGAATGCGGCACCTGTACCCCATTTCCTGCACACGCCTGTGCACGGTGGCTCTGAATGTTTCTACTCCTGACTCAGTCCACTGCTTCCGCAGGTCCCCCAAGGTCTGGAATCGGCCCTTCTCCACAATCTTCCTCAGGGTCCGGTCACCTCTTCTCGTTGTGCAGTGTTTTCTGCCACACTTTTTCCTTCCCACAGACTTCCCACTGAGGTGCCTTGATACAGCACTCTGGGAACAGCCTATTCATTCAGAAATTTCTTTCTGTGTCTTACCCTCTTGCTTGAGGGTGTCAATAGTGGCCTTCTGGACAGCAGTCAGGTTGGCAGTCTTACCCATGATTGGGGTTTTGAGTGATGAACCAGGCTGGGAGTTTTAAAGGCCTCAGGAATCTTTTGCAGGTGTTTAGAGTTAACTCGTTGATTCAGATGATTAGGTTCATAGCTCGTTTAGAGACCCTTTTAATGATATGCTAATTTTGTGAGGTAGGAATTTTGGGTTTTCATGAGCTGTATGCCAAAATCATCCGTATTAAGACAATAAAAGACCTGAAATATTTCAGTTAGTGTGCAATGAATCTAAAATATATGAATGTTAAATTTTCATCATGACATTATGGAAAATAATGAACTTTATCACAATATGCTAATATTTTGAGAAGGACCTGTATTGTTCTGTCACCAGCTGCGCAACCTTTCTCCCTGTCAACGCCGAGGCGGATATCCCTCCCCCTACTGCCTAAGGTTAAAGAGGAGCTCAAACGTATGCAGCAGGAAGGGGTCATCACCAGAGTGGAGGAGCCAACAGATTGGTGTGCACCTATGGTAGTTGTCCCCAAGAGCTCGGGCAAGTTGAGGATATGCATTGATCTCACAGAACTGAATAA
The DNA here is from genome assembly GCF_021462225.1 of Girardinichthys multiradiatus. Taxonomy (NCBI): domain Eukaryota; kingdom Metazoa; phylum Chordata; class Actinopteri; order Cyprinodontiformes; family Goodeidae; genus Girardinichthys; species Girardinichthys multiradiatus. The sequence continues at coordinate 33,022,994 of NC_061806.1, read as the reverse complement.
ATATGTCATGAGAGAAAAACATCCACTCCCATCAGTAGAGCACACGCTCTGACAGCTAGCAGGAGCAAAAGTGTTCTCCAAATTGGATGCCAATGCTGGATTTTGGCAGATTCCACTGTCAAGTAAGTCTTCCCTGCTCACCACCTTCATTACACCTTTTGGGCGCTATTGCTACAATCGGCTCTGCTTCGGGATTTCATCGGCACCAGAGCACTTCCAGAAACGCATGACACGGATTCTGGAGGGCCTTGATGGAGTCCTTTGCCAGATGGATAATGTCCTCATCTGGGGGACGACGCAGCAGGAGCACGATGAAAGACTGAGGAAGGCACTGTTTCGACTCCAGGAGGCGAGAGTAACATTAAATGACAAATGTGAGTTTTCTAAACGCAGAATAAAGTTCTTGGGACAAGTCATTGATGCATCAGGAGTCAACCCAGACCCGGATAAAGTGAGTGCTATAAGAGCCATGGAGGAGCCCACCAGGACTAGCGTTGTATGACCCAAATGCAGAGACATGTGTGTCAGCAGATGCATCATCGTATGGACTCGGTGCAGTTCTTCTCCAGAAACACTCTGATACAGGATGAAGGCCAGTGGCATATGCATCACGGTCTTTCAGCGACACAGAGCAGAGGTATGCTCAGATTGAGAAAGAGGCTCTCGCTTCAACGTGGGCCTGTGAGAGGTTCGCAGAGTTTCTGACCGGGAAGAGGTTCCATATTGAAACCGATCATAAGCCACTAGTTCTGCTGCTGGGGTCGAAGATTCTAAACGAGCTTCCTCCTCGCATACAGAGACTACGAATGCGACTAATGAGATTTTCTTACAGTACTTCCCATGTGGCTGGCAAAAACTACTGCTATAGCTGATGTTTTGTCCAGAGCTCCAATCCTCAACGAGTCGGGAGGACTGCAAGAAGAGGAGGTCAACTTGTATGTTGACTAAGTCATTGCATGTTTACCTGCCACGGAACCACGACTGAGGGAAATCCAAAGACATCAGGATGGCGACAGCATACTCAAACAGCTGAAAAGGTTCTGTGTGGAAGGATGGCCAGATAAATACTCTATTGAGAAAGGATTCCAACCTTATCTGACATTTTCAGGTGAACTTACTGTTCAAAAAGGCCCGCTTCTTTATGGTAGCAGAATAGTGATTCCAGCTTCTCTCAGAAAAGACATTCTATCGAAGCTACATGAGGGTCACTTGGGGATAATTAAATGTAGAGAAAGGGCCAAACATTCAGTGTGGTGACCAGGTCTCAGCAGCGAGCTGATCAAGTTGTTGGAGACCTGTGACACGTGTTGTCGGGAGAGAACTAAACACAAAGAGCCACTACTGCCCACTGAATTCCCACAAAGACCATGGGTTATCGTGGGAGCTGATCTTTTCCAATTTAAGGACAAACAATATTTGATGGTTGTGGATTATTTCTCCAGATTTTTTGAAGTTGCAAAGCTTACTTCCACAACATCAGAGGGAGTGATCGAACACTGTAAGTCCATCTTTGCACGGCATGGCATACCAGGGCGTCTCTGTTCTGATAATGGGCCACAGTTTGCTTCGGATTCCTTCAGAAGGTTTGCACAAGAATTTGGTTTCAGTCATGAAACATCCAGCCCAAATTTTCCTCAGAGCAACGGGGAGGCTGAGAGAGCTGTCAGAACTATCAAGACTCTCCTTAAAAAGGCGGGGGATCCGTATCTTGCTCTTATGGCCTACCGTTCCGCTCCATTAGCAAATGGATTCAGTCCGACTGAGCTTCTCGTGGGAAGGAGGATAAGGGCAACTGTTCCTGTTACTCAGTCGCAGCTAACACCAAAGAATATTGATATAGAAAAGCTGAGGACTGCAGAAAACAACTATAGACAGAAACAAAGACAAAACTACAACCGGAGGGACCAAGCCTGCAACATGTCACTCCTACATTCAGGGGAGAAGGTGTGGGAGACAGATCTGCAAACCAGAGGAACAGTAGTGTCTGGAGCAGTGTCACCTCGATCCTACATCATCGAGACACCCAGAGGCATTCTGAGAAGGAATAGCTACCACCTTTCACACACTCCTGGAGCAACTGGAACATCCGTTGTTCCACACGAGACACTACCTGAAGAAAATCTTCACAATTCTCAAAAAACACACCTGTTCCAGATGAAGACCAGCAGGAGGTTAGCCATCAGACTCCACCACCTGAGAGTCGAGTTTCACTGAGAAGTAGGAGACCCTCAGCCTATCTGGATGATTATCTTTGTTCATAGGAACTGAGTGAGTTTCCTGCATGGGGCAAAATAATCCCCACGCTCAGATAGAGGATTTGAGTAGTCCACCCCTCTCTCTTAGTAGCTAAAGTTAAATGTTATAGAGATTACTTTAATGTTCTGAGATTTATATATATCTTAGTTCTAATGCTGGACTGTGACTGGAAAGAGATTTAAGTTTGTGCACTGTTAGTGTAAAATAGATAAACAGTAATAACAAGTTAGGTTCTAGCACATTCTGCTGTGGAAAAATACTAGTAAGGTAGTGAGTTAATCTTGGGTATCCCACAGGATGCATCTTTCTGGTGTGTTATTTAAGTTTACATTTCTACATGTTCTTATATAGACCTTTATAACAAATCCAATTCGGAAAGGGGGATGTAGTATCAGGGTTATCTGTGGATAGGAACCTTTGTGCTGTATTGTGTTTTGGAGGGGAGGGGGGGGGTGGGCAGAATAAAAGGAGCACCAGCTAAGATGGAGTTGTCTCACACGTACTTCTGTGTAGCCTCAATATTATATTAGATAGACATATCGGAGAACAGAACAGTTACCATGTTTTTTTTTTTCCACACTCAAAATATGAAATCAAATTAAAGACTAGATTTTTTTTCTTCAGTGCTACTGCAATAACACACCTTTATCAGGCGTGCAGATAGATGTTGATAAGAAATTACAAAATTTCAAGCTAACTCTAGTAGATACTTCAATGCAGTTCTACTGTGGTTAGAGAAAAATAGGACTTACCTCTTTCTTTTTTTCCTTCTTTCTACAGCTCCCCGTGGCGTTGGGCTGTTCGCCTCAGCAGGCAGTCCTTACCATCACTCTCAAAGCTATAAATGACTTCTTTACGCTCTTCTCTCAATTTGGTTTCTAAAATATTATTATTCTTTTTCTGCCTAATTTCATTTCCATAATTGTTATTTTCTTGGACAAGAGATGCACTGTTTGTATAAGTGCAGGAGCAGTGAATTTTACAAGTGGTTTGTGATAAATGAGTAATAATGATAATGAAAAGTCATCATGAAATGGTAGCAAAAAGTCAAAAAACATTTCCACTCTTTAGTTTCCACTTGCCTCATTTTATTGAATAACTCTGTTTCTATGTCTTGTGCCAAAGTTTCATCTTAAAAAAATGGGTAAGGATCCAAGCTGTATTCCTGGTAACAGAGTACATTTTAACTTTCACAATAGCAGCATCTATTTTAGGGAAAATGTACAAAAGCTTCCACTTTGCTCCTTTCAAAACAGAATTCCGCAATCGAGATGATAGGAGACTTAAAGCAGACGGACCCGTCAATCTTTTTTTCATTTCAGTGTGTCACTTCACTCGGTTTGCCTTCTGCTTCCCGCTGAGCATCTTACCTTCCGAGATCTCGTTGTTTTCTCGTGTGACATCGCTCTTTTTTCCCCCTAGGGTCTGAGCTGTTTCAGAGCCTAATTGCTGAGCTGGAAAGAAGAATACACAATGAAAATAAAATCTATGTTAATGAATGGAAGGAGATAAAATAAACTAGGAGAAAAGACAAAAAAAGTAATGTTTAGTCCTTGGCTAAACTGAATTTATTAAACTAAATCATATTTTACAGAAAAACAATGGCCCAAAAAACTGAAATATTTCTCTGAAATTAGCACAACTAAAATACAACATGTTTTAATTAATTTAGGCTAGCATCGCACACCAAAGAATAACCTACATTTTTACATTTTGTCACATTACATCTAAAAACCTTAAAGTGTTCTGTTAATGATGTTCCAACACAAAGTAGTGAAAATCTGTAAAGTGGAATACAAACTTACTTTTAATGTTTTTACAAATTAAAATCTGACAAAGTGAGGCATGCATTTCCCCGAGCCATTACTTTACAGCTCCAGTAGTGTGGGGCATGCCTCCACCAGCTTTGCACATCAAAGACTGAGATTATTTAGCAAAGTGTTTAGCAAAACAGTTCAAATAGATTAGCCAGAGGGCATCTGGGAAAACTGATATACCCAGATGGTCACAGATTCTCAATTTCACTGCAATCTAGACTTTGAGTGGGCCATTCCAACACAGACAAATGATTAGATCCAAACCATTCAATTGGAGCTCTGGCTGTATGCCAATTTTCTTTTTCTACCGGAAGATGAACGTCTGCCCCAGTGTCAAGTCTGTCACAGCATTTACAGCTTCTCTCCCAGAATTGTTATGAATCTAGCTCAATCCATCTTCCTATCAGCTGTAAACTGCTGCAGAGAAGTATCCCCACAGCATAAAGCTGTCACCACCATGTTTTACCATGTGGATGGTGTGTTTAGTTTGAACACTTTAAACCTATTTACAACTTTAACCTTGACTTGTGCAGAGTTTTCCTTGGTTTCCATTATACTAATTATTCACTAATGTTCTGTAACAAACCTATGAGGCATTCACAGAACAACTGTATTTACAATGAGATTACGTTACACACGGGAGGAATCTATTTGTACTAAGATGACTTCTGAATGTTTATTTGGGCTCTCAGACTGATGGGGACTGAATACAAATGCATACGGCATTTTTCAGATTTGGATGTATTTTACTTTTACTTTGCAACTGTATGTTACATTGTGTTGGTTTATCGCATAAAATATGAATTCAGTACATTTAAAATGTTATAAAGTTGAGGAATAATAAATTTTCTAAGGCACTGCACCAAATAAATGGACGAGTAAGTAGGTGAGATCAACAAATGCGCAGTTATGCAATGCTATCTGTCTACTCTCCATGAGCATAAGATTATTCAGGGCTAAATCAAAGCTATATAAAACCACCCCTTTGCACCTGTGGTTTTATGCATGACAGACAGTTTAGATGCTCAGCGTGTACTGATTTCTGTTTTCCAGCACAGCAAGGAAATGCCAGCAAGTCTATGAATGTCAGTGTCTGAAACAAAGCAAACACTTGGCCTATTTCTGCATATTTCCCAAAACCCACAGTAAACTCAGACATGCTGTTGTTATGCCTCTGCAACCCAAAACTGAAAAAAAAAAAAAAAAAAGGAAATCAATACTTTTAGAGGATGTTATTTCACTTTGTACCACAAAAATCAAAAACACATAGCATAATCACCACCTTAAAACTGAAGCTTTGTAAAACATATATCAAATAAATAAATTGTATTTACAAGGCACACGTTTTTCTAGAAAAGCAGATAAAAAAATAGAATTAACAAGAAATGCCTCCTTGCACAAGCAGACAAAACAGAATCACTCTGTAATGTACATTTCTAAGTCTGATGATGCAAATGAGTTTGCAGTTAAATAAGCATAAGCCTAATGACCTCAGTGAGCTGTTGCAGCTGGCTGATTGACAGAAAACATGGTCCCAACAACATAGAGCTGGCAGCTGGAACAGTAACAAATGATTGCAGTCCTCCTTCCAGAGGGTAAATCCAGGCAGATGCGTTTCAAATTCGAGGTCATTCAAAACAAAATGGGAAGATTGTCAAAAGGAATACAAGCAGGTGTACTCTGATTTTCGTTTTTAGAACACCCTACACTTATACATCGGCTAATGTTAGATAATGTTCTCTTAGAAACTTTAACTTAACTGTTTTTTGTGCCTACACCATGGTGCCTGTTTTTTTATATATGGGTAAAATGAAGATCTAATGTCTCCTGGGACAAATACATTTAACACCCTGATGAAAAGATCTTCTAAAAACATAAAAAAGGGTGTTTCAATTTATTTGTGTTCTTTTATTTTTTTTATAAAGCAGTCTTTATTAAAGGGTGCCTCCGTTTAGCAGTGTATTTGGTATATTGCCCTTGGAGCATTACATTCATCAAGGGGCAATTTGCTCATAAGAGATACAGCACCACATAAATGAATCTCTGAGTATTTTACAGTGTTTTAAACACTTCGATGAGATTCTACAGTGGGTTGTGGGGACTTGTGATGCAGCTTAAACTGAGGAAACAAAGGTTGTTTAACATCCCTCACAGAGAAGCGAAGATGAGACGCAACTGAGCAAAGAAACAACTGTGCTGTATTATGATGACAAGCCCCCACTGTGTGCTCTTGGCGTACAGTTCCAAACTGTGAGGCCTACAGGTCTAGTAGTCACACCCCAATCAGACAGCAGGTACTCTGCTAATCACAGCTGATGGAGAACGCCACCTGTGCCTTTACTGACTGGTGCTGAGCTAAGCTGAGTCACATCAAGTGCAGTTGGCTGTTTTCTGTCACATTTTAAACATTTTCACTTGGTCAATTTTTCTTAAACTTTACATTCACATAAACCCCAAAAAAGGGAATATTAGCATTTATCTGGTGAGTTTTCAACACAAGCCACATTAACTGAAGTACTGTTTCCTCCTTTAGAAGCTCTCAGCTTCTGTAGCACTCAGGGTTTGGGATCAGAGTTTAAGTGTCATACCTTCATATTTTCCTTGAAGAGGTTTGCTCTCCTTCCCCTTGTTCACAGCGAAGATCTTAAAGTTGTATTCTTTTGAGGGGTCAAAATCTTTGATAACCAGATTTGTTTCCTGCTTTGCTAGTTCAACCCCCTTCTGTTGTCCACCTGTTTCAGGGCGAGAAAAGCAAAACAGGAGGACAAATGTTAAATAACCAGAATCAAGGTCCCACACATCTATCATGAGGGTCCTTTACAATATTGTGCAAAATTAGTTATGCACCTTATGGTTGCAATGTAACATCGCAACACAAAACTCACTATATTTCTTTAGGATTTTATATATAAAATAGACCAAAAATTGGTAGTCCAAGGAAGGAGAAGTTTTTTAAAGTGGAAGGAAAATAATAATTATATAAACAAATAAAAATCTGAAAAGTGTGGCATGCATTTGTTTTAGCCCTTCACTCTGCCTTTAAAAGTCTGCTAATTAGTAAACAGAGTCTAGCTGTTTATAATTCAGGCTCAGAAAACATACAATTGTTCTGTGAAGGCCTTAAGTTTATTGGTCCCATGCATTGAGCTATGTGGGAGGTAAGCAAATCACTGAACACTGAACGTCACCCTGAACACACCATCCCCACAGGGAAACATGATAGTGGTGGCATCATATTGTGTTGATGATTTTCTTCAGCAATCCTCCAGTAGGTCTAGCTATATGCTTAGGGACCCTGAACAAACAGCCAAAGCTACAACAGAATAGTTCAGATTGAAGTTTAGTCGTGTGTTAAAGCAGTCACATCCAAGTTCAGATGTAAATTCAATTAAAAGTCTGTGGCAAGACTTGAGACTTTATTTTAACACACTCATTCTATTACTAAGGTAAATTCTGTAATGTGACAAAAAGTGAAAAAAAAAGTTTATTCCCCATCATCTTGGACAGTGGGGGTTTAAAAACATCCTTCTTTGCAAATCTTTCCCCAACACTATCCAAAACTTTCATTTCAAAAAGGCTGAAAACAAATCAACAATATTCATGAAGACCCTTTGACATGTTCAACTGTACAGGCTGCATTCATAATGATTTGGCCCACTCATCCAAGAACATGACAGATCCTGAATTTCAAACCTGTTTACAGCAGTCGGAAAAAAAAGGATGAAAGATATCCAAATTAATACATTTAGATGCAAATGAAGGTGGTAGCACTGGTAATTTAAATCTGTTATTGACAAGGAGAAATTTGTCAATGTTTCACATCTTTGGCAAACACAGCTTTCATTGAAACAGTTTTAGCCTGCAATTACATCATTCATTGTTCATGCTCATCATAAAAAATGACACAAGATCAAATGAACAACACGCTTCTGCTTTTACTGTCTTCAGAAACACGTTTCTGTGTATCACCACCTTGTAATATTTGAGACAAATTACTGAGATGAGACACAATTTGTCCTCTTTTTTTCTGCTTCCATTTTCCCTCTCCTTGCTATTAAAATCAGTTTCAGAATAAATTACTGTCTGATGTTGTTGTTAATGTGACCACAGCTTTACAGAGTTCACAGAACTTTAGTAATCTCCATGTAATTATATAGATTTAAAATCAGAATAGACACTGTTCTCTTTTCTAACAAAGATCTAAAGAAAGAAAGAAAAATCTTTGATAGAAAATCTTCTTATCTCTCAAACAGTAATTAAACCTGACAGCCAAATATTTACATCCTTCTAAACAGGACGTCTTCACAATGCAACCTGAATGTCTGCTTGCATTACATAGATAAAAAAAATCAGATTTTGAGACATTTGCACAGTGAAGTGTAGGTCATGCCAATAAGGAAGTCCTTTATGAACATGAGTGGATCATAACAATCTGTTTTATTGAATGAAAAAGAGTCAAGTGAAACAAGATGAATTATGAAGAAAAGCACACAAATGAAGTTAGATAAAGAAAAAATTCAAGATGTCCCTTTTACAGAATTATGGAAAAGTATTTATTTATTTTTAACAAATAAAAAACTGAAAAGTGGGGCGTGCAATATTATTCAGCCCCCTTGCGTTAATACTTTGTAGCGCCACCCTTTGCTGCAATTACAGCTGCAAGTCGCTTGGGGTTTGTCTCTATCAGTTTTGCACACCGAGAGACTGAAGTTCAGTGAGGTTGGATGGAGAGCTTTTGTGAACAGCAGTCTTCAGCTCTTTCTACAGATTCTCAATTGGATTCAGGTCTGGACTTTGACTTGGCCATTCCAACACCTGGATACGTTTATTTGTGAACCATTCCATTGTAGATTTGGCTTCATGTTTTGGATCATTGTCTTGTTGGAAGATAAATCTCCGTCCCAGTCTCAGGTCTCTTGCAGACTCCAACAGGTTTTCTTCCAGAATGGTCCTGTATTTGGCCCCATCCATCTTCCCATCAATTTTGACCATCTTCCCTGTCCCTGCTGACGAAAAGCAGGCCCAAACCATGATGCTGCCATCACCATATTTGACAGTGGGGATGGTGTGTGTTTAAACTTCTCCACAACAGTATCTCGGACTTGCCTGGTGTGTTCCTTGGTCTTCATGATGCTCTCTGCGTTTAAACAGAACCCTGAGACTATCACAGAGCAAGTGCATTTATACGGAGACTTGATTACACACAGGTGGATTCTATTTATCATCATCAGTCATTTGGGACAACATTGGATCATTCAGAGATCCTCACTGAACTTCTGCCGGATAATATTGCACGACCCACTTTTCAGTTTTTTATTTGACACATCCAATAAATTTCATTCTACTTAACAATTGTGTCCCACTTGTTGATTCTTCACAAAAAATTTGAATTTTATATCCTTATGTTTGAAGCCTGAAATGCGGCAAGAGGTTGACCAGTTCAAGGGGGCCGAGTACTTTCGCAAGGAACTGTAGGTATAAAGTATTTATGAAAGCAGAAAAATAAAATAAGAAAAGACTTACAAAATTTGAAGTGTAAGGCAGTTGGTCACTATGCACTCATATGGGGACATACTGGCCCATGAATGCAGCCTTCATTAAAGTTATAGCAAAGTATAGTAAGATAAAGTAGTTGAACAATTTTATATTCTATCAGGGTATAATTTAATATGAGCAACATTTTGAATTTGCACATTTTGTTTAGTTAAGTTTGACTAACATAAAAACACAATCTACACCAGCAGGTTTAAATGAGCATAGTATTAGTATTCTTTAGAATTTTGTGAATTTTGAGATTATTGAGGATTCTTTTAAAACATAATTTGAAGTAGGGGTATGTCAACCTGGTAATATTTGACAACGTTGTATTCAGATGCAAATGCCTACTTTGAAAATAAAGCAGAGAATATGGGTGGGGGATTTCCCCCTAATTATTACTAAAAGACAGAGTAATGGGGGGTTGAGGATTCAATACAAAAACTATGAAATTAGGTAATATTAAACTGTGATATAAGGGGTAACCAGACAGTGTTTAGGACTGATGTTTATCCCAAAGTTATTTAACGTATTAATGAAAGGCCTGCTTTTAAATATATCGGGTATATTTTATGACAACAAAACTATTAAGTAAATAAGATCACATTTATGAGGATTTGGATGAATCAGAATACATCTCATGACATAAAATCAGAAACTAATTTATGTTGGGATGAAATTGTGTTTAAAATGTTGACTGAGAAACATCTGGGTTTAATATGTGTGATTTTAACTACTTTGAATTTGTCCAAGTGAAAGGTTCACTCGGACAACATTGCAAACACCCCTCTAATCAGCTCTCTCAGTATATAGGCAAACAAAGACTGCAGACAGTGTGGCAAGATTTAAGCAGAAGAAACTGCAGTTATCCTGTTATCCTGATATTTTACTGTGAGGCAGAATTTCCTCATATCCCTAAAACTAAACTGTTATACTAATGGTTATTTAATTTTACCAAATACTTTATAAATGTATGTGGTTCAATAGATCTTTGACACAGCAGCATGTTGGCCAGTTAGGCTTGCTTCCTTCAAAGATGCTACAATGAAAGTTTTAACATAAAATTCTACTTTACGGCTGTTTCTTAAGCAACCATGAAGCACAGTTTACAAACCCACTTCATACCATTTTGCATTCCTCAAAACCTTGAAACTATCACCTAATAAGGAAAAAAAGCTCACTTTGGATGGTTTTATTTGACAGTGATGTGATCTTTGACATTTTGAAGCCCTGTGGCATCACAAATCTAAGGAGTGCAATGTTTGGTTTTATTAGTACCTGGGGGAATGACAGCTTACACTAGCAGCAAAGAGTACAACAGATGGAAATATGAACAAACAGGGAAATGTATAAACCAATACCCAATGCGCAAAGAAAGCATTAACCGCAAATAAAGATCAAATAAAAGAAATATGTATTCCACATCTAAGCTAGCAAAATTGGCTTTGCTGGTATGGAAAATGCACAAGTCAGCAGTTTGCAAACTGACTTTAGCAAACGCTTCTGCTTCCTGACTTAAAGAGATTACATCCAAAACACATTAACTGAAAAGTCCGGGAGTAACAAAGCTGTTTAGTTAAGTTTGTGATGAAAGAGAAGTCCCTATTCTTTCTTAGCTTTCTATGTGATTAAATTCAATTTGTCATTTAGTCTGCTGCTTGATTCAGTTGCCATAGAACAAAACATCCCAGGTGGGATCAATAAATCTTCTTGAACTGACAGCTACCAAAGCCAATTTCTTCAAGAATCTAATTTCCAGCTGCTGCTCCTGTAAAATGACTGACAGCAAAGACCAACTTGCTTCAGCACTTTTTTGAAAAGAAGACATATCCTTAAAATAAGATTTCTTAAAAGTGAGGCTTTAAATAAAATTATAATAATCACTTCGGCCTGAATTTCAGGAAGTAAGATTGTCCTGTTTCCTTTTTAACTATGACAACATAAAATACACAAACCTACTTCTGGTAAACAGCAACACTTTATACCCAAGTAATTAGCCTCTTTCATTGTCAGGAAAATGTTTGCCTTGTCAATTAAATATGTTTGTAAATTCACTAAAAAATCTAGAAAAGAGATTAAAAAGAGGTGTATTTGTGTTATTAGAGTTAAATTATGGAAGAACGCAAGTATGGATTTACAAACGTGTAATTCATTATTAGTTTTTAAAAAAATGAAAAATGGGACAATATTGTCTGTAGTTGTCTGTATTGTTGACAATAAATTATTTAATGATTGACTCAGTGAATAAATAAATAGATAAATAAATAAAAAAGCTAAAGCAAAGCAAAGCTAATAAAAGCATGCAGTTCAAATTTCTTGTTTTTAACTGTTTTTCTTTAAATAATGTCTGTACTAAGCAATTTTCTTTGTTAAATGAGCAGCACAGGCCTTCCTTGGTGTATTTGCAAATATTTGAGAGAGAAACCTATTAAAGTAAAGAGAAAAAAAGATAAAGAGAAAAAAAAATAAAGCTGCTCTTATACAGTAATTTCTTGTAATATAGTACTAAAAAGAAATTGGAACTGTCTCAAATCAGTATTGGCAGGTGAAAACTTTACAAAATGCAGATATTAAAAATTGGCTGCCAAATTTTAATTGGTACGTTTCTACAAACAGGCAATATTAAAAATATTACAAGAAATGATATTTCAGCTTTTACATGCAAAGTTACAGTAGTAGAGGGTTTTAAAAATGTGACAAACACTGAAGCAAGGCTTCAATTTAACAACCAGAAAAAATGCCCGGAGGCTAAACATACAAGGCAACATGGAAATAAAACATTAACGTTTTTGTTTTTAGGTCCAAAAGTTGTTCTGTTTTTTTGTTTTTTTTTTCGTTTCATTTATCTTGCCTTGATGCCTCTACAGCTCCATCCTTCTTCCTGCCCTCTAGCATCTCCATCATTTTACACTCCTATGTCACTCCTTCTATTTAACCGAGGCCTCCCTGTGGTCTCAGGGGACAACTACCTGGGCTCACTGCACCTTATCTGACATTTTCTCCATTAATGTCATCAAGCAGATAGACCAAGCAACACCAGAAGCTACAGGTTTACTCTGCTGCTGGCTGACAGTGAAACTAATAACATAGAGGATGACATACACCCTGAAAAAACAGGTGAGATTGAATTACCTCCTGTGGTGAGGTAAACAGGGAAAGTTACTGATATCCAGCAAGTCTGTAACTGCAGCTAAGGTTGCAGAAAAAAAAAACTGTTTTAAACACTGACCTGATGTATAACAGATGTAATTTATCACAGAAAACTACTTTTCTGCATTATTCATTCCAACACAGTTTAGTATATTTTAATATGGCTGTGTTTTCGATGTGATACATTTGAATTTATTGTGATTTTGTTTAATCCACAAAGGGTCAAATCATAAACATACATACACATACTAATAATATTTGGTTAAATGTTCTTTAGAACCTCAGCCACAGGGTTTGTATTGCTATGAAAACGTTTTTTGGCCCAATTGTGGCTGGATTTTTGACCAGTTTGGGACTGAGCTTTGGGAAAGCCACACCAGAACAATAAGTTTTTAGCATCTGATCCAAACTGATGGAAGGTTAGGATGCTCAGACGAAATCCAGAACCCACACCAAGTATCATTCCTGCCCTAAACCGGAAACTGCTGGAACCACAGTGATGTTGCTGACAGCAAAGCTGGTTTTCTACAGAACATGAGGGTCCTGACCAAAAACGAAATCCCCAGTACAAAACTGACAACTTCAAGCATTACTGGAATCTACAGCTAACCACAGGGACAAGCCAAATACATTACATATGGTAGAGTTTTATAGATGACAAAGCTTGAGCTAATTGGTAACAATAGCAGGAAGTTTCTTTTGGGATACTCAAAGAGAGGCTTTTAACTCTAGGAACAATGGACCAACTGTCAAACATGGTGCAGGTAGCATCATGGTGAGGGTCTGCTTTGCTTAGGTGTTCTGGGCTGTTTTCAAAAAGTTTATTTTATTGAAAATGTTGTTATTAAGGTTTACATCGCAACGGTAAAAATCAATAAGTCAACTTTTAAGACAAATAAAGACTATCTCAACTGTCTCAAGATGCTCTATCACTGTTAAATTATTCTTTTCAATAAATAAAAATTATTATATTTAAATTATTTAATGACTCTGTTGCATGGGCATTTTTTCATTTATGCCACATTATGCACACATGATGTGCTCAGTATTATTGTTCAGAACAGTCTGGAAAGTGTGTTTTCATAGAGCCACTTGAGAAGCATGAAGCAGAAGCACAGACACAACACATGATGGCAAGCTTAACTCATCCCCACACCTCGCCAAGGAATCAAGCACATGGTTTGGCATTGGCAGCGAGGAATGAAAAATAGACAACATAGAGGCATCAATCAAGGAAACATGTAGCAGAAACCAACTTCTTAGGCGGTGATACCTTTGAAACAGACCAGCGTTTTATCAAATATGCCTCCCACATGTGCTAGTAAGCCAAATGAAAATGCATAATGATTGGTTTTTGGAACACTTAGGTTTAGGCTTAGGTTGGTGAGGCAGATGCTTCTGTGACAATGCACAGCACCCTGAAAGCACCACCTCAACAGTAAAAGAAGGTAGTAGCAGTACCATGCTGTGGGGATGCTCTTCTTCTGCAGGAGCTCACAAGCTAGTGAGAAAATTTGAAAACCATGTTTCCATTTGCCCCTTTACTTCAGAGACCTGGTTACACTCATCCATAGCGGGTTCTGCGACTGAGCTAGCAGGTTACACTGCACAGTGCCTGAACAGGACACGGGACTTACAGTAAGAACAGAGGGGGGGGGGGGGGGGGTCTGTGTGGACATTAATAACAGCTGGTGTACTAGCAATGACTGTAGACGGTCACTGCTCTTCAGACCTGAAGTATATGACTGTTGAATGCAGTCCAGGCAAATGGCTGTCCCGGGCCTGCCAGTCTTATTGACTTGCGGCCAGTGGCACTGACTCAAACAGTGGTCATTAAATGCTTTGAACATCTGGTCAGGGCCCACATCACATGACTTGTCCTCAAAAGCTTTGGCCGCCACCACTCTGCCCACAGGGCTCATACATCCACTGAGGATGCAGTAGCCACAGCCCTCCATGCTGCACAGTCCCATCTAGAGCAGCAGCTGAGTTATGTGCAGCTGCAGCTTTTGTGGACTATAGCTCAGCATTCAATACCATCATCCCCACACACTGGTGTGGAGAGGGTGGCTGACTTCCGCTTTCTGGAAGTGCACATCGAGGAGAACATGACCTGATGTGTGGACACCTCTGAGCTGCTGAAAAAGGTCCAGCTGAGACTGTACTTCTTGCGGCTGCTTAGAAAAAATAACATCACAGAGACCGCTGGTGTCCTATTATCTGTGCTCTGTTGAGAACATAATGACCTACTGCATCTGTGTGTGGTACACTAGCTGTACAAAGGCACAGAGGTAAGGGTCATTAACGCAACTCAAAAAGATTGTCGACTGCCTTCACCCCACAGGAGATTCAAAAACAGTTTCTTTCCAACAGCAATAGCTAAATCTGTACAGCCAGAATCTGAAGGGAAATGCAATAATAGTAGTAGTACAATCAGTATAAATATGTGTATTTGTGTTTTTATTTTATGTTTTAAACCAATTACTTCTATTTTTTTATTTACAAAAATTATAAATTTTGTATGCACTGACCAGATAGAATTTTTTCAATTTTATTGTATTTCTGAAGATGACAATAAAGAATATTCTATTCTATTCAAATGCCAAGATCTTAATAAATATCCCAACAAAATGAGCCAAATTAGTCTGTAGCTTAATGCATAATATGGCAGTGAGGATAAGAACAAGAGAATGAGTCATTATTAGATGGCTGCAGAGCTTGACAAGCAGACAAGCCAAGTCTTATGTTGAATGTTAGAGCAGGAAACCATCTAAAACATACAGACCCATAGAACATTTGTATATTTTTTTGTCTGGCACAGTCAATTTAGAAAATTACTCTTAACAAGTGGGAAAGAAGCCTTTGTTTGATGATCTAATCAATCTTTCAAAAGATTACAAAGGGCAATAAGAACAAAAAATACTGTTTTTGTTTTATTGCTCAGCACTTATTAATATGAATCAAAAATTAATTATTCTAATTGTTGGTTTTAAAACAGAAAACCCATCACTGATTTCAGGCTTTAATCCATTTGATTGTATTAGATTTAACTGTAATTCAACTTCTTCTTGTGAGGAAAAGCCTGTATTGACTGTAGCCTCTCAAGACTAAAAAAAAGTATTCAGACAAATCTTCAATGGATGATTAACTGTTGAGTGTTTGAAAACAAACCGCTTGAAGGGTACATTAATACATTTTCACTGTCGTTCACTCAGGTTGGTCACAGGTTTGTACCATGGCAGCCAATGTAACTGGAGTATCAAATATATTCCACCCTGTCTGCTGTAAGGTGTCACTTTTTCTGCAAAATGACTTATGAACTCACACACAGATAAAATGCTGATTAATTCTCCCTGAGGGAATGGCGCTTTGCTTTTGCATTTTACTGTTGCATAACAACATTTATAAGAACCTGGAAAAGACAAACATTTAATTAATCTATTACTAAAATGTATTAATATTTTAATTTTCACTAAACAAAATATCCCTTTATGCAACAATTACAATGGAGGGGCCCTTAAATATAGCATTAGCCAATCCAGCTGTCTGAGAAATTATTGCCAGGTTACTGGGTATGAAGAGGGGTTAACAGTGTGAACAGGACCGGACAGGAGAAGAATATTATTTAACAATTCTTTGTAATATTTCTTTGAACTGATCAAGTTGAAACAGGAAGGCTTTAAATGGAGAAAAAAAATGTGGCTGGGTTTGCTGAGGTTTTCTTTCAGCATTTCTGTTGTTTGTCTTGTTTTAATTTTATGTTATAAACACATGCTTGTGCAAATACTTGGCTCAAACACCAAGAAAAGGATCATGGGAAACATACACATCTTTCAAGATGAAAACAAGATTGGATCTCTATGCCTAATCTTACCTGGACGTGTGGTGTAAATGACCTTGTAGCCTTCGAAATCTCCTTTTGGTTCTTTCCACGATACCTCAAGCTTGTCCTGTCCCAGGACTTTTACACGAAATCTCCGAGGTGATGAGACTGGTCACAGAAAAAACGAAATAAGCTGTATTAAATGACTGCACGATCAGAAATATTATGTAAGAATCTGTATCCAATGCAAATTTCAATAAAACAGTCTCATGCATCAGATAATTTCCATATTTTTGGTTAATACTGGAAAACTTCAGTTGTCATCAATGTCTGTACCATAACATTGAGGGGAGTTCAACGTTATGCTCACAAGTTATTAAAAAACCCTGATGATCCTTACTAGTTTTCAACCAGTGCCTTACAAATTTTTTCTAACAATTTGAAATATATATATATATATATATATATATATATATATATATTGTGATAGACCAACACCAAGTATTACATAATTGTAAACTGGAAAATGATACATGGTTTAGAATTTGGAGTTTTTCTTTACCAGCTTTAGTGTAGAGATAAGATGTAGAATTGTAGAGATCTTTCCTTTTTTCTTTGCAGAATAGCTCTAACATTGATATGCTTTGATATGTATTGTTGTCCTACTAGAAGGTAAACCTTTACTCTAGGCTTAGGTTTTCTTCCACTACTGCCCTCTATATGAAAAACAACAAGGGTGTGCATACTTTTGAACAACACTGTTAATCATTACGCTGCATGAGTTGCAGAATGTGCCCTCCATCAATTTTCACTCAAGCACAGTCAAACCGAGCACAAAACTGTAAAAGATTTACAGTACATGTGATTGAACTCCCTCCAGAGTTATGGTGCCATTGAGACAATCACTCTGTTTTTGTCAGGAAATGGAAAAAACAGGATATACTGTATCTCATCCATGTGGAGGATACACATCAGAGATTAGATAGAACAGATGTCACATTAAAAGGCCCCAAAGTCCCATTCTCGTCCTCTTTCTTGTCTTCCTTAATTGTGCTTGTCTCTGTGGGGTATGACAGGTCTTGGTTGTGCTCTTCTTACTATCGATATCAAAGTGACGTTCCTGCCTGTCATTCTGATTAGTTGTTGGCCCTTTTAGATGTCTAGAGGCCTATACCCCCACTTTTCACCCAACTATTTTCATATTCATTTATTTTCACCAGCGGGCACTCTCTTAGCATTTCCTCATCTGTCCCCCTGCCATTTTTCATATGACTGATCCATAGCTTTACTGATCTCAGGACGTCTGTTCGCTTTGAAATCCATGAGAGAGGAGAGAAGGACAATGAAAAGGAGAGAATGTGACTTTAATTCAAAAAAATACTTTATTAACCCAAAGGGAAATTAAAAGAAACTTAAAGAACAAAAGGTACCAAAGGGAAATGCACTGGAATAGCAATGCCAGTGCTATTCCTCTCCTGTCCAAGCCAGGATAATTCAGATGTAAATCACAGAATAACGTGATCAAATAAACTCCACAAAACCCGAAACTTTTTACAATTGCCTTCACCTGTGTAGAGACTTACAGAAAAGTCAACAACACTGTAGGTTGAGTTTTTATACAAACATTTGAGGGTATAACCACTTTTGACTGGTTTTCTGCAGTGTTGTTAAGTTTTCATAAAAGACACAGGTTAAAACTCTGGAATATGGTTATTGTAAAGAAAAACAATGAAAGGAACCACAAAACCAGATCAACAACCACCCTATCATTTCCACACCACAGGAGCCAAATCCCGCACAACAAAAATGCATCTAGACGGAGCACATTCCCTTGTTAAATTTAATTGACTACAAAGAAAAAAAAAAAACCCAGGGGTTGTAAAATAAGATATAAAGCCCACAAACTAGTTTCTGTGTTTGTGCCTTCATTATGAGGTGAACAGTCTGCTGCTGCCAACTTCTTTAAATACCTACACAATGACTGACGCCTCCTGAAGCTTTGATGCTCTGAAGCAAAATACACAAGAGGCTTTTAAGAAGGGTTCACTCAAAACAACCAAATGGGAATTAAAAAATGCTCCATTTAAAATATTTTTTTGATGTTGCATATCTGTTTGGAACAATATGCACATTTGCTGCCTTTAAACATAACATGAAAATAAACACTGGCCAGTTTTCGGTTATGAGGTATATCATAAATAGTAAAAAAGAAAAAATCTAACTTTCTACAAGCTACCTAAAGAGCAGAAAATATGGCTAACTGATACATAATCAGAAGCTAATCAGGCTCCCAATTTTACATTACAAAAGTGAAAAGGAAAAATGTACATAATTTTAACTTTTATTTATTTATTATTCTTTTTCACGTGTCCTGTCTTGGCATTTCAGGCATACCATATAGAGAAGCCAAGGCAGATTTGCTCTGCAAAGAGGATATCTCAAGGTGGTCTCCTATTTGCGTCATGGACTTTATTAAATCAAACATGCATTCGACTTTGGACAGGCGGCATTGCTGTAATAGTAACCTATGTTTGTATGACCTTCAACCACTTGGATTATTTGGGTGCTAAAAAGTTTTAATTTTAAATTACTTACATTAATGATAAGTGAAAAGGAATGAGTAGCAACAGTGCTTACATTTTTTTTTTCAAATAAAACAATTACTTCATGGAATACAGTCTGAAATGTTTGGTTTAAATTCTTGTTTTAGAAATGCAGTACTGTGAAGCTGTGTTACTTTTGTTCAGGGTTATCTGTCAGAATCTCATACCAACCCATGAATGTACAATTTTGTTGAAAGCTGTGATGACAATATCCATAAGCCCACATTTTTCTGACACTTTAGTTCTTTATGATTACACGATGTCTCCACCACTCCCTATGATCTACTTTGTTATTTAAACAGATAGATACATTTTATAAAAGTCCTGAAACGCAAACTGTTGCACCTTGTCAAAGATTTTGTGCGATAAACAAAATGTAGTGCCCAAATGTGAAATGGAAATAAAATAATACATGGTGTTAAATTACGTTTTAACAAAACAATGTGAAAACCTCAGAATGCACTTTTGTATTCACCCCCCTCACACATTCATTAACTTAGTTTTGAAAAACAAATCATCAAAAAAAGCAGTTCTAACTTTTTGTTCCCTGTCCTTTTGCATCAATTTGAAGAGACTTTAGTGGTCTATTTTAGATTTTTTTCTGCATTTCCCTACATCTTTCTATGCAACCCTGGGTTGAGTAACACTGATAATACCCACAAAGCCCTGAAGGGTTTTGAGTGAACCACCTCTTTTATGCTATAGATCAGTGACATATAACCACTTATGTAGGTATGCAAAGAAACGTCAGCACAGTTCGGCACAGGAAGGATAATTCTGACTCCAGTGAAGAAAATGAAAAGCCCGTGCATTCAGGCAAATATATGTTAATATGCAAACACAGGGAAAAAATAAAATACAGTACCAATTATCTCACCAACCTGGGGATGAGAATGAGGGCTGCATGAGATTTCAGCTCAGGGCTTAGCTTTCTTGTCTGAAGAGAGCTGCACAAATCCCAAATGATTCAAGATGCAGAATTCGCACCTCGCTCTTTGCAGTGTCGCTCAACTGTGTACTGTGCCTTCGTATCTGCATGTATGTTCATAAATTATGCATGTTTGTCCACAGCTGGAAGCACGTGTTTTCTGATGTTCACACACACACACACACACACACACACACACGCACACACTCACACACACACACACACACACACACACACACAATGCAACCATTGGTGGCTGTTTATTTTAATTCTGCTGCCTCTTAAAAATCCTGCCGGTTCCTTTGCAGCATTTCACACACACATAACAATGTAAATAAATAAATATATATATATATATATATATATATATATATATATACAGGGGTTGGACAATGAAGCTGAAACACCTGGTTTTAGACCACAATAATTTATTAGGATGGTGTAGGTCCTGCTTTTGCGGCCAATACAGCGTCAATTCATCTTGGGAATGACATATTCAAGTCCTGCACAGTGGTCAGAGGGATTTTAAGCCATTCTTCTTGCAGGATAGTGGCCAGGTCACTACGTGATACTGGTGGAGGAAAATGTTTCCTGACTCGCTCCTCCAAAACACCCCAAAGTGGCTCAATAATATTTAGATCTGGTGACTGTGCAGGCCATGGGAGATGTTCAACTTCACTTTCATGTTCATCAAACCAATCTTTCACCAGTCTTGCTGTGTGTATTGGTGCATTGTCATCCTGATACACGGCACCGCCTTCAGGATACAATGTTTGAACCATTGGATGCACATGGTCCTCAAGAATGGTTCGGTAGCATCTAATGGTTCAAACATTGTATCCTTAAGGCAGTGCACCAATACGCACAGCAAGACTGGTGAAAGATTGGTTTGATGAGCATGAAAGTGAAGTTGAACATCTCCCATGGCCTGCACAGTCAACAGATCTAAATATTATTGAGCTACTTTGGGGTGTTTTGGAGGAGCGAGTCAGGAAACGTTTTCCTCCACCAGTATCACGTAGTGACCTGGCCACTATCCTGCAAGAAGAATGGCTTAAAATCCCTCTGACCACTGTGCAGGACTTGAATATGTCATTCCCAAGATGAATTGACGCTGTATTGGCCGCAAAAGGAGGCCCTACACCATACTAATAAATTATTGTGGTCTAAAACCAGGTGTTTCAGTTTCATTGTCCAACCCCTGTATATATATATATATATATATAGTTACACACACTCACAAAGCTTTGAATCTTCTCTGTGAGATTGGATTCTCACACAGAGAAAAATATTGAATGTTGTGCAAATAGCCCAGTGAAGACAGACAAAAGGCCTTACGAGCAGAGATAGGAACTTAATTCTCATCTATTTTTCATCGAGGATCTCGTGCAAACAGCAGGGGCCAAGTGTCCGTCACACCCAACGTGAGTTGTGCAGCAAGTCGAAAATGCTGATTTGACTGCATTTTAAATGAAGTGTTAGTGTTCTGAGGTGGGCTGTGGTATCAGGGGAGAGAACAGCAGTGAGCTGAGTACAGAAAACAAGAAAACTCATATGTAAGCGAGGGAACCTTGACGTGAGTGTGTTTTAGAAAATAATCCGTGATCTATATTGCCATTGCAAAAACTGACCTATGCTGCTACCATGTGGATTTTAATCATCAATAAATCAAGAGAGAAGATAAATTTAAAATGTGCAATCTGTATTTTTAATCCACACCTGACAACATGGAATCAGAAGAAATAACTGCTTTAAAGCCTTTAAATGTGTAAATATTTCCAGAGACTTGGATTACTTTTAACTTAAGTGTGTAAAAGGTTCTGATTTTGGACTATAATTCAGATCAAATTAATATGTTAACAATTTATATGTGACCAAAAAAGTAACAGTGCAGCGCTGACATTTGATCACATCCCTCCTTCCAGACAGTTATACCCGAGGATACTTCTTCTAGTCTTTCTATAGAGGGGATGGGAAACATGAGAAGTCTCTGTAAATCCTTCACTGAGCCACTGAAATTTCACCTTTAACCTCTGAAATTGGGATTTTCTGTCAGATGTTAGAAAGTGATTTAAGGCAGACTAAGTAATTACTTAATCACAGCCCTTACTGAGACATAAGGAAACTGGGTAGACAGGATGAGCCTAACAAAGACATCTGGCAATATTTTCATGCAATAATTTAAGTCAAATGTTTTAACAATCCGTAACCTTTTTATAATACATGTCAATTCAGCCGAAAAGGCCTCTCACCTTGTCTGACCCATATGAAAACAAAGGTTCCACAGGAAAGGAGGGGTTTCTCAGCAACTCATAAGTCTTGGCTCCTCCCGGGTCGCCGCTGTAGCCCAGGCTAGCACACCATGCCTTTAGTTGAGGAATGCTGTGGTTGTTTTCAGTTTTCTCATATTCAGCCCAAAACCTAGCAACTGTCCATGCTGTGCAAGACTTTCTCTGTTGCAAAGATTCACTGAGCCAATTGTCTGTCCAGACTGACCGGTGCACAAATTATCCAGAGGTAAGCATACCAACATTCAAAGCTGGAACAATTAGCTCCTGTTTATTTTGCAGACTCAATGAATAGATGTAAATTCTCCTAAATGGTAATACGTTTATTACTTTTATTTTATCTGATACAAATATAAAGTAAACATAATGTTTTATTAGCATCCACGCTTAAAAGAAGATGTGTACAAAGTCTTGAAATAAATTCATATTTCTTGGCTAAAGCATGATTAAAAACTCAAACTGAAAATTTTAGAAAGTTACAACCTGTATTGGGAAATCACTTTTTCAGTGTGGAGAAAAAAAACACATTAAGAAAGAACTGTTTTAAACAACAATCAAAAATCACAGATGGCACCATTATTGACCCCCTAAATCATTGTTTTTAAAGTAAACGTGACTGCAGCATTTTGTTATTTTTACTTCAGTTGTGTCTATGATTTATTTAATTAGTAATTGGTGACTTCTTCCTTCCCTGGTATATAAACATGACGTTGCACGGAAGCCTGTTTCCCTTAGCCGATCCTCAAAACTGTAAAGATGAGACGATTTCTGACAATGCTGAGTCATTTTGTTAAATACTATGAAATAAAAATAAACTAACTTGAATTTTAGATGGCAAAAAAAGTCACTACCCACCCAATCTTCCTCACATCTGCAGTTAGAGGAATGTTTAAAAAGTTTAAAACTGTATCTAGATGAAGACCCAAGTTTGTCTTGCCTCAATGCACAGTGAGGAGGATGGCAAGGGAGGTGAAAAGTAAAGAAAAAAATCACTCTTACAGAACTGAAGTGAAGTTAGACATTTTGGAATCACAAAGCCTTGCACAAGAACACATTTTAAGGCTTTTGTACATGTCTTTCACAAGGCTAGCAATATTTGTGGAGGCTGCTATAAATATGTGCAAAAATAAGCAAAAGTAGCTTGGCAAAGATACAACACATTCAATAAGGCAGTAGAAATATGGCTTAATTACAACCAATCAACACACAGCACACAGACACTGCAGCTGCCTATAGTCTTAAATAAGCTGTGGCAACGAGGTTGGCCAGGTTCCCTTTCTTTTTGTATGGAATACCAAAAGAAATTACTATAACATAAATCTCTTTAAACGAATTATATCTCACAATGACCTTTTTCCCTCTGTAAAGGGTTTATGACGTGGCAAACCATCAGCATATGTATTCTGAGTGTGGTTAAGAAGCAAGCATCAATTTAAAATCGGTTTCAGTTCAGTCCTGTTTTAGGTTCACCAATTCCAAAAACCTTTGGGAGAGCTCCAACTCGGGAGGTGTCAGAGTGCAATAAAACTCCTGCATAGCCTCAAGGCAAAAAGTTTGTTTTTTTTGTGCCTCACATAACACTTGACATCCAACATGTTAAAACTGAAAACTTTATCCGAGCTCCAAAGTTCAGTTATCTTTAAAATGATGGAAAACAAGCATAGCTCATTAAACTGGAACACCAATCCATTGCTTTCTTTCCAGGAACAAAAGCTTTTAAAAAGTTAATGTTTATAATAGGTCATTATTATAATGATGATGAGGAAACTCATTTGGTCCTAATCAGGTAATAAGTGAGGTTATTTAATTGCTTTAATGTTAAATGAGCTGAAGACAATAGACTTAAAATAAAAGACATTTAAACACAAAGTTAAGTGTACAAAACCCACTAAAACAGCAAAGCTGCTTCAGATTAGGCTTTTAAATAACAGATTCCGCATTTGCAACCTGAATTCAAGATTTGTAACCAGAATTGACCTTACACACTTCCTTTACATAAATCAGCACGTTCAAATGGTGGAGTTAAAGAGTTGAGGAGGTGAAAGAAAGCACCAATAACATCTTTAACGGCTGGAGCAACCTGTTTTTAATGACTATAGTATCAAGGCTTTTCCCTTTAATAGAAACAGAGAGATGAGAGCACATTGGCAGGAAATACATTAAAAAGAAATAAAACTTTAAAGTCTGGACCCCCCCACCCCCCAAAGAGTTTCCATATTTATCCCATTTAACCTTGCTTTGTATCATAGTTTTCTCTTTTAAATAGTTGTCATAACTAGGGTGTGTGGTGATTATTTAGTGCAGATCTTGCAGGATCTTCCTGCTTGCCATTTTTACCTGTAGCCCTGGGAAGCAGGAGCTTCAGACAGTTTTAGCCTTTACTTCCAGTTAAAATGTTGGAGGACCACTTGATCTTAAATGAACACAGAAAGCCCTGTGACTCTTCATAGAAAAAAAAACACATAACCTTGCCTAATGTTGGTCCAGTTTCTGCAATGGAAACAATTCTTTCAAAGCCCTAAATGTTTTCACTGTCTTGGAAAGTTCATACTGTCTATTTATCCAGCGTATCATTTTTATTAAAAGCCCACCTCAGTCATGTTTGGTCCTATTCTGTAAAGACATTTTCACCTTGCTGACACTGATGAGTAGTAAGGCAGAGGTACTTACCTTGGCCTTTTGCTGTGTGAGGTAACACTGCGATGAGAACAAAGCCCAGCAGGAAGAAACTCAGTCTGACTGAAAACTGCATCCTGATTCCAGCTGAACAGAGGACACAAAACACCTGAGTTTAAGCGGGGTGTAGGAGGAAGAAGGGGAGTAACAAAAGAAGACAGGAAGGAAGGATAGAAAATATAAAATGATTAGAAACAGGAGAGAGGGGGGACTTCAGTTTTTCACTTAGCATCCATTGAGTATCTCATCATAGATTATGGCAGCTGTTCATGTTCTTTAATCTATTTAGTGGTGAACCAAGTCACAATTCTTTTAAATGCACTGCAACTTAGTACATCTATCTCTTAATAACAACTAAATATTACTAGAATCTTTTTGACAAAGTCTTAATCAGAGAAGGAAGAAGCTTAAGTTTTACCTACTCGTGCATTTAAGCACTGAATTTCCAGTTAGCAGTGAAACATATACGTCATTTTAAAGTATACAGCCTCTTGTAAAAGTAATTATAACCCGTGAACATTTTCAGATTTTCTTATGTTACAATGAGAAACTTTTGTTAAAATTTAAAACTTGCTTTTATTGAAATTCAAATGTGATAGACCAACACATATTAAATGTGAATTAGGGGTAGAATAGCATTTTTAAGGTTGGTTTTAAAAATAAAATCTTTAAAATAAAGAAATCCAGTGCAATAATTCCCTTCAGAAATCACCTTAACTTGGTGAATATACAGCCGTTTTGTGAAGGCCTTAGAAATTTGCAAGAAAACATTTGTAAATAAACAGCATCAGGAAGACCAAGGAACACACCAAACAGGTCTAGGATAAATGTATGGTTAGGTTTCAAGCAGGATTATAGTTCACTGTTCAGTCCATCTAAAAATTCAAAAAGTAAGGCACAACAGCAAATCTACCCAGACATGACTGACAGAACCTCATAAAGTACTGGATAATTGTAAAGTGGAAAAAAGTAGACATGTTTTCATTTTTAGAACAATTAAATATTTGAGGAGTGTGGCAAACTTGCTTTTGTAGAGTTACATTTTGTAACAGTTACATCCTCAAGTCTCCTACAATGAATCTCTACTAAGTTTGACACCTAACTACTAAAGCTTTTATCCATTCTTCTCTGCATCAGATTGACTCGAGAGAATCTTGGTGCCTTTATACAACATATGAATATGTTTTGATCTAAACCATTCCAGTGGACCTCTGCTTGTATGCTTAGGATGTGATGGAAGGTGAAACTCTGCACCAGTGCCAAGTTTTTTGCAACCACTAATGGGTTTTCTTCTAGGATTGCCCTGCAGCTCCATCCATTTTTCCACCAAAGGGTCCTCACAGCATGATGCCACCACCGACATATCTTTTGTGGAAATTGTGTTTTTAGGGGGAGGACCAGTGTTAGATTTCTGTCACTCATTAGCATTTTAATTACATTTAAAAGTTTAATTTATATCTTTGTTCCTGCAACTTTTCCATTAAGACCAAATTTGTGGAGGTCACAACTAATAATCGCACCATCAGCCCATTCTGCCACCTGAAATGGGAATTTCTACAGTTCTACATTTCCTTTGGTTGCTTCTTAGTGTAATCCTCTTCTTGTACGGTTTGTCTCACAGGAACCCCATAAATACATAGAGGTTGTGGTTGTATCATGACAAAATGTGAAAAAGATCCGGGGGTGTAAATACTTTTGCAATGCATTGTGTGTATATATATATATATATATATATATATATATATATATATATATATAACACATGATAACACATGTGGCACTTACAAACAACTTCCTTATATGACAAAACTAAACTGATTCAAGATATATTCAAGATTTGGTTACTCAAAATAATTCAAATTAAAGGTAAAACGCATGTTCACTTTGGCAGAAAAATATTATTAAAATCTAAAGCATTTATAAACTTTTCTTTATTATCAAATGCTTATTTGTGCTAAGCACACATTTTAATAAAATCCAGAAAAAAGTTAGCAACCAGTTTGAATTTGAAACATGATGAAATTTAACTGCAAGAACCACAGAGAAGTATGCAAGCTTTAGGATTTTACAAGGTCCTGTGATCTTAATAGCGGTTTTCCTCCAATCAGTATTACTTTTTAGTCAAGAAAATTCTTGACATGAACTGAGGAGGGTTAGGTGATCTGGCATGGAATGAGCTTCATGCGAGTCTTTCAAGCTGCATCAAGCATGAAACATGTTACTCCAGGGGGATAGAGGCGCAGCAGCAGACACAGCTGTCACCTGTAAGAGCTGCCTTTTCACTTTGATTAATACCACTAACAATGCACAGGGGAAACAAGTATTCTCCAGAAGTAAAACGTCAGTGCACCTACATGATTCAGAATACTCCGTATTTTTCTGCGTCAACATTACCACAAGCTACTGGTGGCAATAAACGCAGAATTACGATTTAAAATATCTTTACCACTGAGAGCACCTTAATTAGAAAGAGAAAGGAACAAAAAAAAAAAACTTTCCAATGAATCCCTCATGGCATACACGTTTACATTCTTAGCTTACAGTTTTAATTTGCGTTTTGGCATCATTAAGGATATATTTTACCGAGTTCATTGTATCTAAAAGATCAATCAGTAGTTATTTCGCAATGAAAACAAGTAGAGCATCTGGAAGAACTGTAATAAGACATCTGCTCTCCGACTCTGTGTTTTGTTTCAGATGGATAAAAGCAACGGAAGTTGTCCTTAATTGATCTGAGCGAAGGTGAGATCTCGTCTCGCCATCAGCAGCGCAACTAAGCAGCGCTTTGAGGTGGAATAAAAAGGTTCCCAGGTTGCGTTCTGAGAGCTGATTTTGTAGGTATGTGCAGCGTGAATGGAGATCAGTTTTACCTCCTCAGATCATATGCTTCCAGGTTCTGCCTCTTCCCTCCGGACAGCTCAGTGACAGGCTCGTTGGTCTCACACCGACTCCCAGATTCAGTCCGTTCAACAACTCTCAGCTGCCGACCTGGAGTCAAGTCAGAATGAATAACAAACAGAACTTCCGGTTGAAATTTTCAAAATAAACCTCGCAGTTACCAAGGGTACCAAATCCAGGATTTACTATCTAAAGGCCTATACTGGACTCATTTCTTGGCGTTTCAAGTCCTGGGCAAGCCCCTCCTTCTGCTGCCCCTAATCCTACTCCAGAGCTAAGAGCTAAAAATCATATTAATCTGTTTGATGTTGGGTGCTTTTAAAGTTGCAGCTTAAAGTGACATGTGTCTCCACAAATATTGTCGGATTTATAGAATGAAGAGCAAAAACAACAAAAGATTCAGCGTAAAGAAAATGAGAACAGATGAGTATATATACTGAAGGACAGGTGGAAAATGGCATTGAATGCAGATGTGCGTAATCAGGGTAAAATGTAGAACAGCTGAGGCAGAGTGAAAGCAGGCAGCTGAAGGAAGGAGACTAATTAATCTGAAAGGACCTGAACAGAGAAACAAAGAAACCCAGGGAAAGATCTAAAAGAGATCTAACAGAGCATAATTTAAAATACATACAACACAAGAATAAACTAGGAAGCTAAACACAGATGAATAAACTAATATGAAGACCCCACTATAATGAACGCAGAAAAATTAACATGGCAACAAGGAAATCATATAAATACACACAAAGGAAAATCAAAACCCAAACATTTCTAGACCGTTATTATTATTATTATTTTTATAAACAAAAATGTATTGTTATTATTTATTTATTATTGTTGTTGTTCTTTTTTCATATGGTGGCTTCAACTTCCTAAAGGGAAGCGTTTTTGTGATATGGTGCTTGACCAGTTAACTCCATTCTGTATTTACAAAAGATACTTGGAAAAATAAATCACACCATGTGTGAAATAAACTCATTTGAATTCAGTTTACATACAGAACAAATGTCCTTCCAGTCAGTCAGTCAGTCAGTCAGTCATTTTCTACCACTTCTTCCATAGTGGGTTGCGTGGAAGCTGGTGGCTATCTCCAGCAATCTATGGGCAAGAGGCGGGGTACACCCTGGACAGGTTGCCAGTCCATCACAGGGTAACACAGACAAACAAAGGACAAACACTTATGCACACACCTAAGGGCAATGTAGAGAGACCAATCAACCTAACAGTCATGTTTTTGGACTGTGGGAGGAAACCGGAGTACCCGGAGAGAACTCAGTCATGGACCTTCTTGCTGCAAGGCAACAGTGCTACCAACTACGCTACCGTGCAGCTCCTCATTCCTATTATAAAAATATGTATTATATTTGTCATTGCAATTGTACTTTCCAATGACATTTGTCTTCTGTATTTAACCCATCCTATAGGGAGCATTTTGGGATTAAGGGTCTTGCTCAGGAAACTGCCAAAGTGCCAGACTGTAGGAATCAAACCGGGCACCTGTAGATTTCTCAGAAGGCAACTGAGCTGCCCTAACCACTAGATTACCACTCTCACTCTCAAGTTACATTACAAGAAAAACAGGCCTGATTCATTTCCAATTATACAGAAAGACATAAAAAAATTAAAGATTTTTTTTTTTCTTTTTTTAAATAAACTCCTATTAATACCACCCAGTCATATAAACAGATTAGAACAAATGAAACAAAGTCTTTCATACAAGACAGTTTAACTGAGATTGCCCACTGGTAAAAATTTGTCCAAGGAAGCCAAGCCAGTTTAATCGAGTGATTGACTTTACAGTAATCCCTTTATGAGAGCAAGAACGTAGCATGAGTGGAAAGGAACAACTCTTTTAACAGAAGGATAACTCCAGCAGAACCAGGCTCAGTTTGAGTAGCCATCTACTGCAAAGAATGACTAAGTCAGTACATCTATAGGATGAAAAACAAAGATTGCATAAACAGTTGATTCAAGAAGTGGGTTCTTCAATTTATCTGTCCATGAAAGAAACAATGTCAAACACATAAGTATTGGAATCGTTGTATCCCAAACTAAAGATAAGAATGTACAAGATTGCACTGAAAAAGAAATAGAATCTTCTGTTGCTGAATTTCTATGCAGATATTCAAAATAACTGCTATCCTTTTTGTGATGTTAGCTCAGATTGTTCCACTGTTAAGAGCCATCAATAATGAACATTGTTTAGTACTTTTACTTTGAAATAGACCAAACTGATTCACTTAACGAGTGTTCAATGTAAGCTTTATAGCAACGTCCCTATATTGTTTTTTGTTTTTGTTTTGAGAAAAATAAACACATTCACACTTTTAAGATGTCACTTTCTACTTGTCCCTGCGAATGCATCCAGGGCTGTTAGATTGCCCCACAAGCATAACTTAATTTTCCAAGGAGGATCTTTCCGCAATTTATTTGCCAAGCTTTTCTTTTAATTTGAAGGGTAGATTTGAAGATTTCCCTCTTCTGACTATGTTTTTTCTCGGTCACCTTATCTTGAGTCTCCACTCAGTTGAGACTTGCAACATGCTGATGGGTGTTTCCCGCTTCATTTACAATTCACCCCTCCAGCTACTCATTCTTTTTCCTCTGTTTAATGCAAGGCGCGGCTGCAGAAAAATGTGTTTGAGTGGCAGGCGGGTTGAGCGGCTGCAGGTATATAATGTGTATTTCTCTGACCCCTGGCCGTGCATGCTGTAAGACTCTTCAGGGGCGCCAGTTAATACGCCTCTCTCTCCTAGTTCTGGGCAGGTGCTTGTTGTAAATCATACTTCTTTCATAGTATAGAGAGACGATGACAATTAATTGTTTTTAGATTTGCCTCAAGCCTTTGAGAAATATAGAAACGGTCAAGGTAGAAAGAATTGTAGTTAATAAATCAAAATGAGAGGTTTAACTTTATGAGCTGTTTCCCATATTACAATAAATCAACTCAGAATCAAAAAATTAAATAACTTATTGCACCTCATTTGGACTTTACTTCAGCTAACCACTTTCTCATATTACAGTTGACAGACTGATGTTTTCAAGCCCTTTTTCTTTTTTCTGTTAATTATGATGATTTTCTGCTACAGCCAATGAAAACAGCATTTAAGACTAGAATATTACATCAGACCAATAAAGAACATTTCTCACACATAAATTATTATGTTTAATACCTGCTTAAAGGTTATTTTCAAAAGGTACTTTTAATCTGACAAGCAACCATATACCAGAATATGCCCAACTCCAATGTAACTTCTTTCCCATATCCAAGTTAAGCATTTTAGGACAATTTAAACTCAGCATAAAAACACTCTTTTTGTAACTGATGTTGTACGAAGTCTAGGTTGCATACCTAGGCTTGCTGATCTTTATTTTACATAGCAAACTAAGTTAATACCACAGTTTTGCCTTGTGATTTAGCAGGTGCAAAATGTTTTCCCCCTGTATTTATTTTATTGGCAGCTGTTTAATGAGTGTTTCATGCTATATTTTTCTACACAAAAAGGTTAACTATCATCTTCAAAGACAGATGATTCCTCCTGTATTACATGAGTTAAATTCCTTTAGATATTTTATATCAACAGAACAGAGACCACAATGAGCTGCAGCTCTGGATGTGCAGGTGTTCTTATCTTTAAGATACTACAGAGCCCTGAAACCATAATAGGCCTGTGTCTGCTAAGGGTCAGGGTTAGACCTATCTTTGCCTTAGTTATTATGGGTTTGTTTGCTGTGGATGTTGTCTTTAACAGCAGAAATCAAGGTCCCAGAAGTCTCTTGCATTATCATATTCATAAATATTTAACAGAAAATTTAGTGTTCCCTTCAAATGCTGAGTTGCACAACTCCCAAAATGCAACTTCAATGCACACCACGCCTTCCTTAGTTGTCTTTAGCAGTAGCTTATGTCCAAACTGGGTACATTTACTGTGTAATGCACAGTGGAGCAGACTAAAGATGATATAGATTCTAAAGCAAAAGCTGTAAGAACATTTACTGGCAAATACATATATTACAGAAGCAATGAAAAATCTTTAGATTTTTACTTTTGAGATCAGTTTGCTCAATGAAACAACAATTAAAGAGTAATTAGCTTAACAAACAAAATAACAGAAAAAACGAACAAAACAAAAACTAGGCTATGCATTGGGAGACTGTTACTTCTTGCATAGAATCAAATCACATGCTATGAATGTTAAAGATTTTACTCATCAACAATGTTTAGCTTGTAAAATGTGCTTCATCTTATTCAAAAGGAGAACATAGGTTTAGTTAAATATAGATCAATTCATCATAAAGGTTCTGTCTGGTAGCAGTCATGCAGGCAGAAACAATAATCCAGCAATGTCCTTTTGTCGACTTCGGGGCATGAAATTAAATCTGGAATTATTTTCTGTGTTTATTCCATATATATACATACATACATACATACATACATACATACATACATACATACATACATACATACATACATACATACATACATACATACATACATACATACATACATACATACATACATACATACATACATACATACATACATACATACATACATACATACATACATACATACATACATACATACATACATACATACATACATACATACATACATACATACATACATACATACATACATAGGTGGACAAATTTGTTGGTACCCCTCAGTTAATGAAAGAAAAACCCACAATGGTCACAGAAATAACTTGAATCTGACAAAGGTCAGTCAGTGGGTCGCTGGGAAGCTGGTGCCTATCTCCAGCAGTCTACGGGCGAGAGGCTGGGTGCACGCTGGACAGGTCGCCAGTCCATCACAGGGCAACACACGAACAATCATGCACACACTCATTCATACACCTAAGGGCGATTTAGAGAGACCAGTTAACCTAACAGGCATACTGGTGACACTTCAGCTGTATGGACCGATCTGAGAAACTTGACTGCCTACAAGAGCCCCTCCACCCATCCTGAACAGAGTCGTCTCCTGGCCAACCGTCTGAATGGCTTCTACTGCAGACATGACAAGAAGCCATTCACACCTCAAATCATCCCCTCTACATCCCATTCAGGAACAAATTCCTCCCATAAAGCAACCAACCCCCCACCATCAGATCCTCTGCCTGCACTAAAGATCTCCGAGGAAGATGTAAATAGGCTCTTTCAGCGCATGAAAACAAAGAAAGCTGGAGGACCTGATAACGTCTCCCCATCATGCCTGAAAGCCTGCGCACATCAACTCGCTCCGATCTTCACAAGGATCTTCAACAAATCACTGGAGAAATGTGAGGTCCCCTCCTGCCTCAAACGATCCACCATCATCCCGGTTCCCAAGAAACCCACCATCGTAGGATTAAATGACTACAGGCCTGTAGCCCTGACGTCTGTGATCATGAAGTCCTTTGAGCGGCTGGTGTTGAAGCACCTGAAAGACATCACAGGCCCACTGCTGGACCCCCTGCAGTTTGCTTACCGAGCAAACAGGTCGGCAGATGATGCTGTTAACTTAGGTCTACACTTCATCCTGCAACACCTCGACCACCCAGGGACGTACGCCAGGATCCTGTTTGTAGACTTCAGCTCGGCCTTCAACACCATCATACCAGACATCCTCCACCAGAAGCTCACACAGCTCAACGTCCCAGCCTCCACCTGTCAGTGGATCAACAGCTTCCTGACGGACCGACAGCAGCAGGTGAGACTGGGGAGCATCTTCTCCCGATCCAGATCAATAAGTACTGGTGCCCCCCAGGAGTGTGTTCTATCCCCACTCCTCTTCTCCCTGTACACAAATGACTGCACCTCATCGGACTCGTCCGTGAAACTCCTTAAGTTTGCAGATGACACCACTGTCATTGGACTGATCCAGGACGGTGATGAGTCTGCATACAGACAGCAGGTGGATCGGCTGGTACACTGGTGCTGTCAGAAGTACCTGGAACTGAACCCACTCAAGACTGTGGAAATGGTGGTGGACTTTCGGAGAATACCACCCCCATACACCCCCCTCACCATCCTCAACAACACTGTATCGGCCGTGGACCACTTCAGGTTCTTAGGAACCACCATCTCTGAGGACCTGAGATGGTCTTCACACATAGACACTGTTCGAAAGAAGGCCCAGCAGAGACTGTACTTCCTGAGGCAACTCAAGAAGTTCAACCTTCCACAGGAGCTGTTGGTCATCTTCTACACTGCCATCATTCAGTCTGTCCTGTCTTCATCCATCTCAGTGTGGTTTGGCTCATCCACAAAACAGGACAGGTCCAGACTGCAACGAATAATCAGGACTGCAGAGAGAATAATCAGAGCTGACCTTCCCTCCATCCAGGACTTATACAGGTCTAGGGTCAAGAAAAGAGCTGCTAAAATCTCTGCAGACCCCACACACCCTGCACATAAACTGTTTAGAGTTTTACCTTCAGGCCGTCGCTACAGAGCACTGTTTACTAAAACCAGCCGCCACAGAGACAGTTTCTTCCCCCAGGCTGTTTCTCTGTTGAACATTCAATAGAGTACAAAACAACAGCGTACAGATGTTGCAAATGCCCCTTTTTTATTAGATATGTGTATATTGTACATTGTAAATTTGTATATTCTGTAATGCAAAAACAGAACACAAGAGCAAAGTGTACCGGAGGCAAATTCCTTGTTTGTATGTACGAACTTGGCAATAAAGCTGATTCTGATTCTGATATCTTTGGACTGTGGGAGGAAGCCAGAGTACCGGGTGAAAACCCACGTATGCACGGGGAGAACATGCAAACTCCATGCAGAAAGACCTTCGAACAGGAATCGAACCCAGGACCTTCTTGCTGCAAGACAACAGTGCTACCAAAGTCAGACATTGCTTTTCAAACATGTTTCAACAGAAGTATTTTAAAAAATAAACTCACGAAACAGGCCTGGACAAAAATGAAGGTACCCTTAACTTAATATTTTGTTGCACAACCTTTTGAGGCAATCACTGCAATCAAACAATTCCTATAAATGTCAATGAGACTTCTGCACATCTCCGCAGGTATCTTGGCCCACTCCTCATGAGCAAACTGCTCCAGTTTTCTCAGGTTTGAAGGGTACCTTTTCCAGACGGCCTGTTTCAGCTCCTTCCAAAGATGCTCAATAGGATTTAAGTCAGTGCTCATAGAAGGCCACTTCAGAATAGTCCAATGTTTTCCTATAAGCCATTCTTGAGGGTTTTTAGCGGAGTGTTTTGGATCATTATCCTGTTGCAAGACCCATGACCTACGACTGAGACTAAGCTTTCTGACACTAGGCAGCACATTTCTCTCTAGAATCCCTTGATAGTCTTGAGATTTCATTATACCTGCAGAGATTCAAGACACCCTGTGCCAGATGCAGCAAAGCAGCCCCAGGACATAACAGAGCCTCCTCCATGTTTCACAGTATGGACAGTGTTCTTTTCTTCAAATGCTTCATTTTAACATCTGCAAACATAGAGCTGATGTGCCTTGCCAAAAAGTTCAGTTTTTGTCTCATCTGTCCATAAGACATTCTCCCAGAAACTTTGTGGCTTGTCAACATGTAGTTTGGCAAATTCCGGTCTGGCTTTTTTATGATTTGTTTTCAACAATGATGTTCTCCTTGGTCGTCTCCCATTAAGTCCACTTTGCCTCAAACAACATCGGATGATGCGATCTGACACTGATGTTCCTTGAGCTTGAAGTTCACCTTTAATCTCTTTAGAAGTTTTTCTGGGCTCTTTTGTTACTGTTCGTATTATCCGTCTCTTTGTTTTGTCATCAAGTTTCCTCCTGCAGCCACGTCCAGGGAGGTTGGCTACAGTCCCATGGATCTTAAATTTCTGAATAATATGTGCAACTGTAGTCACAGGAACATGAAGCTGCTTGGAGATGGTCTTATAACCTTTACCTTTAACATGCTTGTCTATAATTTTCTTTCTAATCTCCTGAGACAACTCTTTCCATCACTTCCTCTGGTCCATGTTGAGCGTGGTCTACACCATGTCACCAAACAGCACAGTGACTACCTGTAGCCCTATATACAGGCCCACTGACTGATTACAAGAATTTAGACACCTGTGATGCTAATTAATGGACACACCCTGATTTAACATGTCCGTTTGGTCACATAATTTTTAGGGGTACCATCATTTTTGTTCAGGCCTGTTTTAAGAGTTTATTTTTTTAAATAATTTTGTTGAAGCATGTTTGAAAATCAATGTCTGACTTTTCATTTGTGTTCATTTTCATAGAATTTATATTCATTTATTCATTTTTATTCATTATTACTTTTGTCAGATTCAAGTTATTTCTGTGACCATGTCTATGTCTCTAGCCCATTCATGCTTTTGTCGACCATTTTATAGTTTATAAGGTAAAGTTTCAATAACAGGAGGGTTAAACCTACTCTAGATCAATACAGAAATGTATGAGGTTCAGTGTTTTTACTGGATCTTAATGGCAACATTAAATGACTAAATCATTGAAAGAATGATGGAGGAGCACCTTTCTTCTCCTCAAGCACAGCTTCACACCCTTGAAGAATCAATGCTAGGTTGCATTAAAGTTGTTTCTATACCATTTGGGGCCAAGTTATGCTGATTTATATTCTATTTTTCCTTTTAACTATTTATTGTGATTTGTCTTGGGCTTAGAACATGTTTTATCCAGTAGGGGGCAGTACAAAACTGTTCTGTAGGTAGCATTGGCAGCAGCTGGAATTTTTTAAATCTATTTTTAACAAAGTGTGAGCCACACATGCATAATATCTTACACAATGAAACGTAGTGTTTTTTGAATAAAATGTGGCATTGCATGGTTTTAAAAAATGAGCATGTGAAACTGGACTGGTGCACCAGTCCAAGTACATGCCCAGTGCAAGTCTTGTTTTCCACATCACGTCACATCACACTCACCAACTCATGAATAATGCTGGAAGCTTCTCTCCTTGATCTCTCTTTGATTGATTTTGAATGAGCGTTTTTAGAAACACTGAAGGATTTGAGGACCACTTGTAGCAAACAGTGTACAAGGTGAGAATGTAAGACATTCATCTGTTTTCATAGTGTTATTAAAGCTGAATAAGACACAAACTTTGAACATTTTTTACTCTGTCACTCTTGAGTATCAATACCCACTAAAATACTACATTGCTTCCAAGTCGTTTTAAGCATCAATAAAATTAGAGATTTTAAATGCACACACTAATAATTTTTGCATATTTCTTAAGTGGTAAAACATGAGTAGAACCAAACATTGGACATGATGAACACCCAAGGGTATAAAGTATACCCAAGGGTTCTTGATGAAAGAGGACCAAGAGTTTAAATGAACAGAAGTACAGTTTTATCTGGAGCACAAGCAAGAATTGCATTTTTTTATTTGTCTAAGCTTGAGAATCCAAGAAATGCAATGTGCACACATTATGAGGCTTAAAACAATTATATAGTGCAATGGCTCCCAAACAAAACCCTGGGTTACACCAAAATTTAAAGCTGACAATATTGTTTGATAGATATAAAGAAAAGAATTCAAAGGAGATCCTGATACATCAGCTCACTACCTCAGTCTATTGAACAAGAAACAATGGTCAACAGAATCAAAGGTTGACATCATGTCCAGCATGAGCAGGTCAGCAAATCGCTTTTGGTACAAGGTCAAAACATTTTTATATAAATAACATAAGATATCTAATACTTTCGCAAGTCTACCATATAATGAATATCAATAAATAAATTTAAAAAGTTTTACAACTCAATAAAACGAGTCCTGTCTTTGTTTAAGTTCATATTCATAAACAAATCAAATGTGAACAAAATCAAAATGATGTGAGACTATTGTCCCTACTGGCCCACCCTTGGAAGTACTACTACAGAAGGTATTTTTAATTACCGAGCATCCTCACATCATCCTCACATCATCAGCCTTTAAGTGTTTTTCTGGCTCTAAAGTCTCAGTTTTTCTAATTATGCCTCCACAGCAGCTACAGCAGTGACTTGTTTACATTGCATTTATTCAGCTGTCCACAGCAATCACTGCACCACAAGGTGATGCTGGTGTTGATGCCACAGTGACCCAAATCACTCGTGAAACATATTTATAAAGCTGTAACCACAGCGCTAGGTGTGATTTTGACTCTGTTATGATGACCTGTCAACACTTCTGTCAGGATCTGAGTAGTGGGCCTAGAAATTATTATTTTCTGTCATTTTCAATCTTTTCATTTTTAATACCATATTTAGTTTCTGCAATGTATTTATTTTTGTTTTGGGCAATTTTTCACAATCATTTATGCTCATTGGGTATTTATATTAAGTATCTATGCAAATACAATGAAATTGTCCATTTCTTAGTATAATCCAATGCAGTGTTTTGAAAGATACTGACCTGATTTGCATGATTATGTCTCATCTGTGTCAAGTCCTAAAGAAAATCTTCCATTGACCTTCCTCTGTCCTTTCATTTGCATTTCCTTTTCATTACAACAGTGAATTTATTAAGTAAAATCAATAATAGATCAAAGCTTCACCTTTCCAAAAAGGAGCCGAGGAAAATGATTTCCATTAAATTAAAAACCATTACAAATAATTCATTAGGATAACATGTTG
This sequence comes from Girardinichthys multiradiatus, assembly GCF_021462225.1. Taxonomy (NCBI): domain Eukaryota; kingdom Metazoa; phylum Chordata; class Actinopteri; order Cyprinodontiformes; family Goodeidae; genus Girardinichthys; species Girardinichthys multiradiatus. The sequence continues at coordinate 32,984,429 of NC_061806.1, read as the reverse complement.
ATCAAAGATTAGCTTATGATATAGACTGGAGGCTATTTATTGCTCACCATGTATTTCTGTGTTATTATTACGGTTATGTGTGACACCAGCAAATAATCTTATTTTATTTTCATTCACAACAGCAAATATATTTGAGTGATTTGCTGTTTGTTTAGCAAGGTCTCAATTATATTCTGTGATTCTTTGAACACATTTTCATGTGAAGATTCCCCAGGTTTCTAATTTTTCTGCCTTGTCTGAGGTTGCTTATTTAGTTATATAGTTATATAGGCCTCCGTGAAGAGTATTTATGGCAGGAGCATTAAAATAACCACAGTCGTCAACTTAAAACACATTTTGTCCAAAGGCACCTAAGATGTGCTAACACAGTTGCAAACAGGTAATTACATACACTGAGACTTCAAGTTTTTTTTTCTCACTGGCTAACATTAAATTATTCCTGTTTAGTACAGTTAAGGTTGACAAAATTATATCAATCCGCTAAATGCCAGAATAATAAGTGAGGTAATCTCTGTGAGATTTTGTTCTCATTTTTATTTTTTTTAAATTTTGCTCTCAAACATTCTTCGAATTCAGAAGTTTAAATTCATTTCCTTGGTATTTGGTCAAATTGCCTTTCAGACAGCAAATATTTTTGCTTCAAGTTTTACAACAATTTACTTGTAATGTGGCCCATTCCTTCTGGTGTAACTGAGTCAGTGTTGTAAGCTGCTCGCACAGGCCTTTTTAGATCTACTGATAGATTTTCTGTGGGGGTAAGATCAGGGCTTTGTGATCAAAACATTTAATCTGTTGTCCTTAAACCACGTAAACCACTGTAACTAATATGAAATGCTCAGCGTCATTGTCTATTTGCCCTTCCTAGCAAAACATCTTCATAGCATTGCGCTGCCACTCCTGTACTTCACAGTTAAATGGCCTGCGCTTGTATAGCGCTTTATCAAGTCCAAAGTGCTTTACACTACAATCAGGGATCCACACATTCACACTGTCATTGAAGGTGGTTGGCTACATTGTAGCGGACTGAAAGAAGTGCGGCAGCCATACAATCGGCAACAGGACAAACCCCTACCACCTGAGCCCCACAGTTGGGTGATGTTCTCAGGCTTATGGACTTCCCTCTTTGTTCATTTAAATGTAAGACTAATTCTAATTTCTATCTACAAATGTTAGGTCTAGAATTCCCTTCTTGATATCTTGCCAGATTTCTTTTGATTTTTCATGATGTGACACAAGTTGCAGTGTTTTTAAAGTGTGTCTTCAAATACATCTAGCAAGAACATTGTGAATTAGAAGCTTAGGAAGCAGTGCCTTAATCATCTAGGCTTTCCTAAATTAAAATCCAAGTAATCTTAGTGTTTTTAAACTGCATCTAAAGAAATTCAAACGTATACATTTTCCTGTATTCTGGCATTTATCCAGTAGAAAGAATTTATGTAATCCAAACAGACCTAAAACATAAAACGTTTAGTTTCAACCTATTATACAGAGAGAAAGAATGGTTATGCATCTTTTTTTTTGTAGGCAATTAGCTGGTTTAGACCATAACAACTCTGCTACGCGTAAACAGAAATAATATGCAAAACTTAGATTTCATCTGTTATTACTTTTTGTCCTCTTACAAAATTGCAAGTTGGAGTAAGTATATGCTATAGCAGAAAGAGCCCGTGCAAAAGGTAAGCAGTGACTTTGGGTGTGAGGTAGCAAAGAAACACTTTTGTGAGACTGGATTTGAAACATATGTTGGCACAAAAAAAATCTGAAATCCTGAAAGCACTCTAGCTCAAGAAGAAACTATTTGATCTAACAAGGCTAGCAAGATCCAGAGAGAAGAACTGGATAAAAAAAAAAAAAAAAAAAACTACATAGTGATGACAGAAAAGAGTGCAGAAGCAGAAAGCAGGGAGAGATCTGCAATAACCGGAGACAGTAAAGAAATTTTAAAAAATAGATTTAAATAATTTGTTCTTTTCATTTTGGCAAAAAAAAAAAAAAAAAATAGAACAAACTATCATTATTTCATTTTCTGAGTGAGAATGTTGGTCTGAAATCTGTTGCAAATCCTCAGCCTTATATCTGGTCATCTTCCTGTTGTTGTGCAATGTGCCTGTACAAGCTGGAAGTCAGAGCCACTCACCTGGGATCTCCAACAAAAACCCTAAGCTCTGATGCTTATCACAGATATGGTGTGATTCTGACAGCAGAAACTGTGGAATTGTGATTTTGACACAGAAGAAAGTGTGATCTGCAACTTCTCTGCATGGCAAGACTCCAAATGAGACATGCTTTCAAAATGTTTACTGATCAAAACCTGGATTTTTCTTCTTTCTTCTTCTAGAATATTTTATGTACTTTCTTCAACCCTTTATACTCCCTTTACTCATGAACCTTTTAACCTTTATGGATATTCATCAATCACTGAGAGGATTCCCTGCTGACAGTAGAGAATGTAAGCAATGACAGTAATTCTGCTCTTTTTCTGTCATCCTTTCAAGCACTTAGAGCTTCTGGAGAGAGTTCAACAGTTCAGCAGCAAGGCCAACATTTACACTAATTTCCCAACAAGCTGCTGGTTTCACATATTTATGACACCTTGAGTAAGTGAAGGGCACATTCGAAAATGTCAGAGATTAAGATTTTGCTGTTCCTTGTTGCCTTCTGTTGACCTTTTGGTTTAAAAAAAAAAAAAAAACAGAAAAGATTTTGTTGTCTACATGATGTGCTCTTGGTTCACAGGGCATGCATGGTTAAAAGGAACACATGTGTTCATGTTTTATGGTTCTGCCAGACGTGAGGAACATAAATAAACAAATACATAGATTAACAAACAGTAGAATTGCAATATTATAAATGTGACTCAATGATGGTATGCAGTTTTTTTTGTCCTTAAAGCTATACATTGATGGGACCTGTAAGATCAGTGAAAGAAAAATCCTTGTTCCTATTATTGTTGAGGCTGATGTAACAAAATGTAACTTGTGTATTTTATCCATAATAAAAATAATAATAATAATAATAATGATAATAATTGTTTGTGCTTGCATTTATAGGCTTACCTGAGGAACACATCTGTTTTAAAGAATAGTAGATGAACATTTGTGTGGCAAAGATGAAAATGATGTGACTCAACATTCACAATTTAGCCCATTGTGTCACCTTCTGGTAGTACAGCACACACAACTTCATTTGCTACAAATAAATATTGAAAACTACTTTAATTGGACACTATGACTCTAATGAATTCCTGTTAATCTCCTGGATTTGTGTATATTGTCCTTGAATGAGGAAAATGTCTGTGTGAAACTGATAAGTATAAATTGTTTTAGGTTTTCTTAATCTTTCAACACAAGAGGTTAGAAAAAGAAGGAAAATAGAAAAAATGTTTTTACATGTGAAATAATAAAAATAAGTTGTTTGCCACATTGCCTTTTTATTTAGTATTTTAAGAACAAGAGAAAAGACAGAAACATTATATTTATGTAGAATAACATCATTTCATGAAGACAATTACTTATCTTAGAAACCTTCAAAACTATATTTATTGACACTGTCTTCACGATAAGAGACACAAGTGGAGGCAAGATATTCACGGAGGCTGTGGAATCAAATGCTGATAAAGCTTTTACCTTAGTACAGAAAAATGCCACAAAATAAAATCACAAAACAAAATGGATATAAAGGTATAAAATATTAATGGAATATCAGACTGTACAAAAATATTTCACACAAAACAGTTGAGCTACAATCTGTTTCTTTGTTAGGTTGTTGATCTGCATCACACCTCTACAACACACCTGTTCTTTCCTTATTTGGTGAACCAGAATGGAGTGGGTGGAAAGGTAAACACACAGGAGAACCTAGAAGGGTCGTTTTTGCTGCCAGACATGTATGCTTGTGAGCAGGTCAGTGGAAATGTCCCTGCTGTTGATACTGTTTGTGAGCAGACAGGTAGTGAAGTGGCAGAGAGTTTAAAGTCCAGCTAACCTCGGAAAAGGGACGTCAGCAGCATGATTAATTCCACAACCTGTTTCCAACACATCACCGTGAAGTTAGGGGTTAACAATTAATGATAGAAATTAGCTTGAACATAATAAATACATCCTTAAAACATGACACAACAGAAAGCACCCTACTTAAACTTGTCTGCATTTTAAGGAGGTGAAAATGTTTCATAACACACATGTTGAACTAGGAAACACAAGAGTGGTGGAGTTACTTCTGAAGAGTTGAGTTTATCATTAACACCATATGGTTGATACTGAAAACATTTTTAAAGCGCTTTACAATTTCATGTATTGTAATTAGCCAATTTTTATCAGATACTTAGAGCACTTTCAGTTTTAAAACAACATGTTTTGCAGAGTCCTTCATAGATATTTATATTTGTAGGTCATACTGCAACCTTTTGTGTCAGATTCAATTGATAATCTGACAAAATTCTCTTAAAACGGAGGATTATTTCATTCCTATTTAAAGATATCTAAGCGATTTTGTTTTACTCTTCATGGCAATGATCCTTTTGAGCTGCAATCAACAAGTTATAAAAAGGCAGTTATTACAGCTGAATGCAATGCATTTAATTTCCCCTGGAGATCCTTTTCCAACCATTTAAAGGCTTGAGTTTACAACTTGTACCAGTTCTTGCCACCATGAATGACAAGGATTGGGCTCTTGGTTTTAATCATGACACCCATTCACTTCAGTCTTTTAGTCCTTTGTGTTGATTTAGTTTTTCTCTATATTTAACAACCTTTGGGAACTCTAGAAATCTTGTTTTTGAACAGGTTGTTGATCAGTGTTAAAATGGCCAATGTGTTCCTGTAAGACCAACTGGACTTCTAAATGCATTTTTATGCAGACTTCTGGTGCTGGACCATGATTGGCATCTTCTTGCACCTTACTGGAGTACTAAAAACATGACCCGCCACAACTGAATCTTATAATACTCAGAATACATGACCCAATTGGTCTCTGTACTACCAAGTTGAATTGAAAATGCTGTTTGAAAACGGCCCAGACCAAAGAAACTAACCTGCTTTGAAAGTGAAATGAACAGTAAACTAAACAGAATCCATTCCAGAATGTGAAGAGCGGGTGTGTACAAGTCATCACAAGAAATCTTTAAAAAGAATTCTCTGTTTTGTCTCTTGTGTAAATTGTGTTTATTTTGCTCCTCAGTGGTCCATTTCCTCCATCACCTCCATCACTACAGTTTTGGGTCCGGTCAGAATCAGGTGGCGGACTGTCCGGTAGTCCAGATCGAGAACATTAAGACCATTCACAGATACCACAAACTGCCGTACCTGTAAATATTGAAGGTTTTCAAGCATTATTTAGCTGCAAAAACACGGAGAAGATGGTTTGATTTATAGTTCCATTAACATAAAAACCTCTTTAGGTAAACATGTTTTTTGTTGTTGTTTTTTTTACCTTTATTCCAGCAGCAGCAGCTGGACCAAAAGGCTCCACAGCCTGAATGTAACATGGCTGCTGTCCTCTGACCACAAACCCCCAGCCTACTGCATCACCCACAATCTGCAGTGAAGAACAGAGAGCGATTCTAACTTTTACAGTACTGAAATTTATGCACACATCAAAGAGAAAACTGTATTTAAACCTGAAATACCCTGTGAATCTGCACTGCGCATCTGCACTTGTTTAAGGACAGATGTTGGTCACTCGTATCACATTTCATAAAAACACAACTACTTATTTCTTCTAATAGCGACAGAAAGATTTCAAGTATTATCTTATCTCCATCCGGGTTAATGAAAAAGGCTTTTGATTTGGGCAAATGTGGAACGTACTGTAAATGTTTTCTTGATGTAGGGGCCTCCTGGCGTTATGAGCTCCTCCGTGCTCACTGGTCTTTTCAGGACTGAGAACATACAAAAAAAAAAGGAGTAACTGTAAGACAAAAATGGAAAACTATGGTTTTCCATTTTCAACGGGATAACGATATAGGGGAAAGAAATAGTAATAAGAAATAACATTTTGATGATAGATTGTCGGCCTGCCTTGTCAAATTACCCTTTATTACCCTACAGTCCACTAGATTAACAATACTCCTTTGCTGTTATTTGCTTTGGATACTGCAGATACATGAACTCTAATAAAACATAGCACCTGCACTGAAAATATTTAACATTACCTGATTTAGGGCTGGAGAGTGTCAAGGAGGAGGATGAACTGTGGCCACCAACTGCCCTTCTGGTGTAAATGTTTCCATCGCTGCTGCTTCTCAGCCGGGGTTTTGCTGGACCGACACAACTACTCGTGGTGGCCTTTTCATTCTTAGAAGCATTGTCTAACGAGACAAATGTGCACATTATAGGGAACATGTTGATTAACATAGACAAATAAAAGTTTTTTTTGTCTTTTTTATCATTTACTAAATAATTTTATGGCCTATGATCTTATCCTGATTCAAACCAAGTGGTTTTGATTTCAAGACACTGTTTTCTTTACCTTGTTCTTTAGTTGTTTTTCCTAGCCAAACCAAAATGATGTGGAAACAAAAGTTTAATCTTCCTGAGATATTATGGTATTTAAATTTCTCAGAGTTTGTTGAAACGTGACTTTCCCAGGACTGACCAGGTTTCCTTCCCTGTAACTTACCTTAACAGTTACTTTTCTTACTGAGTAAATTCCAGAACTTACTGATTACTTTCACTGAAATTTACAGGTATTTTCCTACCTACCAAGTACTTTTCTAGAGTTTTAGGGTTACTTTTACTGCTTTAAGGAACATACTAGATAGAACTAACAAGTAATTTTCTGGAACTTTCATGAAAATTAACTGGCTAATTTTACAGTACTTGCCAGGTATGTTTCATTGAGGTTACTTTCCCAAACGTGTGTCTTTTCCCCAGAATTTGTTTGAACTTACTAGGTAATTTCCTGGAACTTTCATAGTACGTACTAATCACACATCACAATCACTTTTAAATTGTCACTTCTGTAATTACAGTGTCATCTGCTGGGTCAGCGATAAGTGTGACTCCCATCCAGAAAGGGAATGGTCTAGAAAGAACTATGAGCTCCAGAAAGTAATCTACATTTCCAGGGCAGTGCCTTGTAAGTTCCAGTAAGTAGCTATTAATTTCTGCTAACGTTCCATGGAAGGACATGTTGAGTTCCAGAAAATACATAGCAACTATCAAAACGTAAATCCTAAGTTCAGGGCAGCGTTATATAGCCTTATTGGATAGGAACACAATGATGCATTGCATACTGATATGACAATAAAATAATAAAGTTTGTTTGTTTAATGCTTGATAAATATTTATGTGGTGTAGAGCCTATTACCCCAGCAACATTTCCTGTGTGTGAGACTGAGATATCCAGGTTGTTCTCTCACAAGGACATGTTTGAGTTGAATAAGGGCAGTTTGCCCTGTTTTTGTGTGTGAACCACTGAGTTCTAATAGAACTTCAAATTGTTTATTCCATCCTTTTTTTTTTTTGTGCATATCCACATCACATTTTAGTTTTCAATGTTTAATTAAAGTTGGCGTATTATACTTAATTATTAGAAATAGCAGTTTCAACACTAGCATTGGTTATCATTTACTTCTAACTATTTCATTCTATTATACATACATATTTTGAACTCATTTAAATATGTTGAACTCATATTTGTGGCTGTAGCATCTAGGATATAGAGCCCAAAACTTGAAGCATCTGTTATAACATATGTTGAACAGTTCTTACCTGCTGTACGGGGACCCATCTCTTTTCAGACGTTCATCAAATTGATTAACTATGGATAAATGTGGAGAAGGATGAATTTTCTCAATTCGTCCACACATACAAAAACTCTGATGGAACAGTTTGTTAAAGAAATTTTCTTCAAGACCTCAACAGCAAAGTGTTCTTAACTAAGCCTTTACTTTGAATGTTCTTCGTGAAAGCACAGCTAGTAAACTGGTTGGAAAAATGCTTGTGGGTGAGCTAAATATTAAACCCCAGAGCAAACAAGCCAGCTGTCTGCAGGAGGTGGGAGGAGACACCTTTAATGTTAAGTTTTTTTGTTCATTACACCATCATTTAAAATCTAAAAACATATTGTTCTGATTTCAGGCTTAAGGATGATTATGCTAATTTTCAATTAATCATGACATGACAATTAATCATGACATGACAATTAATCATGACAAGATTATTTAAATAAATTAATCAATGCATTGAGTAATGTTGTTGTGATTTAAGAGCCAGAAATACAGATTAAGTGCACTATGACCACAAAAACATTTTCACAAATAATTTCAAGTTTAAGATAAAAAGGTCATACTTTAGCATGAGGGAAAAATATCAGCATTCAAGTTTATAAATAGAAATAACCCGCTGAAGACTGTGTTGTTCAAGTTGTTGATTTGTAGCAAAAGTAACTTGGCAAAATCAGTTCCCCGGTACCAAACTGTCAAGTGTTTATAAAAAAATTGTTTTAACAATTTGCTTTTTTTCATAAAGACATAAAGGTAATGGCATATAAATAATATCCACTTTTGCTCCACAGATTCCTGAAAGCTAGTTGGGGATTTTCATTGATAAAATGGCACATTTTAGCATAAAAAACTACAAGGAGCAACACTGCATGCATTCTTGAAGCAATGTACCAGACATGGACTGCAGCTTGGTTGCCATGAAGAGCATAGGAGGGTGCAGGTGGACAGGGGAAAGGGAAAAAAGTCAAATTATTCAAGCTGAGATGGATACAGAACAATAAACAGAGCAATGTGTCAGTTTTAAAGAAATACATCAGTTTGATTCAGACATTTTAGTGCTAAACCCAAATATTTTGCATGTAGAGTACAGAGATTAGTAATTTTTACAAATAATACAAAATACAAAATTTGTCTTTATTTGCTAAATGCTGGAATAATGGAGAAGAAAATCTTTTTAGAGGTTTTTCATTCATTTCTTCAAACTCAGACGTTTAAACACATAATCTGTTTAAAGGATTAAACGTAAGTAGAAACACTATCCGAAGTCCAGCCATCATATGGTTCAGGAAGTAAACAGCTGAAACTGGTGGGAGAGTTTTGTCATTAACAGTGAAATAAGTCCTTTAAGGACATGAGCTGAAAAGCCAGTCAGAGAGGAAGAAGTAATTACTCCAGAAGGACCAGAAGCCAGATTACAGTTTGCAACTGCACCCAGGGACAAATACTTTGAATTTTGTAGACATGTTCAGTGGTCTAATGAAATAAAAAGTTCCAGGTTTTCTCCAAAATGGCCATCATTACATTTGAGGGGCAAAGGGAGAAACTTTTAAGCCTGAGATCATCATACCAGCTGTAAAGTTTAGGATTGGTATCATCATGTTTTGTGGGTGTTGCTGCATAGATTGCATCATGAGAAAAGAACAGCATGTAAAAATATTGAAACATCATCTCAAGAAATCAACCAGAGTTAAATCTTGATCAAAAATTGGTCTTGAAGATGGACTACGACCATAAACACACTGCTGGATTAGTTACAAATAAATAGGCTTAAAGAAAACAAAGTCAGTTTTGTGGAATGGCCATCAAAAAGCCCTAATTTTAATCATTTGCAAAATGTGTGGGTAGAGCTGAAAACGCAAGGCAGCCTTCCAACCTGACCGAGTTAAATCAGTTCTGTCATGAACAAATTGGCCAAAATTCCGGCAAATTATTTTGAGAAGATTGTGGAAGGAAATCCAAGTGACCAAAGTTGTATAGTTTAAAAGGAAATTCTACCAAATGCTAAATAAATTCATGTAAACCTCTACATTTAAAGAAAAATATTTTCCTCAATATTCTTGCACTTAGCAAAATCTAGGTTGTTATTCCTAACCAAGCACAAACAGGGGTTTGCCGGATTTGATGTCACACAGTAATAAAGAAAATTTATAAAAATCATCCATGATAGAATTTATAAGTTTGTAAAGTGACAAATGACTAATGAATATATTTGTGTTGCTATGATCCCTTTCAGCCTTCAGCTGATTCAATGAGACAACGAGGCCGAAACTTGCTGGCTGGATCACCATCATCAACAACATCAACAACATGTTGCAGACAGAATAAACACGCCCCTGATAACTCTGCACTCTATTCTGTCTATATGAGGAACATTCTTTACTCTATTGGTCAATCAGTGTTGCTATTTCAGAGATTGATCATGTGTTAAACAGCATGACTAATGAAATCAACATAGAGATAGGAATTCCCAACAAAACAAGAGACATTCTTTCGAACCTTGAGACATCATGAAGGTGAAAGGATTATGTAATACAAAGACCGAGATTTTGTCCTTGGGTGATCAAAGTTTACTAAAGTGCAAACTTAAAATTCTGTATATACTTCACAGTAATAGTTAAAAATTTATAAATTCCCAGTAACTAGACCGGAGCTGTACAAATGATTATACAATATTTTCTCATGTACACTGAAACTATTTTTCTTGTTTTGACACTTATGTAACTTAAATTGTACATTTAAAACAAGGAGGGTCAAAAAATGAAAGTTATTTAAAAGACTACCTGCTATGTGTTTTTTTGGTTGCACAGCATTATAAGTATTATGAAGCCCATCTTCCTCCACTATTCTAACTCACTGCCAACTTCAAGTTATTGTCTTTTCTACTTTGATGACTCAACTTTTTGCTTTTAAATGTAGAAATCAATAATTGTTGCTGTTCCAAAGGTCATCTACATTATTGAAATTTCTTGAAGTTCTGGATTATTGCTGAATGTCGTGGACTTTCTTTTTATCCCAAAAATGTTAATTTCACTATTCAATACACATTTGGTTTTCATACATAAACTGAGACTACTGTTTGTAGAAGAGATTAAATTAACCTGATGCTTTTATCCATCCGTCCATCCATTGTCTATACTTGCTTGTTCTTGCAGGGTCGTTGGGGGGGTTGGTGCCTATCTCCAGCGGTCATTGAGTGAGAGGCAGGGCACAGCCTGGACAGTTTGCCAGTAAATTACAAGGCACCACAGAGACATACAGGACAAACCACCATGCACATACATATTCATACCTAAGAGGAAGCTGGAGTACCCAGAGAGAGCCCACGCATGCATGGGGAGAACATGCAAACTACATGCACGAAGACCACCGGCAGGGATTCGAACCCAGGACCTTTTTGCTGCACCTCAGTCCAGCCCATGCTTTTTCTATCTGCTGTAAAATAATTACTTTATCTCCGTTAATCAATGTTAAACAGATTATTTACCAGGATTTCTTGGCATTCATGGTATGTCAATATTGCAAATAGGTTAGGAACTCTTCATCTAACCGGCAGACAACCAAAACAAGCTCTCATATATCTGTGACACAGTGACCCCACACCTCTAAAGATCACGTGATCACACATCCAGCGCATGTATGTGTCTGCTGACTTATTTGTTTACTAACCTGACAAACAAATCCAAAAAAAAAGGTTAGCAAAAACAAACCAACTAGACTGCAGTTCTTGTAATTAAAGACATTTTGCTCTTCATTCGCAGGACTCTCTTGGTTCAAAGCTTGGGAGGCAGCAGTTCCAAGCTTTTAAGGTGTTTGGGTTGTGGCATTCTGCATATCCAAATTCATAGGCAGATTACAACAATAGGGCATCATTGGTCACTATTTTAGGAATAAAGCTAGATTGTTGTAGTATTCAAAGCACACAGAAGGGAATAACCTGGGCTTTGTGGTGTAAAATATATAGGTGTTAGGTTTAAAATGCTGGATATTTGATCTTTAAATGAAGCTGAAAATAACAGAATAATCTCCCTTTTTTAATTGATAACCAAGACTTTAATCTAATAAGTGCTTTGAAAGAGATGCTTAATGTAAATGTTTGTCCTCAAAAATCTATTCTTGGGACAATCTGTGACATGCCCTTCTGGGACTGTCCTCATAAACTCAAACACTTGGTGATCTAATATTGCTGTGATCCATTGATTTCATAAATCAATAAGATCATTGTGTTCAGCGCTGAGAACACCACAGAGACTTAACGTGTTGTTTCATCATTGACTGATTGGATTGGTTTAAATGTAAATTACACTTTTCACTGTAGAAATCCCCCACTGTTGGGAAGGTCGTGCATAAAGAAAGACATCTTAACGTTTTCTGGTGTTTGCACATGCAGATAGAAATCTACAAGTGATTTTGAAAATCTTGCAAACCCTTTGATAGGCTTGTAGAATTGTCCTTTGGTTTATTTTACGAGGTACGAGGCAGTGTGCCTCATACTATTTTGAGGTACTCTGCAGGAACTTAAATGACTGTTTTTTGCTCGATGTCACAGTTTGATAAAAAAATGTTTGCTAATTTGGGAAAACAACACCAAAAAACAAATGACACATTTTCTAAAACATGTTTGTTTTTTACCTAAGTTGATAAAACTGCCATTCAATAAAGAACATAAATGCATATTGATTTACAGGTGGGTGTCACAGCCAACCAACACTGATCATTTCACTTTCATCTGTCATGTGCCTAAAACCTACAGTAATATGATACTATATCGCCCTCTGCTGGATGAAAGCCTTTCTCACACTTATGGTAATATTTATTATACACAGAAATCCAATAATGTTGTTTTTCTTTCAACATTTGACTTATTGTCTGTTTCATTAAAGCTTTTAAAATAAAATAAAAACTCGTTAATTTGATTATTCTTTTTTCAGTTTAAAGGCCTTTGATCCCTGGAAGAGATAAACTGCGCAGGAATGGAAAAAGCAAAGAAAAGCCCTTAAGGCAAAGATTGTAAGGCCATTATACAGCTTCCAAATTAAATAATTTATTTTCATACTTGTTAAATATAGTGATTCTTAAAGTATAGTTGCTGCATAGATTGGCACAAAAAATAAAATAAGATGCATTTTAACATATAAACAGAAAGAAAGTAGGCTGAAATGGTAAAAAGAAAACAAAGAAAAACAGAAAAATAACATGAAAGTATCATCCAAGTAAAACTGCCTAGAGTGCAATAAGCTTTATTCAGTTATTCGTTTTTTAACAGGGCGAACAAGTGTGCAAGCATTAAAACAGTTGTCCGTACCTTTCCTATAAAAAATGCTGCTGCAAGTCTTTTGTTTGCAAACTATCTTAAAGACAATCTGATTGTTTTTTTTGTCTTTCAAATAATAAAAAAATCTTGACACAGTAGACATTTGAGGAACGCATGATGTTCTGTTTAGATGGGTTGGTCTGTTCTGGCAGGTTTGCAGCTGAGCCATACTTCTATAACAGTTCTCCAACATAAAGATTGGGATGCTGTTTTATGACCTAACCTTGCTTTAAATTTCTCCACAACTAACCCCAGGCCTGACTGGTGTGCCGTTTGGTCATCATAATGCTCATTCTCTCTAACAAACCTTAAGTCTTCACAGAGCAGCAGCGTTAATACTGAGATTAAATCACATACAGATGGACTGTATTTACTAATCATATCACTACTGGAGGCAATTGGTTTATCTGAATTGTAGTTTAAGGTAAACAAGTAAAAGGAGCTGTGCGTTTGCACCATACCTCTCAGCTTTTGTTTGTAAAGAAACCAGATAGCCTTTTACTTTCACTTCACAGCACTGCACCTATTACAAAAATCCAATAAAGCACTAACGCCTGTCACTATGTGAGAAAATGTGAAAAGGTTTAAGGTTTAATTATTGCTGTACAAGCTCAATTTTTTTCCTACAGTGTTAGCATAAAGGGTTTTACTCAATATATTTTGCCCAAAATTGTCTCACAGTGTCCAGAAAAACACTTTTTGCATTATTGCCCTGATCCTGAAGACTGTTTAAGTTTAGTTATGTGCCTGAGTACTTGCTCCGTTTCCTAAGTGCTTTCTTGTGAAATATTATTTACTTTTCTCTCACCAGTATGTTGATCTGTCACATTTCCTCAGCTCCTCAGTTCATGGTTCCACCCCATCTGTCATGGATTCTGTGTTATTGTTTTCACCTCACCACATCCTCCGAGTTTCAAGCCTGGTTTGTTTCATTTTTCACTTATGCTTCCTTTATTTTGGGGAAGAAAAATCAGAGAAACTTGTGTTAAAATCATTCACTTCTAAAACGATTTTTTTGAGATGTGACATAATACTGGTCCTTCTCAAAATATTAGCATATTGTGATAAAGTTCATTATTTTCCATAATGTCATGATGAAAATGTAACATTCATATATTTTAGATTCATTGCACACTAACTGAAATATTTCAGGTCTTTTATTGTCTTAATACGGATGATTTTGGCATACAGCTCATGAAAACCCAAAATTCCTATCTCACAAAATTAGCATATCATTAAAAGGGTCTCTAAACGAGCTATGAACCTAATCATCTGAATCAACGAGTTAACTCTAAACACCTGCAAAAGATTCCTGAGGCCTTTAAAACTCCCAGCCTGGTTCATCACTCAAAATCCCAATCATGGGTAAGACTGCCGACCTGACTGCTGTCCAGAAGGCCACTATTGACACCCTCAAGCAAGAGGGTAAGACACAGAAAGAAATTTCTGAACGAATAGGCTGTTCCCAGAGTGCTGTATCAAGGCACCTCAGTGGGAAGTCTGTGGGAAGAAAAAGTGTGGCAGAAAACGCTGCACAACGAGAAGAGGTGACCGGACCCTGAGGAAGATTGTGGAGAAGGGCCTATTCCAGACCTTGGGGGACCTGCGGAAGCAGTGGACTGAGTCTGGAGTAGAAACATCCAGAGCCACCGTGCACAGGCATGTGCAGGAAATGGGCTACAGGTGCCGCATTCCCCAGGTCAAGCCACTTTTGAACCAGAAACAGCGGCAGAAGCGCCTGACCTGGGCTACAGAGAAGCAGCACTGGACTGTTGCTCAGTGGTCCAAAGTACTTTTTTCGGATTAAAGCAAATTCTGCATGTCATTCGGAAATCAAGGTGCCAGAGTCTGGAGGAAGACTGGGGAGAAGGAAATGCCAAAATGCCAGAAAGTCCAGTATCAAGTACCCACAGTCAGTGATGGTCTGGGGTGCCGTGTCAGCTGCTGGTGTTGGTCCACTGTGTTTTATCAAGGGCAGGGTCAATGCAGCTAGCTATCAGGAGATTTTGGAGCACTTCATGCTTCCATCTGCTGAAAAGCTTTATGGAGATGAAGATTTCATTTTTCAGCACGACCTGGCACCTGCTCACAGTGCCAAAACCACTGGTAAATGGTTTACTGACCATGGTATCACTGTGCTCAATTGGCCTGCCAACTCTCCTGACCTGAACCCCATAGAGAATCTGTGGGATATTGTGAAGAGAACGTTGAGAGACTCAAGACCCAACACTCTGGATGAGCTAAAGGCCGCTATCGAAGCATCCTGGGCCTCCATAAGACCTCATCAGTGCCACAGGCTGATTGCCTCCATGCCACGCCGCATTGAAGCAGTCATTTCTGCCAAAGGATTCCTGACCAAGTATTGAGTGAATAACTGTACATGATTATTTGAAGGTTGACGTTTTTTGTATTAAAAACCCTTTTCTTTTATTGGTTGGATGAAATATGCTAATTTTGTGAGATAGGAATTTTGGGTTTTCATGAGTTGTATGCCAAAATCATCCGTATTAAGACAATAAAAGACCTGAAATATTTCAGTTAGTGTGCAATGAATCTAAAATATATGAATGTTAAATTTTCATCATGACATTATGGAAAATATTGAACTTTATCACAAAACGCTAATATTTTGAGAAGGACCAGTATGTTCAGTTTGAAGAGAAATGTGGACATTTAAATGCAGGATCGTAGGTGTGTTTGAGTATTTGTTTGCGTTCAAACATAGTAAAGCAAATTATAAAGTACAAAGTATGTTGTTTCTGAAATACAATCTCGGTAGAAGGTTTTTAAGGGTCATACTGTATAAGCTTTTAAATATACACGAAAATGTAAAACTAATAACCCATATTGTTCCAATTGCTGGGAATATAAACTCTTTTGTTAGCTTCCACATAGTTTTTTCAGCAAATTAAAATGGATGTTTGTGAGTTACATTTTTGGAAAAGGTCAACAGCCCCATTATAATGAGTTTCATAAAATTAGTTTATTTCTCAACATGAAGGCAGTTCCATGTCTATGTAGACACGTATAAGAAAATAAAGAGTCATGTACCAGGACACAAATCGATACATGCCAGTTTCATGAACTAATGTCCCACTATGTTGTAATGTAACAGTATGAAGTCCAAAGTTACCAGTAAGCTAAATATATTGATGTTTCCTGTAAAAGGAGCTAATAGCTCAGCATCTCCCTCTGCTGTGAGTCATTACTGCTTCTGCTCCAGAAGATAGATAACTGTCTGACAGAGTGGATGATAACACTTTTACTTGTCATTGAAGGAAATTGTGTTTGAAAAACTCCTTGCGTTTAAATGTTCTTCAAATGATTCATGTTGGTTTGGCTAAATGATTCATTATTACTCCTATGCACCCAAACTCATGGCTTAGAGAATGGAAGCTTTATTGTGTTTGTTATTAAGTAATATTATATTCAGTAATATGTTTTATTCAAATCTGAAGAGAAAAAAATATTTATATATAACACATATTTATATACAGGTCCTTCTCAAAATATTAGCATATTGTGATAAAGTTAATTATTTTCCATAATGTAATGATGAACATTTAACATTCATATATTTTAGATTCATTGCACACTAACTGAAATATTTCAGGTCTTTTATTGTCTTAATACGGATGATTTTGGCATACAGCTCATGAAAACCCAAAATTCCTATCTCACAAAATTAGCATATTTCATCCGACCAATAAAAGAAAAGTGTTTTTAATACAAAAAACGTCAACCTTCAAATAATCATGTACAGTTATGCACTCAATACTTGGTCGGGAATCCTTTTGCAGAAATGACTGCTTCAATGTGGCGTGGCATGGAGGCAATCAGCCTGTGGCACTGCTGAGGTCATATGGAGGCCCAAGATGCTTCGATAGCGGCCTTTAGCTCATCCAGAGTGTTGGGTCTTGAATCTCTCAACGTTCTCTTCACAATATCCCACAGATTCTCTATGGGGTTCAGGTCAGGAGAGTTGGCAGGCCAATTGAGCACAGTGATACCATGGTCAGTAAACCATTTACCAGTGGTTTTGGCACTGTGAGCAGGTGCCAGGCCGTGCTGAAAAATGAAATCTTCATCTCCATAAAGCTTTTCAGCAGATGGAAGCATGAAGTGCTCCAAAATCTCCTGATAGCTAGCTGCATTGACCCTGCCCTTGATAAAACACAGTGGACCAACACCAGCAGCTGACACGGCACCCCAGACCATCACTGACTGTGGGTACTTGATACTGGACTTCTGGCATTTTGGCATTTCCTTCTCCCCAGTCTTCCTCCAGACTCTGGCACCTTGATTTCCGAATGACATGCAGAATTTGCTTTAATCCGAAAAAAGTACTTTGGACCACTGAGCAACAGTCCAGTGCTGCTTCTCTGTAGCCCAGGTCAGGCGCTTCTGCCGCTGTTTCTGGTTCAAAAGTGGCTTGACCTGGGGAATGCGGCACCTGTAGCCCATTTCCTGCACACGCCTGTGCACGGTGGCTCTGGATGTTTCTACTCCAGACTCAGTCCACTGCTTCAGCAGGTCCCCCAAGGTCTGGAATCGGCCCTTCTCCACAATCTTCCTCAGGGTCCGGTCACCTCTTCTCGTTGTGCAGCGTTTTCTGCCACACTTTTTCCTTCCCACAGACTTCCCACTGAGGTGCCTTGATACAGCACTCTGGGAACAGCCTATTCGTTCAGAAATTTCTTTCTGTGTCTTACCCTCTTGCTTGAGGGTGTCAATAGTGGCCTTCTGGACAGCAGTCAGGTCGGCAGTCTTACCCAATATTGGGGTTTTGAGTGATGAACCAGGCTGGGAGTTTTAAAGGCCTCAGGAATCTTTTGCAGGTGTTTAGAGTTAACTCGTTGATTCAGATGATTAGGTTCATAGCTCGTTTAGAGACCCTTTTAATGATATGCTAATTTTGTGAGATAGGAATTTTGGGTTTTCATGAGCTGTATGCCAAAATCATCCGTATTAAGACAATGAAAGACCTGAAATATTTCAGTTAGTGTGCAATGAATCTAAAATATATGAATGTTAAATTTTCATCATGACATTATGGAAAATAATGAACTTAATCACAATATGCTAATATTTTGAGAAGGACCTGTATTTATTATATCAATTCCATAAAACCTTTGCAAATAGCAGCAATAAAACATTTATGTCCATTGGAGAAAAAGCTTAGAAATTTTTTTTTAATGCATTTAATGTAGTTTTTAGGGGAGTTAATTTATGGTCTTGGGTGGGCATCAAACTGCAGTTGTGTGCAGAATATTCCAAATAGTGGTAAAGGCTTTTTGCATTAACATGTTTATTTTATTTATTTGGATTTTTGTTATTGACAAATAAGAGCAAATACAAGTCAAGATGGACCGAGGACAACATAGATGGAAAAAAAACCCCAGCAAAAGACAACCTCATTTCTGTTAGAAAGTCTGTCTTTTACATTATTGTTAAATAGGCCAGTTTTGATGTCATGTAGCTCTGCACACGCACAGTGGATTTGAATAAATTAAAAAATAAATACAATAAAGTAAATAAAATGCATGAAAATAAAACAAATAAATGAATAAAATAAAAAATATATTAAATAAATTAAACACTTGTGAAAGAGAGAATGCAAAAAAATATTTCAGCAATCAGAAAATTATTTTATGCCTAATTAAGTTCTTCATTTACTTTCAGGACATTTTTAGAAAAGTTATGTATGCATGTATCCATGTTTGTCCAAAAAAGAATTTTTTAGATTTTAGAAATTTTCAAGCAGAATTATTTCACAAATAAAAATGTAGTTAAAAAATGAATAAAAAAAACAACAACTTCAGATTGTTAAAAGGACATTAGGTTGTGTCCTTCAGCAGGTATTTTTAATTTAAAAGTAAAACAGCTTCCTAGGCATACGGGATTCAAGTTTAGGCTGTTTATAGTGAATATTTACACCAGAACAGGACTGCTTAGCTTACAAACATTCCTCCTTTCACCACAATGACTGAATATTCATTTTGTTAAGTCAGTGTCACATGGTAAAAAAAGATATGAACTTCTTCACTTTTGCTACACAAAGTGTGGCAAAAATACAATGTGGAAGATGGAAAAACATTTTCTTGAACCCACAAATCAATTTAATTAACTTTATTTATGTAGTGTAGATTCACCCCCCCAAAAAAAAAGCTCAGAGCACTCTAAGAAACAAATAGACCCTATGTTTTTATTAATAATAATTTTAAATTTGATAAACAGGTTTGTGCAGTAGTCCAGTTTAGCTTCTAACATCTGAGGTTGATCACTAAAATCAATCCCTATCTACCTCATAGTTCCCTTAACAATGTGTTTCATTCTTTTGTTATGTTTAGACTGGACAACAGCAACTCACTCTTTACTGGGATGGACAACTGTCTTCTGGCCTGCAGCTGGTCCAGACACTTCCACATGGCCTTCCAGAGGGACCGGTCAAGAGAGGCCCAGCGCGCTAATGTCTTTTGCTGGCAAAAAGACATAAATTCTTCAAACTGGATCCAAGAGTGTCATAAGATCACACAATCATATGCACAAGTTAAGTATGAGTGAAGCACTGTTTGTGTACCTGGTGATTTCATTCATAAAGAGGGGAAATTAAGGTATAAGCATTGCTTACTTTTTCTCAGAGGCCTGCCAAAACTGTGTCGCAGAGAAATCCCCAGCAGAGAAGCTGTTTCTACAAGCCGAGTCTGAAGGAAGGACAACGGCCCGCATCACCATGGTTACGGTAATGCACAGCTGGTTGACGGACAGAACGAGCCGCCCAGCTACAGCTCCGGAGCTAAACCCTTTTGTTCACAGAGCGAACGCACCTTCAACCCCGATGTTAGCTGAAAGCCAACCGCTTGTTGACTGTGGACGTTTCTTCAAGCTTTGCCCTTTGGACAACGTTTCCTCACCATGGTTCATGAGGTTAGGTGTTTTGGACAGAGACAGATTTAGAATGAAATGATCTAAACGTTTTTCATTTTATGAAGTTTTTTTGTGTTGAACTCAGCTATCTTAGTGCTAGCAGGCTATCTGCAGCACACATGTTCAGGTTGTGTTCTTTGTATGTTTTTAAAGTTAAGTCAAACTTTACTTCAAGGGTGATTTTAAACACAGAAGATTGCTCATAATGCGCCATCTGCGCTCATGCCCTTATATTAACCGAGGTATTTTAAAGGTATGTGTTTGTTTCTGGTGCTAAGCTATCCGCTCCTTTGTTAGCTTAACTGCTAACAGCTAAGGACATGTGCTTGCTGCTAAATAATATTTACCCAGAAAGGTTTAGTTTTCAATCCAGTAAATAATGTGTCCCTAACATCATTTTACTAAATTTGATAACTAAGTAAACACCATTAAGCACCATTTCTCCAGAAAGATTTGGCTCTTTCCAAAATATTCCCTTAATAATATTTCTTCCAATATTGTTTTTAATAAATAAAGGCAGCTAATGAGACACTGTTGAGAAATGGTCATACAGAAGGTTGGTTTTATTCTGCAGATCATTATTTAAAACATTATTTTATTAAAATAATATTTTATCTGATCTTGCATTGTGAATGGTTGTCTAAACATTGCTGATTATTGTGTAAGTTGGTTCCAAGACTAACTTAACTTCATTTCCAGATTCTTCAAGATAATCCTTGGTTCTCAAACATAAATAACATTGAATGGTAATGTTGCATCACTCTTTTGGTCATGATTTTCAACCATCTTTAATCAACTTGTTTATATTGTACATAGCCATTAGTCTTCATTATTCTTTAATTCTGCTTGGTAGTTTAGTTGGATTGTTTTAGCATAGTAAAGAGTTTGTTGATTGAAATATGTTTGACTTTGAGTTGACTTATTTTTGTTAATAAATTCTTGTTCTTTAAGAAATTGTGTGAATTTATTCCATGTGTGCAGAGTTTATGCTGTTCAATAATGTCAGAGCTCGTCTCACACCTTTCTATTTTGTCCTAATACCATCGCCTTACTGGGCTGGTTTTCACAGGATAACCCTTAACAGACCGAAATATTATTTGATAAAATATTAATATTAAATATTAAATAATATTCTCAGATTCATAATTCCAACACATGAACATATTACTCCTATATTGTCCTCCCTGCACTGGCTGGCAACATTTCAGGGTTGCTTTCAATATTTTAATTTTGAGTTTTTAAATGTTTAAACATTCAGCCACCTCTTTACTTATCAGAGCTGTTACACCACCATGTCCCCAGTAGACCTCTGAGGTCAGGTAACCTGCTGCTTTTAGAACTTATTAGGACTCGCCTCGTGAGCTGAGGAGACTGAGCTTTTCTCTGTTGCAGCTCCCAAGCTGTGGAATGATCTTCCACTCAATGTAAGGATGGCCAGTACTGGGAATGATTTTAAATATCTTTTGAAGACTCTTCTTTTTAATTTGGCTTTTAACTCCAGCTGAACGGAAGCATCAGGCTGCTTTTATTAGTAGTCTTTTTTTGTTTTAAAGTAAATGTTTTTTTTATGTCTTATTTTATGTTTTTATTTCTTTATGGACCTGTTATTTCTATGGACCTGTACAGCACTTTGGTCACTTTGGGTGTGTAAAGCACTCTATAAATGAAGCTTGATTTAATGATTGCATTTAGACATAGAAATATAGTCATTTACAGTAATTTCTATCTAATCATAGACAGATTCATTTACAATTACATGCATTCCAATTTTTGTCTACCTATGAAACAATGCACTCTAGTTCAGTTGTGCCAATTGGTAAAAAAAACATTTTCTTTCTAAGGGAACGCAGTTGACTGCATAGAATCACAGACTTTCCCACCTCCAGAACAAACATGAAGCGATGTGCACAGTTAATTGCAACAAAGAGTTTACTTTGAAGAAATCCCTCATACTAAGCATGCATACTCCAGCTTCAGAAATACTGCCATCCCTTGTCTAAACCTGCTTGTCCTTGCAGGGGGGCTGGTGCATATCTCTAGTGGTCATTGGGTGAGAGACGGGGTACACCCTGGACAGGATGCCAGTCCATAAATGGGCAACACAGAGACACACAGGACAAACGATCACGGATGCACACACTCATACCTAAGGGTAATTTGGAGAGACCAATTAACCTAACAGTTATGTATGTTTTTAGATTGTGGCAGGAAGTCAGAGTATGTGGAGATAACCCATAAATGCACAGAAAGAACATGCCAGCTTCATGCAGAACATCCCTCGCCTGGATTTGAATTCAAAACCTTCATGCTTCAGGGCAACAGTGCTAACCACAGTTTTCCTAAATAATTTTTTTTTTACTTTCAGGGTAGCTGTAACAGGATAACTGACCTTCATGCACAGTGCCTAGAGTCTGTGAAACAGTGGATAAAAGACAGTTTTCTAATACAATACAAAACAGCTTTATAAAGCACTTTAAAAACCACACTGTTGACCAATGTAAAGTAAAACACAAAATACAAAGACTTTAAAGTTCTAGCAGCAATAAAAACAAATCAATGAAAACAGTAACAATAAGGACAATTTAATAAAACGATAATAGCCAGCATCTCAAACTGAGTTAAAAGCCAAACTGAACAAATGTGTTTTAAGAGAAGAATTAAAAACAGGAAGTAAGTCAGCCTTTCTAATTTGCAAAGGCAGCTCATTCCACTGTTTGTGGACAGCATCTGAAAATGCGCGACCACCTCTCAACCTCCGACAGTAACTGCTCAGCTGACCTGAGTTAGCGTGAGGGAGCATACAGCTGGATCTGGTCGGATAAATACTGAGGGGCGAGACTATGTAAACATTTAAAAACAAATCACAAAACGAACTGGAAGTCAACGTAGTGATGCTAAAACAGGAGTAATGTGTTCTTGTTGTTTGAAATCAGTTAAACGGTGTTCAGCACTATTTTGAACCAGTTGAAGTCAATTAACTAATGACTGGCTCAGCACAGCAATGCAGTAATCTAAACGGGTTGTAATTAAAGCTCAAATTAATATGTCAAAATGATTTCCTGAATTAAATGGTGTGTCTTTGGCAATTTGTCTTAATGATAAGAGCAGGACTTGATGCAACTACAATGACTCCTGTTTTTTTTAGAATGTAATTATAAGATTCTTTTATTGATTTAGAGAGCTCTTCATGGACAGGCACCAGGTTATATCAGAGGGCTTCTGCACACACGTATCCTTGGCAGGTCCCTGAGGTCCTGTGACCAAGGCCTGTTGATTGTTCCCTATACTAAGATGAAACCAAAAGGAGACAGAATATTCTTTTCAGTGGGCTCCAGTCTCTTCATTTGGACTTCAGCACTATGGACTCTGTGGTGTCTGTTCAAAGCCAGTTAAAAACATGTGTTTTTAAATCTGCTTTTTCTTAATTTCTCTTGTTCTTTATGTATTGTTATGGGTAAGATGGTAGGTGATAGGCAATAAGATTATGTAAAATAAACGTAAATCTTGCAAGTCAATCTTGCATACCACATTTATCTCAGAGATTGTGGTTGTTTTCCCCAGCCTGTTTATGTACCTGTTCATGTCTCACTGTTAGTTTCTGCAACATGTTCCGAGTCCAGGTGCATTGAAACTTGAGCTGCAGACTTTCTTCTTCCCAGAATTACTCACAAGACATTCCCTCGGGTCAAACAGGCATGCTGGCAATACGCCTGTTGATTGTAATCTGTGCTGGGGGGATCCTGGTGTTTAGGTGATTGTGCTTTGGCATCAGTTTTCAAATCAAATCAATTGCTTTACATGCAGCCTTTCTGAGTTCATCTGCAAAAACCTTTGTGTGTTTAAGAGCTGTTTTGGCATGCCTCTGTACGTATCTACGCCCATGCATATGTGAGTGTTTATGCCTGTGTGTGGTCTTTGTAAGACAAGGAGTTTCTCCCCCTGTGGTGATGGATGTACAGATCACTTTCAAAGAGCAAAGATTTGGTTCCCCCAGTGAACAAAATGTTTCCAGCAAAGAGCAGGCCGTCAGCAAAAGCAGAGCTTTTCAACATCAGAGGTCCTGATGTGCTTGCTGCTGTGAATAGAAGCAAATACTATGGCTCTATGTGCTTTTTCCCTAAAAATCAAAGAGCAGATAATTTTCTTATGTAGGCTCATTCTCTTTGAATAAGCTCTTTTGGAAGTATTTGCAACAAAGTCTTGCAAACTTTGTTGCAACTTCAGTAATAACATTTGTCACATTAATTGAAAATAAAAAAAGATGTTTACATCTCTGCCACAGTACATGCTGTTTGCTCGCCGTAGGCTATAGATATTTTTCTCTTATATCAGCAGGAAACAACGAAATTGAATAAATTTTTTCTTGATCCGACTTTGCTTATCCATATTTTCTTTTTTTTTATTTGGGGAGCTGACGTCAATGAAAACCACTGATGTTGAAATGAGGACACATAAGCCGTCTGGTAGTGCCCCCTTATCCGTGCAGTTATGAAAGATTGTGGATCGCTATTTAGGCATTTGTTCCTATAATGTTATCATAGCTCAGATGAAATCTGATGTTTGATGTTATGTAAAATCCAGGAGCTTGCAAAGAAAAAATAAAATACTTTTTTATGGAATTGAAATATCCTGTTTCTAGACCTAAAATAAATACAAATGTTGACTTTGTTACACGTGAAGCCAAACTTAGTTTGTACACTGGCCACATTCGCTTAGCTAAACAGTGGATACAATGAACCAATGTTGCACCCTAGGTTAATAAATATGGGTTTGGCACAGTCAATGATGCCTTGCATATAACCTTGTTATGTTATGATTCTGGCATGTCTGCTCTACCCTGTCTCCCTGGCTGCAATCAGCAAATTAGATGCACCTGGTGGCTGCTGCAGTGTAGTGCAATCTGTGGAATGGTAAGCACCTGTGTTTGCCCCGATATATACTGACTCTGACAAGCAGACGGTGCCAGATTTTTGAAAGCCATTGTGTGAGTAGATATCCAGCGTTCCTTCCTGTCTGATCATTGTTCTTGACCTTGCTTTACCTCTTGGATTTTTGCCTCTCTGCCTGCTCCCTGTCGGACTATTTGGATATTGGTTGTCGACCTTGTTTCCTGCATCTGGTTTATGCCTCTGCCTGCCCCTTGCATGACGCCTCTTGTTCCGATCGTTGACCCTGTTTTTGTCCTTGGATTATTGAGCCTGGAGTCCCTTCTTACCTGTGCTGTGGAGATCACTGCCTGCCGCCCACTGAGGTTTCCCCTCTGGGTTTCAAGTTCCACTCAAGACAAAAGAAGGTTAGTGGCTTTTCCGATCCCTGCAAAATCTGGAGAGACTACAAGTCACTAATCCCTCTTTCTGCCTCAGTGATTCCTGGAAGCTGTGAGGCGTGTTACCTGTGTGACGTTTTCCTGTGGCTGAATAAACCTTTTAACTTTCAGTATTGTGTCTGGCTGAATCTTGGGTCCTCCTTTTTCTGATTCATAGCAGAAAAATCTGGCCAAAAAATGGACCCATCGCCAGCACAGCAGAGGTGCACCCACATTGATGAGACCTTTTTCTGGTTGAGATCCAGCATGGAGGAAATATTTTCCACATTACGTTCTGGCAATCTTGTCTCCGAGCTGCCACCGTCACAAAGGGAGCCACGCCTATCTCCACCTGAGATGTTCAGGGGAGACCCAGACCAGTGTCGAGCTTTCCTAACTCAGTGTGAAATTCATTTTGAGCTTCAGCCGTCATCCTTTCCCACTGAACGTTCCAAGGTGGCGTTTGTTATATCTCTGCTGGCAGGAAAGGCAAAACAGTGGGGAACTGCTGAATGGCATAACAGGTCTGCATCTTGTAATCTTTATGAAACTTTTTCCAAGGAACTCATTAGAGTTTTTGACCAGGTCATTCCAAGTTGTGAGGCCGCAAGAGGATTATTGTCCCTCAAACAGGGTGATCAGCCTGTCTCGACCTATATAATTGACTTTCATTTGTTGGCTGCAGAGAGCCGTTGGAATGAGGCAGCACAAATGGATGCATTCATGAAAGGATTAATCGAAGACATCAAGGATGAGCTAGCGACCCGTGACTATCCTTCTTCCCTGAAACAACTCGAGGATTTGGCTGCTCGCATTGATATTCGGCTGGCAGAGAGAAGGAAGGAGAAGTGCCATGAGAAGGGTCGCTCATCATTAACTCAGGTTTCTGCACACCGGTATGAGAGAAGGAGTCGGTCACCTCTCACTGAGGAAAATGATAATTGTGAGCCTATGCAATTGGACAGAACCAAGATTACCCCTGAGGAGAAAGATTGTTGGAGAAGATTCAAGCTCTGTTTTTATTGTGGAGAGAAGGGACATTTAACACTCAGGTGTCCACTAAAAGGACAGGCTCAGCAGAGGAAGGGAGGTCTCTATTGAGCCGAAGTCAACTATCTGCCTCCTCCTTCTTGTTTCCTGCCCATTTTCAAACCTCTTCTTTGTCACCCCCTAAAGGCAGAACCTATTCATTGTCTGGTCCACAGCACAGGGCCATGAAGAGTTATGTTGATGAGGCATTAAAGGCAGGGCACATTCAACCCTCTTCCTCTCCTGCAGGTGCTGGTTTCTTTTTTGTTGGGAAGAAGGATGGTTCATTGAGACCATGCATTGATTATAGAGGCCTTAATGAGATAACAGTTAAAAATAGATATCTTTTACCACTCATGAACACAGCTTTTGATCAGATCCAGGGAGCCAAGATATTTTCTAAGCTGGATCTAAGGAATGCACATCATCTGGTCCGAATCAGAAAAGGAGATGAGTGGAAAACGGCTTTCAACACGCCTACGGGCCATTATGAATACAAGGTCATGCCATTTGGACTTACTAACGCTCCTGCAGATTTTCAGTCATTGGTCAATGACGTTCTAAGAGACATGGTGGGTCAATTCGTATTTGTTTATCTTGATGACATACTGATTTATTCTCAAGATCTGGAAACCCACAGAAAACATGTCAGAGCTGTTCTCCTGCGTCTTCTCCAAAACCAGTTGTTCGTCAAGGCAGAGAAATGTGAGTTCCACATAACTACCACTTCCTTTTTGGGCTTCATCATTTCCCCAGATCAAGTGCTTGTTGACCCCTCCAAAGTTAAGGCCGTATTGGAATGGCCTGTTCCAACTGATTGCAAGCAGCTTCAAAGATTTCTGGGCTTCGCAAACTTCTATAGGAGGTTTATTAGAAATTACAGCCTGGTTGCTACTCCCCTAAACGCTCTTACCTCTTCCAAGGTTAAATTTGTGTGGAGTAAGGATGCAGAGAAGGTCTTCAATAGGTTAAAGGAACTCTTCGTGTCAGCTCCAGTGTTACAGTCTCCTGACCCAGAGAGACAGTTTATTGTGGAGGTGGATGCCTCAAGCCCTGGGGTCGGAGCTGTGTTAAGCCAAAGAGGTGAGGATGATCGTATTCACCCCTGTGCCTTCTTTACAAGGACTCTGTCACAGGCTGAGCGGAATTACGACATGGGAGACAGAGAGTTATTGGCTGTCAAGTTGGCGTTGACAGAGTGGAGACATTGGCTGGAGGGGACTAAGGAGCCGTTTATGGTGTGGACTGACCATAAGAACTCGGAGTACCTGAAATCAGCAAAACGGCTAAACCCCAGACAGGCTAGGTGGGCTTTGTTTTTTGGTCGTTTTAATTTCTCCCTATCTTACAGACCAGGGAGTAAAAATGGCAAACCTGACGCCCTATCCTGGATTCGAGAGCCTGAAGAATCTCAGTCTGCGGGTGAAGAGGAGTTTATCCTTCCTGAAACCGTCAGGTTGTCTGTGTCCCAAGTGGAGGTGGAAAGGGAGGTCCAGGAAGCCATTAGAGATCTGCCTATCTCACCATCATGTCCACCTGACCGCTGTTTTGTCCCTGAACGCCTTGTGCCTAAGGTCATTGCTCTCGTTTAGTTTGTCATCCAGGAATCAGCAGAACCATTCAGACAGTTCGAACTCAGTTTTGGTGGCCATCGCTGGTCAAGGATGTCAAAGACTTTGTTGCTGAATGCACTCAATGTTGTCGAGCCAAGCCTTCTCGTCGCCCCCTGCGGGGTTGTTGCACCCTTTGGCAATTCCCCCTCGCCCATGGTCACATATTGCGATGGATTTTGTGACAGGTCTACCGGTTTCTAATGGTCACTCTGTACTACTAACCATAATTGACAGATTTTCAAAGATGGTTCATCTGGTGCCGTTGGAGAAGCTTCCATCTGCTAAGGAGATGGGTGAGATATTGACCCGAGAGGTTTTCAGGCTCCATGGAATCCCAAATGACATTGTTTCCGATAGAGGGCCCCAATTTGTGTCACGTTTCTGGAAGGAGTTTTGTTCTTTGTTGGGAATTTCTGTTAGTCTTTCCTCAGGGTTTCATCCTCAGTCTGATGGCCAAACCGAGAGAGCCAACCAAGAAGCTGAAACCAAACTTCGTATCTTATGTGAGTCTGACCTGACCAAGTGGTCACAAAATTTGCCCTGGGTTGAATACGCCATGAACTCTATGCAATCAAGTGCCACTGGTTTGTCCCCTTTTCATTTTGTGTTTGATTTCCAGCCACCCATGTTTTCAGTTCAGGAGAGAGAAGCTATGTTCCGTCCGCCCAAGCGGCTGCCCTAAGGTGCCAAAGAATATGGAGAAAGGCCAGGAGATCCCTGCCCCTAAGTACCAGGTTGGGCAGAAAGTTTGGCTCTCCGCCAAGGACCTCCCATTAAGGGTAGAATCCCGGAAATTGGCACCCCGATTTGTTGGACCTTTCCCAATCTCTAAGATTATCAACCCTGTCGCTGTACGACTGAGATTACCCAACTTCATGAGGATTCATCCCACGTTCCACGTTTCTCAGGTCAGGCCCTTCGTGGAGCCCCGACTTGGATTTTTGCCTCTCTGCCTGCTCCCTGTCGGACTATTTGGATATTGGTTGTCGACCTTGTTTCCTGCATCTGGTTTATGCCTCTGCCTGCCCCTTGCCTGACGCCTCTTGTTCCGATCCTTGACCCTGTTTTTGTCCTTGGATTATTGAGCCTGGAGTCCCTTCTTACCTGTGCTGTGGAGATCACTGCCTGCCGCCCGCTGAGGTTTCCCCTCTGGGTTTAGAGTTCCACTCAAGACAAAAGCAGGTTAGTGGCTTTTCTGATCCCTGCAAAATCTGGAGAGACTACAAGTCACTAATCCCTCTTTCTGCCTCAGTGATTCCTGGAAGCTGTGAGGAGTGTGACGTTTTCCTGAGGCTGAATAAACCTTTTAAACTTTCATTACTGTGTCTGGCTGAATCTTGGGTCCGCCTTTTTCTGATTCATAGCATGTTATACTTTAGCAGTAAACAAAAGAAAATCTGCTGGCTAACTCTTACCAAAAGGTTGAATGGAGTGAAAAGCAAGAGACAGAGAACTATAGGATCAAATTAATAAAAACAAGAACAAGAAGGTTGAGTCACCCTCATCAGAATGCTGTACTTACTGCTGCCCTTAGGTGTTTTTCTATTTCCTGTGAAATAAAAATAAAGAAATCTTTAATTATATGAGTTAATTATTTGAGAAAAAAAATCTGATTTTGTTTTAAACCCCTCACTTTAAGACTGTATCTTTCAATTATATAAAAATAAATTATTTGTGTTTTTGCCATCAGTCAGATATTAAATTAGGTATAGATATGTAATTTTAACTTATTACACACATACAAATTCAGGTATTTACTCTGCCCCTTTGCAAAATTGGGCATAATACAATGTAACTCCAACAACTAGGTGGCAGTAAAGTGCTTTCGGTGTAAAAAAGTTGGTATGTGCTGAAAATACACCAACAGGCATTAGTGGTATACATACGCATACATGTCTGTGTGGTGGTTTGTGGTTATTTCATTAAAAAAGTTCACAAAAGGTTAAGCTTGCAATACCAAAATAACAGGAGAGTATGATGACCTGTTCAATAGCTTAACTGTGGTGATATCTGGAATGAATTTGCAATAGTCATCTATAGTTACCAATATTTTTTGCAGAAAAATAAGATTTAGGTGCTTGGGTTTCACTTTATTAAACAAATACTTTAATCCATGTCATCATTGTGCATATAGACTCTCCAACAACTTAGCATATTGTCAAACATAATTTCATACAATAACCACTTGCCTCTCCCCTGTACAGTTCTGTATCCTGCTCCCGAACCTTGAAGAAACATTAATTTTCTCTGTTAACCATATCTTACCATGGCAGGGAACAGCCACAATGCTTTGTGCTTCTGTGGTACGTAAAAGTTTTACCAGCGTTCAAAGGGAAATGGGGAAATAAGCATTGAGTTTTGCCATCCCCTCAGCTTGAAATACTTTACAAATACTTTACAAATATCTGAACTAATCTTACTTGAGGTGTTTCATTCTGTCTTAAATATTAGAAAATGTGAATCCATTAAACAGTATCTGTTTTTTTTTTATGCGTGCACTTTGCAACTGCTAAACTACGTAGAATGCCAAAATATTGACTACCTATTGACTGTTTCTGTAGGTTTCTGTAATCTGTCTTTTGTACATTAAATTATTATGAAGGAGCTTGCTGACCTTTTAGTCAGATCTTGCTCTCAATTTTACTTTACTTCGTTAAATAAAGCTAATACAGAACATTAATTGATTAGCCTTTCATTTCATTTGAGCTTTAAGGTGTTGATTCCGTCTGCAGTTTTCCCATGTTTTCATGATCTGTTTTGATCAGTTGTTTTCCACTGTATTCCACATGTAGTATTTACAAGCCATTCTCAGTCAGTACCTCACTTTCCTGCTCTCCTCACAGCTACAAAATCTGTGTAATTAGACTACATGATTCCTTATCCCATGAATTGACCTCCTCTGTATTAATCTGCAGATTTGTACTCAGTTTTTGACAAATCCTGTTGTTGTCATTCCCATGTTCCACCTTTTGGCTCGTTGGCTTCCTTTAGGGCTCCTGCTGTTTTGTGTAAATATTTTACCATCTGATTTCTATCTGATCCAAAACTGCTTCTACCTCCCTCTTGCTTGTATTAAGGTTTAATTCAACAACTCATGAAAACTTTTCTAGCTCATCCAAGACCAGTTAACCTACATTATATAAGTACAGGGGTTGGACAATGAAACTGAAACACCTGTCATTTTAGTGTGGGAGGTTTCATGGCTAAATTGGACCAGCCTGGTAGCCAGTCTTCATTGATTGCACATTGCACCAGTAAGAGCAGAGTGTGAAGGTTCAATTAGCAGGGTAAGAGCACAGTTTTGCTCAAAATATTGAAATGCACACAACATTATGGGTGACATACCAGAGTTCAAAAGAGGACAAATTGTTGGTGCACGTCTTGCTGGCGCATCTGTGACCAAGACAGCAAGTCTTTGTGATGTATCAAGAGCCACGGTATCCAGGGTAATGTCAGCATACCACCAAGAAGGACGGACCACATCCAACAGGATTAACTGTGGACGCAAGAGGAAGCTGTCTGAAAGGGATGTTCGGGTGCTAACCCGGATTGTTTCCAAAAAACATAAAACCACGGCTGCCCAAATCACGGCAGAATTAAATGTGCACCTCAACTCTCCTGTTTCCACCAGAACTGTCCGTCAGGAGCTCCACAGGGTCAATATACACGGCCAGGCTGCTATAGCCAAACCTTTGGTCACTCATGCCAATGCCAAACGTTGGTTTCAATGGTGCAAGGAGCACAAATCTTGGGCTGTGGACAATGTGAAACATTCAATTCAATTCAATTCAGTTTTATTTATATAGCGCCAATTCACAACACATGTTGTCTCAAGGCACTTCACAAAAGTCAGGTACATACATTCCAATTAATCCTAACCATTGAACAGTGCAGTCAGAGTTAGTTATTTATTCAAATTGGATAAAAGGTTTTTCTGTCTAAGGAAACCCAGCAGATTGCATCCAGTCAGTGACTTGTAGCATTCACTCCTCCCGGATGAGCATGTAGAGACAGTGGACAGTCACTGTCATTGACTTTGCAGCAATCCCTCATACTGAGCATGCATGTAGCGACAACGGAGAGGAAAAACTCCCTGGAGACAACCTCCAGCAGAACTAGGCTCAGTGTGAGCGGCCATCTGCCACGACCGACTGGGGGTTTGAGAGAACATGTATTGTTCTCTGATGAGTCCACCTTTACTGTTTTCCCCACATGGCAGTGATTTTAATACTAGAATTCGTTGATTTGGTGGTGTGACCCAACACCTTTGGCAATATAGTTTAACAATCATTAATTTGGACTGTGGGAGGAAGCTGGAGTACCCAGAGAGAACTTATGCATGATCAGGGAGAACATACATGCAGATGGACCCTAGCCAGGGGACCCAGGCCCTTCTTGCTGCAAGGCAACAGAGCCATTCAAACTAAAAGCTGCGCTCAATCATGATCACTTGCCAGGCCTTTGCCTTGTAGAGCTAAAATGCAGTTTGAACACTCAGTAACACCTCTAAAATATATAGGTGAATATATAAATTTGTCTGTGAATGAAAAAAAACAAAAAACATTTAATCAATTAAAACTTGGGCAACAACTTATTACATGTCAATCAAGTGAGTCCTTCAACATTCAACCCATGAATTGAACTGTTCAAATTTTGAAGAACTGTGCTTTGAAACATTACAGTACTGTAATATTCTGTCTTTTTAACTGTAGACAACTTAGGTTTTTATCATGAACGTATGGATTCATCAAAACCATATTGTTTTGCTCTTATGATGTTACTAAAATTGTGCAAAAGGTCAAAGCTTCGTTCTTTTTCCATTAGTTCAGCCTGGAAACAATCGAAGAGAGATTACTCAAACCGTCTCTTTCCCTGTTAGTGCCTCTCTTTCCCCCTCTCTCTGTGTGATCAACTCAGTGCTGCTGACTGTGTTGGATTCCGAAGCGTCTGTCCGACCTGACGCACTCTTGTACCACAGCGCAGCTGTCACCATTACTTCATGCTTATTGGCTCAATACCGAGAGAGACAGAGGCTGAGCAAAGGCAAACAACGGGAGGGGGGAGAGAAAGAGCTGGACCCCTTCGCTCTGCTCCATCGATCTGCAGAGGTGCACCGAGGATCCTCTATCAGACCCTGGGCACGGACTTCTGAGTTTTTTAGATCTTCTGGAATGCCAAAGGTGGATCTGCTATTTGGAACAGGATGCTGCTGGGAAATTTGGTACGGTAAGACTGTCACAGTTTTGTGCTTGATCCCCATTTCGCTGAGCTTTGGCTCTCATGTGCATGCCCGAAGGTTTCCCAGCTCCCCCTCCCCTCCCCCCCAAAAATAGAGATAGCGCTGTGGGAGAATTGACACATCGACCTGCCAACTGAGAGAAGTGCTATTGCCTCACATCAGCGCAAGCAGAACCATTTTGAGGCTTTGCCTTAACAGAAGAGGTAAATTATAAAACTCATCCTTGGATGAATTTCAATTAGGGGGTAGGAATGACTGGCTGCTGTTGTTCTGACTCAAGATGTTTGACACTGATGGATTACTTCAGTGTTGCTTAATGTCAACAGCTGCGCAGATGTGTTTACCTGGGGGCGTTAAAGGTAAACACAAGCTGTAGGTTAACGGTTAGACTGTGGGATGACCTCGTTTCCATGTACCACAGCGTGGGTTTAAATATGATGAGAAATTAACAGGTTGACGTTACTATGCTTATCAGTATGCAGTAATGGTAGTGATTTACACGCAATATAACGTTATCTGTCAGAAAGATTTTATGGCCTTTTTAAATTAAATAGGTATAGAAGTTTTCTTTTTAATAGGCCTAATAGTTTTTCAAACATCAACCTGACATCTCGTCAGTTGACCTGCTACTGAAGCTTTACAATCATCCCAAAGTTCAAGGTTTTTTTTGGGGTTTTTTTTGTCATACCAGCTCACATTTATGTTAAGGTACGAAATTCGGACTTCGGTCCCAGCTAAGAAGTCTAATATCTAAGTAAAAAGAAAACTGCTTAAAACATGCAAAGCTAAATCTCAGAATAAATAGCAATTAGTAAGAATATATGCAGCAAAGGGCAGAAAAAAAATTACTTATACACATTGAAATAGTGAAGCTGATATTAACTTTGCGAAGTACTGAATACACATGTAAAGCATGAGGTAGTCCTTAATGTTGCACCTATAAGTGAGCAAAATATTGCACCTTTGGTGGATGAAGTGTTTAGTGCAGGTCAGTATGTAGTGAGAGTTGGGGCCACAATGCTAACAAGGTCTTGAGATACTCTTCAGAAATCAAAATAAATAAAAATTATCATGGTGAAGCATAGTCATGGTATAAATATTAGAAGATATATATATATATAAAAGCAATAACTATAAATAGATAGATGCTGTCACTATAGTCCCATTTTACTGAATTAGTAGAACTGATGATCCTCTTTCACCATTATTTGGGTCAGAAGCTGATGAAATCATTCATTTAAACCACTGGTTCTCAAGCTTTTTACAAGTGGTACCTCAGTAACTACTACGTTTGCATTACAAATACTGCTATTGTTACAGAGATTCTAAAACTGTTATACAACAGAACCTGGAGTTTTCAGCAGCTGAGCATAACACTCCCACTGATTTTTCAACTTAAAACTGGAACACAGTTAAGCAGTTCCTGGTCATTCTGTTGTCCACTTCAGTTTGTGTCGTGAATTCAGTATGTTTTGCTACTGAACTTCTCTTTTGAGTAATTTCTGATGAAGAAAGTCCTTGAACAATTCATCTTTTGAACTGTTGATGCTTATTAGCCCAGCATCACAGTTACAGTGGGGCCAAAAAGTATTTAATGAGCCACTGATTGTGCAAGTTCTCCTACTTAGAAAGATGAGAAAGGGTCTGTAATTTTCATCATAGGTACACTTCAACTATGAGAGACAAAATGAGAAAAGAAAATCCTGGAAATCACATTCTAGGATTGTTGTAAAATAAGTATTTGGTCACCCACAAACAAGCAAGATGTCTGGCCCTCACAGACCTGTAACTTCTTCTTTAAGAAACCCTTCTGTCCTCCATTCGTTACCTGTATTAATGCACCTGTTTAAACTTGTTATCTGTATAAAGACACCTGTCCACAGCCTCAAACAGTCAGACCCCAAAGTCAACCATGGCCAAGACCAAAGAGCTGTTGAAGGGCTCCTGGAAGAAAATTGTAGACCTGCACCAGGCTGGGAAGAGTGAATCTACAATAGGCAAGCAGGTTGGTGTGAATAAATTAACTACGGGAACAAATGTAAAAAAATGGAAGACGATTGATAATCTCCCTCGATCTGGGGCCCCAAGCAAGATCGCATCCTGTGGGGTCAAAATGATCATGAGAACAGTGAGCAAAAATCCCAGAGCTACACGGAGGGACTTGATGAATGACCTGCAGAGAGCTGGGACCAAAGTAACAAAGGCTACCATCAGTAACACACTATGCCGAGAGGGACTCAAATTCTGCAGTGCCAGGTGTGTCCCCCTGCTTAAGCCAGTACATGTCCAGACCCGTCTGAAGTTTTCCAGAGAGAATATGGTGGATCCAGAAGAGGATTGGGAGAATATCATGTGGTCAGTTGAAACCTGAATAGAACTTTTTGGCACAAACTCAACTCGTCATGTTTGGAGGAAGAAGAATGCTGAGTTGCATCCCAAGAACACCATACCTACTTGAAGCATGGGGGTGGAAACATCATACTTTGGGGCTGTTTTTCTGCAAAGGGGACAGGACGACTGATCCATGTTAAGGGAAGAATGAATAGAGACATGTATCATGACATTTAAAGCCAAAACCTCCTTCCATCAGTGAGAGTATTGAAGATGGAACGTGGCTCGGTCTTCCAGCATGGCAACAATCCCAAACACACTGCTCGCGCAACAAAGGTGAGGCTCCGTAAAAAGCATTTCAAGGTCCTGGAGTGGCCTAGCCAGTCTCCAGACCTCAACCCCATAGAGAATTTGTGGAGGGAGTTTAAAGTCTGTGTTGTCCAGTAACAGCCCCAACACATCACTGCTTTAAAGGAGATCTGCAAAGAGGAATGAGCCAAAATAGCAGCTACAGTGAGTGCAAACCTGGTGAAGACTTATAGGGAACGTTTGTCTTCTGTCATTGCCAACAAAGGTTATGCTACAAAGGATTGAGTTGAACTTTTGTTATTGATCAAATATTTATTTCCCACCATAATTTCCAAATAAATTCTTTAACAATCCTACAATGTGATTTCCTGGATTTGTTTTATTTATTATTATTTTATCTCTCATAGTTGTGTACCTATGATGAAAATTACAGACCTCTCTCATCTCTCTAAATTGGAGAACTTGCACATTCATTTGCTGACTAAATATTTTTTGGCCCCACTGTAATTTGCTTCCAATTACGTTGCAAATGATGGTTATTACTATTCATTCTGAATACCACTAAAAGCAACCTAAATACAACCATTGCCACTTGCACTACTGCTGGAGAACAATGGATTTAAAGAAAACCAGGATTCTGTTATGGAAAAAAGATTATGATTTTTAATAAAAGAAATGCTGCTGTCCAACATGAGTTTAGTTGGAAACCTCCTGGAGATGCATCTGTAACACATTTACTAAGAAAATCTGTTTAAGATGTGATTCCACATTACTGAATCTGCAACTGTATCTTTGAATCTTTGTTCCTGAACTGAGAGTGTAGATTGGACAGACTGATACTCCTAATGTTTGTTGGTTCTTATTGATGAAGCTGTCCTGGCTGGCAGAACCCAGGACAAATTTATGATCCTTGGGAAAGTTTTTATTACAGATGGTTTGAGAAGTACCAAGTTGTAGCTTGCATAAATCTGAACTTGCTAAACTACTATGTCAGCATCACTGACTGCAAAGGGGACACTGTGGTGTGTAAGATTTCTCTGAAAACTGATCCAAACACAGTTTACAAAGGATCCATTCATACAATGTCGTAACAGTTGTTTCCAGTCCACATTTCATGGGGGGAGACCTAGCATAAACAAGAACAAAGTCTGTTTTACATTTGTCAAATTTGGAAGTTTATAGAGTATTTAAACAATGGATTGTTTTTCAACTTGAAATAAAACCTGCCAAAAAGCAATATGGTAACAGCTTAGTACTGTTTTACTATGATGAATTAAATGAAAAACTAAGTGCATTATTAATTTGCCTATACTAACTATCTTTTACGTTGGACTGAAAAACAAAAATAGTTTCTTTAACTTAAATCTCATGAATAGTTTTACATTTATTGGGCTCATATTTAAATAGCTAAAAGAAGACCTACAACCTTTTTACATGGATATAATAATTATGTTTATTCACTCGGTGCTAGTCAGAAGTTTACATACACTCATCATTGGTATTAGTAACACATTAAATTTTGTGCTTCAAACAGTACATTTAAACTGCTGTTTTTGCGAGTCTGAACTAATGTTTGAAATAAAATTTCAATTTCTTTACATAAAAGAACTGGGTGAAGCTGGGTGAATTCTTTGCACTTTTGTTGGAATCCTAATTATACATCTGTTCATCCATCCATGGTCTATACAAGCTTATACATACAGGATGACCAAGCAGCCTAAACATACATATGGACTCAAATTTCACCTTCACTGATATTTGGTTAAATGTCCTTTACCAAGTTAAAGAGAAACCACACACCATTTTGTAGCCATCAAGAAGGTCCTGGCATAATGCTCGCTGGTTTTTTGACAGTTTGTTCTGGCAAAATTGGTAAAAATTGTTGGTTTACTTCCATGAACTTTGCTTTTACACGTGGTGCTTAAATTTTGTGTTTCATCATTAAAGCCACGTCGGTGTTATGTCATTATGTCATCATAAATATCTCATTCAGTTAACGTTTGATCCTGCTTCTGTTTTAGTTTGTGATTTTTGTGAAGGATAGTAGCATTAGTAGTATGTGGAGACAATTTAACCACACAAAAATTATTTATCTGGTATCCCTGCAAACAGATGCTATAATATCACTACCTTAGTGTATCAACACTGTTTTTTAGAAATATCCTGTCCAGGAGTGACACTGAAAAACTAGTCCATGCATTTGTTACTTCAAGGCTGGACTATTGTAATTCTTTACTATCAGGATGTCCACAAAATGCAGTTAAAAGCCTTCAGCTGATTCAAAATGCTGCAGCAAGAGTTCTGATGAAAATTAAAAAGAGAGATCATATTTCTCCTACTTTAGCTTCCCTTCATTGGCTCCCTGTTAAATCCAGAATATAATTTAAAATTCTCCTCCTCACATATAAAACCCTTAATGATTTAGCTCCATCATACATCAGAGATCTGATTGTTCCATACGTTCCTAACAGAACACTTCATTCTCAGACTGCAGGTTTACTGGTGGTTCCTAGAGTCTCTAGAAGTAGAATGGGAGGCAGATCCTTTAGTTATCAGCTACTCTCCTGTGGAACCAGCTCCCAGTTTTAGTCTGTTGAGGCAGACACCCTGTCTACTTTTAAGGCTAGGCTTAAAACTTTCCTTTTTGATAAAGCTTATAGTTAGAGTGGCTTAGGTTATCCTGAGCTATCTCTGTAGTTATGGTGCTATAGGCTTAGGCTGCTGGAGGACATAATGACCACTTTCACCCTCTTCGTTACATTCTCACACTACTCTCCAATTTTGCATTATTTGCTGTTATTTCAGCTTTTAACTTTGTTCTCTCTTTTTTCACTTCCTAGAAGCTACATCTGGCCTGGCTCTGTGTCTACCTGTGACACCTTTCTGGATGGGGGTATCGTCCGAGCTTCTGCTGGCAACAACTTAATGCTCACCCTCTACCGATGATCCGCATGGCCCTGTCTTTCAGTGTTTAACGCTTTCTCTCTCCTAGACATGGCAATTGACTGAGCTTTTACTGTGACTAACTCTATGTGTTCTTTTTCAGACTCTAACCTTGAAAACTGGCTCAGAGTTTATCTGTTCTTTCTTTCTAGGTGAAACGACTAAAGGAGCTACATCCATTAACATTTACTTTTCCTTCCCATAGAAAGGACTCCTGCATCAGTGCTTCTTTGTTTTCTTTGTGTCTCTGCTCTGTTCTCTCAAACCCCCAGTCGGTTGTGGCAGATGGCTGCTCATACTGAGCCTGGTTCTGCTG
Organism: Girardinichthys multiradiatus; assembly: GCF_021462225.1. Taxonomy (NCBI): domain Eukaryota; kingdom Metazoa; phylum Chordata; class Actinopteri; order Cyprinodontiformes; family Goodeidae; genus Girardinichthys; species Girardinichthys multiradiatus. Next base: position 32,945,380 of record NC_061806.1, on the reverse strand, counting down.
GAGGTTTCTTCCTGTTAAAAGGGAGTTTTTCCTCTCCACTGTCGCTACATGCATGCTCAGTATGAAGGATTGCTGCAAAGTCAACGCCAGTGACTGTCCACTGTCTCTACATGCTCATCCAGGAGGAGGGAATGCTGCAAGTCACTGACTGGATGCAATCTGCTGGGTTTCCTTAGATAGAAAAACCTTTTATCCAGTTTGAATAAATAACTGAATCTGACTGCACTGTTCAATGATTAGAATTAATTGGAATGTATGTACCTGACTTTTATGAATTGCCTTGAGATGATGTGTTTTGAATTGGCGCTATATAAATAAACTGAATTGAATTGTTTTAAACAACCAGTGTTGCTTGTGAAAGCTTCACAATCTTAATCAGCTGATCTCTCATCCACACCAGTAGCTGGGAAATGGGTGTTGAGGACAGCTTTAAAAGCTGCACACAAAATCCATTTGATTATTATTATTATTCAGGTACAGTCTGCTGTTATCCTTACCTCCTTCTTGGTTGTCCTTATGGCTTGTGACAGTACAAGGTTAGGTATATTTCAGAATTTAAAATTTCTTTTATTTTTCAGCAGATTATGCTATATGTTTACCTTCCTTGTAGGATTCTGGCTGTACAAGTGCCCTCTTTAGGCATAATGCATTAATTTACATCAATACCATTCTTTCCTATTAAACCTTCTCTTTGTATTAATGGTGTGGAACCTGGTCACCTTTCGTGTGATGACATAAGGCTTTGTTACACTACAGGCCAAAAGTTTAGAAGTTGTAATTTCTGTTCAAGATGCCATCCGTTGAAATGTTTGTTGGATATGTTTAATGCATTATCATATTTTCATTTATATATATCACTCTTTATTTACATTTAGATTTACATTAGTGTTACTGACAATTGCTGCATAAATGTTCACAAAAGAAAAGAAGGGCTTCTGATTTAGAAAACTTGCACACAGGCCACAACTTCAGAACAATAGTAAAAAACAAATCTCAGATTGCATAACATACATACGTCAAGCTATTGTTGAAGCCAGAGGTTTTAACAACAGGTTGTAAGACAAAATATATGCATTTATATTCACTAAATTGCCAAAGGTGTTGGGTCACACCACCAAATCAATGAAATCTGGCGCTACGATCACTTCCATGGCTGCAGGTGTATAAAGTTTGGTGTGGAGAAAGAGAGTTCTGATCAAACGTCATGAACATCTTTAGAATTAGAGCAAAGGCTGCAATCCTGGTTTCCTCATCCAACTATGAAAACACCTTGTGGAAGATGTTAACAGAATAGTTAAAGTTGCTATCGCTGACAACGGTTGGTCCATCAACAAATTGGACCTTATAGATTAAGAATAGGATGCCATCAAAGCTCATGTACATGTAAAAGTATAGACATATACTTTTGGCAATACAGTGTATATATATGTACAGTACAGACCAAAAGTTTGGACACAACTCATTCAAAGAGTTTTCTTTATTTTCATGACTATGAATATTGTAGCTTCACACTGAAGGCATCAAAACTATGAATTAACACATGTGGAATTATATACTGAACAAAAAAGTGTGAAACAACTGAAAATATGCCTTATATTCTAGGTTCTTCAAAATAGCCACCTTTTGCTTTGATTACTGCTCCGCACACTCTTGGCATTCTGTTGTTCTAGAGATGTGTCTGCTGCTAGAACTCTGTGTGGCATTGACCTGTTCTCTAATCTGAGCTGCTGTTAACCTGCAATTTCTGAGGCTGGTGACTCAGACGAACTTATTGTCCGCAGCAGAGGCGACTCTTGGTCTTCCTTTCCTGGGGCGGTCCTCATGTGAGCCAGTTTCTATGTAGTGCTTGATGGTTTTTGCGACTGCACTTAGGGACACTTTCAAAGTTTTCCCAATTGTTTGGACTGACTGACCTTCATTTCTTAAAGTAATGATGGCCACTCGTTTTTCTTTACTTAGCTGCTTTTTTCTTGCTATAATACAAATTCTAACAGTCTATTCAGTAGGACTATCAGCTGTGTGCTGTATCCACCTTCTGCACAACACAACTGATGGTCCCAACCCCATTTATATGGCTTGAAATCCCACTTATTAAACCTGACAGGGCACACCTGTGAAGTGAAAACCATTTCAGGTGACTACCTCTTGAAGCTCATCAACAGAATGCCAAGAGTGTGCGGAGCAGTAATCAAAGCAAAAGGTGGCTACTTTGAAGAACCTAGAATATAAGACATATTTTCAGTTGTTTCACACTTTTTTGTTCAGTATATAATTCCACATGTGTTAAGTCATAGTTTTGATGCCTTCAGTGTGAAGCTACAATATTCATAGTCATGAAAATAAAGAAAACTCTTTGAATAAGAAGGTGTGTCCAAACTTTAGGTCTGTACTGTATATATTTATTTATTTATTTTCTGTTCTGCTTTAAGTACTACTAGCCATCAGCTGCAGCCTCAGTGGATCTGACTTGTTAGCCCAGAAGCTTGATTTGATAGTGTTCTGGAATTTTTGAAAGCCAAATCAGCAAATCAAACTACTTGTTGTGCTACTTCAATCATTCCTGAACCATACATGTTTGTGGCAGGCTATGTTATCCTGTTCCTTCCTTGGACCACTTTTAGTGGGTCTAAGCTTAGTGTCTAGCTCTCACAATTTTGTCCCTATAAAACATATATAAATCTGTATTCTACATCATTTTTCCTGTTTTCAACACATCAGCTTTGATGACAATTGTTTTTCTTAGTGACCAACATATCTCACCCAGTAACAGGTACAATGATGAAGAGATAATCTATGTATTTGACTTAGTGATGAAGAGATAGTCTATGTCTTTAACTTCACCCTTCAGTGGTCATAATGTTATGCCTGAACAAGTTATGCTGCAGCATAAAATGGAAAGTAGACTGAAAAAATAATAGTTTGTGTTTTCTGCAGATAGCGTTGGTGTTCTGTCTCTTGGGAACGGATGTCAGTAGAGCTCATATATTTGAAGCCACAAGACCTGGAGAAGGAGATAACCTGCCACCTGTCACTAAACGTAAGAACAGATGTTTTTTTCTCACTCTCTCATCAGAATATACTTTAGTTAACTAAGTTGTTGATTGGATATTTGTCATTTTACTACAATACGATTCCTTTGACAAAGTTCTATTACCAATCAACCGAAGGCATATTGCCCTTGCTTTTTGAGCAAATGCTTTTTATTTATTTCAAGCCTATCTGGCTGTTCTGCTCATTGCACAAGAAAATGAACTGAGTAAAAACATCACTCAAGGATTTTTGAAATTGATCAGATTAAATGGTGGAGAAGAGCAAACACAAATTATGAGATTTAATATTATACAGTAGACGCAATTCTGCTGATGGAGTGCACCCATTGTTTCTTACTATGGGTCTCTATGCTTTCCAGTCATATCAGAGTGGGTCAGCACAGCAGGTTCCTGTAAGGGGAGGTGCTTTGAGCTGGAGGTGGCAGATCCTCCAGGATGCAGATGTGACAATCTGTGTAAAACTTACCTCAGCTGCTGCTCTGATTTCGATGCTCACTGCCTGAAAACAGGTGAGTATTACACACTCACTCCTTGTAATCATTTATCCCTAAGCCAGATATATATTCACCAGCCACTTGATTAGGTACACGTATGTGCTGTGAGTCTGCTGATCTACTGAGAATATTATGCACTACCATTTTTTCAGATTTAGACAATATCCGCTATGAGTGGCAGTTGTGTGGACAAACACGCTATTGTCAGGTCAGGGGAGTAAGGGCAGACTGGTTAGAGATGATTGAATGGCAGCACTAGCTTAAGAAAACAATACATTACAATCAGTGTATGTGAAATACATAAATACATGGATTTATCCTGCCTTGCATGAATGGTTTTAAATGGGGATGTTGTAATTCATAAATCATTTTGCACTTGAATTCTTTTTAGTGCATTTAGGGACCTTGAATCAAATTCTCCACCACATAACCTATTCATAGTGTTTTTTTGGAAGCGTTATAACCAATAAGAGCCAGGGGGTGCTGTAATAAGGTGATTGTAATTTAATTAGCTTTTTTCTTCTCTTAGCCGGGGGGTTTGAGTGTACACATGATCGCTGCGGGGAGGAGAGGAATGAAGACCATGCCTGCCACTGCTCAGAGGATTGCTTGGAGAAAGGAGACTGCTGTTCTAACTACAAATCCACCTGCAAAGGTGCACACCATTAAGCATTTAGCTAAGCAAAACAGGAATAGAATTTAATCCAGATTCTTAGTGGATAGAGACTGTTGCTTGTCATTTCTTTTAAGATGAGACTTCATGGTTGGAAGACAGCTGTGAAGAGATCAAGAGTCCAGAATGTCCTGCAGGGTAAGACTCCTATGGTGAATCTATGGTTTTGAACAATTAAGTATCAATTATACAAATACAAGGGCTCTTCTTTAGATTTTTATTTGTAAATAAATGTTAAAAACCTTGCAGTTACCTTCCGAATTATGGACTGTTTTGTGTCTATTGCACAAATTCATATTTAACTATTGTTTAAATAAAAACAAATATTTTCAGTGAGGTAACACCTCTTTCTGATCAGGTTAGGTGACCTAATATTTAGACAAAAAAGAAGACCAAATAGTACCACTGAGAAATAACTATGCTATATACAGTAGTACAAGCAAACAATTTGGAAAAGTTTCAAAAAATATTGTCTTTACTAAATAAAGTAAAATATCAAATAATAATAAGGATGATATAACTAAATAGCAATAGTTATGGTTGTGTTAGGGTTTGGAATCGCCTTCTTTAGAATTGGGTTTTAGAAAAGCTATTCGCTGCCTGCTGCTTTACTGCTTTGTAATGGTAAAGATCATCTTAAAAAATGTCTATGTATGACAAAGATCGCTACACCCAGCCCTGATTACTGCCCTACCTGCAGAATCAAGAAATCAACTAAATAGAACTGGGCAGACATCAGAAAGTAGACTAAAAGGTCTCGAAAAGCAACACTTAATGCCCCGATCAAAAGGAATTCAAAAACCATTTCTAATGCTTTGGAACTCCAATGAACAAAACATGAGAAGCATTACTTACAAAGATACAGGCATCTCTCAAAGGTAAATTAAATTATGTAATTATTTTCAGTTTGGCAAAAAAATATCTGTTTTTGTTTACAATTTATTAAAACATAACATGTTGAATTTTCTTTCAGTTAGTTATTTTTCAATAACCAGTGGAAAAATCTTTTATGCCATTATAGCATCCAACTTCCTTATAATTGCTGACCAGCATTAAGCATGCTTCCAATAGTAGATATTTTGACAATTTATCTTTGGTAATGAGCTCTTTGAGCTGTAAAAGACTTCCTTGCCATCACCCTAAATTCTATAGACACTATAGACTCTGGCTAGGCCACTGCAAAATGTTAATATCACTTCCATTTAGATGAAACATGTTGGTAAAAAAACATCTTCATGGGATATAGATGATTAACTGTAGATTTACTATACGCACCATTTGTATTCAAAGCCTGTTTATGTCTTTGATGCATATTCATTTACAGAAGTTGAACAGTACTGTGTGTTCTACTGATTCACTGAAAAGAAACTGCCTAATTATAAACTAGTATTTATAGTACTTATTAGGAAACCATATTGGATCTTTAAGACCAAGTTGGAACTCACAACTTTAGAGGTAAAGTAAAAACCAAGTACAAAAAGCATTTTATTTGTCATTAAGAATAACATGTCATTTAATGAGAACTGAAGACTCTTAGAAAGGTACTCTGAACCTGTTTAAACATGTCTGATGGACATAAATTGTCAATGTTTTGTCTAAATGTAAGTTTTTTAGCAGTTTGTTGTTCAATACTAATTTGACAAGCCTCCATCTAACCCTAGCCGATCTCTCAATTCATACACTCTGGAATTTTGTGCTTTACAGTTTCATTCGTCCTCCTCTCATCATGCTGTCTGTTGATGGGTTCAGAGCCTCCTACATGAAGAAGAGCAGATTTGTCATCCCCAACTTACATAAACTCAGTATGCCTTCCTTATATTGTTTCTATTTGTTTCTGTGAGAGAGAATGTGTATATATAGGATATGTCAGTTATATTTTGGTTTTAAAGTCTTATTCATTTGTTTTGTTTTAGGATCATGTGGTGTATCTCCCCCATACATTCGACCAGTCTATCCATCAAAGACATTTCCAAATTTATACACCCTAGCCACAGTAAGTGACCCTTACATAATGTTGAGTGAATTGTTCGTCTACTTTCCAAAGCTCTTGTATATAGTATAGGGATAGTAAAGCCAGGCTGTTAATGAATACCCTCATTTTTGAAAGCTAAGTAGAAACATAAATTATATTGGCAAAATTAATTTGTCTTCTTTAACATGTACATGAACTTTGATTCTATTAAAGTTGCTATTGCCAGCAATGGTTTAGTTATTTTTATGGTCTGTTAATGTTGTGACATTGGTACAAGCCTGATTTTGGCCTGCACTGACATTACACTGTGTGGTTTATCTGCAGGGCCTGTACCCAGAGTCCCATGGAATTGTGGGAAACACCATGCATGACCCAGTGTTCAATGCCACCTTCAGCCTGCGCACAAGAGAGAAATTAAACCACCGCTGGTGGGGAGGACAGCCAGTGAGTATAGTTTTGACACTAGCTATTCATTTGGCTGGAGTTACTTTAAATACTAAGAGCTGTTTAATAAAACACTTTGCAATGGGGCTAGTTAGCAGTATGCTTCTGAAGAAGAAATGACTGAAACTAGCTGTTGGTTCAAGTAAAAAATAATGGAAAGGAGCCAAGGCTGCACCAAGTCACTGCCGACGTGATTAAAGGATGGAGGCAAAGTGCTGCCCAAACATCTGCACATGTTAATGATATTAACATGGAGATAAATGTGATTAAACCTTACACAATTAATATGGAAGCAGGCCATCATCATTCCCATTCCCATGGATGAAAATAAATAAGTCCTAAGACAAAGGATGTTCAAGCTCTATCTCTGACCAACTGGTTGGTCAAAGATGTGTATTTACTACCTTTGGCTTTAACAACTGGGAGCATGCTACAGATAAGGCAAAGGGTTTTAGGAGACAAGGTAATTGTAATAGTAATGCAATAGCCATGCTTCAGAAATGCATGGCTCTGTGGAAGAAAAGAGAACTGTGGTGTTCAACAGGGAAGGAGATTTCAACACTGGGTCAGTGTTACGATTGTACCAGTGTGATGTCTGGGAAGAGCAGAGGTATGCAGAAACTGATTCAAAATACATTACCGAGGGAAATCCTATACATTCACTGTTTTAATCATCATCTGCACCTGGTGATCATGCACGCCATTACATCAGAGCGCACAGTTGAAGATGTTTTTAATGTATGCAATCAGCTACACAAATTTCTGAAAAGGCCAACAGTAGGTGCACAGTATGAAGGAGAAAAACCCAAAAGACTGTTGGAACAACGGTGGAGAGGACACTTTGAGACCGTTTCTGTCATTCTGAAGTCACACACAACTGTTGTGGGATTTCTGCATGAGATTGGCACTTGAAAAACAAGTGCTGATGTGAAAATTTAAGCTGTCGGACTTCATAAAGCCATTACAGAGCCAACATTCAGATTTCTGGCCTGTGTGATGCACAAGCTTTTGGGTCTGATGGATGTACCAAATAAAATGCTCCAAGCTGAAAACACTGACCGCATTACCACAGTTTAGCTCATCAAAATTTTAGGCCTGAAGAGGGGTTTCTAAAACTTTGGTCCGCCAGTGTGGCCGACACAGGGACTGTGTTTCCCTCCAAAAGACAGCGCCAGGCACCAGCATTGCTGCAGCACTCGGAGACACTTGGTCATCAAGAATGGGATACCAAACAGGACACAAGGCTGATGTTTTTTGGGATTATCGACTGTTTTCTTGGAGAAATGGCTGTGTGTTTCAGTGAATGGAATCACAAGTACATGGATGCTTTGGGAGCACTGGACCCTGGCTGTGAGAACTTTTTAAACCCTCAAAAAGTGAAATCATTCCTGGAGCTAACAAAGATTAAAATGAATGAGTCTGAATTTACCTTTGCTCAACAGTTTTTTGGAAGTTGGTTTGACATCCAGGGTGCTGAAACATCAACTCTTGTGCAACTTCTTTCAACATATTCCACTGTTTTGGATACCATGCCTGTGGATCAAGCTGCCTCCACAGCTGTGTGAGAAAACTATTTTCCCATATGGAGGAGCGTTTATTCTGAGCACAGACGCACATTGCTACACAGGTAAAAAGCAAACCAGATAAGACTGGCTTTTGAGTGGAGTGGAAGGATCGTCTCCTGAGGAGATTTAACTCAACAGCCACAAGAAGACTGCAACTTAACTGCACAATGGTGACGTGGAATTTTAAAAGTAAAAAAAATAAAAAGTTATGATTAAAAAGTTTATTCAGGACCATTTCTTTTATTGTAGCCTACATATCAGAAGAGAAAGCTACAATTTTATTTGTAACTGATGTTACTTGAAATGCCAAGCTCAAACGAGTTATCACTTTGTTATTCAAAGTTAATTGTATTTGGTGGTTGTTGCAAATGCATGCATTTAATGTTTTAAGATGTGCGTCATGTAAATGCACGCTCAGAATATATACTCTGCAACAGTGTGCAATAATATGTCTGACATTTAGTATTATTTCTGGAAAATACATTCTAATCAATGTGCAACATAGGTTTTTCTTAACTTTTTAATTTTTATTTTATTTTAGTAGAGTAATGAGTAGACTTGCCTCCCCACTGTCTATGAAACGTCCCCTCTTGTTAGTTCCCCTAATGCTGGGCCTGCTTAAACCACCGCTGGTGGGGAGGACAACCAGTGAGTATAGTTCGACACTAGCTATTCATTTGGCTGGAGTTACTTTAAATACTAAGAGCTGTTTAATAAAACACTTTGCAATGGGGCTAGTTAGCAGTATGCTTCTGAAGAAGAAATTACTGTAACTAGCTGTTGGTTCAAGAAAAAAATAATGGAAAGGGGCCAAGGCTGCACCAAGTCACTGCCGACGTGATTAAAGGATTGAGACAAAGTGCTGCCCAAACATCTGCACATGTTAATGATATTAACATGGAGATACAGTACAGACCAAAAGTTTGGACACACCTTCTCATTCAAAGAGTTGTCTTTATTTTCATAACTATGAATATTGTAGCTTCACACTGAAGGCATCAAAACTATGAATTAACACTTGTGGAATTATACACTGAACAAAAAAGTGTGAAACAACTGAAATTATGTCTTATATTCTAGGTTCTTCAAAGTAGCCACCTTTTGCTTTGATTACTGCTACGCACACTCTTGGCATTCTGTTGATGAGCTTCAAGAGGTAGTCACCTGAAATGGTTTTCCAACAGTCTTGAAGGAGTTCCCAGAGATGCTAAGCACTTGTTGGCCCTTTTGCCTTCACTCTGCGGTCCAGCTCACCCCAAACCATCTCGATTGGGTTCAGGTCCGGTGACTGTGGAGGCCAGGTCGTCTGGCGCAGCACCCCATCACTCTCCTTCTTGGTCAAATAGCCCTTACACAGCCTGGAGGTGTGTTTGGGGTCATTGTCCTGTTGAAAAATAAATGATGGTCCAACTAAACACAAACCGGATGGAATAGCATGCCGCTGCAAAATGCTGTGGTAGCCATGCTAGTTCAGTATGCCTTCAATTTTGAATAAATCCCCAACAGTGTCACCAGCAAAGCACCCCCACACCATCACACCTCCTCCTCCATGCTTCACGGTGGGAACCAGGCATGTAGAGTCCATCCGTTCACCTCTTCTGCGCCGCACAAAGACACGGTGGTTGGAACCAAAGATCTCAAACTTGGACTAATCAGACCAAAGCACAGATTTCCACTGGTCTAATGTCCATTCCTTGTGTTCTTTAGCCCAAACAAGTCTCTTCTGCTTGTTGCCTGTCCTCAGCAGTGGTTTCCTAGCAGCTATTTTACCTGATTCACACAGTCTCCTCTTAACAGTTGTTCTAGAGATGTGTCTGCTGCTAGAACTCTGTGTGGCATTGACCTGTTCTCTAATCTGAGCTGCTGTTAACCTGCGATTTCTGAGGCTGGTGACTTGGATGAACTTATCGTCTGCAGCAGAGGTGACTCTTGGTCTTCCTTTCCTGGGGCGGTCCTCATGTGAGCCAGTTTCTATGTAGTGCTTGATGGTTTTTGTGACTGAACTTGGAGACACTTTCAAAGTTTTCCCAATTGTTTGGACTGACTCACCTTCATTTCTTAAAGTAATGATGGCAACTCGTTTTTCTTTACCTAGCTGTTTTTTTCTTGCCATAATACAAATTCTAACAGTTTATTCATTAGGACTATCAGCTGTGTACTGTATCCACCTCCTGCACAACACAACTGATGGTCCCAACCCCATTTATATGGCTTGAAATCCCACTTATTAAACCTGACAGGGCACACCTGTGAAGTGAAAACCATTTCAGGTGACTACCTCTTGAAACTCATCAACAGAATGCTAAGAATGTGCGAAGCAGTAATCAAAGCAAATGGTGGCTACTTTGAAGAACCTAAAATATGACATATTTTCAGTTGTTTCACACTTTTTTGTTCAGTATATAATTCCACATGTGTTAATTCATAGTTTTGATGCCTTCAGTGTGAAGCTACAATATTCATAGTCATGAAAATAAAGAAAACTCTTTGAATGAGAAGGTGTGTCCAAACTTTTGGTCTGTACTGTAAATGTGAATAAACCTTACACAATTAATATTGAAGCAGGCCATCATCGTTCCCATTCCCATGGATGAAAAGAAATAAGTTTAATCAATGTGCAATATAGGTTTTTCTTAACTTTTTTATGTTTTATTTTAGTAGAGTAATGAGTAGACTTGCCTCCCCACTGTCTATGACACGTCCCCTCTTGTTAGTTCCCCTAATGCTGGGCCTGCATAAACCTCCAGCTACAGTCAAAGAAAATACAACATTTTTCATAAACGATTTTAACATATTTGACCAACCATACTAAGAAATAATGGTAAAGAAAGTTCACACTAAAAGCCATTGGCATGCACACAATAACTAGTCCCATGTAAGATCCATATCAGAACACTTTTTCAATAGGATGACATTGAAAATCACTGTGGAATGACTTTCTAATAAACATTTTGTTATTCTTTACAATACAGCTTAATACATGGGAAGTTTTATACCTTATGTGGTCAAAAACCATTTGGAAGAATATAATAAGACACATTTCCACAGTAACTATTTCATTTTGTGCAACTCAGATCAGAAGCACATTACAATCAAGATATATAAAACTTTCTTAAGCAAGAACTCTTATTTGTATGTTTATTTGTATGTTTAAAGAATCCTTAGATTTTCCGTCTTTAGTTCCAGAAGGCTTTTACACGTGTCAGAATGAAGCTTCAGGAGTCAAGTTCATTATAATCTTTGATTAGATTAGAACAATTGAAATGTTGAATTTTTAAGATATTGAGGGAAATTTTTAAATGGTAGCCGTGTGCATTTTTGCCATGACCCTTTAAGGAATTGTATGTGTTTGTGTTGCAAATTCCTTGTGTGAGTGAAGTATTTTGTGTTGTTATAATTAAGAAAAAAAACTGATGAATGCATGTAAATATTTTTTAATTCAAAAGTAGAGATGACTAATGTTAAAATATCACAAAATCCCCTTCGCAATTTCTCACTGCAATCTTTCTGTTTTGCAGATCTGGATTACAGCAGAGAAACAAGGAGTGAAAGCAGGAACTTTCTTCTGGCCATGGTACGTTAGCACAAATTGTTGAATTGTTTTTCTTAAAGAAGCGATTCTTGAATTGTTTCCAGTATCACTGCTTTTTATACTTTTTCTTCCCTTAACATAGTATTAAATATAACAATTATTAGATGATATTGTGTAATTTTAGATATTGTGTATGAAATACCCCCGGCAAGAAAAGGTTTAACCTAAGAAACGTGGAATGTAGAGGATGCACTGTAAGGGAAGCAGGGAGTTTGAAACGGGGAGCCATTAAAGTAATCTCAGTCTCATACAGTGATTCATTGTGATGAGGAGAGTTTCCTGAACAGTTATTTGAAAAGAAAATTTCTAGATGATAGCTATACTCAGTAGATGACCTGGAACCCACCTGCTACGAAGAAAGCATTTATTATTTTCCCAGAACTCTTTGGAAAGGTATTCGTTGCTAGCAGTATCGTATGGTCGGCCAAAAAAACAATCTTTTACTCATCTTCTTCATGCATTCTGACGTGATGATTATTGTTTCTCAGGAAGGCTCCTATTTACCGCTTTACCTATCCAGGCTTTGTCAGATAGGCAGTTCTTACAGCTTTAAATATGGATGGGGAGATGGAGGTAGGTAAGGTATGGAAGATTTTTATGTAGAATTTGTGCTGATTAAACTAGCAAAGTAAGTCTTCAAGGGCATGTGTCTTCCATGTTATCCTGGTTCAACCCAATTTTATCAACTCGACGGTTCATAATTTGCTGCTGCAGAAGTTCATACCATGCTGACTTAATTTAGTCATTTTAATGAGCTGTGCTCGAGCAGAGACATATCTAAAATATGTCTAGATCATCTGAAAGCACCAGGGGAAACACTGAACATTAGTCACAGGTAAGTTACACATAGGAAAATCATGGGAGGGCACAATTACTATGACCAAATGGACAATCGGGCAACAAGACTAGAGGAGCTGATCCTTTATACCTAGCATCTGATGTAGGTATACCCAACAGGAAGGCACCATCCAAGGCTGAGAGCTTGCTGCATGAAACAAAAAAACACAGGAGAAAACCACAACAACACCCAAGAATCATAAAAACAGCACACAATTGCTATCATGTAAAATGTTTAAATTCTTCAATCTGATTTTTTTTCTAGGGTAATTCCTCTTGAAAGAAGGATTCTGACAATTCTCCGTTGGCTGAAGCTTTCAGATAAAGAGAGGTATTTAAAACTGTTCTTCAGGCATTTCAGTCATGGCCGATGTGGATATGAACTCTTGGTCTATTTGCAGATGCAGACAGATTTACCCTTTTGTAGCTCTTCAAAAATCAGGCCTGTTTCTTTGTCAGTGGACTTGAGCATTCTTTATAGTCAAGTATGTGAAAAACTGAATGACTTTGGAATGTTTCAGCTTTTGGGTAGCACAGCAAAAACAAGTGCTAGTCCCACATCTCTTTGTGACTTTGAAATATAGGCTATTTAGTTTGTTAAATCTATAAAAACAGGTCTGTTTTTCTTCTTATTTTAGGTGATAAAGCATGGCAAATAACATGTAATTAGCTGGGAGTGATGAAAGGAACTGAGATGCTCTAAAACAATAAGCTTAGCGAAGGCTTTTGTCTTATCTTACTGAACCCACAATATTCCCATGTCAAAGACAATTCTTAATTTAAAGAGTAACTGTGTTATTCCTTACTCCTCAGGCCATATGTTTATGCAGTCCACTCAGAGCAGCCGGATACCTTTGGTCATCGTCTTGGACCACTTAGCAGTGAAGTATGTATGAAACATGAAAAATGTTTTAAGAAAATTTCTCTGGATTCAGTTGCGTAATAGGTTTTCCCAAACGGTTTGATCATGTTTCTGGTCCTCAGCTGGACAACCCTCTGAGGGAAATCGACAACATCATTGGTCAGCTCATGAATGGACTCAAGCAGATGAATCTGCACCGATGTGTCAATGTCATCATTGTAGGAGATCACGGTAATTCCTGACCTTGTTCTGATTGTAAGAATTCTGATTATTGATTAATTAATATTTATCAAGAATTATAATTTAAAATCATAATTTTAAAAACATGAATTTCTTAACCAAAAATCATCACTTACGAATCGAAATCAGAGATGACCTCTGGTGTTGTAATTATGGCTCAAAGCCTTTGATAATTACAATTATTAAATTCTCAGTAATAATTGATAACCATTACTAGATGTCACTGTTTAATCAACCGTTTCAACGGAAGGTGGAAGAACTTTGACCTTATTTTGACAGACAAATCACTATTGCTCAAAATAAATACAAACGCTCTCTCTTTATCTGCGTGAATACTTATTAAATCAACAGCCCTGATACACCTCACTATTCCAATTCAATAATCTTCACCTAATCAAACATGCAAAGTTCTACATAAAAGGGGTAAAATATCTAACTAAAAAAGTAAAACAGCATTGAGTGTGTATGAAATCAAATCAGCAGCTATGGCAGTTATGGCAAAGTACAAGAGAAATATGGTGCTGAACGAAGCTTTGGGGTGCGGCACCCACCAGGCGCCAGGTATCATAAAACCCCCTAAAGTTGGAATTCAGTGAAACAAAGGATAATAAAACTTTTGGCGGCAACCAGTAAAACACGAAGGTGACGACAAAGAAAAATGGTTGAGTTTCACCAAGAGATTATAGCAATTAAATTTTACAGTACACCGGCGCTCAGGTTTTCACACCGTGAGACATACACACACACTTCAAAGCTCGGCGGCTTTCAGAAATCAACAGCAATCAAGTTTAATGAAACATGACATGCACATACAATTTAGAACACAATGGACTATACGTGGGTATTCTAAATCATCCTAAAATCCTAGTCTATCCTGCCCAAGCTATTTCGAAAAAAAAAAAAAAAACATTTTTTAAATTAAACGGGATTACTTGGTCCCCTCCTTGAACCGCCACCTTAACGTGGTGGAGGGGTTTGAGTGCTCAAATGATCCTAGAGGCTATATTGTCTGGGGCCTAAATGCCCCTGGTAGGGTCTCCCATGGCAAACAGGCTCTAGGTGATGGGTCAGACAAAGAGTGGTTCAAGAATCCCTCATGAAGAACAAAATATCGAGGCACGTGACGTCGCCCGGTACGGCGGAGCTGGGGTCCCACCCTGGAGCCAGGCCTGGGGTCGGGACTTGTCAGAGAGCGCCTGGTGGCCGGGTTGCTCCTCGCGGGACCCGGCCGGGCCAAGTCCAAACGAGAGACGCGAGGCCATCCCCCAGTGGGCCCACCACCTGCAGGGGGAACCGTGAGGGACCGGTGCAAAGAGGATTGGGTGGCGGACGAAGGTGGAGACCTCAGCGGCCTGATCCCCGGATGCTTAGGCTGGCTCTAGGCACCTCGCTGGGGGGGAAGGAGCTTGAGCTTGTGCGAGAGGTTGAGAGATATCGACTAGAAATAGTCGGGCTTGCCTCCACGCACAGCGTGGGCTCTGGAACCCATCTCCTTGAGAGGGGTTGGACTCTGTTCTACTCTGGAGTGGCCCACGGGGAGAGGCGGCGGGCTGGTGTGGGTTTGCTTGTTGCCCCCCAGCTCAGCCGTCTCGTGTTGGGGTTTACCCCATTGGATGAGAGGGTCGTATCCCTGCGCCTTCGGGTTGGGGAGAGGTCTCTGACTATCATTTCAGCCTACGGGCCGAGTGGTAGTGCAGAGTACCCGGCCTTCTTGGCGTCCCTGTCGGGGGTGCTGGATAGTGCCCCTCCCGGGGACTCCATTATTCTGCTGGGGGACTTCAATGCCCACGTGGGGAACGACATTGACACCTGGAGAGGCGGGATCGGGAGGAATGGCCTCCCCAATCTGAATCCGAGTGGTGTTTTGTTATTGGACTTCTGTGCTAGTCACGGATTGTCCATAACGAACACCATGTTCAAACATAAGGATGTCCATCAGTGCACTTGGCACCAGGACACCCTAGGCAGGAGGTCGATGTTCGACTTTGTTGTCGTATCATCAGACCTTCGGCCGCATGTTTTGGACACTCGGGTGAAGAGAGGGGCTGAGCGGTCCACTGATCACCACCTGGTGGTGAGTTGGATCCGCTGGAGGAGGAGAAAGCCGGACAGACTTGGCAGGCCCAAACGCATAGTGAGGGTCTGCTGGGAACGCCTGGCGGAGCCCTCGGTCAGGGATGTATTCAACTCCCACCTCCGGGAGAGCTTCGACCAGATCCCGGGGGATGTTGGAGACATAGAGTCCGAGTGGACCATGTTCTCCGCATCTATTGTCGATGCTGCCGCCCGTAGATGTGGCCGTAAGGTCTGCGGTGCCTGTCGCGGTGGCAATCCCAGAACCCAGTGGTGGACACCGGCAGTAAGGGATGCTGTCAAGCTGAAGAAGGAGTCCTATCGGCTGTGGTTGGCTTGTGGGACTCCTGAGGCGGCTGACGGGTACCATGAGGCCAAGCGTGCTGCAGCCCGGGCTGTGGCAGAGGCAAAAACCCGGGCCTGGGAGGAGTTCGGTGAGGCCATGGAGAAGGACTACTGGTTGGCCTCGAAGCGATTCTGGCGAACCGTCCGGCGCCTCAGGAGGGGGAAGCAGTGCTTCGCCAACACTGTTTATAGTGGGGGCGGGAGACTGCTGACCTCGACTGAGGACATTATTGGGCGGTGGAAGGAGTACTTCGAGGATCTCCTCAATCCCGCCATCATGCATTCCGTGGTGGAAACAGAGGCTGGGGTCTCGGGGTTGGACTCTTTCATCACCCAAGCTGAAGTCACCGAGTTGGTTAAAAAGCTCCGCGGTGGCAAGGCTTCGGGGGTGGATGAGATCCGCCCTGAGTACCTCAAGTCTCTGGATGTTGTAGGGCTGTCATGGTTGACATGTCTCTTCAACATTGCGTGGCGGTCGGGGACAGTGCCTCTGGACTGGCAGACTGGGGTGGTGTGTTCCAACTACAGGGGGATCACACTCCTCAGCCTCCCTGGTAAGACCTACGCCAGGGTATTGGAGAGGAGAGTCCGACCGATAGTCGAACCTCAGCTTCAGGAGGAGCATTGTGGTTTTTGTCCCGGCCGTGGAACACTGGACCAGCTCTATACCCTCTACAGGGTACTTGAGGGTTCATGGGAGTTTGCACAACCGGTTCACATGTGTTTTGTGGACCTGGAGAAGGCATTTGACTATGTCCCTCGTGATGCCCTGTGGGGGGTGCTCCAGGAGTATGGAATCGGGGACCCTTTATTGGGGGCCATCCGGTCCCTGTACGAGCGGAGCAGGAGTTTGGTCCGCATTGCCGGTACTAAGTCGGACCTGTTCCCGGTGCATGTTGGACTCCGGCAGGGCTGCCCTTTGTCACCGGTCCTGTTCATAACTTTTATGGACAGGATTTCTAGACGCAGCCAAGGGCCGGAGGGGGTCTGGTTTGGGGACCAGTGGATTTCGTCTCTTCTTTTTGCAGATGACGTGGTCCTGCTGGCCCCCTCTAGCCAAGACCTACAGCATGCGCTGTGGCGGTTCGCAGCCGAGTGTGAAGCGGCTGGGATGAGGATCAGCTCCTCCAAGTCCGAGGCCATGGTACTCGACCGGAAAAGGGTGGCTTGTCCTCTTCAGGTTGGAGGGGAGTTCCTGCCTCAAGTGGAGGAGTTTAAGTATCTCTGGGTCTTGTTCACGAGTGAGGGAAGAATGGAGCGGGAGATTGACAGACGGATCGGTGCGGCTGCCACATTAATGGGGTCGCTGTGCCGGTCCGTTGTGGTGAAGAGAGATCTGAGCCGAAAAGCAAAGCGGAAGACGACGAGTACGAGACGAGTACGAGTACGAGGGATTACTTGGTCCTGTCTCCTTTGAGCGGAGGGAGAGAAGGGGGGGAAAAAGTTTCCACGCGTCCGTGGATAACTCAGGAGAGCGGTTAGTTGCGTCCTCTGGCCTCCTTGGCGAAAAGGAACAATATGACAGACCGTCAACGGTCGACTGGAGCAAAAACAAGGATGGCAATTCCATCTCCTTGAAACCTCCGTGGGTTTTTTTTTGTTACGTGTTGAATTCACGCCTACGATCGGTAAAGTGAAATTTGGCCTTCCTATTCCAAAAACTTCTTTCATGAAAATGTCTTCTCGTTGGCCATTGGGGGAGAATGAATGAAAGTCCACGTGGGATTTTCTTCTCCAGAATGATGCTCCAGTTGCGTGGTAACCACGTCTCGGTTTCCAGCGTGAAAAGCGAAGCTGAGAGGTATCTTAATGATTATATAGTCCAATGTGAAATCAGAGCTGCAATGGTCCCTTCCTATCAGCCGCAATACCCGCTGGGATTTGTAGTAGCATCCTGGGGTACAAAATGGCCGGTGATGCCGGAAGGCATAGTGGCATACAAATGGTCTAACATTCAGCAAACAAATGGTCCAACATGATTCTGCTTGAATCATGAGCACTACCACTCCATCACACCTGCGGTAGAATTGTGCTCCTGCACACCACAGGGCAGGGTTCCCTGGATATGCTGTTGTTTGTTATAAGTAATTTGAGCTGATTTATTAGTAACACAGAATATGTACTTGTGACATAATTTTCGGACAGGTATGGAAGAAACCCACTGTGACAGGACAGAGTTTCTCAGCAGCTACCCTCTAAATCTAGATGACATCATGCTCATCCCTGGCTCCATTGGCAGAATACGCCCCCGTGACGCCAAATCCACCACATGTAAGATAAGAATGATTAAAAATGAGTATATGCTTTGAAATAATTTTACGATGAAAACAATGTTTATTACACCTTCATTTTCATTTTTCAGATGACCCAAAGGTTGTGGTTGGAAACCTTACTGTAAGTATTGCAACATAATAGTATGGAGCAGATATAACCAAAACCTAGTGTGTTTGCTGATCAAATAAAAATAAGGTCAAATGCCCCTTATGCACTGGCTTTATTTTAGGCCGCATAGCTCACCCTCCACTTGGTCTGCCTCTACTCTGCACAGAACCTGTTGTGTTTCCACTGATCCACTGATGGCTGGATCTATGGCTTTAAGGCCCCGCCTCAAGCCGTCAGTGTAGTGCGCTGTGCTGCTATTAACATGACATTGTCACAATAAAGTAATCTGCATGAAATATAAAAAAATAAATAAAAAATAAATAAAAACGTAAACAATCAAAATATAATAATGTTTGTATTATTGTGTATGCATGAATGTATTGTATTTGTTTTTTTCATGATCCACTGCGATGATTATTGAAGTTAGTGTTAGGTTGGATATTGGATATTCATGCTCTGCAGATTCAGTGGGGTCTTCCTCCTGTTTGAGCGGATGCAGTCAGTCTGATAATGGGCAGCTGCTCTCTGCCTGCTCCCTCCTCCTAAACACATGGTTCGCTTAAGGACTGTCAATAAATATTTGAACCAAACGTGCTGTTTAATGGTGGTACATATGAACAGCTGGATCCGCTGATTTAGCATGTTATTAAATACAGTGCCTCCTACCTGCATGTAATTCACAAGGTTGTGGGGTTTTTTTTTCTTTTCTTTCAGCCTTCAAGCATGGTTTATGATTTGTAAATAGTAAAATTATATTTCGGTTTGATCTGCTCTGGCTTTTATAGTCTTTAATACAATTGTAGTCGCTCTTGAGTTTAATGAACTTTTTCCTGTGCTACATAAAAAACCTTCTCATTTCACGTCACATATAGTCACTATTCAGCCTGGGTACGGAACAAACAGTAAAGGAAACGTTCGCAAAGCGGACTGAGTGGAGTGGAACCAGCCTAAGTAGAGCCAGTGGATAAAGGGCAAAGATGTTCACCTACAGAATTTCTGTTTCAGTGTAAAATGCCTACCCAGCACTTTAAACCATACCTGAAGCAGCATTTACCCAAGAGGCTTCACTACGCCAACAACCGCAGGATTGAGGATGTCCAGCTGGTGATGGAGAGGAAATGGCACATTGCTAAGTAACCAGAGACAAAGTTATACTGTGATGTAGGAAGATTTTAAACCACCAAACACTGGAGACTTTGCTCCAGATTTAACATTTTAATTGATTGATTTTGCTGGATATAGACCCAACATGCCCGAATCAGAATCCTGAAATACCTTAAAAACCAAATAATAAATCATATTCTGCGTTTTCTGTAAAATCAAATTAATCAGTGCTGCTTGGCACTGAATTTTAGTACTGAAAATAATTATTTTCAGAAAAATGCCAGAAAAACCGAGACCTCGGTGTGGTTTCTTTGGTGACCATGGATTCGACAACAAGATAACCAGCATGAGGGTAACAAGTTTTTGATACACATTCTTGTCCTATATGTTTTCCACCTTACACTATGCTCATGAAGATGTTAGGTAGAATGTTTGACGATTGGAAGAAATAAAGCCACAGGACACTAGGAGAGAGATCCCAGATATAGAGGCATACATTTTTGTATTGTACAGATCGACCTAGAAAATCTGTATGTCCCTTTGTTTGATCTTGCATAAAACACTAGATCTAAAGAAAGCAGAGTGAAATTTTAGCGTTTTTAAAGAGTGGAGTTTTGGGAATTAGACTCGGACAATTTTTCTTGTTGTATGCAGACGATCTTTATCGGCCATGGACCAAGCTTCAAATTTCAGAAGAGTGTGCCAGAGTTTGACAATATAGAGTTATACAACGTCATGTGTGGTAAGAATACATTTTCTCTTTGACTTAGTTTGATTCTCAACAGTTAAAAGGTTTGGTTTTACTGTTTAGTTCAGTGAGGGTAAATCCTGTGAAGAGTGATCACACCTGAGCAGTTTTTTTGAGCGCTTTATTAATGTTTTGTTACAGATGTAAAATATTAAACTGCATCATATTCATTTCTGATTATGTTTGATGTGTAGGACTTCAGAAAATATGACACCATGTTGTTGGTAATTCTTAGGCTGATTTATTTATGATCCTTCTTTAGGGCCTCACAAGGTTCTTCAAAGAGAAGCTTTCTTCCCAGACACTAGCTTCAGGTGAACATTTCAGCTGTATACCAAATTTTTTTGTCTTTATATTTGTCTCTGACATCAGATTTGCTGGGGTTGAAGCCAGCTCCTAACAATGGAACACATGGCAGCCTGAATGACATGCTGAAGGATCCACCGTTCCAGCCCACTGTGCCAGAGGAAGTCACACCTCCGTCACCGGCGCCCAACTACGTCAACATAATGACCCACGATCTGGGGTGCAGCTGTGAAGATGAGGTCAGATGAGTGCATCAAAGACAATAAATAAATAAATAACTCAGAAATAGATGCAGTATTGATTGAGACAGTCTGTTCTTTTAAAATGAGCTGCCATATGCTCATTTTTTGCCTCCTACTCTAGAACAGGGTGGAGGAAATCATTGAAACCTTTACTCCTGCAGCAGCCGGAGTCTACAGTTACAGTGAGTTGTTTCTCCTTTGTGAATCTAAAGTATCAAAGCATTCACTGTGTAACAGCTGAGTGTATGTTGTGACTGAGAAAATATGCACTGATTAATTTGCAGAGTTGCTTTACCAACAGGATGTAAAATTATAAAAATGCATTTTAGATTATTCACATTTAATGCTGCAACATGCAACAAGAATACATTCAAATATCTTTTGTCTAAACTACCCTTATATTATCTATAATCACAAAGAAAAGCAAAAACATGCCATGATATTTAAATGTATCCATACATTTTAACTATGTTTCCATCTTAATTCTAAATTAATTAGTTTTAATCCTAAAAAGGTTCAGTTTCATAACCTTTCCTCAAACCATTTTTAATATAGTTTTTACAGATTTTAATTATTTTATAGGACATACTTTTTCTGTGTTACACCAACATATGTTCCATTATAAAAATACTGATTTTACACCCCCAGAATAGGGAATAAAAAACATGAAGAACAAGTATATGACCTGTACAATCCTCATGCCATCAAGTTGTTGCACAATATTTGGAGATTTGTTGCAAAACCTTTCATCACATCTACAAAATCCTTACCTAGCTTGCTGGAGGTTGCAAAGTTTCAGGGTGTCTTTGGGTTGCTCAATGGTCTTTAGGTCAAGGTGACTGAGACACATTGCACAAAAAATAGTTTCCCACTTTACCAGAAAATACTGGAAAAAATAGTTACAGTCAATAAAAGATAGCATGCATGGACATTTGCTGGTAAATGAACTTTGTGTTCTGCCTCAAGTCAACACTAGTCCCCAGGCTACCCCATCAGGGCTAATAGATACTTGATTGTAGGTTTTTCTTTTTTTAGGACCGCCTTAAGATATATCAGAAATTGATAATTTAGCGAATTAGGAAATCAAATTGAGAGTAATAAGTAAACCAAACTTCCTGTTACTTAACTTTGTGTTTATATATTTGCAGACAGCACCCATCTTCCATTTGGTCGGCCAGCAGTGATGTTCAACACTAAGTACAGCCTACTTCATCATGTGGAATTTATCAGTGGATACAGCGAAGAACTGGCCATGCCATTCTGGACAGCATACACACTGCCCCATCAGGTTCACACACACACACAGACACACACACAGACACACACGCACTCTTGTTTTTCTACATGTAGTGAGGACCATGTGTTGACTCCCACTGACTTCCATTGATTTTCAGTCATTTTCAACCCTTTCTATGCCCTAACCCTGACAATAACCCTAAACCTAACTATTACCAGTGCATGCCTAACCCTAACCTTAACCTAAAGTCAATTCACACCTTAGTCCTAAACCTAACCGTTAGCAAAATAGGTCGTGAGGACCAGCAAAATGTCCTCACTTTGGTACAAACGGTCCTCAATTTGATGGTGAAATCAGGAAAATGGTTCTCACTGTGATGCCAAGACAGGAACACACACACACACACACACACGTACACATCAGTGGACTATCAGTGGACTATGTAAACTGCCAAGTGGGACCTGTATTTCTAATCATTTGAAGTAAAGTAAATATAATACAAAATTTACCTTTAAGGTCTCTTACCATAATATTACAGCAAATGTGCTATTTAATTTTTTTTGAGAAATTGACAAGAGGGGACTCAGATCCTTAAAGGACATCTACATATCCAAGAGGGGACCTCCATTGTAATACATAGGAACTGTCTGTGCTCATTCTCACCTGATGAGCATTTGTTTACCTTAAAGACACTTTTTTTAGGGTTTCAGGTTTGATAAATCGCATTATGGGTGGTTTTAAAGGATTATATTTGCATATTCCCCTCGCATAAATGTTTGCATTTGGCTCATTATCTTAAGTTTTGCATTCTTATCAGGGCAAACAGGTTAAAATGTTTGCACCCGCCGTTCTGCTGATTTTACACACAATTTGATTTACACCTGGATTGTTGATCATCTTTGTGCACTCCATACAGTTTACACGTGTTTTTGTACACCCAAACGATTTGAATATCAGCCCCTTGATGTTTTTTTTTAACAGGAGGATCTGACTCCTATTCCGGAGGGTTCACCCTCTGCCAGTTGTATCCGAGTCGACCCAAGAATTTCCCCAGTTCACAGTCAGAGCTGCACAGCCTACAACCAGAACAAGTACCTCACCTATGGCTTCCTATTTCCCCCAGGTAAAGCTGCATTTTGGATGGAGCATGTTCTGTGGAGGGGTTTTTGAAAAACATTTGTTTTGATTTAGAAAGGATAATGCACAATCCAAGCATTAAAAAAGCAACAATATTTTAAATGCTGTTATGATGTTTTTATGTCAACAGAACTGGCAACATCTCCAGAGTCCAGATACGATTCTTCGCTCATCACCAACACTGTTCCAATGTACCCCGCTTTCAAAAGTAAGCGATGGCTTTAAAATGCAACAGTGAAAAATAAGCTTTCATTAAGCACCTTTAATTGGAGTAAGACCCAGTGTGGTTATTTGTAACATGTGACATACTCAGAAATTCACATGATTTTTGGTGAACTTACAGTACGTAACTGTAAGTCCTGTAAGAAAAACCACTTTAGGAAAATATATCGGGATTTTTCACGTTCTTGTTTACATTTCTTGTAGCAACTCTCTCAAAATAAGAGAGAACAGTTTATTCAAGTAAGATGGGTGTTGGTCTTCATAAGACAGGAAATGGCTTTTAGAAAATACCTACTTCCTCTTCAGTCAGAGCAATAATTAAACTTTTAAAACATGAATTGTGAAAACAAGGCCGGACAAGGACCCTACTTTATTTTGCCACCTCGTACAATGAGCAGGGTGTTAAAGATAACTCATTAAAACTTACTGTTAGAGAGCAAGTGCAGCAAAGAGTTGGATCTTGGGGTTACCAAATTTTCAGAACAACCATTAGATGTCAACCAGCTATTTGTGAGGCAAGAGAAGAAAACATATTTTCTGAATTGTATCATTATAAAAGTAAATATGTGAAATTTGCTTAACAGCACTTTGACTTTAACTGGGACCATGTGCCTTTGTCAGATGATTCTAAGATTGGGCTTTTATTAAATAAACAGAGGTGAGTTTGGTGATGCTGCATGCTTGTTTCTCTTTCAGAGGCCCTGAGAAGCAAACATTGGAAATTTAAGCAATTTTAAACAAAAATCTCGTGGCTACTGCCAGAAATGTGAAACTGGGTCATCATTGTGTTTTTTCAGCAGAATAATGACTCAAGGTCATGTCAGACCCCAGGCCTAAACCCCACAGAAAACCAACAAAGGGAGCTGAACATAAGAGATCACATGGGAAGAGCCAGGACTCTGCATGATCTGGAGACTGTGCAAAAACAAATGGTCAAACATTTCATCTTTAATGCTCCAAGCTTGTGAGATGTTTGGAACAAACTAAATGTGTTCCTATTGGTCAAAGAGTGTTATACACCATGGGTACACATTTTATGTTAAAATATATATTGCTCAGTGTTTTCTGGATGTAATCAGTCATTTTCTACCGCTTATTCCATAGTGGGTCACAGGGGGGCTGGTGCCTATCTCCAGCAGTCTATGGGCAAGATGCAGGGTACACCCTGGACAGGTCACCAGTCCATCACAGGGCAACACACAAAAAACCATGCACACACTCATTCATACACCTAAGGGCAATTTAGAGTTACCAATTAACCTAACAGGCATGTCTTTGGACTGTGGGAGGAAGCCAGAGTTCCTGGTGAGAACCCACGCATGCACAGGGAGAACATGCAAACTCCATGCAGAAAGACCCCCGGTCAGGAATTGAACCCAGGACCTTCTTGCTGCAAGGCAACAGTGCTACCAACTGCGCCACTGTGCAGCCTGGATGTAATCAATGTACTCAAATTAAAAGTTAGATTTTCTTACATTTTCCTTAAGAGGTCAATCTATTATGATAAAAGATACATTTATTATGATATTTTACTTCTAACTTGGTATGAATTACAATAGTAATGATCGTGAAAAAGGAAAATTGAGAGATTTAAGCCACTAATTAACACTGTAACATAGTGAATGTGCAATTCACCCCTTCCAGCAATTTATACTGCTGAGTTTGACAGAAAAGTGTCACATTTATGTTTTTAAGGGGTGGTAGATTTAAGTATCCTTCTCTTTTCCTTTGCATTAGCAACATTCAGTGGTGTCACATGAGGAAAAGGACCGAAAGGCGGTGACATCAGTTCTGAGTGAGGACATACTGATACCCATTGTTTATGTAGAGAGAGAGGACTTATCAGGACACAACACAGCCTCCCTCTTTGAACCAGTGTGCAATTCAACTACAGATAATGTATTATTGTCATCAGATTTGTTTGGGTCAAGGTGTTTGTTGATTCTCTGTCAAGGCTGTCTAATGTTTTATCAGCCTTTCACTCTTCATTGAAGTCAGTGAGGTTTAGCTGTGTCACATAAAACAGAAATAAAGTGGCTGTGAGGTCTGAGTGAGGGCAGGGTGATACCCATTGTTTATGTGGAAAGAAAGGACTTATCAGACAAAACATGAACTCTTTCTGAAATGCTGCCTTAAGCACAGACAGATCATCTATTATTGTCCTCAAATCTGAGTGTGTGTGTGTGTGTATTGGATCAATGGGGTTTAGTACTTGTAGAGAAACTCTGCAAAACTAGTTTTCTGTGGACGCACCATATGAAAGTGTAAACACATGGTCTCCCTTTTCTACTGTTTTAAAAACTTTCAGCGGGCAGTGGTCCATTTCTGGAAAAGTAAACATATTGCAGATTTAATGTAGCAATATTGATCAATTAGTCCTCCATCTTTTATTATGATGGCTGCGGGTTTCAAACACTTAAATGGTGCCACAGGATATTTGAACAGTATCACTGAAAGACAAGTGGCTACATGGATCTTTCTGAATTTGTACAAACGTCTTATTGTTTTATTGGTCAAAAGCATTTTCCTTTTTACCAGAGGTGGGTAGTAACAAGTTCTAGTTACTTCATAGTAAAAAGTACTTTTAAGAGGAGGCTTTCTACACCTTTTGCTTCTACTTAAGTATTATTATATTGAAGTGATGCTACTCTTACTTAAGTACTACTTCACCCATCTCTGGTCACTTCACTGAATAAAGAATGATCTCCACACAGTTTATGGTAAAGTCTGCTGAGCCTGCTGTGGTATTTGGAGAGCAAATATATATACAGTAAACTGCACGTTTTCACTGGGAATAGTTTGGGCTGTTTAGATATATAAGCTACTTACTGTATATCTGTTTCCAGAAGCTTTCTGTTATGAAAAGTATGATTTGGAAATTTGTGTTGATTTTTGTGCTTTCATTTGTTATTTTGTTTTTACCCATTTTTTTATTTTATTTGAAACTGCCGGAATTCACTATATGCTTTGGGTCATTAGTATATACTTTTATAATTTAACCAAATACTTTTTAACTCTTAATAGAGTAATATTTTGATGATTACTTTTTACATTTTATTCAGTTGTATTATCTTGAACGTTCCTTTCCCTTTAATACAATTTTTGACTACTCTACCCATATCTGACCTTTACACATCGCTTCTAAATATATAAAACCAAAGACGACTCAACACAAGTAACTATGGTGTTAAATTGCTGATCTTATTTTATTCAAAAGTCAAACACATTTTTCCAGTTTTGTTTGTAAAACTAATGTTTTAGTTTATTTGGGGATGCATTTGTACCTGCATGAGATGCAGGGTGGGTTCAAACTCCCACATCTGCATGAATTCAGCTTGCAATGCAGTCTACATTGCGCAACATGCTTTTTTTTTTTACTAATTTCAAATTAAACTGTTGTGTTTAGGAAGCAGGTTCAAATCAAATATACCCCACGTTTCTAAAGAGAAGGGTATTTGCTTATTCATTTTCTATTTTTTTTGTGTGCGTAGGAATATGGAGTTACCTGCAGGGGACGCTGCTGAGACGTTACAGTGAGGAAAACAATGGTGTTAATGTTCTGTGTGGGCCTATCTTCGACTATAACTACGACGGCCTTCGAGACACCACAGAGCAGATTAAAGAGTATGTTTCTCAGAGCAGCTCGTAAATATAACAAATGGTGTGGCCCCATATTTGAAAATTATGACATCAGGAGGAAATATTGAAAAATGTTCTAAGTAATTACTGTTTCAAAATGCCACACAGCATATATTATGTTACATGTGTTAGCCTAAAATCAGTCTTTAACATAGCAACAGGCATTACATCACACCAGACTGCCTGTTTTTTAATGAATGTTTTCAAATTTGTTTTAAATATCAAAATTCAACCAGCATCCCAGTGTTATAAAGGATCAGAATCAGAGGTGATATCAAATTCAACAAGTCAGTCATGACTTACAGATCTTGAAGAGATAAATTAACAACGGATCATGACCTAAAAGTAAAATGAGAATACTCAACAAAAAAACAAGACGTCATGGAGATATTAACTAAAACAAAACCAAACTATCAGCCATGACATCCTTAATAAATCATCCCAGACTTTTGTAACTTCTATTTGCCAGTTATAGATTGCCTTCATACAGGCAAATATATTTCCGATTTCAAGCAGATTGAATGTCTGGAACTATTTTTAATACTTTATAAAGTAAGGTATGCTTAGTGTTGAGATCGCATGTCCAAATTAAATGAACCATGTTAAGCACTATGTATTCAAAATGGTGAATTTTAGATGTTTTCTCTGCTCTAAAAGGCCCATAATTTACTACCTGAAATCTGACTATCCAACTGTCTTTTCTTAAGGTTTTCTGCAGACAAACCGCCCATTCCTTCCCACTTCTACACCATTGTGACAAGCTGCCAGGAGATGAATCAGACAGTGGATGAGTGTGATGGGGCGCTTAAGGTGTTTTCCTTCATCCTGCCTCACAGGCCAGACAACAGTGAAACCTGCAATGTAAGTTTATTATAACACCAGCAGGAGGCAGTGTTGCACCAGCTATGAGTTTTGATAAGACGAATATTAAATATTTTTACCAGAATTCATTATTTTTAAAAATTGCTCAAAAGTTAGTTTAATGTTAAGTCAGCAGTGAAAGACACTAAAGCTTTAGCAGAGTACTTAGACTAATAATGAATTAGCAGAAACTATGATATACATGTAGATTGAATGTGTGTTTTATCCTCAGTATTTTTGGAGTGGACAGTGAAGTGAAGATTGAAATATTCTAGACATACAGTACAGACCAAACGTTTGGACACACCTTCTCATTCAAAGAGTTTTCTTTATTTTCATGACTATGAATATTGTAGCTTCACACTGAAGGCATCAAAACTATGAATTATCACATGTGGAATTATATTCTGAACAAAAAAGTGTGAAACAACTGAAAATATGTCTTATATTCTAGGTTCTTCAAAGTCGCCACCTTTTGCTTTGATTACTGCTCCGCACACTCTTGGTATTCTGTTGATGAGCTTCAAGAGGTAGTCAGCTGAAATGGTTTTCCAACAGTCTTGAAGGAGTTCCCAGAGATGCTTAGCACTTGTTGGCCCTTTTGCCTTCACTTTGCGGTACAGCTCACCCCAAAACATCTCGATTGGGTTCAGGTCCGGTGACTGTGGAGGCCAGGTCATCTGGGGCAGCACCCCATCACTCTCCTTCTTGGTCAAATAGCCCTTACACAGCCTGGAGGTGTGTTTGGGGTCATTGTCCTGTTGAAAAATAAATGATGGTCCAACTAAACGCAAACTGGATGGAATAGCATGCCGCTGCAAGATGCTGTGGTAGCCATGCTGGTTCAGTATGCCTTCAATTTTGAATAAATTCCCAACAGTGTCACCAGCAAAGCACCCCAACACCATCACACCTCCTCCACCATGCTTCACGGTGGGAACCAGGCACGTAGAGTCCATCCGTTCACCTCTTCTGCGCCGCACAAAGACACGGTGGTTAGAACCAAAGATCTCAAACTTGGACTCATCAGACCAAAGCACAGATTTCCACTGGTCTAATGTCCATTCCTTGTATTCTTTAGCCCAAACAAGTCTCTTCTGCTTGTTGCCTGTCCTCAGCAGTGGTTTCCTAGCAGCTATTTTACCATGAAGGCCTGATTCACACAGTCTCCTCTTAACAGTTGTTCTAGAGATGTGTCTGCTGCTAGAACTCTGTGTGGCATTGACCTGTTCTCTAATCTGAGCTGCTGTTAACCTGCGATTTCTGAGGCTGGTGACTCGGATGAACTTATTGTCCGCAGGAGAGGTTACTCTTGGTCTTCCTTTCCTGGGGCGGTCCTCATGTGAGCCAGTTTCTATGTAGCGCTTGATGGTTTTTGCGACTGCATTTCGGGACACTTTCAAAGTTTTCCCACTTGTTCGGACTGACTTACCTTCATTTCTTAAAGTAATGATGGCAACTCGTTTTTCTTTACCTAGCTGTTTTTTTCTTGCCATAATACAAATTCTAACAGTCTATTCAGTAGGACTATCAACTGTGTACTGTATCCACCTCCTGCACAACACAACTGATGGTCCCAACCCCATTTATAAGACTTGAAATCCCACTTATTAAACCTGCAGGGCACACCTGTGAAGTGAAACCCTTTCAGGTGACTACCTCTTGAAGCTCATCAACAGAATGCCAAGAGTGTGTGGAGCAGTAATCAAAGCAAAGGTGGCTACTTTGAAGAACCTAGAATACAAGACATATTTTCAGTTGTTTCACACTTTTTTGTTCAGCATATAATTCCACATGTGTTAATTCATAGTTTTGATGCCTTCAGTGTGAAGTAGAGGCTGAAATTTTTTCGGGAGTCCCACGGGTCACGGGATTCCCACGGGAAACCCGCGGGACGGGAGACAGCATCAGTAAAGATCCCGTGATTGGGACGGTGCAGGATAAAAAATGAACGGGAGCAGACGGGAGCGGGAGCTAACTAATAGGAGGGAAAATAAACTAGGATCAATTGTCCTTGGAAATGTAAACTGAGACTTTGTTATAAACTTTAAGAAAAAAAAAACTTGAATCGACGCTGCCATTGTGTAGTTTTTTTTCAAGAAGCCTATACCATAATGTGAGTCAAACGAACTACACGACCCACAAGCCAACAGTGCTTCTGCTCGATGTTTTCCACCTGCGTTCAGGATGGAGGGAGCAAACGCAGGTGGAGAACTGGACGTGGTAAAATTGGATTTGTAACGTAAAGTCAGAAATAAGGACTTATCTATTAAACTCATAGAGCTGACAGGAAAGTTGCAAATATTACCGGACTTCAGGAGAGTTGAATGTAGCGGTGTTAACACGAAGTCTGCTGCTTGTAAAACGTGTTTAGTCGTAATCAAGTTCACCAGTGATTAAGGGACACTTGTAAAACAGATTCTGGATTAAATCAACCCTGCATCTCTTCATTCATCAAACCAAAAGTACCAACATGTGTCAAGTCTCATCTGACCAACAAAATTGCTGCATGTTCACTAAAGATTTAAGAGGTAAGGTACGGAAGCCCGTGAGGGGACCTGGGGAAATTTATTTATTTTGCGTCTCCACGCAATACTTTTGCGTTCGGCATTTTGGAGCAACAGCACAGATGATAAACTGCTCATAAAACAAACAGCACTGATATGTGATTGATATGGATTATTTGTCATATGCAGGTTAACACGCAGTAAACAATGCGATGAAATGCTTAGGATAAGAAGAACCGTTCAAATCACGATAAAAACTAAAACACTAATGGCGTACAAAAAAAAAGTACACATCATGCAGCAGTAATAAGGAAATAAAGTGTCACAGATGTGGTTTCGTGCAGTTTTATGGTCCAGAGTTCAGTAGTTTGACAGCTTGTGGATAAAAACTGTCTTTTAGTCTGATTGAATATAATTTTATTTAAGGCTGATTTCAAAATAAAACTCAATAAATCTCAAAACAGGTGTAGTGTTTGTTTCAATTTTGCAGTTATCTGGTTTGGAAACTATCCCACAAAGTATTGCGAAATAACGCAAAGACTATTGCGTGGGGACACAAAAGAGAAAAAATTCCCCATGTCCCCTCGCGGACCTCGTAGAAAGGCTTCATCAAGGGAAGATATTAAATAAATATGTTGTGAAATAGAAAAAACTTGAATGTACCATTAAATGTACAATTTATTTAATACATCATTAAATATTAAGTGCACCACTAATTACGTCATGTCATCTTTAAAATTATACTTAATTATTCTGTGGCACATTTAATTGCATAATAGTCCATTTAATGATATAATGGTACATTTATTGTATCTAATGATGTATTAAATAAATAAATGGTACCTTTAATTTAATGGCACATTTAATGTTACATTTCTTTCATGTTACATTTACTTCACTTATGGGACATTCACAACATTTATTTATTTAATGATGATTTTATTGTATTAATTTTGTCCAGTGTGACCCTCCATTCTTGATGCCTGTATAGAAGGTCATGTCAGAATTTAAATCAGGTGTTCTGGAGCAGACACACATCTAAAACTTGCAGAGAAGGGGTCCCTGAGGACCAGGGCTGTGAACCATTCAGGTACAGTTTCTAAATTGTGAAGGTAATGCCTTTTTGGCCTTTTGTTCAACAAGTACAGTTCTCTTACTAGGTGCATTTTTCTTTCGTTTCAGCAACTTGAAACATAAAAGTAATGTCATTGTTCAAAGGAAACAGTCACTTAATAAATAAGTAAAATACAACTATGTACATTTTGTTTATTCAACTAAGATAGGCATGGTCTGTTTCCTTGTTTAATATTTTATTATTTTTTCATTATTATTCTTTTTACTTTAACTGGCCTTTACTACAACTAAAAACAGGGACCTAACTGGTCCTTTAAAGAAACAAATTGCCAAAAGACTAAATGAAGAAAACAAAAATGGGAGTGGCACAGGAGTGGGAGTCGTTCTGAATGGGAGCGGGACGGGAGTGGGAGTCAATTTACCAGGAGTGGGACGGGACAGGATTTTTTTTGTTATGCTGACCTGGGATTGGGATGGGACAAGACATTTTTCTGTGGGAGCGGGATGGGACAGGAGAGAAAATCCACTCCCGTGTCACCCTCTAGTGTGAAGCTACAATATTCATAGTCATGGAAATAAAGAAAACTCTTTGAATGGGAAGGTGTGTCCAAACTTCTGGTCTGTATATCGGAGGTTGATGTCTCTGCAGGTAAAATGCGTTACTTTGAATAAAAAAGAGCCCATAGCAGAAAAAAAAAAAAAAAATCATGCTCACATACAAATAACAGCAAAATCAGCTCCAAACAATGTGACGTTGAAGAAAAATTATCTAGCTGTCATCTCCTAAGCAAATGTATGATTGTTATCTTAATGATTATGACAAATACAGCAGAGTATCTGCCATGTGAGCTGATGAAAAATACTTTACTGCTGACACTGTGATGTCAAATGTGATATCCAAAACCTTTTAAGTATTGATACATAATCACGTGACATTTCCGGAAATGACTCAGGGAAACATTATGACATCATTACAACTGAGAGTTAAAACAGTATATCATGTTCTCTAAGAGAATGACAACCTGATATTTTTTTTAATTAAGTGGAAGAAACTCAGAGCAACTGCACAGAAAATTGAAGTTATATCGGACTCAGAAATTCTTAATTTCTTTAATTTTGTTTGTAAAAATAAGGGATAGGTTAAACTGACTTCTTTTTACTTAAGATTTGTTTGGTTATGTTATTTCAGTGTAGTTAAATCGATAGATAGATAGATAGATAGATAGATAGATAGATAGATAGATAGATAGATAGATAGATAGATAGATAGATAGATAGATAGATAGATAGATAGATAGATAGATAGATAGCAAGGTTTGGATTTAACTGGAGCTGTCGTCACATCATTATATTTATTTAGTTTTAGCAGTATATACAGAGGCCATTCCTGTGCTTCATTGTTTTTGTGGTCATTTTAATCCAGTTTAGAGCTTTAAAACTAATACTGAGGAGGCAGTTCCTACCAAATGTCAGGCCACACTTGTACTTCTTTCCTAATACTGCAATATGAATTCATGCAACAAGCAAAGATTTAAAAAGGTGATGTAATAAATGCAAAGTTAGTTAACATGCTTTTGCATGTTAACATGTTAAAACTAATGTTACTAAACTTTGAAACTGTTGCCTTGCAAACCTATTCATACACATTAAATGTTGCCATTTTATGATAGACCAACGCAAATTAGTGCATAGCTGTGATGTGAAGAGAAAATGACATACTGTTATATACATTTTTACAAATAGAGATCTGAAAAGTGTGCCATGCATCTGTAAGTCGCCACTTTGTAGAACCACATTTTACTGCCAATAAAGATGCAAGTCTCAGGCTTGGTCAGACAGGATGGAAGTAATCTGTGAACAGTCCTGCCACAAAATTACAATTAGATTCAAGTCTGGGCCTGACACATGTATATGCTTCTATCCAGACATTTCCATTGCAGGTCTGACTGTATGTTCAGGTTTGTTGTCCTGTTGGAAGGTGAACCTCCTCCAGTTTCTTAAGGGTTTTAACAGGTTTTCTTACACAATTGTCCGCATCTAGCTCGACCCATCTTCCCATCAATTCTGACCAGGTCCCCTGTCCATTGTAAGGAAAGCAGCCCTGCAGCATTAAGCTGCCACCACTGTGTTTCACAGTGGTGATGTTGCGTTCAGTGTGATTTGCAGTAGGTTTTCTGCTACACACAGCATTTTCATGTAGCACAAAAAGGTTAGTCTCTATGTTGGAATGCAGCATGTATCAATCATTCCTTCTGTTTCCTAATGACTTCATTTAGAAAGAATTTCTTCAGTTAGATGCCAAAAATAGACTACAATAACAAAGCCACTAGTTGGAGGTGACAAACACTTTGACTTTTAAAGTGGTTGTGATAGATGTAATAGATGTGGGTTAAAAGTAAGTTTTGACAGGTTTTGGTTTCTGTGCTGTAAAATAGGCAAAACCTTAAAATTGTAAAAACAAACTTAAAAAAGCATAATAAGAGAACAAAAGTAACTCTCTACAAAGGCAATGATAATATTGGGTTTTCCTTTCACATTACATTTTGGGACATTGTTATAGAAATGCACAGTATTGAAAAAAAGATAAATACCTCTGATTCACCAGGTGAGGTGGTTTATGTCCCAATAATTTCTTTGGTTGGTTCTATCTTTAGCTTTATTGATATTTAGGCGTGTTTTCATTTTCACTTGCTATTTCATTTTGACATTACCATATTTACTGCTGTTGCCAGTAGCAATTAAGAATGCAGACATTCAACTACACTCACCGGCCACTTTATTAGGTACACCTTGCTAGTGACGGGTTGGACCCCCTTTTGCCTTCAGAACTGCCTTAATCAGTTGTGGCATTGATTCAACAAGGTGCTCTATTGGATTGAGATCTGGAGACTGTGGAGGCCATTGGAGTACAGTGAACTCTTTATCATGTTCAAGAAACCAGTCTGAGATGATTCGTGCTTTATGTCATGGCGCGTTATCCTGCTGGAAGTAACTATCAGAAGATGGATACACTGTGGTCACAAAGGGATGGACATGGTCAGCAACAATACTCAGGTAGGCTGTGGCGTTGAAACGATGCTCAATTGGTACTAAGGGGCCCAAAGTGTGCCAAGAAAATATTCCCCACACCATTACACCACCACCACCAACCTGAGCCGTTGATACAAAGCAGGATGGATCCATGCTTTCATGTTGTTGACGCCAAATTCTGACCCTACCATCCGAATGTCGCAGCAAAAATTGAGAGTCATCATACCAGGCAACGTTTTTCCAAACTTCTATTGTCCAACTTTGGTGAGCCTGTGTGAATTGTAGCCTCAGTTTCCTGTTCTTGTTGACAGGAGTGGTACCCGGTATGGTCTTCTGCTGCTGTAGCCCATCCACCTCAAGGTTCAACGTGTTGTGCGTTCAGAGATGCGGTTCTGCATGCCTTGGTTGTAACAAGTGGTTATTTGAGTTACTGTTTCCTTTCTATCAACTCGAACCAGTCTGGCCATTCTCCTCTGACCTCTGGCATCAACAAGGTGTTTGTGCCCACAGAACTGCCGCTCAATGGATATTTTCTTTTTTTCAAACCATTCTCTGTAAATCCTAAAGACGGTAGTGCATGAAAATCCCAGTAGATCAGCAGTTTGTTAAATAATCTGAGCAGCCCATCTGACATCAACAACCATGCCACGTTCAAAGTCACTTAAATCACCTTTCTTCCCCATTCTGATGCTCGGTTTGAACTGCAGTAGATTGTCATGACCCTGTCTACATGCCTAAATGCATTGAGTTGCTGCCATGTGATTGGCTGATTAGAGATTTGTGTAAACGAGCAGTTAGACAGGTGTATCAAATAAAGTGGCTAGTGAGTGTATATCAGTGTTTGTTTAGGCAAAGCATATGCTTAGTTATATAAAATAAGGAATTTCTTTAATTTTCTTAAATTATTTTATTCATGGTTTTGGTCTAAATACGTGCCAGTTTGACCAGATGTGTAAACCTATATTGCACTAAATCCAAATTAGGATTCAAGTTATCTCAAAATTATCCCTTTATTTGGAATTAAACTGGATCTGTGCATGTTTCAGAAATCCCACTGTGGGCTTTAACTTGGAAGTGACACTAGAAGACAAAAAACTGGAAGAAAAAAGCTGGCTACAACTTCCAGATGCCTGACAGGGCCACGGTCATCTGTTCAATACAGTCATACTATATGATGTCTGGACACCATTGGAATGTCCGGCCATCATACCAGGAAGGAAGCAGGTTCTGTTTTCCAGTGATAAATGTGTTATGAAGCTGATAAGAGAGTTTCATTATCCTTCATGAAATCAGCCTTGTACCAACGTGGACTGAAAGACCACTCAGAGTAGAAGAAGCCATTACTTCAAAAGCAACATTGAAAAGCCCGACTACAGTTTGTGAGTTAACTCACGGACACTTAAATTTTTGGAAACGTGTTGTGGTGTGATGAAACTATGATCTAGTTGTTTGATGATCATGACCATCATTACATTCAGAGAAAAATGCTAGAAGCTTACCAGCCTAAGAGGAAAGAACACTATGGAAATACTGAAGTGACATCAAGACATCATCTTCTGAATAGAAAACAATAAGGTCGCCATTAAACTAGTTAGAAAGTGACTCAGGGACAACAAAGTAATATTTTTAGTGATGATGATAAGCCGTGATCTCAGCCCCATAGAGCATTTGTGTACAGAAGGACAATGTGTGTGTAAGCAAGGTGACCTTTAACCCTAGTTCGGCCACACCAGTTCTGTCAGGAGAAACATGCCCGAATTCCAGCTAACTATATTGAGAAGATTGTGCAAGGATACCCATAGCGTTTGATCAAATAAAATGCAGTTCCATCATATACTAAGGACGAACAAGAAAACATTTGAAGAAAGTTTACAACATTTAAAAAACAAAATTCAAAATATTCTATTGCTTTTGACTTTTAATGAAACAGGACAGGCTTAACCTGATTTAATGTCAGACAATAAGGAAGATGTATGTATTTGTAAACAGTGTTCATGTTAAAATCTGGTTTCAACTTTCAGCCTGGAAGCTATATTTAGATTATCACTTTTAGCATCTAATGTAATAATTAAATCAACACTATTAAGATTTTTCCGCTGATGATGAACTTTGAATCTGATAAAACATCCACGAATCAAGTCGGAGTTGAGTGCGACTTGATTCGTGGATGATTCTTAAATTCAGAAATGAAAAAGCACGTAGGTTTGTTCGCCTTTCACAGATTTTGTTATCAAACGTCCTGGGGAATTTAGCTTACCTTCTGCAGATTTTTTCACTGACAGAAGACATACGTTTTGAGGCCTCTGGCATGATTTTCCAAAGAAGCCAAATGTTTTCTTTTACTCTCTACACCCAGCTACTATGAACTTGCAGGTACACGGCATGTCGCACTTTGAAAAGATACCTAACAAAAGGGTTTAAATTATTATATTTTACTGTTAGACTATGTGTGTCACTATAATACCACCAGCCCCCTGAAATGCACAGAAATAGCCTTATGGGGAACCGTTAAAAAGGGAAGTTAAGTCACCAGGAGGTTATATGTTTGTTTCTACTACAGGTCCTTCTCAAAATATTAGCATATTGTGATAAAGTTCATTATTTTCCATAATGTAATGATGAAAATTTAACATTCATATATTTTAGATTCATTGCACACTAACTGAAATATTTCAAGTCTTTTATTGTCTTAATACGGATGATTGTGGCATACAGCTCATGAAAACCCAAAATTCCTATCTCACAAAATTAGCATATTTCATCCGACCAATAAAAGAAAAGTGTTTTTAATACAAAAAACGTCAACCTTCAAATAATCATGTACAGTTATACACTCAATACTTGGTCGGGAATCCTTTTGCAGAAATGACTGCTTCAATGCGGCGTGGCATGGAGGCAATCAGCCTGTGGCACTGCTGAGGTCTTATGGAGGCCCAGGATGCTTCGATAGCGGCCTTTAGCTCATCCAGAGTGTTGGGTCTTGAGTCTCTCAACGTTCTCTTCACAATATCCCACAGATTCTCTATGGGGTTCAGGTCAGGAGAGTTGGCAGGCCAATTGAGCACAGTGATACCATGGTCAGTAAACCATTTACCAGTGGTTTTGGCACTGTGAGCAGGTGCCAGGTCGTGCTGAAAAATGAAATCTTCATAAAGCTTTTCAGCAGATGGAAGCATGAAGTGCTCCAAAATCTCCTGATAGCTAGCTGCATTGACCCTGCCCTTGATAAAACACAGTGGACCAACACCAGCAGCTGACACGGCACCCCAGACCATCACTGACTGTGGGTACTTGACACTGGACTTCTGGCATTTTGGCATTTCCTTCTCCCCAGTCTTCCTCCAGACTCTGGCACCTTGATTTACGAATGACATGCAGAATTTGCTTTCATCCGAAAAAAGTACTTTGGACCACTGAGCAGGTGGTCCAGTGCTGCTTCTCTGTAGCCCAGGTCAGGCGCTTCTACCGCTGTTTCTGGTTCAAAAGTGGCTTGACCTGGGGAATGCGGCACCTGTAGCCCATTTCCTGCACACGCCTGTGCACGGTGGCTCTGGATGTTTCTACTCCAGACTCAGTCCACTGCTTCCGCAGGTCCCTCAAGGTCTGGAATCGGCCCTTCTCCACAATCTTCCTCAGGGTCCGGTCACCTCTTCTCGATGTACAGCGTTTTCTGCCACACTTTTTCCTTTCCACAGACTTCCCACTGAGGTGCCTTGATACAGCACTCTGGGAACAGCCTATTCGTTCAGAAATTTCTTTCTGTGTCTTACCCTCTTGCTTGAGGGTGTCAATAGTGGCCTTCTGGACAGCAGTCAGGTCGGCAGTCTTACCCATGATTGGGGTTTTGAGTGATGAACCAGGCTGGGAGTTTTAAAGGCCTCAGGAATCTTTTGCAGGTGTTTAGAGTTAACTCGTTGATTCAGATGATTAGATTCATAGCTCGTTTAGAGACCCTTTTAATGATATGCTAATTTTGTGAGATAGGAATTTTGGGTTTTCATGAGCTGTATGCCAAAATCATCCGTATTAAGACAATAAAAGACTTGAAATATTTCAGTTAGTGTGCAATGAATCTAAAATATATGAATATTAAATTTTTATCATTACATTATGGAAAATAATGAACTTTATCACAATATGCTAATATTTTGAGAAGGACCTGTATAAGGAAGTAAAGGACAGTTGACCAAACAAGAAAAGCCAAATTTAGAATGAGGTATTAAGTAAAACTGATTCTTCCATGAGCAACAACTATCTCAGCAACATATGCATTCGTTTTATTTTCAGATTATGTAAATGTTTCGGAACGTGCATCAAGGGTTGTTCTAGCGCTTAACCACAAAGTTTCATAAACGTGCCCGAAAGTTGGAAGACAGCTCTGGCAGATAGCCATTAGTGCCATTAGCACAACTGTAAACAAGTTTAACAACCTCCAGAGATCCCTCTCTAGTAGCAACCTAAACAACAAAACAAAAAAACCCAGAAAGACAGAAACACCTCATTTTGTAAATGTTAAGAAAAGTAATATTTAGTCATCCATCTCTCTTAAAAATGTCTAATTTAATCTGAAATACACATGCACTGCTCACTGAGCTTAATAATGCAATGGAAAAATGTGATGTTTCTGTGATTTTTGCATATCAGACTGTATGTATATTTGTATTTTTCACCCATACAATTTTATTGCTTTCATTAAGCAATATTTGTTCGAATATAAATTATTCTTTTTGTTGTAACCCAAATGGGAAAATTGGCGTAACGTACTTCAAGGACACATGCAACTAATTCAAATTACATAAATGAAAAATAAAAAACACATTTTGCGGCTAATCATGTTGCTTGAAAATTTCACATTTTTAACTACTGTAATATTTTTATTTAGTGCATTAACATCTGTAGATTTTACATTGCAGTCACAAAGTTACACAAAGCCAAAGTGCTGTTTGCCTAGAAATGAGGAGCTTCTTCACTTAGATGTCAAAAGTCAGCCCTATCACAAGTCAGCAAAGCAAAAGTTAAGTTAGGTAACAGATAGAGATAGGTAACAGCCTTCCTATGACCTTGCAAGGATTAAGTCAGTGTAGAAAATTGTTTCGTCTTATCATGGGTTTCTTGAGATCATTGGTGAGATCATTAATTTGGGAGTTTCTGCCTCATCACTTTTCGGAAAATAATACTTAACAGGTCACATGATCCAGATTTTATGATCAATCTGGGTTGTCATCACTTGCGGGATGTTTTTTTAACAAAACCGACATGTTTGGTGAGTGTCACATGTTTAATGGTTTTTGAAATGCCTGAGGAGAAGGATCAGGTCTGCATAGCTAATTGTGGAGGATCAAAAGGTGTTTCCAGACCAGTAGGGATAAACAGTCCTCTAGGCAGTTCTGGGTCTGCCTCATACTGCCTCATAGAGTCTAGAGTCTGTCATGGCAAATTTACCTGAGGGATAGGTCAGACTTAGAATGGTAAATAGCAAAGCCTAGCTATAAAGCGAAAATGTATCAGGAAGTCCTATTCAAATGGGGCATTCTCCTGCAGGTGTCATACTTCAATTTAGTGGTGGACCAGAGGTGCAGGACGAGCAGAGACAGTTGATGAGATAATCACTCTTTAATGAGGAGAGCCAACATACAAATGCCGATGCAGGCTTAACAGGAGACCCAGGTAACAAAGTTCATGAATAAACAGTCCTGGTTTCTGGGTTGTAGCATAACCTTAACGTAGCTAGAACAGACAGACTAAATAGACTAAAGACACCGCGTGGAACAAAGGACAAAGATGAGCTTAAATACAGACGAAGGTGGACATAAAACAATAGGGCAGGTAATCAGGGAAAACAGACACAGGTATGCTGGAAGACAGAGGGGCAGGTGAACCAGATAGGGATAAACAAGAACACGAGGAGCCCGACAAGACAAGCAGTAAACAAACCAAAGGAACCAGAACACAGGAAGATAACAGATCTAGGAACACAACTAACACAGTAAACAGAACAGAACCTAGAAGATAAAACACCAGAAACGAGGACTCAAGAATTAACCATACTTAGAACAGAAAAAACACCTGACTAAACATAAACGAATACCAACCAAAAACACACACTGTGACAGCAGGGAGGAACCTTTAGCTAAGGTACCATTGCAAACAGGGTGGTAGGTGAGGGTGGGGCCCTGAATGTGCCTTTTCTCTGCCTTGGTGTGACAGGAAAAATATTTTAACCACATTCTGTAGATCACAGGTAAAACCAGGGAGAAAAGCTGCATTCAAAATTGTAGATTTGCTTATAATCACCAGTCCATTGTGATTGCGCGTCAGGCATTTATTATCAGCCAATATAAGGAAACCTGCATACAGTCAGCAACCAGTACGGAAGAAGAACTGTATGTAACCAGAAACACCACGAACCACAGTGACACCTACTGGATATTCCACATAACTGTGGCAACAGCAAGCAGTGTGGACAAACATAATCACAACATTAAAAACAACATTTTTGACTAAACCTTTAACTTTTAGAATCTGCCTGTGTTAGGTTTTGGGTTTAAGTTCTGTTTACCTTTTTTGCACTACAATGTTGCTTTGTTTTCAGTCTACTTAGGCTCATTAGATTGATTCTGTTTAGTTTCTTGTTACTTCCCTGTTCTCCATGCTCATCTGTGTTTATTAGCCATTCTCCCTCAGTTCTCCAGCATTCCTTCTTCCACCAGCTGCATCCGATTACCTCCTTGATTCCCTCCTCAGTTCATTGGTCCATTTCTTCACTCTCCTCAGTTTTTATTTTCTCTGGTTTTCATTGTTTGTCACCGGTGCCTATTGTTTGCTATCTGTTCCATGTCCATTTGCACAGTCTTGTTACCCTTGCAAGATTGTTCCTGTTTCTTCTTATTATTATTATTAAAGTGAAGGTCTTCAACTCATCCTGCTGCTCCCAATCATTCATCTGCATGTTGGTCCGACAAAAACTCAGCATTATATGACATTTACTCATTAATTGCTTGGTGTGATTGCCTTACGGCTATCAGAGAGTGTGTTATCTAAATATGATTCACCGACATTTGTTTTCATCTGATATTTAAAGAAGAATCCAGATTATCTCACCTGCCCAATTAAAACCTGGTTTCAAAGAAACACATTTTATAAAATAAAATAAAGCTATGTCTGATAATTGTAAAATTTGTCACACTATCTAAAGGAAAAAGTTATAAATTTTGCCAATGCCACTTTTAGTTGCAGGCACTTTTGGACAATATTTACCTAAAACATTTTCAATAAAATATTTTTCTATACAAATAAATGAAACAGGGATGCACGGTGGCGCAGTTGGGAACACTGTTGCCTTGCAGCAAGTGGGTTTTGATGTTGGGTGCATATGTGGGTTCTCTCAGGGTACTCCGGCTTCCTCCCACAGTCCAAAAACATAACTGTTAGGTTAACTGGTCTCTCACAGTTGCCCCTATGTGTAAATAGGTGCATGGCTGTTTGTCCTGAGTGTCTCTGTGTTGCCCTGCGGTGGACTGGTGATCTGTCCTGGGTGTACCCCTCCTCTTGCACGTAGGCAGCTGGAGATAGGCACAAGCTCCCCCGTGACCCTGTACGGAAGAAGAGGGTATAGAAAATGAATGGATGGATGGAAATAAAGGAAACCTAAAAATAGAATCAAATGGATATTCATTTGCCATTCCTTTTCTTCTTTTAATCTAACTATAGCTCCGAAGTGAGATCCATGGTGAGGATTTCCTGTAAAGCATTCACAGAGATAAACCCAGTAATATTTTGTTACTATTGTCTTTTCTGCATAACAAATTAATGCTAACTATTATTATTTGGAAAAAAAATCTGTTGTCTAATGTGCTGTGTGTTTTCCTGTGAAAGCTGTCCACTACTAGACAGTGCAAGGCTTGCAAACAGTTATTGAGAGCACTGTTCATTAAGTTCAGTGGAAACATGTGAGCAAACGATGTTCTTCAGACAAAATTCCATATAATCAAAAGGGAACAATGTCTTTTAAATATACTAAACTGGAACTCCTCTGATTGAGAAGAAACAGCTCTTTAAAATTCATTTGAATTTGTGTCATTAACGTTGACAATACATGGCAGCAACAACTTCCACCCACAAGAAAGTATTACAAGCCAATTAAAATGTCTCCAAG
The DNA here is from genome assembly GCF_021462225.1 of Girardinichthys multiradiatus. Taxonomy (NCBI): domain Eukaryota; kingdom Metazoa; phylum Chordata; class Actinopteri; order Cyprinodontiformes; family Goodeidae; genus Girardinichthys; species Girardinichthys multiradiatus. The sequence continues at coordinate 32,902,589 of NC_061806.1, read as the reverse complement.
GCAGGAGTTCATTTAATCAGACAATTATGTAAACTTAGCTGGAATATTGGTTTTATTATCAAGCAACTAATCAACTTTAGATTGTTTTTAGAAGAGCAAGAAACCAGTCTTCTTTCAGAGTTGATTTAAAATTGAGCTTTTTTTTCTGTAAAAGTGGAACAAAAATAAGGAGATTCTTGTCTCTGTGCAAAGATCTCTGACTAATCTGTAAGAGCTCGATTCACCATCTTACGTCACTGGAAAACATCCTTTGCCAAATATTTGTTTCAGATACTCTTATTCTTTTCTAAACAAATACCAATGATTCATATAATAAGCACATTGTTTAGTGAGCTAATTATCTAATATATCAGGGAGACATGAAGGCCCAGTGCAGCCAAAGTCACCTCAAGTCTAATACCAGTGGTCACTATATCTGATATTGAACAAGCAAGGCTGAATAAGGTGGATAGTTTGTAAAGTCTTGCTCTGTCATGCTCGTTTTACTAGTATTTTGCTAAAAGTTGAGCTGCTTGCATTAAAAGGTGTACAATAAAGCACACAAATTCAAGAGGGCAGCAGAGGCATGCAAACTGTGATTTTATATCGAAGTTATGGAGTAGAGAAGTGAGTATCAACACAGGCTGGCAACTGAATGTAGAGACTGAGCCAATTCTTAAATGTCATGTTTGAAGCTTGTTAAGAAGATCCAGTTTGGGCTTATGATAGTCGTTACAAAAGCTGTGCCAGGAGCTAAGGCAGTGCTGAGGCGCAGCTTTAAGCTGTTAGAAATCTGAAGAGTAGGGTGAGTAAACAAGCCAAGCTGATCCAGGTTCCCATGGAGATTGCTAAGAGTACAAGAAAAGAACTCGAGTTCCAAGAAAAGATGAACTATCTGAGTGATTTTTAAAATCAATGCAGCTATCGGTGATCAAAAAACACTCATCAAAAAAGTAACTACCTTTAACTGAACAATATTCAAAATAAACTTTCACTTTATTTCAGCATAATGTTGTTTTGTGATATGCACTTCATATCACTTACCAGCAACCGTGGCCCCGATAATATAAAACATGCAACGTACTTTTTCAGCCAAATGTATATCTTATACACACACACACACACGCGTTTTTTGAAAATCTATTAAATGTGGTATTAAAAATATATTTTGTATTGATATTTCTTTAAATCCAAATCGCCTAGTTTAAGGATTAGACCTGTCTTTAACATAAGCATATGCATTTTTGAAGAATTGCTGCATACGCTGCAGAACTGTGCATTTTGAACAAATTGTTAGATAAAGAGCCACCTGACATTGCATTGTGGTAGTTGAAGCTTATATCCATTTTAGCATTGGAGAAATTATTATGTACTCAAAGGTACTTTGTCATGAATATGGTTTTCAAATGCAGACAGGCAGGAACAGGTAGTTTGGTGACTAGAAAAGGTTTTAATAAAATAAAATTGCATCTAGGCCACAACATGAGCAATTATGGCTTGAACAGGCTTGACATGATTACAGAGAATGACGTGTACGGGCTTGCCATACAGTATACTTCCTCATGGAGCAAACACAATGGAAGAGTACTTGGCCCTGTCCCAATACCCACACTACACCCTAAGCCCCTCTATGAAGTGTTTACTTTGTACAAGTGCATGTAGGGGTTGAAGTGCGCAGGTTACAAGCGTGCAAAATTGGAGAATTGGGACAGTAGGGGTTACGTCATCGACTTGCACCTCTGCACCGTAACTGCAACATCAAACCAGTGCTGTTTTCACAGTCTTGCTGCTAAAAAAAACTATTTGAAGCTGCAACAAGCAATTGTTTTGAAAAGAAGACAGTGCAGGAAGCGAAGGAGGCTTATACACCAGACTCTCGCTGTGCCAGTGTTTGTTTGAAAGGTAACTTCAGTTTTATGACCTACTGACTGCCCAGACTCACTCTGAACCCAGTGGTATCTTACAATGTTGAGCTTGGAAAACCAGTAAAAAAATATATTTGTCGGCTTACTGTCTAAAGTTTACGCAGTTCTTATTATTCTGATTTGATGGCTGGTTACGTTGACGGTTGTGATTGGTTTTTGCTCAGAACGTCATCTGCAGCAGTGAATTGTGGGTAATATACTTCGGCGAAGTCCGCTTAGATGCGGGCTTCGCCGAAGGGTGAATGTGGGGCACAAAGGGGGCGGGGCTAAGGACCACTTTGGAGAATTGGGACACACTACGCACTCGAACCCATCAACGGGAACGCGCAATTCAGGGACTCAAGGGTGGAAGTGCGGGTATTGGGACAGGGCCATTATAGAGCATTGCAAAGGAGGAAACAGTGGCGCAAATGACGCTGATTGCAATGGCAGCAGCTGACAGAAAACATGACTGGAACTAAACAGAGAACAGTGATACGATCTAACCATAAGAAACTCTTACAGAACAAACTAGAATGCATCATGAACAACACACACAAATAACTAAGGAACCAAACGTAAGGAATTAACTTAAAGCACCACCTGGAAAACACAAACAACAACAATCAGACCTAAGACCCAAAACAAAATACCTTCAAATCATGACAACTTAAAGAACTCTTAAGATCTGTTCACCACTAGCTTTTTATCTGAAAGATGAGTGGTTAAGTGTGACGTACAGGGGTTGGACAATGAAACTGAAACACCTGGTTTTAGACCACAATAATTTATTAGTATGGTGTAGGGCCTCCTTTTGCGGCCAATACAGCGTCAATTCATCTTGGGAATGACATATACAAGTCCTGTACAGTGGTCAGAGCGATTTTAAGCCATTCTTCTTGCAGGATAGTGGCCAGGTCACTACGTGATACTGGTGGAGGAAAACGTTTCCTGACTCGCTCCTCCAAAACACCCCAAAGTGGCTCAATAATATTTAGATCTGGTGACTGTGCAGGCCATGGGAGATGTTCAACTTCACTTTCATGTTCAACAAACCAATCTTTTACTAATCTTGCTGTGTGTATTGGTGCATTGTCATCCTGATACACGGCCCCGTCTTCAGGATACAATGTTTGAACCATTGGATGCACATGGTCTTCAAGAATGGTTCGGTAGTCCTTGGTAGTGACGTGCCCATCTAGCACAACTATTGGGCCAAGGGAATGCCATGATATGGCAGCCCTAACCATCACTGATCCACCCCCATGCTTCACTCTGGGCATGCAACAGTCTGGGTGGTACGCTTCTTTGGGGCTTCTCCACACCGTAACTCTCCCGGATGTGGGGAAAACAGTAAAGGTGGACTCAGAGAACAATACATGTTTCACATTGTCCACACCCCAAGATTTGTGATCCTTGCACCATTGAAACCGACGTTTGGCATTGGCATGAGTGACCAAAGGTTTGGCTATAGCAGCCCGGCCGTGTATATTGACCCTGTGGAGCTCCCGACGGACAGTTCTGGTGGAAACAGGAGAGTTGAGGTGCACATTTAATTCTGCCGTGATTTGGGCAGCAGTGGTTTTATGTTTTTTGGATACAATCCGGGTTAGCACCCGAACATCCCTTTCAGACAGCTTCCTCTTGCGTCCACAGTTAATCCTGTTGGATGTGGTTCGTCCTTCTTGGTGGTATGCTGACATTACCCTGGATACCGTGGCTCTTGATACATCACAAAGACTTGCTGTCTTGGTCACAGATGCACCAGCAAGACGTGTACCAACAATTTGTCCTCATTTGAACTCTGGTATCTCACCCATAATGTTGTGTATTTCAATATTTTGAGCAAAACTGTGCTCTTACCCTGCTAATTGAACCTTCACACTCTGCTCTTACTGGTGCAATGTGTTATCAATGAAGACTGGCTACCAGGCTGGTCCAATTTAGCCATGAAACCTCTCACAATAAAATGACACGTGTTTCAGTTTCATTGTCCAACCCCTGTATATTGGGGTATGTATGTATGTTATCTGAAATTCTGGGATTTTTCTGTGATTGCTGTTAACATTACTGCTTTTTTATATTACTAATTTTGTTAGATTTTTTGTGTTTTATGTCCGAAGAAATTGTGGTTTAATTTTTTTTCCATTTTCATGTACCACTTTTATTTAAATGAAATAAAAATAAAGAGGAAAAAGTCTTTCACGCTCTTAGTGATCAAGGATTTATTGTTTAGGAAGCAACAATCCGTCTACTGGGTTTTCAGTAACGTCAACACAGAACTCGATGTAATCAGAGGTTCAGTCAGCAAATCCACTGATATCATATCCATGAGATTCACAGGAAACATCCCAGTTTGTGAGCTCTACGCAGTCCTGTAGACATTCCTCTGTTTCAGCAGAACACAAACTGTTTAAAAGTTGTCAGTGTGCTGGAAAGGGACACATGGTAACAATCTCCAGAGAGGAAATGACATGGGCGAATATTTTGTCAGCAGAGCCAGACTCCCTCCTTTCCTCTTACAGCATGTTAGTGTCCCTATCTGCACATATCGTCAGAAAACTACTGATGCTTGTGTTACTGTTCGGTAGGCAGTCCTTTAACCACGTCTTTGTGAAACACATTAGGCTCCTCTTCTGTCTCTTCTGAGAGACTTTCTGGTTCCTGCTGAGAGTCTGAAGCTTCTCCATCTTATTCTTCATGCGACGAATGTTACCCATAACAATAGATGAAAAAGGCAGGTAATAAGTCTCTCTCCATGGTCTTGCTCTCTGCCTCTTGTTTCTTTTTGCCCCCACTTGCATTTTCCGACATCTCCTTTGTTGCAAATTCAACAGAATATTGTGTCTCATCCCGACATGTTTGGAAATTTCATCTAGTTCTAAAAGCTCCTGTCGGGAGAAATCAATAGCCAGCTGGTTCCGCTCCTTGGATAAGTCGTCTCCACATCAAACATAAAAGCAAAGGCCACTCAATCACTGCTAAATTAATGAATCAAAGAAATAAAAAGAATAAATAAAACTATGGCAACATTAGGGCAACAAGGTTGTGGAGAAAAAGACTGAGCTATTTGGGAACAAGAATGTGTTTAAAGGAATAAAGGTGAGGCTTTCAAAGCTAAGAACTATCTATACCAGTATAGCAGTGGCAGTATAATGCTGTGGGGCTATGTCATTTCAAGAGGGGCTAGTGCATTTCAACAACTGTTTTGAATAACAAAGAAGAAAGGCTACCTCTAGATTCCCTAACTTTATCTAAAATGATGTTTGATGTTTGAGCCCTGCAAATATGTGGGTGCTCCAACAAAATAATGATCCCAAACAGACATTGAAACTCATTTTGGAAAGGAAGTAGAATGGTTATTCAATTCAATTCAATTCAAAAATACTTTATTAATCCCAAAGGGAAATTAAATGTTGTTATAGCTCATACTATGTAGGTTTCTTCAAAGAGCCGTTGTAGATGCTGATGGCTGTGGGCAGGAAGGATCTCCTGTAGCGCTCCGTCTTACATCAGATCTGAAGAAGCCTCTGATTGAAGACACTCTGTTGCTGTAGGACAGTCTCATGAAGAGGATGCTCAGAGTTCTCCATAATGTTCTTCATTTTATGAAGAATCCGTCTTTCCACAATGATCTCCAGAGGTTCCAGAGGAGTCCCCAGAACAGAGCCAGCCTTTTTTATCAGCTTGTTGAGCTTTTTTAAGTCCCTGGTTCTGATGCTGCTTCCCCAGGAGATGATGGTAGAAGAGATCACACTTTCCACAACAGACTTATAGAAGATATGCAGCATCTTGCTGCAAACACCAAATGACCTAAGCTTCCTCAATAAGTACAGTCTGCTCTGTCCCTTCTTGTAGATGGCTTCACAGTTGCATCTCCACTCTAGTCTGTTGTCCAGGTGAACACCGAGGTATTAATACTCCTCCACCACCTCCACTTCTTCTCCCATTATAGAAATAGTGTTTGACTTATTCCTGTTTCTCTTAAAATCTACATTCATCTCCTTTGTTTTAGTCACGTTCAAAATGAGATGATTGTTTCCACACCATGCCACAAAGCGGTCCACCACCATCCTGTACTCAGCTTCTTGTCCATCTCTGATCCACCCCACGACTACAGAATCATCCGAGTATTTCTATAGATGACAGGAGTCTGTCTTGTACTGGAAGTCTGAGGTGTTCAGAGTGAAAAGGAATGGTGAGAGTACAGTCCCCTGTGGTGCTCCTGTGCTGCTGACTACCTGGTTAGACACACAACCCTTCAGTCTCACAAACTGTGGTCTGTTTGTCAGGTAGTCTTTAATCCAGGAGATTGTTGAGGCCTCCACCTGAGTCTTCTGGAGTTTCTGACAAAGCAAATCAGGTTGGATTGTATTAAATGCACTGGAGAAATCAAAGAACATGATCCTCACAGTGCTGCTGGCTTTGTCCAGATGACAGTGGGTTTGTTGAAGCAGGTGTATGATGGCATCTTCAACTCCAACTCCACAGCGATAAGCAAACTGAAGGGGGTCCTGATGGTTTACTGTTTGCTTACTCAGGTGGGCCAACAGGAGTCTCTCTAGGACCTTCATGATGTGAGATGTCAGGGCAACAGGTCTATAGTCATTGAGGACTGATGGGTGAGTTTTCTTTGGTACCGGAACAAGACAGGAGGTCTTCCACAACACCGGAACCTTCTTCTGGGCCAGGCTAAGGTTGAAGAGGTGCTGCAGAATCCCACAGAGCTGCTCTGCACAGGCCTTCAGGACTCTAGGGCTGACATGATCTGGACCTGCAGCCTTATTCCTATTCAGTCTCTCCAGTTGTCTCTTCACCTGACTTCGTGAGACACACAGGTGGAAGGGGGAAGCAAAGGAAGCATCAGCATCTTCTGATATGGTTGATGGCAAACATGTAGAAGGGTCTAGGGCTGAGGTGGAACATAAAAAATGTGAGGTGTTACTGGACAGCTGTGGGTCTTGTGGGTCAAAGGAGGGTGGGATGTCTGTTTGGCTGTGAGCAGGAGAGGAGGATGCTGAGCTTCTTTCTGAACTGAACCTATTGAAGAATACGTTCAGTTCATTGGCTCTGTCCAGACGTCCATCGGTCTGATCATCCTTCTGCTTGAAGCCTGTGATCTTCTTCATCCCTGTCCACACATCTCTGATATTGTTTTGCTGGAGCTTGCATTAACATTAAGGTTGTGTCCTTTTCAATGCCCTGGACTGAAACCTATTCAAACTTTAAGGTTTACGTTTAAAAGCTGGATCCATGACAGGAAACCAAAGTTCAAGTCCAAGTTAACTGACCAAACCAGCCACGTTTATGCTAGAAGATTGCTGAAAGCCTGTGGTCAAGGTGAAACTTGCAATAAAGGGACATGTGGTATTTGTTTGTAGATATCTAAGCCTGTATACTGTTAGGAATAACCTTTATTAATATCACTCATAGCTGTTTTTCCCATTTATACCATAGTGATAGCATAAGTTCTAATGTTTCCCTTTTGTTAGAATAGGATAAGAATGCTCATCGACACACATTCCATGGATAAATGTTCCCAAGGTTTGTCATGAACAACCTGAGGCTGGGGCACTGGGTTTGATAGTGGAGCAGCTGGAATAACTGGTTTGATTAGAAAGCCACAGCACACGTAGACACTCGCTACTACACAACAGACAGACACCACAATGGTGACACATAGTCTGCTGATAAACACTGAGCACATCCATTGCATTGAAGTGCCAGATATTAAACTACATGTGACCTTCTATTGAGGCTCTTCGTCATCCTCTTACAGACGGCAACGGTCGGAGAGGGGAGCCTCAGCGCTGATCTCTGAATCATTCCTCTGCCTAATTTAGATTAAAGGAGCTAAAAGTTAGAAACTGTATGAGAGTCGTTCATTTAAGAATCTTTAGATAAAGTGTGTGATTGCTTCTGGGGACCAAGGGCCGGAGGAGCTTCGAGGCGTCTGACCGCCAACAGGGTGCGGTAGCTTGGACAATACCCTGTGTAAATTAGAAAAGATCCATAATAATCTCAGAAGTGTCCACCCAATTATTAGTTATATTTACACTTATGATAAATTGTTGTCCATTGTACATTAGGCTTTTGTAAAAGTCCTAGAGCTAAACCATCACCTTCACCTTTAAATGGCTTACCTAAGAAGCAGCCTCCCTCTTAGACAGGGGGTAGAGCTTTCAATTTTTGGCTTCTCTCTGCTGAATCCAGCTTGTCTACTTAGATATAAAAATTTGATCTCTTTGCTTTATAGACTCACCTTAAAACTGTCTTTTGTATTACTTCATTTTCAGTTCAGCGACTTACCAGTTCACTGCTTTCTGCATTATTCTTTTTCATAGAGTAACTTCCTTTCCTGTTATTTTTTCAACATATTTCACTTATTTTAATTCTGTTTAGGTAACATTATATGGAGGCTAGCAGTTAAGAAAACCTCATGATAACCTTCTGTTTAGGCAACTATGTATTCTATGATCTAAATGACTACGATGGTAATCAAACATCTTGCGGTCATTCGGCCCTTGTTTTTTTTCTGATTGTTTCAGCTCTCCAGTTGTTCCAGGTTAATTTCTGTGTGAATTTTTTCACAGCTGGTTTCTGGTATGTAAATGTGTCAAATGATATGTAAATGCGTCAAAGAATCTGAGCTTTATACAATTTTGCTATCCTGGAAAGTTTTGGTTGAAAACCACCAAGGGGTATTAATTGTGTTATGAAAAATTCCTTTCCAATGAAATGGAAGTCATTATGGTAAGTTTGTATCTGCAGTTAATAACCCTTTTCCTGCTTTTATTTGCAGAGTGCTGAGGATGAGTCCCAGTGGGTTGAAGACCTGCTGAAGCACCACACGGCCCGAGTTCGAGATGTGGAGATCTTGACGGGCCTGGACCTGTACAGATCCACTAACCTTACCTACACCACCACTCTGAGCCTCAAAACCTACTTGAACACCTTCGAGAGTGACGACTAGTTGAACAGACACAGACACACATGCACAGGATGTCATGAAAGCCCTGTAATATCTCTGCATGCTCGCTGGGCAGATGATGTGTAGATATTTTGCTCCAAAGGAACTGCCTAAGAAGAGCTTTAACAATGGGATACATTTTGATAATTAAAAAAAAATTAAAAGAACTTTATTAGAGATTCTTGAATACCGTTAAAAAGTTCAGGAAAACAGCTCTAGCTGAGATGCAGATTTAAAAAATATAGCTACATTCTCCAACACGCATAAAGCACTATAACAGCGTGGCTCTGTAAGTATAAATAATCATTACCTAAAGTTCCCATGCATTCAGATCTTAGAAAATATTTAATAGCTTTTGCTTTAAAGAATCTGTAGCTCATTTAATGCAACATAAACCTGAAATAACAAACTGTAAAGTGAAATAAAATATATGGACATGAAATTATAAAGCAAAGTAGTAGTGTTCATAATTTGCAGGCTAAACTAAATAATTAGTAGTGTGATAAAACAATTCTTTAAAAAAAAACTGAAATATTTAGAAATACATAGCTTAAAGTTGTGTGTCATATCAGTTATTCTGAATATGATTAACTGTTCTCTAACATGAAATAAGAAGCTGAAGGAAGTTAGATATGAGCAAAGATAAGCAAAGCAAAGCCCCAAAAGAGATTTTATCATTTATGCAGACTGTATGGTAAATATGGACAAAAAATGATAGCTACTGATTACGCATATTACCGGAAATAGGAAAACAACCCCTGTGATCTGCATACAATTAAAAAGGACCTTTTTGTAGCTACCAAAAGGAAGGACATAGCCAACTCGATTACGCCTTACTTATCGAGTGTTTGTGTTAACCAAAGTTAGCCACCTCTTGTAAAAATACTATAAAATTTAAATCTGCAGAAGCATAAACTGATGTCCACCTCATTTGAAATGCTTAAAGTTTATACACATAATTCAAAGCTAATAATTAAGCTAACTTCATAAAATAGATAGCTTGGTGGCTAACTGCAGTTTTCTGAGTGAATCAAAGCTAACAACGACGTCTTTCTCTTCGAGTTTAACATGTATAAATATAGTCAAATCTTTATCTGCGTCATTAGTAAATGCAAAATAAACCAAAACATTTACACATCTACCCAAAGAATGCCTTACTGTAAACATGTAAAAAATCTGTAAACAACTGTAACAGCTTTGGTGTGAAAAAGAGCTCTGAACACAGAAAATGTGTTGCAGTTGTTTATTTTTTTCTCCTTTTTGGGTTAAAAAAATTATTTAGTTTTACACAGTAGTTTTTAGCATCACAGCAGTAATAGCACCCAGTGAAACAAATAATTCAGCGGAACTTCGTTACCCCATTTAGCTTCAAAAAGATTCAAATGCAAACCTTTTTCCTCCACCAAGACATTATTTTATGAAAAGAGATGTTTGGGTAAACATATATATATTTTGGGTTAGACAGCACACAGCACAGTCAATGAAACCACTTTACTAGTAATTATTTTAAATGAATGGGTATATTTTTTATTTAAAAAAATGTCTCAAACATCATTCACATCAATTAAAATTATGAACTTTTTTTCTTTTTGTTGCCTCCATCTAGATAAAGAATCCATAAATTCTAAAATGTAAACATTTCAAACTCAGATGTTTGGACGCCATGCAACGAACACCTCAATACTAAGAAACTTCAGTCAGAACATTTGTTGACTATTATTTGAACTGGGGTTCAGCGGTGTCCTGTTGGGTTCAGATTCTGTCTGCCTTAGAAAAAAGATTGCTTAGTCTTTGAACCAAGTAGTAAAAAGTTTTAAGCATCAAAAGCACTTGTTTGGTGTTGCATTTTTTGCCTGTTTTTTTTTTTTTTGGCTTTATTAAACTGCCAGCATTCATACTGTGTATAGATAGTCACAACTCTTCTGTTTGCATTTCTTTCATTTATTTTCATAGTATTCTATTGTTGAGTTAATGTTGCTAACATACATAATCAGTAGAATAGAAAAACTTGACTTTGAACGCTTGTCAAGTTAAAGTCAAACCAGTTTTTATTCCTCTAGTCTTTTAAATAAAAGCCATGTAGATTAGAACAAATTCCAGTGAGTGGGCTTTTTGTCCTTCTATGCAGTGACCATCTTTTTTCCCAGGTAGGATTGTACATTGTGCTATGGACCCACGTGACATACTGATACTGATACAACGGTCCCATGTTCTTCCAGTGTTACTATCATTTCCTCATTAAAATCACTGAAAAAGTTTGTTTTGGACTTAGGAGGCCTGTAAATATTCAAGAACATTGTTCGGACCAGGTTCTTTACCTGGAAAGCCAAATATTCAAAAGAGTCAAATTTGCCCAGAAATACTTTTTTACACTTTAGTGAATCTTTAAACAAAGTGGCCACTCCTCCACCTTTTCTTTGCTGTCTGCTCTCACAAAGAAAATTGTAGTTCGGAGGCGTCGACTCTATCAGAATGGGAGCTTCATTAAATTCATGTAACGATGTGTCTGTTAAAAACATAACATCAAGATCGTGGTCAGTAATGAAGTCATTAATTAAAAATGATTTTCCTGACAGAGATCTAATGTTCAGTAAAGCCATTGTATATAACTTAGTTGTTGATATTAACTCTGTGTCTGATTGTATCTGACAGTTTATGGCTTTTTTTTAATTGTTTTTCACTGTCTCTTATCCTTTTGGCTTTGTTCTTTCTGTCACGTATAAGCACAGAGATTTTACAACTATCTCCTATTAGGGGCCCAAGTTTTTCCTGGACATGCTCATTCCTGATAGAGTTACCACTGGGTCCCAGACTGTATCACAGAGAAGTGATTTGAATGTCCTGATTAGGAGGAGATAGATTAGGAGGTGGTGGGAATCTGCGGCATTTGGAAGATGTTGGTTTGGTAGCAGGGCCTCGGCCACTGGGTGTGTTGAATGGAGAAGATGTCAGAGCCATTTGGGTCCCGATCTTAAGAGCTCCTTTCATGTTATCAGAATCCAGTAAAGCAAAAAGCGGGCTCAGTGGGGAGATGGGAGAGTTCTGTGCGTTCTGGGTCAGGGTCGGGGGTGAGGGGGGTTGGTCTGGGTCTGGGTTTGGGGGGAGGGGGGAATAATGGGTCCACTTCTCCTGTGGATTTCGACGGGGAGACCTTTTGTGATGAGTACCTTTTGTGTAAGAATAATAACAGATTTTTTTATTACTTCTTCAAATTATGAAGTTTACATACACTAAGATTGGTAGTGCTGCCACTTGTAGCACTGTTACCTTGCAGCAATAAGGTTCTGGTCTTTTTGCATAAAGTTGCCATGTTCTCCTTATGAATGTGTGGGTTCTCCCCGGGTTTTTCCGCTTCCTCCCACAGTCCATAAACATGACTGTTAGGTCAACTGAATGCTCTAAAATGCCTTTAGCAATGAATGTGTGTGTGCATGGCTGTCTGTCCTGTGTATTTCTGTTGCCATGTGATGTACTGTCGAACTGTCCAGGGTGTATGCTGCCTCTCGCCTAATGACTTCTGGAGACAACACCAACGACCCTACAAGGACAAGCGGAAATAGACAATTGATGGATGCTACACTTTAAACAATTTGGAAAATCTTAGATTATGATGTCATGGCTTTGTATGCTGTTGGCCAATACACATATTTTGTGTTCATTTGAGGCACACTTCAAAGACAATGCCTCTTTGTTTGACATCATGGAAAATGAGATCATTTATGGAATTGTGGTCCTCCGCAGGTCTTGTTTGTCTTTAGAAATAATTTCTAAAACAAAGATCTCCGAAGGTGTCATGTTGCTCTGTTCAACAACATGGGAATGTCCAGCAAACATACTGTTCATCTCTGTGTCCCGGAGATAAATGCTTCTGGTAAAAAAAAATGTGTCTCAACACAGGAAAATAGCAAAGGATCTTGTAAAGATGAACAAAACTGGTAAGAGAATTTCATTATCCACAGTAAAACAAGTCCTGTCCCAACAAGGGCTGAAAGTCATCTAAAAGAGGAAGAAACAATTACTCCAATTACAGTTTGCAAATGCATTCAGTGATCAAGATCTTTATATGGAGACATGCCCTGTGGTTTGATGAAACCAAAATTCAAGAGTCTGTACATAATCACCAATCTTACCTTTGAAGTAAAAAGGGTGGAAGCTTGCAAGACTGAAGAAAACCACTGCACTTCACAAAATAAACTGCATAATGTGAAAATACTGATAAACATCTCAAGACATCAGCCAGCAGCTTAAAGCTTGGGTACAAGTTGGTCTTTCAAAGGGAAATAACCTTAAATTAGAAGATAACTGGTAAATTAGTTACAAAGTGGATTAATGACAACAAATTCAGTCTTGTTGAGTGGCAATCACAAACCCCTGATCTCAATTCCATACTAAATTCAGAGCCAGAGCTGAAATGTTGAGAGGGAGAAAGGCAGCTGGCAAACCCGACTGAGTTACCAGTTCTGACAGGATGAATGGCCCAAAATTCCTGCAAGCTATTATGGGAAGTGTTTGGAAGGAGACCCAAAACCTTTGACCCAAGGCATACAGTTCAAAATTAAATTCTAACATATGCTATGGAAATGTATGTATGAGATCTGGGTTGCATCTGGGCTCAACCATGACTCGTCTGTACAATTAATATAACATTTGTATAAATATAATGCTATGTATGTAATGTCATTTAAAATACAACACATAAGCACAATCTTTTCGCAATGAATCTGCAATGTCTTTTGCCAAGGGCTACTTTACAATTGTCCCTTAGCTTCTAAAGAGACCAGAAACTTTGGTGCCTGGAAGCTAAATATAAAGAAATGACAAGTTGTTTATTTACCGTAGATTATCACAGAGGATGCAGAAGCTGCATTTCATTGTAAACATCTTTAATCTGTCTGACAACATTAGTAACCTTTTGTCTAAATGATACATTGAACTGATGGCACTTAGTGTACAAAAGCCACACCCCGGAGCTTTATTCCTCAACAAGCAAGTGTCAGAAGTGTCAGAAATTAGTCAGAAATTAGTCAAGTTCCTGGTCTTTGTATAAATCATGTTTTTACCGTAAACTTCACAATAAGTGCCAAAGCAGCCCTGAACCATGAAGGGGTGCTGTGGTATCTGGCTCCAAGATGTTAACAGCAGGATCTGTTTACAGCAGATCCTTAAAGTCCTGTAACTTGTGAATAGGCGCCTTGTTTATTCTGTAGATTATAGATATTCGATCAGATTTACATTACGATACTTTGGAAGCCAATTAACCACCTTAAACCTGCTGTTGTGCTTCCTGAACTATTCCTGAATCTTTTTTGCTTTGAGGTAGGGAACATTATCCTGCTTGTCAGGAACTACCATAACCACAAAAGGGTGAACAAAGTCTGCAACAAGAGGAGGTTTCTTACAGTTAAAAGGGAGTTTTCTTCTCCACTGTCACCACATGCATGGTAAGTTTGAGGGATTGCTGCAAAGTCAGTGCAAGTGACTGTCCACTGTCTCTACATGCTCATCCAGGAGGACTAAATACTGCAAGTCACTGACTGATGCAGTCTGCTGGGTTTCCTTAGGTAAAAAAACGTTTAACCAATTTGAATAATAAACTGAATTCGACTGCTTGATAGTTGGAATTAACTGGAATATATGTACCTGACTTGTAGTCTTTGAACTGAATTGGATTGACTTTGAGAGATTCCTTGAGAGGACATTTGTTGTGATTTGGTGCTATATAAATAATACTGAAATGATTTGAATTAAATGAGTGGTTGTTTAAGCTACTGTTGCTTTTCAATCATCTCAAACCACTCTGCTCATCCTCTGACCTCTAACAACAAACAATTTTTGCTCACAAAAGTACAGTTACCTGGATATTTTGTATTTTTTGGACCAGTAAATTTAAGGGATGGTTGTGTATGAAAATCCCTGGAGATCAGCAGTTTCTGAAATACTCAGAACAGCCTGTTTGGCACCAGCATCAATGTCACACACCAAATTACTTTATCCTCTTTATTCACAGTTTCGATGCTCAATTTGAATTCCGAAACTTCCTCTTCACCGAACATAAATTCCTAGATGTAGTCAGTTACTTCCATTTGATTTGAGTCTCTAGGCGTAACAAGCAATTGGACTGGTGTACCTGAGAAGGAGTTGTTGTATGTAATATATCAATTGAATTATAAAGTGCTAATGGTCAATAATTTCCTGTAAATGGTAGAGATTTTTTCCTCCAGTCTCATTTTATCTGACTACCAAAAAGTTTGGCTCCTTTAGAGCAGGATATAAAGAAACCGAAGCTAGCTTAATGAGTTTTGCAGATCACAAAAGACATTCTACAATAAAACATTGTAAAACACCAGGAATTTATGCATCTAGCTCATTTCTGAACGATACATACCTGGAAGTCAGATTCTTTCATTATTTACCAAGGAATAAGAAGGAGGGGTTGGACTTGTGTAGAATGATCATCAACCCAATGAAACGCCATTTATGTTGTCAAAATGAATAAACAGGCTAACTGGACATTAGTACATTTTCCAATGTATGTCTATAGAAAAAAACTGATTACTAGATAAGTATTTTTTCTACAAAAGAAGAAAAAGAAAATATTTCAGTTTTTATGATTTTACTGACAGTTCAATAATATACCTTTTTGGGCAGTGAATAAAATGTTCTTATTTAAACAGCAATGTCACATTGCAGGAAACTGCTGAAACTTTTCTCATTGTGCTATCATCTGCATCCAGATTTTACTTGTGAATCCTGTTATTCACAGCAAACCTTAGTAATTATACAGTATGGATTATGCTAACATGCCCATTTAAAGGCATGCCATTTCCAAACTGTTTTCCTCAGTATATTTTACAGAAAAACTGCAGCACAAAACAGAATAAACTATATAAGGACAAATTACAAGAAACGAATTCTTGCAGTGTAATCCCTTCCCTGGAAGACATGCCCTCAGAGAAACAATCTGGAATGCTTATACTGAAATGTAGCTTCAGCTAACATTTTTAATGTCTTGAGGTGGATGTTTGTTCATGGCTTTCATTTTCAAGGAATTCACAAACAAAATCAAATACCTTCTGTTTTTGACTTTACTCATCATTGAGTTCTGTGTATATGTAACCCATCTTGTTTGTTCTGATCCAGCAGGTTGACTTCACGACAGACACATTCTGGTTCTCTGTATTTATTCTATAAACAAGTTGGTGGTTAGCAGCTCCAGCAGCTTCTGCCCCACAGTAACAGACATCAACAGAAAAAGGGGGAGAGCTGACTGTGATCGTATAGTGGTTTTAACATAAATTTACATCAATTTTCTACATTATATTTAACACAGTTAGCAATTAATACATATATTGTGGTAAAAGAAACAGAGTACACACAAATATTTAACATTCAAAGACTATCGTACAATTGGCAACTGAATTGTTACTTTGTATCAAAAAGTAAAACATACCTAACAAGAGACAAATAAACAAGTTGGTGGTTAGCAGCTCCAGCAGCTTCTGCCTCTATACATTAAATAAAATATGATAAATAACTCTAGACAAACTACTGAGTAATCAAATGAACAGTTGATAAAACAGTTAGCAGTTGTAACATTAAACACAGCTGAAATACACAACATGAATTACGATAACAGTTTAAAACATTTACAAAATATGGCAAAATCGAATATGAAAAAATGTATATAATTAAATTAATCTAAAATATATGTAAAAAAATCATATTTGTTAAGAAAACACAGAGCTGATCCTAATACATACCACAGTAACAGACAGCAACAGAAAAAGGGGAAGAGCTGACGGTTACTGGTTGCTATGGTAACCACCAACTGACAAGAGTAACATAAAAAATTTATATAGCAATAAAAGTCAGGAAAACAATAAATTGTTGATTAAATAAAATTTATTTGAAGAATAAATAAACCAATTTTGACAAACTTCACATCAATAGTGATGTTAAAATAAAACCCCGTTACATATATACAGAACTCAGTGAAACCTGGGGCATGTTTCAGAAATGGAAATAGTGCATTAAGACAAAATTATCAGGCAATCCTGGTTTGGCCGATAAAATGTAATTACATTCTGATTTTCTAATTTCCTAAAAATTAGAAAACATTATTTTACTTAGTTCTTGTAATGAAGAGGTATTCATTACTTGGACTATTATTATTTAAATAATTCATAGCATTTTAAGAGCACCTTTGCACTTTATTAAAAGCACTTTAACTAGCACTTTAACACTTTATTGCACTTTAAGCATGGATTTGCACATAAATAATCATTTGCACACAAGTTTTAACTATTTATTGAATATTTATTGGGTATTTTAATAATGAGCATGTAGCCTTTTGTTCCAGGCTCTGCACAGCTGCTCCTCATTAAGAAGTGGGGTGGTTGTCTGTGAAAAGAGAATTGTTATTCAGAGCAAATAAAGTCTACTGTTTCAAAACTTCAGCAAATGTTTGTGTAAAATCTGTTAAAAGTGTGAGTACATTCCCTCGTGGGAGTGTAATTAAAAAGAAGTATTTATTTATATTTGCAGCCATGTTTCCTTAATTATATGTAGGTTGTTTGACCTTTGAATGTTCATTCATATCCATTCATATCCACCTGCATCATTAAAATTCACCAAAGCTGAAGGAGCAGACAGTTTCTCCATGTTGGAATCAATCTGTGATCAACCTTATGGTCTTACTAAGAGAGTTGTGGGTGAGCCCTGGGCAGGATTTCTTTAACCCAGCTTGATTCAGCTTCTTCAGCCTAGCGTGGCTTTTGTGAAACCAACAAAGTGAACCTTATAAAGCTTGGTCAGGCTTGATCTATTCTATCTTTAGTGAAATGGGCCCCCGAGGCTTATCATCGTGCATCATAACCAGAAGTGGGACGAACCAATCAATTAAAAAAAAAAACATAAAATGTTGTAAAGTCACTTTATGCAATGTCATGAAGTGGCTTAGAATCACTGACTGTCACAGAATCCTAAAATATGCTAGAAAACAAGGAGAACCCTCTAGCTTAGTATATAAATGACATGGAAATTAGAACTGGGTGTTACAAGCCAATGTTGCAGCAACCTGTTTATCCGGGCCCCATCTGGACTGTTCTTATTCTGGACAAACACCAAGTGGGTTTGGGATCCAAATGAACGTCTTATATGGAACACACTCAGGTTCACAAACTACATCAGCAAACAAGTTAGGAAGTTTATATTGGTCTTAGATGTGTCTTATTGGTTTGAAGACAAAATTGTTAGTTTGTGCAATACATCTAGGACCCATTAGAGTCTTCCTTTTTTCGGTATTGAGTATAGGGTTTACCAAACACTGGTCTTAGCCCTTCCTCTGTGTGAAACACTCACATTCAAATTTGAGATAACTTCAATAAAAATGTTGCCACTATCTTGGCCAGGCTTTGCAATAGTAACCATTAGAAATGGAGAAAAGACAAAAATTCAATCTGGGAGACTCCCCCCTCCTCCAACTTCACCCAATGGCTTCTCCGTGCGTCTCCACGCCAACCAATCAGCTTCAAGTCTGCGATAATCCTCAGTCAATGATCCGTCAGGGCTCCACATTTAAAGTCTCCCATTCATGGATCTTTCTGCTGTCAGTCGAGCTGCGACCCTCCTCCACCCCATCGCCTCCATCAGATTCTCAGTTCCATTACCATCAGGCCTCCTCTCCATCACCAGTACCAGATCCGGGGGAAGACAATTCTAATTCTAATCCTAAAACGTTCAGTTCATGCATTATCAGCATTTATGTCTTCCTCTGGAGTCTGAGCGCCAAACAAATAAACATCCATCGTGTAACTTCCCTAATCGCATTTTGTGTTTCTTATTGTGAGTCTCTACAGGATTGACTTAACCTGGTTCAATGTTGTTTACATCATTTCTCACTATAATTATCAAAACATCCCCCCCTTCATATTTGTTTCTGTAGTCTTGGCTTTAAGCCATGTTTGTAATATGTTTTGAAAATGTATGTATTTTTGCTTTGTCTGCTACAGCCAGTAGCGCTGTGTGTAGAGTCTTGTTCTATTGGAAAGTAAACTTCCAATCCAGTCTAATGTATTTTGCACCCTGCAACAGTTTTTCTTCCAGGGTGGCTTTGTATTTAACTCCATCCACTGATTAGCATTCCCAAAGTATGATGCTGCCACTGCCAGTTTTCAAAATGGGGATTTTGTGTGTGATGTTTTGTGTGTTCGCCAGAAACGCTTTGTCACTGACTTGTCTGGTGTGTTCCTTTGTACTCAAAATGGCGTTTGTTCACTGATATTCTCTAACAACCTTTGAACTGTGTAGCTTGTGTCTGTTTCTGTTTTTTAGCTCAGCCGGATCTATGTGTTATGCTCCCATCCCACTTGCTTCATCACTGCACCAACCTGGTATTTCTACAAATTAAAACATCACAAGCTTATCAAGTCATTCCAAGATTTGTGAAGTGAACAACTTGTGCTAGCTGTCTGGTACACTTTGATTCAACAGATTAAAATTTCCTGGCAGCAGAATGTGTACACATGTCCTATTAACAGCAATTTTTATAGCTGAGCTCTAGTCTAGAAGTGTACCAAGCTTGTATTTGATCTCTATGTTTGGCAAATAACAGTCTGACACTGGCATCAGAAATCCATACCTTTGTCAGACAGCCTAATGAAATCATTACTAAGTGCCTGTTGTATTACTTCTGCTACCCTTTTCTTCTGTTGTGTACTGCAGTAAGTCTCTGAAGGTGAAATGTTTAAGAGTACACATCCCTTATCTGTAGTGTGACTGTGTTAATGCACAGAAACGTGATCTTATCTCTTTGTTTTGGTAATCAGTTACTCTGTTAACGCTTGCTGCTGGTCCAGAGGTCACTGCAGAGATATATGTATGTTGTTGCTTTCTCTCTCTCTGTCTGTTTTCTTCTTTTCTGTCTTTCGGTTGTGTGAATGTGAAACCAGAGAGCCCATTAAAGCCATGGACTGGATAAAATGGCCACAGAAAAACAAGAAGAAAATTATAGTGAGTATTTCTGGTTGTTGTGAATTAAAGTCAATGGGAACACTATGATTTAGCCTTATGATTAAATGAATTCAGCTTTTTCTTAAATTAGGAATGCGGCAATCATATAAATGTTACTGTATGATGCTATTGGTAGTCCTATCAAAAAACACTTGAAAATAAAAATGCCCACTACTTATATTCCTGCCTTTTCCAGATTATTTGATGGATTCCTGTATGACTAATACAGTAGATTATAAAGTTCAAATTAAAACAAATAACAATATATTTTGTATAGTAATGTGCAAGACTAAAAAGACTTAGAAGAGATTTTAAATGTTTGTGCTGCCAATTTTCTATTCAGAAGATTAAACACTGAATTTTTAGTTTTATTCAGCATCAATCAGAGCAAATAATGTAAAGATAAAAAAGAAAACAATTTTGTTAATAATTAATTTCCGGTGCATCTTAATAAATTAGAATATCTTTGAAAACTTGAAAACTTGCTTCAGTGAATCATTTCAAAATATGAAACTCTGACATTATGTGAATCCATTATGCAGAGAGCAGTATAATTTAAGAATTTCTGTTCATGTCTGTTAGTATGTATGAGTATGTTACGGTTTGCTTGATATTGGACCCCAAGATGAAGACGAACAGGCATCGTGACGGTAAGTGCAAAAAGGTTTAATTACAAAAACTCACTCACAGCAGGAGGCAGGAACAAAACAAACGGGCAGGCAAGACAGGCATGGCATGATCAAAAAAGACAAGACTTGGTTAGCGAACAAGACATGAGCATAAGAACAAGACATGGGCATGAAAATGAGAAATGCGTCCGCCATGACAAACTGAACAGGTGTGTTTAAATGGAGCATGGTACAGGTGGAAAACAAAGCTGATTAACATGGAGCAAGTGAACCGAATAAACTTAATTGACAGACAGAACAAAATGTGTCTGTGGCAAAAACAGAGACTCTAATATACAAACAAAACATGAACAATACAACAAAGCTAAAGCATGACCAGGAAAACACAGAAGCATGATTCAAAATCTAAACAGTAAAATACATAAGGAAAAATCCCAGAAACCAAAAACCAAACAACCCCTAATCATAACAGAGTAATAATAATGAGTAATAATAATAATTATAAAGGTTTATTGAATTTGTGCAGCTCGTTACATTTTTCAACCTCAAAGTGCTGCAATTTGAAACAACTTGAAAAAGGAGCAAGAACTGAAAGAAGCATGATTTAAAAATACATTTCAATACTTCAAAATCTTTTAAAGAGTAACTTTTTAGGTCCTTTCTTAAAACTCTCTGTTGTATGTGGGTTCAGATGGTCGGGGATGGTGTTCCACAGACGAGGAGCAGCTGAGCAGAAGGCCCTGTCACCCATAGTGCGCAGTTTTGTCCGGGAGGGATAGAGCTGGTAGGAATTAGTAGAGTTGAGGGACTGTGTTGAGGTCTGAGTAGTGAGCCGTTCTTTGAGGTAATATGGGAGTGTTGCCTTAGATAGATTGGTGGGTGGGTAAGGAAACCTTGTATTCAATGAGAAGTGAGATGGGAAGCCAGTGGAGGGATAGTTTCTTGTTAGGGTTCAGATAAGGTGAATCTGGGATAGCATGGTCCTTAAAGCAGGTGTTGGTACTTTTGGAAGTGTGGGCTGGTGCCAAGTCCTGCTGGAAAATAAAATCTGCATCTTCATACAGCTTGTCAGCAGAGGGAAGCATGTAGTGTTCTAAAATTGTTTGGTAGATGTCTGCGATGACTTTGGACTTGACAAAAATCAGTGGACCAATACCAGCAGAGGACATGGTCCCAGGTGAGATGATTCTCACCTGGCTTAAATAGTAATGGTAGTAATAGTGTGTCATGTTCAGGAGTGACATAACACAAGGAATGGAACAGTTGTGGATACATCTGAATGTGAAGGCACACTCCTCTGAAGGCTGCACTACTCCCTTTTACCTGTGCACACTTTTTCCTTCCACTCAGCTTTCCCTCAGTATGCTTGGATAGAGCACTCTATGAACAACAAGCTTCTTTAGCATTGATTTTCTTGTTGATTACCTTCTTTGTGGATGGTGTCACTGACTATCTGCTTATCAACTGTCAAGTAAGCAGTCTTGTCTTATTTTTCCGATAGGCCACAACATGGCCATAACCTTTCTGCATTAACAATAATTTTTTAAAAAGTCATGTGAGGTAATATTCAGCTTTTTTGAGAAACTAAATTTGGGCTTTTCGTTAGCTGCAAGCCATAATCATCAAATTAACAGAAACAAATGCTTGTAAAACATTACATTGTGTTAAATGAACCCAGGAGTTTTGCTTTCTGTGTTGAATTAGTGAAATCATTTTGAACCATTTTAATGAGATGAACCTGTCAAAAAGGAGCAACTACCCTTTGTCATCCTATTATGGACAACTATTTTTAAATTTAGTCATATTTAGAATTCATGAGTGCAAGCAGGTATCTGTGCTCTGCAGCAGTGATGACAGGAATGTTATATTTGATACTATATGACTTTGAACCCCAGTAATGTTGGAGCTTCTCTTAAAAGTTGTCAGTCATATGAATCAATCTGCCTGTGTCTGATATTAGCAAAAGCTCAAGAATAACTATTATGTGTGCTTGTGATTGACAGATTGGTCTCTTGGCTGTGGTGATTGTGACTTTAATCCTTGGTCTCGGACTGGGTCTTGGGCTGGATTTGCAGAGATGTAAAAATAAAGGTAATGTCAGAGACATACATGCATCCACGTCTTCATTCCACAAGCCAGGCGTGTTTCTGCAGGCTTAGCCACTTCAGAAAAACTTACGAAAGGTAATGAATTAGTTGTTTATAGATAGTGGGACCTTGCTTCACAACCACACAGTATTGCAAATTGTCTATATGCAACATCATCAGCAAATTTTCACATTGACATAATTATTATCAAAGTGCTACCATATAATACTGGAATGATTCAGACAAGATTTTATCTATTCAGTGCCAAGGTAAAAGGTTACTACCATTTGTCACAGATCATGTTTTTTCAACCATTGTGATTCATAGACACAAAAGATACTTACCCACGATGAAGGAATTATAGTCGTTAGAAATATACCAGTTATTCAAAAGAAATATTTCTTGCTTTTTTGATCATGAGTTTGACCGTCATTCCTTCAGTTACCACCTCCTACACATTGCCAGACAAGAAAAAAGGCCTATTGAAACACGTTGCTGTTTTCTCATGCCACACAAACAATGGACTTTGATTATATTCATTTTCAAAGTCCTCAGACCAGATTTTGTGGCACAATATACCAACAAAAGAAATTGTAACATCTGGGCTGTAACAGTCAGCCAAAATAGACTTGTCAAGACCTCCTCTCTGAATGTAAAAACAAAGCAACTGAAGAGATGTAAGATCAACATGAACCTTTTAGAACACTTTGCGTGACCTCCTTTCAATTGAGAATTTCGGCTTTCCACCATGGAATTTGCCAAACTCATGCACCACGTCTATTTTATTTTAATTCTTTACATTACTCTGTGGCACCACTGTACAGATTTTGCAGATCATTGTTTAAGGAACAAAAAGTGGTTCATTAGAACTGGTTTTGTGTGCCAGTTTGAGGACAAATGCTGTTAATAATAATAAAAGAAGAAGAAGAAGAAGAATTTCAAGGTTTCTTGTTTGTGGGATGTGTCCAGAAAACCTAAGGGAGGCATTCAGGGGGCATCCTTATCAGATGCCCGAACCAACTGTTAACTGTTGTCCTCCTGTGATACTAAATTTAAAAACACGAAACTGAAACTCAAAATTTTTTTAAAAGTTTCAAAAACATGGACAAAGTTATTTAACTAGAAAGTCTCTGTAACTTAGATGACATGCAATAATTTCAGAATGTTTTGTTTTTGCAAAGGCTCTTTTTGTTATTTACTAAGTCTTACGTAATCCTGGGGAGTGTTTTTGGCCAGGATGATAAATGATACTCCTGTTGAGGTGGTTCACACCCTTTTGTTGCCTGCGGTGCAAAACTAATTTTACGTGAGACTTAGGTAGATGAAACCGCATAGGCGTCATGTTGCATAGCCGTCATGTTGAGTCATGCTTTGTATCACACATAAAACAAAGCAATAACAGAAAATGGCTGTTTCTTTGGGCAGAACAACAAATAAACCTAACATACCTTAGATTTTTTACGTTATTTGCTGTTATTTCAGCTTTTAACTATAATCTCTCTCTGTTTTTTCTCTTTCTAGAAGCTACAATCGGCCTGGCTCTATGTTTAGCTGTGGCACCTTCCTGGAGTGGGACATCGGCCAAGCTAGTGCTGCCAACAACTTAATACTTACCTTATACAGATGATACACTGGGCCCTATCTTTCAGTGTTTAACCCTGTATCTCCTAGACATAGCTACTACTACATTCCTACTACTACATACTTCTACTGTGACTAACTCTATGTGCTCTCTTCCATACTCTAGACTTGAAAACTGGCTCAGAGTTTATCTGCTTATCTGGCTTTCTTTCCTAGATGAAGCCTTTAAAGGAGCTATAAGATTTAATGTTTCACTTTTCTTTTCTTTCCCATAGAAAGTACTACTGAATCAGTGCTTCTGTGTTCTTTGTGTGTCTCTGCTCTGTTCTCTCAAACCCCCAGTCGGTCGTGGCAGATGGCCGCTCACACTGAGCCTGGTTCTGCTGGAGGTTTCTTCCTGTTAAAAGGGAGTTTTTCCTCTCCACTGTCGCTACATGCATGCTCAGTATGAGGGATTGCTGCAAAGTCAACGCCAGTGACTGTCCACTGTCTCTACATGCTCATCCAGGAGGAGTGAATGCTGCAAGTCACTGACTGGATGCAATCTTCTGGGTTTCCTTAGAAAGAAAAACCTTTTAACCAATTTGAATAATAAACTGAATCTGACTGCACTGTTCAATGGTTAGGATTAATTGGAATGTATGTACTCAACTTGAAATCTGTATAATTTGATTGAATTGACTTTGTAAAGTGCCTTGAGACGACATGTTTTGTGAAATGGGGTTATATAAATAAAACTGAATTAAATTGAATTTGAAAACCTAGTAAAGAAGAGGACGGAAATTGTCATATTTGAGGAAAATATGCTATCTTTCATTTTTACCTCAATAAATCCAAAAGTCCAATGTGAGTCAGGTTCCTGAATGCTCTGAGTCAGATAAACCATATGGTGATACTGCATTTACCTGAAGCAGGTAAACAGAAGTCATGGATCATGAAATGACTCATTTCAGTTTAGGTAAGGTGGAGAAAAACCTCTTTCTGTTTCAGTACCTTTTTTTTCTTGACATTGCAGTGAAGCGGTAGATGGATGTCATGTACCAGTGCAAGATGTACCAATGCATTGCACCAATTAAAATATTAATATTTTGTTAACTGATAATGAAATATGTAAATGAAATACTGTGATGTACAATTTTTTACTTTCTGTTGGCCAGTCATATAAAATCCGGATGCAATTTTCATCGACATTTTACCTCTTTGTTGAAGTCACTGATGGGATATGAACTGAATAATAAAAGCTTGCTGTTTCTTTCAGTTCCGCCCCAAACATCCTGCAAGGACAGATGCTACCAACCTTTTGATGATGAAGTTCCTGGCTGCAGATGTGATACCAACTGTAATGCCACAAACAATTGTTGCCATGATTACCATGACATCTGCATGGCTCCAAGTAAGACAGCTTTACTGTCTTACTCTAACATTTGCTGACATTTACACTCAGAGAAATTATATTTTTATGTCTACAAGAGCACAAAATTATTCTTCTATACATTTTACCTTTAGTGTGTGGTGTTGCTTTTCTGCTCATAACTTTTCAATGCAGCTCAGCAGTGGGAATGTTCGAGGATACGCTGTGGGGAAAAGAGGCTAATGGAGAGCAAATGTCACTGTGCCGATGACTGTCTGTCTGCAGGAGACTGCTGCTCCAACTACAAACACATCTGCCATGGTAAGACAGATTTCCTCAGTGTTTTGCTTTTGTTGTAATAATACACACTAATAAGGACACCCTAAAATCAAACTAATTTGACAGGTGACCTTTGACCGTTAAAGGGGGTTTTGATAAGCACGTGAAAGCACATGAGGAGACATGATGTTAGGTCAGATATTTTTGGCTAGTCATGGGTTAGGAGTTTTTAACCCCCCCCCTACCCATGACTAGCTAAAAATAATAAAAGCAATGACTATCATGTGGGGCTTAATCTTTGCTTTAGATTTATCCACAACTTTATACCTGATCTGTCTGCTGTGTTTCTTGATCTTCATGGTGCTGTTTGTTCACTAATGTTCTCTTACAAACCTCCTAAAAGCCATCATAAAAGCTGTACAGTAATTATAGCCTAGTTAGACTTTATTTACCAATTAGATCCCTTCTAGGGGCAACTGGCTGCATTGGATTTTATTTAGGAGTATGAAAGTATAGAGTGATGATAAACAAGCAAGTGAACCATTCTTTTATACAAAATTCCATTAGAGATAACACCACATATTGTTTATGTCCATCGGTTGTTTCCTGTATTGGGATGAAAAGATGGTTATGTAGTTTAGGTGAAAGGTTAATTTAGTAGATTAATTATTTATAAATGTGACAAGCGTGAATTATGCTTAATTCAACCTGTTACTAGCCACATTGAAAACTCTTCTCTAAATCAGTCTTGAATCTTTCATAGGTGCAAGAAAAACTTGTTTTGTTCACAAACAAAGATGTACTTACAACCAGATCCTTCCTACTTATTGCCACTAAAGCTGTGAATAAAAATACAAATGTTGTCTTTCCTCCAGTGAACTCATGTGATCCCTTAGAAATCCTAACACCTATAATCTAATATATTTTTTTTTTAACATATTAGCTTTCAGATTTTCCAGTCACAGCTGAATAGATATTGACATTTTTGAGGAGTTTGGAGATGGACCAAGGAGGGTCTGAGCAAACTGAATACAGTTTAAGTTAGTGAAGTTGAGCATGAAAGTGTTTGTCATTAGTGAAATTAGATCTCGGAGCAAGATGTAAATGCTGTGGTGAAATAAGGTCTTTTGGTGTTTCTTTAGATACAGGGAGCATATTTGCTCAGTGCTTGACAGGCACTAGATTCAGGAATATACGAGCGAGTTTAGGTAGCTAAGTGTTGTTGAGGATTGTGATCTAGAGGGATGTAGGCAACAATGAGGGAATTGGGCCAGTGACCACCCTACTGTTGTTATAGATAAACCGGAAAAGAGGCATCACTCTGAACTGAGTCAGTTCTCAGAACCGTTGTGTTTTTATTTGTTTAAATGTTAATCTCAAAAGCAATATCTTGGTTTTAAAAGGCAGTACTTTACTGAACATAGTTTTGTGATGTAGAACATGTAGCTATTACTCATTAAACTAAAGAAATGTTTTAAACCAGTTGTAAATCCAAACAGTATTAATAAATCAATAAATACATCAATATAAAAATGAATAACAAATTAAAGAATGCATCATATTATTCGCTATGTTAT
Organism: Girardinichthys multiradiatus; assembly: GCF_021462225.1. NCBI lineage: Eukaryota > Metazoa > Chordata > Actinopteri > Cyprinodontiformes > Goodeidae > Girardinichthys > Girardinichthys multiradiatus. Next base: position 32,875,222 of record NC_061806.1, on the reverse strand, counting down.
GATCTGCAATAAAAAAATTGTCAGGAAAAAAATTTGTAATTTTCTAAAATATGGAGGCAGTTTTGTTTTTACTAGACATATCCATTTGTCCATTTAAAATTTGCTGATTCTACATGGGAGATAAACTTCTACTGTGAGCTGCTTTTTTCTACACTGCGCTGTATACAAAAACTCAGCAGCTGTACATAAGTGTTTCACTTATGCCATTATTACAAGCTAGTTACTAGTTATTCTCTGTAACATTACCTAGTATTAACCTAACATTAACAGTACTAGTCTGTTAGTGTATTTATGGTCGGTAAGCTCACTGTGAGATAATAGTCTGACCTTCTTTAAAATAAATAGGAGTGTGTTACCCTACATTTGAAACCCCTGAATGTGTTTTTAATCAGTGTACAAAGAAACCCAGCCCCCTGCTCTCCTCTCAGTGGTTTTTGCAGCTCAGATTTCATTGGACATTTAATGACAATAAAGGCATTTATTATTATTTGAGTGCACTCCTAGAAGGGAATCACAGAAATGGTCAAACAATTATTTTCATGCTGAGAGGAAAATTCTTCACCAACTCATAATGCTAAGGGAAGCCGGGAAGATCCGTACTGATCACACTGAGTATTAGTTAAATCCTGAAACAGCAAGGATTAACCACATTTTGTGGTTTCAGTTTCTAGAGCCACATTTAAACCTGATTACTGTCAGACCTGTCTAAATCAGGAGTTCACTTAGACTCTGCCTGACAACATGAAATAGGTTAAAAGATCTCATAATGTAACATATCTTGCCCCAATAAAAAAATATATATATAAGAACAAACAACAGTTTTTGGCATCTATCAGTCTTGAAAGGGTTACAAAACAATTTCTAAGGTGTTAGGTGTTATGATAATTAAAACAGGGAAACACATTTTATTTTTAAACATTTTAGCTTTAATATAGATTTGAGTCTCTATTATTGAGTCATTCGTGTCATTACCCAAACGTTTTTCACAAATAGCCGTGAGGTGTTCTAGTCACTTGTTTCAAAAAGATAATGGTTGTCAGAACCCCATTCCAGGTTTTGGATTGCATACTTAGGTTTCTGTCTGTGTGGACTCGAACTAACTGCTGCAGAGGCAATCAAGCTGTTTTCTAAAATCATTTGATCTTGCAATGGTAAAACTTAGGTTTACGCAAACATGTCATTACATGTACATTATGTGTACTTAAACCAACAATGATGAAATTGTGGGCTTCTTATATGACAGGATACTGAGAAGAGGAAAAAAGAACCATTCATTTCTGGATAGAAAATTGTTTCGGTATTTTGCAGGACTGTGTGTGAATGAGCTGGCTTACCATTTGCACAGAATAATAAAAACCAACTGATCAAGGTCAGTTGGGTAAATTACTTAATGTTGCAAATATCTTGTGTGAATTGTTGCAGGATAGAGGGTTTTATGAAGAGTTATGAGTTGGTTTTTGGTTGAATCCATCTACCAAGACTTATCCTTATAGAATTTTGTCAAAATCTATAACCGCATTGAAGAAGGGAAATGTACAGGGAATCAAAACCTTGGGGTGTTTTTAAATGGATCCTACATCACAGATCCAGGAGGAGAACATTGAAACATGCCCATGGTTAATCAGCAAACGTCCTGAAACAGAAATGGCTATGGCTTAGATCTTCTAGGGGAACTACTGTGCAACTTTATGAAAATGTGTGAGAAATAGCTGTGTATTTCTGTACAATATTACACTAGACAGTAGGGTTAAATGTGGGGCTCTCCAACATCTCTTACTGACATTGGTCTGACGGCTCTCAGAAACCCACGTAGTTCATCCAAAATGTCATTATTGTCAAGATTGGCCTGGTCTCCCATCAGAAACTTGTAGTATAATGATTTTAGCATCCAAATGCATGTCCATTTTTGATAAACGAGTCAAAATGTGACTCCACATGAACCCGAGATGTTGACATGTAAGTTTTTCCAAATAAAAGTCAAGTCTCAAGAGTTCAGGGCACAAGTTTGAGTCAAGTCTAAAGTCTTTTACACTCAAACTTGAGTCACCTTCTCTGACATGTGCTGAGGTAATTTTATTTCTTACATTTGGTCCTCCTATGTGGAATTTTCTGAGAATGCCATGATTATGTCACTGTAGAAACAAATGGGAGTTAACTTCAGCAGTCAAACCCAGACAAAAGTGAGTTTATAAGGCACAATAGAATCTTCCAGATAATCATAAAACATGTAGGTTGTGGGCGCGGCGCTGGTGGTGTGGGGGTTAAGCACGCGACCATGTGCAGAGGCTGTGGTCCTCAATGTGGCTGTCCCGAGCTCAAGTCCCGGACCCGGTGACCTTTGCCAAATACCTCCCCCTCTCTTTGTCCTCTTTCCAGACTATCTACTGTCGGAAAAATGAACAAATAAAGGCCACTAGTGCTGCAAAAAAAAAAAAAAAAAAAAACATCTAGGTGGTGTTCTTGGCTGATATAGTGTCCTCTTTACAATCTCTCTGTATTGGCGGGTTGAGTAGCCATTGAATATATTTGGGTAAAGCTCCAGAAACCAGCAGAACAATTTAACAGTTTTCTTCTGCACATCCATTAATTATTATTATTTCTAAAATATTTGACTGCTCTTCATGTTTTCTATTTGCGTTAGGGGAGACAGAGTGGGTGGAGGATCAATGTGAGGACTTGTCAACTCCCAAATGTCCAGCAGGGTAAGACTTTGTACAACAGGAGAATGATTGCACTTGCATTTACTCAAAAATGAAATTTCTCCTTTAAATAAATTTATGTTTTTGATTTAAAATGTAAGTCTTGTCACCTGTTCTCACGCTATATTTTATTTTGCCCATTTTTTATGAGGTATTTATAGAATTGCAGCCAAATACCTTCACAATCTAAAAAATCTTGTGGGAGAATACCATTGTAAAATTTTCTTTTTATGGCTATTGCCCTAAATTTGGATGTGATTGCATGCAAGCGTTATTAAAATATAATCAACTTTGCATACATGTCTACTTAAAGCCCTTCCATATGGTAAGTGACAGCACCTTTGTAAGTTATCAGTGTGTTTACATTAATGTTTAATTGAAGTATCTCTTCCCAAGCTCTTTTTGTCATTTCTGTCTCATAGCTTCAAGCAACAGCCGCTGCTGCTGGTGTCTCTGGATGGACTGAGGGCTGAGTACCTGCAGACATGGAGTGATCTCATCCCTGTTCTGGACAAACTCAGTTATTATCAAACATATTTTGCTGTATTCTGATGATGTATAACAAGAACAAATTCACGTACAAACCAATGAAGTAATTGATTTTTTTTCCCCCATGAAGCACTCATTTGCATTTAATGATTAGAAAATAATTCACAGGAAGGCTATCAATTGCATTCCCTCCTCTGCTGTCAAGTTGATTCTGATTGTTAACACTGAAATGAATGTCAGTTATAAAACTACAAGTAGCGACAGGATTTCTCATTGATTCTCCTGCTTTTGCCTTTCTCAGGTAGTAACTTTAGCTAAGATATTTAATCATGCATGCTTAGGTACTTTTTATGAATTGCTGTTGGTCATATAAAGCTATCTAAATCATATTACATAATTGGCAGTGACGCACAAACTGGTTCCCTCATTCCAGGGAAGACTAATGGAATTAGTTTCTTCTACATTATTGTCCAAGATTCAGCCTGTTATGTCATCTGCAGGAAACTGTGGGACATCGGCTCCCTTCATGCAGGCAGCATTTCCAAGCAAGACCTTTCCTAATCACTACACGATTGTTACGGTAAAGGCACTTAGAAAACTGCACACAAATCGATGCACATCTCTGCAGGCCTGGAAATTAAACGTTTATGCCAGGCAAGGTAATCCTATCTGCCGTTTATTGAAGTGTAACAACATCTTCACATACTGCATTTTTTTTTACTTTCCTTTTATAATTTACTAAATGTAGTAAGTAAGGTGGAAATATGCAGGCAAGCATTGCTGTATGACTTAAATAAACATAGATTTACACTATCATCACGGTTAACGGTTACAGTAAAGTCATTCACACAACTGAACATTTTTTGCATACCTGCAAATGTAAGTCATATGCAAAAGGCAAACAATATTGTCTCTTAACCTTGTTCAGTTTTTAGCTTTGCTGAGTCAATATTTGGGAGAACCACTTTTCACTGCAAATACAGATTAAGTCTTAAATCAGATTAAGTCAAAAGCACTAACAGCTTTGTACATTTAGACGGTGAATTTTTGCACATTCTTCTTTGCAAAATAAATGTTGAATTCATCAGTGGCTAGCAAACCTCAAGCCTTGCTGCAGATTCTCAGTTGATTTATGCCTGGACTTTGACTTGTCCATTGTAGCACATATAGTGTTTTGCATGTAGACTGCAATTCTGGTCTCATCTGACCAGAGAACTTTCTTCCACACTCTTGTCATTTTCCCTACATGCCTTGTGATAAACTGCAAAGAATACTTCTTTCTTTCAACAATGGCTTTCAGTTTGCCACTCTTCCAAAAGGGACTATATGACTAATAGTGGTCTTGTCAAAACATTCCCCCAACCAAGTTATAGATCTCAGCTGCTCCTCCAGAGTTACCATGAGCTTTTTGGCTTCTATTTCTTTACATTTACAGATAATGGATGGAATGATTTTCCGTGAGAAGGTAAACTATTGGGATGTTGTTTAATAACCTAACCTTGCTTTAAGCTTCTCCACAACTTTATTCCTGATGTGTATGCTGTGTTCCCTGGACCTCATGGTGCTGGTTGTTCCCTAATGCTCTCTAACAAACCCCTAAGACCTTCACAGAAAACCTTTCTTCATAGTGAGATGAAATTACATACAGATGGACACTATTTACTAATGATGTGGCTTCTGAAGCTGGTTTGTTGCCCTAGGTTTCTAAATGGTGAGAAGTTAAATACAAATGCTAGCTTTGCTACCTTTCCTATAATAGGCAACACAAAAATATGCCAGCAAGTCTTGATACATGACTAACTGCTAAAATACAACAAATCTACAGCATTATCAGTGAATAACACCTTTTACAGACATTTTTCAAGAGAGTATTGGTTGTGATTTAATTTATCTCATTCTATTTCTCACCTTAACCTCATTTGACCTTCAGGGTCTGTATCCGGAGTCCAACGGTTTGATTGACAACAATATGTATGATCCAGTGTTTGACGCCTCTTTCAGCCTGTCCAATTCTGAGAAAAACAACTCAGCCTGGTACCTTGGACAACCTGTGAGTCCTTCTAAGATTTACTCACTGAAGTTGACTTTTACTCAATTATGTTTTATATATATTTTTTGTTTCCAGTTGAAAATGAATCTTTTATTAATCACTGATGTATATTTACATTTAGAGTTCTCCTTTAATTGTAGTCTTACATTGTGTTATTCAGAGATGTAAGGTCTCACACTTGTAAATACGGAAATGAACAGTTATTGTAGGAGTGCTGCTTCAATTTTCACTGAGCTATCATGCCATATTTTCCTGAACAGATTTGGCACACAGCTATGAATCAGGGCCTGAAATCTGCAACTTTTTTCTGGCCTGGATCAGATGTCAAAATCAATGGAAGTTATCCTGACATCTACCAACCTTACGATGGGTAAGATGCAGGGTGCATTGAAAAGCCTTAAGGTGGTTTCCAAGGTTGTTAGTGTTATTGGGGCGACAGGATGTGACAATCCTCTATTTTTGCCATTCATCATACACGTCGCGGGGGAAAAGAATCCTGGGCAAGCATGTCTTGTTGAGGCATGTTGGGTTGATGCATTCTTGCCTGTAGTGTCCAATGTTACATTTCAAACTGAGTGTGATCAGTAAGGATCTTTTGTGGCTTCCTTCACCAATGCTCCATGTAGGTTGTATATATGGAGTCAGAGCCCTTGCAAATTTAATGACTTGCTAAAGAATTTACCTCTGAGTATAATTGCTGCTTCTAAAGCATACAGACATTCAATGCATTAGGCATTCCTGATCACTGAATCACGGCTTAAAGCTAAGCCTGGCCTTTGTTGCAAACTATAAACACACATAATGTGTAGAAGACAAGACATGACCTACTGAGTAATAACAGGATACAGACTTAGTTTTTGTTCTTGTGCCAGAATATCTTGAAACAGCAGCCTGTAAGTCCTAATTATTTTTGAAAGGTCATGAAACTGAAGAATCTCAGAGGACTGGGGAATCTAGTGTCTACATAATATCAGGGTTCAGGTCATGTGCTCCAAAACAAGTTCCACTGCCCTAGCTGAAATACTTTTTGGTGGACTTTTTTAGTTCTTTGCTTTTAGAACCAATGATAAAGGCAATTGTGTCACTTTACACATCTACTAATTTCATGATGATAGAGCCTTGTATTCCATGTGTACAAAGTAGAGATGTTGGATCAATTAGGACTGCAAAACCTGCTTGGATATGCTTTTTATGCACCCATGAGGCCTTTGCATATCTGTCCTTTGATTCAATTACGCGGGAGGAGAAAATGGCATAGATAAATATTGATCAGGCGTCGCTTTTGCTGCAGTGGTTACTACAGCTTGTGCATGCCATCGGACGACAATGCTACAAAATTAACACAACTGCAAGTCAAATATTGTAGCAATGACCCAATAATAACAGACAATGTGATTGCGATCATGTTTAGACATACATACAAATCTTTCAATACACCAACATATATGAGAAGGTATGAAACAGTGTGACTGCAGCTGTTTGGGTTTCTCTCATGTAATTGCAATGCCTCCAACAACCTCCACATGTTGTCTCTGCTTTGTTTGCCTCAATTGGGTGTGCCAGTAAGGCGAATGAGTTCTTCTTTTCGGACACAGATGTCTTAAGTATGTTGAGTGTAAAGGCAAGGCATGTATTTATTATTTTTACCTCTGCCTTTCTCCCTCCCTGTTGGATGGAGTAAGGGGGAGTCAGGTTTAGTCTAAACTGGCTCAGTTATGGTTGAGGTGCAAACACACCCTCCATTTCTGCTACCTGTGCGACCTTTTACTTTTCCAGTGGTTATAATCAGTCTGACAGAGAAAGGTACCCCCAATCCTTGTGGTTTTTAGTATAACAATGGCCACCTGTGGGCTCTACATGGACATACTTTATCAGTTTATTATTTTACTTAGTAACCCTACACATAGCCCATTCTAAAATGGCCAAACTCTAACACTCAGTAGTTTCTTCTAACCTTCCCAACAACCCCGCGCCATTCCAAACCCTTTGTGAAGTGCCTTGAGATGGATTGGTGCTATATAAATAAAACTGAATTGAATTAAATGTATAATAATATATAATGTCATGACTTATCTTGCAATATCATATCATGCAATATCATGTATTGCAGTACAATCAATTTAAATCGATATGAATCTTTTTTAGTTTGAGGCCTGAATGTCAACAAGCTGGTTTGATTTTGTTATTTAATTTTTTTTTTTAGTTCATTATGTATTCTTAAATGATGTTTGCTGTAGAGTATTGGCTGCAATGTACTGAAATACAGCCAGAAAGGCTGAAGTCAACTAAATCAAACACAGGCCTCTCAGTCCTGATATCTATAAAGACGCAGAAGAGGATGTCTTCTCTCTGTGCCTTCCTTTTTATCTTTATGTAGGAATGTTGGAAGCCTCTCTGTCTTAATAGATGTTAACAGTATCAGCCTATGTCAGGCAACTCACCTATGATACTCTTTCCTGGCATTTTTGACATTTATGAAATCTAATCTATGGGCAAGTTTATTATAAGGTCTTCCTCAGACAGCAGCTATTTGCACCACATTCACGTCTTTGGTGTTCTCAACAGGTTTTTGACGTCAATCCATGGTGTATTTTTTCCAAATAAGACACGATCAGCATTTGCTGCATCAAAGCCAGTGGTTTAGGCGTATTCACACAGAGACCTGATTGTACTGCTTAAAATAACTCAATCTGTCAAACTGGTACACAAATATAACAAACCACAAGTTGTTTAGAGTCAATCAATGTGCATAGTCATTATATGTCTTTAACATAAAGCATGGAATTTAAAAGAGATGGTGAACAAACAAATGTCTTAAAACACTGCTAGAGATCTTTGTAAAAATATTTATTTGCATTAACCTTATTGGAGAATTTGATTTCTTTTACAGACCAAGATGTTCATTTCTAAAGAGACCAAAAACACTCTAGCAGCTGTTATTATATTATTCAGTGTATCTGTTTTGCTTAAAAGATGCAAAGTCTGCATGATGAACGCGTCAGATAAACAGTAATAAACCTTTCAGGTATATTCCTGTCAGGCCGATTGAGTGTGAGGAATGGGTGTGGGAAGAAACTTTGGAGGCCGTGACACATTGTTGCAAGCACGTTTTGACACAGAGAATGAAAATGTCAGTCAGTCAGTCATTTTCTACCGCTTATTCCATACTGGGTCACGGGGAAGCTGGTGCCTATCTCCAGCAGTCTATGGGCGAGAGGCGGGGTACACCCTGGACAGGTCGCCAATCCATCGCAGGGCAACACACATACAACCATGCATGCACACATTCATACACCTAAGGGCAATTTAGAGTGACCAATTAACTTAGCAGTCATGTTTTTGGACTGTGGGAGGAAGCCGGAGTACCCGGTAGAATGAAAATGTGAATACTTAAATTAAATTCAGTGTTATATACTGCCTAACACTAGCCTTAATGACAACCCATAATGTTGAATTCATATTACATGTTGTACAGTTTATTGGCTGGCCTGAAAACAAGTTGTTAATATAATTTATATTTGGAATAAATTGTTCAAAAACACACAGCACATACTGTTGCAATCTCTCTGTTTTCAGTAAAGTGCCGTTTGAAGAAAGAGTATTTACTGTTTTGAAGTGGCTGCAGCTGCCAGATGATGAAAGGTTAGTTTCAGTACAGTAATGTGTATTCTTTTCAGATTATCCCTCTGATTATCTTATTGAAGTTATCATCAGATCTGCAGTTATGCTTTTATGATTCTAATATTAAAACTGTCCCTCAGGCCTGATTTCTACACACTGTATCTGGAGGAGCCTGACAAATCCGGGCACAGCTTTGGTCCTGTCAGCGGAGGGGTAAGGCCATGTGACGTGTTTATCAGACAATAAGGAAGCAAAGGAATTGATTAGTCAGGAATAATCCACATCAAACACTGATATATTTTAGTGTGGTAAATCATTCTCAGTGGTATAAAGGTGTTTTACAGATTGTACAAGAATGAAATGATGTTGTTAGTTAAATGTTGTTGGCCAATAAAACCTGCATACGGATCTTAGCTTCCCACAACAGTAATTAAACCGGCTAAAATGAGGCACTAGATAGTTGGAATTCAGAAGTTACTATAAACAGTGAAGGAGATAAACTCATTTACAATTAAATTTGCATACACCTGTCCTTTGGCTTTTCACTGACAAAATTAAAACGGGGTTGTACATGTACCTTATATAGCAGGAAACAAGATTTCAGTCTAATGAAAGACCATGTGTTACAAATTATGTTCTTAGTGACCAAGGATCCAGTGGTCTTCAGATCACCATCAAGCTCCTTCTGTGCAGCTGTTGGCTGATATTTCACTTTTATCATAATCATCTTCACCCCAAGAGGCAAGATGTAGCATAAACTGTAGAGTGACTAATGGATTGATTCGTCAATTTCCAGTTAATAGCAGCAAAGGTTGTCACTTTTTTACCACGCTTCTTGCCGATGGTCTCGTAACCTGTTCCAGCCTTGTGCAGATCTAGTCTCTTGTCTTTGATGTTCTGTGACAGCTCTTAAGTCTTGCATGGGTGCAATGGACAGTTGTCCTTCATATACAAAATGAAAAGAGATCAGAACTCTTTCTTATTGATTTTTTTTGATCGGGTTGTGTACAATCCAAACATTTTGACTGGGCTGTGGAGGTTCAAATACACATTTCCCTCAATTATATGCAAATCATTTGACATTTTTAGTTTATATTCTGTTACTCCTCTGTTAAATTCCACATACTGTTTATGTGTTTGAGAGCAAACTTACCCAGAATTAAGTGGCATTATAAAATAATAAAGATTTTAGGGGAAAAACAACACCTAAAAACTTACCAGTAATACACTGACAGTATATAAGCATCACATTCCAGACCAACTACTTGTTATACTCAGGCCCTCCACCCATTAAGAGAGTTCAAGCTTACCAGGTTTACTCAGCAGGCCACCCTGAACTTCTGCCAAACATCTCCAGAGTTCCTCCCTCATCTCCATCCTATCATTCCTTCTTCAGCATAGTATGTACTAGCAAAATTATTATTTTCCCTACAGTCAACTAAACCTGTTTCTAAAGTTGCTTCAGAGTAAACAGTTGATATTTTCCCAAAGCTTTGGTGTGGAGCAAGAGGAAGAAAGCTCTCAAAATGACCCTGGATCTTCTTTCCTCTGCCCATTATAAAAGCAGGTCAATTTTACTTTCTGCAAGAAACAAAATTCGAACCATAAAATTCGAATATGCTGGGCACTTCAGAAAGTTGGCAGGGACCGTAAGACTGAATAATGTGCAGCTGTATTTAAGCATGACCATGCAGTTGATTAAAAACGACGTATATACTTAGGTTTGACAATATTTGTTGCCATTCACGTTTTTCATTTAGATTTTGTGTGGCTGGTGTTCAACTGAGTACCGTTGTAGAAACAATTAGCTCATGTGTACTCCTTGTGGTCCACTGCTGTTTACGTGTCACAGTTTCTACATAAAATGTTGACATTTAGAATACAAGGTGGTAAAGTTAAAAGCAATAAAAGTAGTGACTCTGACGTAGGGTCGAGCTTTGATGTTGAGATTAGAAATGAGTATGGAGGTAGTTTTGATAAACTAAAGTAAGTCATTTAGATGAAAGAGAAGATGCCTGTTAAAACTAACTGTATACATGTCCTCTGAAACAGACACAGTCTCAAAGTCAGGGTCATATACTGACAGAACATCTGTTAGGGCCTCATGAAATCTTGTTAAGTTTAGCATATTATTTTAGGACAAGTAGGAAATCAAAGAGTTCCATAGACCTTGGAAAAATCTGTTAATGTGTATGCATTTATGAGGGAGTAGTAAAATGGAAACCAATAAGTTTGGTAGTTTAGAGAAAGATCTGAATCCAAGATTATTCTCAAACAAGTTTGTTCAAACTAAAGACGGTCCAACATCACAACAAGGTCAATCACTGTCTTGAATAGAAATGACATATTTACAAGACAAATAATTTATTGTTATTATGTGTAGTAAAGCAGCAGAAACCAACAGACCTAACAGCTATGACAAGCATGCTGCTGATTCTGTGTAACCGTATCTGTAAGGAGGTCTATTTAAAGTAATAGCAGTGTGGAGTTCAACCAGTGAGGTCTTTCATTCTGTGAAAAGCACAGGTGTCAAACAGGTAGTCCCTATTTAAAGGTGAAGGTAGCAGAGGTTGTGCCTTCTGGTTAAAGTTGATGCTTCTCTGAAGATCAAAGTAAGATGGGTCGTTCCAGATAGTGTTCAGAACAGTGTACTTTGGTTTAAATGTTAATCAAATGGAACCAAAACCCAAAAGACGTGGAAGAAAACAGAAATTTGAATGGATCAGAGAGTACCGAGCCAATGATCATCTCTACCTAAACAGCGCTTTCAATAATCAATACTTTAGATTATGCTTGAGCCTGCAAGAGTGGAACAATGAGATTTTTTAACGGTATTTCCAAATACCAAGCAAATGAGCACAGCTGTGTGTACACACTTATAAACAAAAAATAAGAATTATGATATATGAATAATTTCACTTTATTTACAAAATTTTTGAGAGGTTAAAACCTCCTCCATGAACTCCATCAAACAAGCTGTTATAAACTGAAAGGTCATCCTGTGTGCTTTGGCAGCAGGTGTCTCCAGCTGTTAAAACATGAACATCCTGTTCCTGCACATTAAGCCTTTTAGGGGAGGAGTTCATGAGGATTCATTATATTCTCATGAAAACAGAGACAAAGCCTCTTTACAGCAGACTCTGTTATGGTTGAATATCCAGGACGATGAGATATTTCAGAGAAAATAAGCTGCAGCTTACCGGAAATTGATGTTTTAAACATGTGTAATATGCCAAAGCTTAAACAGTAGTGTTTTTTCCTCCACCAGCTGTTTCATTTTGGATCATTTAGTTGTTTTTAGATGTTGCTCATCTGTTTTTGTAGTCATCTTGTAGTTTCTCTTTCAGGAATTAGGTTTTGGGCACTCTGTAATGAAGAAAAAATGTATTTGCTATTATAGTACCAGTAAGACAAAGCCTCAGTGGGCAGTGACATGGTTTCCTGGCTTTTCCTTAAACATCCTTACAAATGTCCTTTTGTCTGCACATGATAATTTGGATCCGGTGGATGAAAATTGCACTGGATGAAAATTACCTGTTAAGGGGTAGTCCTCCGTTATTCTGTTAGTACCACTGCCAATCAGCTTTAATGTGTTCAGCTTCAAATTTCAGTCTTGAAGGTATTGATTTTGGAGAAGAAGCTTCTTTTATTAGCCGTTCTAATTGTCCATTAGTCTGTTTAAATCTACTTCACTGTAAACACGAGGGTATTGACAATAGTTTCCCAGCAATTTCCAGTTCATGGGAGGATTGAACCATGGTGGTTTTGTGATTGCTCCAGGACACAAATTGGCATTCTAACAGGACAATTATCTGAAACACACTTTAAACTAGTTGTTGAATAGATAAAGTAGACTAAATTTGTCCTCTTGCTTAAAAGCTGGATGTGTGCCACGAAATTAGCAATTGATCAGTTATGACTAGAAGAGTGTGTATATTAATTCTGGACATGATTGTCATAGTAAATTTAGACTTTTAATTCTTTGAAATGTTCTTCTTAATTGGGTGCAATGTTTATACAATTTCTAACTTTAATTACTTTTAATAACAAGAATTGGACTCACGAGAATGAATTCACTGGAACCCTTCACTTAAACTTTACTTTATTTAATTCTATAATCTCTGCCAACTTTCAGCAGAAAAAATATTTTTCTCTCTACTGAATGTTTCACTTGTTTTCTGCAGATAATTTCAGCAATCCAGGGAGTGGATAAAATAATGGGTCAGCTCATGAACGGCCTCAAGCAAATTGACCTACATCGCTGTCTCAACATCATTGTTGTTGCCGATCATGGTAACTCAGCACATCTTGAACTTTAATTCAGATGAATATTAATCGTTAACACCATGAATATTGTCGGTTTTTCTTTAAATATTTTAGTCTTTCATGATTGTGAACTAGGTCAGTTTTTAGTGCCAAAGAAATCCTTCAGTTCTGGTTGTGAATAAGCTTATTGTGGAACATTTAAAGAGAAAGTCCATTTGAGTCTTATAAACTTTCTTTGTTTGTTTGTTTGTTTTGCTTACCTCCAAAGGAACCAAACGTTTGATCATCAATGTCTGACAAGCCAAGAGCTACTCATTTTTTTTTTTTTGCTAATTGTTTTGATCTGTTTTTGGATTCAAATTATTTTCATCAGTTTCGTCAAAGTACATACACAGGAATAGAACAAAGTTAGGAAAACACTAAAGCTGTTTTCCAATCCAAATAAAACTGATGGAGCTCTCAGTCATCGGTTTCCCTCAAAGACGCAAATACCATAGAGTAAAACAGGTGAAGGCAGACAGCCTGGCATCCTGCTTGTGTGTTTATGTAGCTGGAGTCCAGGCTCTCTCCAGTTTCTCTGCCCACTAATTGATAAGTGTGGTTAATCACCATACATTATGCTTAAATGCACCGTAGCTGTGCTATTCCACCTCACATGAGATTGTTCACTGACTCACTCAGCTAGAAAACGATGGTGTGTTCTACTTTTTGAAAAACATTAGTTGTTCTGTGATGAACATTAATGCAACAGCTGAATACTTTGCAGGTATGGAGGAAACCAGCTGTGACAGGAAGGAGGTGATGCAGGAACTGGTGGGGGATATTAGTAATTATTTTGTCAACGAGGGGCCAGTTGGACGCATCAGAGCCAGGAATAAAGACTTTGTTTGTAAGTAGATGTATTACTGATGGACATTATGCTTTTAGGCCTTGCTAATCACAGTGACTGAGTAGGTATCAGTGCAGAATGTATTATGAAAAAAAAAAATGTATCTGTTGTTTTTCTGTCAATCGGTGTAAAAATAGTGGACCTGTTTGGGTTTCACTGAAAGGAAACAATGAACGTGTTTCCCTTTTACTGGATTATGTTTAATCTCTGAGTGGTCGCACAAACTACCTGGGCAACAAAGCATACCATTCAAAAGAATGTCTGTAAAAGATAGGAATGATGAAATCTACAAACTACCTTGATAGCTCCATAATTCACAAACAAGTTATTGTACACTTTGGGTGCTCCTCTCACGGAATTCAGACTGGCACATCATGTCACGTAGCAAAGTACTCACTGTACACTTGCACAAGACAAAGCCAACCCACACAGCAATAACAATGTTTCTTTAAGAGCAAAGAAGAAAATGTGGAAAAAGCTACTAGAAATGGCAACAAATCACCCTCTGAGCATAGCCAGTGCATCTGATTTTCATGGGTGTGGTTGTGATGCATAAGATGATTGATATGAATGTCAGGGAGAAGATAAAGATATTACAATAACACCAGGTTTAAGGCATGGTCCCAAGTGCACCTTCAAATCAGTAAATTGTTTTTATAAAAACTAATTGTAAGCTACAAATAAAGTTGAACATCATAACTTGGCATTCAGTGTGAATAGAGCTGGCTATTGTCACTTTTGAAAACAATTATTCTTTATAATACAACGGTTTGTAAATGTTTTTTCCCACCTTACAGATTTCTTATGGGTTGTTTTTTTTGTCACATTTAGGTTTTTCTGACCACCAAATTCAAAAATCGGACACAGATGGCCTGTATAAATATAAAAAGCAGTTTTGATTTTTGATTTTATTTATTATGGAAGAAGGCTGTTAAAACCAACCTGGCTCTATGTGAAAAAATAATCGCCTACTAAACCTAAAACCTGATTGTATCACCCTTGATCTTAACTGTCACCAGATTGTTATGTTGCTCTGAAGGAATTTTGGCTCACAATTCTTAGCAGAATTGTTTTAATTCAGCCACTTTAGACAATGATGAACAGCGTGTTTAAGGCCATGCTGCAACATCTCAGTGATTTTTAAGTCTGGACTTTGGCTAGGCCACTCCAAAACCTTTCTTTTGTTTTTTCTGAGCCATTCAGTGTACTTACTGGTGCGCTTCGGCTCACCATCCTATTACATAACTAAAGTGTGCATCAAGTGTTTACAATAACTGGCAATAAGTCTTTTATGTTGATCTAGAAGAATGTTGTCCTTATCCTGTATGCAGAATAGCTCTGGTTCATTCAAGAGTTTTCATGTCAAAAAAGAATATTTAATTTCATGTCAGAGTAACTTCATTGTTTCAGTTTGACCACTACAGTAGACAGCCTTCAGTTTATTGTTTCTAAGCCATTAAGAGGGTGTGTTGTTGGTGTGCTTTAGACCAATGTTCTGTTGCATATGAGCACCGACTTCAGGTCACAGACTGATAGCTGGACATTCTCCTTCAGGAGTTTCTGTTAGAGCAGAAATCATGATTCCATAAATAACAGTTAGTTATTCAGGTCCTGAAGCAGCAAAGCAGCCTCAAATCATTGCACTACCATCACTATATTTTACTGTGATGGTCTTTTTCTGAAATACTGTTAGTTTCACACAAGATGCAATGGGATGCAAATGTTCCGTTTTTGTCTTGAGGTCATCAAGATGTCTTTGGCAAATGTGAGTTTAGCTGTATGTTACTTTTAGTAAGTCAGGAACTGTTCCATGGATGCTAAATTTGCTAAGTTGTTTTCTTATTGTTGAATCATGGACCCATAACTTTCCAAAGTGAAGCCTCAGGTAAGGAATTGTTGAAATGTTGTTCTGGATTTGTTTCGGACCTTCTGGATGAGTTAATGAGTTCTTGGAGTACTTTCACTAGGCCAGCTATACCTGCCAAGGTTTTCCTCTGTGCCAAGTTTTCTCATCACACCATGGTTTGCAGGTTCTTGACTCTATAAATTTATATAAATTAATATTTTCATAATTCACATCATATCACCAATCCCAAATTAATTGACTTTAAAGGATTCATTGTATTTCTTGTCGTCACTCAGATTAAAAGTACATTATTAATTTTTTACCAAGGACATCTGAGCCTAAAAAGCTGAAATGTAATAAATAAACTTTATTCTCTATACCAGCACACTGCCATTAAGTAAGTTTAATTAAAAAAATCCAATGGTTTAAATTTGGTCAGAGTAAAAATTGAAATGTGCACTTTACAACCCAACAGGTTTTTGTCTGTGATTTGGAAATTACTCTGTGCTTTGATTTTAGTGGAATTTAAAATGCCAGTCAGTCATTTTCTACCGCTTATTCCATAGTGGGTCGTGGGGAAGCTGGTGCCTATCTCCAGCAGTCTATGGGCGAGAGGCGGGGTACACCCTGGACAGGTTGCCAGTCCATCGCAGGGCAACACATAAACAACCATGCACACACTCATTCATACACCTAAGGGCAATTTAGAGTGACCAATTAACCTAACAGGCATGTCTGTGGACTGTGGGAGGAAGCCTGTGTACCCGGTGAGAACCCACGCATGGACGGGGAGAACATGCAAACTCCATGCAGAAAGACCCCCGGATAGGAATTGAACCAATGACATTCTTGCTGCAAGGCAACAGTCCTACCAACTGCGCCACCGTGCAGCCGGAATTTAAAATATCGGTATAAAAAAGAGTTTACATACTCTTGTAAATACTTTTTTTTTTTTTAAACATTAATATGCCTATTGTGTAAAGTGAAGTGCATTAATGAAAAAATTACAGCTTAATGGTGTAAAAAATGTACCGCTAGGGATAAAATATTTTGATGGGCTCCAAACTTAATTTCATGTGACAATAAATTTGTTTTGCCTTAACAGTGGATTAAAAGTTCTGAAATGACCAACATATGTTTCTCTCTTAATAGTGGACTCTGCAGGACTTGTTGCTAATATGAGTGTAAGTATTTATTTTAACGGCCTAAATAATTACCGTATGGATGGAAAAAGTAACCCTTTCATTTGACAAATTAGTTCAGGACTTTAAACTTTACGTTTAAAACCAAAGCTTTTAAACTACCTGATTTATGCAAAGTTTAAGTTGTTTTTGATAAGACATTGACACAGCTAATGTCCTGCAAACAATGAATATTTCATATAAAATCAGTGTTTATGGTTTTGGTCATTGAAGTGCAAGAAGCCAGACCAGAAGATCACCCCTTACCTGAAATCCAACCTACCAAAGCGTCTCCACTTTGCCAACAGTCGCCGTATCGAAGATGTCACTGTCCTGGTTGAACCAAAATGGCTGTTTGAGAGGTATTCATTGTGTATTTGCAATTTGTTAGAGCTAGAGCTTCTATTTTTATTTTTTTAATCATCCAGGATGTTTTTTTTATGCACTTTGACAGCAGATGAATCAACGTGTTCTTTCAAATTAAATTAGTTTGAGTTTTAAGAAAATTTGATTATTTTATTTTAATCATTGGTGATCATTTCTCATATTTCTATTACATACAACATAAGCATCTGAAACACATTTATTAGAAAATAAGGAGTAAATACAAAAATTTCAGAAAATAATGAAAAATCAAATGAAGTTATAGCCAAGATTTTAGTATTTTTATGATTATCTGTCAGCCTAATTAATTAAAATTGGTTTATTTACAGGTACGAAATGAAAAGAAGTAGGGATGGAAGGCTTATCTGTGTGTACAAAGGGTTGAATTGACCCAAAGTTATCAAAAACTGATGGATTTTATTGTTCTAACAAAAATCTGCCTGTTCTTTCTTCTTTTTTGCACACTATGTCACATTCACCGTTATGAATACAGCAGACACAAGAGTGACATGGCTTTGGGCCATCTGTTTTTCCCAAAAAGATGTTTAACATTTTCCCATTTTCCACAAGGATAAATGTCTCATGAATAAATATGTGAACTCCAGCATAGCAAGAAAATCATTAACTTTTATGACTGGGGGATTTTTTAACCTTATTTATAAGTCATTATTATTTCAGGACATTTTTCATCTTCTGAAAAGGGTGAAGGTTTCTCATGGTAATAATGAGAAAGCTAGAGGCCAATGATTGAACAAGCAGCTATTTGTTATAATCATGTCGTGGTTATACCCACAGCATGATTCATTTAACTTTTCCCCATTCTTTAAGGTTTGTTTTTTGCACCCCTAGACATTCACTTTTATAGCTTTAGTAATGCACAGCTGGGAACAGAAATTTCAAAGCTAAATGTTTCCCCACAGTTATCCAGGATCACTTACATTCTGCTCAGGTGGGAATCATGGCTATGACAACGACGCTGAGAGCATGCATGTGAGTAAAGAGTTCTCCACCCACTTGGAAACCTTCCCACCCTTCTTTCAAAGCATGGAAAAACACAAAAGCACAGATTTCTTTTTCTTTCTATTTTACAGGCAATGTTTCTCAGTTATGGACCCAAATTTCAGCAAAAACTCACAATTGAACCCTTCGCTAACATTGAGCTGTACAATTTAATGTGTGGTAAGTGGTTTTTTTTTTCTTAAAGAATAAGAAGTGCAGATTTAGAAGTGCCAATTGTTTTACTCTAAATTTAAAATCCATCATTAACATTATTGGCTCAAAAAGCCAAAAATAAATACTGTTTTTGACTGGTCAAAGAGCTATTTGTCTAGTCACCAATGCAATTCTTATTTCATGCACAGATGTGCTGGAGATCACTCCATCTGACAACAACGGGACCCATGGCAGCATGAATCATGTTCTTAGCAAGATCTTTTACACCCCAACACACCCTGCAGAGCAGACTAGGCCGACTCAGTGCCCACTTATCAGCCTAACCCCTGAAGATGAGCTGGAATGTACTTGTAGGACCCTGGTGGTAATGTCTGTTCATCCTTTCATGTTTAAGGCTAAAAACTATACAGAGCTAGCCAGAGTGAAAGGAAAATGCATTTTCTCAGAAAGGAAAATAAAAAAGGCTGCTTTACATATGTCCATAAGGAAATGCACTTGAAGCCAAATCAAACTAGAGTTCTCAGCAGCTATCAAGGTCAAATGTTTTAAACTTTATCATTAGCAGATAACAATTGTTAGAGTAGAGAAATACTGTATTGGCAATTTTTTAATCTTACCAAACAAAATTGCTTATTTCTGTTTTTGTGTGTTAAGTGAATCAGCCTGTACAGCGTAATATGCAACCTCCCAAAACTTTGTTAAAGTGAGTGGAAATTTGCTTTTACCTTATTTTACTTTTCATATGTTTCCAAGACGAGAAGAATCCTCCATGTAGGATAGACACTAAATACAGTGCTAGGATATTTTTTTTGATTTCTCCTCTTTTTGTGTTCCTGTCACACTAAAGTATTTCAGATCCTCAAACAACTTTTATAACTAAAGATCACCTGACTAAATACAAAACCAATTTTATAAATAATGTTTCAAATTGTTTTAAAGGGAAAAAAGCTGGCTAAAGCAATGTGATCCAATATGAAAAGTATTTGCCCCCTTGTTAAATCATGAATTAACCATCTTCAGTTTAATCAACCTGATTACTATCATCCTGTTTAGTCAAGAAATCCTTGAAAAACAGACTGTCCGACAGCATGAAGTAGTGAAGTAGCCTGTGGTGGGCCAGACTTTAGCAAGGACAAAAGGTGTGCAAAAATTGGAAAAACTTCAATTTAATAATGTCAAAAATGGTTAACAAAAAGTCAACTTCAATACAAAAATAACTCAGACAATAAATGACATGAGTTTGGGCCCAACTCAGCTGAGTTCAACTGAACAGTAACAAAACTCAAACAAAACTGACCTCAAGACAAATAAAAAAAGGCTACTTAAATAGGGGTGGAATAACCTAGACTCACCAAATGGGGAAGGCACAACATAAGAGGAACAACAAATGGAAACAAACACGTACAAAATTAACAAACATAAATGACACAAATTAATCTTTAACTTACCACAAATAAGTGAATACTAAAAAGTGATAAAATAACTAAGAACTTTAACAGGTTAAGAATAATGGTATGTTCCTGGCTTCCACCTCCAGCTGGTCTGCGTTTGCAGAACCTCAAAGATAAAAAAAACAAGTATAAGTAAACCATTCAGACAAATCTTAACTAAAGTGTGCAGTCATTAGAAAATATCTGTCTAAATAAAATAACTTGAACTTGAACAATGAAACAATACTAACAATTTGTGGTGGTGATAGAAACATCCACCACATAGCCTAAAAGATTTAAAAAAGCAACACATCATCATCCAATCTAAAAACATAATGTGTAGAAATAGTCTGGAAAGGGTTTTAAAGCCACTTCTAATGCTTTTGGACTGAAGCAAGCCTCAATGAGAGCCATTTTCCACAAATAGAGAAAACATGGAATGGTGTAAAATTTTCCCACAAGTCACTGACCAATAAAATGAATAATAAAAACTGAAGCAAGAGAGGCAATAAAAATGTTTGACTCTTTAGTTTGAATTAACATCAATGCTTTTGATTTACCATAAAAACAAGACCAATGGCATCCATGGGAGAGGTCTGGAGTAAAATCCTTGCTGACCAAAAGGAACACAAAGGCCCATCTGTTATGATTCTGGCACGTCTGCTCTACCCTGTCTCCCTGGCTGCAATCAGCAGATTAGATGCACCTGGTGGCTGCTGCTGTGCAGTGCAATCTGTGGCATGCCATACACCTGTGTCTTCCTTGACAAGCAGACGGTGCCAGATTTTTGATAACCATTCGTGTGAGTAGATATCCAGCGTTCCTTCCTGTCTGATCATTGTTCTTGACCTTGCTTTGCCTTTTGGATTTATGCCTCTGCCTGCCCCTTGCCTGACACCTCTTGTTCTGATCGTTGACCCTGTTTCTGTCCTTGGATTATTGAGCCGGCCTATCCCTCGGATTATTCAGCCTGGAGTCACTTCTTACCTGTGCTGTGGAGATCACCGCCTGCCGCCCACTGAGGTTTCCCCTCTGGGTTTCAAGTTCCACTCAAGACCAAAGCAGGTTATTGGCTTTTCTGATCCCTGCAAAATCTGGAGAGACTACAAGTCACTAATCCCTCTTTCTGCCTCAGTGATTCCTGGAAGCTGTGAGGAGTGTTTCCTGTGTCACGTTTTCCTGTGGCTGAATAAACCTTTTAAACTTTCAGTAGTGTCTGGCTGAATCTTGGGTCCGCCTTTTTCTGATTCGTAGCACCATCTCATGTTTTCCAAAAAAAATCTTAATGATCCCCAACACTTGTTTGATGATTATTTTTTGAGACACTGTAGAAACTACCAAGGAGCACCAGGCATTCATTGAGAGGCTGTTTAATTGAGCTCGGGTTGAACAAACAGCCAAAGTCATTTTAGTTTAACAACCTCATATAGTATATATGGAACAATCTATTTCTATACCTAAGTGTGTTAACCAATACCGCATTTTACACACATTAAATCATGGTGGTTGTAGTGCGAGTCTAGGGTTGCTTTGCTTTTTCAGCGCCTGAACAACTTGCTGATATTGGTTTACCAAACATTCTGCTCTCTAGCACAAATCTTATTAACATGAATACAGCAAGAGTTGATTGGATCAGTGTGGAATGCTGGTGTTTTACACTGTCCTTTTATAATCCTTTAGAAATCTGCAACGGTACCTGCTTAAAATTATCCACACCATTTACCGATCTTATTTTACTTCATCGTTTACTGATTCCCCCACATTCCTAAAACTAAGAGTTAAAAGCTATTTGAAACATGCATTTGAGACCAAAATTATTAATTCCCTGCCAGATTTAGATATATCTCTAGTAATTCAACCAAGGAGTTTGTTTCTCATTAGAAATGAGACAAGTATCTCTCTAAACTTATTGAAACAATGTAGAAAGACTATCAGTTTTGAAAAACGTTATCTGGTTTTATTTTTACAATTTATTCAAAAATAAAACTCTCACTCTCATAGTGGCCTGTGATCCTGAGAAACGTTATACTTTTAACTTAGTTTATCCTTTTAAAAATCAACAAAAAAGTTTTTAATTGCATTATGGGAATCAAACTCTTCTTATAATTGCTCACCGGCTTTCTGTCACCGTTATTTTGATGGTTTTTATCTTTGGTGATATTCTGGCTGGGGCATTCCACAGTTTTTATATTACTTCCAGTCAGAAGAAACATGTTGGTCAAATCAAACCTGCCGTATGTAAAAATGACCTGATACAGGCTTATGTTTGCGTTGTTTGGTGATATTTTAACTTTCAGGTTGTGACTCACTGCTGTCCATCTGTGTGAAACTTTACAAAAGCTGTGCTTCTGCCTTGTGAAACCGAGCTTTATTTTGTAGTTTTGGAGCTCCTGTGGACACAGGAGTCCGGCATGAATCCCCTGCTGTCACATACTGTTAGCCAGTGTGATGTATTGTCTGAGCTGACATTCAAGTTTAAAATGGGAGCGTTTGTTCCTGCCACCTTTTCTTCTCCTCTTACGTTTGCGATACCCCCTCTAATAGTTTGCCCTCTCCTCTTACTTTCTGTTCTGGATGTGGACATGCTTTGTCCAGCTCTCAATGCTACTAAAAATACAACCAGAACAACCTCAGCAATCCTACTGCTTTATTAAATCGGGATTTCTTATTAGACTGAAATTGATATATGCAAAAGGCTGATTGGGTGGCATCATTAGAGTTTACATAAACAGGGCTTGGGACTGTTTCCCAGGGTCAACATTGTGCCATTGAGGAAGATTGACCCAGATATTACGGCATGATATGAGTAACAAGGACATGAATCACGTTTATTTTTTAAAGGGTTTTTGTGGCATTGGTGACCTTTAATTGTTTGAAAGAAGGCAGACAGGAGGTGGGGTGGAGAGAGGGGGAAGACATGCAGCACAGGCCTCCAAGTTTGGAAGTCCCAAACCCAGGAATCCGGGACAGCTGCGTCGAGGCCTCCATATATGGGTTGCACGCTCTACCGCTACCCACTATACCCTGACATGACTCACTTCTGAGGAGTTTTGTTAGATACAACAAGATTTGTTAGATCAGCAATTTCTGTAAGGCAGCCCTTTTAGAAATTTAGCAGCTGACCTTAAAACTCAGTAATGAGAAATTTTACAGTTACAGTGTTATTCTAAAACACATGATTTCTAACTAGATTTGTGTAAAGTGTAAAGTTTCAAAGCACAAAAAGTGCTTGTATGCCAAACTATAGAATACCACTTTGTGGATGCAGTTGTGTGCATAACGTTTTCGCATTGACAATAATGACAGTTGGGAGATCAGCCTCCTTCAACAAATTGGACATATGAACAAAGATTATTTGTACAAAGTAAGTTCTACAAACGATTGATTCAGAGGGGCTGAACACATTTGCTACCCACACGTTTCAAATGTATGTTTATAAAAAAATGTAAATGTATAATTGTATTTTCGCTTCACAATATTTCCCCACTTTGTTTTGTGATCTAGCACAAAAGAACACCCTATAAAATTGTATTAAATACTTTGGCTGTAACATAAAATGTGAAAAACCTAAAGCTGTTTCAAAACTTTTGCAAGTCAACATAGATTAATCATATTAGCTGTTTACTGTTCAAGGGAAGCCAGGGTGTAATGTAACCATCAATGATATGACTTTGCATAAACTTATCCTTAGCTGTATGGAAACTCAACAGTTCAATATTAGCCTTTTCAGACATACCTTACATCGTGGGGCAGATAAGTATGGCAACAACACAAAACAAAAAATTGCATTTTGAAACATGCAAAAAGGGCTTGAGGCATGACCAGAAACAGAAGGTCAAGATATTGTGACATTTACTCCCTACTGTGGGTCAAGATGTAAAAATTCTCGCCTCTGACATTTTTCATTCATTGTTTTCTACATCTCAGCATGAATGATAAAATAAAACCTAACATACACCCAGTTTAAACCCAGTTTATTTCTCTTTAGGGTAAAAATATCTGCTGTATCATTTCAAAATTCCAATTTCCTGTTAGTGTACTGGACTTATCTCCTGCAAACTGATGTTCCTGCTTTCCTGGATAAAGATATTATGCTGACCTTGTGGTCCTTGGATGACTATGTTTTGCGTCTAAAGTCCTTTGGAATACAGTAAATGTTTGCTAAGAGGTGGATAGCCTTAGAGCACTGATCTGTATATCATCGTGTGTTGGACAACATTTAAGATGGCAAAATGAAGTCAGAAACCCCTCAGAGAAAGATAAAGATCTGACAAGTTTATACAAAACTCAATCTTCAGGTTATGTGGAACTCTTTGCTTGTTGTTCCACGGAAGTTCTGGAGTGTTTGAAGTATGATAATGAAACCAGGTAGACACAGCCTCACTTTTTCCATTGAAATTCAAGCAAACATCCTGAAATGTGCAACCAGTCAACATGAATAAAATTTTTCTTTGTGCAAATGGACTGAAAGAGTAGCCACACAAGAGCACCTGGGACACAATTACATTATTTTAGGATAAAGCGTTTTGGAAATGGCTGCAAGTGGAAAAAACCATATGTAATACAGTAGTTTATTTGTGGACAGGAAATCGTGAATTTTTTTAATTTTGGATTTAGAGACAGAAACAGTAGTTTTATAGAGATCAGCTGGCCATTACACTGAAAAGATGGAAAATACTTCTGTCACATTTAGCACTATTGAATGAGACTACATCGTGATATCCTGGAGAGATACAAGTGTGTGTTCTGGGCCCTCAAGTCAAAGGCTTTTCTTTGGGCTCTGTGTGTTGGCAGACAATGAAGGTTCTAAAACTTTAGCTAGCGTTCTGTAAGTTGTAAAAACATATTTCTTTCTGCAATTACTGTCAAATCTTTCACATGGTGTTTGAAAACTAAACTAAATCTTATGTGTTTCCATTTTTAGGCTGTAGAGGAAATTAACAGCCGTTTGAATATGAGCATGGAGGAGAGTAAGTAGTTTTGATAAGTGTTTGTTGAAGTAGTTTTCTAAATATCCAAAATAATTTTTTACGTCTGTCCGAATTTGAAAAATTCAAGTTTGTAAAGGAGTAAAGTAGGCAAGTTTTTTTAATCTTGTTTGTTTTCCACGTTGAAATACTTAAAATACTTTTAAAAATTATTATTATTTTCTGTTTAAGGGTTTGTCTATGACCGAATTTTGCTGAAGCAGCTACTACCCCCTCCCAAAGACAGTTTTAAAGTATATTATTTGTCACAATATAAAATTTAGATGCAAATAGAAGCCACAAGTGAAATAGACTGAAATCAGATTTAAAAAAATGCAAGGTTATAGATTTAATATTTTGTAAGATGTTGTACGTCTGTGTTGTGGTTGTTTCCATGGATATATATAGAGTAAAGGCAGAAATTTAGAACAGCTTTTCTGCTTCCAAAGGATTTCTCAAAGCAGAGGTTAAGTGCTGCTTATCAAATTTAGTTGAAAAACAGATTATAAGCAAATACAGCCACCTCTAGAGGAACAGGACTTCTGGTAGTTTGCTTGTCTAAAGTAAGTAGGTGTGTGGTAACATACTGCCAAGGCAGAAAGTTATCAGCAATGACCTTAGAGAAGCAGGCATAGTGGCCTGTCATCCTGAGAAGAGTTATAAAGCAGATAAAGGTATGTCGTTGTACAGTAGCTAAAGATTGACCAATCCCAACTTCAGTGGATGTCCCAGCAAACTCACAAATCATTCAGTGCTTACATAAATGACACAAGGAAATGCTACATCTTGGACTCCGCAAGAATTATTTGCTATGTGAAAATTACAGTTTGCTTAGAACAGTAGCCGGCCTAAAGCATAACTTTCTCTAAATAAGAAAGTGGTAGCAGTATTTAGGTTTGTAAATTTGTTTCTATGTGCAGCACAGGAGGTCTGTGTCCTTTGGACAGATCACACTGAATTATAGATTTTTTTCTCTACCATAATATTGTGGAGTCACATGAGTGCATCTGTTTGGTCAAACTCATTAAAATTTTTAAGAGTTGACGTAATACCGTGACTTAGTTGTTTGTTTTCCACAACATTCAAATACTATTACATGTAATCTGTTTTTATGGACTTTAAACGTTCAAACTCCCACTATATTCCACCGGGTTAATGTAGGCATCTACATGCAATGATTCAGGCAAAAGGAATATTTCCACAATGAACATTGTAGCTCACCAGCCTTCCTGTCTAGATTAGTGAACACATTTGGTTTACCAGGATGCTATTTACAAGAAATGATTATATGATTTGCATTTATCCTGTTTCAGAATCTGCTGCAGAGGGGAAGCACATGCTGTTTGGACGTCCCCAAATGCTGCAGCCTGACCAAACATACTGCATCCTCCACCAAGAAGGATTCATCAGCGGCTACAGCAATGAAGTGCTCATGCCTCTCTGGAGTTCATTCACCATAGACAAACCTGTAGGTACAGAAAGTAAATAAAAAGACACAGTTGAATAAATCCTTCATTGTTGAAATCCAAACACAGCATAACCCTCATTCAAACAAAATCTAACCAGCACACGTAACTAGTTTTTAAAATTCATATTTATTGGGCAGCTTTACTAGATTACTTTTTTATAAAAATTAGGAGCATAGAGCACAAGCAGGGTTGCTGACTTTGAAATACAAGACTTGTGGTTCAAAAACAAGCTGTGTCAGTAGTTGCAATGCTTGCAAAAATATTGCAGAGCTGGCTAAAATGACTTGAGAAAAAGCTACGTGACCACCCCCATCCCCCAAATCGACTACAGAGGAAACTTGGAAAAAACTCTGAAAGCTTTGGGACCTCATAAGTGTGAATTCCTGGTAGATTTGGAGGATTTAAACCTCCTTCAGAAACGGAGAGAAAGCTCAGTTTCCTAGTGTATTACCACACCAAGCTTTACAGGTATTTAACGATGTTATTAATCGCCTTTTTATGCTTTTGTTTCTTTGGTATTGGTGTCAAGATTTTCCAAGCAGACCAAACCAGAGCTCATCATTCATATCTATTCAACAGTCAACTACTGGTCTGATCCTGCTTTTTTGATTGGTTTAAATGACAACTAAAGCATATTTTTCCCAATTTTATTAGACCAACTTGGAGCCTTTGCCACCAGTAATACCTGACTGTTTGAGGGCTGATGTAAGATTGCCAAAACTTCAGAGTCCCAGTTGTGATCAGTATGATGCTGCTAAAAACATAACCAACGCCTTCCTGTATGCACCAAGTATGTAATAATGTCTATGGAACACTATGAAAACCGCTTTTAAAGACCAAATTGTATTTTACTTTATTCAATGACTCTTGTTGCAGTTTTCACAGGGGCTAGAGAAACAGCCCCTGTGAAAACAGGGAAAACACTTCATTAGAAATTTTACCACGGAGGAGAGTAAGTAGCCGTGACAAGTCTTTGTTCAACAGTTCTATTAAAGTCCTGTGTGAGCAAATGTTAGGCAAACTGCAGTATTTCACTATTAACCAAATCTATTCTTCTAAGTCAGTCCAAATGTAATAAATTCAAGTGTGCAAAGCAATAAAACAGTTCTAGGCAAAGTGTGAGGGGTCCGGTTTTGATTGTTTGTTTCCCATGTTGACATTCATTTTTAATAGTAATTTCTGTTTAAGGGTTTGTTTACAACAGATTTTTGTTGAAACAACAACTACCACCTCCCAAATACTGTTTAAAGTGTTTTATTTGTCACAGCAATATAAATTTCAGATGTCAGAATAAGCCACAAGTGAAATGGACTGAAAACAGGTTAGGAACAATGTTAGGTCATAGACAGATGTCATCAGTATAATCATATGACCCACGTCATCCCATATCAACCACGTTTGTAATGACTTCTATCTGACTAAAACCTCAGTCTGCTACAGATGTTAAGCCACTATGACACACTATGAAACCACTTTTCAAGGCAATGTTAGTCCACTGAATGAATGTCATTGTAATTACATGGAAATATGCTTTTGGGTGGCCTTCAGCAGGCTGCTTAGGATATCTAAAGGATGAAATAGTTTCATTGGTGGTTTTGGGCATTTTCAGCCCAGTAGGAGTTGACATTTTAAACCTAATGTACTCCATTAACTGCACTATTCTGGCTTACTTGGAAACTCACACTGTGGTGGATGAATGATTGTGGTAAAATTAACTAATTCAAATAAAGAGCTGTAATGTTTTACTTTTGATATTTAGAAGCATAGAAGTGATTAGTCATTTTTACGTTTTTACAGATCTCAATGCAAGCGCCGACCAGCAGTACGATGCCTTAATAATGAGTAATGTTGTCCCAGTGTACCCTGCATTTAAGAGTAAGTTCAGGTTTTATTCCTCTAAGCCTGAAACAACAGGATGAAAATGTTTCCAAAATCATTTGTCTTAATTGCTTTATTGGAAATGTCATAGTCTGCAAACCCCTGATAAAATGCCAGTGTTTTGTGATGTAAAAAATAAGAGCAAGATAAATGTTTCCCAGCCTTTTCTGACTTTAATGTTACACATATTCTGTATGTTTTAACTGAGAAACAAAAACGGAAGCATTTCAAATTAAAAAAGGCTGCATAGGTTTGCACTCCTTTAAAATGCAGCTTTACTGTATCAGCTTTTGATTAAATTTGAGTCTTTTCTGCCAGGAGTCTGCCAGCATTCAATGTCTTGACCTACCAATGTCATTGGTAGGTCAAGACACTGGATGCTACCTTATATAGGTCTATGAGCCCTTCTTTTTTAGGTGACCTCACAGATTTTCTGTTAGATTTCATTCAGAACTCTGGCTTGGCCATTGTAAAATATTATTTTTCCTTTCATTAAGTCATTCTTTTTATTGTATCAGGGTAAATGGAAAATGCTGAGAATTTTATTTGTATCATTCTCCTGACTGATACATTTGTACATTTAGATCCTTTTAATCCTGTATACCCTATATGGTGCTTCAACAACGTCACATTATTGGAGCTTTTCTATTTATTTTACATTTTGACCTTCAACAGATTTGTTTTTTATAGCTGACTTGCGGAAGGCAAATGTTACATTAAAGTTGGAAAAAGGTCTTAAATATATATATTATAATTTTAATATTGGTCTCACATTATTTTGTTGCAAAAACCAGGTAATTAACCAGGGGTAAAAAGAATTTTATTTCCACTGTACTTCTGTTTATTATAACATTCTCTCCTTTCTCAGGAATTTGGGATTACCTCCACAACACTTTGCTAAAGAAATATGCTGCTATATACAATGGCATTAATGTGGTAACTGGACCAGTCTTTGATTACAACTATGATGGCCGATATGACACTCCAGAGCAGATACAGTTGTAAGTTTAATTTCTGTAATAGGGGTGTATCATCTTAAAACCATTTTAAAGCTTTACTCGCCTGAAAAAATAAGAAACGATGAATAACTTTCAACAATTTTCAACATCTAGACGTATGTCTTATGTAAATATAAGCACATTCAAATTTCATCCCTACTAAGATAACTGATTATTTAGGCTATATAGTAAATTTAGATGAATATTACCTTCAAAACAGGCACTATAATTGATATGATCTTTTCTTAGAATAGAATGGTTTAGATCAGAGCATATTCATGTGTTAGAACGGCCCAGCAGACGTCCAGACCTAAATCCAGTTGAGAACCTGTATTAAGACTAAAAAACTGGTTTTCACAGAAACTCTCCATCAAGTCTGACTGAACTTAACCTATTTAGCAAGCACAATTTAAGACCAACTTCACTCACTGGATAACCAAAGCTGTTAGAGACATGCCTCAGAGGACATGCAGCCAAAAGTGTTTCTACAAAAAGTTCTGACTCAGCAGGCTGAATAGGAATTCAATTCAATTCAATTCAGTTTTATTTATATAGCACCAATTCACAACACATGTTGTCTCAAGGCACTTCACAACAGTAAGGTACATACATTCCAATTAATCCTAACAACTGAACAGTACAGTCGGAGTTAGCTTTTTATTCAAATTGGATAAAAAGTTTTTCAATCTAAGGAAACCCAGCAGATTGCATCTAGTCAGTGACTTGCAGCATTCACTCCTCCTTGATGATTAAGTAGAGACAGTGGACAGTCACTGGCGTTGACTTTGCAGCAATCCCTCATACTGAGCATGCATGTAGCAACAGTGGAGAGGAAAAACTCCCTTTTAACAGGAAGAAACCTCCAGCAGAACCAGGCTCAGTGTGAGCGGCCATCTGCTACAACCGACTGGGGGTTTGAGAGAACAGAGCAGAGACACAAAAAGAACACAGAAGCACTGATCCAGGAGTACTTTCTATGGGAAGGAAAAGTAAATGTTAATGGATGTAGCTCCTTTAGTCGTTTCATCTAGAAAGAAAGAACAGATAAACTCTGAGCCAGTTTTCAAGGTTAGAGTCTGAAAGAGAGCACAGAGTTTGTTACAGTTAAGCTCAGTCAATCGCCATGTCTAGGAGAGAGAAAGGGTTAAACACTAAAAGACAGGGCTATGTGGATCATCGGTAGAGGGTGAGCATTAAGTTGTTGCCAGCAGAAGCTCGGACGATTCCCCTCTCCAGAAAGGTGTCACAGGTAGACACAGAGCCAGGCCAGATGTAGCTTCTAGGAAGAGAAAAGAGAGAACAAGGTTAAAAGCTGAAATAACAGCAAATTGGAGAGTAGTGTGAGAATGTAGTGAAGAGGGTGAAAGTGGTCGTTATGTCCTCCAGCAGCCTAAGCCTATAGTAGCATAACTACACAGATAGTTTCAGTTCAGATTAATTCAGTTCAGAATAAATATATAAATAAACACCACTCTTTTCTAATGTTTATTTG
Organism: Girardinichthys multiradiatus; assembly: GCF_021462225.1. Lineage (NCBI taxonomy): Eukaryota > Metazoa > Chordata > Actinopteri > Cyprinodontiformes > Goodeidae > Girardinichthys > Girardinichthys multiradiatus. Next base: position 32,844,390 of record NC_061806.1, on the reverse strand, counting down.
TTAAAAATAATTAAAACTGTGTTGTTTTCTTTTCATTTGACAATTATGTGCTACCTTGCATTGCTCTAAAACATAAAATTCCAAATTCATGAAGTAAATGTGAAAGGTTTAAGGGAGTGTATAATTTTGCAAGACACTCCTTGTGGTAGAGTTCGAATTTAATGACACACTTCCCTAAATGAAATAAATACTATTCAGGCTCTGACGGAGATGAATTTCATCTGTAAACAGTGATTTAGAATTAACTGGCAGCCGATACCTTATCTGGCTCTTGCTCTCACTAAAATCAAAATATAAAATATTTGACAAAGCAGGTTTTTCTGTGTGACTGTAGGTTTCTACATGGAACCAACATACCCATCCCAACGCATTACTTTGTGGTGTTAACAAGTTGCAAGGATGTAGGACAGCCAGTCAGCACATGTGGCGGTGAACTGCAGACTGTGTCTTTCCTCCTTCCCCACAGAGCTGACAACATGGAAAAATGCAAAGTAAGACATTACAAATCCTTTGTCTGAAAACACCCACTAGGCCAGAAAGCCAGAACTCTCGTTGTCCACCTTTGTGTTTGACTGAACCCAGGAGGATTGCATACTGAAACTATGAAGGATTAAATGCTGCCAAAGTAAAAGCAAAATAAAAGCAAGGATGTTATTTGAAATGAGCTAGAATCAAAATAAGCTTTGTTCTGATCTTTGCTACATTATTTAGACATTGCAATTATTTGGGTTATTTTGGTTCAGTTAGAACCTCAATTGCAATTTTTTTATTTTTTTATTTGAATCATTCTATTTCCACAGTGGAATAATAACACAACACAAAACTTTAAGAAATTACAAAATCATGAACTGGGTGCTCAAGTTCACATTTATTGCAGATTTTCTTGAATACACATAGGTCAAAATTAAACATACAGCCTCCTTCCTCTGACAATTGGTTAAATGTGTAAAACTAAGTTGCACCAAAGCCATACACATTTTGTAGCCAGCAATAAGCTTCTAGCATAGTTGTGGGTGGATATTTGACCAATCCTCTTGGTTACCTGGCATTAACACACATTTTAAGGACAGTATTCAAAAAGGTCAAAGTAGAGGCTTTGGGAAATACATCCCAAAAACCTAATATTTGCTGGTTGCCTGGTTTCAAAACTAGTTTTAATTTGTGAGTGGGATTACTGTCCTCTGGGAACACCCAGGTTTATTTCAGTTTAAGCTCATTTGGCTATTAATTTGAGATAAAGTTTAAGAATTTGTTATCCTCCTTTAATTTTGTATCCACTTTGTAGAATGCTCTAACATCCCTGTCATTGTCCAAAGTACAATACTACCATCACCTTGCTTGGTAGGGGTGTTTTGAACTTTAAAGATTCACCCTGATACCATTTAAACAACTAAATCTTTGTCTTGTCTAACCATAAAACATTTTTGCAGAAGGCATCTGTCTTGTCCATGTGAGCAGCTACATTTTTCAATCATGCTTAAACGTGTTGGCTTTGGAGCAGATGCTTGGTTTCTTGGTTACCTAGTGATGTACAAAAGGATTTACTGTGGATAATGATGCCGGTGTCCCAGCAGGTTTCAGTTTATTATAGACTTAGACATCCTTAGTAATTTCCTTTTAACTAAAGGTTACAGTTCAAGCCAGTTGGTTAACACCTTGGCACAACTGGGTGTTCTAACAAGGCATTAATCCTAAATACATATTAAAACTGGTCTTGAAATAGTACGCAAGCTAAAATTAAGCTTTTAGAAGGTTTTGAACCTAAATATACTGTAAAGTTGTGTTCTGTGACCAACTCCTTTAAACAAAGTTTAAAGAAATTCCAGAAATTCTGGTAAGAAGGGTGATGATATATCCAGCCAAAATAATCCAGTTTTGTGGCAGCTCAAAATATGTAATTTAGAAGTGAACCCTGCTGTGGGATAATAACCAAACATTATTAAAGTAAGCCTGTAAGTATAATTCTGACCGTGTTTTAAATTCTGTACTGTATGTTGTAGGAAAAAGAATGGCTCAAATTAATAGTTTAAAGTCAAAAGTTAATATGAAATGTTTTGCCATAATGTGTTAATGTAAAATTCTGAGCAAAATTGAATGTAATTATTCTGTTGGGTTTCAAGCTGAGAAAATATGATATTTTCATCACTTTATCCTCATATTAACAGAGCACAGAGGATGAATCAATTTGGGTGGAAGATCACCTCTGGTTTCACCAGTCAAGAGTCAGAGATGTCGAGTGGGTCACAGGATTGGAATTCTACTCGGGCAGTGTTCAACCCGTTCCAGAACTGCTGATGATGAAGACCCGCCCCACAGCCGTAATTAAAAGAAAACAGTGACTAATTCAGAAACACACAACAGCAGGTAGACATAGATGTGGTTCCTCACCTTGTTAGCTGTCAACTAAGAGCACTTATCCAGTTAACTTTATATTTATTTACCTTTACGTTTTTAACTTATTTAATCTTATGTAATTATCACAGTTTTATTTTAATAATATGTCAAATAATATATAAATGAATCTAAAGTATTGCAGACTCTTCTCTATAAATCCCAGCAGCATAAGCCAACATCCCCTGACAAGGACTTATTATCTACCACTCCTGTAAAAACAGTCACTATTATTGTACCTATTGTAGGGTTTTAATCTCACCAAGATCTATAACTTTGTACATATTGTTTTACATCTACAGCATGACTGACCTTTTCTTAAATAGACCTGGGCCCGTATTCACAAAGAATCCCAGGACTAAAAGTAGCTTACTGGCGTCATTCAAGAAAAACTTTTAGAATTTCTGGAAATGCAAGATTGTTCTTAGAATTTTCCCTTGTTAAGATAAAAGTGATTCATGAAGCACCTTGGTGTAGGGGTTAAGCGTGCGTCCTGGACCCAACGACCTTTATCGAATGTCTCCCCCTCTCTCTGCCCCTCTATCTTGTCTTCCTACTGTTGAAATAAAGGAAAAATAAAGGCCTCTATTGTGGAAAAGAAAAATGTTTTTGTTTTATATACCGTATATATATATATATATATATATATATATAAGAAGGGGGACCGGAGGGTGTGTTCCAACTACAGGGGGATCACACTCCTCAGCCTCCCTGGTAAGGCCTACGCCAGGGTATTGGAGAGGAGAGTCCGACCGATAGTCGAACCTCGGCTTCAGGAGGAGCAGTGTGGTTTTCGTCCCGGCCGTGGAACACTGGACCAGCTCTACACCCTCTACAGGGTGCTCGAGGGTTCATGGGAGTTTGCCCAACCGGTTCACATGTGTTTTGTGGACCTGGAGAAGGCATTCGACTGTGTCCCTCGTGATGCCCTGTGGGGGGTGCTCCAGGAGTATGGAATCGGGGGCCCTTTACTAGGGGCCATCCGGTCCCTGTACAAGCGGAGCAGGAGTTTGGTCCGCATTGCCGGCACTAAGTCGGACCTGTTCCCAGTGCATGTTGGACTCCGGCAGGGCTGCCCTTTGTCACCGGTCCTGTTCATAACTTTTATGGACAGGATTTCTAGACGCAGCCAAGGGCCGGAGGGGGTCGGGTTTGGGGACCAGTGGATTTCGTCTCTTCTTTTTGCGGATGACGTGGTCCTGCTGGCCCCCTCTAGCCAAGACCTACAGCATGCGCTGTGGCGGTTCGCAGCCGAGTGTGAAGCGGCTGGGATGAGGATCAGCTCCTCCAAGTCCGAGGCCATGGTACTCGACCGGAAAAGGGTGGCTTGTCCTCTTCAGGTTGGAGGGGAGTTCCTGCCTCAAGTGGAGGAGTTTAAGTATCTCGGGGTCTTGTTCACGAGTGAGGGAAGAATGGAGCGGGAGATCGACAGACGGATCGGTGCGGCTGCCACAGTAATGGGGGCGCTGTGCCGGTCCGTTGTGGTGAAGAGAGAGCTGAGCCGAAAAGCAAAGCTCTCAATTTACCGGTCGGTCTACGTTCCTACCCTCACCTATGGCCATGAACTTTGGGTCATGACCGAAAGAACGAGATCCCGGATACAAGCGGCTGAAATGAGCTTCCTCCGTAGGGTGGCTGGGCACTCCCTTAGAGATTATCAAGAAAAGGTTTAAAGTAAATAGAAACAATAACAAAAGAAGACTTAACTCAAAAAGTGGAGCTTTGCTCATGGATTGTGAATAAATGAAGAGGTAAGGTTTTAGCCTTATGGCTTTGTTGCCTTTCCTCTAAACCAATTCCTTCCCTTTTGGAACAGCTTTCTCCAGTTCTTACAGTTCTCAAATCTCAGGCTAAATTGTTTGTCCAACCATAAAATATAAAATACTAAACTCTCATTAATAAGCTTCAAAGGAATTTCATGTTTTAAGGCAGAAAACTTGCACAACTTGGTTCCAAGGTTTAGTCCTACTCTTAGGCAGATGAAGAAGTTTCAAGAACCCCAAACAAAGAAATAACGTAGCTTATAGCTTTTATAGCGCTTTTTTCAAGTCCCCAGAGACCCAAAAATGCTTTGCACTACATTCAGTCATTCACCCATTCATACACACTGTTGGACCATTTTGTTTGCTGAATGTTGGACCATCTGCACGTTGCTGGACCCCACCAGGCCTTCGGCCATTTTGTACCCCAGGATAGTCCGCTACTTCAAATCCCAGCGGGCACCGCAGCTGATATGACGGGGCCGTCCCAAGTCTGACTACATAGGACCCCTTTAAACCTTTGCTTTTCAGCTTGGAACCGAGATGCGGTTACCGGCATCTGAAGCGCATCATTTTGGAGAAGGAGATCTCAGGTGGACTTTCATTCATTCTCCCCGTTGGCCAACGAGAAAACTAAACGAATTAAGCTTACAGGAATAAGAAGGCTTGTAAGTTTTCAACTTTACCGATCGAAGACGTGGGTTTAACACGTAACCAAAAACCCACGAAGGTTTCAAGGAGACACGTTTTTTTTTTTTGTTCCAGTCGACTTGTGACAGTCCGTCATATTTTTCACCTTTCTGCCAAGGAGGCCACAAAGGACGAAAAACGGACTGCTTCTCTGAGATATCCACGAATCCGTGTGAAACTCTTCACCCCCATCTCTCTCTCCCTCTGCTCAGAGGAGACAACATCAAGTAAAAATCCATCCTTTTATTTTTATTTCTTTATTAGAAATAGCGTGGGCAGGATAGAGTAAGATTTTAGTGCGATTTAGAGTCGCCTCTTATAGTTTAATGTGTTCTAAGTTGTATGTGCATGCAACATTTTATTGAAACTTTGATTGCTGTTGATTTCTGAGGCCGCCGAGTCTCGCAAATTGTGTTTTTACTGTACGAACACCTGAGCGCAGGTGCGCTGCGGAACTGAACTGCTATAATAACCTTATGATGAAAATCAACCATTTTCTTTGTCTTCAACTTCATGTTTTATTAGTTGCCGCCAAAGGTTTTACAACTCTTTGTGTGCTCGGACATCCACAGTGGTGGGGGATGTTTTTATGACTTACAGTGTAACTAAGCCCCACTTTGGGAGTGGTGCTTCCAAAGCTTCTTTTAACACCATATTCCTCTTGTATTTTTGCCATAACTGCCATAACTGCTGGTTTGATTTCATACACATGCAATGCTGTTTTATTTTGTTTAGTTAGATATTTTATCCTTTCGTGTAGATCTTTGCATGCTTGATTAGGTGAAGATTATTGAATCGGAAGAGCGAGTTGTATCAGGGCTGTTGATTTAATAAATATTCACGTAGATAAAGAGAAGGCGTTTGTGTTTATTTTGTGCAAGAGTGATTTGTCAGTCAAAATAAGGTTAAAGTTCCCCACGTTTCGGCAGAAACGGTTGATTAAACAGTGACATCTAATAATAGTTATCAACTATTACTGAAAATTTAATAATTGTAATTATCAAGGGCTTTGGGCCACAATTACAACACCAGAGGACATCTCTGGTTTCGATTCATAAATAAGGATTTTTGGTTGAGAAATTAATTTTCTCAAATTGTGATTTTTAATTATAATTCCTAATAAATATTAATTAATTAATCATCATAATCCCAATAACACATTCGTACACTGACAGTTGTAAGCTACACAGTAGCCACAGCTGACCCTTCTGACCACCAGAAGCAGGCAAGAAGGATGAAGTGTCTTGCCCAAGGACACAACGACTGAGAGAGACAGAGCTTCGAACCGGCACCCCACAGGTTACAGGGCGAACCCCTACAACCATCGCTACAGTCGCCGTCCGTTACAAATAGTGGAGCGTGGCCTACCCTGTTATCAGTGAAGTTTATGTGTTTAACTGGGATGAACAGTGTGGTCAGCAGGTTAGATGAAATCTAATCCTGTGAAGGTGCATCAGCAACAAGGGCCATTAAAGACAGTCACATATCTTTTTTCCTGTGTTTCTAATAAGAGTACATAAGTAACTTTAAAACAACTCTAACACTTTAGTTCCCTTCAGAGGTTAATTCATGTTTAGGTATTTGCACAAATTCTTGTTGAAAATCATGGTTTCAAAAACATTAAGGTTATGTTAAAACCTTTCCATAGAAAGCTTGAAAAAATGTATGCCAACAAAATAATACCATCTGAAATGCCACACGTTGTTATTGTTATTACAGTACAGAAAGAATCCAATTGAAGTGAAACTTTCTGTTGAAAAATGTATTTACTTTCAGTGCAAACACACCACAAGACACGCTGTCTTGTTGGACTGCATGTGGAACACTGTGGCACGTCCATCTTGACACCTTCAATCCGTTCAGCCTCATAAATTCTCTTAGTGAGTAGATAAAATCTTAATAAAACATTTTAATCATAAAATAATTGCATTTTTTATCTTAAACAGAAAATGCATTTTTTGTTTTACTCACCTTGTTGCCTCCAAGCACCTATTTAGTTTACTTTGGGACTCTCCTAGTGGGTCAAGGAAGAGTGTTCTTTGTTCCAGTGGATAAATGACCTTATCATATGAATAAAATAAAAAAAACAGCCTAGTATTTTTCTTTGCTGTCTTCAAAGTTATTTTATTCATGCTATGAAAATACTTGTAATTTTCTATAATTACACATGCAGGCATATGTTGTCCTAAAGTTAACACTAAATTTTAAAAAAGTATTCAATTGAAGCTTTTGCTTTCTTACAACCAGCATCCAGTGGTGACTTTCATTAACAATCCCCACCATTACTCCATATTTTTCTGGATCAATCTGAAAGATTCATAATATTGGAAGAGTAAAGAATAAAAATCACATCACTGTATTAACCACACATGTTGATTGAATTTATTTTGAACTGGGGAAAAAGACACTTTTAAACAAACCTGTAAACTGGACATTTTCTCATTCCAAATCCATGTCATCTCAAAGCTGTCAATGAGGGCAGCTTGGTCCTGGTGCTTCTGATTATATTTTTTCACCATTAGCTGTAGGTAGGCATTAATCACCTAAAAAGACGAATATTTAAGATAAAATATGTTTAATCCCTAAAGCTTCTGTGATGAAAAGTATTTTTGCATTTATGCAAAACACGTTAGTAATTCTATGTAGTGTATTTTAAAAGCTAGTTATTAGTGCTACCTACTGCACCAGTCTGCAGGAAAGAACTACAGTTTGATGGTTCATTTCAACATTAAAACATCAGCGACTTTTATTTTATTCTAATTTCAGTGTTTATTGGCTTCTAATCCTATTCGTCACACCCCCAAAAACCAATAAACACTATAATAGCATAAAACAAGTTACCTCACTCTCCAGCTCTTGGCCAGGACCAATTCTTGCGAAATCCCAACAGAACAACCTGTACGGTCCGATCTTGGACAGCATAACATGTGTGTCATTTAATGTTCCACTCCATACCTTTTCCAAAACTAGAAAAGATATTTGTTATTATACACGAATAACAAAAATATTATAGGTAAAGAAAAATTATAAAACCCATTTGATAGATTTGTGTATATATTTGTAAATATAAAGAAGTATAAATAAAAGCACACGATGCCAATCTATTCTGACGATGCTAGGTTAAATTAAATTAAGAATGAAATTAGACCTGTTGGTACACTGGCAGATGAGACTGAAGCAGCTGGAGTGGAGGATGTGGGAGCTGATGTGGTGGTAAAAACAGGAGTGGATGCTGAGATGGTTGGAGCAGAGGTGGTAGGAGCTGAGGAAGTAGGAACTGAGGTGGTGGTGGTAGATTCTGCATGAGAAATTGGAACTTTTTGGGGAATTTGTGGATTTTGTTGTTTAAAGTGCTTCAGGTGCTCAACACGGATACTTTTGAACACTGTTCCATCTACTCCAAGAAATTTAGCACTTTTCCCCTGGATAAATGTAATGATGAAGGGTCCAAGAATGTTTGGCTCAAGCTTTCCACCCTTGTGCTTCTGATTCCTCCATTTTTTCTTAATGACTCTGTGTCCAATATTTAAGCAGACTTTCCTACTGGAAGCACTTGATAGCTTCTCACTCTTGCCTTGAGCTTTGGACACATTTATTTTATATTTGATATCATCAAGCAACTTAAAACTCTGGCTATCTCTCTCCTTCTTGATTACTTCCTCCACCCTGCTGTCGATCTGTAACACATGTATAAACGTCAACGTTTGACTGCATATGTATTTCTATACAAATATAAATGACAGTTTTTGATGTTGCAAACCTGGTAGTTTTCTGGGATCTCGATGGGATAGCGAGCTTCCCTTCCAAACATCAAATAGTATGGAGAAAACTTGGTGGTCATCTGTTTTTTGGTTCTAAGTCCAAACATTAATGAATCCAGATAGTCATCCCATGTATCAGGTTTTGTTCTGACAGGTTTGCTCAGAGACCTAACAAAAACATGGTAATAGAGACATTATAATGCGGTTTAAGCTTCTGAAACTGGTACTACAATTGGTAGAGGACTCATTAATTCCTACCACCATTACCTTTGGATGGTGCCATTTATTCGTTCAACCAGACCGTTTGTCTGGGGATGGTAGGAGGCACACAGACTTCTGGTGATACCCAGTTTCTCACAGACATTCTTGTTTATCTGTTGCAACCATAGATAATCCCTAAATTGAGGTACTGCATGATATATTAAAAACATGGATATTCATATTAATAAAATACAAATTCACCGCATTTACAAACTCTGTCCCTTCGTCTGTCAATATGCGTTTTGGTGCCTCGAATTGGTACACAAATTTCAGAATCTGGTTTGTGACCTCCTCTGCATTTTTTGACTTAATGGGGTAAGCCTGGGTCCACTTAGTGTAATAATCCACCATCACACAAACATACTGGTTTCCAGTTGATGTTTTTGTTAGTTTGCCTATTAAGTCCATGCCTATCAACTCAAAGGGTTGTGAAACCTAAAAGAAAAAAGAAAAAGAAGTATAAATGAACAAAATGGATCGAAACATTTTCTGCTGGATTGTGGTATACAGAACATTCGGGCACTGGCAGAGGTGAGTAAATCAGCAACACATTCATACATAAATACATAAAAACACAATTGAAAAAGTTACTAGCAATAGTACTATAGAAGATACAGATGTTCAGACCGACATTTATGCAGTCTTATAGCAGAAGGAACAAAAGATCTCTTAAAGCGCTTCGTTCTGCAGCAAAGGGAGAGGAGCCTGTTGCTGCAGCTACTCCTCTGAGCAGACAGGGCACCATGCAGAGGGTACCTAATATTACACAGGAGGCCATGCCTTACAGTCTTCATCCTTCTCTCCAACACAGCTCCCAATGAGTCCGCCCTCATCCCCATCACAAAAAGAAACTTCCTGATCGAGGTATCCAGCTAGTTATTGTCCCTCTAGCACAAAAAAGACTACTCGAGTACTAAGTAACCTTTTGATCATAACATCCAATTTAATACGGTGTTTCAGAGTTTGCACAATTTTTGTGTTTGCACCATGTTTACATGTTTGCAGCATGTTTAGCCGTTTGCTGCGTGTTTACCCCTGTTGGCCACCGTAGAGGGGGTAGGTTTAATTTGTACAAAATTATTCAATCAGACAATCAAAAATATAAAGTCTGGTTTTTAAAAGAAGAAAATAAAAATGAGCAAAATCAAACATCATTACAAAATAACAAATTCAGGCAGAAGAAACATATCAAAATGTACTATTTTTAAAACTTGGGTTCATGACACTTATGCTCACAGTAGGTCATGTATATCTGTTAGTAACAGTGCAAAGTGCATCCAATGATAATATATACTTTTTACAGAATGTTCATTTTACCTACAAAGGGCACAGCAGGCTCAGTAGATAGAACTTAATGTTAAAACAATAAAGCTTGTGTAGAAACAAAAACTTTCACTTTAACATAAATTGTGGGTATCTGTGCATATTGGATTAAAAACCTGTACAATTAAACTACCCCTAGAAGTACATCTTTTTTTTTTAAAGTTACTCAAGTAAATGTGTATGACAGAAAGTAAATAGTTTCTATAAATGTGTGAATATGTAAATGCTATGTCCTAAGGGGACATGGACAAAAAACTTTCTCCCTTTCTCTTTCCTGTTCCTTTGAGAGTTTTCTTGTAGGGCTCTCGGAGGAAGTTTCCTTACAAGGAAACTCGCAAATGAACAGTGAAGAGAAAGAGAAAAAAACTTTCTCCCTCTCTCTTTCTTGTTCTTTTGCAAGCTCTCTGGTAGGGTTGAGCCTTCCAAATATTAAATAATGTTATTAAATGTGATAATAGTAGTAGGGTTATTCTTTACTGACCTGGTTAGCTGACAATTGGACACACACACATGAACATACACAGGATTTTGTCATTAGCACACATCCATTACAACAACAAAATGGGCCCCTCACCACTGTTTGTCTTATACTGATGCTGACTAACACTTTCTTTCCTGGCTTTTTCTCTCTCTCCTTTTCTATGACACACACATATACACACGCACCACTCCTTAAATTGTTCGAAGACTGTGTACACACATTTTGTTCATTGTTGGTATTTGTAAATGATGGTGGAGGACAAACACACACAATGGTTTCTTGTCAAAGCCAGTGCACAGTTGCAGTGTTTGTTCTGTTATTAGAAATGTTAAAATGTTAGTAAAGCTTTGTGGGACCACATGGCCTGCATTATAGGGTGGCATAGCTTATGTAGTGTTTTTGGTGCATAGTGTCATAGACAGAAAACTGCACTACATTCAGCTTGTGTACATTTACTAATTTTGTCTTTATAATTTAAATTAAAAGCTTTCAGTTCCCTATGTTGTTGTCAAAGTCCTTATTTTATGATGTTATAATTAACCCTGATGTATGTTACAACTGACCCAGACTGTGGGGTAAATTGTAACATTTTACATTTCTGTACTTAGATGGTAACTCATTGGATTAAAAGAGGTCAGAGTTAGACAAAGAAATGTCCAAAACGTTACAACTATCCCTGCTCTCCCCTACACCTCAAAACTGTACAGGGTTTTACAAAACTAATTTATAACTAAATTATAGTAGAAATGTGAATGCTGTGTAGATATATATTGCTTAAGATAAATGTAATGATTAAATTCATCCATATGTCTTTTTTACCCATTTATCGATGTCTCGAGTCTTTCCAGGCCAATGTAAACATTGAGAAATGGCGTCTTGTGTTTTTTCCTGACCGCTGTGACCTTCTGAGGGGCTTGCATTGAAGTCCAACAAAATAACATTTACTTCTTTGGCACCACAGACCACTTTTATTTTGGGTTTTTTTCCATGCCCTTTCATGTAAAACGGGGATTCTCCTAGAAAACAAAATAGAAGATGAAGACACAACACACAAAAAGTTGCACATAAATAGTCACAACAGAACAATTTGTGCTTCAAAAGACATGACCTTTTCTGTATAAAGTATGATTAGTGTCAATTTCAACTTTTCATTTGATGTACACTCTGGTAATAGATTTAGTATAATCAGGAGTGGGTAGTAATTACATTTACTCAGGTACAGTAACGTTTTGGACAAAAAATAAATAAATTAGGAGTACTTTTAAGTACTTTTACTACAGTGTTCTTTCTACTTTTACTTGAGTGATGTTACTGTGAAGTATCGCTACTCTTACTTGAGTAAAATTTCTGGGTACTCTACTGAATGAAAGACAGGCTGTTTTAACCAGAAATGCACCAGAGAGACACACACCTGTATTTGATGTTAAAGTGAGATTTCTTGTTTGAACACAAATTTTGTTGCTTTAATGTCATTGTCTTTCTGCTGTGCTCGATGTGCCAATTGGAGGTCAAGTAAATATACAGTAATCAATATATATTGGAACTGGAAGTACTTTGCATTGTTCTAACTAAATATACATTGGCTACTGTAAATATTGATAGCATAAGTATTACTTTAAAAATAATTTTATTTCCAAATTTTATTTCCAAAAGTGTTCTGCCTGAACTTGTTATTTAGTAATTATGTTATTTTGTATATGTTTTTATTTTTGTCTTTAAACAACCAGAATTTGTATGTAACTTTAGAATTTTGTCATTCTGATTAAATCATTTGTACATTTCAAATCAGATTTTATGCTGAGTAAATCATAACATTTTTACCGAATACCTTTTTACTCTTACTTTAGTAATTTATTGGATGGCTACCTTTAACTTTTGCTTGCAGAAACATATGTTGAAGTAATGTTACTCTTACTTTACTACAATTGTTTTGCTACACTACCCACCTCTCTGTACAATGAAAGAGTGATATTATTGAGTGCAGTTTCTCCGATTATCATTAAAGAATTGTAATAGTTTTCAGAGAAAAGAAGATAGTGTTTTCAGTCTGTTCTTGTTGCATGCCAAAGACATACCAAAAACACTATAAATATCTTTAAAGCTTACAGAATTGGCAGAAAAGCTAAATTAAGGCAACTATATAACAGGTCAAAATGAAACTCACCTTCAACTTGGTAATTTGTTGCTTTTTGAGGAATTTCTGTCTTTTGGGGTTTGGACAAACTGCTATCGTATGATCCATGAACTTTAAACTGACAAATGGTCTGAAAAAGCGGAGGATTCATCATTAAATGAGTAGTGAATGACAACGCTGACCGGTGAGAACAACCAGGATTCAAGAAGCCAACTGAATTGTCATCTGTGCTTCCTCTATGGCACACGTACTTCACATGCGTGGTTTTTCTCTATGCCACCCCTATCTGCATTTCTCGGCAGCATCAGAATCTTCCTCACCATTACTATTGTGAGTTTCATGGGGTGAAAAGAGCCCACCTCTTTTCACCCCAGGCATGAAACTGCAAAAGTCAGCAACGTCCAAATCTCCAAAGGAAAAACACGTATGATTGATATAACATTTCTTCATACTTACTCATATAACTTAAGCGACTGTTATGACAAATACAGGACTACTTTCAGCGAAAGAACTCTCATTAATATAACAGAGAATCAGTAACAAGCAATACGATGAGGCTTTTGATCAATAATTGCTAAATTCTACTCACGGATAATTTAAGTGCGGAAGACATTCAGAGAAAACATACATTTCCAGTGAAACCATTTTCACATGCAACATAATTTTCAATTGGACCCCTTCCATAATGTGAACATTCAAAGCATGTGCCATTTTTATTGTGTAACATCATCAGCTTGTTTCTTGTGAGGGTACAAGTATGACATCTAACAGCATTCATGCAAAACCTATTTGAAGCACCACTTCCAGTTTGTAAACCTTTCCCCAGAAGAAAGGAACGTTATGAGTTTGTTGTATGCAATTCTTGCAGATCCACACAACCTCATTACTGCTACTTCAACATCAAAGAGTAAGCAACAGCAATAGCCTTTCGTAGTAACTTCCTGAATAAAGGAGCCTTTGTGTCCCTCGTGTAGGCGGAGGAACAATGGGGGCCGCGGAGGAGAAAAATACTTGATTTTGAACTCTTTATCTCATGAGCGTCTCTGAGTGTTTGGCAAGCGGGGCAGACACGGGAGACTCCGCTATCAGCTGGAGTCTGATCAGACCTCTGAAAGAGCTAAAGCTGTTGAATATTGAATATAGCTAGTTTATAACATCTTTTTTTTAGTTTACATTTATATTTAGAAACCAAATATTTGAAGTGAAGTCATCTTAATACTGGGATGGGAACCCGTCCATTACTGAACTGCTAACTTTGTCATACTTCCCAAGTAACGCCAACACCATCCACAAAATGTTTTGTCATCTTACCTCCACCAAAGAAAAGGCTTTAACAACAGCAGGACTTGCTTTGTTTTCTTAAAAAGAGTAACATCAGTGAGTAATGGTTACACATCACAAGGTCAACACCCAGTCATAGTCTGTTATTTAACATGTCTGACATTATATTTAGATATTATGTGTAATGATGTCATATCAGGAGAATGATTGTACATAAGTAGTGAGACGGCAGAAACTCAAGTGAGGGCTTAATGATTAATGATAAAAATATTATTAGAGTCAGGGGAGCTTCAGGATGTGAGGTAATGTTTAAAAATCACATTATTGGTAGAATAGATCCAGAAAGGAGAATAGGTGAGGTTGATTTCTTTAAGATAATGTTTTGGTCATTAATTCCTTATTTCCACAGTACTATAAAGGTTTGGGTTAGAATATGAGGTTATCAGCTGCATTCGAACACCCCACAAGTGTTCTGCACATTTATACGGGGAAATGCTACTCCATAGTAACCGAGACGTGGATTTTTTCCCCCATGTGCCACCTTTTTGCTCAGGAGAGGTACCTTAGACATGCATCTCTGAAGCTATTTTGTATGTTTAGGAGCAGCAATGCAGCAGCGCAAACAGAAAAAGAGGATGGTACAGGGCTGGAGGTGAGGTCTTAAAATAAATCAGTGAACACTTAATTTTAGGGTGAGGTTATGCTATTAACAGATTTGACTGTATAGGCCTAAACACATCTGCAAATCAGTTGTTAAAAATCTTTATGTATAAGAAAAGCCTCAACAGATGTTGCTTTTTTATCTTTTGTAAGTCAAACCCTGATACTGTATATTAGCATATGTAATGTCGTAATGCGATGCAGGGACATCAAGGGATTGAGGCATTTTTGACCAATAAAACATGGTAAACCATTTACGGATCTGTAAGGTTTCCAATATGTCGAAAAAACATGTCGAAAAGCAAACCTACATGCCGGGATATGAAGAAATTCAAGAACAGATGAGGGGGCAATTACTTTTTAGTGTAGAGTACGATTGGTTTGGATAGCTTTTCTTTCTTAATAAATGAAATTATTTTAAAAACTGCATTTCATATCTACTCAGGTTGTCTCTTAAATCTTTTTAAATCTATTTGATGATTTGAAACATGTAAAAATAAAAATAAAGCAAAGGAAAATTATTTACAAACAAAAGCTTTTTATCCTTTGAACCTTTAGATTTAAATAAATACAATTTTTAATATCATTTTAGACACATTTATTTTGAGAAACTAGGTTTTTTTCAGTTGCTAACAGAAACCAAAATTCCTTCAGTGTTATTTTTAAGAAGAGCTGAGAGGTGAATGAAATAACATGAGAATTATTTTCCGGGTGTTTATTAATGTAGTACTCTTTCTGCCTGATGACATCACTGTGCTAGTAAGCATGTGCTGTATCTCTGAAACTAAACCGCCCACCGGCTGTCAATGGAAAATCACCACTTCAGTTTGAAGAAGCTGCGTTTCCTGAAAACATGAAAACATTACTGTTTTTTAACAGCTACAAACTCGGGGATTCCCTCAACCCACGGCCAACAACCACGTTGTGTGGTCTGGAAAGACTTGTTGGATAACTAATCTTTTTGATCTGATCAAACCTTGTGATATACCTTTTGTGTCAGTCTCTGATGTCAGCACTTTGAGTCTGAATGAAAAAAAAAATTTAAATCACATGGTGCATTTTACCTGATGCTGTCTTTTGATGGACCCAAAGGTTATTGCTTCTATAGAACATCTTAATGACATACCACTTGACTGAAAGAAAAAATTGTAGCTGCCCTTCTCTGCTCACCTACAACAACTGGATAGGTCAAGTCAAGTCAAGTTTATTTTTATAGCGCTTTTCAGCAACAAGGCACTCAAGGCGCTGTACACAAAGAAAAACATTACAATGATACAGAAACTCAAACAGAGGCAATTAAAAAAAATAAAGAGAATAGAATGATGGATAAGAAAATGAAAGGAAAATTGGACTGAAAGCTTAACTAATAATGTTTAGATGGCCCAGTCAAAGGCCACTCTAAACAAATAAGCTTTTAATCTTGATTTAAAGCAACTTATGGTTTTGGCGTTTTTACAGTTTTCTGGGAGTTTATTCCAGATTAGTGGAGCATAAGAACTAAAAGCTGTTTCTCCATGTTTGGTTCTGGTTCTGGGTGTGCAGAGTAGATTTGAGCCAGAAGACCTGAGAGGTCTGGCTGGTTGATACACTGACAAGTCTGTAATGTATTTTGGTGCTAAGCCATTCAGTGATTTATAGACTAACAGAAGTTTATTAAAGTCTATTCTCTGAACTACAGGGAGCCAGTGTAGGGACTTTAGAACCGGGCTGATGTGCTAGGTAGATAGGTAGAAATTTGTTTCTATTATGCTGATTGCTGTTTTGTGTTCAGTTTCAATCTGAGTTGTTGTTTGACACTAACTGAAACTCGTAGCTAAGGCTTTAGCTACATGTGTGTCATGGATTCTAAACCATGTTCAAAACATCAAAACCCCTGTGACTGTTAATTAATTCCATTTATTTTCGAATAATTATTAAATAAAGGCAATAATTTCTTCACAAGATGTTACTATGGCTTACTTTTGCTGGTCCCCATGGCTGTGAGCATGATGTATGAGCTCTTATATAATATTTGACTTTGACAGATGCAGTGTCTTTCATAAAATTCAATTCAAAAATACTTTATTAATTACTTTACTTTATTAAGCAGTTCACATGTCATTTACCAATCCCATATTTTGACTGATATTGTTATTTAATGCAGCATGACACATGTATTATGCTTGGATGAGTCGCCATGATAGTAGAGCTTTTTTCCTTATAAAACACATCTGAACAGGCTTAAATAAATTGTTTAAAATAAATATAATAACATGTTCCAGAAACTGTATGATGATACATTTGCTAAAATCCTGGAAACATCTCGCTACTCCCTTTTCAGTAAGCTGGATGAAATATGTCCATAAATCATAAGAATAAACAAACGGGGCTAAACAAAATAATTGATAAGTGCAAATTCACGTTAGACTGGGCTGTCCGGAATCTGTTTGCATCATTTGAGTCACCAAGGATAGGATAAATAGGGCATGGAGACACACTAAGGGCATCCCCCACGATCATCTTCGTTATGGTAGGTGGAGACTGACGCTGAATGAGGCTTATTTCGGTTGTGATCTCCCACAGTAAATATGCGCTACAGGAGAATTATGTTTCCTGCTTGATTATTATTGCAAAATTACCTGAACCTGAATCATATTTACCTGCTTTCGGTTTTGTTTCATTTTCTTTTTGTTGCTTTATTCCATTCCTACAGGAGTTTTTAACCCTCTTAACAGAGCTGTTCATCCTCCTCTCTGTGCGCGCCTGGCTGGCGAACAGCGTCGCCGCCCCGCTCACCTACGCAGACACGGACCCGATCACCGGCAGGCCGGTGCAGTGTGACAGCTGTCCCCCGGGGACCTATCTGAGCGCTGGCTGCTCCTCCATTAGGAAGAGCGACTGTGCTGTGTGTCCAGACGGCTCCTTCACGGAGCTCTGGAACTACATCGGGAGGTGTTTGCGCTGCGGAGTCTGCGGACGGAACCAGGTGGTGAAGAAGAAATGTACCGCCGACAGCAACTGCCAGTGCGAGTGTAAACAAGGTTACTTCTACCATCAGGACTACGACATGTGCATGAGACACAGCGAGTGTCCGTCTGGCTGCGGAGTGCTTACCAAAGGTACAGTCACGTCTGGACTGTACACGTTCATAACCACTGAGCTTTTCAGTGAGAATGTTAGAAAAACACTCTTGTCTTGCAGCAAGAAGGTCCTGGGTTCAAATCCCAGCCTGCGGTCTTTATGCATGAAGTTTGCATTCTCCCCATGCATATGTAGGTTCCTACCGGGTACTCCAGCTTCCTCCCACAGTCCAAAAACATAGCTGTTAGATTATTGCTCACTCTAAATTTCTCTTGGGTATGAATGTGTGTTATTGAATTTGAATCTGTCCCTATGATTGGATTTAATGGACTATATATTTCTGAGTGAAAACTGGATCTGTTTTATAAAGTGACTTGGTGTGACATTTGTTGTATATAAATAATCCGAACTGAACTGAATTGAATTGTAAAACATCAAAGAAACAAACTGATGTCAGTATTTGCACAATCGTCATTTACATTATGCCATGCTGCCTCATAGTGGCTAATTGTTGTCACTGCACTACCTTTGTATTCTCATACAGGAACACAATGTGGGATAATGTTACAGATGTGCTGCTTTACACATGGTCTCCCTACTTATCAATTATCAGTTAGATAGATAGATAGATAGATAGATAGATAGATAGATAGATAGATAGATAGATAGATAGATAGATAGATAGATAGATAGATAGATAGATAGATAGATAGATAGATAGATAGATAGATAGATAGATAGATAGATAGATAGATAGATAGATAGATAGATAGATAGATAGATAGATAGATAGATTTATTTGATGTTTAAAAATAAACATTTGAAAAAAAAATGTGTGTATCCTCTTGCAGGTACAGCTGAGAAGGACACCGTGTGTCACATTTGCCCTGAAGGCACCTTCTCTGACATTTCCTCTGCCAATCAAAACTGCACACAGCACAAGAGTTGCAGCGATGCAGGACTGCAGTGGGTGCTGAAGGGCTCCACCTGGCATGACAGTGTGTGTGCAAATTGTGAACAGCTCAAAGGTAAAAACTGGATTTATATAGCATTATGATACACCCGTTTGGATCAACAAAAATAAAATATGAAAAATCTTTCATGTGAAATAGATGGCAGATAATGTTTTGTTAAAATTGGGATTTTCAGCATGACTCTTTATACGAAAAATGGCAAAAAAGTATAAATATCATCTATTTGCAATGGCATTAAAATGTAAGCTTGTTATCAGTGAAGCCAATTTCTTTTGTCACCACAAATCGTTGAAACAACCATTTCTTTTCAGATGGAGCTGAGTCCCTTAAAGAAATCATCCCATCTTTCTTCATTTTCCACAAGATGAACATCAAACGGCTGCGTCGTATTGTACACAGACTCTCATCTCAGGAGGATAAAAAGCCAAGAGAAGCTTTGGAGCTCAACTTCTCCGAACTACATGCACACATCAGCAATTGGGTGTCGTCTGCCACAGCGGCACAAATTCAGCAGCTTCCCGACATAGTGATCAAAGTAGGAGCAACTAGTGTTGGTGAGAAACTACAGAGCAAGCTCAACCAAATTCAGTCACATGTGGCAGAGCACTGCAATACTGACATCATGAGCAATGATATTACAGGTTAAACTCTGAAAGTATAAAAACTTGTGTTTAGTGTATCAGCATTTGTAATCTATTTGCGTATATATGCATATAATTCTTGGGGAAAAGCCAGAAAATAACCTAAAAAAGAGCAATCTGAAGAGGAGTTTAAATAAAGTTTAGAATAGATTGACATCCATCAACACTTCCCAGGATTACCTCCTGTGGAGGTTTGAAATGAGAGAAAGTGGATTTAAGAGAGTGAAGTACAAATGTTAGAGGGTGATTTTGTTTCCTTCCTAGTTTTCTGCAGGAGAGATCCTTCTGTTTTAGTCATGTACAGGTCCTTCTCAAAATATTAGCATATTGTGATAAAGTTAATTATTTTCCATAATGTCATGATGAAAATTTAACATTCATATATTTTAGATTCATTGCACACTAACTGAAATATTTCAGGTCTTTTATTGTCTTAATACGGATGATTTTGGCATACAGCTCATGAAAACCCAAAATTCCTATCTCACAAAATTAGCATATTTCATCCGACCAATAAAAGAAAATTGTTTTTAATACAAAAAACGTCAACCTTCAAATAATCATGTACAGTTATGCACTCAATACTTGGTCGGGAATCCTTTGGCAGAAATGACTGCTTCAATGCGGCGTGGCATGGAGGCAATCAGCCTGTGGCACTGCTTAGGTCTTATGGAGGCCCAGGATGCTTCGATAGCGGCCTTTAGCTCATCCAGAGTGTTGGGTCTTGAGTCTCTCAACGTTCTCTTCACAATATCCCACAGATTCTCCATGGGGTTCAGGTCAGGAGAGTTGGCAGGCCAATTGAGCACAGTGATACCATGGTCAGTAAACCATTTACCAGTGGTTTTGGCACTGTGAGCAGGTGCCAGGTCGTGCCGAAAAATGAAATCTTCATCTCCATAAAGCTTTTCAGCAGATGGAAGCATGAAGTGCTCCAAAATCTCCTGATAGCTAGCTGCATTGACCCTGCCCTTGATAAAACACAGTGGACCAACACCAGCAGCTGACACGGCACCCCAGACCATCACTGACTGTGGGTACTTGACACTGGACTTCTGGCATTTTGGCATTTCCTTCTCCCCAGTCTTCCTCCAGACTCTGGCACCTTGATTTCCGAATGACATGCAGAATTTGCTTTCATCCGAAAAAAGTACTTTGGACCACTGAGCAACAGTCCAGTGCTGCTTCTCTGTAGCCCAGGTCAGGCGCTTCTGCCGCTGTTTCTGGTTCAAAAGTGGCTTGACCTGGGGAATGCGGCACCTGTAGCCCATTTCCTGCACACACCTGTGCACGGTGGCTCTGGATGTTTCTACTCCAGACTCAGTCCACTGCTTCCGCAGGTCCCCCAAGGTCTGGAATCGGCTCTTCTCCACAATCTTCCTCAGGGTCTGGTCACCTCTTCTCGTTGTGCAGCGTTTTCTGCCACACTTTTTCCTTCCCACAGACTTCCCACTGAGGTGCCTTGATACAGCACTCTGGGAACAGCCTATTCGTTCAGAAATTTCTTTCTGTGTCTTACCCTCTTGCTTGAGGGTGTCAATAGTGGCCTTCTGGACAGCAGTCAGGTCGGCAGTCTTACCCATGATTGGGGTTTTGAGTGATGAACCAGGCTGGGAGTTTTAAAGGCCTCAGGAATCTTTTGCAGGTGTTTAGAGTTAACTCGTTGATTCAGATGATTAGGTTCATAGCTCGTTTAGAGACCCTTTTAATGATATGCTAATTTTGTGAGATAGGAATTTTGGGTTTTTATGAGCTGTATGCCAAAATCATCCATATTAAGACAATAAAAGACCTGAAATATTTCAGTTAGTGTGCAATGAATCTAAAATATATGAATGTTAAATTTTCATCATTACATTATGGAAAATAATGAACTTTATCACAATATGCTAATATTTTGAGAAGGACCTGTATTTATGGAGTTAACTGTAAACAATTCACATTTAAAGAAATTAACTTTTTAACCTGAAGCACATTGTAAAGATTGGAAGAAAGTTACAAGGATTTAAACTTCTGTTTACTAAAAAACATTTAATAGTCTTCTGTGTTTAGCTGAAAAAGGAACAATTGTTGAGAAATTGCTCAATTAGACATGAGTGTCATATCCTGCTGAGTTAACTTGCCGCTTCAAATAGGTTAGAATATGTGCTTTAAATGGCGACTATGGATAGTGGTGGCAATTTGCATTTCTCTCATATTTTTATACAACGTAGATTTCCATTTCACTCAGTATTTTGCAGTTTGGCTACCTCAATCAATGTAGTAGCAATGGCAGCAGAAAGTTTGAGCTTCACTAATTCTAGCTTCTTTTTAATTGTTAAATGCTCAATTAAATGCTTGCACCAAGTAGGCAGATTTTGTTTTTAGCTTTTGTTCTTCCTTAAAGGGAAGATTTGCTTTTTATAATGGTAGTAAAACATACCTGTTCAGTTTGAATATACCTGAGAGGTGAGAAACAAGAGCAGCAAATAAGCAATCTACAGGTTGCACAGAGAACAAGGTATTTAATGAATAAATAAAAGGTAGTTTGTGACATAGAACACAACAATCCAAAAACATTCCATGAGTCAGTCAGTCAGTCATTTTCTACCGCTTCTTCAATAGTGGGTCGCGGGAAAGCTGGTGCCTATCTCCAGCAGTTTACGGGCGAGAGGCGGGATACACCCTGGACAGGTTGCCAGTCCATCGCAGGGCAACACACAAACAAGGGCAATTCATCCAGACCAATTGAGACTATATCAGTAAACGTAAATTAAATGGACTTAAAATACTTTTCAACATTGAAATTATCCTGTTTTTACAGAAAAAAAAACTAGGTCTTTTTGATCCTTCAGGCGATCAAGAGTTGAGTTTTGTCAATTGCTATACCAATGTACAGTGTGTTTTACAGGTTCTTTTTCTGTATTTTCAAAATTTTTGCTTTTTCGAGTGCTCTGCCTGTACAGCCTTCCCCTCTGTGAAGTTATGGGTGACATTAAGTTATAAGAATGCTTGTCTTACTTTTGTCTACATTTCACCTTTTCTTTAGAACATATAGTCTTTAACTTTTCATCTTAGAATAAAATAGCTAAAAGAAGTTGTGCTTTTTTTCTTTTTCTGTATGTAAAATAAAATTCTGCATAGCTCTGACTCAAACAATAACAGCATTTCAGAGTGACTGTCCCTTTAGCAATCATGAAGTGTCAGCCTACAGTATATCTACCTCATCCTATATCGTTTGTTAAAGTTTTATTTTCTTATGTTTTTTTACAGTAGTTAAAAGTTCTGTTATAGATTAGTATGTAAAAATGATGCTAATTTATTTTTTTCTGTTTATATGAATGAGGTAAATTGTGAAGTCAGTGAAACAGTGGGGAATTTTTCTTTTTTTAGGTCAGTTATTTTTTCATTGTAAAAATAATAAATAGAATTTTGCACTTCTGATACTGGGGTTTGCTTCTTTTAGTTTTACTCAAATAATTTATATAATTGTTGCCATTGTCATATTTTAAAATACTTACCCAGCAAATGGAAAAAGGTTAAAAATGTAGCCAAAAGTAAAAGTTTGTTTATTAAAAAAAGGTTTTGAAAAAGGTTGTTTTTTTTCCCTTTCCACGCTTTTAATCACTTATTTTCTTTTATATTTATTTTACATTTACATTTAGCCTGAAACCTAGGCTACTCTAACATATGGAGGCATGTAAAGATTTTAAAACTGGGGTGATGTGCTTTTTTTCCTAGTTTTCGTGAGGACATGGGCAGTAGCACTAGTTAATGAGGGACATTAAGAAACATTTGGGACAAAACAACATCTCAGAACGAACCTGGTTTGGACAAAGCAGCAGAAAAATATTGTAAAGCTTGTCATGGATGTCAAATTGTAGCCAGACCAGATCGACCTGAACCACTGACAAGCACATCCTTACCGGACCATACCTGGCCGGACATTGCTGTAGATCTACTTGGACCTCTGACAACAAACCACTCCATTCTGGTGGTAGTGGATTATCAAAGTCAGTTCAAAGAAGTTTTAACCTCCACGTCATCAACTGTCTCAAACCAATATTCAGTAGACATGGACTACCAGTTACCTGCAAATCTAATAACAGTCCCACAGTTCCAATCGGATTCATTCAAAGACTATTGTGAAATAAATGGGATTAAATATTGAAAACAACACCCAAAATGGGCACAAGCCAATGGAGAATTGAAGCACCAGAAGGCATCTGATGAGAAGAATCAAGATCTCTCGTGCAGAAGGACTTGAACGGAAGTGAGAACTGAGAAAATACATGGCAGTATATTGCAGTATTGAGCATCCTACTATGAAGAAGTCTGGCAGAGCTCCTATTTAACCGAAAAATAAGAGGAAACTTACCAGAAATCCGTAAATTGAATACACCAGCGTTAGAGGTTTGTGACAGAGATACAGGACAAGTGGAAGGGCAAAACTGCGTGCAGATGGGCGGAGAGGAGCCTGGTTCTCAAATGTGGACACAAGCAACACAGTCCTGGTACAACAAGACAAAGTGGACAAGTTTGCAACACCATTCAGTGAAACACCACACAAACGTGTGAGTAAATCTGGAAGCCATATTGTTGCGGAATGCCCAACTGGAGTACATAACCGCATTAGTACTACATAAGTAAAGAAATATGAAACACAAAAGCCTGGTTCTGCTGGAGGTTTCTTCCTGTTAAAAGGGAGTTTTTCCTCTCCACTGTCGCTACATGCATGCTCAGTATGAGGGATTGCTGCAAAGTCATCGCCAGTGACTGTCCACTGTCGCTACATGCTCATACAGGAGGACTGAATGCTGGAAATCTCTGACTGGATGCAATCTGCATCCAGTCAGTGGATGCAGATTGTGTTTTCAATCTGGTTTCCTTAGATAGAAAAACCTTTTATCCAATTTGAATAAAAAGCTAACTCCAATTGCACTGTTCAATGGTTAGGATTAATTGGAATGTATGTACCTGACTGTTGTGAAGTGCCTTGAGACAACATGTGTTGTGAATTGGCGCTATATAAATAAAACTGAATTGAATTGAATTGAAAAGACTAAACAAGAACACCTTACGCAAGAAGAAACACCTGACAGAGAAGAAAGTGAAATAAACACCACAAGGGGGCGCTCAGGGACTGGAAATGCCGATGTTGACCAGACCCATTTTGAGTTAAAGTGACAATAATATGTATATGTTCATGGTTATATGAAGCAAAATGTTTTGCATGATGCAGTGCAGTCAGTCCTGTTCTAAGACACTTGCAGCATGTGGATATAGATACCTAAATGTTAGGAAGGTACAAAGGTGAATAAATTTGGTTCTAAGGAAAATGGTGATCTTGTATTGGATACTTGATTACATAGGACGTACAATCAGGAAGAGGTCAGGAAAAGTAGGCATGATTTGCTGTGACATTGATTTGATTCAGAGTGTCACAACTAATGAAATAGTAATAAGACAGGATAGTCTTGCTGTTGGTTCTTGAGAGTCAACCTGCTGAGTCCAACATCATAGGAATGTTCAAAACCTCAGAGGTCAGTCTCAACAATAACCAGTAAAAGTATGTTGTATTTTAGCCTTTCACAACAACAACAACACATCACATTCAATCAGGTTATTTTGCAGAAGTGGAAATGATCATTTCAGTGATACTGTGATGTTTCTGTGAAACACACTAAACACTACCTAACTACTGGTTCACCATAAGATTTGGCCCAGAGACATTAACATCCTCTACCGATCTCAGTAGGTCATGGAACGGGATCATCATTCCAGATTTTTTTTTTTCTCCTCACTGCTTCTTTTGGCTACTGTTGTGTTAATTAGTGTCCTCCCAGGGATCCTCTACCTCTGAGTTATTCCCAGCAGTTCCCTCCAACATCAATTCCTGTACTTCCGACAAAGGAATCACAAGATATATTAACAGAATATAATAACAGAAAAATAACATTCAATGTCACTTTGTGCAGTTGTAAACTATGGTGAACTAATGTTTTCTATAAAGATCTTTTTAAAAACACATTTCTATAATCACACTGTTGCAAACATTTAGCTATAATTTGTACTCATTTACCAAAGCTAAGTCCTATCGTCCACATTTTAGCAGCATAGTGAAGGTTTACTGTTTGAAAATATTAGCTTTTTCCAATCTCGTTCTCGTTCTTTCGGTCATGACCCAAAGTTCATGGCCATAAGTGAGGGTAGGAAGGTACACCGACCAGTAAATTGAGAGCTTTGCTTTTTGGCTCAGCTCTCTCTTCACCACAACGGACCGGCACAGCGCCCCCATTACTGTGGCAGCCATACCGATCCGTCTGTCGATCTCCCGCTCCATTCTTCCCTCACTCGTGAACAAGACCCCGAGATACTTAAACTCCTCCACTTGAGGCAGGAACTCCCCTCCAACCTGAAGAGGACAAGCCACCCTTTTCCGGTCGAGTACCATGGCCTCGGACTTGGAGGAGCTGATCCTCATCCCAGCCGCTTCACACTCGGCTGCGAACCGCCACAGCGCATGCTGTAGGTCTTGGCTAGAGGGGGCCAGCAGGACCACGTCATCTGCAAAAAGAAGAGACGAAATCCACTGGTCCCCAAACCCGACCCCCTCCGGCCCTTGGCTGCGTCTAGAAATCCTGTCCATAAAAGTTATGAACAGGACCGGTGACAAAGGGCAGCCCTGCCGGAGTCCAACATGCACCGGGAACAGGTCCGACTTAGTGCCGGCAATGCGGACCAAACTCCTGCTCCGCTCGTACAGGGACCGGATGGCCCCTAGTAAAGGGCCCCCGATTCCATACTCCTGGAGCACCCCCCACAGGGCATCACGAGGGACACAGTCGAATGCCTTCTCCAGGTCCACAAAACACATGTGAACCAGTTGGGCAAACTCCCATGAACCCTCGAGCACCCTGTAGAGGGTATAGAGCTGGTCCAGTGTTCCACGGCCGGGACGAAAACCACACTGCTCCTCCTGAAGCCGAGGTTCGACTATCGGTCGGACTCTCCTCTCCAATACCCTGGCGTAGGCCTTACCAGGGAGGCTGAGGAGTGTGATCCCCCTGTAGTTGGAACACACCCTCCGGTCCCCCTTCTTATGAAGGGGGACCACCACCCCAGTCTGCCAGTCCAGAGGCACTGTACCCGACCACCACGCAATGTTGAAGAGACATGTCAACCATGACAGCCCTACAACATCCAGAGACTTGAGGTACTCAGGGCAGATCTCATCCACCCCCGAAGCCTTGCCACCGCTGAGCTTTTTAACCACCTTGGTGCCTGGGTGATGAAAGAGTCCGACCCCGAGTCCCCAGCCTCTGTTTCCACCATGGAATGCGTGATGGCAGGATTGAGGAGATCCTCGAAGTACTCCTTCCACCGCCCGATAATGTCCTCAGTCAAGGTCAGCAGTCTCCCGCCCCCACTATAAACAGTGTTGGCGAAGCACTGCTTTCCCCTCCTGAGGCGACGGACGGTTTGCCAGAATCACTTCGAGGCCAACCGGTAGTCCTTCTCCATGGCCTCACCGAACTCCTCCCAGGCCTGTGTTTTTGCCTCTGCCACAGCCCGGGCCGCTGCCCGCTTGGCCTCACGGTACCCGTCAGACGCCTCAGGAGTCCCACAAGCCAACCACAGCCGATAGGACTCCTTCTTCAGCTTAACAGCATCCCTTACTGCCGGTGTCCACCACCGGGTTCTGGGATTGCCGCCGCGACAGGCACCGCAGACCTTACGGCCACAGCTACGGGCAGCAGCATCGACAATAGATGCGGAGAACATGGTCCACTCGGATTCTATGTCTCCAACATCCCCCGGGGTCTGGTCGAAGCTCTCCCAGAGGTGGGAGTTGAATACATCCCTGGCCGAGGGCTCCGCCAGGCGTTCCCAGCAGACCCTCACTATGCGCTTGGGCCTGCCAAGTCTGTCCGGCTTTCTCCTCCTCCAGTGGATCCAACTCACCACCAGGTGGTGATCAGTGGACAGCTCAGCCCCTCTCTTTACCCGAGTGTCCAAAACATGCGGCCGAAGGTCTGATGATACGACAACAAAGTCGATCATCGACCTCCTGCCTAGGGTGTCCTGGTGCCAAGTGCACTGATGGACACCCTAATGTTTGAACATGGTGTTCATTATGGACAATCCGTGACTAGCACAGAAGTCCAATAACAAAACACCACTCGGATTCAGATCGGGGAGGCCATTCCTACCGATCACGCCTCTCCAGGTGTCACTGTCATTTCCCACGTGGGCGTTGAAGTCCCCCAGCAGAATAATGGAGTCCCCGGGAGGGGCACTATCCAGCACCCCCGACAGAGACGCCAAGAAGGCAGGGTACTCCGCACTGCCACTCGGCCCGTAGGCTGAAATGATAGTCAGAGACCTCTCCCCAACCCGAAGGCGCAGGGATACGACCCTCTCAACCACTGGGGTAAACCCCAACACGAGACGGCTGAGCTGGGGGGCAACAAGCAAACCCACACCAGCCTGCCGCCTCTCCCCGTGGGCCACTCCAGAGTAGAACAGAGTCCAACCCCTCTCAAGGAGATGGGTTCCAGAGCCCACGCTGTGCGTGGAGGCAAGCCCGACTATTTCTAGTCGATATCTCTCGACCTCCCGCACAAGCTCAGGCTCCTTCCCCACCAGCGAGGTGACATTCCACGTCCCTAGAGCCAGCCTAAGCATCCGGGGATCGGGCCGCTGAGGTCTCCACCTTCGTCCGCCACCCAATCCTCTTTGCACCGGTCCCTCACGGTTCCCCCTGCAGGTGGTGGGCCCACTGGGGGATGGCCTCGCGTCTCTCATTCGGGCTTGGCCCGGCCGGGTCCCGCGAGGATCAACCCGGCCACCAGGAGCTCTCCGACGAGTCCCGACCCCAGGCCTGGCTCCAGGGTGGGACCCCGGCTCCGCCGTACCGGGCGACGTCACGTACCTCGATATTTTTTCCTTCATGAGGGATTCTTGAACCACTCTTTGTCTGACCCATCACCTAGAGCCTGTTTGCCATGGGAGACCCTACCAGGGGCATTTAGGCCCCAGACAACATAGCCTCTAGGATCATTTGAGCACTCAAACCCCTCCACCACGTTAAGGTGATGGTTCAAGGAGGGGTTTGTATTGATGAGAACATTATCGAAATGTTAATTTGTTCTATAATTCATTAAAAAAATTTTAAATAATTGTCAAAGGGATATACATTTAGAAAAAAAGTATGAAAAGTAGTTTTCCTTTACATTTTAACAAACATTGCATTCCAATAATCAGTGGAAATGTCTTTAATGTCGCCACTGGTATTTATAACTATTCATCTGTTCCTGTTCAGAAGTCCTGTTAAAAGGCCTCTTTGCCATCACCCTCATCTTTAGCTCCCTCCACAGATTCTCTATCAGATTTAAGACAGGACTCTGACTGGGCCAATCCAAAAACATACTTCCAGCCAGTAGAATGGTGTTGCTCAAAGTAAAATATTCTTTTAAATTTAAATCTGCAAGAGATATTAATCATTTGTGTTAACATGCAGAGAATATATTTCAATACTCCAGTTTTTATTATTATTATTGTTATAGCTTTCAGCTAATGTACACTAGTAGTTCAGTTTCTCAAAAAGTTACAATATTACATAAGACAAACAAAAAAATGGCTTAGAGATACAATGTTATGATGTTATGGCATATCCAAGCATTTAAATCAAAAGTTGAGTGAAAGGCAAAATTATGGCCAAAAATGATGGATCACAGCCTTGAGTTAATGGTGAAACAAAGCTGATTCAAGATTTTGGGGGAAAGGAAGAGAGGCTCACAGCTGGAGCCGCAGGGAGTCTTTTCCAGAACTCGCTGGAGCATGTAAACAGAGAACAGGAGCTTAGATTCCAGGACAGTTACAGAGTGATCAGATCAGATCAGATCAGATCAAGCATGACAAGAAACTTGATCAGGCTCAGGAAAAGCAGAGAACTATGGCAAGCCAACTGTACCACAAAATGCCACTTTTACCACGTGTCTGGTTGAAAGGTCACGCAAAAAACATCGTTTTTTAAGTCAGGACGCCATAACATATGGTGAAAATCCCACCAAAATACTGTTTAATGCAGTGTTTTAAGATACATGCGGAACTCTTAAAAACATTTTCTTGGCCATGGTTGAGTTTGGAGTGTGACTGTTTGAGGTTGTGGACAGGTGTCTTTTATACAGATAACGAGTTCAAACAGGTGCCATTAATACAGGTAACGAGTGGAGGACAGAGGAGCCTCTTAAAGAAGAAGTTACAGGTCTGTGAGAGCCACATCTTTGTGGGTGACCAAATACTTATTTTCCACTATAACTTACAAATAAATTATTTAAAAATCCTACAATGTGATTTCCTGGATTTTGTTTTTGTTTTTCTCATTTTGTCTCTTGTAGTTGAAGTGTACCTATGAAATAAACACTGGCAAATAAAAAAAAGGCAAAACAAAAAAACTTCATATTTCTAAAGTTGTTCATAGAAAAATAACACAACATACATTTCTTTTCCTGTATTTAACCAGATTAAAACCACCAAAAACAGGCCTACATAATGTACAAGTGAGGGAATAAATGTGTAGATGAAAAGATGTATGCACTGTATTATTGTATCTGCACTTTGAGAGACATGTATGAGTAACTATAAAGAGCCCCTGGATAATTATTTAGGGCTCTGACACACAGAAGGAACAAGTGTATGCCTTTTTGGGCAGTCTTGCTTTGATTGAAAATATGTAACATAAAAATTCCAGTAATGAGATAGGGAAATTTGTCATTTTATTAAGAAAAAATATAAAAAATAGTTGTGTTATTGAACACCAGATAGCTGTATTGATCATTTTATTAGGACCTTTTCTGAGTTGTATAAAAAACAAAATAATCAGATAGAAAATTTCTATTTTAGGGTCCTTATTCAGTTCTTAATACAGGTCCTTCTCAAAATATTAGCATATTGTGATAAAGTTCATTATTTTTCATAATGTAATGATGAAAATTTAACATTCATATATTTTAGATTCATTGCACACTAACTGAAATATTTCAGGTCTTTTATTGTCTTAATACGGATGATTTTGGCATACAGCTCATGAAAACCCAAAATTCCTATCTCACAAAATTAGCATATTTCATCCGACCAATAAAAGAAAAGTGTTTTTAATACAAAAAACGTCAACCTTCAAATAATCATGTACAGTTATGCACTCAATACTTGGTCAGGAATCCTTTTGCAGAAATGACTGCTTCATTGCGGCGTGGCATGGAGGCAATCAGTCTGTGGCACTGCTGAGGTCTTATGGAGGCCCAGGATGCTTCGATAGCGGCCTTTAGCTCATCCAGAGTGTTGGGTCTTGAGTCTCTCAACGTTCTCTTCACAATTCCAACAGATTCTCTATGGGGTTCAGGTCAGGAGAGTTGGCAGGCCAATTGAGCACAGTGATACCATGGTCAGTAAACCATTTACCAGTGGTTTTGGCACTGTGAGCAGGTGCCAGGTCGTGCTGAAAAATGAAATCTTCATCTCCATAAAGTGTTTCAGCAAATGGAAGCATGAAGTGCTCCAAAATCTCCTGATAGCTAGCTGCATTGACCCTGCCCTTGATAAAACACAGTGGACCAACACCAGCAGCTGACACGGCACCCCAGACCATCACTGACTGTGGGTACTTGACACTGGACTTCTGGCATTTTGGCATTTCCTTCTCCCCAGTCTTCCTCCAGACTCTGGCACCTTGATTTCCGAATGACATGCAGAATTTGCTTTCATCCGAAAAAAGTACTTTGGACCACTGAGCAACAGTCCAGTGCTGCTTCTCTGTAGCCCAGGTCAGGCGCTTCTGCCGCTGTTTCTGGTTCAAAAGTGGCTTGACCTGGAGAATGCGGCACCTGTAGCCCATTTCCTGCACACACCTGGGCTCTGGATGTTTCTACTCCAGACTGAGTCCACTGCTTCCGCAGGTCCCCCAAGGTCTGGAATCAGCCCTTCTCCACAATCTTCCTCAGGGTCCGGTCACCTCTTCTCGTTGTGCAGCGTTTTCTGCCACACTTTTTCCTTCCCACAGACTTCCCACTGAGGGGCCTTGATACAGCACTCTGGGAACAGCCTATTCGTTCAGAAACGTCTTTCTGTGTCTTACCCTCTTGCTTGAGGGTGTCAATAGTGGCCTTCTGGACAGCAGTCAGGAATGCAGTCTTACCCATGATTGGGGTTTTGAGTGATGAACCAGGCTGGGAGTTTTAAAGGCCTCAGGAAACTTTTGCAGGTGTTTAGAGTTAACTCGTTGATTCAGATGATTAGGTTCATAGCTCGTTTAGAGACCCTTTTAATGATATGCTAATTTTGTGAGATAGGAATTTTGGGTTTTCATGAGCTGTATGCCAAAATCATCCGTATTAAGACAATAAAAGACTTGAAATATTTCAGTTATTGTGCAATGAATCTAAAATATATGAATGTTAAATTTTCATCATGACATTATGGAAAATAATGAACTTTATCACAATATGCTAATATTTTGAGAAGGACCTGTACATGCCAACTCATAGATTAAGAAGCTTTCTAGTAATTGTTCATCATAGCATATAAGATTTACTTTCCTGTATTTAATAAAACAACCATCAAATGTCTAGATAGCGTTAATGTAGACTAGCTCCCGTGCGTGAAAGAGAAACGTATTACAGCTACGACTCGGATTTCAAAATTGCATGTCGGTCTTCATTTAATTCAGACTCATTAAAATTAATATTGAGATGATTACAGAAGCAAACATTGACACTGAGTGCTGCAGAATATGTGAAATCCATCAGAAAAAAAGAACATCATATCTCTTTTCAGCACAGTTGATGGGTGTTGGTTGGATTTTCGCCGTATTTAAGGTTTTCTGACTTATAAAACGGCGCTTTTTGCGTGACCTTTTAACCAGAGGCGTGGTAAAAGTGGCGTTTTGTGGCAAAGTTAGCTTGCCATAGAGAACTCAGGAACACAGTCAGGTTATCACGCTGGCAGAGACAACCGGATGACGCCTCCCTCCAGGGTCTACTCAATGAGAAACACCTGCTGCCAGTTCCAACTTCCAGGCAGAGAGGAACGCAGAAAAAAACCTGCACTTATCCACAAAAGGATGACAGAAATGGGATTTCCCCTGTTCAGGAAGATCGACGCGACCAAATAAATAGAGCTGCGAAGCAAAGAGAACATCATCTTCCTCACTGACTTGTCCTACATTATCTTCATTATGGTAGGTGGAGGTAGTGGATCAAAGATGGGTTGTGCTCGCTCACAGAAAACAAGTGTTTTATAAAGGCACATTTTTATTTTGGAATATTATAATCTAAAATGACCAAAACTCTGTCCTATTCAACTTGCTTTTGGAGAAATTGTTAAAGTTAATGAAGATGTAATTTTTTGTGCTTGTTGTCGTTTCGTTTCCTTCTTCCAGGACCTTCTACCGCTCTTAACAGAACTGTTCATCCTCCTCTCTGTGCGAGCCTCGCCGGCGAACAGCGTCGCCGCCCCGCTCACCTACGCAGACACGGACCCGATCACCGGCAGGCCGGTGCAGTGTGACAGCTGTCCCCCGGGGACCTATCTGAGCGCTGGCTGCTCCTCCATTAGGAAGAGCGACTGTGCTGTGTGTCCAGACGGCTCCTTCACGGAGCTCTGGAACTACATCGGGAGGTGTTTGCGCTGCGGAGTCTGCGGACGGAACCAGGTGGTGAAGAAGAAATGCACCGCCGACAGCGACTGCCAGTGCGAGTGTAAACAAGGTTACTTCTACCATCAGGACTACGACATGTGCATGAGACACAGCGAGTGCCCGTCTGGCTGCGGAGTGCTTACCAAAGGTACAGTCACTTTAAACGTTTAGTGCGTCATTTCACATTTACATTAGTTTAACTCGACAGCATTTGTGTTTCAACTGCAGGTACACTCGAGAAAGACACCGTGTGCAGTATCTGCCCGAATGGCACCTTCTCTGACATTTACTCCACTGATCATAAATGCTCACAGCACAAGAGCTGCAGCGATGCAGGGCTGCAGTTGGTGCTTAAGGGCTCAACCTGGCATGACAACGTGTGTGCAAACTGCATAGAGCTCAAAGGTAAGAGGCTCTTTCAAGCCAGAAACTGGCAGGTTAGAGTAGATCAGTCATGTGTTGGAGCACATGACAGTTACTTTATCTGTCAGCCCTACGTATCAATGTCAGTCGGTGGCCCTGGCCAAGAAGACTTGCTGTGCATTTTAACCAATCAGATGCTAGAGTCTAATTAATGAGCCAAACAGTTTCTGTCATTTCATACTGCACTGCAGCTTAGAAACATACGAATTACAAATGAATACCTAAATAATCAAATACTTTTGCAGATCACAAATTGAAACTTTATCAAAAGTTTGTCTTTAATTTGTCTTAAATATTTTTAAAGCTGATCACATGTTTAATTAGTTAAGATAAAGTTAAAGACTTAAGAATACATTTATTTGTTTTATTTCTTTTGTTTTATATTATGGCATATTTTAATGAAGATGTAAATATCATTACATTATATCTTTTTAGTGGTCTGTGCTTCATTTGGCCCTCTATATTTGGACACCAAGTCACCAATATATCCAAAATACTTCTGCTTGTCAGTTACTGAAACTTATTTAAATCATTACCAAGCACTGATTTATGACTGCTGAATATCTTGTTTCACTTACTACTTCCTGAACGACCTGTGAGTGCTTTGGAATGGAACATAATGTCCTGTCTGCCTGTCTCCTCTCTGCAGATGGAGCCACATATCTCAAAGAAATCATCCCGGCCTTTTTCATTCATCATAAAATAAAACTCAAACGGCTGCGTCGAATAGTGCTCAAGCTTCCATCTCAAGATGTCAGAGAGCAGGAAGGAACTTTTGAGCTCAGCTTCTCACAACTTCACTCACGCATCAGCAGCTTGGTTTCATCTGCCACTCCGATGCAGATTCGGCAGCTTCCAGTGGTTCTGATTAAAATGAGGGCCTCCCATGCAGGGGAAAAACTGCGAAACAAGCTGAACAGAATTGACAAAAATCTATCAAAGCAGTGTAATTTAGGGAGTGTTAGCAAGGTAGACTTAAATTCAGCTTTGGCTTAAGGGGTAAAAAATATCTTTGTCTTGTACTAGACAGGTAAAATATTTCACTGGCTAATTTATAATAAGACTAATAGAAATATTGTTTTTGTTATTTTATCATGCTGCCTTACTTCTGTAAAGAATTTAATTTTTAAAGCAAGCAAAGTATTGGATGTTTCATGGTTATTCCTATAAAGGTCCGGGGACTTTAATGAGTTATGTTTTAATGTAATTTCTAGAGTTAAAAGTTTGCACCAAGGTTATCGGAGAGGTCATGTAAGTAAGCTGGACACTAACCTATAATCATTGAAAAGTGTCAGCTTGCATTTATCTACCTCCCGTGCTTGAGAGATTTTGCACCTGTCACTTTTTCTTACTGCAAAAGTATTACCGTGTTATAGCTCACTGTGTCAAGAGATATATTTATTTATTTGAAGAAAGTTTAGTCCAAACAAGATAGCATGAAGAGCTTTATAGTTTTTAGTATACAGCTGTGCTTTGAAAATGTAATCATGCACATTAAACACAGAGCATGTTTAATCAGTAGTAACCATGTTTTCACTATACATGGTTATGAAAAAATAAAATTCCTCAAAACTACGAATTTTGTTGGTCTACAATTAATCATGAATGATCCAACTACATCTTTAATTCATATTTCCACATGTGCACCAAATTTGGATTTCAGAGAGATTGTGCAATCATGCACAAGTCAAAGATTTGTTCCATGTTCTTAAGTATTCACAACTAGAAGGTAAAATTGGAATGGGCTAGCAACAGATATGGTGCACCAGGTTACCCCACAAATATACATTGGTTGCCCATTCACCTTAAGAAGTAACTGAAACACTGAGCTAACCCATCAATATTGAAACATGTATCTTAATATACTCACTAGGATACAATGCTATGCAAGGGTGTTAATATCAACTGAAATTTTGTACAAAATGTTATGTCACAACGAGAAGTTCCATTGTATTTTTATTAAGATTTTATGTGACAGATCAGCACAAGGTATTACATAATTTTAAAGTGGAAGGACAAGAATAAATGGTCCACTCACCCAAGAAAAGCACCTTGTTTCTACAACCACCTTTCACTTTTTTTTTTTGAAAGTTTAGCACAGTATCTTACGTACAAGTCTGGGTTCTATTTCACACAAGATTTTACATACTGGAAGGTCAGCAACATTTACACCAGAAGCCTGTTGAATATTACTAGCTGATAACAGGCGTAGACAGGCTATCTGGTGTACCAGGCAATGCCCCGGGGCAGATGCACATTTTTGACTGGCCCGAGGCTATAAAAAAGTATTTAGAAATAAATGTAATTAATTTATTATTAATAAAATAATGTATTAATTAAATTAAAGTATAAATAAAAGTGTTTATGAATACATTTCATTGACCTCAACAGTATATGAGACAATTCAAATTTCTTTTTAAATCTCTTAGCCACTTTAGCTGGCCAGAGTTGGAGAGGTCACTTCATGTTTCCCTGTAGAAATGGATAATAAACCACAAAATTGCATTGGTATCCACACTCTCTGTCATAATGATGCTGGAGATAGTTGCAAAAGGATACCAAGATGGCTCACTGTGGTACAAAGTTGTGCTAACAGCTCAATTATTCCTTCGGAAAGTTGAGCTCATCTTACCACTCTCCAATTACCTGCACATCTGAGGAATGGACTTCCTCTCAGCAGGAAGGTCACCACAATATAATATTCACTGAAAAAGAAAGGAGATTTCTGACTGTCAATGATGCAGATAACTGTTTTGCCCAAAGGGCAAATGAAAAGCTAGAGGAGCAGGAAGAACTAGCTTTGGAAGTAGAGGCTGAACTCCCCCAGGGTGAAGTAGACTCCTCTTAAACTAGAACAGTTGAAGAACCAGATGATCAGGAAGACATAGACACAATGAGCAAATGATGAGCACATGTTTTTTTTTTTTTTTTCATTGTGAGTTTACTAAATCACCCTTATTCTAATTCTAGAACAGGCCGTATCAGATGAATCTAGCATTTTGACCTTACCTTTGTCTCCCTCAGAGCTCCAAGGTCAATGCAGCCTTTTGTGTCTGCAGCTATTATCTTTCTGTTCACCCAAACATTTTTAAAACTATATCTTATCTGATCCCTGCTCTCTTTCTTTTCTTTTCTTCTCTCTCTTTCTGTTTTTCATACTGTAAGGTGCCACTTTGAGGAGCTCCTTATTCAACATGGATGTATTGTCTTACTGTAAGCCTAAATTGTCAGAAATTGTGGAATGGAGTCAGACCAGAATGCAGGGAGAGACTTGGGAGCTGCATGATAGGTTGTGATGTGGTTTATTCACAGACTTGAAAGTGCAGGTTATCTCAGGCCAGGAGTTCAGGTCCAAAACAAAGACGTGTAAACTTAGAACAACAAAACTGAACAGGAACTAAGCAGGCTGGAACTCAGGAACATAGCTGGTTTCTGGCTGAAGCCTAACAGGAGGACAGAAAGAAAAACGTGGCGACAGGGAACAAGGAAAACCAGCTAGCTTATATACAGGGAGGTGAATGGTGAAACAAAGAGAATGAGAGAGGCAGGGTAATCAGATGATTGCTGGCAGATGTGAAGACCAGATGTAGGGAACTGAGGGAATAAGTTTCTATGGAAACGAGAGCTGGGAAACGCAGAGACAGGAAGGGAAACTAAACTAGAGACAATTCTAAAGTAAACAAACAGAAATACTGAATAACAGAATATAACTGACTGCCAGACAGGAACTGAAACATGAGCGACTAACCAGAGAACTATATTATAATAACTAATCCCGGGAGAAAATAAGTAACATTAAGCATGAGAGAAAAGGAACTAATAAAACTAAGGAGAGAACTACTGGGAAACCAAATACAAGAACCTAAGCACAAATGAACATAACTACTAAACAGAAAGCATGCAAGAACGACCTAACTAGAAAAGTAAACAAACATAAAATCCAAACTGGCAGATCCTGACACGAATATCTTGTTTGTATTTGTATAAACACCATATTTCATTCAACGCTGAACCACTTTCACTCTGAGATGGGAACTGTGGGACTGTGGCCATCTCTTTCAAGTCTCTATGGGCAGTGAAAGCGTATACATTTTTTAAAACTGGTTACTCTCTTCCATGTAGGGTACTGTGCTTTATTTGAAATTTTTAAGCAACACAATGTGCGCATATATCCTCTGGTATGTCGTGTGTCTCAGCATATTGCATAACTAATCTTGGTGGGCCGCCATGACCGAATAATGCTAGGGCCAATTTGTGGTCCCAGCCCAGCCCTGGCTGATAATTTGAACCAAACTGACCTCCAAACTGTTTCTTTAGCAACCACTTAATTAGTGAGGCTATAGAGACTTGAACATTTATTTTATACT
Source organism: Girardinichthys multiradiatus (assembly GCF_021462225.1). Lineage (NCBI taxonomy): Eukaryota > Metazoa > Chordata > Actinopteri > Cyprinodontiformes > Goodeidae > Girardinichthys > Girardinichthys multiradiatus. Next base: position 32,806,505 of record NC_061806.1, on the reverse strand, counting down.
TTGCATCACTTACAATGCTTTGCAAAAATGTGTGTTGTATCACATACACAAAGGCATCATGGCTCTCTATTCACCTAAAAAAGCAATAAAGACATGGTTTGAGCTAACCTTAAATACAATATGTGGTGTACTGTGAACAACATCACATCAAAATCATATCATACTCTTCATGTCTTATAAGTGTCGTGAATTCAACAATATCATTGCAAACAATATACATTACTATCCGCTAGTTCTGATGGATGTAGCTAATGTATGTGCACTGAAACGGAGAACATCAAATCATTTCCAAAGATATCTGAGTGAATGTAGCATTATTTTGATTAACTACTTTAAAAATAAATCTAAATAGAAATTAAGTGTTTTATTTTTAAATGCATTCATTTGCTTATACATATGCTAAACCTCTTTGCATCCTCACTGACCTTTATGTCTTTTCATTTCCTTCTTTTTACCAGTGACTCAGAAACTGACCTAACAAAAGTGGTCTCAAGAGTGTCTCGACTTCTAAAATGCAGCTGAGTTTTAAAAACATTCAAGTGTCTATCCTTTGTATCCGTGTTTTGGCTTACATTAGGTAAAAAAAAAAGAATAAAATGCCCATTGTACTTTGCAAATTTATTCACAAGAAATAGATGCATTCCTTAAATGGTGCCCAAAAGGAGTCAAGTAGGTTGCATGTTGCACAAAGCATCAAGTGAATATTGCAACAGTGTCACGGTCATTTGTTAAATGTCAGTTCCACAGCTCGTTTTGAATCTTGCATGTCTGTTGGAAGAAACTCAGACTTGAAAAGGAGAGAAAAATTGCAGAAGCAAACTGGGAACTGAAATAAGACATGTTGGCGGTGCACAGAACAGTTTTTTATTAGGTATTGTTTTCCTTTGCAGATGCAGCTGTCCATCATTGTTTTATATTTAAAAAATTGGAGAAGGGAAAGAGACAAGACTAAATCACTTCCATGGCATTTGGATTTTTTAGGGTTTTTGTTTAGATGATTATAATTTTGTTTCATTAAAATTGAAAACTAATTTTGCAGTTAACCAAACAGTTTGTTTAAAAACCTGAAATTCCTAAATGGTTAAATTTATGTTTTACACAAGACAACAACTGACATTAAGGCAGTGTTGCAGTACTAAAGATCAGGCATTTTCAAAGTCTTGGTCTTATCCTGGCCGCGATTAAATTTTTTTTCGGCCTGGTATCCGTCTCAGACTCTTGGCAGCATTATATTAAAAATTTGAACGCTGGCACATGTGCTGCGATGTGCTGAGTATGAGAAGATGATAAGGATGAGAAAAACAAGAGAAACATATTACAGTGCAAAATGAGGCTTTTTTTTGTGTGTGTGAACAACATGCAGAAAGAAAAAATGCTAAGTGAGTTAAGTCCACCTGTCACCTCCGCTCACTCTGACTGCAGCTAATGCTAAGTCAGCTAATGATTGTGCTCCTCCGAGTTCTCTGGTTGGCCTGTAACTGGTTACCAGAATGCATATTTTTTGGACGGGGGCATGTAGTTAGGATCTGCTTATGTACAAGTCTGGGTTCATCTAAATGTTGTGGCAGTGCGCCTAACTGAAAAAGTAAGGAATGATCGTGCCACAAGTTAGTCTTGAGTCCTGTCATAATGTAGGTTAGCTTGCTAATGAGATCCAACAAGTAGATTTTCCCAAAAACCTTTGCAGCAACATCCACAATATTATGATTGCAGCAATGGTCTTGAAAATGGTCTTGCACTGGTATGGTCATAGTCTGACTTGGCCTTAGATTAAATGGTCTTGATTAATTCAATTTAACACTACATGAAGGGTGTTTTTTTGTTTGAAATGCAACAGGAGTTAAACATTAAATTTTGCTACATATTTGTATGAACTGGCTACATTTATGTGTATCTGCTTTCAACAAAACAAAAATGCATTTGACATTTAATTACTTTTGACAGAAATCCCCTCAAAGCATATTTAAAACCATATGATACTATCAGAGCAGCCAGCTAGAGAGAGCAGGAAATTACTAATTTCAGTCAACTTTTCATGACCTTGTGCTCCATCATTTTACTGGTGATGCATGTCTTGAAGAAGCCAAAAATAATTGTTGGTATGAGACTTACTGAATGCAAAGGCAAAGCCCACCTTTTCACATTTTATTTTTCTTAAATTATATAAAAGGCATGTATAATGTGTTTTTTACAAATATGGGGTTTGTATTCCTGTATCACATATGTATCTAGAAAGTTACAGAAAGTGTATGGTTGTAGCGTAAAAAAATGCTTGGCACAGTACTGTCTGCTCTGTATTACTTACCATTTTAACATTTAACATTTTATCTTATCTTACGGTCTTATACCTTCTCAGCGCTCTGTAACCTTCATCCTAACTATTGTTTGGACAGCCAAGCTAAGCTACGATCATTCATGGAGGGGTCTTCTGCAGTGAACTGCTTCTCCCTGCACACAGAGAGGTCCGCCACTCTCAGTTCTAAGGTGGAAATTACTAAAACACCTTTGTCCCCAGTAGAAAACTTTGCTATAATTAAAAGTGTTTATTTAATTAGCAAGACCTTTTAAATTTTTATAGTTCACGTTCAAGATGAGATGATTGTTTCCACACCATGCCACAAAACGATCCACCAGCTCCCTGTACTCAGCTTCTTGTTCATCTCTGATCCACCGAACAACTGCTGACTCATCTGAGTATTTCTGCAGATGACAGGAGTCTGTCTTTTACTGGTATGAGGTGTACACAGTGAAGAGGAATGGTGAGAGTACAGTCCCCTGTGGGGATGATGTTATCTACACAGAGGTTTATATAGCCAGTCATGGCATTGATGTCCTCTCTATGTGGCTGGCACAGTGCGTCCCAGTCTGTAGCTTCAAAGCAACTTCGCAGGGCTTCTTCAGCCTCCTGTGACCATTTTCTCACAGTCCTCTTTAATACAGGTTGCCTCTGAACAAGGGGCTTGTATTTCGAGCAGAGAAAAACAAGATTGTGATCTGATTTGCCTACAGGAGGTCTTGCTTTAGAGATGTGTGAGTCCTTGACATTTGCATAAAACAAATCCAATATTTTGTTTTCTCTGGTTGTCATGATTTGTGGGTGTTTTGGGGTTCTTATTATTATTATTCTTGATACGTTTTGAATCTTGCTTCTGTTATTTTCCTGGTCATGTTTTAGTTTTTGTCTTCTAGTTCATGTCTTGCAAAGTTAGCTTTTTGGATTTTGTTTCTGGTGATGCTTTAATTTCATGGTTTACTAGTTGTGTTTCTGTTAGTTTGTATTCAAGAATCTCTTTTCTGCTCCAGCCACGTTTTGTTTTCTCCTGTCTGTTTTCAATCATCTTCGTTCGGTTCACCTGCACCTAGCATTCAGTCTCCTCCTTTCACCTGGTTCTTGCTCCATATACACAGCTGTTCTGTTCATTCCTTGTGGAAACATTTCAGATCATGCCAACCTGGTTAAGGATCATGCCATGCCTGTCTTGTTACTGTTTTGTTCCTGCCTCCTCTTATGAGTGAGTTTGTGTTTTTCTAAAGATTAAAATCTTCTACTTACCATTATGCTGCCTGCTCATCTGCATTCCGGGGTCCTCCATTACACAAGTCCTGACACTGGTAGAGCAGCTGACAAACTGTTGAAATGTTGGAAGTGTAGCAGAGAGTGAAGCATTGTTAAAATCACCAGATATTGCCAGAAACGTATTGGGGGGTTGTGCCTGTAGCTTAGCAACACCTGTCAGTCCACTTCCTTTGCATTTGCCTCTCCTCTTTAAATCTGTCTGCTCCTATGGTCAGAAAGCCTGGCAGAGAGATGCTGGAGTCAGGGATATGATCCTGCAAACATGTATCAGTGAAACACATGATACTGCATTCCCGATACACTGGCTGGGTCCTTTGTGGGGCTTGGAGTTCATCCAACTTGTTTCCCAACGATTGCACATTGCCCATAATAATCAATGGAAGAGATGGTTTGAACTTCCTCCATCTTTTTCTGCTCTTTGCACCTGCTCTGCATCCATGGCACCTCCTTTTCAACTCATCAGGGATCTGGGGTTAGTTGAAGTATTATTTGAGTTTTTGAGAAATTAATCAGCAGCTCCCGGTTGTAAAAAACAACCATGTTGCTATGGTGGAGCTCTGGTGATCTGTGCGGAGCCACTGAAGCTCAGCAGATAAGGGCAGTGCATCATTGCACCCATCACAGACAGGAACAGAAACAACAGGAGGCAGTTTGTCATCGAAGCCTTCCAGAACAGGAACAGGGAGTGGCTCGTTCTGGTGCTCCTCCTGAACAGGAACCAGCGGGGAACAATGGCAACGAAGGGGCTTAAATATAAACAGAACATATGGGGGAACCAAAAAACAACGAGACCAGGTAATTAGGAGAAACATGGAACAGGTGGGGCTACGCTGCGGAACACAGAGGTAAACAAAAGACCAAGCCAGGTTATATAACAAAAACACAACACAGACATAAGGTAGGCATGTCAGAGTGAGCCATATCTTGTTCTTGTTGCTGGAAACACACACACAAAGAAAATTTTGACAAACATAATCAACCAAAAAACTTAGGATATTGTTAGCTGTTTCTTCATTTTTCGCAGTAAAAACACCAAAGCATTCATCGTCATCCTAAACCCTGTGGATTCAGAATGGGATTTCCATCAACAGTTTGTGAAGGCAAACAATTGCACATTAGCTTGTAAACATATATTGATAAAAATTAATGCCTGATTTCTTAAAGAGCATTAATGTGTATTAGTTTTTCATGCTACTTCATCATAGGGATGGTTCTCTTTTGCTGCAACAGGTGTATTGCTATTTTACAACAACAGGATTACCACAAAGGGATTTAAATTGCAACATCAATGCCACTGAGATGTAACTTTAATTTCTAATACCTGTGGTGCAAAAGAAAATACCGAAGGCAGGTTTCTGTCACTATTTATAGGAGCCACTGCTTAACACAATAGGAAATTTGCTTGTTTAGATTCATTCAGTGACTGAGTCATAGTTCAGAACTGACAAAGGACAAGACTGAGTTTCTAACTAAGGATATCTGTTTCGAAACTCTCCAGCCACTTTATCAGGTACACCTTTTAAATTGATTGTTAATACAAAAAGTGAGTCTGCAATTCAATGAATTACTTTAACTACATACAGTGAACACAAATTGTTCAACCCGAGCATCAGAATAGGGAAGAAAGGGGATTAAAGTTACTTTTAATGTGGCATGCTGATATATATCAATGCTTCAGGCTGGTGGTGGTGTACTGGTGGGGATGACATTTCCTTGTTACATCCTGGGTCCCTTAGTACCAGCTGAGCATTGTGCCTCAACCTAACTGAGTAGCATTGTTGACCACGTCCACCTGTTTATGACCAGAGTGTTCTCATCTTCTGATGACTATTTCCAGCAACAAAATCCAACATATCACAAATATGAAATAATTTCAACCTGGCTTGATGAACATGATAAGGAGTTAACAGAACAGATCAATAACTTCCACAGTGCCTAAAACTTAATTCCAATAGAGCACCTTTTGAATGTGGTGGAACGAGATACTGGCATCATGGCTGTGTGGCTGAAAAATGTGCAGCAACTCTGTGATGCCACAATTGTCTATACAGAACAAAATCTGAGGACTGTTTAGGAGACCTGTTAGAATGGTCCATAGTGCAGACCAACCAGATGTTTATTCACCGACATTTAAGACAAGGCACCCACTCTGTTCAACAGGTCACATGTAGTCTCAGCAGCAGCTCACAACGATGTTAGCAGGCAGCCTTTTATAGTTTACTACACCCACTAATTAACAGACCCACCATGAAACGAGGTAACCAGAACATACATACATTAACAAACATACACTAACAAACATATTTTACCCTGAAGCCCACACTGCGCAAATGCACCCCCACCAACCAAGTGCACCCCTATGAAAAGAAGACCCATAACCTCCAGGAACCATTGACAGGGACATAGCCGACACCCTTATACCAGCCAATAGCAGCTCTGTGAGAAAACTCACACCGAAGCCCACAAAAGGCAGAGACCCCACAGAACCAAAACCAGAATGCACCAAGAAGTCAAGAACACTCCACCCCGAAAACAAATCTGGTCAGCCCAAGCACCCAAACCATGTAGAACCCTCTGAACCCTTCTCCATACAGAATCGGAACCAAGGATGGTCAGGAGCTGGAACCAAAGCAAGGGACAAGAATCCAAACCAGAACTGCCCAGATCCAAACCATGCCTAACCCCACCCAAGGCCACCCACCCCCACCCCAGAAGAACATCTACACCCACCCAACATTTGAACAACTCCCAAAACATGGTTAATAGTAAGAATATTTTTATTTTTCCAATTCATGTGGATAGTTAGACCAGACGTTTTGGTCAAAGTTGACTGATAAATCCACCTCCGGTTTTATAATAGGAATGAATATTGATTCATCTTTTCATCTACTTTAGACCATGTCCCATATATTTTAAACATGTCAACTTTCAATGAACTGGACTGGTCCCTGGGCCTACTCTTCCCATTCCTCAGTTAAGTGGATGGGAAATCATCATCTGATCGAGTCAAGCTCAAGGTTGTCTTTCTAGGGAGGCACTGTTTCCATCCTACACATGTTTGATGTTAGTTGATTCCCCTCATTCGGACTCAGAACCAAACTTTGACCTTGTAAAGTTAATTTTGCAGGATTCTAGTTTCTCCTGAAGATGATTCTCAACAAAAAATAAAATTAAGAACAAAGCTTGCTGTAAGAAGATGTTGACGAAAAGGAAAAATGTTGAGGCAAACTTCTCCAAATCTCAAGTCAAGTATAAGTTGTCATGATAAAATACCATGACAACTTATATATGCTCCTTATGCAACTAAAATGACTTTTAAGTATGTCACAACAGTTGACCCACACTTCTCCAAATCTCAAATCATTTGACTTGTTGCAGCAAACTAAACCCCCTCAGAAAAAGAAGAAAGTTCCTCTTTGAAGCGAAGCAACATGCATACAGTCCAGCTGATTTACACAGAAAAAGGTTCACTGCAGTTTGCTTGTGCTACAACTGATGTGATAATTGTCACTTCCTTTATTTAAAATACTGAAAGATGTGCAATTAACTTGTGCATTAATGAACCATAGTTTTCTGTAAACATAACATTACCTTATGAGACAAAGGTTACTTAAGGGCATTGCATGAATAGTGATGTACTACATTTACTGAGAAATTCTACATTTTTGATTACAAATGAAATGTTTTATAATAAAGGTCACATTTACCAGTTTATAGCATCAGCCACATTTACTGGTACCCCTGGTAAAGATGCATAAAAGGTTTTCAATGAATGTATCTTTTATTGCAGTACCATTGTCTCACATTGGGGTACTTTTTTTTAACAACTAAAACAATTGTTTGTATTTATAGTTCACATTTTAGGTTGATCTAAGTTTTTTTGAAACTTGTAATTAGTAATCCAATTAATAATTTATGGGTACATGGCATCGTGAAGTCTTTGAACATCTTTAATATAAATCTGGCAGCCTCTTCCAGAAAACTTAATATTGATCATCATATTTTTACAAGAAAAAATATTCCAAACATATGGCTAGATCAAAGTCAACCTTCCTCCATGGCCAGCTGAATTTGCAGACGTAAACCCTATCGAAAACCTAAATTTCCATTGTGACATTTTGCTTTGGCAAAAAAAAAGTAAAATCTTTAAGGCTTTTAACACATTATTATGAAAGAAGAAGATTTTTGATTTAACCTTGGATGGTACTTTGTATTGTGTTTTCAACTCTATGTAGCTTCTTAAATATTTATATTTACTGACCTTGTCTATAGCTGTTTCATCATGCAGATTATTTATTTATTCCATCTTCATATAATACAACAGTCGGATGTAGTACTTTGTTTTACTTTGACCAATTTGTCTTGTAGCTGTTATACTATGGCAGCAGTTGACCATGTGTTCCAGGCTGTGTGGAGCATACTGGAATTTATATCAGTTATTCATCAATGCACAAATGGAGATGTCATAAAACCTTTAGTATTGAATCTTATTAAAAGTAATGCCTGCAGGACAGACAACATAGTAAAGCTTTGCAAGTCTTGTCACAATGAGTAATGCAAAAAGACTGTGTTTTCCACCAAACAATTTATTGTTTCTTACCTGCCCAATTTCATACTTTTGCAGTTTTATTAATTCTTTTTTATGCATTTTGATAAGAAAAAGAGCCATATGGACCCAATATATTTATACAGATACCCAGTTGTTAGGTACATGGGTACCAAATGGTTTGTTTACAAGGTCATAGGTCAGGATGAAATGGGAACTCTTGAGCACGCCACCTAGCTAAGCCCAACATGAAATATTGGGAGAAACATGAAAATCATAAATTATACCCACTGATTACTGTCTCATGTTGTTGGAATTAACATAACAAAGAGCTGTATAACAAAAATTCTCCAAGTATTAACAAAACGTATGAAATATAAAGTTTGTTTTTCTGATTAACCACTGGAAATAAACAAGTGATTTGTTTTGTCAAGGACTGTAATCTGAAATCATATTTACAAGAACAACTGTAATCAATCTGATTTAAATATTGGGCTTGAATGTTTAGATTTTTTTAAATAGCTTGACTTCTTGCTTATTTACGGCAAAGACAATCAAGCAATAACATTCAAAATTTACCATAACACTGCACTTTGGTCAGCTGGTGGTTTTCAGTACAAAACCTCATTATCTATTTCAAAAAGCACCTAGTCTTCTAAAGTGAGTATGCTGTTTGTGAGTGTGCATGTCGAAGAAGGATCTTGGGTCGGACCAAAGCACAGACAAGAGCTCGGTAGCCGCATCATAGTTTATTCGTAAAAAAGGTTGAAACGTAACAAAAACACTGCAGGTAGGAATCCAGAGACAAAATCCAAAACTTTCAAAACACTACTTTGGCAAAACGTAGCATAAGCGAAGCAAAAACAAAACATAGTCATGGTTGGGAAAGGGGTAATCAACAGAATAACAGATGGAACCAGCCCAGAACAGAGACACCAAACCAACTAATATACTGGGGAAATAACAAAAGCAGATAATCAAATGAACAGGGAACAGGTGCGACAAGGGGGCAGGGAAGGAGCAGGAACAGGTGAAACAAATACAAAGGCTGAGGAAGAGTGAAAGGACAGAAAATACAAACTAAGCAAGAGAATAAATCAGAGGAGGAAATAAAGAACTAGAATAACTATGAACTAAAGTAAACAGAGAAACTAGAGGGGAACATAGAAACAATAACCTAAGAAATAAACAAAGAGCCATAAGGAGAATCTAAATTACAAAATAAACCATCACAAGAACCCACAAAGTCCAAAATGTCACTCCATGACAGTGCAGTGCTGTTCTTGTTGGTACACAAGAATCCTATAGGTAAACAAACATTTCAGCTTAATGTTTAATATAGAATCTGTTGTAAAACTGTATCAAATCCTTAAAGGGATCATTAAAACCACTCGGGTATCAGGAGCGATTTTCTGCAATTGATCATGAATGATAAATGTGTATTACATACCCCTGGAGACAATCATTTTAGCTGCATGAATACTGTCTACAATCACTCCATAAATATTTGTTAGTAATGTGAAATTTACCACGTGCATATTGTGCTGAATCTACAATTATTGAGGACAAAATTCTAAATTTTACAATAAGAGACATGGTATTGTGACATAAATGAAAATGTTATTATATTTTAATCTGTAATCATCACAACACTTCACTTTACCATAGACAGAAACACCACAGAGGGTAGGCTGTGCTCGGGGGGCACGGCATGTTCCCCTGGCTTCTGCCATGGAGCCTATGCAGGTTCGGTGAGGAAGGGGGTGTGGGAAGACCTGGGATCTCTAACAGTGCTGTGTAAGGGCACTTCTAAATAAGTCAAACCCAAACAATTGCAAGGCAGTCAGCCCTCCAATGAGTTTTTCTGGCAATTTCACCCCAAAGTCTGACTAAACAATGCTCACAGAAATTGCAATGATTCTGTGATCGCAATCTCAGACTGTTTAGGCTTCAAGCAGGACATGAAATACTTAACTCATAACAGGACAAAACACCAAACCAGTATGAGTTGTTTGGAAAGGTTGCCAGGAGAAAACCTTTTCTCAAAAGTATATGGCAACACAATTTAGATTAGCAGAAACGTATCTACAAACGTCGATGAATTGAAGCCATCTTGTAAAGACAAGTGGGCCAAATGTCCTCCAAAACAATGTGGCTGTCCAAGTGATACAGAAAATCCCCTTTTCAAAATAATCTTTCACATTATTGTTGCTAAGAGTTGTTGTACAAACTATGGGATTATGAGGAATTTTCCCTTGATTGTAATTAAAGTTGGAAACTATTGTACTTTACTATGACTATATGTGGCTATGAAGTGAGGGTTTACCAAGAAGCAGCTCCTTAACACTGAAAATTAGTGCATATGCAAGGTTACAAAAAGAATGACAAAACATGACAAAATGCTGCATTACCTTATTTATTTTATAACTGTGTACCTAAGCCTGGTTATCATGAATTGTTTATTTAAGAAAAACTGAAATTGCACTGCATGGTGGCACAGTTGGTTGCACTGTTGCCTTGCAGCAAGAAGGTCCTGGGTTTGACTCCCAGCCCGGCTGAAATTTCTGCAAAATAAAGCAGTTTATATTTAAACTCGGCCATCCGGGAGGGGCACGGAGTAGAGCCGCCGCTCCTCCACATTGAGAGGAGCCAGTTGAGGTGGCTCGGGCATCTTTACCGGTCTGGGCGTCTCTGCTGACTCTGCTGCCCCCGCGACCCGGTCCCGGATAAAGCGGAAGACGACGAGTACGAGTCAGTCAGTCAGTCAGTCATTTTCTACCGCTTATTCCATAGTGGGTCACGGGGGAGCTGGTGCCTATCTCCAGCAGTCTATGGGCGAGAGGCAGGATACACCCTGGACAGGTCGCCAGTCCATCACAGGGCAACACACAAACAACCATGCACACAGTCAGTCATACACCTAAGGGCAATTTAGAGTGACCAATTAACCTAACAGGCATGTCTTTGGACTGTGGGAGGAAGCCGCAGTACCCGGTGAGAACCCACTCATGCACGGGGGGGGGGGAGTACGAGTATTTAAAAATAAATATCTTCACATAAAAATATGTGAACAGCGCAGGTGAGAATGCTGGGAGATCCTTTTCCCACATCTGATTACTCAAGGTTACTGCCTACACAAGTTTCAGGAAAAAAGGTCAGAAAACAAACATTCCCTTTCAATTACTAGAAGAGGAATGTGCTTGTTGGTTCTTGAAAAGGTCACTGACTGAAGTGGACTACCAATACCTTAGAATGAACTACATTACACTGAGCAGAGATAAAAATGCAAGCATCAAAGTTAAAACAGAAACAATAAACTGATATTATTAGTTGATAAAGATTAGCATGTCTCAGTAAAAATTTCATTTAAAAACAGTTTAAAAGATTGGCAGAGTTCTATGTTGTCATCACTAGCCAAATAAAAGAACTGTACTCTTAGATTAATGTCAGATCCAAACATCATGTTACAAAATCCCAAAAAATAAATCAAAAGAAATGTCCACGGCAATAGATTTAGAAACATTCCATCACATTAATTTGAGTTTTTCTCATTGACTAAGGTAACATTTTGGGTTCTTCACAAATAACGCTTCATTAGGACTTGTCCTGGTATTACTAGGCAAACAGACCCGTGCAGACATGTTTTGACCTTATCCTAAATGTTCTCTAGAAGAATAAACACATTAAACATTAGCAAAATTGCAAATAAAATCTGAAAGAGCTGATCTCAGACTTGCGTAAAGGGTTTCACCATGACAGTGCCTCCAGCTGATCATTCAGTACATCAGGGAAAACATGTAACCAGCTTTTACTGGAACAGAGACTGACTCATCTGGCTGAAAGGATAATATTTTCTTTTATCAAGACAAGGCTTCCTGGTAAAAGATGAAAAGAAAGCACGAGCTGGTGGAATGATCATGCTGTTAGACATTTTTTATTATGTCAGTGCATTTTAAAATAAGGTCTGATGATCCCTTAAAAGCAAATTCGTTAATGTAATCTTAGTTGAGGTCATTCTGCCCTGCCATCATGTTTCTGGCATCAATCAACTCTCTGGTCACAGCTGGTACATTAATGTTAAGACTCCTGCACTTATCTTTTGTTTTATTGCTTTTTTCTAATTGTTAAAATATCATTACATCAATGAGTTTTCTCCTTGGCCTTGTTGCTGTCTATGAGAAGAATGCTACTTCATGGTGGGTTTAAGTAATACACTAAATATTTGACCTGCTGTTGACCTCACTCCTAAATGTTGCTTTCATGTCAACATGTTAGCAATAGACTTTTAGGAAATAATAAACACCTTTAAGAAAATAAATGTTTTTCTAAAATGTAATTAACTTCATTTTAATATTAAAATCTTCATCTATCTGCTACTGAAATTTAAAAATAAAAATTATGGGACAGGAAAAGCCTTGTTCCTTTTATGGTAAATAATTATTTGAGTGGTATCAGCTCTTTTTAAAATAAACCACATTGTGTCAGTCAGGACTAGAAATGGTTGAATTCAATAGTCAGAGGTACATTACCTTTTCAACAACCGTACAGTAATAAAAACTAGAAAATTTCGGAAGAAATTTAGACGGGGCCTGCCTCTTGGTGCGTGCTATTTTTTTATTGTCTATGCTATTATCAGCTTAAAATATTACTAGTGACTCTGGAAGACTGAGGCTTTTATTTTGAAATTTTCAGTAAGCCTTATTTTAAAAGGCCAACACTGGGCGAGCTCCAATATTAGTGTGAAGCCCAGTTCTGAAATGATCTATTGTTCAAAATGCAAAGGCTTTTATTTTGTAGAGCATGTTTTGTCTTATTTTGAAAGTCCAGCATGGTTGTACTTTCAGGTCTGGGTTAGTTTCATTAGTTAAATAGAACCCGCTTGCTGTTTAATTTTCTATGCTCTTTTCAGCTCACAAAATCCATAGTAACTATGGGGGTTGAGGCTTTTATTTTGAAAGTTTCCTTAACCCTTATTTCAAAGGACCAGCATAGTCCCATTTCCAACACTTGGTGAGCTCCAACATTAGTGTGAAGCCCAGTGCTGCAATGATCTATTGTTTAAAATGTAAAGGCTTTTATTTTGCAGAGCCTGTTTTGTCTTATTTTGAAAGTTCAAGTATAGTTGTCCTTTCAGGTCTGGGTTACTTCCACTAGTTATATAGAACCTGCTTGCTATTCCAAAATGATTGTGTATGCTATTATCAGCTTAAAAAAATCAATAATAATTATGGAAGGTTGAGGCTTTTATTTTGAAAGTTTTATTGCTCTTCTGAAATCATTGTGCATGCTATTATCAGCTTTCAAAAATCATTAGTAAGCATGGAAGGGTGATGAAAGAAATTGCCCTTTAGGGTTACTCACAGTTGTCTGGGTGTTGAAACAGCAGTACATGCACAAAATGGCCACCATGTAGTTGCCTCCTATGAAGATGGTCAAAGGGTCAGGGGTCGGGTCATGTTTAAGCCATAGAAATGAATGAAAATCAATGGAAGTCAATGAAAGTCCTTAAAAAGATAGATGGTTGTGTGTGTGTGTGTGTGTGTGTGTGTGTGTGCTTGTCTGTGTGTGTGGGTGGGTGTGTGTGTGTGTCCCGCTGGAAAAGAGTTAGTGGTAGGGTCATGTTTAAGCCATAGACATGAAGACAATAAAGGGAATTCCTCACAAAGATAGTAATCCATGGATGTGTGTGTGGGTGTGTGTCTGTCTGTGTGTGGGTGTGTGTCTGTGTGTGTGTGTGTGGGTGTGTGTCTGTCTGTGTGTGGGTGTGTGTCTGTGTGTGTGTGTGTGGGTGTGTGTCTGTCTGTGTGTGGGTGTGTGGGTGTGTGTGTGTGGGTGTGCGTCTGTCTGTGTGTGGGTGTGTGTCTGTGTGTGTGTGTGTGGGTGTGTGTGTGTGTGTGTGTCCCAGTGTGAGACACAGAGAGGCAGAAAGAAAGACAGAATCACATCCAGACATATACAGTAGGAGATACACAGAGCTATAAATAGAACAGTGAGGAATGAATCAGCCAATCAGCAAAGAGCGTCAGTGTAACTTGACACCTGTTGTTTCTCACTCACGCAGCACCTCAGTCTCTGTCTCCCCTGGTCTAGGCTTTATAACATGGAGGCGCATGCTCCTGAACGACTGGCCATAACTTGGAAACCGTAGGGGCGATCGATGTCATTCTTGGACCGTTTTTATCAGAACGGACAGGGGAACATTAATATTCATCTTTTATTTTTGAAAATATAATAATAAAGACACAACACTGGGTGAAAAGAGGGGGAAAATGGAGAAAAAGACAAAAATGCCTGAACATGCTCCCGAACAAAGTCTAATATCTCGGAAACCGTACATGGTATTTGAAATGTTTTTAAACTGTGGGTGACAGCTATCCCTCGTCCCCAATCATGGAGACTTTCACAGCTCGATGTCATTCACAATATAAAATTGGATGATGGAAAGAAATGCTGTCACTCATGGATTACTGGTCAAACTCATTGAAAATACATGGGAGGCCTACAGAATTCCTGTGAGTCTTGGCGATCGAGGGGGTTTTGACAGAAATCTATGAGACCTAGAACAATTTTGAAGTTATTGTGTGAAAGCAGAGGCCCGGCCCTACAATCTGACCGAACATTGTGACTGTAGAGCGAAATTTGTGGGCGTGAGTGCCAGTTGAAACTCATATTTCCTGGAAAAATCCCCTCTTTCTACACTCTAATAACTGCCATCTCCACTGTTACAAGTGTGATTTTCTCGCAAACTTTGTGTCGCTTGGAGTCTAATTTTAGCGAAACCGTAGCAGTTATCAACAAACCGTTTTCACTTCTGAAAAGCCGGCGGATTTTTCTATAAACTGAAAGTCAAACTGTGTTTCTAGGTGAAAGTATGGCGATACAGTAGAGCATCAAAAACAGTGAATTTTGAGGATTCCTCAGCCCCTGACTCCATTCATTCCTATGGGGATTTTGGGGGGTGGTTTTTCGTAAATTACGTCGCCATGGTAACTCGAAACGCCAATAAAAGTAATAGCACACCTCCCGGGACCGAGCCGGATATTTTGATGTATATATTGTGGGGGTGCGCGCTGCGGTTCGGGCCGCATTAAAGTGGATAGGTTTTGACCAGGTGAATAATAGGTGCCTGCCATGCTCTCCTATGCATTGCATTGCAGGCCCCAACTAAAAACTAAATGTCCACAAGACTACTGAACATCCAGGTAACAGGATATGAGAACTGGGACTGTTTTAGACCCAGATGTTGGCTTTATATTGAGTTGTAGGATCAAAAGGTTGAATGAAAATACAGCCACCTGAAGACAAAAATCCATTTTTAAAAGCAACTGAAGAGCTGTTTAAGACCAACCATCTTCAAAAAATATTCAGCCTTTTCCTTGCATGTTCCTACAGAGGTAAGCTGCATAATTCAAGAAATTAAACTTATTGAACGGCTTTTTTTTTTTTTTATCGCAGGTAAGACTAAAATCTGTTTCTCATCAAAACTGCACATTACTACAGTATTGTGAACTTACAGACAATCTCTTTTCCCACAGCTATTTTAAGGGCTTTCAAGTGTAGGAGAACTGCTGTGAGATCTGGGACCAACCTCTCAGTAGGAGACGCTTTGGGATGAGATGGCTTCCTTTATTTGTTTTTTCAACACACCCACAGATGTTTGGCTTGATTGGAAATGTAACCCGGAACAATTGTATCACTTGTGATCAAAGACAATGTTTTCCACTGAATTTCTTTCTTTTTTTTTTTCTTTTCTTCTCTTCAAAAATCCCTTGTGATAATCTCTGTGAACTTTAAACTTGTTTATGTTCTATTGCATGAGTACTTCTTGTACACGAGTCAGTTAAAGGAACCAGAGCCTTTTCAGAGAAATGAAAACCTGATTATCCTGATGGATGCTTCTGATCAGTAGAACTACTTCATACCTGTATACCACCTGGACGAGCTGCTACACTAGCTGCACATGCAGAGTCAATTATGAGTAAAAACGGCTGTTGAGCTCTACCTACAGCACCACAGTCATTAACTTGAAGTCAGAAACAAAGCATAACTTTAATGTGCTGAAACTGATTCAGCCAATAGCAGAACAAGAAAAGCGCTGAGAGACATAGGTAGCAATGTTTCTTTTATTTGATCACGGTAAGTATTCTTTATTTTAATTAGAATTAAGAAAAAAATGTACATTAAGAAAACCCCTGAACTTTTGGTCTGATCTGATTGTTTAAATTTCCTGCGTTATTTACTTAGCAGTGCTAACTGAGAACAAATAATTTCTAAACTGATTTGGCCTTTCCTTCTTTATTATTTTCTACTACCAGCACCGTACAATCTTGCAGCCTGTTAAAGTAGCTCCCACTCTTTCCTGAGTTTTGTTTTTTACCTATTTTTGTGTTGTGGGTTAATCTTGTGGGTTAATGTATTTTCTGCCTTGTACACATTATGGAGCTAACCGTTTTGTGGACAACATTGTTCTTATTGTCTTTTTTTACAGCACTTACAGCCATACTCCAATTCGGGATCAGCTGTTACCTCTTGGTAGCTCTGCTGTGCTGATTCCCATCGAGCAGTCTGATATTCCTCACAATAGAGACACTGTGCAGTAAGGACATCGAGCTGCTAGCTGTTAGGATAAGGCCATATTATCTGCTGCAGGGTATACACACTGATGCTATAACTGCTAATGCGACAGTAGCCAACAATGTAATCCACACTATTACCAGCAGATTCCAAATACAGCAACCTCAGGCGCTTTTTCTTATATCTAGGGATTTTAATCACCTCTCCCTGTCTTCCACTTTCCCCACCTTCACTCAGTATGTTACCTGCTGCACCAGAGATAATAAAATACTGGACCTATTGTTGGCCAACTCCAAGGAACCATTCAGCTCACCACCTCTCCCCCCCCTGGGGGGCTCAGATCACAACATGGTTCATCTCCAGCCTGGGTATAAATCCCTTGTAAACAGAAAATCAGCTGTCACAGGCACAGTGAAGAGAAGGCTCGAGGAGACTGAAGAAGCTCTGAAGGACTGTTTCAACTCCACTATGTAAGAAGAGCTCTGTGCTCCTCATGGGGAGAACATTGACTGCATCACAGACTACAATAATTTCTGTGTGGACAACACTGTGCTCCTCATGAAGGTCCCGTGTTTCTCCAATAACAAGCCCTGGATCAATCCTGAAAAAAAGGTTGTCCTCAAGGAGAAGGAGAGAGCATTTCGACCGGGAAACAAGGAGGAGCTGAGAGCTGTGCAGAAAGAACTGAGAAGAAAGATCGGGGATGGAAAAGACATCTACAGGATTAGGACAGAGTACCACCTGCAGCAGAACAACACCAGTGGGATTTGGTACCTGAAAACGAACTTAAGGTCACCAACCAAACTCCCAGCCTGTAGGAGATTTTGGGTGGGTGAATGATCTGAACCAGTTCTACCAGAGGTTTTATCAGACATTCACTTCCCCCCAGCCCAGTCACCCCTGCTGCAAAGCGTCTTATCTTTAACGCTTGCCTGCTTTTCTACCCCAAAAGTTACACCTCTCAGTTCTCAGCCATCACCCACCCTCTCTACGTCAAACACATTAGCTCGCACTCACCGGCCACTTTATTAGGTACACCTTGCTAGTACTGGGTTGGACCCCCTTTTACCTTCAGAACTGCCTTAATCCTTCGTGGCATAGATTCAACAAGGTACTGGAAACATTCCTCAGGGAGTTTTGGTCCATATTGACATGATAGCATCACACAGATGCTGCAGATTTGTCGGCTGCACATCCATGATGCGGATCTCCCGTTCCGCCACATAACAAAGGTGCTCTATGGGATTGAGATCTGGTGACTGTGGAGGCCATTTGAGTACAGTGAACTCTTTGTCATGTTCAAGAAACCAGTCTGAGATGATTCATGCTTTATGACATGGCGTGTTATCCTGCTGGAAGTAACCATCAGAAGATGGATACACTGTGGTCATAAAGGAATGGACATGGTCAGCAGCAATACTCAGGTAGGCTGTGGCGTTGAAACAATGCTCAATTGGTACTAAGGGGCTCAAAGTGTGCCAAGAAAAGATCCCCCACACCATTACACCACCAGCCTGAACCGTTGATACTAGGCAGAATGGATCCATGCTTTCATGTCGTTCTCCCCGAATTCTGACCCTACCATTCGAATGTCGCAGCAGAAATCGAGAAATCATCAGACCAGGCAAAGTTTTTCCAATCTTCTATTGTCCAATTTTGGTGAGCCTGTGCGAATTGTAGCCTCAGTTTCTGTTCTTAGCTGACAGGAATGGCACCCAGTGTGGTATTCTGCTGCTGTAGCCCATCCACCCCAAGGTTCGACATGTTGTGCATTCAGCGATGTTCTTCTGCATGCCTTGGTTGCAACAAGTGGTTATTTGAGTTACTGTTGCCTTTTCTATCAGCTCAAACCAATCTGGCCATTCTCCTCTGACCTCTGGCATCAACAAGGCATTTGCGTCCACAGAACTGCCGCTCACTGGATATTTTCTCTTTTTCTCTTTTTCTCTGTAAACCCGAAAGATGATAGTGCGTGAAAATCCCAGTAGATCAGCAGTTTCTGAAATACTCAGACCAGCCCGTCTGGCACCAACAACCATGCCACGTTCAAAGTCACTTAAATCACCTTTCTTCCCCATTCTGCTGCTCGGTTTGAACTGCGGCAGATCGTCTTGACCATGTCTACATGCCTAAATGCACTGAGTTGCTGCCATGTGATTGGGTGATTAGAAATTTGCATTAACTAGCAGTTGGACAGGTGTACCTAATAAAGTGGCCGGTGAGTGTATATAACAGCTCCTTCTCAGCTGTAGATAAACTGCTACTCCAATGTATTATAATCTAGAAGATGGTTGATGCCATCACAGAGTCAAAAAGGGTCTTCAGGTGCACTCCTGCACTTCAAAAGACATCAGTTTTCAACAGGGTTTAAGACTCCTTAAAAAGTCAATGTCAGCCAGCTTTATCCCTTCCAAAACCAGTTTTGAATTACTTTAGGGATTAATATTCTGCTGAAACACCCGGCTGTGTCCAGGTTTCAAGCATCTGACTCAAACTGTCACCCTCAGATGAAAAGTAAACCGTGCAGATGTTCAGTATCAGGGTCAGGCCAACATATAGGTGATATTTGTGAGTGTTGAGGGCCCCACTGCTGGGCCCAAGGCCCCTGCAAGACCTTGAATCTGCACAAAATAGACAAAACTGTACAGATACTTGAAGAATCTTCACAGTTTTTATTGGTATGTTAACATAGACATAAAACATTAACGCTTACATAATCATTTTTGCTATTTTTATCTTAGCTGGGAATTATTTCATGCACAGTGTTATTGATGTAAATAAATGAGCTATTTTAATCCAGTTATTTTATTTTCATTGCTGGTTAGCAGCCCAGGCACATGTGGTTGCCATGTTTTAATGAGCTTTCTAAAACAAATTAGCTTCTAAACACATTATAATGTAAGATAGTCCATTTCTTCTGAGCTAAACATGTTGCAGAAAAGGATTCAAATTTCAGAAACAATTTAGATGTATTGTCAAATTACAGTATATAACATTGTACCTTTGCGCACATCTTTCTTCCACTAAACTGTCTTAACAGCTTGAAAAAATTAATTGTTTGAATTTATGACTTCCTTATAGACTGGGGAGGAAATGAAGGAGTCATCCTGTCTTTATTTAGAAATCTTTACATATTTTTTTAAAGATTAACTATGGACATTTAATATTGCGAAATAAGATGAAAATATGCACTTTATTATTTAAGTGATATTTTTTATTATACTAAGTTTGATGCGAATTTCGAGCAAAACACAATCCGTCTCGGTCACTGTACTTCACTACAGGCTCTCAGATAAATGCAAAACAAGTTACAGTAACGCAGTTTTGCATGATAATGCAAAAATGATCAAGCATCAAGTAAGATGTCCCTGCTTCAAAATGTACCAAATGTTTCAGTCACCCACAAACCGAATGCCTTCTGGAGAAAGTTTTACCGGGCAAACATTCAAATTATTGTTGCCAATGCAAAGATGTATGTTTCATGCTTTGAGGCTTTTTCACTGCCAGAGGTACAAAAAGTGTGTGGCCGAGGTGTAACCTGCAAATGTATATTTAAGTGAATGTATTTATATATTTGAGTCTAAATATATACATTAGATCCTGAGTGGATTGGAGAAAATCCATTACCTAAAGACAAACTTCCTCTGAAAACTTCCTAGGAGAAGATATTTAACTCAGTTGGAGATGTGTTGAGTATACGTTGGGTGGAAACAAACAGGATTGATGAATTTGGTTAAAGTTGCTAAATGAGTACAGCTGTATTTGTCTGTGTACTGTATACGTGGTATTTAGTTGCCCTTCTCTCTATACTGTGTCTTTAAACATCTTTTAAAGATAGAAGCTATACTTATAAGTATTAAAAATGTAAATAGATTTAAATACCTATAGGAGTTTACATACAAACATATCTGTTTTTTCTAGTTTGGTACGCATGTAACATTTGAAATAGACGTATTTTATAGCCAATTAGTGTAAATGTTGTTAAAGAGGTAAAACGCTGGCATTCCTGTCAGTAATTGGTTCTTCTATATTTGCAATTCTCATTAGCTTCATAAAAATAAAATTTTAACTTCTGTTATTTGAGATGTGGGAGTGAAGGGTGGGATTAGATGGATCTGGCAGTTGTTTGTCAGCCAGATTTACTTCCTAAGCCTTAAAATAACAGTAGTCCTCTTCTTTTCCTGGCATGTGAAACTGAACTGAATTCAAAGTGGTGACAGCAAAGGCAATAAATCATATTTCTGTTGATGTGATTCTATGATTGTATTAACCTTCTGCACTAGACCAGGAAAGAAGAAATGATTTGCACATCAGTGTTGGCAAAAGAATACGATTCTATTCATGATTAACAACAGTAAAAGCAAACCATAATAAAATTATTAGGAATATGACATTTCAGGTTATCTTCGTTTAAAATTCGTTGTGAAGATAAAATGTGTCCTGAACATTTATTTTCTTAGTCTTAATAAACATAGAAATGTGTTTTTTGTAATTCTGCTTGAGATTATCACTATAGTTAGAATAAAATACACATATTATAGTGCATGAAGATAAAGTATTCATAACCACTTCCGCATTCCACTTTCACATTTGCCATGTTACAGCCACAAACTTCAATGTATATTACTGAGATTTTATTTGCTAGATTGTAAAGTGGAAGGAAGTGATTCATGGCTTCAAAAACTCTTCAAAATAAAAATCTGAAAAGTGTGGCTTGCTTTCATGTTCAACCCCCCCCCCCCCCCCCCCAGAGCAGCTCTGATGAAAAACAATAGCTGTTCCAGAGAGATGCGTATCAATATTGTCAAAACAATACTTACCAGCCACAGATGCGACAGATAAATGCAGTGATTACATGCTTTATTTTGTAACCGTTAATTTTAGGGTTGTGTCTGAGGCACGCCCTGGTGACATTATCATTAGTATACTAAGGCTTACATCATGAATGCAAACCACAAGGTATCACCTCACTCCAAAACCAGCACAAAGGGAGAAGTAACACTGGGGTTTTGGTTTCATTTTTGTAAAAGCCCATTAAATGTAGGCACCAGCTTCCCTGAGACCCACTATGGAAGAAGCAGTAGAAAATGACTGACTGACTGACTCATTAAATGTTTTTGGATTATTGTGTTCTATGTCACAAACTACCTTTTATTTAATCGTTAAATACCTTGTTCTCTGTGCAACCTGTAGATTGTTTATTTCCTGCTCTTGTTTCTCACCTAAAGTCTACTAAACTTGTCTTAAATGCTCAGCTAGCATGCTCTCAACATTTGTGTATCTTTTGTCACAATACAAAAAATGCAGAATAATCCAACTTTTAATTTTAAGGTTTACTAAAGCATTTATGTCTGGGGACTGAGATGTGCATGGAAAAAGACTGATTTTGTGTCTGATGAATCTTTTCACTACTGTTCATTTTGGATCATAATTCAACTTTCTGCACACCTTAATCAGGGTAGGTAATGATGGGGATAAAGCACTGGGAAAAGTATTAGCACCATTACAAATTTCTTCATTTTGATTTTTCTCACAATTTAATTTTTCGGATCATCAAATAAATTTATCAGACGAATGTAACCTGTGTAAATTCAAAAGGCAATTTTCAAGAGATGATGTTTGTCTAGTTGTTGCAACTATGATGCAAGCCAGACTTGTTCAGACAATAAAGATATAACATATCATATCATAAAGTGATTTACACTGAAGCTACATTTAGCCAATTGCATTCACAAACATGCTCTATTATTCCGCAGAGGGGAAATTTAGGTTTGTCAGCACCAAAGTAAAAGGCAAATGGAAGCATACAGATACTCACAAACATACAAGGCTATAAATATCAAAAAGTAAGAGTATATTGTATGGTAAAGAAAATAAACAACATAAGAAAAAGAAATGTGATGTGCTTCAGATCATTGTTCTGCTGCATAACCCAAGTGTGCATGAGCTTAAGGCTTTACTTCTTATTCAGGATTTCCTGAGAGCAGAAGTGATGGTTATATCTATTGGACAAGTCATCCAGATCCCGAAACAGCAACGCCCAAGATCATGACACTTCAACCATGTTTGACTGTTGGTATGGTATTCTTTTTCTCAAATGCTGTGTTAGTCCGGTTAAGATGGGACGCTCACTTTACAAGAATTTGCACGTTTATCTTATTAGTCCAGAGAATGTTTTGGAAAAGTCTTTAAAAACATCAAGATGCTTTTGGCATATAGGAGGGGCTTTTGGGTACTCCTTGGTCAGCAGGGATTTTGGTCTTGGAACCTCCCAATAAATGTCAAAGACATCCTTTTGGTTTACCACAAGACTTAAGGAGGCATTGCAGATGATTGTTTTCTTTCCTTTGAAATATCACATGAATATGAAAAATTCAGCATCTGACTTGTGAATCACAGTCTTTGTGCTTAGACCATGAATGACGAAATAAAAAAAAAAAGAAGAAGAAAAACCTTAGATGAGGTTTAACATTTTGGATATCACATGCTAAAATGTAGCTGCTGCTACACACAAAACACTAAGCTTTGCTCTGCTTGTTATGTCTTTGAATTTCATAGTATTAAACTCTGAGTTAGAAAGTTATTTATGAATTGCTGTCATTTTAACCTAACCCCTTTCCAGTGAGGAATATTATTCTGTAGGTGCTTTTTGTGAGTTTAATCAAAATGTGTGACATCTATGCACAATTCCTAAATGAATTTTAAAAGGCCAGACGAGTAAAATAGAAAACCCAACCTTGTTTCGTTTGACGTCAGCATAGATGTATGCAAATTCAGATAAACACAATGACATTTGTCACTGACATTTGTTTACAATTGGTACTGTTGGGACCCACAGCCATGGATTGCAACATTAAAATCCGGTACAACTTTTCTGGAACTTTCAAAATAAAGTGCATTTAACCTACTTCCGGCACAGCCTAGCAAACTGTAACAGCGGACTTCCCATGATGCCACTGCCCGTATAAAACCCTCATTTCTCCCACAAGTTGCTCTCTTCCACCCGGACTCCGCTGCGAGGCTGGCCGGAGAGACAGTACGCTAATGTCTCTGCAGGCAAACAGACATAAACCCTTCAAACTGGATCCAAGGGTGTCATAAGATCATGCTATCATATGCACAAGTTAAGTACGAATGAATCACTGTTTGTGTACCCAGTATTCATTCATAAAAAGGGGTAAATTAAGGTATAAGCATTGCTTGACTTTCTCTCTGAGGCCTGCAGAAGCAAACTGTGTTCCAGAGAATTCCCTACGAAGCCGAGTGGAGCGGTTTTCCCGGTCTCAAAGGACGACAACAGGAACCGCATCACCGTGGTTACGGTAACGGGCAGCCATTCCCCACAGCTAAGGAGGTTAGAGGTAGCTAACCGTTTGTTGACTGTGGACGTTTCTTCAAACTTTGCCACCCTGGACAGCTTTTCCTCAGCATGGTTTGGAGGTTAGGTTTGGGCAGAAAGATTTAGGATGAAATGATCTGAACATTTTTCATTTTATGAAGTTTGGTTTTGTTTGTATTGAACTCAGCTATCTTGGTGCTAGCAGAATATCTGCAGCACACATGCTCAGTTTTGTGTTCTGTGTTTGTGTGTTTTTAAAGTTAAGACAAACTTTACTTGAAGGGTGATTTTAAACACAGAAGATTGATCATAACGCGCCGTGCGCGCTTATGCATTTTAACCCTTTTATTAACAGTATTTTAAAGGTGTGTGTTTGATTCTGGTGCTAAGCTATCAGCTTCTTTTGTTAGCTTTAACTGCTAACAGCAAAGAACACATGTTTGCATACTTAAGCCCATTTCTCCAGAAAGATTTGGTTCTTTTCCAAAATACCTCCCTAAATATTTTACTATTTCCTTAATAATATTTCTTTAAATATTATTTTAATAAATAAAGGCAGCTAATGAGACACCATTGAGAATTAATCATCCAGAAGGTTGGTTTTAGTCAGCAGATCATTCTTTAAAACATTATTTTAACAAAATAATATTTTATCTGACGTTGCATTGTGAATGGTTGTCTAAAGGTTTGCTGATTATTGCCTAAGTTGGTTCCAAGACTAACTTAACTTCATTTCCAGATTCTTCAAGATAATCCTTGGTTCTCAAACATAAATAACATTGAATGGTAATGTTGCATCCCTCTTTTAGTCATGGTTTTCAACCATCTTTAGTCAACTTGTTTATATTGTACATAGCACATTAGTCTTCCCTATTCTTTAATTCTGCTTGGTAGTTTAGTTGGATTGTTTTAGCATAGTAAAGAGTTTGTTGATTGAAATATGTTTGACTTTGAGTTTACTTATTTTTGTTAATAAATTCTTGTATTTTAAAAAATTGTGTAAATTAATTCCATGTGCATTGAGTTTTGCTGTTCAATAATGTCAGAGCTTGGCTCACTCTTTTCGATTGTGTCCTAATACCACCGCCTTACTGGGCTGTTATTCACAGGACAACCCTTAACAGACCGAAATATTATTTGATAAAATATTAAATTATTGATATTAAATATTAAATAATATCATAGTCACAACAGTATTAACCCAAACCCATCAAATTACTATAGGAACACCAACTACACAGGGGTTAAATGTAGAGTAGAAATGGTAAATCCTATCAAAGCAGATCGAAGTGGGGTAACTGCCTATTAGCTGCAATGCAATACTGCTATCAGAAATTGTAACCAATAAAGAAAACAAAGAAGCATTTTCAGTAATGATGTTGACACTAATTATTATTTAACAATCAATCTTTAGATATGATTCACTCTAATCTACTAGAGTCATAGCATTTTTGCAAACACAAAGAATACAATATAAACAAATCTGTTTCATAAAGAAAAATCCACACAAAATCATAAATAAAATAATGATTGTTTAATTAAACAATATATAAATATAACAAAGGAGATATAAATATTAATACCAACCAAAGATAAACATTCTCAAAGTCGGGATATTGTCAGAGGTGGTAGACTAGCCAATAATTGTACTTAAGTGAGAGTAGAGTCACTTCAAAATAATATCCCTCAAGTTAAAGCAAAAGGTATGGCGCAGTAAAACAACTCCTAGAAGTACATTTATTTTCTAAAAGTTACTCAAGTAATTGTAACTAGTAGTGATGGGACTTATGGCTCTTTAAAGGGAACCGAATCTGTGGGTAAAATTTACAACTAAAGCTAATTCATCCACCTCTCTCCCACATACCTCGGTACAAACAGTGAGCAATGAGCATGTGTGCTGAATGCTTGTACCTACCCCCTTTCCGTTTTCCTATTTAATCGCCTAATATAACATAATTTAAAATTAAATTAAACTGAAAACATAGCATTATAAGCAAGCAAAGCAATAAAAAAACAAAGAAGGGCTCTCACTAAGACTTGAGTCCTATCGTTCAAGATAGGGAGCGGTTTAAAAGAATTGATTTGTTTGTGAACATCACATAACTAGTAACTAGGTACTACCTCGGATCCTCTGGATATCAGACTACCATAAATGAGGGGTGGAAGGCCTTTATGTGCAACAATGGCTTTTGTACTTGGAAGTTAGAATTTAAGACTTCAAAATCTGAAAAACCAAGTGGAAAACTTCAAGAGTGGAAAAGCCAGAATTTGGAGTTGGAAAAACTAAGGTTTCTCACCAATTCCAACTTTAAAATCCAATCTGACTGCCATTTATATAAACAGTGGTGATAGTCACAGTAAAAAAAACTGTTGCTTTGCACTTTTGATGGTCTTCATCTCATTAACTCACAAATTTTGCTGCACAATTAGCTCGAAAAGAGGTTACATTTCTTTTATGACATAAGTCCAAGTTGGACCCCCACACCCCGCTTAATCAAATCTTCAGGAGTTCCCTATTATTACGGGTGTCATAAAAAGGTGAGATCTTTCCATGTAAACCATGCTACATTTATTAATTGCTCCCAGTTGAATTAATAAAAAGTAAAATTAGTATATTTTCACATTTCGGGACTAAAAGACTGGAGAGGCCTGTATGAAGTCATATATTAACTGTCTTATCTTTTATCAGAAGTAGTACTACAAGTGTAACTAAAGAAATGATGTAAGATGGTTTTCTATTTTCTACATGTATTAAATGAGTGATCTTTAATTTTCCAGTTAAAACATATAAATAGTAATATGACTAAAATATGATTGTGAACTAATGATTAAAAAACATAAAGGTTTAAAGATTATTTCAATCTGAAAAGACTCACAAAGAGAGGGATGGCAATTAGAAAAGTTTTAATGATGAGAAATTACATGGTTATTTCTTTGGCGCTCGGACCTGGGAGGAAGACATGATTGCTGAGAATGACATGAGCTTACTCTCACTCACTTAAAACTGTGCACATATATTTATATTATATTGTAGATATGTTTATACTGTTTAATTTGTACTGTATTGCACCGACTACGCCAAAACAAATTCCTTGTATGTCCAAAACCGTACTTGGCAATAAAGCTTTTCTGATTCTGATTCTTCTAAGATGATCATTTGTAAGGCTTAGATTTAAATACGTCTTCCCCCTGATCCGACACTGGTGGTGGATTGGCGGCCGGGGAGCGAGGAAGCCAGGAGTAGATGTGAAGGAAGATGGTGGAGGTGGGGTGGAGGAGGGATGAGCTCAGCTGACAAGCGAAGATGAAGACGGTAGAAGCTCCTTTAAAAGCAAGGCGTCGGAAGGTGATTGGATGGAGAATCAGACGGATAGGATGCTGATTGGAAGGCCGGGAGACGCACCGAAGAGTCACTGGAAGGTGGAGGTGGTGAAGGTGAGTCTTTCATTCTGAATTTTCGTCAAAACTCCATTAATCAACTACATATGAAAGAGATATAATGATAATCAGTAATGTATGAATTAGAAAAGATGAAGTTGAAATAATGGTTTTAAACTGTAAATGAAGTAAAGACTAACTAAAAGTTTGAGCAGCACCAATGTAAGAATCAAAGCCTCTGTTTAAGAGGAAGTGTAATGTTGAGTGAGACAGGAATAGAGAAGATGTTGAGGAATTGGACAAGTGAGAGCTGTAGCAGCCGATGACTGAGGCGAGGGCCAACGTCAGAGGAAAGGTCAGCTGACAGCTCAGGACTGAGGTGATGAAAGCATGTCTGATGTGAAGCACACGACTCAAGGAATTTCAAAAAAAGATCATTTATAGCCATGGCAATAAGAAAATGCTCTATAAAATGTGAAGAATAGAGCAACTAGTTGTTGGCAGAAGACCAGCGAACAAGATCTGACGGAGAAAGATGCTAGAGATGAATCAGAGGACCAGAGACACAACCCAGCTGATAATTTTGCATTAAAAAGAGGATCTACCCATGTGCCCTGAAAGGACTGTGGCTCAAAATTGAGTATCTGATTTCATGTATTGCCTTTTTACCCAGACAATTGAAGTAAACGTGGTCGGTGAACAACTGATTGCTCTTAGGTTTCTTCTGGAAGTCCTTAACCAACCTCAATTATACCTCCAGGGTTTCCTTCAACTCTTCAGCCTCTGGAAGTTACTGGTTTCTGAGACATATGACAACATCAGTGCCTGTCCATTTAGAGGAAGAAAACTGAAGATTCAAGTGGCTTTTCATCCAAGAAAATCCGCTTGTTGTCTCCCGAAGAAACATGGATGAGCCTCCGTCTTCAAAGCCTCTCCAAAATCACTAGTTTCCGTATCAGGAAAAGACAGGTTAACCCTTGTATGGTATTCCGGTCAAATTCACCCATTTCAAATTTTTACAAAAAGAAAAATGGTACATGTATTTTTTCCACCTGAAACTCATTGTCCTTGATTTTCTTTCTGTTATTTCAATGCAAAAATATTTTGGAAGGGATAGGGAATTTGTCAGTCATGCTTCTAGTTCCTTAAAAACTGTTTCCTATCACTCAACTACGTAGCTTTTAAAACCATGCTTTATTGTATAAGATCCAAGATGTCGGTAAAACAAGAACAACACAAGAATGCATTATCTTTGATGAGTCATTTATGAAAAACAGTGACTTCCCACTATCTGTTGGGAAGTTGGTGGATATCTTGTTATGGAAATAACCAGTTGACATCAACATTTTGAAATCAGTCACACACATGAAAATGAAACTGGTCAGAAAGACACAATTTGGAAAATCTAAATTTTCTAACAAGCTCATAACAATTCATCAATAAGACCTGTAACTTTCCAGCAGTTGACCACAGCAAAATATCATGTGTTTTATCTACAGCTGTTCACGTGTTAACATTCTTCATCAGCGCTGTTTTTCAAACAATTTGAAGGCTATAACAAAACGTTTCTTTCTCTGATGATAAGTAATTGGGTGAAGTAATTTACTATTGAAAGATTGTGCTTGCTGTTTTAAAATCACACTGACATTAGGAAGTTCCCATATAGCCCCAATCAAACTTATATGGCTCATTTCATAGGAAAGCCCTGTTGGATAGAAAACATATTTCTAGTATTTGCACTTTAAACAGCAGTTGGATTGCACCCAGTTTTAATGAACATTCAAGGCGGTTTGTCTCCATCTAGTAATTAAATCTGATACAGACAATATTTTTGAAAAGAGATGAATGTCAAAGCTATCTATCTATCAATCTGTCTTTCCACGTCTGTTCTTTCTTATTCTTTACCGGGACACAGTGGGCTGGTTTCTACCTCCAGCACTTAATTGCAAGATGTGATGTACACCCTGGACAGGTCAGCCAACCATCACAGGGCAAAACAAAGACAGTACAAACAAACATGAATACACATACTTCCCAGTCACCAAACAAGCATGTTTTTGGACTACAGGAGGAAGCAGGAATAACCAAAGAGAACCAGTACCTGCACAGAAAGAACCTGCAAACATGCAGGGTTCAAACACTTTTCCATTATGCAGCCCTACACTTATCTAGAAAAAGATATTTAATGGGAGACTGATGTTCAAGAAAGACTAAATACAACCATCCTTTACAAAATATTGTAGAATCCAAAATATGACAAAACCAAATAAAAATATGAACAGCATGGAAAATATATATATTAATATATCATTAATATATCAATATTATACACCACAATCATATAATTGCTAGAAATAATTAAACTTAATTTACTAAGATCAAATATCTGGCTGCAATTAGTATTTAATGATATATGTTTACATTACTCTCCCTGTGCATGCGGGGAGATGGATGGATGGATGGATGGATGGATGGATGGATGGATGGATGGATGGATGGATGGATGGATGGATGGATGGATGGATGGATGGATGGATGGATGGATGGATGGATTAATCAATTTATATCAAGAGGTCCACTCTTGTTCTGAGACAGTATCTTGAGTCTATTATACAACTTGTTTCAGTTTAAATATAGGACTAGAGAGGTTGTTGTAATTATTTGTATAGAGTCAGAAAAGCCTTCTTGTCTTCCAGACAAACTATTATTGAAAAAATGTGACATGTTGAGAAAACTGTTGCCTTATATTACTTCATTTAGATTTATTACATTATATGAATTGTAAATCTGGTGTAGCAAACAGCCTTTTTAATATTTCATTACTGTAATCTCACAAATCACAACTTCATAAGAATCCCTTCTTGCCAGGACACTTTTTATTTTCTCATTGTCATTGTTTCTGTGACATTTAATGCTGTAGGCTGCAAAATTAACTTTTTTTACAAAGAGATCATCCAAGTCTAGCGAAATCTTTGCAAAATTTTTTTTTTAAATAGCTTCTTATGTTTGTTTTGATTTTTATACTGTCCTTTTCCAAAGTTTGTACTCATTATTTTTTAAAGCTGTACTTCAATAATTAACATTAACAAAGTTATGAATTTACCATAAAACATTTGAAATGGTAAAATGTTGATACAGACCTAAATCCAATAAAGAGTCAGTGGCAAGACTTGAAAACTCCTGTTCATAGATGCCCTCCACCATGCTCTCTGACTGAGCTTGAGATATTATTGTAATTTTATAAATGTTTGGTTTTTTTTGAGATATTAAAATAGAATAGTCTCTACATGTACAATCCTGGTAGAGGCACAACACAAACCACTTGCAGCTAGACTGATTTTGCAAAGTATTGACCTAGAAAGGGACTGAATGCAAATTGCATTTTCTTGTAAAATTTCTGAAAACAATGTATAGCGACTATCAAATTCCATCCATTTTTAGTCGCTTCTTGGTGCGGGGAATCCAGGTCCTAACACGCTCATAAGGTAATGTCCAGACTGGGAGATAATTTGTGAATGCTCCCATTTATTAAATACAAGTTGAGTATTGAATGAAACCCAAAATCCAGGGTGGTGGTTTATGGCAGCATGCAAAAAGGTGGCAATATGTGGATATGATGAAGCCAAACCAGTATGCAACAGAGAACGGTAAAAAACCGTATGGCCTCCACACACCCTAACACCTGATGCCCTCTAACCCTGACACCTGTATAGATTTCCCCCACACCGCCACCAGTGGTAGAGTAAAATATAGGTCAGAGTGTCAATTCACATTTAAACCAAACACTGCCACCAAACCATGCAGAATTATCAAAATTAAATAAGACAGACCCAAATTATGACCAAACACCAAAAAAAAAACTACAAATGGCTTCTATACACCGGCCCCAATTGTGTAAACAGCACAATTCAACAAACGCCAAAAAGGAGCCACAAATGTGTATAGTCCCAAAGATCTTCCCTTTTCTTCTCCTGCTTCAAAGGGCTTCTTGAAGGAAGAAGATTTTGGATATGGGCCTTTCTAACTGGCCCGTCTTCGTCCTCATCTGTACGGCACTCACCAGTCCATTTTTATCTGGATATGTATTTGTAATTCTTCCCAGAATCCAGGAACCACGAGGAGCATTGTGATCCACGATGTCACCAACAGTAAATTTTCTTCGAAGCTTGGTCCACTTCTGCCTCTCCTGCAACAAAGGTGAATATTCCTTTTTCCATCTTTTCCAGAACAGGTCCGAGAGGTACTGCACCTGCCTCCAACGTCTTCTGAGGTAAACATCACTTTCTTGAAAGGTACCAGGAGCAAGAGTAGGTCTTCCTTTGAGCAGCAAAATGTGATTTGGGGTTAGAGCCTCCAAGTCATTTGCATCATCTGAAACCTTTGTAATGGGACGATCATTGAGGATGGCTTCTACTTCACGAAGAATCGTCTGAAGACTTTCATCATCCAAGGTCTGTTGGTGAAGGACAGAAAATAACACCTTTCTGACCATTCTGATGAGCCGTTCCCACACTCCTCCATGATGAGATGCGGCAGGTGTGTTAAAAATCCAGTCGATGGAGTTTGGTGGATTTTTGCATGATCTATTGCTGCCAAAGCCTCTCTCAGTTCACGCTCTGCACCAACAAAATCGGTGCCATTGTCAGATCTTATTTGACATACTGGTCCTCTTCAGCACACAAAACGTCTGATGGCATTAATACAGGAGTCAGTTGTTAGTGAATGAGCTACCTCTAAATGTACAGCTCGATTGGCCATGCATGTAAAAATAACACCGCATCTCTTAACCATTGCCCATTATTATAACATTATGACAAAGAGTAGTCACGCTTCCTTTGTAAATTGTGTTCTAGTAGAGACTTAAACATACTGTATATGTTATCTCAATTGTTTGAAATTGAGATAAAACCAATGTTCATATGTTCATGGTTTATTAAGTAAAATTTTATATTAGAATTGGTTTTAAAACCCGAAATACGTCCAGAGGGTCCCAAAAGTGAATACAATACAAGGGTAAGCATTATAATTATTATAATCATCTCTTTGACAGAATCACAAATACATTTTGGATTTTAACAGGCTAGCTGAAAACCTAATTTTCAGAATCAGAATCAGAATCAGCTTTATTGCCAAGTTCGTACATACAAACAAGGAATTTGACTCCGGTACACTTTGCTCTTTTGTTCTGTTTTTGCATTACAGAATATACAAAGTTACAATGTACAATATACACATATATAATAAAAAGGTGCATTTGTATAAGTCCTGGATGGAGGGAAGGTCAGCCCTGATTATTCTCTCTGCATTCCTGATTATTCGTTGCAATTTTCCTGTAGATCCAGCCTAGCTGGGCAATTTGGCCGGGGGGGCACCTCAGCTGGGAGCCCTTTTTCACAAGAATCGTAGTGCCTCCTGGTTGCCAGGTAAAAGAGCTTGAGTTTATTGTGTGCTTCTTATTGTTTTGTGTTATTTTTTGGTGTTACGATATGGATCATTTGGAAAGAAGCTCTCAGGTACCCCAGGTGTTTTTGTATGGTAACAGAACATTCTTACAGAATATGTCAAAACTATACAGGTCCTTCTCAAAAAATTAGCATATTGTGATAAAGTTCATTATTTTCCATAATGTCATGATGAAAATTTAACATTCATATATTTTAGATTCATTGCACACTAACTGAAATATTTCAGGTCTTTTATTGTCTTAATACGGATGATTTTGGCATACAGCTCATGAAAACCCAAAATTCCTATCTCACAAAATTAGCATATCATTAAAAGGGTCTCTAAACGAGCTATGAACCTAATCATCTGAATCAACGAGTTAACTCTAAACACCTGCAAAAGATTCCTGGGGCCTTTAAAACTCCCAGCCTGGTTCATCACTCAAAACCCCAATCATGGGTAAGACTGCCGACCTGACTGCTGTCCAGAAGGCCACTATTGACACCCTCAAGCAAGAGGGTAAGACACAGAAAGAAATTTCTGAACGAATAGGCTGTTCCTAGAGTGCTGTATCAAGGCACCTCAGTGGGAAGTCTGTGGGAAGGAAAAAGTGTGGCAGAAAACGCTGCACAACGAGAAGAGGTGACCGGACCCTGAGGAAGATTGTGGAGAAGGGCCGATTCCAGACCTTGGGGGACCTGCGGAAGCAGTGGACTGAGTCTGGAGTAGAAACATCCAGAGCCACCGTGCACAGGCGTGTGCAGGAAATGGGCTACAGGTGCCGCATTCCCCAGACCTGGGCTACAGAGAAGCAGCACTGGACTGTTGCTCAGTGGTCCAAAGTACTTTTTTTGGATGAAAGCAAATTCTGCATGTCATTCGGAAATCAAGGTGCCAGAGTCTGGAGGAAGACTGGGGAGAAGGAAATGCCACAATGCCAGAAGTCCAGTGTCAAGTACCCACAGTCAGTGATGGTCTGGGGAGCCGTGTCAGCTGCTGGTGTTGGTCCACTGTGTTTTATCAAGGGCAGGGTCAATGCATCTAGCTATCAGGAGATTTTGGAGCACTTCATGCTTCCATCTGCTGAAAAGCTTTATGGAGATGAAGATTTCATTTTTCAGCACGACCTGGCACCTGCTCACAGTGCCAAAACCACTGGTAAATGGTTTACTGACCATGGTATCACTGTGCTCAATTGGCCTGCCAACTCTCCTGACCTGAACCCCATAGAGAATCTGTGGGATATTGTGAAGAGAACGTTGAGAGACTCAAGACCCAACACTCTGGATGAGCTAAAGGCCGCTATCGAAGCATCCTGGACCTCCATAAGACCTCAGCAGTGCCACAGGCTGATTGTCTCCATGCCACGACGCATTGAAGCAGTCATTTCTGCCAAAAGATTCCCGACCAAGTATTGAGTGCATAACTGTACATGATTATTTGAAGGTTGACGTTTTTTGTATTAAAAACACTTTTCTTTTATTGGTTGGATGAAATATGCTAATTTTGTGAGATAGGAATTTTGGGTTTTCATGAGCTGTATGCCAAAATCATCCGTATTAAGACAACAAAAGATCTGAAATATTTCAGTTAGTGTGCAATGAATCTAAAATATATGAATATTAAATTTTCATCATTACATTATAGAAAATAATGAACTTTATCACAATATGCTAATTTTTTGAGAAGGACCTGTATATTGGATATCAGCATGTTACATCCTTTCACAAAGGCATGTCACCTAAATGTTATTATGTGTTTGATACTCTTTTTCAGTTGTCTGTTACTACAGTCGTTTGACTCAGTTAACTCTGTTGGATTAACGAAACAATCAATAACATCCATTTCATTGTCTCACAATGAAGCAGATGAACGGAGACATCATCTCCTTTGACTAAACTGAATGACCTGCTAAATGAATAAAATACCTGCCAAAGAATTACCAGGAAGTTTCCTCCAACTGGTAGAATTGATAAAACCTGTAAACTGAGATATCCATGTTTCTGCCTCTAGATATCTAAATTCAAACACACACGTGTGTGAATTTAGATATCAGAGCTTAGTCTTTATTTGGACAAAAACACTTACTGAGGAAATGAAAAGTTGATATCCCTCTGGCATTGACATTCATGTGAAGTGTCTGAATAGGAATGACTCAAGCTGGGATTATTTTCTTCTCTATACACCAACGTACACATGAACTGTCAATGAAATGAAAACCCGCTTTTAAAGGTACTGAAAAAATGCTGTATTGTTTTTGAGCAGGCTAATGAATTTCTCCTGAAAATAACAAGTTCCTCCAGTGTAATATTTCAATCTGCAGAAAACTTGAGAAGCTCTACTTGCATTTTTTTCTTTTTTTTTGTTTGTTATTACACGTGTTTGACCTGAAGTAACTTGCTTTTGTTTTCTGTGGAACCTACTTTCCAAAAACCCTGTCTCTCTTGTACAGTCTTATATGGATTATAAAAGACCCCAATGTTGGACTGTTAGAACCATTTACAGGTGGTAAATGTGTGTAAATGTCAACAATGTCAACAGTTTGAGATTGCTCTGCTGAAGGTGAAAACACACAGAGGTTTTGTTGCCAAGGAGACCCTTCGTTTTTCAGTCGACTGCAACGGTTCCTCATATTTCCCCCATTCTGGACGGATGAGAAGTTTACCGTTTTTTGAGTTGTTCACAGATGCGTGTCACTCTGGTCCCCTGTGTTTTTTATTAGCTGTGCAAGGTGCGTGTTCATGTTTTTGTCCGGCTGATCCCAAATCAGCCAGCGGTTAGGACTTTTAAAGTTTTTCCATTTAAAGCAGCTGCGGTCTGGGCCTCATGGCCTGACCACTCCTTATTCCCAGTTTTATTACTGGAGTTTTTCCACTAAGTTTCCACCTCAGAGTTTTATGACCCTTCGTGCGGGATATGGGGCAATCAGCACACCACGAGGACTTCTCTGCCTAACCCAAATTGCACATTTAGTCCATAAAACTGCTGGTTTGATCTCCATAGACACTCAATGCACATATATTTTATTTTATTATTATTGTTAAGTAGTCATTTTTATGTAGTAATTATATCAGGGCTATATGGTTTCAATAATTTTCACACATATATATTAGAGAAGTGTTTATTTTGTGCAAGAGTGATTTATCTGTCAAAATAATATCAAAGTTCCCCCACCGATTGGTGAAGCAGCTAATTAAACAGTGACATTTGGCATGGTTTCAGTTAATAATTACCAATTATTAATGATAATTAACTAATTGTAATTATTATGTGCTTTAAGGCCATAATCACAACACCAGAAGACATCTATGATTTCTACTCGTAAGCAATGATTTTTGGTTGAGAAAAACATTTTTCCTGAATTATGATTTTTAATTATAATGTTTGATAAATATTCATTAATCAATAATCATAATCCTTATAAAATCATTGGGTGTTTTCCAATAAAGCCAA
Source organism: Girardinichthys multiradiatus (assembly GCF_021462225.1). Lineage (NCBI taxonomy): Eukaryota > Metazoa > Chordata > Actinopteri > Cyprinodontiformes > Goodeidae > Girardinichthys > Girardinichthys multiradiatus. The sequence goes on along the minus strand of NC_061806.1, from coordinate 32,770,193 downwards.
GTCAGCCAGACTAAAAATAGATGCACACAACTTCTACTGTAATCTACTGCTACCGTGAGACGATTAACTAGAATTGAGCATGAACAATAAGTAATATTAAGTAAAGTTTCCCTTTTACCGCACATCAGGTTCTAGCAGGAGAAATATCCTTGTATAGTTTTGCAGCAAATACAAACATCATACATTTAATTAAATAAAGCCTTGTTTTAAATTAAAATTTTAATCCATCTTTCAGTACATTTTTATTATAAAGATACATTTGTGTATATATAGACATTTAAAAAATATTATTTATTATTGAGAGTCAAATTCCTTGTTTATCTGTACAAACTTGGCATATAGCTGATTCTGATTCTGAGAAAACCTTTGTAATGTTTGTGGCTAATGTTAAACATTAACCTACAGATAACTTGTGAACACTTCCTTTTCAGATATATTTAAACTATGTCCTATCTGTGCACAAACATACCCTGTAATTTGCCTTTCAAACTATCCCTGAATGCAACTGCAGTTTTGGAGTCACTAATAAAAAGCATTCAAATGTTTTTTTTTCTGTTTTTGTCTACAAGAGAAAATCATAAATCTGTAAATCCATAGTTAAATGAATAAAGACACAATCCTATTTTGTGCTAGACTGGTGTAAGAAGGGTGTTTGAATCTGTTTAGAAGTTGAAGGATTGGGTGGAGAAGCTGGTAGTTTTACTGTAACTTTTTTAAAGCCTAGCCAGGAATACATAAAAATCTATTTTTAAAAAACATAAAGGGAGCTAATTCTGTTCTTACTTGCAAACGGATACTACCAGCACAACACCAAGCAAGAAACAGCAAGAAACCAATGGCTACAGCAGCAGGAGACCCTGTACTAGTACAGGATTGGACCAAGGTGTACCTAATAATGTGTCCAGTGATTGTATGTGAGAATGTTTGCATAATTCTGCCCCTGACAAAATCTACAACAAATTAAAATGTTTACATCATTTTCAAATGTGTGTTGTTCACTATCTGTCCACTATAGAAAAATAAACGCTCAAATAAATAATTATGCCCATCATGAGTTTAGGTAAATGTCTGAGTACACATGTACATCATTCTATCATCTGAGAACAAATGATGCACACAATGGTTTTAAACAAGGAGAAGCATGTAATTTGAGAATAGAGGGGTACAAGGTTTTATATATGTTTACATATGAATTAATGGAAGCCAATAGGCAGTGAATCTATTTATTATTTGTTCAGTTCAGGGCTGGTGCATCGGGGCTTGGGTGTGGGAATTTGAAACCTACGCCAAAGGAAAATAAGTGAATGTAACCCCTGTAGCAGATGGTTTTTACAGGCCAATACTGAATCTTTTTCTGCAAGACCACATAGTAAAACATCTAATGACCTCATTCCAGTCAGAGAGACACAATGTGTGCAGCAAGGGGTGTTATGAGAGAAATGACTTAGTGTTTAGTCTGATATTACAGACATTTGTTTAACAGCTACTCCTAACTTTTACTTTATGGTTGAGGGGGTTAGCAACACCAGTAAGCAGTGACATCTGTCTAAAATGTCTAAAGAGACCAAATGAGTGTACAAGACTTCCCCTGCCTACACATCCCATTCCGGTGGTGCCTCATTTTGGCACCAGATGATAATGGCGTTGGTGACTGTGGAGTTGTTCATCTTTACAAATTTGTACTCCCAGAAAGAAAGAAAGAAAGAAAGAAAACCCTGTCATTTTTCAGTTTTTGATTTGAACTGCATCCTCCTAATAAAACATAAAAATGTTCACTGGGTATGAACACTTTGCATGGCAGTGGATCCTGTACTTTGTTGTCTTGTACCTTTTGCCAACCTGTTTCTTTGAATGTGTACTTTTTACAGGAAGTGGGGATAAAGTGGGGAATGTTAATAACTGTACACAATTTTCCAGTAAGGAAAATAGTCTGGGGGCACCTCAATGACTGTATCAAAACTGTTTTGACTGAGACACAGTTTGATTGTTCCCTCTCCCCAGCACAGAAACACACTGATGTTGATAACTTGTTATTTCAATGCAAATATTTTGGAAGGGATAGGGAATTTGTCAGTCATGCTTCTAGTTCCTTAAAAACTGTTTCCTATCATTCAACTACGTAGCTTTTAAAACCATGCTTTATTGTATAAGATCCAAGATGTCGGTAAAACAAGAACAACACAAGAATGCATTATCTTTGATGAGTCATTTATGAAAAACAGTGACTTCCCACTATCTGTTGGGAAGTTGGTGGATATCTTGTTATGGAAATAACCAGTTGACATCAACATTTTGAAATCAGTCACACACATGAAAATGAAACTGGTCATAAAGAAACAATTTGGAAAATCTAAATTTTCTAACAAGCTCATAACAATTCATCAATAAGACCTGTAACTTTCCAGCAGTTGACCACAGCAAAATATCATGTGTTTTATCTACAGCTGTTCACGTGTTAACATTCTTCATCAGCGCTGTTTTTCAAAAAATTTGAATTATATAACAAAACGTTTCTTTCTCTGATGATAAGTAATTGGGTGAAGTAATTTACTATTGAAAGATTGTGCTTGCTGTTTTAAAATCACACTGACATTAGGAAGTTCCCATATAGCCCCAATCAAACTTTTATGGCCCTGAAAGGCAACCATCCTCATCTTTGATCTGCTAGCCAGAGGATTTGTATGCCTACATTTTTAATCCGGTGCCACACTGATATTGCTGAGTCACTGGGGGAAGCAAAGGATTTATCAAAGGATCTGCAGAAAAATAAATACAAGGAAATTGGAAATTCCAATTGGCAGTATTAAAACTCTAATTAACAAGTTAATTATTAGGGATTCTGTGAAAAACCAAGCCATGGTCTGGTAAACCAATACAAATTTCAGAACCAAGAAGAATGGGGAGCTTTAACATCCCAGAGATCATAATGGTGGTTTAAGTAGTTTCTGTGCTTATTATGATTTTAAAAGAGTAAACCCAATTGGTTGATAATGACACTTAGTTAAAAAAACGTTTTCAAAAAAATCTAAGTTTTCAGCTTCCTCACAGTTCCAATATCTGGAGTGCCTTGAAAGAAATAAACAGGATTTTATTTAATCACATGAAAAGAAACATGCTTCTGGCTCAGGTTGAAAAGTGTACAAGAGAACAGATGAAGCTACACCTAACAGCATTAAGGCCCGTATATTGACTATTACACTGTAAATAAATGTTGAATGTTGAATGATTACATGAGTCATTGGATTTATACGTCTTTCTTTGTCTGTTAGAGTCCACATGTGATGAATATTTTTAGTAATTTTGAAATAAATGAAGGATGATAAGGATACAGGAATCCAAACAAAATTACACATAATAAACTATTGTTAAAACTACTCGTACTCTTCCTCTTCCGCTTTATCCGGGACCGGGTCGCGGGGGTAGGAGACTCAGTAGAGACGTCCAGACGTCCCTCTCCCCGGACACCTCTTCTAGCTCCTCCAGGGGGAGCCCAAGGCGTTCCCAGACCAGCAGAAAGACATAGTCCCTCCAGCGTGTCCTTGGTCGTCCCCTGGGCCTCCTGCCGGTGTGTCATGCCTGGAACATCTCCCGAGGAAGGCGTCCAGGAGGCATCCGGTATAGATGCCCGAACCACCTCAACTGGCTCCTCTCGATGTGGAGGAGCAGCGGCTCTACTCCGAGCTCCTCCTGGATGGCCGAGCTCCTCACCCTATCTCTAAGGGAGTGCCCGGCCACCCTACGGAGGAAGCTCATTTCAGCCGCTTGTATCCGGGATCTCATTCTTTCGGTCATGACCCAAAGTTCATGGCCATAGGTGAGGGTAGGAACGTAGACCAACCGGTAAATTGAGAGCTTTGCTTTTCGGCTAAGCTCTCTCTTCACCACAACGGACCGGCACAGCGCCCCCATTACTACGGCAGCCGCACCGATCCGTCTGTCGATCTCCCGCTCCATTCTTCCCTCACTCGTGAACAAGACCCCGAGATACTTAAACTCCTCCACTTGAGGCAGGAACTCCCCTCCAACCTGAAGAGGACAAGCCACCCTTTTCCGGTCGAGTACCATGGCCTCGGACTTGGAGGAGCTGATCCTCATCCCAGCCGCTTCACACTCGGCTGCGAACCGCCACAGCGCATGCTGTAGGTCTTGGCTAGAGGGGGCCAGCAGGACCACGTCATCTGCAAAAAGAAGAGACGAAATCCACTGGTCCCCAAACCAGACCCCCTCCGGCCCTTGGCTGCGTCTAGAAATCCTGTCCATAAAAGTTATTAACAGGACCGGTGACAAAGAGCAGCCCTGCCGAAGTCCAACATGCACCGGGAACAGGTCCGACTTAGTGCCGGCAATGCGGACCAAACTCCTGCTCCGCTTGTACAGGGACCGGATGGCCCCTAATAAAGGGCCCCCGATTCCATACTCCTGGAGCATCCGGTATAGATGCCCGAACCACCTCAACTGGTTCCTCTCGATGTGGAGGAGCAGCGGCTCTACTCCGAGCTCCTCCTGGATGGTCGAGCTCCTCAGATATCCCGATACTTGAACTCCTCCATTTGAGGCAGGAACTCCCCTCCAACCTGAAGAGGACAAGCCACGCTTTTCCGGTCGAGAACCATGGCCTCGGACGTGGAGGAGCTGATCTTCATCCCAGCTGCTTCACCCTCGGCTGCAAACCGCCCCAGTGGATGCTGTAGGTCTTGGCTAGAGGGGACCAGTAGGAACACGTCATCTCCGGCTAGTTAGTAAGTCCGTTATTCGACTCACTAGCTAATTAGGTAATAATAAAGAAATCTAACAAATTTCTTAGGAGACTAATCCAAACAAAGAAGTAAAACAAAGATTTTTGTGAAATGACTGTGAACCTTCCAGAGCCCTCATAAAATAATTACAAATTTGCATATAACCAGCATAAGTGTGGTCCTTTTTTACCCAGTGATGCAGCACAGCTGGTGTCGCCAAAGAGCACAGTGGGAAGTCTGCTTTAACTCACCAACATTTAGGTGACATTAGGAGGAAAAAACATAAGAATAATTTTAACCTTATTAGATTTGAAATACTTTTTTAATAAGAGCCAAGACTGTAGAACTAAACCACAATCAATCAAAGCACACATATCAGTTGGTTCTGGATGCAAACTAAGCTAATCTTAACTTTATTTATGTAAATGATTAAAAAAAAGATACAGATCTGGAGACACCTGAGTGTTAACATTTGTGCTCCCAACTGATTCTCTGTTATTAATTATTTTAAACAGGAATTAATCTGCACTGATGAACCGGCAGCTGGATTTTGCTCTGTTCAAAGGAGTAAAGTCTTTATCTTGAACACTTTGTCTCCATCTAGTGATTAAATCCGTCAGACACACCAATATTTATATGTACAGGTCCTTCTCAAAATATTAGCATATTGTGATAAAGTTCATTATTTTTCATAATGTAATGATGAAAATTTTACATTCATATCTTTTAGATTCATTGCACACTAACTGAAATATTTCAGGTCTTTCATTGTCTTAATACGGATGATTTTGGCATACAGCTCATGAAAACCCAAAATTCCTATCTCACAAAATTAGCATATCATTAAAAGGGTCTCTAAACGAGCTATGAACCTAATCATCTGAATCAACGAGTTAACTCTAAACACCTGCAAAAGATTCCTGAGGCCTTTCAAACTCCCAACCTGGTTCATCACTCAAAACCCCAATCATGGGTAAGACTGCCGACCTGACTGCTGTCCAGAAGGCCACTATTGACACCTCAAGCAAGAGGGTAAGACACAGAAAGAAATTTCTGAACAAATAGGCTGTTCCCAGAGTGCTGTATCAAGGCACCTCAGTGGGAAGTCTGTGGGAAGGAAAAAGTGTGGCAGAAAACGCTGCACAACGAGAAGAGGTGACCGGACCCTGAGGAAGATTGTGGAGAAGGGCCGATTCCAGACCTTGGGGGACCTGCGGAAGCAGTGGACTGAGTCTGGAGTAGAAACATCCAGAGCCACCGTGCACAGGCGTGTGCAGGAAATGGGCTACAGGTGCCGCATTCCCCAGGTCAAGCCACTTTTGAACCAGGCTAAAGGCCGCTATCGAAGCATCCTGGGCCTCCATAAGACCTCATCAGTGCCACAGGCTGATTGCCTCCATGCCACGCCGCATTGAAGCAGTCATTTCTGCAAAAGGATTCCCGACCAAGTATTGAGTGCATAACTGTACATGATTATTTGAAGGTTGACGTTTTTTGTATTAAAAACACTTTTCTTTTATTGGTCGGATGAAATATGCTAATTTTGTGAGATAGGAATTTTGGGTTTTCATGAGCTGTATGCCAAAATCATCCGTATTAAGACAATAAAAGACCTGAAATATTTCAGTTAGTGTGCAATGAATCTAAAATATATGAATGTTGAATTTTCATCATGACATTATGGAAAATAATTAACTTTATCACAATATGCTAATATTTTGAGAAGGACCTGTATATATAGACGCAGGTTAAGTAAGTCTTTCAAGAAAATCAGTCAAAATTAAGAGGACACCATTATTTCATAGGAAAGCCCTGTTGGATAGAAAACATATTTCTAGTATTCCAAGTATTATTTAACTTAAATTTGCACTTTAAACAGCAGTTGGATTGCACCCAGTTTTAATGAACATTCAAGGCGGTTTGTCTCCATCTAGTAATTAATTCTGATGCAGACAATATTTTTGAAAAGAGATGAATGTCAAAACTATCTATCTATCAATCTGTCTGTCCACGTCTGTTCTTTCTTATTCTTTACCGGGACACAGTGGGCTGGTTTCTACCTCCAGCACTTAATTGCAAGATGTGATGTACACCCTGGACAGGTCAGCCAACCATCACAGGGCAAAACAAAGACAGTACAAACAAACATGAATACACATACTTCCCAGTCACCAAACAAGCATGTTTTTGGACTACAGGAGGAAGCAGGAATAACCAAAGAGAACCAGTACCTGCACAGAAAGAACCTGCAAACATGCAGGGTTCAAACACTTTTCCATTATGCAGCCCTACACTTATCTAGAAAAAGATATTTAATGGGAGACTGATGTTCAAGAAAGACTAAATACAACCATCCTTTACAAAATATTGTAGAATCCAAAATATGACAAAACCAAATAAAACTATGAACAGCATGGAAAATATATATATTAATATATCATTAATATATCAATATTATACACCACAATCATATAATTGCTAAAAATAATTAAACTTAATTTACTAAGATCAAATATCTGGCTGCAATTAGTATTTAATGATATATGTTTACATTACTCTCCCTGTGCATGCGGGGAGATGGATGGATGGATGGATGGATGGATGGATGGATGGATGGATGGATGGATGGATGGATGGATGGATGGATGGATGGATTAATCAATTTATATCAAGAGGTCCACTCTTGTTCTGAGACAGTATCTTGAGTCTATTATACAACTTGTTTCAGTTTAAATATAGGACTAGAGAGGTTGTTGTAATGATTTGTATAGAGTCAGAAAAGCCTTCTTGTCTTCCACACAAACTATTATTAAAAAAATGTTGACAAAACATGTAGACATGTTGAGAAAACTGTTGCCTTATATTACTTCATTTAGATTTATTGCATTATATGAATTGTAAATCTGGTGTAGCATTCAGCCTTTTTAATATTTCATTACTGTAATCTCACAAATCACAACTTCATAAGAATCCCTTCTTGCCAGGTTACTTTTTATTTTCTCATTGTCATTGTTTCTGTGACATTTAATGCTGTAAGCTGCAAAATTAACTTTTTTTGCAAAGAGATCATCCAAGTCTAGCGAAATCATTGCAAACATTTTTTTTTTTAAATAGCTTCTTATGTTTGTTTTTATTTTTATACTGTCCTTTTCCAAAGTTTGTACTCATTTTTTGTTAAAGCTGTAATTCAATAATTTAGCATTAACAAAGTTAAGAATTTACCATAAAACATTTGAAATGGTAAAATGTTGATACAGACCTAAATCCAATAAAGAGTCAGTGGCAAGACTTGAAAACTCCTGTTCATAGATGCCCTCCACCATGCTCTCTGACTGAGCTTGAGATATTATTTTAATTTTATTTAATTTAATAAAAGGAATAGAGTCTCTACATGTACAGTCATGGTGGACGCACACCATAAACGACTTGCAGCTAGACTGGTTCTGCAAAGTATTGACCCAGAAAGGGACTGAATGCAAATGCTTGCTACATTTTTCCAATTTTTCTTGTAAAATTTCTGAAAACAATGTACAGGTCCTTCTCAAAATATTAGCATATTGTGATAAAGTTCATTATTTTCCATAATGTCATGATGAAAATTTAACATTCATATATTTTAGATTCATTGCACACTAACTGAAATATTTCAGGTCTTTTATTGTCTTAATACGAATGATTTTGGCATACAGCTCATGAAAACCCAAAATTCCTATCTCACAAAATTAGCATATTTCATCCGACCAATAAAAGAAAAGTGTTTTTAATAGAAAAAATGTCAACGTGTCAATAGTGGCCTTCTGGACAGCAGTCAGGTCGGCAGTCTTACCCATGATTGGGGTTTTGAGTGATGAACCAGGCTGGGAGTTTTAAAGGCCTCAGGAATCTTTTGCAGGTGTTTAGAGTTAACTCGTTGATTCAGATGATTAGGTTCATAGCTCGTTTAGAGACCCTTTTAATGATATGCTAATTTTGTGAGATAGGAATTTTGGGTTTTCATGAGCTGTATGCCAAAATCATCCGTATTAAGACAATAAAAGACCTGAAATATTTCAGTTAGTGTGCAATGAATCTAAAATATATGAATGTTCAATTTTCATCATGACATTATGGAAAATAATGAACTTTATCACAATATGCTAATATTTTGAGAAGGACCTGTATCACCTTCCTTTCACTTATAAATGACGTTGTGTAGTTCCATCACCAAAAAGCTGAATTAAATGTGCCAAGGATTTGGGTTGAAAGGTGGCAAAATGTGGAAATCTTTGGGGGTGTGAATACTTTTGCAAGGCACCGTAAGTCCAAACACACTGAATTTATGGCTATGAGCCTACCCCAAACATGTTGGTATCTGTACCATTTTTGGCTGTTTTGATTAAAGAATGGCACTGGTAAAGCTACAAATACATTCAAAATCATTACTACGAAATACACCATAAACGGAAATAGCGCGTTTCTTTACTATTTTTGTATGAACTCGAATATTTCATACTGTACGGTAAAGTTAAAATCATTTCTTGTTATTCATAGAAATGACCGCCAGGTGCCGTAGTTCCTCCATTCCTACCACCACGAATAAACCTGGTGTACGGAAAAAGAAAGGAGGAGGAGGGCTCCTTGGAGTTTGCGTGAGTGAAGAAGTGTGTCTGCGGGGTTTGTTTTCCTACACACGCCGACAGTCGACATTTATGAAACAAGTCTTAAATGAAAACCATCTTTCATGAACGTCTTCAGCCTTTTTAAGCCTCTCCCCGCTATTGTAATGCAAATATAAATTGCGCTGTGTGAGCATATTTCAGCCATGCAGGGACGGTAGCGGAAAGGAGCAGTTATTAGGTAAGCAAGGTGTCGACAGGTAAGCAGAGAAAACGGGACTTGTGCCGTTCACAGCTGCCTTTGGTTGGAGGGCCGTCTCCAGCTACGTTTCCTCTAGACTTCGCCCGGGTCTGTTGCCCTCACCACCGGCCTGAAGTTTGGTGTTTTCCTCGGTAGAAGAAATCATGACTGAGGAGAAAACGAACATTTCCGACGAACTGTTCGGTAAGTTGATCTTCGTGAGTCAAACTTAAACGGCGGGGAGAGGGTTGTTGTTAGTTTTCTAATCCAAACCACCAAGAGTTAAAAGAACTTCAGCAAAAAAACAAAAGTCGGCTTAAAAGTTTTATTTTGGCTTAAGTTAAACTCACAATATCAATTCATTATGTTGAATTCTTATATATTTATGATGACCGGATGCCTTAAAGTTTAAATAAGTTACCAGAAGCGCATAATGAACAACCGAAGTTTATCTTAAGAATAGAAATATATGCATACATGTGTTGAGCGTTTAAAAACACACTAACACCCTGCATTTAACAGATGTGAAAATAGAGCTGATTAATTAGAAAGAGTCCTAGTTTAACACTTTTCAGAGTTTTTCTGCCTTTCAGTCCAACGTTATTTTCTTGCCCTCGGGGGCTGGCTGGCTACCTAAACGTTTCTCCTCTCCAACTTCCTTATCTGAAGAAGGGGAGCGAGGGCTTTGGGAGAGGGGTGTGTCCTGTGACATTCCTTTGGATTGTGAGATATTATCAACACACACTGCCTGGATGACTGAGCCTGAAAAAGAGCAGTAAATCATTGCAATCTTGCAGCAAAAACTAGCCCAAACATTGGGCTCTCTTTAATAGTAGTTTAGTTTGAGTTTGACATGCACTAAACTTTGGAATGCGCTGTTTTAGCCCAGTTCTTGTTGGATGAGAGCTCCTGTGTGACAGATACTAAAACAGCACCCATTTTATTAGAAGAAATACATGCTTCTAAAATTTTACAAGTAATTCTTGTTGCAGAATTGGAACCTTGCATCCAGATACTCCAAGGATACAGTATACGCCTTAATTTCACCCATAGGGCTGTTAATATGAACCTAAATCCAATGCTGCTGGTTGAAGCTGACTCATGACCCCGTGCTGTCTGTTACGCTGTCTACAGCTCAATCTCACACAGTATTTCTCTGGATTGAGTGATGAATGGAGCTTGTTGTTGCCAGTGCTGCTTTGCAGTTGGAATAGGTCAGAAAGACCCGATGCTGCTCATCGTCAGTAATTAAAAACTGAAATAAGCAACCCATTACATCCGCAGTTATTGAGCTCAGATGCTGATCTAATGAAACATTTAAAAATTAGGAGAACTGAAGAGAGTAGGCTTGGTATGCAGATTATACTGGATGCTTACCGTCACTTGAATTTGTCCTTTGCTGCTAGGGATTTGACAGAAACCTCGTGATAACTTTGCCCATGCTAGTCTGTATATACATGTGATGCTTTGCAAAAAAAATGTTTACCCTTTTGACCCTTTTCGCAACAGATTTCAATGTATTTTACTGGGATTGTATATGATAGATTTGATAGATCAGCCGAAAATAAAAAAAAAAGTGTGAAGGGGAAGGAAAATGAAGAATTTCAAGTGTCACATGAGGTTGTGTTCAGCCCCCTGAGTCAGGACTGTGTTGAACCAATTTTTACTGCAGTTACAGCCGCAAATCTTTGTACACCTAGAGACTGATTATTTTTTTATCCATACTTTTCTGCAAAATAGCACAAGCTCAACCAATTTAGGATGGGACTTTGCTCGGGCCATTTTAACAAATGAATATGCTTTGATCTAGGCTAGAGTTTCAAATCACAATCGTCATCTTGATATCTCTGTTTGCAGTGTCACACCCCCAAAGGACTCCTTGGATGCAGTATTTGGACAGATAATATATTTTAAATGCAACGCTTGGATTTTCTGCATGCCAGTAAACCTTTTAGCCTGTTGAATCTACTTACATCTGACATTATTATTATGCAATGCCTTCTGTTGATCGGTCAAATAAAAACCCTAGTGATACCACTACCCCACAAAGACTGAATAATACGAATCGCCAACAATTGTTACATTTTAGGATTCTCGAGGGTTCTTGGAATTTTGCTAATTTTCTGGTCCAATTTGTGACGCCCTAAGGTTCATTTACATCAAAGGTACGATAGATAAAAAATAAAGCGTGAGATTCCAAAATGGATGTTCAACATAGAGCAGCAGGCTGCTCCGAAGAGGAAGGAGCAGAGCCCCCAGGTGGAGGGTTAGACCATGGCTGACACCAGTTAGAAGGCTAGAATATGGTCACTACAACAGACTGAAGCAGAAGCTTACGGCGGAAGATGAAAATGCTTTTGTTTTGTGGTCAAGACAAAACTTTACGAATCCCTGATTGGGTTAAGAGTACATAGGAGTGCCTACGAATCGATTAGGAATCATTTACGAATTTGTTAATTAACGGAGATTAACCGGATTTGGGAATTCTGCACCAGAATTTTGAACAGCTCAAAACGTTTGCCATGAAGTACAGTTGGCTCAGGAACTGCAAGAGTTGACATTTTCCTATTAATTGACCCCCTTTATGAGTAGCTGGTTGAATGTGAGAACAAACATTTATTTTTTCAGCTTTTCAGCAGTTATCATAATATATTCATAGCTTTTATTTTAGTGAGCTGGATCCAAAGAGAAGGCCATGTGTTTCTGATCAGCCTCTACGCTCCTTCATGCTGTAATGTTTTCATCCTCCTCATGACCTCATCATGTGTCTGGCTTCAGATAGGAGGGGTTCGGCTTGATGTCATGATGGCGAGCCCAAGTCCTCCTGCCTCATTATTCTCACAACACACATTCCACTTGAACCTAACCACATTTTGTCTCGTCTTTAGCCTTCTGTCTGTTCTTCCTCCTCCGTCTTCTTTCTCAGTCCTGTTCTCTTGCTTTCTAGGTGACTCTTTTAATGCCTGCTATGATTTTGACCCTTCCCCCTCTCTGGGTCACCATCTGTCCCTGGATCTTTTTTCCACTACTCCAGAAATGTTTTCCACACTTCCACACTTCAACTCATTCTGAATTACTATGGTTTACTATGGTACTAGGGACCTATTTTCTTGGAAATGTCTGTGGAATGAAAACTCCACAATAATCTGTTTTCTTCTTTTACTTCTTCATTTAGATGGGCACACATTTATACAGCTGTGAAACCACAGCTAGCCCCGTTGTTATATTAAAGCTAATCATAACCAGTAGGTATGATTAATGTGTAGCTGTATTTATCAATGGATCAATCAATTAGCCAGTGATCAAATCAGCCTTGGTGAACTCTTATATCTGATTATTTTTTTCCTCGGCTGATTAAATACATCAGGATCACGGATGTGGAGGGTGGTGTAGCGGTAAAGCGCGTGACCCATATACTGCAGCCGTCCCAGGTTTGAGTCTCGACCCTGGAGATGCTGCATGTCTTCCACCCCACTTGATTTGCCTAATTTGGAAAAATAACAAAAAGTAAAGGCCGCTAGACAAGATCAGGATCGGAAAACTTTCCTCTTTCTTCAGTGTGCAAACACATCATAAGAAAGCGTGTGTTTTGATGCACTTTATCTGAGTTTATGAAAACTCAGATAAAGTTTCAGGACATTTTATTGGGTGCGTAAATTGGGACAATCTTATAATCCTTTCAATTTCTGTTAGATGTAAAGCTACTAACTCCTCCAGGGAGGCTGCTATTATCAATAACAATGCCACATTTATTTGTTTAGCACATTCAAAAATAACAGAAATTGACCTAAGGCCTTCACGGTTTAGCCAAACAAATAATAAAGTGATAACAGAATAAAATGTATTCAAAAGAGGATAAAATAACAATAGAAACAACACCCAGAAAAGGTCTTTAAGGTCTTGAAATCTACTCAAGTCAAAGGCTAAAAAAACTTTTGAAGTAAAGGACAGTTTTCTTTTAGGTCACTGATTTACATGCCATTATTGAAATAATATGAAGTTTGTGTGGGAAATACTTTAGAAACATAAGTGGAAAAGACTTTGCACCAATGGTGATAAGCAGGCAAAAAATCAGTTTTTTTCTCTCTTAACTTTGCATTAAAAGTAAGAATTTCTACCCTTTTGATTCATAAACCATCAACCAACAATATGTACTTTGATGCACTTGTTTTTATAAATGGTTTGAATCATAAATGGTGACTATATTGCAACTATAACATCTGAAAAGATCAAAGTTGGACTTGGCTCCTCAAACCTTAAAATGCACAGGGAATCGGTATCAGCCAGGAAAAATCTGATCGGCAAACATCTATTAAGGCGTAAATACGCTCTTGTGAAAGAGAAGTGTTCATAATTTCATATAAATTGTGATTTAAAGGAGCTTGAGGTTTCAAGGAATAAATTCATAATCGATAACTGAGATAACTTGTTACATGATTTTATATAAAGCTACCAACATCTTAGGTAGAATTGAATAAGCCAGGGTGCATCCAAATCTAAAGCTTTCAAAAATAACCAGTGCATATTAATATTAAGTTATATTGTAATGTTAAAAAAAATGCCTTGTTGTTACAAAACACGCCCAAACGGTCAACCGCTCACTACCGCGTTTGACATTAAACATGAAGTGATAATGCTGATATTCCGCTACAGTGTTTTGTATGTTACTTTCAAATGTCACCAGGGTGGTTTTTCTGTGAAACAAGTTTTATTATCTGTATTTGTTTGATGTCAGCTAAGTATGAGTGTGTTTTGTTGCTCTCTTTTTCTCGACTGTGTGTTCGTGCTGCACAGCTCACTAGACTTTTTTTTGCCCCCGATGGCATCCTCTTGCCTCTGGACCTGCTTTGTGTTTCAGCAAAATGTGAGGTGTCAAAAAAAAAAACAAAGGTTGCGTCATTTTGTTTCCTTCATGCCCTTAATATTGGTTCTTTGTTTAAATAGGAAGCAACTGAGTAGACCAGCATTTCAGGGATAGACCAGGCAGCAGCAGCAACTCAAGCAGAGGTGAAACTGTTCACACACCGAGAATGGAGCTGAAAAATCAAGGGAAACCAATGTGCCAGCAATTGAGATGTACAAAACTTCACTTCGTCGCCGTACAATTTTTAAAGTTGACAGAAACATGCTTTGCATTAAAACGTTTAGACTTTGTTTACATGAAACAAATGTCTCTCATGCTGCAGTCGTTGCCTTTGTTTTGATTTAGTAGCAGGAACTGTGACGAACAGCCCCACCAACCTTCACTCACATACAGATTCATCACACTGCAGTGCATGTTTAAACCTAAGATTTTTACCCAACAGCCAGAGCCTCAGGCTGTGACACCTAGCAACCCTGCCTGGCTCTCATTGTGCTAATTCTTCTGTCTTGTCCCTTTCCCCTGCCTTGTGCTGTAGAGAGTGTGCGGGAGGCAGTGGGTCGGAGGGTGAAACTGACCCTGAGGTGCAAAGTCCAGCTGGAGGTCAAAGGTGACAAGGTGGAGAACAGAGTACTAGTAAGTGAGAGCTGCTCAGATTTCTGTTGTAAGTCTTGTGTAGGTGATGTAAATATGTTTGGACATGTATTTCTCCTGTTAAGGCCTTACTTTAAAGGCTTGTAAAATGTTCTAACCGAACACATTTGTTCGTAACCGAAAGGATCTGCTGCATTTTGTGGAGTTAAATAAAAAAAATGACTGGATTTGAATTTCTGTTAAAGAGCTGAAAACAAACTGCAGTTGTTTTTTTTTTTAAATTAAGATTACTGGATATTGTTTCACTCTGTCCAAATGTATCTCCTCTATAATAAAACGTACGTAATATTCAAAAGAAGTAGCACAAATCAGTGTAGGGAAATGCTAAAAACACACTCTGCATTTTTTTTTATCCTGCTGTTTTCAAACTATGCTTCAAACTACAAAAAGCGGCTAGATGTGTCATCAACCAAAACACTGAGAAGTTCTGTAAAGCAGGAATCAACAGAAGAGTTTTACTGGTGTTTAGGCAGATTTCTGAATCAATATACAAAAGAACTGTAAAAATAATTTAAAATAAACCATACATGTACTCAGGAAGATCATTTACACAGTATTTCAAATTGACTGGTATAATTTTCCATGAGTTTCTGTTTTTACTGTAAACACAGGAACTTAACAAACTTAAAGAATATTTGTTTTGTTACAAAGCTTTTGGGCAGTCTTTTTTTACCAGGTCTAATTTGTTACACTATTCTTGTATTTTTTTTCTCAGTATATATTTATTTCCACTTTAAAGTAATAAATCTGTGCAGGTTGAGGCATATTGTAGTGCTTTTATTTAAAAACTGATATCACATTAAGAGCAGGTGAAAAACTGATGGCACTATGAGTTTGCATTGACGGCGTTTGATACAGGCTATATGGAGGAACGAAGACGACATCGTTTCCTAGCTTTAATTTTCAACCAGGGGTGAAAGCCAACATTAAATGCCAGTAGTCAGGGGTTATCCCCGGTTACAGCGAGCCTCTGTCACCCAGTCAGCTGACAGCTGGCGAGGCCAGCCGGCTGTTGGCGTAGAGGGAGCCGACTTTTGCAATTAAACAATATTTTGATAAACCAAGCACAATACGTTTGCACAATCAGCTTTACCTGCAATCAATCATGGGATTGGGTGGGCCACAAATGCTGCGTTCCATTAACCTCGGAAGTAGGAACTTGGAAGTCGAAGTTTACGTCATCTTCAAGTTATAGCATTCCAGTTTCTTGCTTGTTTTTTGCTCAAATTGTAACTGCAATAACAATGACAATAAACACTGTTCTACGAGATATTTCATGCGCACCGTTGAAACGTCATGTCTTATAAACAGTGAAAAGTAGTACGTGTACGACTGACTACATGTTACATAAAAATACAGAACTGCTAAAAACAATCAGTGTTGATTTTCACACTGTTGATGTGAGTAGCAGCCATCTTGAATGCGGAAGTCGGGTATGGTCCTGTTGCTCCGACATTTCGACTCGTATTCCGACTTTGAGGGGACGTTCCGGTTGAAATTCGAGTACAAATGGAACTCACCAGAAGGATACAGCAGACCCATCCTCTTAATCTGGGGAAGAGAGGACACTAGTCTGCCCCATTTGGAGTAGCCTTCAGATTTGGACAGCCTTCATCGTCTCACTATGATGTTATCAGCCTACAGAATTCGGCCTTTGAAGGATGCAGCCCCTGATTTTGGACACACTGACTGGCTAATGATGCTGACATTCGTATATAATTCCAGATCCCTGTTTAGTGCTAAACTAAGGGCCTATTTCACAATTGTTAGGAATCTTAGAAGCATTTGATAATCAATATTTGGAAAATCTAAAATGCTTCTAAATAGTCAAACCTGAGTGTGACGATTCTACACTGAACTGTATTTTTTGTGATGAGGGTCTTCTATCCTGGACTGCGCACAGTTCCACCACCAGGTTATATGCAGCTGTTTGTACTTCCTGCTTTCCACAATAGTTTCAAAGCTTTTAGGGATGTTTCATGCTTTGAAATGTACATGCATTTATAAGTGCTTTGTTGCCTTAGTTGAAGCAGTTGAAGTTCTCTGCACAAAAAGCGTATCTTGTTAAGCTGCCGCGGGAACTCCTCAGATTTTTCAGAGAGCAGACAAAGGCACCTCAGCCCCATGTCAGTTGGATTAGCAGTCCTATTGTTACAGGCTCAAACAAAAGACTCCACTGGCTCGTCAAAGTTTGTCAAAAAAAACCAAGATGACGGATGCTGATGATGATTCATGCCAAAGAGGGGATTTGTTTGTGTTAAAAAGTCATCATAATAGTCATGCTAAAACATGAAAGGACTCTCTGATTAAAACACCATTAAGACTTCCTTTGCCTTGATCAAAGGAGCTGTGTCCGAATGTGTGTGCCAGCTTCAGGTCAAATGCACAAAGCGGTTTGTCCACAGAGGTTTCTGCAGTTATTTTGGTGGCCTTCCATAATGTAGATAACTAGATCGGTGCTGTGCATTCTTTTGTTTCAAAATCACAGAAGAGCCTGCAAAAGGACAGAGCAACATTTGGAGTAATGTGAGTGCTCAATGCAAAGCTTATCTGACCTCTCAAGGTTGTTTAGTTGCAGATTTTGTTAAAACCTGGTGAGCACAGCAGAGAGTCACATAGCGGTGGAGTGTGGGTACTTTTTTGAGTATCTGGTTTCATGTAGCTGCAGGCACGTTGATTAATCTCTTTAAACATAGGTGGATATTTTAGAAATCTTAAAATGACACAAATTTGGTAAATTCACCCCTTTCGTTTCTTTCTTTTTTAGCCAAAGACGTGCAGTTGAATACATTTTTGAACATTTATGTCTATAACATTTATTTCATTGTCCGCATACCAAAGCTTTACAGCTCCTGTCAGGACTTGACTAGAGCAGCCCACTCACACCCACAGGGTGTTGGGACACACACTCATGCTACATTCCACAGCAGGAGCTCCTAGTATTAAATAAACCATGTAGTAATGCATTCAAATAAAGCAAATACTGTGACATTATATGTTAAAATATAATTTGTTTACTTTTATAAATCAAAGGTAAGGAAAGAGTTCTTCCTATACTGAAGTGTAAGCCAGACTACTGGATGAAGACAGAAATGCATTGTAATATTTCAGTAAGAGAACTTTAAAACCATTGACAGTGAGCCCAAACTGCTGATGTTAAAAATGCTGCTACAAGCTCAGTCATGATCATACTTTGCTCCGCCATGGCAACATGGCTTAGCAGTATCAGAATATATACTTCCTTATAAAAAAGGTTCACCACTGTTGCAATACAATGTTTCTACATGTAAAAATTAGTTCATGCTTAAACATTTCTAAATCTTTTCCAGGTGTATTTTGACTTTTTCCTGTACAACTGAGCTGAGGAAAAAACAACAACAAGAAAACTATTATTAGAGGGGTTGTAAAAGCTTAAGCGGTGCGATATGCTTGTTGCTTAACTGTGCACACCCTTAAACCAATATTTTTAAATGCGCCCCTGCATCAAATATAGTGAATCTGACAAACCTGCGATAAAGTTCAACTACCTCACCAGGCTTTTCACCAACCCTCTGGGCTTCAGTTTGTTCCTGCTTTGGTTAATAACTGTAGAGAGAACATTATATAAATTTATTTTAAAGATACATGTTTGTTTTTTTACATTAAACATTATTTTATTTCTCATATTGTTTAACTAAAACAAAGTTCCATTTATTAATCTCCATGCAGTTTACTTATTTGTATCTTTAAGCAAAAGTGTGCAGAGAGATTGCAGAAGGATGACACTGAACAGCTTATAAAAATGTACAGCATTATATGGACAGGTGCATTACATTAAATTAGAATCTTATTGAAAATATTATTTATTTTAGTAATTAAATTAAAATTACACTTATGTAAATTCATTACAGACCAATTTAGTTTTTGTCAGTATTTATTTATGTTAAATTTGATGATTATAGCTTACAACTAATTAAAATCTAAAACCTAGACTCATAAAAAGGGATTTTTAATACAGAATTGTGTTATGTGTACTCAGAGCTGCTGACTTGACAGTTGTCAAGCAGATATTCGTTGTCACCTTTCACAAGCATGGTAAGCCGGAAAGAGTCATAGCTAAAGAAGCTGGCTGTTCAGAGTGCTGTGTCCAAGAATATTCATGAAAAGTTGAGTGGAAGGAAAAGATGTGGTAGAATAAGTTGCACAAGCACCAGGGATGACTTCAGGCTTGCGAGGATTGTGAAGCAAATGCACAAGGTGGTGACTACAACTGGAGCCAGTGCTTCAAGAGCAACCACACACAGCTGTATCCAGGGCATGAGCTACACTTTCCGTAGTGCCACTTCCCAAGTGTTGAGCCACTTCTGAACCAAGAAAAACCATCTCAGGAGACAAAGGAATTTACTGTTGCTCAGTCACTCAAGTCTTCTTTTAAAATAAAACTAGACTTTGCATTTCATTTAGACATCAAGGTCCCAGAGTCTGTAGGCAGGGTGGAGAGGAACAGAAAGTTACTTAAGGGCCAGTGGCAATTTTCCACAGGTGATGAATTGGGGAGCTATTTGACCTGTGGGTGTTGGTCAGCTGTGTTTTATCAAGTCCAAAATCAGAAGTACCATCAGGACATTTTAGAGTACTTCATTAATCTCTCTGCAGACAATCTTTATGGAGATGCTCATTTCATTTGAATACATTAATTTAATTGTTGAACCAGATTAGTGTAATAAATTTGAAATTAGATTTTTTTTTATTTGATTTTTTGGAGATAAAAGTGAATTTAGTAAAAAAAAACAAAAAAAACAGGTCTTTTAAAAATGTTTATTACAGACACTTTTGCCTTTTACATTTAACAATCCTTGGTCTTCCTTTTTTTATTGTTAGGCTTTCTTCAACAAAACAGTGTTCAGACATTGATTGCTGTGAGTTTATAGGCTTGATTCTCACTTTCCTCTTATTTGGTCTGCAACTGCAATTCATAGGCGTTCTAACTCACAGCACAGCTCTCCTTATCTGTAAAACACTGTCGGTCTAAGAGGACTCACTATCTAATTTGCTGGAAGCAGGTCTTCAGCAGATGTGACCTGGAGAGACCTGACTCAGCTACACAATGGGCTACTGTAAATGCCACAACTGGCTTATCCTCCTGTCAGCCATGGCTGACATTCCATGCAGTCCCCCCCTTCGCCCCCTATAATTTCCTTTAAACATCATTACAGAGAAAATATCACAAGGACTATTAACTTTCATTAAAAAACAAATTTTTTAAATCAGCAAAAAGGTGAAACATTTTGTGTAAAAATAAGTTTCTAATTTTGTCAGCAGGAAACACCTTAGCATTTGTTGAGTGGGTAGCCACAGTGTGCACTCACTCTGTGGTTAAACAAATAGTTTCAGATAATATATATTAATATCACACTGCGTTAAAACCCCTCTTAAGAGGCCACCACACTTTGCAGCTCTCTGCGAAGGGAAAAATGTTAACGTGTTGGTATGTAACCTCAGGAGGGAATTATCTGGCTATGTTTGGGCTAAAATGAGCAATTTATTTTCTGTCCTTTATTTTAGTTGACATTTTCTACCCTTTTCCTCTAACCTTAGCATTTTTTTAACGCATCATACTATACTATCAAGAGAAAAATAATAGAAAGGATAAAAAGGAAACATGACTTTCAACTCTCTTTTTTAAACATGAGTATAAAGTATAAAACACATACAGGTCCTTCTCAAAATATTAGCATATTGTGATAAAGTTCATTATTTTCCATAATGTCATGATGAAAATTTAACATTCATATATTTTAGATTCATTGCACACTAACTGAAATATTTCAGGTCTTTTATTGTCTTAATACGGATGATTTTGGCATACAGCTCATGAAAACCCAACATTTCTATCTCACAAAATTAGCATATTTCATCCGACCAATAAAAGAAAAGTGTTTTTAATACAAAAAACGTCAACCTTCAAATAATCATGTACAGTTATGCACTCAATACTTGGTCAGGAATCCTTTTGCAGAAATGACTGCTTCAATGCGGCGTGGCATGGAGGCAATCAGCCTGTGGCACTGCTGAGGTCTTATGGAGGCCCAGGATGCTTCGATAGCGGCCTTTAGCTCATCCAGAGTGTTGGGTCTTGAGTCTCTCAACGTTCTCTTCACAATATCCCACAGATTCTCAATGGGGTTCAGGTCAGGAGAGTTGGCAGGCCAATTGAGCACAGTGATACCATGGTCAGTAAACCATTTACCAGTGGTTTTGGCACTGTGAGCAGGTGCCAGGCCGTGCTGAAAAATGAAATCTTCATCTCCATAAAGCGTTTCAGCAGATGGAAGCATGAAGTGCTCCAAAATCTCCTGATAGCTAGCTGCATTGACCCTGCCCTTGATAAAACACAGTGGACCAACACCAGCAGCTGACACGGCACCTCAGACCATCACTGACTGTGGGTACTTGACACTGGACTTCTGGCATTTTGGCATTTCCTTCTCCCCAGTCTTCCTCCAGACTCTGGCACCTTGATTTCCGAATGACATGCAGAATTTGCTTTCATCCGAAAAAAGTACTTTGGACCACTGAGCAACAGTCCAGTGCTGCTTCTCTGTAGCCCAGGTCAGGCGCTTCTGCCGCTGTTTCTGGTTCAAAAGTGGCTTGACCTGGGGAATGCGGCACCTGTAGCCCATTTCCTGCACACGCCTGTGCACGGTGGCTCTGGATGTTTCTACTCCAGACTCAGTCCACTGCTTCCGCAGGTCCCCCAAGGTCTGGAATCGGCCCTTCTCCACAATCTTCCTCAGGGTCCGGTCACCTCTTCTCGTTGTGCAGCGTTTTCTGCCACACTTTTTCCTTCCCACAGACTTCCCACTGAGGTGCCTTGGTACAGCACTCTGGGAACAGCCTATTCGTTCAGAAATGTCTTTCTGTGTCTTACCCTCTTGCTTGAGGGTGTCAATAGTGGCCTTCTGGACAGCAGTCAGGTCGGCAGTCTTACCCATGATTGGGGTTTTGAGTGATGAACCAGGCTGGGAGTTTTAAAGGCCTCAGGAATCTTTTGCAGGTGTTTAGAGTTAACTCGTTGATTCAGATGATTAGGTTCATAGCTCGTTTAGAGACCCTTTTAATGATATGCTAATTTTGTGAGATAGAAATTTTGGGTTTTCATGAGCTGTATGCCAAAATCATCCGTATTAAGACAATAAAAGACCTGAAATATTTCAGTTAGTGTGCAATGAATCTAAAATATATGAATGTTAAATTTTCATCATGACATTATGGAAAATAATGAACTTTATCACAATATGCTAATATTTTGAGAAGGACCTGTACAATAATGCTTTATAGTCGTCTTGTTTTCTTTATTTCCACAGTTGCTCACTTTATTTTTTGTTACTTTTATCGAATATTATAGTTGTAGTTTTTTTTAGATATTCCTTAAATGATACTCCTAGGTAGTTGTGTATAATTGTTTTTAACTGTTAAAACTAAGTTCTAGCAGTGATAAACCAAGCC
The DNA here is from genome assembly GCF_021462225.1 of Girardinichthys multiradiatus. Lineage (NCBI taxonomy): Eukaryota > Metazoa > Chordata > Actinopteri > Cyprinodontiformes > Goodeidae > Girardinichthys > Girardinichthys multiradiatus. Next base: position 32,747,618 of record NC_061806.1, on the reverse strand, counting down.
TCTCTCCCTCTTTAAACATGTCTCATGTCTGTCTGTTTCTGCAGGCTTTGGCGTCACATCGAGCCTATCTGCTGACAGCGCGGGTCCCTTCTAAGGTTAGTTGAGCGATATATTAATGTGAAAAATGAATTTTAATAAATTCCCATAGTTTTATTTAGGATACTGTTGCATTAGGGGTTTGATTGTATCTTCTCTGTGGTAATTTTATATTTATTCACTGTCTCATATGGCATGCTTAACTGCAGTGGTCAATGTTAAATATGGGACCTGCAAAACATCAACAGGTGGGCAACAAAGCAGGTGATACAACTGCAGAATGGCATATTTGTTGGTATAACATTTAAATTATTCATTTTATTTTATGGAATGGTCATTTGTTTTTGTTTTTTACAGCTTTCTTTCTTTCTTCAACCAGCCGCTCTCACGTGTTTTATATATTTTGTTCTACAAAAACAGCAGAAACCATATAGTTACATACTTACATAAAAACACAAACATTTTCTTTAATATGTCATTAAGTCAAACTAAACGTTTCCGGTTTCATGTCAGTTTGATTTACCAAAATTATTACTGTTTGTTAAATGCCAAAATAATGAGAGTGAGAATCCTTTAGAGAATATTGTGTTACTTTCTCTAAATTCAATCGTTTGCCTGCACTATGATTACTGTGCTTTTAAGCAATTTGGGAAATCCCACATGATGATTTCATGCTTTTGTAAGATGATCTTTTAGTTCTGAACATGCGAGTTAAATAAAGTCACATTTGTGGATGTATTTTAAGGCAGCGACTAAAACACACTGCTTCCTTTTATGACATCATAGAAAAATCAAAAGAAATCCGGAAGAGAATTGTGGACCTCCTCAACACTGTCTTGGGTACAAATTATAGATGTTGGCTCATTCATCTGTTAAGACAATTATATGCAGATATAAACAACATTGGAATTTCCAGCAATCACACAGTCCAGAAAGGAGATGGCTTCTGTCTTCCAGAGATGATGATGATTGGTGCAAAATGTGTGAATCAACCCCAGGAAAAAGCAGATAAACTTGGGAAGATGCCTGCTGAAGATAGTGAAGATTTTGGAGATATGTCCGGTGGTCTCATGAAACTAAAATGGATGAGTGATTAGCCATAAGGACCATTGTGACATTTACTGGAACAAGGGGGCTGTGCTTTGCCACTGGAGAGGCTGGTGAATTTCACAAAATAAATGGCATCACGACTACTGGTTATTGGACAACGGTATCTGTACAAAACTAAAAACAGCTGCTGCATGTCTCTTATAGGACCTATTATAGCTCTTTAACATTATTATTACTTATTCATATTAGGAGCAGATGAGAGTTCCTTTAATGTGTGTGACAGGAGTAGCTGTGGTAAACCTCTGCAGTAAAACAGAGGTTTTAAAATATTGTTGTTTAAAGACCAAAAAACAGTAACAAAGGTGAAATGTCAGTTAGCATTAGTAGCTACAAACAGCAGTATGTGTGTGTAATCCCTGTAGAGTAAGTACTGGCCACCTTAACTTCGGGATTCCCAGAAGGCTGCCAGCATTTCCAAAACCATAATGTCCCTTTACAGACATACGCCGAAAGCTCAAAATGATAAAACAGAGCAAATTTGTTTTACCCCATTCAGGCTTCTTGTTACCTGCCACTCACCTTTGCAGAACACACACCTTTGCCATTAAAACAGTTTTTTGACAGCTTTAAGTTTTTTGGGTTTTTTTCTCAGTAATATCATCAACACCAAAGAGTGCCGTTTCTTGGGTGGCATGGCCTCTTATACTTGTGGTGCATTTATTGACCTGAAAAATAATTTGATTATTGAGTTTCAGACCAGAACATCGCCGGTCACACTACTCAAGCAGATTCTGGTTACCAGCAGATTTGCTGTCTGTTTCTGTGCAGAGTAAAACAGCACTGAATGTGGGACAACCACTTAATAAATGTCTCCGTGCATTATTACATTTAACTATTTACAAGAATCTGGCTTTGTTATGTGTGTCCAATATCTTCTTTGAAAGGACTTGGCTGCTTTAAGGTCATGGCTCGCTAAAAAGATGATACTTCCTCATGCTGAAATTAAAAACGTTGCGTTAGAAGTTTCACAGTGTCCACTAAACTATAATGACCTACACTGATGCATAATTGTTTTTCTGCTTCCTCTTTTCTAATCTCTGAATGACCTAAAATGGTCCAATCTTTTTTTCCATTCAGTGTCCTTTTCTCTCATGTTCAGTCTCTTTGTCCCTGTTGCCAGATGAGAACAGGTCCTAGCGTATGGAGATATTTAATAGTCCTACCCACCATGCAGCTGTGAGAACACAGCCTGTGGGAAAGGAAAACAGTGACAGGAAGAAAAGTTCAAACCCGAAGGCCAGAGCTTATATACAGAGAAAAACACTGTGGAATGACTTAAAGAGTAAAAAAGAGTAATAATAGTTTTGGGATGAAATAGAATCCCTGTTAACTGTTATAAAATTAAAATAACTTTGTGTTGAGAGCTTTTTTTCTCTTTTTTGATAAAAGACAAGAGCTATATTCACATTTTAAACATGTAGAACACAAAACATGAGGTAAAAATTCAAATAGCAATAGAATTGTTTAGAGGTCTCAAATGCCAAACCTTTTTATACTGAAGTTTGATCTTGTGAACTTCCCAATTTTACACTTGGAAAATCAGTTTTACAAGTTACGAGTCATCACATTGTTGATTTTATCATAAGAGAAGTCAAGCCATAGTTTAATCATGTTCTCAAATTACTGATGATGTTTCCTTTTTCTCAGCCTCTGTTATATTCACTGCTGGGATCCTTCCAGGTTTTCTTTGGAGGGAAGGTTATTACTAATGAGCATGTGAATCAAGCCAGACAGTTTTATAAATAGTCGGGAAAGTCTGATGCAGAAAGAAACTGGCTGTCAAATGTAAACTCAGGAAGGATGTCAGCTGGTTAGGATTGGATTTGGGATGTGGCATTTTCATGGAACAAAAGATTAGGAGCTTTAGTGATTATGAAGTATCATGGGACGACAGCCTTTTATTTTTGTTCTAAGAGACATGTTTTGTTGCTCTGGGTTGCCCCCTCTGTGGTTTGAATAAATATAAATACAGTAGAAAAAATTAAATAAAGAGTACAACAGAAGCTGAGCACAAAATATACTTTTAGCATGTTTGCAACAGAAAGGTTGGGAGTGTTTGAGCAACTAGAACTGGTGACTAATGACTAACCCACCAAAATTTAACGACAAATCACCAAATACACAACATTATCGGCACCACTTGTAAATATTTGTCAAAACTCCCAATATAAAGCCATATATTTATATATTTTATATTTTACTTGTTAAAGTATGAAAAATTTCTTGCAGCTTCGTATTAGTGATTTATGACTTACTGTTTGACATGATACAGCAGCCTTTTTTCCTTTATCACTCTTTAAAATGGGAAAGATAAGAGAACATGCTGCTTAGGGTTGCAAGATATTACAAAGTCATGCCAATATGATATTGGCTGATATTGGTTATGATATTGTTTTTGATGTATTTGCATTTTCTTACTGCTGTCTTTGTCATGTGTGCTTCCAACCCCTTTTTGTAACCTTTAGCATCTTAGACACGGTTATCTGTCAGGACATATGCTGCAATGAGACTCCATTTAACAGACTCAATATCTTATCGGCATGCAAAATGTGCATTCATGTAACTTATACGATAATAGCCAACTGTTATTGCATTGCAAACAGCCCTTTGCAATAATAATTATGAGGATGTTGATATAGCAGTGAAAATATATTTGTGATTTATTGTGCAGCCCTAATGCCATTCAAACAACACAGATTTGTGTTGATCTTGGCTACAGGAACACAGCTGCTTGCCTAAACGTGCCCATTTCTCCAGTCATGTTTTTGTTTTGGTCATAATTTCGGTGTTACAATCCTTACCCAACGAGGACTTATCACAGACTTTAAGAAGTGGTGGTGTAACATCACCTGTTGATTTGTGAATGAGTATAGACACATTTTGAAAATGGTTATTGAAGTGGTCAGAAAGAGAACTTTATTAAGTTTGGGTTAGGTATGCCATTAGTAAAACATTTAAGCACTTGGGTATAATTAAATTATGGTGTTTTCATGTCTTCAAAAGCAGCTCTGACCCATTGTGGAATGGACGTGGGACTTCTAGGCGTACCCTGTGTGGTGTCTGGCACTGAGACTTTGGGATCAGATCTTTTGGTCCAGTGGTTTGCAGGGTGGAGTCTGTGTGGATCAGGCTTGTTCTGGCACATCATGCGGATGCTCGGTCAGATTAGGACCAAGAGAGATGGAAAACTTGGGCAATACCTTCAACTGGTGTTTTTTAAGATGTTCTTAACCATATTGTCTTAATAGTAGTGTTTCACTCCGGTGATTTAGCGTGTCCTTGGTCTGCAGCAATGTTTTAGGTTGTATAGGTCAAATTTATATGGACATGAAGAGGAGGACACAAAGACCCAGATCCCGCATTGGATGTTTTGAGTTTGTTACATTTCAGCAATAAAACTTTGTGTTTTCCTTATGAGACAGGACAAAATATATTTGAAATGATAAGGAAAGGATATAAGTCTTTTAAATGTTTTACAAAGGTTTTACAAAAATTGAAAAGGTTTTTCTTTAGCTTCTCTGAGTCAATACTTTGTAGATCTACATTTTGCTGCTAGTAAAGTCTCTGCCATCTTTTCACATCTAGATACCTATTTTACGCACATTCTACTACTTTAAGCTTTCCAGATTGAATACAGAGTGTCTTGTTACAGTTTCTGAATTAGATGTAGATCCAATATATTCTGCCATATCAATGTGCTTTGATTTAAAGCATCCCACTGTAGGTGTTGCTGTATGTTTAGTGGTCATTGTCCTGCTGGTAGGTGAACCTCTGCTCCATCCATGTTCCATATCATCTCTGAGCAGCTTCTCTGTCCCTGCTAAAGAAAAGTATCACCACAGCATCATGCAGCCACTATTGTGTTTCACAGGAAGGATGGTGTGTTCTGGGTGACGTGCTGTGTTGGTGTTTTCTACCGCATATGGTGTTTTGTAGGTAGACCAAAAACTTTTATTTCGGCCTTATCTGACCAAAGCACCTTCTTCTACATGTTTGCTGTGTCTGTATAGCTTGTGGCAAACTGCACATAGAACTTCTGACCACTCTTTCATAAGTGCCAGATTTGTGGAATGCATTACATATAGTTGTCCTGTCTAAAGATTCCCCTACTTTAGCTGTGGATCTCTGCAGCTCCTCCAGAGTTACCTTAGGCCTCATGGTTGTTGTTCTTTTGTGTACTGTGGTCTTCAATGTCTGAGGCCTTTACAGAACAGCTGTTTTTATTACTAAAATTACTATTTACTAATCAGGTAAATTATAGAATTCATTTTATTTTCAATCAAGATGATATCAAAGTAAATGGGATTGAATACAAATTCATGCCACACTTTTCAGATCTTTATTTGTCAAAGAAATTGGAAACGATGTGTCATTTTTCTTCCGATTCACAATTCTGCACTACTTGGTGTTGGTCTGTTAGAAAAGATCTCAGTCAAATAATAAATATGAAAAACATTCAAGAGGTATGAACACTTAAAAGTCGCTGTTCCTTGGACACAATTACTGGTAGCAACATGGACATGGTTGGTTTAAAAACAGTAAACAAAGGTTCTCATGCAAAATTGGGAATATGTGAAAAAAAAATAAATAATAACATAGCATTTAAATAAACAGCTTGGATTTTTTTCTAGTTTGGGTCGTTTTTGATTACTATTACCTTGGTTTTGTTTTGAATAGCTGTTCTTCAGCTATTTTGACTGTTTACTTTTGGTGAGGTCATGACCGTTCATAATAAAAAATATCCCCCCCTCTAAAAATGTTGGATGATACACCAGTTAAGGAACACAGGTGAAAAACATCAGTCTGTGTAAATAACCTCTTAACAGAATGTGCAAATCAAAGATGTCCAGCCCTGCCAGCTGACCTCTGATCTGTTGTTCCAGAGTGGGTCAGTGGTTTTTCTAACTTTATATGTGTGTGTCTGTGTGTGTGTGTGTGTGTGTGTGTGTTTGAGTGAAACAGAGAGTGGTTTGTTCCTGAGAGTGTACTGTCCCGGCAGCGGGAGAGAGGGAAAAAAAAGACAATGGAGGAATTTAACAGCTGGCAAACAGCGCAGACAAGAGGGCTCTGCTTCTGTGCCCCTTTCTGGTTCCTTCTCACACTCCTTTTTTAAATCTATTTCTCTGTTATTCTCTTTCAATTTCACTCTAGAATCGAGATTTTGCCTCTCTACCATCTGTCAGATTTTCTAATAAATTCTGGTGTTTTCTACCTCTTTTACTTTTACTCTTTCCTTCATTACACTTGCTCTGTTTGGCAGCACATTTATCCTCTGAATTCAAAGGAAAATGAAATCGGACTTTGCCTCAGACATTTGCTCTGCAGACTGCTTGTAGCTTTTGGTTTTGATTGCAAGATTATTTTTCAACCCTGGCCTTTGATTTGAAGAATAAGTCAGCTTCTTTTGAGTTTCTGTTTCTATCTGAGAGAGTGAGAATATGATTCATGCAGTCAGACACACAGTTGCTTCTGTTCTGCACAGAGAAGCAATTGTGAAAGTCAAGTGTGACTTTTATGGTCCTGATTCACTAATTAAAGGTTCGAAATGAACACTATTGTCATTATTCAGTCTTATTAAAACATGACGCCCTCTTTCATCTGAAACGATCTTGAACTTGGTGAATCATGCTAATGTTATTTATCAAAGCATCTAGTCTTCATACCAGATTCTTCCTGATAAAATTAAACACACATGAACATTTAGGCTGTATGTTACTGAACAGCTCATACCATTCAGGGTTAAAATGTGTTTACAGCAGCCTCCGTTCCCCTGGCCTCAGGCTTTTGCACCAGATGTTGCTCCACTTCAGCCACAAGTGCCTAGGTGAGGTCCAGCAGTGATAGTGCCTGGCTTACAGTCTCCACTCCAACTCGTATCAGAGGTGTTGGGTGAGCAAGAGAAGTTCATCCACACCGAACTGTAAAAACTGTTATCAGAGAGCACTGTGGCATTGTTGTATTATAGCAGGAAACGGCCTGCCCCAACTTGTTGCCACAAAGTTGGAAATACACTATTGTCATAATATAGGTCAGATCAAAAAAGATCTTCAGAATGGAAACATTTATTTAAGGTGTATTATACATAATTATGATAGATATTGTAGATAATTAGGTGTGCAAACCAGACCCAACTTTAGGGTTCCGGCCTAGCAGACTGTTTTTGTTCCTAAATATAACTTCAGACTCAATTACTTTAAATAATGCGCCTCAGGTCAACTTTCTTTGGACAAGCTTTATTTTTCCTCTTGTGCGTTGATCTGTCTAATCAAGACCAGCTAAAGTAATTAGGTGACTCAGAAGTACAGTAACAAAATAATTCTCTCAATTTTGCATTTGTTTTTATACACATGCAGTCTGTGTCCTGCAAAAGTCCCAGTGTTTTTAAGTATAATTTTGCATCATGTTCTCATTTTAAGGAGGGTTTTTTTTTTCTTCTCAATTTTGAGACAAAAAACTAATCTGTGCTTTCTTATTTGTTTCAGGTTGAGCAGTCGTTTAACTACTTGGATATTCAGGGAATCAGCAGCAACAAGCCCACTCAGGTACAAACACAAAAGACAGTTTTACCATCAGAGGGGTTTATGATTTAAATCATATTTATGACATGGGCAAAAGCCCTAAAGCTACATATTCGGTCATATTTTCTGTGATCACACATCATTAATTAAATGATTTGGAAGTAGAAAATTATTCTGTATTCTTGTACATAGAAGCCTTGGAAGTTGGAAGATATAAACACAATTCAGCAAACGAAATGTTGAAAGTGCAAAAAACATTTTTCGATCAAGGTTCTTTCTGCTGTCAAGACTAAACCCATGACCATAACCCTGTCTATTATCGTCTGTATGTTGCAAAATCTTAAGCTTAATTAATCTAAATAACAAAATACAAAATAATGGTGAGATGAAGACTGTTTCTTTGTGTGCGTCGCCCCCTACAGCTCATTTTAGAGCATGAGCGCGGGCCTTGGAGCCTCCGGCTGGGCTCGGTGGAGGAAGTGGATGAGGTGATCACTCAGATCGGCAGCTGTCTTCACCGGATCTGCCCTGCTGTCTCACCTGTGTAGGTATCACAATGGAGCATACCTCAGAGTCTGATAGGATCGATCTATATTTTGTAGTAGATATTTAGCCAAGAATGAGGGAAATAAATCATACCTTTTGTTCCAAAGATTAGAACGCTTTTATGGTGCTGTTCAGTTTAAATTAAGTCTGTTATCTATCAACCTAAATGTTATAATTTACTCAACACTGCTTTGGTTAAAAATTACTACATATAAAAAAATCTGATCGTTAGCACTGTATTTAGTAGAATTAGGAAATGCTGATTATTTATTTTATTATTAAAAAGCATAAAAATGAAACGTCAATGTGTTTTATGTATTATGGTATCAAAATTTTGATTTGGGTAGGAAAATGTTTTGTCCACCTTTGATTTGAAAATGTTAGCATTTTAACATTGGGGTTTTGATATTTGGTTTGTTTTATTTTACAGTAATTTCATAGTTATATTTAGGAAATTATCTGCAGAAACTTTAGAAAATAAACAAAATTCTACAGGATTTTGAGAATAAAATAGCCAGATGACTTTTCCCTTTGTGAAATGTGTATGTAGCTTAATGTAGACTGATAGATTGATAATTTACAGATAAATCCTTACCTGCTATCTGGTTGGTCTCATTAAATCATCTGTTAAAACTTGGTTCTTCATGTCCTATACTGGTCCTTCTCAAAATATTAGCATATTGTGATAAAGTTCATTATTTTCCATAATGTCATGATGAAAATTTAACATTCATATATTTTAGATTCATTGCACACTAACTGAAATATTTCAGGTCTTTTATTGTCTTAATACGGATGATTTTGGCATACAGCTCATGAAAACCCAAAATTCCTATCTCACAAAATTAGCATATCATTAGAAGGAAATGCCAAAATGCCAGAAGTCCAGTGTCAAGTACCCACAGTCAGTGATGGTCTGGGGTGCCGTGTCAGCTGCTGGTGTTGGTCCACTGTGTTTTATCAAGGGCAGGGTCAATGCAGCTAGCTATCAGGAGATTTTGGAGCACTTCATGCTTCCATCTGCTGAAAAGCTTTATGGAGATGAAGATTTCATTTTTCAGCACGACCTGGCACCTGCTCACAGTGCCAAAACCACTGGTAAATGGTTTACTGACCATGGTATCACTGTGCTCAATTGGCCTGCCAACTCTCCTGACCTGAACCCCATAGAGAATCTGTGGGATATTGTGAAAAGAACGTTGAGAGACTCAAGACCCAACACTCTGGATGAGCTAAAGGCCGCTATTGAAGCATCCTGGGCCTCCATAAGACCTCAGCAGTGCCACAGGCTGATTGCCTCCATGCCACGCTGCATTGAAGCAGTCATTTCTGCAAAAGGATTCCCGACCAAGTATTGAGTGCATAACTGTACATGATTATTTGAAGGTTGACGTTTTTTGTATTAAAAACACTTTTCTTTTATTGGTCGGATGAAATATGCTAATTTTGTGAGATAGAAATTTTGGGTTTTCATGAGCTGTATGCCACAATCATCCGTATTAAGACAATAAAAGACCTGAAATATTTCAGTTAGTGTGCAATGAATCTAAAATATATGAATGTTAAATTTTCATCATTACATTATGGAAAATAATGAACTTTATCACAATATGCTAATATTTTGAGAAGGACCTGTATAAGCTCAGCCTTTGACTTTTCATGTTTTTATATAATTTTCTCGTATTTTCCCCTTTTCTCTTCCTCGCTCTGTATCTCTCCGTAAGGAAGGAAGATGATGAGGAGGCTGAATTTGAAGCCTCCTGAGAGGTTAACAGCCCTCCAGGCCGTCTGGAATGAGCAGGTTCCAGCTGACTTAGGACCCTGTGGTGAATAAATTAAATTAAATTAAATTAAAAATAATAAAAAACATTTAATAAAAATGAAACATGACACAATAAACAGTCTAGACATATTTTAATAAATGTTTCATATTTGAAGACTGACACATTGCTGTGATGACTCTTTCAGGTGGCTTTTCTCATCAATACTTGTGTGTGTGTGACAGTTTGGGTCTGCCATATCGAGAGGAGGTCCAGTGGGTCCGTATGGGGAAATTACCTCTTTCTTAAATGATATTTATTTAACATTTTAACTTTCTTTCTTGATAAGTTTGCTTCAGTGTGTGGCTCTGTATCTCTCTAATCTCTGTGTTTATGGCCTTTTCTTTTTTCCATTCTTTCATGTTTTATACCTATGAAATATTAGCAATAACTTAAGCACATTCTTGACACATCTGCTGAAGCTGCTTCTGGTTGCCATTATTTCCTTATCTTTTATTGTTGCCATCGTTGCTTTTATGCTGATGTTGACTAACTTTATGTTGAATTATGGTCTTTTTTTTCTGCTAATTCGGTCTCACCTTTTGTTAAATTTTGCAGGATGTTGACACCATCTATTTAAGTCAGGACACTAGAGAACTGAATCTGCAGGACTTTGTTCATCTGGAGAACAGGTTTGCAACAAGACTGAACTATCCGAGAACTTCTTGACATATGGATTTAAATTCCTTCCTGTGAGATCTGATCTCAGTTATAATGTCAACCACATTTATTCACCCCCACCTTGGTAAAGATGTATTAAAAGCCCTAAAAAGCTCCTCGCTTTTATGGTTGTTGTGTCATCTGATTACAATTTTTGAAAAAGTACCATTAATTGTTCCACCAGTGATTTAATCAATTTAGACCTGTTATTTCTTAACATGGATTTTGTTTTTCTGAATTTTATTGAATTAAATCTAGAGTTATTAATGACAATTAATTGCATGCTTATTAAATGTATTTTCATTTAAACTGGAATCTGCCACGTATAAACTTACGTTAACCACTCATTCATTGAGTTATATGACGGGTTGTGTTCAAACTGCTAAACTAATGGAGATAAAAGTCTTCCAGATGACGTCTTAAGGTGGTCAGAGCAAAGCCGATCAATTTTGATTGCATTCCCACATGTATTCAGCGTTCTCATGATGTGATCAGATCATCTAGGATGTCTAACGGGTTTATATGCAGCTTTTGTGGCAGAGCTTTTTTAGGTTTTTCTTGAAATTATGTCGTATTTCCTTAAGATGTTTAAAGCTAGATATTTTTGTAACTATCATGCCTTTTCATTTTATTTGAATTGTTTTATATTTGTCCTGTAGGGATCTTGTGGCAATCATTGCAGTCCTGGAATACAACCAGTGGTTCACCAAACTCTCAACCAAAGACTACAAACTGGTAACATCTTGAAGTTTTTTTTTACAGTTATAGCAATATATTCTTGTGTTATAGTTTAAAGAAAATGTATCCTCTTCCTTCGTTATGTTTTGTGTTTCTGTCTTCCAGTCTACAGATGTGTGTGAGCAGATTTTCAGAGTTGTTGCTCGATCCAGTCGACTGGAAGAGCTGGTTCTGGACAACGCTGGACTCAAATGGTCAGATGAATATAGTTGACAAATAAGCTACTTTTGACACAAGATAACTGTCAAAACAAAAATAAAAAATGCACATAAAATGATTAGGTTTGGATTTTGTATTTATTGAATCTTATTGTCTGAGCTTGTTGATTTGTTGCATTCATTCAGTTTGTCTGCTCACATATATTAAAGCCAATCCCTGATTCTGACATTTTGTTTCTGCTTTGTGTCTTCCTCAGTGATTTTGCTCAGAAACTTGCAGGCGCTCTGTCACAAAACCCATCCTGCATGCTGCACACACTCAACCTGAGCAACAACTCCCTAGAGGACAAAGGTTACACCCACCTACACAAAGACACACACACACCCCAAGCAGTTTTTTACTGTTTTTACAGGGTAGGGCATGCATGTAGAGGTTATCTATTCGTCCTTAAGATTTAAATATGCACATAGAGATACACTTCCTGAACGACTCATTACTTTTTAAGTTTCCTGAAAGTTACTGTGTAATTGAGCAGAGAGACTCACCTCGAAGAGCCGATTGGGCAACTCAGGTTTGCTGGAGCACAGCAACTTGGATCTTCAGGTTTCCCAAATCTTCAGATAGCTTCCAGAGGATTTTTTAATATAAACTCACTGACCACTTTATTTTTTACTGTAAATTGCTTGTTAACGCGAATAAAAAGCAACAGCTCAATCTATTAAGCATATAGACCTGGTGAGGACCGCTTGCTGAAATTCAAAGCGGGCATCTGAATGAAAGAGATTTAAGTGACTATAAATGGGTATTTTTGTTGATGTTAGACGGGCTGGTCTCTATACTTCAGAAATAAATATAAAAAGAAACAAGAATCTTGAAAAGAAATACATTTCTTTGACCTTTTTAGGAGGAGTTCTCCTTTTGTTAGCTCAAACTGCTTTGTTTTCTATGCAACAGTTGGCTTTAAAAAGTTTTCCAAACATACATTGTACAAAGTATTCAAGATGTAAATTACTAGCATTACATTGTTCTCTGAGAATAGATGCAGCAGTAACAAGCGGGTGACAAATATGTTTCAATTCTGGAGCATTTTAAGCATTTTAAGCATTGTTAGCGGAGTGCGTCGTAGTTTTGTGGAGCCGATGGACAAAGTAGCACTTAAGGCTTCGAATATCTTAATACTAGATGATTGTTGTAGAGAAGACAAAACACTTCAGGCGAAGCAGCATAAACTCAACACATTCTCGTTATCAGTTTGTCATGACTTTAATCTTTGAGGTGCTGTTTTTCATCTATTACTAAGACATTTGCTCCTCTTTAATCACTGGCTAAAACAAGATTTTGTTTTAGTTGGTGTCCGTCTTAAAATGAAGAACCTAGTCATTGCTGAGCCTTGTTCCTCACGAAGTTTTTTCTGATTAATATTAAGTTTTCCCATTTTCACCACTGTCTTGCTCCGAATGAGGGATGCAGTTAATGACTCGGCGCAATTAGCTAGGCTTTGTATCAGCTGACATTGTGTGATTAACCAAGTTTGACTGCATTCTATTGCATTCAAATCAATGAAATTGGACTTGATGTAACCAAATGTGAATCGGTCTATGTGGTTGGTTTTAATTGCCGTGAATTTGATTCATTTGGTTTGACATTTCTGTATAGTTTAATAGGAATCTGACCAATTGTGTCTTATAAAGTGCCTTGAGGCGATGTAAAAAACTGAATTAATTTGACACCGAAGAATCCACTCTGTCACTGTTTATTAAACAAAGATGAAGCCAAAATGTGGAAAACCTTTGAGTTTAAAAAGGAGCTAACCTTCTGACAACCCTCTGAGGCTCATGCTTCCCTTTCTAAATGCAAACAATCCAGTGTTTAATCTTTAGCTGTTTTTTTTTAAGGTGTTTATGCTCTGAGTGCTCAACTAGCCAAATTGCCTATGGGCCTAAAGCACCTGAACCTCTCAAAGACGTCCATATCTCCTAAAGGTGAATGCACAAAAAAACAAGAAGTAGCACATTATTGCCGTGAAGCTTTGTTTTTTTTTTTGTTTAAAGGAATAGCTTGTTATCTATTGCAGGTGTAAACAGCCTCTGTCAGGCACTATGTGCCAACCCTGTCGTCGCCTCCACCCTCACACATTTCGACCTGTCAGGGAACTCCCTTAGAGGAGATGACCTTCAGGTATGGAAAACCCTTTCCTCTTTACATCTTCTCAGGCTTATGTGAACACTTCCCCACCCCCTCTCTGAATGTGGTTCTCTGATACATTATTGTCTTTGCAGAATTTGCAGAGTTTCCTGAGTCATCCAAACTGCCTCAAAGCTCTGGATCTGTCAAACAGTGACTGTTCCCTGGAGCTGGTAAAAACCACTCACATGACAACTTAAGAATGAAAACACACTTCTCATACGTTTTTATTGGGTTCTTATTGGTTGTATCATATATACATTGATATCTATGATTTCCGCCTACTTCACTTGAGTTTCATCTTAAATTATTTTGTGTATTTCTTTTTTTTTTTTTTCAGGTGTGTTCATCTCTGTGCAAGGGATCTTTGAATCATCTTGCTGTCCTCAACATGTCCAGAACAGTCTTCTCTCATAGGTCAATCAGACACTAAATATTAACCATGGAGCTATCATGTGATATCATTAAAGATAGTTTAGTGCAGTGGCTCCCAGGTTTCGAATCTAGACCCAACTGTAGATCATAAAACAATGATGTGGAGTTTTGATCTCCAGTAATCAAACTAGGAGGTACAATGGCTAATAGCATATCTTTGTACTATTTGTTATGATCCATAAAGGGGGAAAAAAATGAATAATTGTTGCTAATAAATGTTGATGTTCTTATTACTGTATGTCCTTATTTAATTTGCTTATTAGCAGTATTTATTTATATCAGCTTGGTGGTGGGGTCAAAGGTCTCTGTTGCCCTTTGCCAACTGTAAGATGAAAAGTTTAGAAACCACTGGTTTTAACTATAAAAACAGACAGAGATATAAAATATGCTGTTCAGACTCCTGGTTGTCCATGAGAGAAAGCATTTATTAATCTACACATAATGCTTTCCAATTATTAACCCTCCTTTGCTATAACTAAGTTGTTTTTTTTTTTATATCCCTACAGGAGATGTAAAGAAATCCCTCAGTCCTTTAAGCAGTTTTTCAGCAGTGTTCAGGCTCTGACTTCTGTCAGCCTATCAGGAACCAGGCTGCCGCTGGAGGCTCTGAAGTAAGAATGGCTTTAACTGGTTATAACTCCTTCAGGCTGAGCAGATGTTTGTTGGACCAACAAGCAAGAAATATCTGATGTCAGTGTCTCAGATGTAAAGGAATTTCAGGATGTTTCTAAAACTATGCATAAAGCAGGGGCGGGCAACATTTATTTTCCAGTTAACCGAATAAGCTAAACTGGACACATTTTAAGTGGCTTTAATTTATTTTATAATAGCAAAAGGCTTAGTGGGATTAAAATTCATTGTTGAAAAAATCTAATTTTTATACTTGACTAACAGAGCTCTCTGTTTTGTTACTAGCTAAAACATGTAGCGTTTAGGATGGCTTTTATCATTTTCTTGTCGTCTTCCTCAGTGTGGGTCTTCTAACTAAGATGGCAAAAAATAAGTGAAGCTCGCTTTTAGTCTAAGATTTTTTTAGACCTTGTTTTCAGTTGTTTGAAGAATGATTAACAAAAAGCTACTTTTGATTGATTTATTTTAAGTTGTGCGATTTTTATCAGATTTGCATGAAGGCCCACATGGAGTTTGTGAAATGACCAGTTCTGGAACATTACCTTTTGTAAGATGTAAACTCACAAGATTTAGAGGAACTTAGTTAAAGATCTGATGGAAGTAAATCCTAAAGACGAATTGGACAAAGACATGACTCTTTTTTTTTTTTTTTTTTTCCTGCTTGAAGCTTTACTCTGACAAGTGCTGATTTTTCAGGAGTTCAAAGCCATTTTGAAATTATAAATCTTTTCTTGCAGTAAAAATCTAAACCATGGATTCTACTACAACAAGGTGTCATCATTTTATTCCAAACTGATTTGTTTTGTCTTTAGATCGTTGTTGTTGGGCCTTGGTTGCAACCCAAACCTCAGGGATGTTTCTCTGGATCTTAGCAGCTGTGAGGTAAGTCCACAGCTGCTAAGCCCTCAACACTCTTTAACAGCTTGTTTTTTTAAAAGACTTTAGCCCTTATTGAATTCACACAAATAATATACAGACTTATTTTTCTTCCAGCTTCGTTCAGGAGGCTCACAGATTTTAGAGGGTTGCATCGCAGATATCCCCAATATTTCCAGTCTGGATATTTCAGACAACAGTAAGGAAATGTTTGCTTCCCATACATTTTGGGTTTTGTGCTTCTTCAGGTTTACGTTCATGTTCCTGTTGTCCTTCTCAGGTTTGGACATGGATCTCTCCACGCTTCTTGTGTGGCTGGCCAAAAACCGCTCCATCAGGCACCTTTCTTTAGGCAAAAACTTCAACAACATCAAATCTAAGTAGGTGACCAAACAAATATTATTTTGTGACGACACAGAATTGGCTATTCACTATTTCTACTCTTGTCTTATGTTGTTACCCCAGAAATGTTGCTCAGGTCTTGGATAACCTGGTTTACATGATTCAAGAAGAAGAGTCAGTGAGTGATACATTGTAGTTTGTCATTTTTCCCCCATGGAGACAAATTCATATTAATTGAATTTATTTTCATCCTTTTTGTAGTTATTTTTTTCTAAGTTTTTTGGTTTTTGTTGATAGCCTTTGACTTCACTCTCCCTGGCTGATTCCAAGCTGAAGGCCGACCTCTCCATCGTCCTTAACGCTCTCGGCAGCAACACCTCTCTGATCAAGCTGGACATCAGTGGAAACTCAATGGGAGACATGGGGGCCAAGATACTGGCCAAAGCTCTGCAGATCAACACCAAGCTGAGGTGAGCAGGGATCAAATAATATTTCCTAAAGAAATCATATTTAAAGGTAAACCTTTAAAAAATAATGGTACATCAGGAGCTCTATGTATCTAGATATAAAGATCAAAAGTTTAGCCAGAGAAGAAGAATAAAAGTATTTTTTATGTAATAATTTCAACAATAACTGATCACGGAACATTTGTTTGGGTTTCCATTTATCTGTCTGGTTTGTGTCTTTCTTCAGGACCTTAGTGTGGGACAGAAACAACATCAGCCCCCAGGGTTTACAGGATGTAGCTGCTGCTTTGGAGAAGTATGCATAAAATTGTTAATTTTACAGGTTTCAGAGTTTATGAGTTTTTTTCTGCTTGGTAATAACCCTGTTCTCTCTTTATATTAGGAACTACACAATTCGATTTATGCCTGTCCCTATCATGGATGCTGCTCAGGCACTGAAGGCCAATCCAGATAAGACAGAGGATGCTTTACTAAAGGTTTCTGTTCATCTATCTCTTATGTTTTACAAATTTTTGAAATCTAAAATGAAGGCTGTTCATTTTTCTTGTATTCTTGCAGATGGAGCATTATCTGCTGAGGAACCACGAGACGCGTAAATACCTCCAAGAACAGGCATACAGGTTGCAGCAGGGAATAGTCACCACCACCACGCAGCAGGTAATTGAACAGAACCTTTGAGTCTACAGTTTGTTAAATGATTCTTTGACTTTAAACTTGTTTGCAATGCAGATGATGGACATGATGTGTGTGAGAGTCCATGATCACCTGAACTCTCTGAGATTCTCAGAGGCCAATTCTGTTCAAGATGACATGAAGCTGGCAGAGAACCTGATGAAGGATGCAAAGAACTCCAAAACTGTATGAATACACATATCATGGCCTCCAGACTGTTTTCAACATGCCAATGCATTACATTATCAATCTAAACTAAAATGCAAAATAAGGGGAGAAGCTCCATAATTTTCTTTTCTTGCATTTTGTTCCAGCTGCTCCCCAACCTCTACCACTTGAAGAGTGGAGGGTCCAGAGTTCCATTTGTTGCAGCCATTCAGGACAAACTGGAGTCAATGGCTGGAGAGGTGGCAAGTGTGATGGATGAGCAACTTCAGGTATGAAACTGGATGTAGCACCAGCTGCTGTAGCCTGCACTCTGCATTGAGAACACTGTTTATAAGTTCATGAGTTCAATGGTCAAACTATATAAACTATTGTGCTTCAGACCATGCTGGTGTCTATGGTTGATGCTGCCGAAGGGCTTTGTCCTCATGTGATGAAGAGGAGTGGCCTTCGTCAGGAGCTGCTTAGGGCTGGTGCGGGGAGGATGACCATCCCTTGTAGCTTCGTCACCAACACACTTCTGGAACAGTCTGGTGTGGACATCATCAACAAAATCAGGTCTGTTGATCAGATTAACTTTGCTCAGCCATTATTAGTAGTTCACAGATTACCTGCTGAGTGAATCAGCACAGGGCTTTGCAGTACTGACTTTAAGGATTGTTTAAGGAGGTAGTATTAACAACAGAAAATTAGTTATTAGGGGTGTAATTGTACACAAGAGTCATGGTTCGGTACATTTTCTGTACGCTTCAATCAAGTGAGCTCCAACACTACTTTATGCTTTATATGGCTAGGGGAAACTCATCTTTCAGCCAGCTGACATGCAGTGCGCAGCAAAAGGTTGGAGAGTAAGAGTGCTGCGTTACTCTGTACAGTGGGAGAAAACTCTGCTCATTCTGGAGTTGTTTTGATATTTTGACAACCTAGTGTACCAGCTGTACCTGAATGCAGCATGCGCACCTGTTGTAGTGCACTACGGTGATGCATCACAAATAGAAGGTATTGAGCGAGATTATATCCAACGCTATACCCTATTTACAAAGTAAAACTCCACTGCTAGTATTTCTAGGTGAACAAATGAGCATTTAGCACTGCAAGCCCAGCTTAAAAACAGTTTATCTTACACCACTGACTGCTTATTTTCTCAAATTCTAACTGAATGTTGGTATTTGTGATATTTTTGATAGATACAGATCTGTGAACCTGTCATGATTTTTTTCCGTTCAATTTTTCAAAATGAGTTCAGCTGGTTTTATTTCTTAACAAGGTTTTTAGTACTCAGAAAGGTTTATTAGCATCAAATATGAAATTATTTGTAAAATGTTGCCACCCTATGCATCTTTGATAAATGATAGTACATTTTATGCTAACAGCCTTTTGGACCTTTTAATTAACCTCAGGAAATCCCACAACAGATTCAAAAATACCAATTATTGCAAAATTTCTATTAAAACCACTCTTATATTATAAAATATATATCATTCAACCTTAAAGCAAGAACTTCAAAATAAAAAATTAAAAATGAAAGGAAGAACTTGAAAGATTAGCTGGTTCCCTCGTTATCACAGTAATAAACACATTTGTCTGGGTCCATTTTGTCAATTTGGATTTATAATGAATAAGACTGTAATTGTTACTTTGCTATAACTTTAATTCTTTGTTAGATCACTTCCCTCTGTCCTGCTTTCAATGTTAGTTACATTAGTCGTATTACATCTGTGTGAAACAGTGAAGTGAAACTCAGTGTGGCGTCCATTCTGTCTGATCGCATTGTGGATGAGATCCTGGAGTCTCTATCAAGATCACAACATACACTGGTTAGTATCATCTCCTTTCTGTCAACCCTTCTGTTTTTTCCCCCTCATCCTTCGCCTCATTCATTATCTTTTACCACTTGATCTGTCTCCAGGCCGACCACCTGATCAGAAAGGAGCATCCTCTGTTACATCAGGAACCCCAGAAAGAGACGGATGTCCCGGATGAAACGGTTCTACAGCCAAAGAACCATGACCATGATCAGAAACGGGATCGAGACAATAGACATGGACTGAATGATGTGGACTCCTGCATGGTGGGAATACAGAAATACTTCATTAGAAATTGTACAGAAATAATGAAAATAAAAAACAAATGTTAGTCTCTGCTGAAATGTCATCTTACTTTATAGGTGACACCTAAATCAAAGAGAAAGAGTATCCTTGTCAGAATGGTGCGGCCTATTTCTGTGGCTTTTGGTAAGTGATCATTATTCTGCTATAAACTATTGTAAAAACTGCTTGAAAGTCATAAAAAATAAATGGTAAATGGACTGAACTTACAAATCGCCTTTCCAGTCATATCAACCGCTCAAAGCGCTTTACACTAGAGCCACATTCATTCAATTGTCCAAATGCACACACATTCCTACACAGATCGGTAGGCAACTTGAGGTTAAGTGCCTTGCCCAGGGGCACTTTGACGTGTGGTGGGAGGAAGCTGGAATCAAACCCACAACTTTCGGATTGCAAGATGACTACTCTTCCCACTTAGCCACAATCACCTCGTAGAAAAGACGCAACTTTAAAGTTTTGAATGGCTAACAATGACTATGAAATTCTACAGCAGCAGCTGCAAATCCCTTGTTCCCTTATAATTTTAACAATGCCTGGGGGACATGTTAGTCTTGGTTATTGCTGTTAACGGAGGGCTATGCAAGGAGTTTGGTTTGATTTCTAAGTTTTAAAATAGCTTTTTCTCCTGCAGTTTTTAATTTTAAGCAGTTCCTGCTCAGTTATATTTTATTGTTTATTCCCTGCAAATGTTCTAGTTATGTGCAAACTTCCCAGAAAACCTTCTTCTCCTGTAAATAACCAACAAACAGTTTTTTTCTTTCACTTCTCTACATACCATCAGCAGTAAGACATTCATGTGAGGACCATTCCCAGAGAAATCTAGAACTCTTCCTAAAGCGCACATTTCTGTCCACTAATTCCATATTTTGTACACTTGTTATTTTAATATGATGGCTTAATGCATAACTTATGATGGTGGGTTAGCTGATTTGTTGTTGGATACAGAGGTAAATTTCAACCATGGCTCTTTTGTTTGAACAACAGAGTTGGAGTTTGACCTGGACAAAGCACTGGAGGAGGTTCCGATCCACGTTGAGGACCCACCTCTCCCTTCTCCTCCTCCACTAGCATTAGACAGGATGTCATATTACGAAGATCTGCCCCCCACTCCCTCAGATGGGAAGTCTGTGTGTTTAGGAGAACTGCCACAGCTGGAGCACAAAACTCTGGAAAATTGCACGAAATCCCGACCGAAACCAAAAAAAAGAATGAAACCCAGCAGAGTCCTAGTAAGTGGTCACCAAGGAAATATGCTTCCAGTTATTTAACATGTTTTCTTTTTCAGTATTAGGATCGATGCATTTATTTAACCTTCTGTCTCTGTGTTATCAACAGGCCGCTAGAAGCTCAGTGCCACATGATGCTGAGCAGAATAACTCAATGGGAAAGCTGGATGAAGGTCTAGATGACTTCTTCTCCAAGAGAGTTGTTAAACTCAGTTTTAGGTCAGTACTGTTCACAAACAGTTGTATTGTACTTATTTATGAAACATTATGGCTTGTTCTCTTTATCAAGTTCTCAGTTTCTTTATTTCCAAATTGATAACATTTATGAGAAATTGTGAATTTGGTTGTTTTTCCCCAAAAAGGCTCACAACCTGAAAACTTGACATTAGGCTGCCTCATTTTACATTATTAATATTTATTTTCCTAAATATTCTTCAGACTTCCCTCTATAAGAAGTCCATCAACAACCACACCAGAAGGAGTAGATAAAAAACGCGAATCCAGAAAGAGTGGCTTCTTTAACCTCATTAAATCCCGTGCTTCCCGCTCTGAGAAGAGCCACGGAGCCTCCTCCATCACACCACCTCAGCCTGCGCACGCTAACACCAACAACAACACCACACCTACTTTTACCACAAGCCCAGTCACTGAGGAGGCCCCACCTACATCTCCCACAATGCCTGTCAAATCTCCAGCCATTGTTTCAGACCCTCATCAGGAGATCCACAGGGCACAGACCTCGAACCACACAGATCATGAGACTGAGGCGCATCTGACCTTTACTGAACCTGCAGAGGAGGAGAAAAATAACAAGAAGGTGGAAAATAAGGAGAACATGGAGAAGACAGAATGCCCTCCAAAGAAGGAGAATAAAGAGAAGAAGGAGAACCCACACATACATCGCCACATTGGTGTTCCTGTGATGGGAAAGGATCTACTGGCTGAAATGAAGGCCAGGCAAGAAAGAAGGCAAGACAAAATGGCTGAAAAGAAGGTTGGTCAAGTCCATAGCTCATACAATATTTGATTTAATTTCAGCATGCATTACCACCCATGTATATTACACAGTTATGTGGGTATAAGACAGGGCATGTTATTGGTCAAAAACTGTCCACTTATTACACAATGCAGTTCAGTACATCAGCAGTTAGAGCCACATATTTAATAAACGGAATTCTTCTCTTTAAATGCTAAGAAAAGTTCATTTTAAAGTTGGTAAAATGCACAAATTTTCCTAAAGCAATTACTTTCCTCTGGCTTTTTTCAGTCTGATTCATCATCAGTTGTGGACAAAGTGGACTCAGACAAACGTGAGTGTGTTTTTTTTTTTATACCTTTGCTACCTGGGGGTCCAGCTAAAATTTTTATTCTTGGATTAAAGTTAAGTGATATATACAACAGTGATATATAAAACAGTTGTTTTAATGAAAAATTCCATAATAGGTTCAAAAATACTAAAGTATTGTACAGAAAAAGTTTAGGTTTTTAAATAAAAACAGTAAAATAAAAAGAAGACGGTGCAATTAGGAAAAAAGAAAGAAAATTTTTAACTAAATCAAATTCACAAGTATTTAATATTTTCCATAACCTAATAAAACAAGGCTCCATTCAGGGTAACATGAAAATCTGTCTGAGGTTTTCTTTTTTGTAGTTTTTGTATCTGGAATGTTTTGTGATATGTAGTTTTGACGAAAATTCAATCTGGAAGACACTTCCACCACCGGCTCCGTCCTATGACTCCATCATGTGTCTCTGCTCCAACCAATCAGCGTCAAGTCTGCATTCCTCCTCAGCCAATCACCCTTCAAGGCTTCACTTTTAAGGACCTCCAACCATGGATCTCCCTGCTCTCCCACCAAGTTTGGACCCTCCTCCACCCCATCGCCACCATCTGGCTTCCTAGTTCCTTCCAACTCCCTTATTTCCTCGGGCCTCCACTCCATCACCAGTATCGGATCCTGGGGGGGGGGACATCTCTATTCCTAATCCTAAATCGTTCATTCAAGCTCATGTCATTCATAGCATTCATGTCTTCCTCCGGGGTCCGAGACCCAAAGAAATAAACATCTGCTATTTAAATTCTCAAATCGGCATCTTTGTGTTCTTATTGTGAGTCTTTACAGGATTGAATTTGCTTTTTTCCAGGTTTCTAAAAAGGCTTTTGTTTCCTTTTTTAATTTAGGTTTTACGGTAAGATGTAGGTTCCAATTTAGCAGGTCTCTGTTTTGTTGGTAAATATTTCGTAGTTAGTTTGTACTTCACAAACAATCACATGATCTCCTATCATGACTTCTAAACTTCTGTCTCTTTTTTTTTTTTTTTGCTTTTCTCCAGAGAAGTCAGACATCCATCCTGCAGTTTCCACAGACCCAGAAGGCCCCAAAGCTGAGCCGATTTCCAAGGCCAAACCACCGGCCATCACCCCTAAATTGGTCCCACCTCAGACTGCTAAAGCCCCACTGGTGTCTCGCATCTCTGGTCCCCTCAGTCCAACCAGTCCGAGGCCATGCACCACCTCTGTCCTTGGTAAGATAGGAAGAGTCTAGCAAGTATACCGCAACTATCTTTTAGATGCTGTAAACTATGCTTGTTAGAGCACAGGCTGTCAGTATTTCCAGACATAATCAGTTTCCAATTATGTGGAGAATCCCTCTTTTACTTGCGTTTGTTTGTCTCCCAGATGATGCTGTAGAGTTTCCAGCTGGCAGTGTACCTCTCAAAGTACCACTCCCTGCTCCCCGTCTGAAGAGGGCACCATCGGAGCAAGACAGAGAGAGCACAAGCAGCAGCTCTGCAGGACACCTGTCTCCACTGGAGGGTTACTATGGCTGTCTACTATCCAATAACAGATGTCTCAATGAAAGCTATTGATTAATAGCTGCAAAGATTAGGACAACAAAACATTCAAAGTAGCTGTAATAAACCCTAAATGTGTCACTGTAAGGAGAAATATTCAGCACCACTGAAAGGAAAAGAGCAGCTAAAAACACAATAGTTAATTTAACAGGTGACCGGATGTTTAATGAAGGCTTTCGAGGCCATGCTTGACGCCTCCACACGCCACACACAGAACAACAGATGCAAAGGTCCGTCACAGAGCAGATGCACTTGGCCCCAGCCTGTAACTTGGCACATCCAAATGTCTGCGTGTGTCTGTGATTTTGTAGTTTGATGTTTCACTTCTATAATTAACACTTACAAGAACCCCTACTCTTCTGTAATCAGATGTTGTTGTTCTTAATTATTGTGCAAAAAGATGTTATTTTAAAGTCAAAGAGACAAGACAAAGGAGAATATACCATTTTTATGGAGTCTTTTCTGCACACATTAAAGTCTTGGCCTTATTTATTCAAGGGGGTCTCAAAAAAAAGTTAAAGGTTTACACATTTAAAAAATATATTTGAATTTGAATTTGACCAAAACAGGAAAAAAACATAATTTTTTGTTTTTATCTGGTTATTTAAAGGTTTAATTTTAAAGTCATAATAATAAGACAAAGACGCAAGAAAGCATTGGGCACAGCAGTGTCGCAATGAGTAATATGTGCAACCCATGTACGGAGGCCTTAGTCCTCGATCCAGGCTGTTACAGGTTCGACTTCCGGCCCGTTGACATCTACTGCACGTCTTCCCCCTCTCTCCACCTCATTTCTTGTCAGCTCACTCTCGGAAAATGAAAGGGAAAAAAGATGCAAGAGAGTTTTTAGTGTGAACAAAACATTGATTAGTTCAAATATTTCTGAATCAGTTTTTTTTTTTTCTTCTATTCCTCCTGTAGCTGAGTTTCCTGCAGATGGCGACACTTTTGACCAGCCCAACATCACAGGCGCAGACGCCGGCATCAGCGGCCGACAGTGGTCGTCTCTCAAGAACTCGTCCAGTCCTCCGCCTACCAACGAGGAAGAACGCGAGCGCACCAAGTCGCTCCCTAGCTACGGTTTGAGCATTTACACTTTTTATTTTCACTGTTTTCATGATTGTCAGATTTTACCGACACAATTGTTAAGACGCAGCTCTCAAAAACAAAAATGTCATCGTTCTTAATGCCTCAAGACATTTCATTAGCCAAAGAACAGTTTACAATAAGAAAATATTATTTTTTCTGTGTTGGATTCAGATTGTGAGATATTTGTGTTTCATCCAGAGATGAAAACAACAGGTTACAAGTTAAACAATTTTAAAAAGATCAGAAATTATTTTTCAAAAAGGAGATCATTCTCTTCTTATTTTATGTCTATGCTCTAGGAAACAAATTGAGCTTTGATAGGGTTATGAAAGCAGTCAAAGCCTTCACACTTGAATGAAGCACACAGATTGTATTTAATCTTAGATCTTGGTAAATACCTCTAAGACTGAAAAACATACCCAATAAATAATAATGAAGGGATATTTTGTGGCTATTAAGCATTTATCTGTTGGTATTTTTTAAACCAGTTCATATGCTGTAAGTACAATGTAAAGTGCTATCAATTCAACACCTTCAGGGGTTTTTCTAAGAAAAAAAAAAAAGTCCACATCACCTGCAGTTTCTTTGAGATGCAGGGAGGACTAAAATACTGGTGAATTCTGACCAATTTGTATTTTTTTTACCCCAAAGCCCCACCCTGCTGTTTATGCTAGTTCCAAAAAGGCCACCATTTTTAAAAAACTATTGTTTCATCACTGGTTTCATTCAAATGAAATGATTTGAGGGAAGATTCTAGAAAATGTTTGTGTCACTTCAGTCTTATTATCCTGTTTGGAAAACCTGACTGAATATCTGTCCCTTTCATGCTCAACACTTCTCATTTGAGGACTAGTTGCAGTTCAGTTGGATTCATTTCACAGCAACAGTTACACAACCCTCTAATGCCTGAATTTATATCCAGTTTTCTAAAAAATATGTTTTTTCTGTTATTCAGATGCTAAATTAGAGATTAAATATTACACCTATAGTTTATACATTTTCATGTGATGCAAATTAGCGACATTAGGCACATAAAGAATAAAAAACATTTTGCCATGTTGATTATTTTCTGGATGCTGATATTTATCAAAAAGACCTTTTGAAACTATGTTACAACATGCTTTAAAAAAAGCAATGCTTTTTCATCAGTGTTTCAAATGCAGCAAAATACTAAAATATAAATCTGCCTTACTGTCCTAGGGACTGTTAACCCCTACTTTGCCATAAGAAAATAGTGTATATAATTAATTATTTAATCATCATTCTGTAGTATTAATATGTAATCTAAATTAATCTCTTAATTCAATGCTCGTACTCTTACTCTTCCTCTTCCGCTTTATCCGGGACCGGGTCCCGGGGGCAGGAGACTCAGTAGAGACGCCCGGACATCCCTCTCTCCAGACACCTCCTCCAGTTCCTCCAGGGGGAGCCCAAGGCGTTCCCAGGCCAGCCGAGAGACATAGTCCCTCCAGCGTGTCCTGGGCCGTCCCCTGGGCCTCCTCCCGGTGGGACGTGCCTGGAACACCTCCCGAGGAAGGCGTCCAGGAGGCATCCGGTATAGATGCCCGAGCCACCTCAACTGGCTCCTCTCGATGTGGAGAAGTAGCGGCTCTACTCCGAGCCCCTCCCGGATGGCCGAGCTCCTCACCCTATCTCTAAGGGAGTGCCCGGCCACCCTACGAAGGAAGCTCATTTCAGCCGCTTGTATACGGGATCTCGTTCTTTCGGTCATGACCCAAAGTTCATGGCCATAGGTGAGGGTAGGAACGTAGACCAACCGGTAAATTGAGAGCTGTCCAGAGGCACTGTCCCCATCCGCCACGCAATGTTGAAGAGGCGTGTCAACCATGACAGCCCAACAACATCCAGAGACTTGAGGTACTAAGGGCGGATCTCATCCACCCCCGAAGCCTTGCCACCGCGGAGCTTTTTAACCACCTCGGTGACTTCAGCCTGGGTGATGAAAGAGTCCAGCCCCGAGTCCCCAGCCTCTGTTTCCACCACGGAATGCGTGATGGCAGGATTGAGGAGATCCTCGAAGTACTCCTTCCACCGCCCGATAATGTCCTCATTTGAGGTCAGCAGCCTCCCACCCCCACTATAAACAGTGTTGGCGAAGCACTGCTTCCCCCTCCTGAGGCGCCGGACGGTTTGCCAGAATCGCTTCGAGGCCAACCGGTAGTCCTTCTCCATGGCCTCACCGAACTCCTCCCAGGCCCGAGTTTTTGCCTCTGCCACCGCCCGGGCCGCAGCACACTTGGCCTCACGGTACCCGTCAGCCGCCTCAGGAGTCCCACAAGCCAACCACAGCCGATAGGACTCCTTCTTCAGCTTGACAGCATCCCTTACTGCCGGTGTCCAACAACGGGTTCTGGGATTGCTGCCACGACAGGCACCGCAGACCTCACGGCCACAGCTACAGGCAGCAGCATCGACAATAGATGCGGAGAACATGGTCCACTCGGACCAACATCCCCTGGGATCTGGTCAAAGCTCTCCCGGAGGTGGGAGTTGAATACATCCCTGGCCGAGGGCTCCGCCAGGCGTTCCCAGCAGACCCTCACTATGCGCTTGGGCCTGCCAAGTCTGTCCGGCTTTCTCCTCCTCCAGCGGATCCAACTCACCACCGGGTGGTGATCAGTGGACAGCTCAGCCCCTCTCTTTACCCGAGTGTCCAAAACATGCGGCCGAAGGTCTGATGATACGACAACAAAGTCTATCATCGACCTCCTGCCTAGGGTGTCCTGGTGCCAAGTGCACTGATGGACACCCTAATGTTTGAACATGGTGTTCATTATGGACAATCCGTGACTAGCACAGAAGTCCAATAACAAAACACCACTCGGATTCAGATCGGGGAGGCCATTCCTCCCGATCACGCCTCTCCAGGTGTCACTGTCATTTCCCACGTGGGCGTTGAAGTCCCCCAGCAGAATAATGGAGTCCCCGGGAGGGGCACTATCCAGCACCCCCGACAGGGACACCAAGAAGGCCGGGTACTCCGCACTACCACTCGGCCCGTAGGCCGAGACGACAGTCAGAGACCTATCCCCAACCCGAAGGCGCAGGGATACGACCCTCTCATCCACTGGGGTAAACCCCAACACGAGACGGCTGAGCAACAAGCAAACCCACACCAGCCCGCCGCCTCTCCCCGTGGGCCACTCCAGAGTAGAAGAGAGTCCAACACCTCTCAAGGAGATGGGTTCCATAGCCCACGCTGTGTGTGGAGGCAAGCCCGACTATTTCTAGTCGATACCTCTCAACCCCCTGCACAATCTCAGGCTCCTTCCCCCCCACCGAGGTGACATTCCACGTCCCTAGAGCCAGCCTAAGCATCCGGGGATCGGTCCGCTGAGGTCTCCACCTTTGTCCGCCACCCAATCCTCTTTGCAACGGTCCCTCAAGGTCCCCCCTGCAGATGGTGGGCCCACTGGGGGATGGCCTCGCGTCTCTCGTTCGGGCTTGGCCCGGCCGGGACCCGCAAGGAGCGACCCGGCCACCAGGCGCTCTCCAGCGAGTCCCGACCCCAGGCCTGGCTCCAGGGTGGGACCCCGGCTCCGCCATACCGGGCGACGTCACGTGCCTCGATATTTTTGTCCTCATGAGGGATTCTTGAACCGCTCTTTGTCTGACCCATCACCTAGAGCCTGTTTGCCATGGGAGACCCTACCAGGGGCATTTAGGCCCCAGACCACATAGCCTCTAGGATCATTTGAGCACTCAAACCCCTCCACCACGTTAAGGTGGCTTAATGTTGTGAAAATATGGCTGAACAAAAATTACAATACCTTTTGGGAACCTTTGTGAGATGTTGTCTTTTCCCACATTTCAGTAGTAGAAGACATCAGTAACAGGTAGATGTTTTTTTTTTTCATTGCACAAGCTACCTCAAATATATGCAAGTTACCTAATCAGCTGAAACCTTCTGGTCCACCCAAGCAAGTACTTACGCAATCATGAACCAGGTGTAATTTACAACGATCACCAGATGGTGGCAAAATACTTCTTATAAATACCTCAATAGCGTAAGACTTGGTCATTTGTGAGACTTGTTCGAAATAACAACTAATCTGTCCTTGTTCATTTACGAATTGTTCTTGTAAAGATGACAGCCAAATTGTCTGTCCTTACACATCTTTTCTTTCATTTGTCTGATTTCTTTTTTATTTTTCTAGTGAGGCTTCCATCTCAGACAGAGACAGATCTTAGTCCAGCTGACATCGAGATTTCAACTTTGTGCTCTGACCTCAAGTCTAATAACAAATCTGAGGACGAGTCCGGTGATGACACTCCTTCATTGTGATTCCAGCAAGATGTTCTTCATCTTTTAAATCTTGTTGCACCATTATTTCAGGAAAAAAAAAAAAACTTTTAAAGGGAGCAGTCACATACATGCATGGACTTTATTTCTGTTTCCTTTTTAAGTTTTATAACAACACTTGGCAAAGAAGACTGTAACATTTTTCTACAGTCTCAAACGTTATCCTTTACTTTAACAACCAGGAGCTCTAATAGGGACATAAAGACCATCTAGGTAGGTTTTAACTGCTGCAGAGATTTTGAAAAGCTCATTTAATTCAAAGTACTGAGGAAAATACATCTGATATATATTTTGTACATGCAAATGGGTGGAGATTAAAGCAGTGCAGAGTTTTTTTTATTCTGCAAAATTCCCTCATGTTAAAACAGACAAATTGAGGGAAAATTAAAAGTTTTTTTTTACAGAGATGTTCTAAAATCAACAATTTATATTTTTAGCATTTAAATAATACCTTACAATGCTAACCTGACTACTATTGTATCATGTTCCCTTCAACTTCCTCTGGCCTTGCCGACCAAGAATTTATATATTTTAAAAAATCTCTAGCTTTGTGTTCATTTGATTTATTTTAGAAATTAATTTCTCTGATTACTTTTGTATAATATCTATCCATATAGACTTAATGGAAACTGTCTCGGTACATTATGGTGTTTAATCTCTTAGGATCTTGAATTTTTAGTTTTGTTGAGTTTTTGAGATTGTAGAAACCAAGATATAAAGTCTTTCTTTTGGCTTTGTATGTTTTTTTGTTGAGGTTCAACATCACTGCCTTTTCTTTTCTGGTTGAAATTCTTAACATTTTATTTGGGGATTGAATTTTTTTCAAAATGTATTCAGCAGTTAAAAAAACTGTTTTGTTTATATCATTGCAACTCCTTCACTTTCCTGCTGACACAAATTATTTTTTCTTATAAAAATATGAGATCAAAAGTGAATGTTTGTTTTTTTATGCCATTTCCTCGCAATAATATTCATTGCTATATACTTACATCCTAATGTTGTACTGCTGCACTTATCTATGTATTATACATCTATGTAAATATGTATTAATGTTTTTCTGAGGTTTCTGTTCAGTAAATACATATATTGATGGAATTTGGTGATGGTTTTTATTTTGTTTTATAATTTCAGTTTAAAATTGATTTTATTGGTTATTAAATGGCCGTATCAGCCTGGAAATGTGACATCAGGTTGTCAGATAGTTTTTGTACTTTTATGTTTATATCAATAAAATGAGTTTTGGTCACAAAGACACACCTCTTTCCCTCTCCCTATGCAGCCTCCATTTTTGTCTCCTGCTTGCCCTCCCCTCACATATAAAAGCCTGAGGCTGTCTTTTGTTGCATTTTCTACGCATATCAGGATACGTCAGGGGAAAAGTCTAAGATTTTACTTCAGTGGAATATTTCTTATCTGCAGATCTGAAAAATTTGTTTTTCTTTTTCTTTGGTTTTTCATTTTTTTGGACTGATCACCAGAACCATGGACAGCGCACTGGACAGACTTGATGCTGCACGTTTCTTACAGATTTGGCAATATTTCGACAAAGATGGTACAAAAACTACTATAATTCCTAATCTCTCCGTATTAAGTTAAAACCTTTGTCAAACATAAAAGATCATGGGTTTGGCTGTCATTTGGAACTGTTTAAATAAATTTAATTGACGATGGCACAAGCATTCCAGCAACTCAGTTTAGTAACGACCTTTGCTTATTGTTGACTATGATGCATTCAATATTATCGGCTCAAATAATTTTTCCTGATTCATTCTAGTTTTTAATTTGATAATGTTCATCTTATTAGAAATTTTATGTTGGCAGCAACATGAGCTCCTGCCGTCTATGTGGGATGTTTGTAGTATTGAAGTAGTTTTGTCTAAATCATGAAAACCTCAGCCACTACAATATCTATATAAATACAAATTGCTTTGAGCATTTGAAACTGAAGTCATTAAAACTGTCTTCTGTATTTACAGATTTCTTTTTTTGAAAATTACATTTTATTATAGAAAAAAAATTAAAGGACTTAATTGCCTAACAGTAGCTTCCTCACATGCCATTTCATCATTAATTAGACTTCAAGTATAGGAGGGTCACCTTAATTATTTAATAATTAATAATTTCCTGCTTCTAATGACTGTTCAGGCATGTTTACCCTCAGTAAAAACTCTCGTAAATGAATTCAGAAATGTTTTTTCTAAGCCTGAAGGAAAGAAGTTCATATAGTTTGTTATATCAACACATGTTTTGTGATTAATTCCCTGTTTTTTAGCTGTATTTAGTTTTGAAGTGAAGGAACATCTGTAAAATAGGCAAATTCTGCTGAAATTCATTGTTTCATAGACAAAGGCTACATCGAAGGAAAGAAGATGGACGACCTTTTCAAGTACATGTTGCAAAATCTTGGAATGAAGGTAAATATATTACATTGAGGTTCGGTTTATGACTGATCACTGATTACATTATGGAAAAAAAATATTTAATCTGGACTTTGAATTGCCTTCCTTTTTTTTTCCCCATTACTTATGTACGTCTCTTCCCATTTCTAATGTAGGACCCAATTTCAGCTGCACTGCCGTGCTGTTTAGCTTTGAAAGTTGATGGGACCAAACGTTTTCATTTTTAGCTGCAATAAATCTTTTTCAATGTAAAAGCTAAATTGGTAGGAAAACACAAATAACATGAAAATGTTGTTTTCAGACAGATGAGATTACAGAGGACAAAATGAGAAGAATGAGAGACAAATTTGTGTCTCCGTATGACTCTGCAGGTGGAAATGTGCAGATCCAGGAGGTAAGGCTGTACCGGCTGAACAGTTGGAGGAAATATTTGATTTTATATTTATTTTTTTTATTCCAACAGATGAAAAACAAACTACATTCACAAGCATGACTTAATGCGACTTGACTAATTTTAAACATTAAAATTCATGTTTAATCATGATTCCATTCTGAATTCAATTTGTATCAAACAGAGGGTAATGAAGGTATCTTATCTTGGCTTCTTTAATAGCATCAAAAACATAAAACAATAACTTTGTCTTTATTATTTATGTACACAAAAACTTTCCAGCTGGCTGCCATGATGCTTCCAGAGGAGGATAACTTCCTGCTTTTGTTCCGCAGAGAGACTCCGCTGGACAACAGCGTGGAGTTCATGAGGGTAAGGGGAAAACATCGACAAATAACAGAGATGGAGCTTTCTTAAGATACCTGGTAAATACAGAAAAACATTCACAGTTGTTTCAAGCATTTAAGTAGCATCTTCCATATTTTTTAAATACATGTTATAAAGCTTTATATGAAAGTAAAAAATTCTGAATATTGCTTAATATGTCTTCATAAATGCATTAATGGTGAAGAAATTACTCTTGAGTCATCCAAATATGCATTTAAGAGTGTTATCTGCCTTTTTCATTACAGATTTGGAGGAACTATGACACAGATAGCAGTGGATATATTTCATCCAATGAACTTATGGTAACATGTCTGCTTATTTATATATATATATAGAGAGAGAGAGAGAGAGAAAGAACTATGTGCATGCACATTCTCATATCGAATTAGTTGTAGTGCTAAGCTCTTGTCTCTCCTCAGGGTTTTTTACAAGACCTTTTCCTCCAGCACAGGAAGTCCATCACGCCTCAGAAGCTGGAGGAGTACACTGATACCATGGTAACAGGGCCTCATGTTGAGAACAAGCTACTAAGGTGTCTTTTTCACTCACTGCTGTCTTTATTCTGCCTTTTCTGTAACTATAGATGAAGATGTTTGACAAGAACAGGGATGGCAGGCTGGATCTGAACGACATGGCCAGGTACCATTGATCTAAAAAACTTGCCAAATGCTCTCTACCAGTAGCAAACAGATTATTCTGCCATTGACCCTTTGTGTTGTTTGTTGAACCGGACATCAGGTTGGCCATTCCATCCTCCACACTCCCTGACAAATCCACTCTTTGTGGGGCGAGCGTTGGCATCTTGATGGATAGAGTTTTGACCTTAAGAGTTGGGGTTAGATATGGGCTTGCCACTGGTTGGAGAGTCTCATGTTAATATCTCTCTACACAGAGATTGCCTTCAACAAAACATATTTTTGTCCACACCATTCCACGACCTCTACCAAAAAGCTGTTTGTCATTGGCAGAAAGAATCGGGCATGTTTTCATGGGTGCAACCCACATACACATTGACAGTATGTTGCTTAACTCGCAAATGAATTTACAAATGTAGCACTGGTAATGGGGAAATAAAAAGGCTTTTCAGCTGCATGTGATTAATTGCAAAGTAGCATTGTGACAACCAAGAAATAACTGAGTAAGCACAAATTTGCTAACTTTTTATGCTTATGTTTGTGTTAGTGGTGCCTTTAAAACATTGTCCTGTGTAAATTCAAGAGCTTATTGGACCCAGATCACTTGCAAAGTTTGCTTATTTTGGACCAGTTCTGCTAAGTGACTAAAACCTAAAACTGACTAATAGTGTTTTTGTTTAATTCATCAGTTGCTGTCTTGACATTTGTTTATAAAGAATCTTTGTTTTTTTCCCGCTTCAATTGAGTGGTTCATTCTTCATTATTATTGTTGCTTAAAAAAATGTCAAATCAAGCTAATTGGAAATCTGTTTACTTTTCTGCTGTTTTTCTGTCCCTTCTTAGAATTTTGGCCCTGAATGAAAACTTCCTACTGAAGTTTAGGACAGATGTGAGTTCAAATTTAAAACTTTACAAAATTTTACTTTACATTTACCTTTTGTTAATTGAATTTGATAGCATGCTTCCAAATTGTATGGGCTCTTAAGTGAATATGCCTTTTTTATGTCTTAGGCTTGCAGTGTAGAGGACAGAAAGAAGGACTTTGAGAAGATATTTGCTCACTATGATGTCGTAAGTTCAGATTTCTTTGGATTCATTCTTTCTCTATAGCTCTTTAAGATGCAGCTGCACTGAACTGCACGAAATACTTAGTGTGCACTTTTCACATTATAGATCTTCCTCTATTTTACAGTACAATTGATAAACCAAACTTTGAATCTTTATACTTTTATGGTGCATAAATATGTTTTGTGTGCAGAGTAAGACAGGTGAGCTGGAGGGGCCTGAAGTCGATGGATTTGTCAAGGATATGATGGAGCTGGTAAAGGTGAAAAAAAGGATCCCAAATTTCCAGATTATTTTAACTTTTTTTTTTTTTTAAATAAACAGATGTGAATCGCCTGCTATATTATTTATATTATGTGGCATGATGATGCAGTTTCTAGCGTAATTAACTTACAGGAAGGAGGCCTTCGGTTCAAATCCAGGCGAGGGGCCTTTTCTGTATGGAGCTAGCGTGCTCTTCCTGTGCATCTGTGGGTTCTCGCAGGGTACTTTATTTTCTCCCGCAGCCCAAACAAATGCAGGTTAATTAGCCTCTCCTTGAATTACCCATAGACCTGAGTGTGTGAGTGCATGGTTGTGTGCATCTTTAATGGACTGGTGACCTGTCCAGGAATGATTAAGCTGGTATAGAAAACTAAGTCATTTAAACGGTTTCTGTTTGTTTTCTGATTTTATAATTACGTTTAATTCGTTGCACCTGTTTTACCAGAGGTCCTTGTTCATACACATTGAGTTAATGGAAACAATTGTCTCAGGATGCTAAAGCAGAGAAACTATACGGTGTTATTTTATATTCAAGTCAAATTCAAGCCACATTAAATCAGTTAAAAATTCTAATTGAATTTATCTCATTCCAACTCTATGCAGATAAATAAAATTGGATAGATGGACTCATACAAACACTGTGACCTCTGACCTTTCTTCTAACACCAGCTCTCTCAAACATTTCTGCAGCCCAGCATCAGCGGGATGGAACTGGATAAGTTCAGGACAGCCCTGATGGGTCACTGTGACATCAACAGGGATGGGAAAATCCAGAAGAACGAGCTTGCTCTCTGCCTCGGCCTTAAACTCAGTTAACCTTCTTTGGCTTTATTTTTATTTATTTTTTTATCTTAACATCCTCTGTGTTACATTTATATCCACCTAAAGGCTCTCAGTTTCTGTCCTCTTATTCATTTGACTTTTTATGCTACTTTAAAGCGTTTTCATTGTGGCAAACGTTTTATTTCTGTGTAAAACAAAATCTACACCTCACTTCACCATACAGAAACAAATACCTTGATCGTAAATCATTCATTTGAATTTTGTGAAAATTGTATGGCTGCTTCTTGGTGATGTGATAATAATGTACAGTGTGAACTGCTGTATTTATGACAAAATTGTAAAATGATTCAAAACAGTAATGACTGATAACATTGAATAAACCTTTGTCATCTGTGCATTATTTTCTGACTAGACTCAAAGGTTTCCTGCAGCAACACAGTTTACAGCTGAGACAGAAGTCAACGGTTGACGATAGAAACAGTTTTTTTTATTTTGTTACATTTTGTTTATGCATGAGCAGGACACGCAGAGAATAGTTACATGTGTTCTCCATGGAAACATGTAAGTATAAGATGTTGATGTAACACCAAAAGGATTTTTCCATTGATTATTAAAAACGCTATTGATAATTCCCCACGTGCTATTTTAATACTTGTAAAAATATATATTTTGCCAGCTTGCTACTGTTTTTTCATTGTTCTATTACCTTTTGAGAGATGCATGTCCCATTTCCAATCAGAAACAAACTTCTTGACTGAAAGAAAATACTTTCACATCCAAATCGGCCCAGGTTTTAAACAATTCTGGGCTTCACTGTAAATAGTACAAATAGACAGGGAGAAGTGTAGTTTGGTCCTAATCATTATAGATATTAACACTGCAGTTATAACGAACTGTATATTGTTTGATCATAAGTTTCACAGATCCCAACAGTGTGAAGACAGGAGGTTGCCACCCAAACACTTCTTTAAATAGGTGGAGAAGTCTTGAAGGACAGTTTCAGAATTAACTTTGGATTTTTTCAGAAGATAAACAGCAGAAACAGAAAGCACATTTAGAGAACTGACCTATTTCTGTCATCTATTTATTATTAGAATATTCTGACATCTTAACAATATTTCACGGTAACGTTTTTCCGCTAAGAACTCTTTATGTAATCAAATACCCTTGTTAGCTTTTCTAAAAAATAGTGTAACCCCAGGTAAATGTATGTTTCTTTAATGTTACTTGTTTTAAATGGTGATCATTGAATCATTTAATTTACAGATTTACAGAAGG
The DNA here is from genome assembly GCF_021462225.1 of Girardinichthys multiradiatus. Taxonomy (NCBI): domain Eukaryota; kingdom Metazoa; phylum Chordata; class Actinopteri; order Cyprinodontiformes; family Goodeidae; genus Girardinichthys; species Girardinichthys multiradiatus. Next base: position 32,711,452 of record NC_061806.1, on the reverse strand, counting down.
TGTGACAGTCTAGGTGATTTTAGTTCAGTTGAATAATAATATAGTACAAGTTGGCAACAAATGTCATCTCAAGGCAAACAGGTGTAATTTACATGCAATTATAAAGAATCCAATTTGATCCAAATAGAATGCAGCTCAATCAAAAACATTCTCCAATAAAATCCTCTCATATGGTCAAATTACGATTAAATACCCTAAAGTTCAACTCTAATTCTAATCCAATATGGCCGAATTCAGGCAATCATGCAATGCCGGTTGGTAAAGACGTCTCAGTGTCTTACAACTACTGTTGTATTGAATAATAATATGGAAAATAATCCATAAAGGAAGAAATTTAAGCCCAATTCAAGAACTTGCCCTGTGAGAACGCAGAAGCTAATTGGGTAGTTCACAGCTGTCAGGAATTAAGCTAAATGACATCCAAAAAACAAAGAGGTCTGCCAGGTTACCAAAAAAGACTTCAAGCTGCTTCCATTCATTAATCAGTGAGACTTGTGACTGGTTGACTGAGGTCCAAAGCATTTTAAAAGGACCAGTGGGATTACAGCATGTATGAAGATGAGATTGGGATTTATTTTCTTTTGTTAGCAGTTTGTGAAAAACAAACAGTTCACAGGCTGTTTGGGCTCCGTTTTCATAAAGAAATGGTTTCTGGATTCTGTGTGAGGTAGGACTACACTTCTACTACAAATTCTACTGAATGTGTTTTACTGTTAAATCTGACAGTTTCATTGTCTTTTCCAGCATGCTACTGCTCTCTCTGATAACCTTTGGGTTGCTTGCACCAGGTATACATTCATGGAATGCACAAATTGCTTTCTCATAGCTGCCACTGAAGGAGTTTGTCTTTTATTTATTTTTCTTTCCTAGGAAATTCCTACAGAGATGGAAGCAAATATCTTGAATCTTATTCAGCACGAGCTGAGACTATACCCCGCTCCTACCGACCTGGTTCCTCCAGTTATGATGCCTCTCTACAACCAAGAACCTCTGTGGCTGGCTCAAAATTCCCTGGAAGTCAATCAGCTGAAATGTCCAAACCATTTATAAGCCAAGGTCAAAGTAGTTACAGCAGGCAAGTAAATGGGTACAGTCAACCAGGAAGTGTCTCTAGTTACAGGTCTGCCTCAGCTCTGAATTCACAGCAGCAGCCACAAGCTAGCCTTAACCAATGGAAACCGAGCATGAGGGAACCTTCATCATACCAAGGTGAGAAGCGATATGGTTCAAGTGTTGTCTCAAGTGGTGCAATTGAGATGCGTGCTCCAGAAAATCCACCTCAGCTGCAGTCCAGTTCCCCAGGCACAGGTGGACTCGAGACCAAATCTGGCATGTGGGACAATGTTCCTGCTTTCCAGATACCCCATCAACAACCTGCATTCTTGGCGCCTGCGGTGCTACAAACAAACACTGGCATGTGGGACAGTGTTGATGCTCAAATCGCAAAGTCCCCAGGACCAGTTGCCCACAAACCCCTTCAGAAACTGGCATTTTCTGCACCTTTTATGCAACCAGCAAAAGCTAACAGGTGGTGGAACATTTTTACTAAAAACGTTAAGGCCCCAGATTCCACTGCCCGACATGAGTACCCTTTGGCAGCGCCTGGTGTGCTGAAAACCAGTCCTGGCCACTTGTACAACATTTACACTCCAGGTGCACTGTCTCCAGTTTTTACTGCCCAGCGACACAAAAAGCCCTCATCTTTTTCAGCACCTGCTGTACTCCAAACCAACCACGGTATGTGGGATGGCATGTTCTCCCCTGAGTCCAGCAAACAACTTCCAGCCAATCGCAGCGGTTCTAGACCTTTAGCTCTTGGATACTACTCTATCAAGCTGCCATCAGGTCTTGCTGCAATCCAGCAGCAGGGAAAATTGCTGGCCCACCAACCGAGGCAGTTGGGCTCTCCAGCTTCCAGTGTGCTAAAGAACAAAGCTGTCTTGAAAGATGTCTACTCAAAACCACAAACAAAACATGACCCAAGAAGCTCTAGACCAGTTAATGTGGAGTCTCACTACCAACAAGGAAGTCGACAACCACAACTGTCATACAACAGAAACTGACAAGCCTCTGGGATCCTTGTAAGTTTCCTTATTCCAATGTCTAGACATCTGTATGGAGTGTTCTGCTTATAAATGCTCTCTTGTTTGGTTTTTTTCAGGTTCCTCCTACTCTATGTATAATCATTCATATGGAAATGCACCGAACTTTGATAAATTGTTTAAAAGTGCATTGCCTGTCAGTGGTATCTTGAACTACAGCACTGATTCAATGCGATCACTGAAAGGTTTAAGCCGTAGTACTTCAGGAGCTGTCTAAACAGTTTACCAAGCAGATGTAATTGCAGGTAAAATGGACATTGAAAGAAAATGTCAAAAGTGCTTTAGGGTTATGGTCTGTCCTAGAACTAAATGCATGTGAATTGCACCAGTTGTAAGATGAAACTAACTCAAATGTTGACTACTTTTCTTACCAAGGTTGCGTGACATAATCTCTGCACCATGACTGGGGGAGAACAGTGCTGATTACTAGAATTTGTGTGTAGAAGGAATGCTGATAAAAGCTTGAGGACTGGATTTGGGCATCCCTGCCAGAGGGGGGGAAAAAAATCAGTCTTTTACTCAAAGCTCTGATCCAGAGTTGGTCTAAACATTTGCCAGTTTCAGTATGCAGTAAAGATGTTCAATGTGTAAAATGGTTTACATGCAGTAAAAGCAGTGATGTCTTAATTTTTGGAGCTTTAGTCTGATCTTTGGCTCATCAACTCCTCCTGCTCATTATCCCACTCTCTGTCACTGTGATGGCAGTTATTAGTTCATAGTTCCCTTTTTCAGGGCAGATAATGACAAAGAACCCTGACTTTAGGGCACAGACTGTCACCACATGTGTTTTTGTTCCCTGTCATTAAGCAACCAGCCTGTTTGGTTGAAGTGACAGAACTCTAACACTGCCAGCTTCTCAAAATATTAGCATATTGTGATAAAGTTCATTATTTTCCATAATGTCATGATGAAAATTTAATATTCATATATTTTAGATTCATTGCACACTAACTGAAATATTTCAGGTCTTTTATTGTCTTAATACGGATGATTTTGGCATACAGCTCATGAAAACCCAAAATTCCTATCTCACAAAATTAGCATATTTCTTCCAACCAATAAAAGAAAAGTGTTTTTAATACAAAAAACGTCAACCTTCAAATAATCATGTACAGTTATGCACTCAATACTTAGTCGGGAATCCTTTTGCAGAAATGACTGCTTCAATGCGGCGTGGCATGGAGGCAATCAGCCTGTGGCACTGCTGAGGTCTTATGGAGGCCCAGGATGCTTCGATAGCGGCCTTTAGCTCATCCAGAGTGTTGGGTGTTGAGTCTCTCAACGTTCTCTTCACAATATCCCACAGATTCTCTATGGGGTTCAGGTCAGGAGAGTTGGCAGGCCAATTGAGCACAGTGATACCATGGTCAGTAAACCATTTACCAGTGGTTTTGGCACTGTGAGCAGGTGCCAGGTCTTGCTGAAAAATGAAATCTTCATCTCCATAAAGCTTTTCAGCAGATGGAAGCATGAAGTGCTCCAAAATCTCCTGATAGCTAGCTGCATTGACCCTGCCCTTGATAAAACACAGTGGACCAACACCAGCAGCTGACATGGCAGCCCAGACCATCACTGACTGTGGGTACTTGACACTGGACTTCTGGCATTTCCTTCTCCCCAGTCTTCCTCCAGACTCTGGCACCTTGATTTCCGTATGATATGCAGAATTTGCTTTCATCCAAAAAAAGTACTTTGGACCACTGAGCAATAGTCCAGTGCTGCTTTTCTGTAGCCCAGGTCAGGCGCTTCTGCCGCTGTTTCTGGTTCAAAAGTGGCTTAACCTGGGGAATGCGGCACCTGTAGCCCATTTCCTGCACACGCCTGTGCACGGTGGCTCTGGATGTTTCTACGCCAGACTCAGTCCACTGCTTCCGCAGGTCCCCCAAGGTCTGGAATCGGCCCTTCTCCACAATCTTCCTCAGGGTCCGGTCACCTCTTCTCGTTGTGCAGCGTTTTCTGCCACACTTTTTCCTTCCCACAGACTTCCCACTGAGGTGCCTTGATACAACACTCTGGGAACAGCCTATTCGTTCAGAAATGTATTTCTGTGTCTTACCCTCTTGCTTGAGGGTGTCAATAGTGGCCTTCTGGACAGCAGTCAGGTCGGCAGTCTTACCCATGATTGGGGTTTTGAGTGATGAACCAGGCTGGGAGTTTTAAAGGCCTCAGGAATCTTTTGCAGGTGTTTAGAGTTAACTCGTTGATTCAGATGATTAGGTTCATAGCTCGTTTAGAGACCCTTTTAATGATATGCTAATTTTGTGAGATAGGAATTTTGGGTTTTCATGAGCTGTATGCCAAAATCATCCGTATTAAGACAATAAAAGACCTGAAATATTTCAGTTAGTGTGCAATGAATCTAAAATATATGAATGTTAAATTTTCATCATTACATTATAGAAAATAATGAACTTTATCACAATATGCTAATATTTTGAGAAGGACCTGTACTAGCTAAGCAGTATTCTAAAACTTGAACCTAGAATATGAACCAGAATGCTGTCTACTTTCCTTTGTTTCAATTCACTTAAATATAAGGATTAGTTGTACGGCATTTATATCTATAAACATACTTGCATTGTTCTATTTCTAATTATGTGCTTTCTAGTTAATTTCCTTTTTATTTTTGCCTTTTTATAATTATCCCTGTTAGACTTTGACATGCCCTTCTGTGATCCAACATCTTTGTTTCTTCTTTGTAGTTTCCCTGTTAGAACTCATTACATATCACTCATTGCTGCCGTTTTTATTTATTAATTTATACAAAAAATATATTGAAGTTTTTTTATTTGTTAAATTTTACATTTTGTTTTTTAAGTAGCTCGTCCATGTGTCCGGATAGAAATCAGCTGACGTTTATAGGAGATATCAAAATCTTTAATTCCACCTGGCATTTATTACTTTTGTGCCTTCCTCTTATAGCTCTTTACTCTCTAACCCAGGTTTTAAGAAGTTACTGTCTTTGTTTCTTTGTTGAAGTTTTGATCACAACCAAATGCAAATTAACTTATCTGTGTGTGTGTGTGTGTGTGTGTGTGTGTGTATGATTTCAAATTCTAGTCCAAACTGGATGTTCAGTGTTGTTGGGTATACCATAACTTACATCAAGGCAAAATTACTAAAGGACTCCTTAACTCTGGCTTTGAGGCATAAATAATTAAATTGAGCAAAATAAATATTAGATAACTAGAATATGTAGTCTTGTTAAATGTTTCCATCAAGTAGTTAAAATAAAAATAAAATCTGGAGGAACGGTTGAATTTATTGCTTAAATTTATTCTTTACATTTATTAGACTTTGCATAATATAGGAAAGGGTAGTTCAATGAAATATTCTCTAGATGGCGATGTAGTCACAAAGATCAATGTGAAGAGCGCTTATAAACGAACCATTTTGAAGAAAAGTGCTATGGAACAATTAAAACTACTGTGACTTCAGGAAAACCCGAAGGAAGAACATTTATCTGCGTGTTTCTCATGTGGGATTTTAAATCGACAACTTGCAGAATAACTTGTCTTTATGATCACTTTTTTTGGACAGTTGTGGGGTTTTTCTTTTTTTTTTTTTAATACAGTAAAATGAGGAGTAGCTGCTTATTTCACATGGAGCAGCAGCCTCAGAAATTTACTCACAGCATTTATTTTATAGAAACAGCTTTGTGTAATTCTTTTTTTTAATGTACTTTTTATATTTTGATTTGTGTATATTATTTTGTATTATATTTAGAATGATCAACAAAGGCTAATTGTTTCTGTTGTGACTCATGTTTTATATTTTGTTGACTATTTTGTTCATTTAGGTTTTTATTTTTTGGAAGCGTTTGTTCAAACATTGTGTTTGTGTGTTGGTAAAGCCAGCCTACTTGGCTCAGTAATTAGTTCAGTGTTGTCACACAGACAACACCCTGTCTCCCCATAATGAAAAAAACCAAAAAAAACTTCCTGATTTAAAGGCGGGGCCACGTTCCAGCGCGTTCACGCCCCAAAGAAGCGCGCTCTCGTGCCCCGTCCCCTGTCTCGGTGCCGGAGGCGCAGCTCTGTGTGGAAACTTACTCCTCTCTCTGGCTGTCACTTTACTCCCTCCACACCCCTCCATCGTCATGCCTCTCCTCCGCCTGCTGCAGACATGGGAGTTACCGGCAGCGAGTGGAAACTAGCCGGCTCTGCTGCACCTTCTGTCCGCGCTCAGGACTCCATCGCCAGCCGTGGACACCCCGCAGCACGAAACTGAGCCTTATCAGTTTCACCCTTTACAGTGATTTGTTCCTTTGGTTCCGTGTCATTTATGGACTCCGGGAGCTGCGTGTGAGAGTGTCTGCAATTTCCGTTAACACAGCTGAAGATGGAGACGGTGATGGAGAAGGAGTGCAGCGCGCTGGGGGGGCTTTTCCAGACTGTCATTGGAGACATGAAGGTAACACAAATTACAATTGTTGCTTCTTCTGAGTTGTGATTACAATCTTTCTCTAATATAACATATTTCAAAGTGGTCCTCCAGGCCCTGTTGCACAAAAGCAGGGAATGGTGGAGTAATTGTGCTTGTCTCTCTGATTTGCAAGCGACATCATTAATTTGCTAATTATCCTGGAGGGGAGGGAGGCAGGTTGTGGGGGCAGGAAGTGAAGGGCTGCAGCTTCTTGTCATAGCATGTAAACCCAGGTTTACCAAGGTAACTAAACACAGGAGAGCTTTGCATGGATGAACCACTGTTGCTTTGTCGCTTCAGGACATGGAAACACAATTAGATGCAAGATAATGTGCCTCCTCTCAGCTTCAAAGAAAATAAGAAACTCAGCATAAAACGGATGTTTTATTTAGAGGTGAGGAAGATACAGATTGGTTTAATTTGATACATTTATTTTAGAGAGAAACCTGTGACTGTCTTTCATCTGAATGAATTACATGTCAAGAAGAGTTTAACATTCCCGTCAGAAAGCATTAAATGAGATTTTTTTTTTTCTTCAAGAAGATAATCTGCTTAAATGAATGGGTATTAATCAAGAAGTCTGCTAATGGAAAATTAATGAGGAGCTATTTTAAAACTGCTATTTGTTAGGGAAAATGTTCAGCTTTTCCTACAGATATTTTCTAAAAATGAGAGACCATCTTAAATGTCTTTTAGCCTTCACATCACGACTGATCTTTTTTCGCGGCTGGAAATATTTTCATTTGTTATCAACAAGGGAAAGTGTAAAATATTGTAGCCTTTCAGCCAGCAGTGTGCAGCAACATTTGGGGGAGGGGCAGTGCATACTCCCACTCTGTACAGGTTGAGAAAACTTTCATCACTCATATCCCCAACCTGTCTTTTAACCACAGGAATGCTATGATGGAAGATTTTGCAGTTTAACAGAAACCAGTATACCCATTTAGTACCCGTAAGCATGACGTTGACTGTGTCTACTTTTGCATCAGATCTTGATGAGTAAGAATTGACACAACACTAAACTTTCTTGCAGTGTTCCACCATGTTGGTTGATAAATGGGAATGTTGCATGATGGATACACCTGTTCCTGTGGGTTACGTAGTTACAGGCAGGTGGTTTCTAACCAGTGTAGCTGTGGGTTCTCTGAAGGAGGTATGGAGTTCTCTGCCACACCCTTTTCCCTTCCCATGTTTCTGTTTGTTTTACATTTGTTTGTTGTGATTCACTCCATTTTATCCTCTTTGTCTACTCATTCTTTCACCATCTCTTCCACCTCTACTCTTCCCACTTCTACCCAATTTGTTCTCTTCTTCCGTCATCCTGCTGCTTTATTTCCTCGTCTTCTTCTTGAGTTTTCACCCATGTTTTATCTTAATTTTTGTTGTTGTTTTTTTTACATACATTTTTACTCCTTTTTTCTGAAATCAATCAGAAGAGGCAGCTAGTCTTTTAACATCCAATACGACTATGATCTTTATCTTGGCTCTGCATGAATAAAACATCACAGCACTTTGTTTACATGTGACTTTAAAGGGTTACCATAAAATCTATCTACTTGAAGTCGGCAAAGATTTTTCTGCAGTTAAGAGGTTCAGGATGAAAGACAAACTGTTTGAAAGCAACAGATGCAGATTACAGTTAACTGAGCTGTGGGCAATACAGGTCCTTCTCAAAATATTAGCATATTGTGATAAAGTTAATTATTTTCCATAATGTCATGATAAAAAATTAACATTCATATATTTTAGATTCATTGCACACTAACTGAAATATTTCAGGTCTTTTATTGTCTTAATACGGATGATTGTGGCATACAGCTCATGAAAACCCAAAATTCCTATCTCACAAAATTAGCATATTTCATCCGACCAATAAAAGAAAAGTGTTTTTAATACAAAAAACGTCAACCTTCAAATAATCATGTACAGTTATGCACTCAATACTTGGTCGGGAATCCTTTGGCAGAAATGACTGCTTCCATGCGGCGTGGCATGGAGGCAATCAGCCTGTGGCACTGCTGAGGTCTTATGGAGGCCCAGGATGCTTCGATAGCGGCCTTTAGCTCATCCAGAGTGTTGGGTCTTGAGTCTCTCAACGTTCTCTTCACAATATCCCACAGATTCTCTATGGGGTTCAGGTCAGGAGAGTTGGCAGGCCAATTGAGCACAGTGATACCATGGTCAGTAAACCATTTACCAGTGGTTTTGGCACTGTGAGCACGTGCCAGGTCGTGCTGAAAAATGAAATCTTCATCTCCATAAAGCTTTTCAGCAGATGGAAGCATGAAGTGCTCCAAAATCTCCTGATAGCTAGCTGCATTGACCCTGCCCTTGATAAAACACAGTGGACCAACACCAGCAGCTGACACGGCACCCCAGACCATCACTGACTGTGGGTACTTGATACTGGACTTCTGGCATTTTGGCATTTCCTTCTCCCCAGTCTTCCTCCAGACTCTGGCACCTTGATTTCCGAATGACATGCAGAATTTGCTTTCATCCGAAAAAAGTACTTTGGACCACTGAGCAACAGTCCAGTGCAGCTTCTCTGTAGCCCAGGTCAGGTGCTTTTGCCGCTGTTTCTGGTTCAAAAGTGGCTTGACCTGGGGAATGCGGCACCTGTAGCCCATTTCCTGCACATGCCTGTGCACGGTGGCTCTGGATGTTTCTACTCCAGACTCAGTCCACTGCTTCCGCAGGTCCCCCAAGGTCTGGAATCGGCCCTTCTCCACAATCTTCCTCAGGGTCCGGTCACCTCTTCTCGTTGTGCAGCGTTTTCTGCCACATGTTTGCCTTCCCACAGACTTCCCACTGAGGTGCCTTGATACAGCACTGTGGGAACAGCCTATTCGTTCAGAAATTTCTTTCTGTGTCTTACCCTCTTGCTTGAGGGTGTCAATAGTGGCCTTCTGGACAGCAGTCAGGTCGGCAGTCTTACCCATGATTGGGGTTTTGAGTGATGAACCAGGCTGGGAGTTTTAAAGGCCTCAGGAATCTTTTGCAGGTGTTTAGAGTTAACTCGTTGATTCAGATGATTAGGTTCATAGCTCGTTTAGAGACCCTTTTAATGATATGCTAATTTTGTGAGATAGGAATTTTGGGTTTTCATGAGCTGTATGCCAAAATCATCTGTATTAAGACAATAAAAGACCTGAAATATTTCAGTTAGTGTGCAATGAATCTAAAATATATGAATGTTAAATTTTCATCATGACATTATGGAAAATAATTAACTTTATCACAATATGCTAATATTTTGAGAAGGACCTGTATGTTCAGCTCAGAACTGAGTTAAGTGTTTGAAATGAGCCTCCTGTCTAGAACCTATGCTAGCATTTATTTGTTGGGAGTTCCTAGTCATCTGTAAATCATATTTATAGATAGATCAACCTAGAAATAAATCTTTTGGACAGGTAGCACAAGAAACTTTTCATTTCCCTTCAGTCTGAAGCCTTTTCAGTCAAGTCATTTTCACAGATGTACTTTTAAAGCTACTTTGTTACTGTTCCTGTTTGAGGCTTTCGTTTGGAACATGTTGGCTTTTATTGCTGTGTGAAAACTCTGCTGATTCCCCACTGATGTTACTAGTGAGGTGAAGTCCTCCTTGATGTAACAAAACACTAGTTAACTGGGTCTGGGAGATGACCCGATCAGGCTTTTATAGGCCGGTACTAATTTTCTATTTTCTTTGAGGTCGGACTTGCTGATTTTCTTTCTCAACATTATAAACCATAAAAGTTAATTTGTGTGACTTTCCTTTTCATTAAACAACTTAATGAAACAAACATTGAGCATAAAGCGCTGCTGGTTGCTTGACAAAGCTGGGAAAATATCTGAAAAAGAAGAAATTACAAGATTATCCACATTTGTGCATCAAAGCCTTTGTAATTTCTACTAAACTCAAACTAAGATTTATAGATTAAAATAAGTGGGAGTTTTTGGTTTTCAGAGAGCAGAGGCACAATATATAGAGCCTATAGTCCTCAACGCAGCTGTCCTTGGTTCGATTCCTGACCCTGGGCCATTTACAGCATGTCGTCTGGCTCTCTCTCCCTGCCTGTCAAGATGCTAAAGAATAAATGTCACTAGCACCCCAAAAAATTACATTAAATGACCGATAGTCGAACCTCGGCTTCAGTAGGAGCAGTGTGGTTTTCGTCCCGGCCGTGGAATACTGGACCAGCTCTATACCCTCTACAGGGTACTTGAGGGTTCATGGGAGTTTGCCCAACCGGTTCACATGTGTTTTGTGGACCTGGAGAAGGCATTCGACTGTGTCCCTCGTGATGCCCTGTGGGGGGTGCTCCAGGAATATGGAATCGGGGGCCCTTTATTAGGGGCCATCCGGTCCCTGTACGAACGGAGCAGGAGTTTGGTCCGCATTGCCGGCACTAAGTCGGACCTGTTCCCGGTGCATGTTGAACTCCAGCAGGGCTGTCCTTTGTCACCGGTCCTGTTCATAACTTTTATGGACAGGATTTCTAGACGCAGTCAAAGGCCGGAGGGGGTCTGGTTTGGGGACCAGTGGATTTTGTCTCTTCTTTTTGCAGATGACGTGGTCCTGCTGGCCCCCTCTAGCCAAGACCTACAGCATGCGCTGTTCCTACCCTCACCTTTGGCCATGAACTTTGGGTCATGACCGAAAGAACGAGATCCCGGATACAAGCGGCTGAAATGAGCTTCTTCCGTAGGGTGGCCGGGCACTCCCTTAGAGATAGGTGAGGAGCTCGGCCATCCGGGAGGTGCTCGGAGTAGAGCCGCTGCTCCTCCACATCGAGAGGAGCCAGTTGAGGTGGCTCGGCCATCTATACCGGATGCCTCCTGGACGCCTTCCTCGGGAGGTGTTCCAGGCACGTCCCACCGGGAGGAGGCCCAGGGGACGGCCCAGGACACGCTGGAGGGACTATGCCTCTCAGCTGGCCTGGGAACGCCTTGGGCTCCCCCTGGAGGAACTGGAGGAGGTGTCTGGGGAGAGGGACGTCTGGGTGTCTCTGCTGAGTCTGCTGCCCCCGCGACCCGGTCCCGGATAAGCGGAAGATGACGAGTACGAGAAGATAAATCTGCATTTGATCTGCTAGTCAAGGAAAATGTCCTTGTTGGTTACTTGTTGATGGGTTGGTGCATCACAAAATATGTAAATTATTAATAGTTTACCTGAATGAAATAGTCTGAGACACAGTAACTGACTAAATGCTGGTTTGAAACCACTTCCCTGTTTCATGAACTGCTTTATACCATTACCAGAGGCTGAAAGTGAACAAATCCTTTACCAAATTGATTTTCATTTGTGTGCTCGTTATGTTGGGTCTGTAACTTACCCCTTTGCTGCTATTAGTTAAAAAAACAGTTTGAACCATTTTTGGAGTAGTTTGGGATCTGGATCAGTTTAAGCAAAGCGTGGACTGCAGCTGCTTGTTTATTCTGTGGCAGTCATGGTGCACCACATGGTTTCCAATGAAAGGATGCTCTGTTTTTCTGCTTATCTACATATGCAATGTCTAATGTGGAAATTGTCCAACATTTTTTAGGTGTTTCATCTGAACCTATGCGCAACTGTACTGTAAGCCAAAAGTGTAGCGGTGTGTATAACATTAACCTTTATGCTTCTCACATATAAAGTTGATTAGGATGGAATCCAGCAAGTAATCATAACTAAGGATGCACCGATTGCAATTTTCCGGCCGTTCCCCGATCTTTCAAAAGCCTGACTGGCCAATACCAATCTTTGGTATAACGGACACCATCAGGTGTTGTAAGGTCAAAATACACCTTCAAAACCCCATGGAAAAAATACAAACTTGTTTTAACTGCGCATGAGGTGGTGCTCTCAAATATTAATGAAAAGGTTTAGAGCATTGCAGTTCCTTTTAGTCTTATATTTTTCACATTTTTAAAACAAAACTTACAGAATAGGTTAAACAAGTAGATAAGATCGGTGGATAAGATCAGTCTTACATGCAAGTATCGGCCGATCACCCAAAATTAAAGAAATTGGGGTGCACCCACACTGCATAACCAGTTACTAACATATAGACCTTTGGTCAAAGACCTTCATAAGTGCTTCACATCTGCATATTGCCAGTACTTTGTGTTTTTGTTTTAACCTGTGAAAGGTTTACTTACTGATGCCAGTAGTAAATTGTTAAAGGCACTCTTCATCTGTTTAGGGGGCAGAGGGAAGTTGAGGGTTAAGTTACAGGTCTTTCTTGCAAGGGACTCATATTCAACACCAACCTCTACCTTGCTGGGTTTTTTTAAATATTTTTTTTTACTTCTGTCCATACAGAAGTAAAAAAAACGTCATGTTTATTGGTTGTGTAAATGTTAACTCGGGCTGAACATTACAATAACATATTTTCTGGACAAGTGAAGGCCACACCCCGTGTTTGAGTGTGTAGAATTTGATGGATCTACCAATCATGGTGGAAATCATCTGCTCAGGCTCTTGCTGAAGCAGCAGTAGGTTATGAGTTGGGAATAGGAAGAGGCGGCAGAATCAGATATGTCTGACACTGATTGTTGGGTCACATTTGAGCAAATTCCCTCACTTCCAGTCACCAGATCTTTGATTTCTGCCTCAGTAATCAGTTGGCAAGCAGAGCTGAATCCCTAAGGTGAGAAACGCACTTTTACCATTGGATATTTTGAAACCCCAAATCTTTCCTGCTTAATTCTGTTGCTGCTGTCTGAAAAAGAGGGAATAAATGTTTATTTGGATATTGTTCTCATAAACTGAGCCAACTTCTGCTTTTCCTGCTGAAAACCAGTTTTGCTTAAATCTTTGCTTGTTAAGCTTTATAATTAGAAATGTTATTTGGAGAGCAGCACATGCAGTGTGCTCTACAAGGTTGCACTTTTATAAAATTCTACAGTAAACAAATATTACATATTTTAGCTTTAACATACACTTGAAGGTAACATTGACAAAAATAAACGACTTATTTTCATTATGAATTTCAGTCTGAATGATCTCAAAGGTATTTCAGTTTAGGATGTTTGAGACTCACTGACAGATTTGTCAGCTGACATACAGTTGTAGATGGAGCAGCATGTATCTGTGTCACAGTGTGTGGAGGAGGCTTCAGTCTGCTGCTAATTGTCTTCAGAATGCATTATCATCCTATTTTCATTCGTCCCTCCACACGTTGGTTGAATTAAAGAAAAACAACCAGGAAATGTCACAAGCACAGGGTTTATTCTCCTTGTCCTATACAGGCGGATAGCTTTGGTTGAAGTTTTTATGTTTGGTTTCAGAATGTCTCATCAGATTTCCGCTCTTTATAAGTCCAGCTGATTCAAAACATATGAAGCAGACTGGTTTTACACCCTACGGAAGTTAAAAGGAAACATATGCTTCTGTCCATTCATCTTTAAATGTGTGATTCTTTCTAAACAAAGTTGTACTCACTGTGTCAAACTGGATTTATAAATAAATTCAATTCAGTTTATTTATATAGTGCCAATTCACAACACAGGTTGTCTCAAGGCACTTCACAAAAGTCAGGTACATACATTCGAAGTAATCGTAACCATTGAACAGTGCAGACAGATTCAGTTATTTATTCAAATTCGATAAAAAGTTTTTCTGTCTAAGGAAACCCAGCAGATTGCATCGAGTCAGAGATTTGTAGCATTCACTCCTCCTGGATGAGCACGTAGAGACAGTGGACAGTCACTGGCATTGACTTTGCAGCAATCCCTCATACTGAGCATGCATGTAGAGACAGTGGAGAGGAAAAACTCCCTTTTAACTGGAAGAAACCTCCAGCAGAACCAGCTGGTGACATGTGAAGACCCAGCAGTGTTTCTAGTGGAGTCCTACAGTGCTAAGCAGACATTTTATTCACACTGAAGCTGTGTTTCTATTAGTTTTGTCTTAAATTATGCTGTCTGGATGCAAAATAATCTTGGGATTGGGAGATGGCCACAAAGTTTTATTTGTTAAAATGAGCCCACCTCCAGATCCTGAAGTAGACAGTAATTTACTGAAGCCCGGCAGTTACTTGGTGCGAATATAGAAATTGTTTTTTTTATTGCTAAACTGGTGGCAAAAAGAATTGGTGCTATGCAAGCTTTACTGCTCTGAAAACCTGGAGCTAACAGAGTTCCAGTTCAGTGCTGAACCAGAGGAAAGAACTGCTTTTATTAGGAGCTAAAGGCTGGCTCATTGGGACCTATAGCCAATCAAAACATTGTGAGCACCACTGTTAAAAATCCAGAGTTTAGTTTTTGGTGTCTCTAATTTAAAATAATTGTTTTGTTTTTTTTAATGTAAAAACATAGTGCTTCAACAATGATAAAATGTCAGATTTTCACCAGAACTGCATCAGAATAATACCACCGGACTCTTTTTGCAGTTTATTTTGATATTACCCGCCTTTTCTAACTCAGTTTTTTAACTCCAACGTTTGATAATGTCAGGTGGCGTTAATAAATGTTGTAAAAGTTGCTTTTTACTCCAGTTTTCCAGTGCTGCTAGTGCAGATAATTTATTAGGTCTGTAGCATTTAAAGCACCATTGTTGTTTAAAACATGGTTAGCAAAGTGCTCATTTTTGGGCCTCTGTTTGCAAGGCTACTGGGATAAATATAATTTTGTGTAACTAAACTGTCTTGTTGCAACATGAAATAAAACAATGAGACATTTTAAAGGACATTAATCCGCTTGGCTCTTAGTTTTATGGAAAATCAAACCAGTTGTTTTACAGAACCGGTGAGAACTGATCTTAGCACCAGCCATGCTTAGGCAGGAGCTTTGGAAAAGGCAGAATAACAACACATTATTTACCTAAAAACATAATCATTAATGAAAATGAAATGCTATTGAATCCTTTGATATTGTAATGCCAAAAGAATACATGTTCAGTTTCCTACATTGTCTATAAGAAGCACACGGATATCAGATGTCAGCTTCTCTGTTTTACTCTGCTGAGCGGATCATTTAACTGGCGTCCTGCGAGTCTGACCTCCTACCCTCATTTAGATTAAATTGAGTGCATGAGATGTTTAGCGTGGCCTCGTTTTGCTTCATTCAGCACTTCACTTCAATATCTGCATTTCTTCTTTGCGGTGTGATGTATACCCAGATGGTTTTTACGTCCTTTGCAAATGTGAACGTGTCTAGCAATAAGTGTTTAATCATTTACACATCGTTGTGCTGGTTAAAATAAAGCAGACACATTATACTGTTGATCCATTTAAGTGGAACTGATCTACATGCTTGTCCTCAGAGGAGACAACGGCTCATCCTCTTATGCTGTGAGCTGCTTTACACTGAGCCTAAAATCTGCTTTTAAACCTGGATCTGTTGTGGTTTTGTCCTGTGTTTATAGTCGATACTTCATAGAAACTCTAGTGTTGCTGCCGTTTTCTTTGTTTGGTGAGTTGGTGTCCATATGGGGAAGTCTTGCTAATGTTACCACTGGGTTAAGCCATTATCATACAGGTAGGCACAAAGATAGCTTGTGTGAATGCAAAATATTGCAGTCATCATTGTGATGTGATTTGTACATACAAGATGATAACTGATTGCCTTTCTACCACTGATTTTGTTTCCAGTAATATAGAAGTTAGATTTTTGTGCATCTGCAGTTTGGTTTAAGAGTTTTTCCATTAAACCAAATCTATGAGATAACCAGTTGCAGATTCTGTCTAGACACTGATAAACAGTATTCATTACTAATAACATTCAGGATGGAACATGTAAAGCATAACCAGGTAAAGAAAAAATCCTTTGTGATTAAGACTTAAGATCAGATTTCCAATATGTAAAACCATGTAATTCTATGTAAATTACTGTCTAATGCAATTGTAATCATGGTGCAAATCTTGGCCTTAATAGTGTTTGCAATAACTGCTATGAAGCTTCTGAGATTTAGGTTTGATAAATGGCAGAAATCATCTTGGGACCTCTGCCTGTATGATCAAAACATCTCTTCCTTTTATCTAAACTTGTTCTCTACTGCAGGTAGGATATTAAATACTTATGACCTCTCCACAGAACCCTACTAGCCTGCACTGTCCCTTTTTATAGACTTTTTTTTACAGACTTTGCGTTCAGAATCTCTGTATCACCTACCAATGAGATGCCTTAAGAGATCCTACCTTGCAAATGACAGATGTCCTGAGTCAAGACTGTTGAGGCAGAACAACTGCTTGAAACCTCAAATCATAGTGGTATGGCTGTTGCAAGGATATGCATAGGATGTGCTAAAGGTTAAATGGTGTATAAGCATCGAGATTGCCATGGAAACATCAGAGTTGGAGCTGCAACATTGATTTTTGGAGCTCCAGTCAAACGGGTCACTTTGTGCTGATGGAACAAACCCATTGACTATCCTGAGCCTCTCTCTGTTCTTGTTTTCTGTTGCAGATGTTATGTTTCTGTTTGACAAGCCAAGTTTCATTGATTATTATACACATTTTCTGTTTTATGCTGGTCCTCAGATGGCATGAATTGTTTTTTCTAAATAATCACTTTTATGTCAAAAGTATTTTAGTTAAATTAGAGATATTTATGTTTATCAATGTATCATCAACACTCTAATTCTGAACGTTTTTAACTTTGCCCCTAGTGTTTCTCAAAGGCTTTGTAGATTGAAGTTGATCTACCACTTTCATCTTAAGCACCCCGGGGAAAAAAATGGCCTAAACAGTCTGCATGGTTAAAAGGTTTGAACCATCAGCAAGAGAGTCCTTTCAGGAAAGAAGCAACAGATGCAAAGATGAATCTTTTTACAGAACCCAACAACGTCTGGAACCAGATGCACAGTGTGTTTGAATTTCTATCAAAGTAAGAGTAGCTGTACTTTAAAATAACTTCAGTCAAGTAGAGGTAAAAAGTATTATGAAGTAAAACTACTCCTAGCTGAAAGGGAGGTCCAGCCATGGACCCAAAGCCCTAAGGGCATACCACCCCCAAGCAGTGGTCCAACAGAGCCAGCTGACCAAGGCACTGCCAAGCAGTCACCGGGTGTGAGCTGACACACACCCAAGCGGACCCTCCCGAGCCAATAGTCCACACTAGGGCTGGGCACCACCCGGCCCAGACCCCAACCGTCAACCCTAAAAAAAAAAAAAGAAAGAAAAAAAAAAAGGGTCCACCCCATCCAAACGAGCCAGCTAAGACAAAACAATATGGAAAAATTTGGAAAAACTATGGAAGTGGAGACGTGCCTTTTTTTTTTTTTTTTAAGAGGTGCTTTTTGTGCCGTCATGAAAAGCAACCGTTTAGTAAAAAGGATTTTTTGACTTTTTGCTACACTCACTGTATTGCTTTGAGATAGATTTATAGAAATGATAATCGGATAACATTTTGTGAAAACATTTCTGTGCAAAAATCCAAATCAACTCCAGGTTGCCTCATTCTCAGATCAAGATCTTAATAAAAGTAGCAGACTCAAATCCCAGTATATTATGAAAAATATGAATGGCTGCACTCTTTTTCTTTTCTTTTTTTTTTCTTTTTATTTTTTTTTCACTTTTAAGGCTAAAACAATAAGAAATTAAATCAGCTTTGAGTCAGCCTACACTTCTTCACCATCGACATTAAAGAGATGCTCTGGAACAAACAAAAACCAAGGATTATGAGATTTTTAAGCTCATCTGGTTACTCACAGAGCTGCACAAATGTATCAGTGAATTCCTGAAGGACCAACAGGCTGCTTCTGCTGCCTCTGGTTGTTACCACGGTGACAATTTATGCCCACGTTGACTGATTGATGCAGCTGCTGAGACCTTGCCCTCTCTTCTGTGTGTATTTTAAACAGAACGAGACCAAGAGAAAGGATGTAATGAGATGTGGCTATATATACATTTATAATATGTAGCGTATCATGGAAGGCTTGATTAATGAGCCGGAAGAAGGAATGCCAGTCCCTTTGACAAATTAAGAGGGTGTGCATGGAAAGAGACTGCTAAAATAGTGGAGTAATGCTTATTAAAATGAACAGTAAGTCAAAAGCAAATCAATGACAGAAGCAGAATATGTGTGTTTGGGTGTGGATACATGCACGTGGGTCTCTCCCCTCCCCAAAATAAGCCCCATTCTCTATCTGAAGCCCCTCTGCAGCAGGAGCATTGCCATGGCAACGGTAGTCAGGCAATGACGCCGGGCATCACTCTCACAAACGAGAGGCTGAACACACCCAGCGGCACTGGTGGATAAGGAAACTGACAGAGGATGACGCAGAGAAAAGAGGCGGTGGTCGCTGTATTGAGCCAAAGAAGATCATACTAAGCTGTATAAATGGAACTGTGACTGTATCCAAAATGTGGCTGTTGTATGACCCTGGACTCATTAATGCAATCAGTTTGGACTAAAAACAGGACAGACAAAGACTCATCTAAAACAATAGTTCAGATGTTTTTCTTTTAGGCACTTTTTAAAATGATCCATAAAAGTGTACCTAGAAAACCTAAAATAAGCCTCGGAGGGCTGAGAGGGTAATCTGATGGGGGCCCAGTTTCAGCTATTTAAAACAAACTTAAATGTGCATTTCCATGCATTTGGTGCTTTATTAGCTTAGAAACAGTCTACACTTTAACAAGGGTCAGCAGTTCTCCCAGCCAAACAATATAAGTGTTTCAATGCTAGATTAGGGCTGCTGATGGTATCGATCCACCTGATCAGTTGTTCAGATTTTCATGTATTGGAACTAGGCCTGCTTGACTATGGAAACGATTATGATCACTATTATTTAGGTCAATATTAAAATCATGATTATTTAAAGCACTTAAACATTGCAATTAGAAAAACGGAGCATTTATTGGACTTGAACACTGGATTGTCTTGCAAGATGATATTTTCCCTAATGGCTTCCTGTTGAATATTCCTTTTAAAATAAAAATCACAAAATACAGATAAATAAGAAATGTATTGCCTTTGGATTGTCTGGAAAAAATATATAAATTGAAAATACATAAGAAAACATTTAGATATAATTAAACTTAATGAACTACAAAATAAGTGAATTAGAAATTATTTCAACTTCACTTAAAGATCATATACACAGATTTAGATTCAGGCAAATAAATGCAAGAATTCCAGCCATAAGTTGCTCATAACTCATTGCAGGTTTTAAATTGTGGCTGAACAGATTAGTTGTATTGACATGTGGTCAACACCATCGAGCAGCCATCCTCGCACATCTGGTGTTTTTGATCTATGTCTTAGAAGCTAGTGTTACCTCCAGAATGAACGGACTTCTAAACGGTGCTGCTATCGCCACAGGTGCTGGTCATTTAACCCTTTCACCATTTTGTACTTTAGTAGTTTTGGGAAATGATGTCATCTAACATAGGATGCTTCATATACAGGTCCTTCTCAAAATATTAGCATATTGTGATAAAGTTCATTATTTTCTATAATGTCATGATGAAAATTTAACATTCATATATTTTAGATTCATTGCACACTAACTGAAATATTTCAGGTCTTTTATTGTCTTAATACGGATGATTTTGGCATACAGCTCATGAAAACCCAAAATTCCTATCTCACAAAATTAGCATATTATTAAAAGGGTCTCTAAACGAGCTATGAACCTAATCATCTGAATCAACGAGTTAACTCTAAACACCTGCAAAAGATTCCTGAGGCCTTTAAAACTCCCAGCCTGGTTCATCACTCAAAACCCCAATCATGGGTAAGACTGCAGACCTGACTGCTGTCCAGAAGGCCACTATTGACACCCTCAAGCCAAGTATTGAGTGCATAACTGTACATGATTATTTGAAGGTTGACGTTTTTTGTATTAAAAACACTTTTCTTTTATTGGTCGGATGAAATATGCTAATTTTGTGAGATAGGAATTTTGGGTTTTCATGAGCTGTATGCCAAAATCATCCGTATTAAGACAATAAAAGACCTGAAATATTTCAGTTAGTGTGCAATGAATCTAAAATATATGAATGTTAAATTTTCATCATGACATTATGGAAAATAATGAACTTTATCACAATATGCTAATATTTTGAGAAAGACCTGTAGACCACTGCCAGGGTGACGCTGCTGCTTCTTCTCTATCTGGCATCTTGGGCTGACTTCTCAAAACAAAACTGCCCGAAGCACATGAGTTCAGCCTTTGAAAGGAAAAAAGCCACACACAGGTCGCGATGCATTATAACACAAGACCATACATGTAAGCGGAACATGCTAGGTGGATTCTTCACTGCAAACATTTTTGTTTATCTATGACATTGTTTACTTGTTTCGTATATTGCATATACGACACACAGAGGAAAAACTTAAGATATCAATCAGTTTTAACCAGCATATTGAGGTGTTGTTTGGTTGATAAAACAGAAACAAACTTCACTTTCTGTTGTGACACTGTATATGTTTCATATCCAACGATTTATTTATTTATCCCATTGCATGAACTTTTTAGTTTAGGTTTTAAATAAATAAAAAAAATCTAAAATTAGCTAAAACAGGGCATATGTCTTATCAGCTGTTAGTGTTTCCCCCTGAAGATTTCTTTTCGCACAGAGCAATGATATTTGTTGACATTAGGTGAGTGTGCTATTACAGATAACGTAATTATTATTTCAATGAAAAACTCAAAAACTCTTGTTTTCGATTAGATCTTAGATTTTGTGCCCAATTACGATCAGAGATTTTTGCAAAACTCTGATCTGATTTACAGTGATTTTAGAAAACATTCACAGCACTGTACTTTTTCCACATTTAGTTATGTTACTGCCTTACTCCAAATGGTACTTGCATAGATGTAATTTGTTTAATCTTTTTTTTTTATTTTGTGTTTTTTTCTCAAACTAATGTCTTTCACATTGTCATAATGTAGTAGTGTGTGTAGAAGTTTGAAGAAAGTGATTAATTTGATGCCATTTGAAATAAGGCAGTTTTTTCTAATAAAGTTGGGGAGTCAACTATCTGCATCACTGATGCATTAAAATTCTCCAACTTATAAGGCAGAGGTTTTAATAAATACAATGCAACTAAAAAGACTTGCAGCAGATCTGTCTTTACAAGATAAATTATAGCTCATTTGTTAATTTTTTTTGGAGACCTCAAAATTTTGTTTGCCGTATCACAACATAGTTAAGATGAATTAAAGCAAAACAACTGTCTCACTTAAAAGTTGAGAGGAAAAAGCTCAATTAACTAGATTTCTAAATTGTTCAGTGATTTATTATAACTATACAGGAGCCTTAAAAAGGCTTTTTGTTGTGATGGATCATAAAGTATTTAAATAAGTACGGACTCATTTAAATAGCTAACTATCCCCTTTAAAATTCTTAACTCATAAATCCCATTTTTGGTTCATACACTAGAGTATACCACATGATCCAGTGAGAGAAGATTCCCCAGATCTTTTGGTGCAGTGAAGGAGGAGAGTTATAAGCCCCACCCTGTTAGATGGCATCTGGTGACTCCCGCTGACATAAGAAGGATACCCTACTTTCTCATGCTCCTGTGTGCTTGGCTGCGGTGTCAAGGCGTTTCCTTCAGTGTAGTTTCCTCAGCACACATCTAGCAGCACCGCATTGCAGCGTTTGTTCTCTTGGTCCTCATGTCTTTCTCATATCGGTCGTTGTTTGTGAACATGGGCTGGATTTGCATGCCCGGAGGGGCTTGTTTGGCCCTTTTCTGCACAGACTGCTTCGGGTGGTGCATATGGATCGAACCTATTGATTGGTCTCCATCCTGTCTGACTGAGAGCGGGCTTTTTCTGTTTAGAATTTGTGTTGAGGTCAGACAAGTTATGCATGGGGGAACTTTTCATGGGGGAACTTTTCATGAGGGGCAATAAATTGGGTTATTTATTGCTGAGTACATGTAATATCAGTTTTGAAGAATAAAAGGGTAAAATAACAAAGTGTGTGCCTGTTCTAACAATATGATCACATAACAATATAGTAAAGGTGGCATATTGTCCCCCTCCCCATTTCTTTGATGTTAACCTAATAAAAAGGTGACTTTTTCAAACTTTTTCTGTTTGACTGAAATTAGACTGAGTATGACCGTTTTGGATGTATATCCTATCATCTCATTTTCTCTCTTCGTCTTCAGGGCAGTTACCCCATCTGGGATGACTTCATCAGCAAAGCCACCAAACTGCAAACACAACTAAGGTAACCTGCACATATTCACATTCTCATACTATTTTATTTTGCACTGAACTAAAATGCTGGTTTTGTTACAATTTTTGGCATTAAGAATTGTGATGGTTATGATAAAATACCTACAGTACAGTTTCTTCTGTTCTTGTCATGCATTTCAGATTATCAAGCAGATTGTGATATAGAATGATAACCTGAATAAAAACACAATGCGGTTTTGAAAATATGATTATTATTTAAGGGAATAAAGCCATCCAAACAACCTAGCCCAAGTTTAAAAGTAATGGCCTCCCTAAATCCAATAACTGGTTGTGCCACCAGAGATAGCTCTCAAGCGGTTTAGATAACTGGCAATAAGTTTACGACATCACTGCGGATTACTTATTCATTTAAATTTAGCCATGTTTAAAGGTTTAAAGCCGAGTTGTTTGAATTAAGAAACAGAGCACATAAGAAAAAAAGCACTGAAGGTTCATTGATAGAGGTAGTTTGAACATGATGGAAGGTGAAAGAACTATTATCTCTATTTGCGATCAAATGTCCCAAACTTATTTGGTCTTTACTTGATCTAAAACAAATTGCATCAAAGAACATGCTTGGTGGGAAGATTTCAGTTTTAATGCATTTAATGAGAAGAAAGATATGGTTCTTCAGTAATTGATCTGCCAATCACCCGTCTGAGTTGTTCAAGTAGAAACCGATGATGAATGATTTTAATCACTTGTTGATTGGAGGTTAACTGGTTATAAAGCAGACTCTGCCCTTAAATTCTAATCTAACTCTTGTTCCTACTGGCAAACTTTGACTTTGACATCACTTTAGTGTACCAGAAGATCAAAATTCACATCAGAATGAGAGGCGTATCTGTTTTTTCAGAGTGCAGTTGTTGAATTTGTTCACACTTGAGTTTTTATAATTGATGTGGAAATAGTGGATGGAGACAATCAGTGCACAGATTTTAGAGGTATATAACATTTAATAAAATCTTTACATCTTTATTGTTTAAACACAAAAGTTTATCTAAAATGTTTGATATTATTCATAAACATGACTTTGCCATGACTGGGTTTTAAAGAGTAAAAGCAGCAGAGTCTATCCAGAAAACCTGTAAATTGAAACACTGTTCTTAGAGCAGCCCTGTTGTACCACACAGGTTGACGCTCAACACGAGCTGAACACAGTGTCAAGTTTTGCTCATGGTGACTTTTGTTGGGTCTCCCATGTGGATCAGCTGTTTTTTGTTTTTACCTCAAACTGTTGTGCTCCAGCTTGAGGGTCATGAACAGATGACCAGACATTCTTCTTTAGGATATTTTGGTAAACAGCAGAATGTCTGGTACTGTTTACCACAGGAAGTCTTCCAGGCTCTTAGGCAGTAAAACAGTCACAGACCATCAAAGCGTCTGCATCATACAGTATACTACTACTGGTATGATGTTCCTTTTATTAAATGCTGTTACTATCACACCAGATGTAATTGAACACACCTCTAGAAAGGTTCTACCTTTGTTTCATTAATGTTCTCCCAAAAGTCTTGGGGATCATCAGGTTAGCCTCTGGCAAAATTGAGATGAGCCTTTGTTTCTTTTGCTCAGCAGTGGTTTTGGTCTTGGATCGAACTGTGCCATACAGGCCAATTTAGTTCTGTCTCGTTCTGATGTTGGAGTAATGAACATCAATCTTAGTCGAGGCAAGTGAGGCCTCAGTGAGTTTGTCCACTCTAACCTTGACCAGAATTCAGTCTGTCCACATCCAAACCAATGTTCAAATCCTGTGAGGCCCAGAGCACTTGTTTCTCCATTTCTTTTGGCGAACTTTCAAATAGCATTTTCTAAATTTGTTTTTTTCAGAAGACATTTTCAAAATTATTAATTTATTTTACATTTATGCTCTGACTAAATGTCTCTGAAATTATTGTTTGCCCAGTGTTCTAAAATGTCAACAGCTTGACCCCAGGTCTTGGCATCCTGCAGGTGTTTATAACCTCAGCTCATGAAATTCCAATCACTGTGCTTCATTAAGAGTGTATATGTCAGGCTCAACTCCTGTTCACCACATTCCCGACACTCCATCTCGCTCCCTTTAACACGGTTCACACAATAAACAGAAAGCAGTAGGTTTTACTGCTGATGTTCAGCAGCAAACAAATGCACATGCACGGAAATTGCAACAAAACATGCACTTAAACTGTACCCTTCAATGGGAAATGCTAACACACATTTGTTCCATCTCATTATAAACATAACATTTGTTGTTATTCACAAAGTTATTAACTAATTGACTGCCTTTTTTAACTAATACCCCCTCTGTTGGTTATCCAAGGACAACGGTTGTCGCAGTCGCCGCTTTCCTGGACGCCTTTCAAAAAGTGGCCGATCTGGCAACCAACAGTCGAGGTAAGATGGAAATCAAACATGCTTTTCTTCTATTCTAGATTACTTTTCTATGCAACACTGCTGAGGCTTAATTTTTTCACGAAATGCATCCCGATCATGCATCGAGCAAATCTCAAAACACAAAACTGTTTTTGTTTGGTTGAGATTTTATTAATTATCTCTAAGCTTTGAATCTGCTGTTGTGGAGGATTTTATTGGACATTCTCTGGACCTTTTGGAAAAGAAATAAAGCTGTTAGGATTGATCTGAAGCTGTGTTGAAGCAGAGATTAAAGGTTTGTTTTTCTTTCAGTTCTGTTGCTGCAAGTCACACATTGATGTTTCTTTTATTTATCATTTAAGATCAAGATTTGCTCACTGGCTGTCGACTGCCTCAAACACCGCAAGTTTTAAACATAATAGTTTAGTTTTTGTATTGGTAATAAATTCTGATCTAAAACACATTCGCTATTTTTTGTTATTTTGACTTGAACCATTTCATATTATTACTGATTTTAAAATGTTTATGTTAAAAATAATGAGTCTAATCTGAAAATGGCAGTATATTTGACTCATCTGTGAATTTGATTTTAAAGTAGAATGGGGAAAAAAATCTGATTTTTTGTTGTTGTTTTGACTAATTGATAATGTAAACAAATATGATTATTATTATAATGATGACTATGAATATGAGTAAAATTAGATCTTAAAATATTGAAAAACAACCACAATTTTTATTGAATAATGTCCAAAATAAGACAGGTTATGGAATCAAAGATTTTATTTAAATCTGTCCAAAATGTCTGTATTTCCCACATAGCTCATAGTATAGAAAATGTTGGGGTTTTTTTTGTCAAAAGTTTGTCCTACAATAACTTAAATAAATGACCATTCTGTCTTAAATGCAAGTCAGACGGCAGCTAAAAGATCACCAGAAAACAGAGGGAAGTGAAATCTATCCCAGGTTATTCAAACCCATACAGGAAGCAAGACTGGTAAAAGCAAACATAGGGGAAGAGCAATAAGACATTCTGCTGACTGAAAGGTACAGAAACACACACACCCACACACGCGCACACACACACACACCCACACACACACACAGCTGGTGTTTTTGTTGCCAACGTGCATAGAGCTAAAGCACAGTTGGCACACAGTCCGGTTTCAGAACATAAACACAAGTCTCAGAGGATGAATCTGCACAAATGGCCTGAGATCAATAATTTGCTTTATTTTATGAAATAAAACCACCTTGAAGCTTGTTGAGAAATTAAAATAAAATTAGTCAATATAACAATCTGATTTGTAAGTTGCGCACAGATTTGAGTTAATAAAAATTACACTGCCATTTTTAATTAAAATTTAAGCAATAACTGCAGTGCTTCTAGACTTACTGCAGGTTCTCTTTAGTTCTGTTTTGAACACATTCTATGCTTTAACTTCAACATTGTCACATCTGACTTATTTTTGTATGTTTCAAAGGTTAATGATGGTTGGATGTGTAGAAAAGCATTAATGAAGCATGGTTCAAATTAAAGCTTTCTAATTGTGTCATTATCTGCGGCTTGGTTGGGGTCAGAGGTAGCAGTGGAAGAAGGGTAGATTAGCTAATAATGAAAATGCAGACTGGGCAAAGGTACACAGTCTCTTAGTAAAGTCTTCTGAGGCTTAGTTTCTAATTCAAACAGTCACACTGTTTGCTTCTGTTGTCCAGAAGCAATTTTCACGTTCTTAATTGATCTGTCCTTTTGACTATTGACAAATTGTCATAAGTTGCTCGCCCTCTTTAACAAATCTATACAGGTCACTTCCTGGATTGGTTAAGGGAAGCAGTAAGCTTTGATGGCCTGCTTGGTTTGATGCACATATGTGTGTGATCTCTTTTATCCTTTTTTGTTTTTCCTTTTTTTCACCCCCATTTATCATGGAATGTATGTGCTTTCCCCCAGGAGAGCTTCTGCTTCAAGGTTGACTCTGTGTGTATTTCTATGTGGCTTGTGTAGTTCACAGCGCTCGATGTAGGTCAACTTCCTGTCGAGGCTACTTGCTGTCACAGTGACAACAGTAGCCCAGGAAACAATCAGTCACTGTCGTGATGATCCTGCAGCTCTGGGTCACAGCTGCTCTGTAATTGACTTTGTGTGTGTGTGTGTGTGTGTGTGTGTGTGTGTGTTGCCCAGTAGTTGTTTCACCTGGACCAGTATTTCAAATTATTGGCTTCTTTCACCAACTGTTGGGACAGGAGGTTTTTGAAGCCACATGTCAGACTTCTTTCTCCTGCGTTTCTGCAGCACCAGTCCACCAGAGCTTAGATTCATGACTGAAAATCCAATTACGCTGAATTCATTTAATGTAGGGATGGAATGGTTGACAATAGTTGTTTGTTTGTTTTTTGTTTTGTTTTTGTATTTTTATAAAGTCTATCCATGGGTGAGTTCTGAGATGTTATAGTGATAGCCTTGGTGTGAATATTGGTAAAACAGGACAATATTTCCTCCTAAATCAAATTTCAAGAAGTCTTTGAGTAAACACTCATGCACGGCTGCTTGAGTTTTCCATTTGCCTTGTTCTATGTTTGACCATCTTTTATACCTCTGCAATGGTCGATCTTTTCACTGAAAAAAACACCAGTTTTATACAAAGTTTACACAAAGTTGTTATATTAAACTTTATTTAGTCATGATAAATTTAATAAATACAACTTGAGCTGTATGATGTATACAATAACAGTTGTCTGTGCAATATTGCAATCCCATGGGACTACTTGGTTGTAATATTTAGTATATTTCAGGTGCTATGCGATAAACCTCTGCTTTCCTGCACTCGATATAAATCTTAGTGACCAAAATCATAAAGCTAAAGGAGAGTAGTTGGAACATTGATGGAAAACAATGACTGTTGGAAAAATGTGGATAAATTGTAATAAATATTGAAATCCCAATATTCAACAGATCACAATGTTAGGTTTTTCTAAAGTGTGCAGTTTTTGATTAAAAAAAGTCTCACCTAAACTTGGCACTTAACAAAAAAAAAAATAAAAACACATGAATCCAATTCTGGGGGATTGTGATCATATTCTTTGGCTAATGTAATCATGGGCCTGTATGAGATTCTCACAGTAACCTTGTGTTGAAAATACTGCAGTATCATAGTTTTACGGTAATTATTTTAAATAAGAATGTGTATGATCTAATAACTTTAATTGCTAATAAAATTATCTGGCATCCATGTATTTAATAATTCTATCTTCAGCATTTATTATTTGTTAGCTTATTTATTTATTATTTATTTTGCATAGGCTTCAGCAAAAATATAAACACCCAGTAAATGTAGAGGTGCTCTGTTTTTCTCGGTTTGCCTGAGGATTTCTGTTTAGCTGTGTTTCTCTCCTAGATGAGGCCTCTAAAAGAGCTCAAGTTTACGTTTTCTGTACCATAGAAAGTACCCCTGGACCAGTGCTTCTGTGATTTTGTTTGCCTGTTCAGTCTTCTAAAGCCCCCAGTCGGATGAAGCAGAGCCAGGTTCTGCTAGATGTTTTCATGTTAAAAGGTAGTTTTCCTTTCTGCTGTTGTCCCAAGCATGCTCAGTATAAGGAATTGCTGCATAGTTGCCATCTAATGAAGCCGCTAGCTTCATTAGATGGCAAACATGTCACCACAATAATAAGCCAAACTTCCCTGCCTTGTTTTATAACTAAGATCGAATTGGAATGTTTTTAATTGTTGACTTTGAATCGGTCTGCATAGGACTCAACTGACAATACTTCTGCATAGAAGTTGGATCTCTGTTTTTTTTAAAGTGTCTTGCAATGATGCTTGTTGTGAATATGTAATATATGAATGAACTGAATTGAAGTGAAATTAAATTGACAACTTTTGGTCTCACTTGTTTTTGTAAAGTCTGAAAAGCTGATATTAGCTGGTTAATTAGTCAAGCTCTCATCTCAGGGAGAGGCAGCAGTTACATGGAGGTGGCCCCTGGTTTCTCAGCTGTAGTTTACTTTCCACACCATGGTTTGCCTGGCTTTTTCTGACCGGAAGTATTCAACAAATATTCCTTTCTAGTAAGCAAGGGAAAGGTTTGTAGCCTTCTTTCAGCCAGCTGACTGAAAATGATCGACAATGGCTGGTTAGGGGCAGGACTGCACAACAACAAAAAAATCTAATGACTCCAGAATTGTCCCTGGCATTTTATGAAAAACATTTTGAAATGTAGAGACGATTTGATGGAACATTTGTGCAATTTTGTGACAATGTTGAATGGAAACACATTTAGTAGAGTTAGGATTGACACTGTTTACCCTTTACAGAAAGTAAAAAAATCTTGTCTGTTTCTCGTCATGGAGAAGATCAGCCTGAATGCTAATTCAAATTCCCTCTGAGATGGAGAGCCAAATTTGCCTGTGGTTGCTCTTCAAAATGCTAATGTCTCTTTTCTTTTTCCTCACTCCTGGCGGTTCCTTACTTGCTGACTCCACCCATCAATGAGATGAGGCAGCATAAAAGAGATTTGACACACAGACCAAATGTTAAATGCTTTTTTCTTTAATATCAGTGTTGCCAATTTCTCTCCTGTGTAGTCAAAGTAAAATGTTCTCATTTAGAGATTCTTTAAGAGAATGTATAAAATCATTTAAGAATCAGACAAAATCTGATTCTGTTTTGTCTTTCATATTTTGTAATAAATATTTGATGAATGCAAAAGAAACAAACATAAATACCTTTGGCACAAAGTTCTAAAAACTGTATAGCGGATGGCAGAGAAATCTCTGATAAGCTTTTATCTTGTTCACTCGACAATTGTCCAGCTCTTACAGAGGTGTTGAATTATTGAATTGAAGAGGTTGTACCTCATCCGTTCAATATCATCTTTAAACATTACATTCCCCGAGGTATGGAGAGATTTACTCCCAGATAGGGGAGGAGAGGTAAAAGGTGAAATCAGACAAAGTAATTATCCCAAAAAGCAGTTTTAGAAATGGAATTGGTGATATTACAAAGCACTTAAACAGAGGAATGACTGGTAGGCTGTAGCAAAGAGTGACGGAAGAACGAGGTATGGTGATAGAAATGGAGGGATGGATGCAGGAAGAGGAGGGGTGAGAGGCTGCTGGCTGTCTTGTCCATCCTGCTACTGGTGCTCATGGCAACAACATGGAAATCACTGCAGAATTGAATTTGAGCAACAGAAACAGAATCTGTTTTCATCTTTGTGCCAGAGGAGCTGGTTCTACTAACGAATGTATTCAATTCAATTCAATTCAGTTTATTTATATAGTGCCAATTCAC
Source organism: Girardinichthys multiradiatus (assembly GCF_021462225.1). Classification (NCBI taxonomy): domain Eukaryota; kingdom Metazoa; phylum Chordata; class Actinopteri; order Cyprinodontiformes; family Goodeidae; genus Girardinichthys; species Girardinichthys multiradiatus. Next base: position 32,681,178 of record NC_061806.1, on the reverse strand, counting down.
AACACATGTTGTCTCAAGGCACTTTGCAACAGTCAGGTACATACATTCCAATTAATCCTAACCATTGAACAGTGCAGTCAGATTCAGTTATTTGTTCAAATTGGATAAAAAAGTCAGTGACTTGCAGCATTCACTCCTCCTAGATGAGCATGTAGAGACAGTGGACAGTCACTGGCGTTGACTTTGCAGCAATCCCTCATACTGAGCATGCATGTAGCGACAGTGGAGAGGAAAATCTCCCTTTTAACAGGAAGAAACCTCCAGCAGGACCAGGCTCAGTGTGAGGGCCATCTGCCACGATCGACTGGGGGTTTGAGAGAACAGAGCACAGACACAAAAAGAACACAGAAGCACTGATCCAAGAGTACTTTCTATGGGAAGGAAAAGTAAATGTTAATGGATGTAGCTCCTTTAGTCATTTCATCTAGAAAGAAAGAACAGATAAACTCTGAGCCAGTTTTCATGGTTAGAGTCTGAAAGAGAGCACATAGAGTTAGTCACAGTAGAAGCTCAGTCAGTAGCCATGTCTAGGAGAGAGAAAGGGTTAAACACTGAAAGACAGGGCCATGTGGATCATCGGTAGAGGGTGAGCATTAAGTTGTTGCCAGCAGAAGCTTGGACGATGCCCTTCTCCAGAAAGGTGTCACAGGTAGACACAGAACCAGGCCAGGTGTAGCTTCTAGGAAGAGAAAAGAGAGAGAACAAAGTTAAAAGCTGAAATAACAGCAAATAATGCAAAATTGGAGAGTAGTGTGAGAATGTAGCGAAGAGGGTGAAAGTGGTCATTATGTCCTCCAGCAGCCTAAGCCTATAGCAGCATAACTACAGAGATAGCTCAGGATAACCTAAGCCACTCTAACCATAAGCTTTATCAAAAAGGAAAGTTTTAAGCCTAGCCTTAAAAGTAGAGAGGGTGTCTGCCTCACGGACTAAAACTGGGAGCTGGTTCCAAAGGAGAGGAGCCTGATAACTAAAGGATCTGCCTCCCATTCTACTTCTGGAGACTCTAGGAACCACCAGTAAACCTGCAGTCTGAGAACAAAGTGCTGTGTTAGGAACATATGGAACAATCAGATCTCTGATGTATGATGGAGCTAGATCATTAAGGGTTTTATATGTGAGGAGGAGAATTTTTAATTCTATTCTGGATTTAACAGGGAGCCAATGAAGGGAAGCTAAAGTAGGGAAAATATGATCTCTCTTTTAATTTTCATCAGAACTCTTGCTGCAGCATTTTGAATCAGCTGAAGGCTTTTAACTGCATTTTGTGGACATCCTGATAGTAACGAATTACAATAGTCCAGCCTTGAAGTAACACATGCATGGACTAGTTTTTCAGCGTCACTCCTGGACAGGATATTTCTAATTTTGGCAATGTTCTGGAGATGAAAGAAGGAAATCCTAGAAACCTGTTTAATATGGGATTTAAATGACATGTCCTGATCATAAATAACACCAAGGGTTTTTACTTTATTACCGGAGGTCAATTTAATGCCATCCAGGTTAAGCGATTGACTAAGCAGTTTCTTTTTTAAAGACTCCGGTCCAAAGATGACAACTTCTGTCTTGTCTGAATTTAGAAGCAGAAAATTTAAAGTCATCCGAGTTTTTATATCTTCAAGACATGCTTGTAGTCTAACTGGTTGGGCACATCAGGATTCATGGATAAGTACAGCTGAGTGTCATGAGCGTAACAGTGAAAATTTATTCTATGCTGCCTGATAATTTGACCTATTGGAAGCATATATATATTAAAGAGAATTTGCCCAAGTACTGAACCCTGTGGTACTCCACAATTAACCCTGTAGTTTAAAGATGATTTATCATTTACATGAACAAACTGGAATCTGTCAGACAGATAAGATTTCTTCTGATCCATTTACTAAAGATAGATTAATCATATCTAAAATGGGGCTGGTAATCAGAGGGAACACTTCCTTAAATAATGTGGTTAGGATTGGGTCTAACATACAAGTTGAAGGTTTAGATTAAGCTAATATTTCTGATAACTCAGGAAGCTTCACAGGATCAAAACAGTCCAAACACAAATCAGGTTCTGCAGTTATTTCCAATGTTGTCTCACTTGCTGAGGATGAAGTAATCATCTTCGGGAGTATGTCAAAGATTTTATTTTTAATAGAATCAATTTTATTTTGGAAGAATCCCATAAAGTCATGACTGCTGAGAGCTAAGGGAATCAATGACTCAACAGAGCTATGACTCTGTGTAAGTTTAGACACTGTACTAAAGAGAAACCTAGAATTATTCTTGTTCTCTTCTATTAATGATCAGAAATAAGCTGTTCTGGCTAAGTGTCTTCTTATACAACAGTAGGCTATTTTTTCCAGATTAAGTAGGAATTCTCTAGGTGTGTAGAGCGCCATTTTCTCTCTAATTTTCTAACATTGTGCTTTAAAGTACGCAGCTCTGAATTAAACCAAGGAGCTAGCCTCCTATGAATAATTACTTTCTTTTTCAAATGCACCACACAATGATGAAGTAACACTATGAACAAGAGAATCAATTTGTGAAGGGGAAGAAACAAAATTATTGCCTTCCACTGTGCTTTTCTGTGATAATGAGGAAATCAAAAGTCGAATGAATTCTTTAAAGGTTGTTAAAGGTTTTCTTTCAGGTGTGGAGTACTCGGCTAAATTAAACTCAAAGGTTATTAAAAAATGGTCAGACAGGACAGGGTTATGAGAAAATGTTATGTCTTTACACTCAATGCCATTTACTTCATTCATATCGTTCATGTTGGTATTATTTGGGGCATTTCTGTTGACAAACATACTTTTTAACAGGAAATAGATGAGGTTATAGTGTTTCTCCATTATGTAAAAGTTGTTGAAAGATGCTTTACTAAGATGAGATTTTCTTTTTTCTCCTCTTGCTTTTTTGTTAGTAAAAATGTATTGCAGCATTACCATCCGCCAGATTGGATGAATGGACTTTGCATTGAGTGGTTGCTCCAAGAATTTTAACATTTAAATTTTCTGGAATCTCTTTTTCATTTTAGTTAGTTGTCTCCAAGTGCTTTGGTCACATGTTTTCTGTATTCTACTGGGTGTGTGCTGGGAAGCATCGAATCCTGTAAATGCCAACGGAGTTCGTCAAAGCAACCTAATTTTCCTGAACACAAACAATCAGCAAGCGACTTGCTCTCTCCGTTCAAATCTTTTTGCAAGTTATCTTAACGAGCTAGAATGCTAAAGTAGAATGCAATCAAGATTTTTGAAATATATTGTCAATGCAATCTTATGCATTAATTCTCCTAGTGAGACTTTGGAGAAAAATAAAGGTTTTATTTTCCCTATCAACCAGTTTGAGATAGTCTTTGATACAATATGCGATGATGCAGAACTGCCTTTGTAACAGTCCCTTACATTCAATGTGTTCATAATGTAATTAAGGGAGTCCTAATTATTAAGCATTTAATAAGTAGCAAGAAATTGACCTGCCAATGACCTGCCAATTTCATCTTTAGGGATTACTTGTTAAAGATAGGGTTTTCTGGTACACTGGCTTTGGGTTCTGCAGCGGCAGGTTTTATTTATGTAGAAAGCAAATTATAAAGTTTGGTAAATTTTTTTAATCTTCTTTTAGTCTCCTTTGGCAGCAGAGGTGACCTGAGGCAGATTCTTCACTTGCAAGCTTCCAAGAGTTGCATCTTGTTCAGCTGTAAAAACTAAACTGGAATTATGAGCCAAACCCAGAAAAAAAAGTTATCAGCAGTATTGTTTTTGAGTTAAAAAATTCACTGCATGTTAAGCTGATTTTGGCGAAGCTACACCAGTGAAGCTGGGATATGTAAAGCCAACTGAAAGCTGCAGAAAGCTGCTGCGGGTTTCACTTATGTTGCAAATTTTGGCTCCCGTTGAAGGAAAATAATAAAAGGGTTATCTCATTTCCAACCAAAGCATAGTAAGAGTAAATCAGCCATCTGCTAACTTCTCTGATCTCATTTCAAATCAGCTGCTGTTACAGCCTGCCCTCTTCTGGCTTCAGTCTTTGTGCCAGATGTTGAGACAAACTGCAGGGATTTCCTCTCATTCAGCTGCTGGATCATAGTTGACGTCCAACAGCACAGGACCTCACTGATGATCCCTACGGAGTCTCCACATGTTCATAAATGCTCTTTTCCAAAGATTTAATTGGATTATAGTCAACTTTTTTTTACTGCAGACCCTCAGCTGCAGTAAAGCATACATTTATGTAAATACTGACCTTGCAAGTATTTCCAACATGCAGTGTTTTAAATAAGCCTTTTAAACAAACATTAAACAAGGTACTCCTCATGGTTTGGTATGAGATGGTATCGCTGCTTCTACACAACAAAACACCCAAGTTTTCGAATGTTTCTTACCAACCGTAGTTTCAAAACAAAGCAACATATAGGAGTGATGGTCACATCATGACCATCTGTGTTTTTTTTTCTTCTATCAGCCAGCTGGCCAGTTGTGTGCAGCAGCAGGTGTCTCAGTCACTACGCAATTTTCATGTATTTCCCTTTAAGTTATTAAAATGTATTGCATATTTTTTTATGTTGTTCCCTGGAGAGCACACAACATACTGAAATTATCTGCAAATACCTTTACAAAAGAATATTTTAAGTCCTCAAAATGTTTAAGCTCAATGATACCATTTATGGTGTACCCAAAAGTTAAGACACTTGCTTTAATTGAGTTTTAGTAACAACTTTAGAACAATAAAGTTATATCCTCTCCTTTTTTCAGTTAAATGTATTGTTACTGTTTACTCAGACATCTCATTAAAATGACTTTAAATGCCATTAAGATAATGAAGGTTTAGTAGTTTTGAAACCATAAACTAACATAAAAACTTTTGTATATCTTCATATTGGTAACTGGCCTATGCCTAGCATATACTGGGATGTCAAGAGGAGTTTATCAGAGCTCTCGGTTTATGTCCCTAAGCTTGTTCTGCACTGCAGCAGTGAGTTTGAATTTGAATTTAAATCCTTAATGTCTGAATAAACCTCTGGTTTTTCCTACTCCAAATAAAGTACATTTTTAAGCTTAATGGGCTCCTGCTTGTGCACTAGAAAACTTAAAAGTTGCTTCAATGCACTCTAGCAATTAACTCTGATGTATTCTGTTCATTTAGATGTTTGTCATGGAGAAATTAATACTGGCTTGTATAAGTTCCTGATATGCCGGAAGAGAATTAGCTCTATGACTACAAGGTCCAAGGTCTTTTCTTAAATGGTTAATAAGAAAAGACTCAAAATATGTGGACAGGTATAATGATGAGTCATAATATTAGGACCATATGCCTAATACGAATTAGGTCCTGCTTTAACAATCAACGCATTTTTGACAGGTAAATGCAATTAAATTTATTTTAATGTGGTGACAATTCACAACACATGTCGCCTCAAGACACTTTACTAAGTCAATTTAATCAAATCATACCGATTTCAAGTCAGGTACATAGATACCAATTGATCTTATTCATTAACTAGTGCAGTGAAATTCAGTTCACTCAAATTGGTTAAAAAGTTTTTCCAAGAAAACCCAGCAGATTGCTTCGAGTCAGTGACTTGCAGCAGTCACTCCTCCTGGATGAGCATGTAGAGACAGTGGACAGTCACTGGCGTTGACTTTGCAGCAATCCCTCATACTGAGCATGCATGTAGCGACAGTGGAGAGGAAAACTCCCTTTTAACAGGAAGAAACCTCCAGCAGAACCAGGCTCAGTGTGAGCGGCCATCTGGCACGACTGACTGGGGATTTGAGAGAACAGAGCAGAAACACAAAAAGAACACAGAAGCACTGATCCAGGAGAACTTTCTATAGGAAAAAAAAGTTAAATATTAATGATAGTAGCTCCTTTAGTGGCTTCATCTAGGAGAGAAAGACAGCTAAGCAGATGAACTCTTGCCCAGTTTTCAAGTGTAGAGTATGAAAGAGAGCACATACTGTTAGTCACAAGAAGCTCAGCCAGTAGCTAGGAGAGACAGGGTTAAACATTTAAAGACGGCCAAGTGTATCACCTGTATAAAGTGAGCATTAAGTTGTTGGCAGCAGCAGCTCAGCTGATGCCCCCCTCCAGGAAGGTGCCACAGCTAAACACATAGCCAGGCCAGGTGTAGCTTCTAAAAAGAGAAAATAACCATAGAGAGAACATGAAGATGAAATAACAGCAAATAATGCAAAATTGGAGAGTAGCATGAGAATGTAGCAGAGTGAGGGTAGGTGGTCATTATGTCCTCCAGGAGCCTAAGCCTTTAGCAGCATAGCTACAGAGATAGCTCAGGATAACCTAAGCCACTCTAACAATAAGCTTTAACAAAAAGGAAGGTTTTAAGTCTAGCCTTAAAAGTAGACAGGGTGTCTGCCTCATGGACCAAAACCGGGAGCTGGTTCCACAGGAGAGGAGCCTGATAACTACAGGATCTGCCTCCCATTCTACTTCTAGAGACTCTAGTAACCACCAGTAAACCTGCAGTCTGAGAACGAAGTGCTCTGTTAGGAACATATGGACCAATCAGATCTCTGATGTATGATGGAGCTAGATCATTAAGGGCTTTATATGTGAGGAGGAGAATTTAAAATTCTATTCTGGATTTAACAGGGAGCCAATGAAGGGAAGCTAAAATAGGAGAAATAGGATCTCTCCTTTTAATTTTCATAAGAACTCTTGCTGCAGCATTTTGGATCAGTCAGTTATGATGATTTATTTGTTTTCTATACACGTTTCATTCTTGTAGGTTCACTGGGTTGTTGGAAAAAATGAGCATTATAGAGTTAACCTGTAATGGGATGAGAGAGGCAACCATCCATTCACAGTTATACTTAAGGAGAACTTAGAATCATCAATCATCTTAAAATGCATGATTTTGGTCTGTAAAAGGAAACCAGACTAGCTGAAGAAACCAACGAAGCACCACGAAGACCATGCAAAGTTTACACAGAAAGACCTTGACCTAGCAGAGATTCGAACCTAGCACCTTCATGCATCGATATAAAATTATTTCAATCATACATGCCTTAAATGACATTTAGAAGAGTTTTCGTTCCCTATTTCTACCTAAAGGTCTACATTAGTAACTGATAACATCCTTATAAAAACTGTTCTCATTGTTTACTGAACAGTAACTAATAATGACAGTGATGATGATTATTGGCAGAACCAAACTTATAAAACACTGGGGAAAATGCAGGATTCTTACCTGCTACTGTCATATCTGATTTGAGCTGGAGCATTGTGTTTTAAGGCCTGTAAAATGAATCCCTGCAGATGCTGCTGCAGTCAGTATCTTTGTGTGTGTGTGTGTGTGTGTGTGTGTTTATCCTGGTCAGGTCCTTAGCAGCTAACAGATGGCCTCCTTTGGCATCTTGTTATTTACCAATATCTCAGTTTCAGGTGAGTGATGTCATATCTGCAGTGCCCACAAACAGTTTGAGCTTTTCCTCAAGGGCAGATGGTGCTTCGGTGCTTAAATTCTGCAGAGGAAAATATACTTGCTTTGCAGATTACATTTTGTTCAGAGGAAGATGCCACCAATTTCATGCATCTGAGATGTTTCAATGGTCGGTGAGGAGTGCTGTTGCATGTGTTTGTGAAACTCTCCAAGCAGTAGATGTGCAAAGTCAGAGCAACAAATGAAAAGGCATGAAAACCTACTGACTTGGGATAAAATGTGATCAAACAAGACTAAAGCTTTCCAGTTACATTAGCCAATACTGGAATACCTGAACTGTACGTGTCAACAGCCTCAAACTGTGGATCTCGCTCTGACCTTAGTTCAATTATATTTAATTGGCATAATATTCCTTTGCTGACTTGCAGCTCTGTAGATTCATATGTTAACTTCGAACAAGTTGTATGCTGACAGTCTGAGCACCCTGAAAGAAAAACAAATCTGCAGTGTTTGTTGTAACACTAAAGCTGCCTGTTTGCCCTCGGAGATCATGTTTCTACAAAGCTTGTAACACCTCTTACATACCTAATAAAACATCCATCCATAGTCTATAGCCATTTATCAATGTTGGGTCGTGGGGGGGCTGGTTCCTATCTCCAGTCCATCACAGGACAAGCGACCATGCAAACACTTATATCTAGGGGCAACTTAGAGTAACCAGTCATTTAAAGCTCCCTCTTTTTGCCTAAATCAGAACTAAAAAGCAGTTTCTATATTGGAAAATTGGAGAACAACAAAAAAGATTTTACACTTGTGATTTAAGAAAACTTAGATCTGTGATACTATTTTGTTTTTGTATATTTATGTTTAGAAAATCCCAGAACGACTGAATGAAATGAAATCAACTTTAAGAAATGATTTAATAAACTTAAATGAAAAGTGAAAAACGAATGCAGGCTGAGGGTGAACTTTCATCCAACTTTTATTAGTAGAGCTGTTTAATATATTCAAATGTTGCTGTGGTCATGCTCTCTGTGGAATAATTATGGGATTTATTTCCCTATTTACATTGAAAAGTATAAAATTGTAAAACACATTAGCACAGAAAACCAAAAGAAACTGTAAAATGTGGACAATGTTCTATTTTAAACAAAAGCAAAAAGTCAAAGGAATTAACTGATTTTAAAAGCATGTTTACATGAGCTGGGTTTTTACAAAACTCACTTTATTTTCATGCTGTGATTTGTCCATCACTGTTTCTCATGGCAGAATTACTTGAAACAACCACTCAGTAAGTGGTTTAATTTTAAGTTGATAGTTCATAACAAGCTGGATATCTAGGTCAAAAATATGTATTTAACCTAAATAATGGTAAATGTATTAATTTAATGCTCAGAGTAAACTCTTTATTGCAAATTTGATGGAATAAGATCTGTGATTTAAGCATATGAGAGAAATAAAAATGTAAAAGTTGTTGCTGGGCCTAAAAATGTGTTTTTCAGCAGTCTAGAGCTAAATTTTAATCAAATTAAAATAGGTATTTATTTCCCAACATGCAATTTAAGTGATTCTTTTTTTTTTTTTTTTTTACTGTTAACAGATGCCAGCACCAAATGACAACAAAATAACCTCAAAAGATGCAGTGGAAAACCTCAAATTTGGCTCAGGGTCACTCTTAAATAACCAGATCTCAGGAGAAATATTAGATTACATAGATAGATGATGTCAGAGGCTTGAACTGAGCTGAAGTCAGGAGGATGGCGTTCATGTAAAACCAAAATGACTGTTCTTCTGTTCCAGCTCCACATTCCTTATCCCGTCAGCCAAGTTACAACCGTCTCATATATCCTCTGCTGTGAGAGTTCTGCACCGCTGAGATCAAATGTTCAGAAATATCGGCCCTGACATGCCGCTGCAAATGACTCATTTTGTATGACACTGTTACATGACCACCTGCAGACAGTGGAGTTTTTAAATGAGAAAAACTACTTTTAAATGTCCAAACTTGTCAGATCGTCATTTAATACCCCTTTCTTTTCATCAGCTCTGAAGGACGTATAATGAAATAGTGAGATAAAAACAATGACAAAGAGACGTGAAGGTAAAAAAAATTATTTTGCGAGAGCTTTTTTCTATGAAACCTTGTTTTACATTAACTTTCAGTTGTAAATTGGATCCATATTAGCCACATTTTACAGTTGGTGTGGAAGTAGGGCCTGGTAGAAATAACCAAACTTTTTCTTGCATGAAGTTTAAATTTTAAATGCATATTTCTAGGGAAAAGATGACATTTAGGAGCATCCTTTTTCTTCATGTGGCCTGATCTAGCCAGAGTTACTTTCCTGATAACAAAGGAACAGGGCCTCTGTCAATGAGTCTGTATTTACAGACCGAGTCATGGGTCCCAAACTGTGGAAAAACAGTAATCCAGTCTAATCCAACTCAACCAGTAATCAGTTTACTATTTTTATTTCTCTAGTTTGCAGAACTGAGAGTTTTGTAAAACTTTAAACTTTGAAAAAAATTTGAAAACCGTTTTGTCAGAATATATTTCATGATTAGAGTTTTTATTGGGCTGCAGTTGTAGCACTGTTGCCTTGCAGTAAGAAGGTCCTCGGTTTGACTCCCGGCTGGGGGTTTTTCTGCATGGAGTTTTGCATGTTATCCCCATGCATGCGTGGGTTCTCTCCAGGTACTCTGGTTTCCTCCCACAGTCCAAAAACATGACTGTTAGGTTAATTGGTCTCTCTAAATTGTCCTTAGGTGTGAACGGGTGTGTACATGGTTGTTTGTCCTGTATGTCTCTGTGTTGCCCTACGATGGACTGGTGACCTGTCCAGGGTGTACCCCCCCTCCTGCCCATAGACCGCTGGAGATAGGCACCAGCTCCCATGACCCTGTATGGAAGAAGCAAGTCTAGAAGATGGATGGATGGATAAGATGAGATTTATTTGTCATTATGTTTCTAGAACATAACAAAATTGCTGTTACCCTCAAATAAGTAAATAAATAAATAAAATACTCGCACTCGTCGTCTTCCGCTTATCCGGGACCGGGTCGCGGGGGTAGCAGACTCAGCAGAGACGCCTAGACGTCCCTCTCCCCGGACCAGCCGAGAGACATAGTCCCTCCAGCGTGTCCTGGGCCGTCCCCTGGGCCTCCTCCCGGTGGGACGTGTTTGGAACACCTCCCGAGGAAGGCGTCCAGGAGGCATCCGGTATAAATGCCCAAGCCACCTCAACTGGCTCCTCTCAATGTGGAGGAGCAGCGGCTCTACTCCGAGCCCCTCCCCCTCATAAATAAAATAATAAAGCTTATATATGTTGCTGAATCTCAATTTGTCCTTCAGGTGCAGCAAATGGGTGATTGTGTCTGCAGGGGGGGTAGAGGGGATGGAAGATGGACAGATGGATTTAACAGCTCTTGAAAAAAAGCTGTTGCTTAGTCAAGTGATTGTAGTCTTCGTACATTTGTATCGTTTCCCAGATGGCAGTGGTACAAACAATTTGTATCCTCTGTGGGTGGGATCAGCAGCAATACAACTGGCCTTCCTTTGTAGTCTGCCACCGTAAATTGAGTACAAGTTTGGTAACTGACCCCCCACAAACCACTGGGCAGTTTTCATCACCCGGGCCAAGTCATTTCTGTCCTGGACTGTGCAGTTGCCCTGTACCACACTGTCATACTGAGGCAGAAGATGCTTTCAATCACAGCTCTATTGAAATTTTTGAGCAACTGAGCAGGAAGCCCAACCCTTTCCAGTTTCCTGAGGAAGAAGATTCTTTGTTGGGCCTTCCTCATCAGAAAAGAGGTGTTCAGTGACCAGGTAAGGTCAGAGGTGATGTGGATACCCAGGAATTTGATGTTGTCCACACGCTCCACTATCTCCCCTTGAATGGTAATAGGTGCATGCACTGTCTTCCTGGACCTCCTATAATCCACTATGACCTCCTTGGTCTAACTGGTGTTGAGCACCAGGTTGTTCAATGAACACCACTAGAACAGGTGCTGGGTCTCCTCTCTGTAGAAGGTCTCATCATTGTTCGTTATCAGACCCACTAAGGTGGTATCATCAGCAAACTTTAGGACCCTGTTAGAGGAGTGGATGGCTGCGCAGTTGTGGGTGAACAGTGTAAAGAGAGCTGGACTAAGCACACAACCCTGTGGTGTGCCTGTATTGAGGACCAGAGTGGATGATGTTTGGTTCACTATTCTCAGCACCTGAGGTCGGTTGGTGAAAAAGTCCCAGATCCAAAGACACAATGATGATGAAAGTCCCAGCTCATGTAGCTTCACTATCAGCTTCTCCGGGATGATGGTATTAAATGCTGAACTGAAGTCGACGAATAACATCCTAACATAAGTGTCAGGATGCTGCAGGTGTGTCAGGGCTGTATGTAGTGCAATGGAGACTGCATCCTCTGTGGACCGGTTCCTCCCATAGGCAAACTGATGCTTTTCCAGGCCAGCAGGAAGGCTATCCTTGATGTGCTTCAGTATGATCCTCTCAAAGCATTTTATTATGACTGGGGTTAGTGCGACTGGGTGGTAATCATTCAAGTCAGTCACAGCAGATCTCTTTGGTACAGGCATAATGATGGAGGACTTAAGGCAGACAGGGACATTGGAAAACTGCAGGGACAGATTGAAAATGTCTAAAAAGACCCCTGCCAGCTGATCAGCACATGACCTCAGAGTCCCTCCTGACACCTTGTCCGGTCCTGCGGCTTTGTTGGGGTTAATTTTCTTCAGAGAAGAAGTCACCTGGTTGAGCTATAGAGTTAGAGGCTGATATTGCTCCTCTAGTTTAACAGGTGCAATATTTTCTCTGCTGCTAGGGATGTCAAATCTAGAGAAAAAAAAACTGTTCAATGTATTAGGAAGAGAGGAATCATCACTGATCTGCCTGGTGCTCTTGTAGTCTGCCATAGTCTTGAGTCCTCTCCACATGTTCCGTGGGTTGTTGATATTGAACTGTTCCTCAATGCATCGATGGATGGAGTTTTTAATTGATGATACTGACTTAAAAGTAGTTGGGAAAGTTACGATCAGAGACAATATTCCCTTGGTAGTGCACTCCTTTAAATCAGCACAAAAATTTGTAGTTTCTGCTTCAGATTTTCCCAACAAAATTTAAAGATAACTTTTCAAATTTTCTTTTTATGTGATGCTTAAATTTTTTGCCATTCTATTAATGTATTGTGTGGTTTGAACACAATTCTCTCTGCTCCTGAATTTTTACAGTAAAACCTTTATTTAATAAGTAAAATCTTCGGGCACAACAGAGAAATATTTGTTGGAAAAAAATTGGATGTGTTTGAAATGCAGGACCTCTAAGGTGCTCTTTGTCTCGTGGTGGTTAATGTGAGAAGAGCCCTAAAGTGAGGGGCAGCAGCAGGAGAATCTGTGGGCGGCCTTTCATTATCATGTGGCATTGCCACGGCAACAGCAGCAGCTGCCTGCTTTGACGTAATGAATGTGACGGTCTGAAAGAAACAGACGTGAAAGCATTAGCTCAGATAACCGCGCTGCGCATCCAGTTTATATAGGTAAACAGAGATATTTACCAGCTGGAGCAGGTGTGTAAACAAAATGTTAAAGTGAGGCTATTTTTGGCAGGTTGATGAGCTAATGGACAGCTAAGGAAAAGATGAATGGAAAAAACCAAGAAATCCTGCCTCATTGTGATGAGGTAAATCCTGTATTGCTTGAACCTGGTGACCATGCTTCATAGACTTGTTGCCTTTAAGTGCTCCCATATAATGGGTATTAAGATAATGAAATACTGTAGTTAGAAGAACTTGTTTACTCAAGCAATGCCCTCCAAAATTGTTGACATCCTTGGTAAAGATTTTAAAAAACTTTGAGATAAATGCAGCTTTTGTTGCTTAAATATTTAGAAAAATCCATCCTTTTAATCTTTATTGGTGCAGTTTTAGGGCACAGTTACCCAGATCTCTATTAACAATGTCCTGGTAATTTAGGACTTCATGATGCCTTACATTCTAACAATTTCCCCAGGGCCTTTGGAAAAAAAACAACAACCCCACAGCATCACAGATCCTTTGCTATACCTAACAATGGGTGTGAGGTTCACATATATTCACATACAGGTCCTTCTCAAAATATTAGCATATTGTGATAAAGTTCATTATTTTCCATAATGTCATGATGAAAATTTAACATTCATATATTTTAGATTCATTGCACACTAACTGAAATATTTCAGGTCTTTTATTGTCTTAATATGGATGATTTTGGCATACAGCTCATGAAAACTCAAAATTCCTATCTCACAAAATTAGCATATTTCATCCGACCAATAAAAGAAAAGTGTTTTTAATACAAAAAACGTCAACCTTCAAATAATCATGTACAGTTATGCACTCAATACTTGGTCGGGAATCCTTTGGCAGAAATGACTGCTTCAATGCAGCGTGGCATGGAGGCAATCAGCCTGTGGCACTGCTGAGGTCTTATGGAGGCCCAGGATGCTTCGATAGCGGCCTTTAGCTCATCCAGAGTGTTGGGTCTTGAGTCTCTCAACGTTCTCTTCACAATATCCCACAGATTCTCTATGGGGTTCAGGTCAGGAGAGTTGGCAGGCCAATTGAGCACAGTGATACCATGGTCAGTAAACCATTTACCAGTGGTTTTGGCACTGTGAGCAGGTGCCAGGTCGTGCTGAAAAATGAAATCTTCATCTCCATAAAGCTTTTCAGCAGATGGAAGCATGAAGTGCTCCAAAATCTCCTGATAGCTAGCTGCATTGACCCTGCCCTTGATAAAACACAGTGGACCAACACCAGCAGCTGACACGGCACCCCAGACCATCACTGACTGTGGGTACTTGACACTGGACTTCTGGCATTTTGGCATTTCCTTCTCCCCAGTCTTCCTCCAGACTCTGGCACCTTGATTTCCGAATGACATGCAGAATTTGCTTTCATCTGAAAAGAGTACTTTGGACCACTGAGCAACAGTCCAGTACTGCTTCTCTGTAGCCCAGGTCAGGCGCTTCTGCTGCTGTTTCTGGTTCAAAAGTGGCTTGACCTGGGGAATGCGGCACCTGTAGCCCATTTCCTGCACACGCCTGTGCACGGTGGCTCTGGATGTTTCTACTCCAGACTCAGTCCACTGCTTCCACAGGTCCCCCAAGGTCTGGAATTGGCCCTTCTCCACAATCTTCCTCAGGGTCCGGTCACCTCTTCTCGTTGTGCAGCGTTTTCTGCCACACTTTTTCCTTCCCACAGACTTCCCACTGAGGTGCCTTGATACAGCACTCTGGGAACAGCTTATTCATTCAGAAATTTCTTTCTGTGTCTTACCCTCTTGCTTGAGGGTGTCAATAGTGGCCTTCTGGACAGCAGTCAGGTCGGCAGTCTTACCCATGATTGGGGTTTTGAGTGATGAACCAGGCTGGGAGTTTTAAAGGCCTCAGGAATCTTTTGCAGGTGTTTAGAGTTAACTCGTTGATTCAGATGATTAGGTTCATAGCTCGTTTAGAGACCCTTTTAATGATATGCTAATTTTGTGAGATAGTAATTTTGGGTTTTCATGAGCTGTATGCCAAAATCATCCGTATTAAGACAATAAAAGACCTGAAATATTTCCGTTAGTGTGCAATGAATCTAAAATATATGAATGTTAAATTTTCATCATGACATTATGGAAAATAATGAGCTTTATCACAATATGCTAATATTTTGAGAAGGACCTGTATTCTTCCTTTGTGTTTCACCAGATCCACCTGGAGCGTATGTTCTCTCATCTGACCAAAGAATGTGATTCCAGTTATAGTCTGGAGCAAAAACTGCATGTTTACATTTGTTGTGGTGAGATAAAGTTGTTTTTTTCTTGGTGTACCTCCCAACAACATGCTGGCATACAGATGGCCTCCAATATTTGTTATGGAGATTCGGTGACCCAAGGATGCCACTCTGTGCTGCAGGTCTCTAACCGTGAGCTTTAAAGGTTTGATTTTGCCTCCCTTATCATCCTACTCCCTGTGCGGTGGAGAAAATAAACTTGGATCCTCTTCCTTATTTCTCACAGTTCTAGTAATTATAAACGTTTTAATTACTGTTCTAACTGGGATGTTTTGGAGAATAGCAATTTTTTGTAGTCATTTACCAGTTTGCTTTTTTTTTTTTTGAATACCAACATACATCAGCCTTACTGGAATGCCATGTTCTCTTGTCTTTCCCATTGGTCATGAGAAATGAGCCTTTGTGTTGATATCATGTTCCAATGAAACAGGAAGTCCAGCATTACTACTAAAAATGACTGAAACACCCTGATCTAATTATCGCTTAACTTTAATCAACTCAACTTAAAGTGTAAGTAAAAATAAAGGCACATTTGTTAGTCATTGTCAAGCATGCCAGTAAGATAAAACTATATATATATCTCGCCAAGTTTACTAGAGGTGCTCTTTTTCCATGAGTTGGTCTTACAGCTGGTAAATCTTTAGAAAATACCATCAATATATTTTTTTAAAATGTGTTTGCCCTGTGATGGACCAGAAACCTGGATATTGCTGCTGTATGATTGTGCGAGTCAGTCACAGTTTGAATTATTAATCAGGGTGACCCAGCAGGTGAGTCTGAGCTTGTGTTGTTTTCATCTCCTCTGCACACTCCTTCTAATTATCAGAGGCCCCACCCCTATGAAATACCATTAGAAGAGAACTTATGGGCCCCCTCTGCAGGCCTGGACTTGAGCTCTACATCCATTACTGTCTACAAATAACAGAGCATATTTCTCCACTGTAATTGCTCATTAGAGATTTATCATCTGCCTGGATTTGAGCTGAAAATGGAGTTTGCATGTATAGCAGCAGTATTTGTAGTGGTAGAGGTGACTGACAGGAGCTCAGAGCTGTTTGTAAAGGTTGAATGGCTGTTAAATAATTCACAGCTACACTGTCACACCGCAGAGATAAACTCGCGCTCTCATTTTCAGACAACCTCGCTTCATCACCCCTAAGTGATTACATACATGTGCACACACCCCTAACCTGCCACAGAGGAAGCTCCTCATCTATTTGATATTAAAATGGTAAATCAAATACCTGCAGTGGAAATGCAAAGTACCGCTCTTCCTTCTGAAGCAGATCTGTTATTTGGGGTTTAACACACCATCCTCATTTTAATTTACAGTAAACTCATCATGTAGATGCTTGTTTTAGAGCTTCAGCATTTCTTTAAAAACACAGACTGGCGTTACTCAGCCATCTGCCATTGTTCTTTCGGCTTTAGCAACAAAAAGGATTTTACCTGTACTAAACCACCTGCTTCTACCCTCCCCCCATCCGTCAGGCAACCTGAGCACTCGGGGACGTGTGGCTGGAGGACACGCCAACCGTTAATGTGAGGTCGCATGCTGGTGGGGTTTTACATGCTGGTAGAAAATAACAGAGGTGCTGAGCGCATGTACGTGTCTCCAACCTCTGGGGAGGTTTGGGAGGATCAAAGAGTGTCTGGCTTAACAGATAGCAGCCAATCACAGAAGAAAGAGATCTGCTTGAACATGCTCTGTTTAGTGGAAACACACACATTTATCATTGCACCGAAGACAAAGAACGTTCATTCAGTTCATTACTGATAAAACATGCAAAATGATTAGGCTGCATTCATGAAACCAATCATCAATGCATCAATTAGCTACAAGTACTAAAAGGTTTCTGTATAGGTTAAGACTGGAAAACCAAACTAATTGAAATTCTATTTTTTATTATCAGAGATTTAGTTAAACTATCACCTGCTCATACAGATTTTTGCCAAAATAGACCAATGATTAACACTATTTAAAATATTTTATTTTCCAGCCTTCCTGCTGAAAGTGGTCATCATAATGATGTATTTCAGGAGCAGACGTGACATCACACATTGTTTCTTTTTTTTCTTTAATGTGACAAAATGATTTAAGGTTGGCATTCAGCATCCAAAATTAACTATTACCATGTTAGCATTGCTAGATGTAAACATGTATCTGTATGAGAATTGAGGCCTTCGTCTTTAGTAGGAATGGACATGGACTCTGTTGTGATTAAATGATAAAAATATAATATAATCCATAATTACATTTACTTGATGAAAAATAAATCTAAAATCAAGAAATATACAGAAACTCTTTACTACATTTAATGTATTATGAAATGATTCAGTGGGATAAGTAAGGAAATAATTAACTAAATTGACTTTTAATGTAGATTAATGGTATCTACTGACATTTATTTTTGGTCAGCTTCTTCATCGGTTTGACAAAAAGTCCCCTAGGGAGGTATGAAATGGCATCTGTGGTAGACTGTTGTTTTTCGTGCCCAAAAAAAGTTGGGTATGAAACGACCAAATCTGCAAGACTATTTGTTTTCTATGTGCTCTCTGTTGAAGCAGCCTAAATGTATTTTCTATAGAAAATACAGGTCCTTCTCAAAATATTAGGATATTGTGATAAAGTTCATTATTTTCCATAATGTCATGATGAAAATTTTACATTCATATATTTTACATTCATTGCACATTAACTGAAATATTTCAGGTCTTTTATTGTCTTAATACGGATGATTTTGGCATACAGCTCATGAAAACCCAAAATTCCTATCTCACAAAATTAGCATATTTCATCCGACCAATAAAAGAAAAGTGTTTTTAATACAAAAAACGTCAACCTTCAAATAATCATGTACAGTTATGCTCTCAATACTTGGTCGGGAATCCTTTGGCAGAAATGACTGCTTCAATGCGGCGTGGCATGGAGGCAATCAGCCTGTGGCACTGCCGAGGTCTTATGGAGGCCCAGGATGCTTTGATAGCGGCCTTTAGCTCATCCAGAGTGTTGGGTCTTGAGTCTCTCAACGTTCTCTTCACAATATCCCACAGATTCTCTATGGGGTTCAGGTCAGGAGAGTTGGCAGGCCAATTGAGCACAGTGATACCATGGTCAGTAAACCATTTACCAGTGGTTTTGGCACTGTGAGCAGGTGCCAGGTCGTGCCGAAAAATGAAATCTTCATCTCCATAAAGCTTTTCAGCAGATGAAAGCATGAAGTGCTCCAAAATCTCCTGATAGCTAGCTGCATTGACCCTGCCCTTGATAAAACACAGTGGACCAACACCAGCAGCTGACACGGCACCCCAGACCATCACTGACTGTGGGTACTTGACACTGGACTTCTGGCATTTTGGCATTTCCTTCTCCCCAGTCTTCCTGCAGACTCTGGCACCTTGATTTCCGAATGACATGCAGAATTTGCTTTCATCAGAAAAAAGTACTTTGGACCACTGAGCAACAGTCCAGTGCTGCTTCTCTGTAGCCCAGGTCAGGCGCTTCTGCCGCTGTTTCTGGTTCAAAAGTGGCTTGACCTGGGGAATGCGGCACATGTAGCCCATTTCCTGCACACGCCTGTGCACGGTGGCTCTGGATGTTTCTACTTCAGACTCAGTCCACTGCTTCCGCAGGTCCCCCAAGGTCTGGAATCGGCCCTTCTCCACAATCTTCCTCAGGGTCCGGTCACCTCTTCTCGTTGTGCAGCGTTTTCTGCCACACTTTTTCTTCCCACAGACTTCCCACTGAGGTGCCTTGATACAGCACTCTGGGAACAGCCTATTTGTTCAGAAATTTCTTTCTGTGTCTTACCCTCTTGCTTGAGGGTGTCAATAGTGGCCTTCTGGACAGCAGTCAGGTCGGCAGTCATACCCATGATTGGGGTTCTGAGTGATGAACCAGGCTGGGAGTTTTAAAGGCCTCAGGAATCTTTTGCAGGTGTTTAGAGTTAACTCGTTGATTCAGATGATTAGGTTCATAGCTCGTTTAGAGACCCTTTTAATGATATGCTAATTTTGTGAGATAGGAATTTTGGGTTTTCATAAGCTGTATGGCAAAATCATCCGTATTAAGACAATAAAAGACCTGAAATATTTCAGTTAGTGTGCAATGAATCTAAAATATATGAATGTTAAATTTTCATCATGACATTATGGAAAATAATGAACTTTATCACAATATGCTAATATTTTGAGAAGGACCTGTGCAGTTTCTGTTTAAATGGATTTTTACAGCTTGTTTTTCTCCTTCTGAAGAAAATAGCCAACTCTGTAACGGCATCTACATCGAAGAGTGTTGTTCTTGAGGCGTCATACACATTAGGCTATGGTGCGTTCACTGATATGGAAAGATTGTAACTTTGTTTCCATCTTCAAATGTGCAGGTGCCTTAAAGGATTCATCTGTATTCGTTTTATTTTAGAAAAGTGGAATTTGAGTCACACGCTTAAATCGGTTCCATTTCCCTGCAAAGTAGTACTTTTTTCACATTGCTCCAGATTTCGCTGCTAGAATTAAGGATGCTTCTACTGTGGATTCAATTTTTTAAGTGTTCTTTCTCGTGTATATGGATATAAATTTGAACTACACTGAGATTTCTCAAGTGAATGTTATCCTAATATGGCTTTTTGCTGCCTATGTAGAGCTACCAGACTGAACTGACAATTACCATGTGAAATTGTATTTTGTCCTCCTTAAACTGAGTGTGTTTCAGATTTTTGTTTGCATATATGAGACCTTACCCTCTCCAACAAAAGACACCATTTCCACACCTTATTTCCTTTCCTTATCTTAGAATGTTATTAAGATAACAATTCAAAAGACTAATTATAGCACCAGGTGAGCTACCTTTTGCGTTCTCTGGGCTGTTGACCGCCGCCAGGCAATTGTTAGGCCAGCAACTTTATAAGGGTGTCTCAGGCTCCATATTCTGGGCCAGCTTTAACAATCGCTGAGGTTAACTGCCATAAGCAAAATTGAATCTGTCTTAGTGTGACCTTTCCCCTGAAGCAAGTTTCCGATATGATATCCTTACAGGAGCAAAAGCACTGGAAAACATTGCCCCCAGCAAAGTACTCAAACCTCCCACAGCCTTTAGATGTAATGTGGTCCAAACCACCTGAATCAAATGGCTTTATTAGCTTCTCAACATTAAATCTAGTTCCACAGTCTTGCTAATGACCTTACCATTTCATTTAGGTGTGTTGAAACAGAAAACATTTTGAAAGTTGCAGGACTGTGGACCTTGAGGACTGGAGTTTAATAACCCTGCAGTAAACCCCAGTTGTATGAGTGGGTGAAACTTGGAACAGGTGGTGGAGTACCCCAATCAGAACCTCTTTAATTCACACTTCCAGGAGAGGTTTCTCTCATATTCTAAGTGAGGTTGGGGACATGCTGTTCAAAGGTTTAGGGCCTCCTTTGCAGGTATGGCTTCTAGGAGCTGTGACCTGAAGGTCATTGGTGCCTCGTAGCTTGAGAACGCACAGGCATACCCAAGAATTGACCTTTTAACCAGGGTGATCTGATCTTGGGTAGATGGAAGACAATGGATGGATAAAATGACTAGTTCCAAGGGTTAGTTCTCTGAAACAAAAACAAAAAAACTGTTATTGGGAGTAATGTCAGATAAGAAAATCTTGAGGAAAATCTTTTTAGCAAGTTTGTTGGGAAAAACTAAAGGCTTTTAACTTTTAAAGCAATGTTTCGATAAGTCTGAACAAGTAACGGTCCTAAATTTGAACAAACTTATGAATGCATGCATGCTGAACTTTGCATTTTAGCCTAATAATTGCATCTCTTTTAGGTCAGTCTGGTCTTAATAGTGGACACAGTCAAAATGGCTGGTTCTCCTACATAAGACCATATCTGGTGAAAAAGGTATCCTAAAAAAAGAATCATAATCTTGATTATTTTGCTATTTGTGCTGTTTGTGATTACTATTGTACAAAAGTTGACATGTTTGTGCACACTTGTATCTAAAATTAAGTCATTTTGCCTGGTAATCTGTACTGCTTGGGAGTTAAACAAGCTATCCTTATACTCTTCCTAAATCTTTATACACAATCTGCCGCTTTACATACGACTAGACTTTACAGATATTAGTTGTCACCATTTTTAATACTGAGTGTGTCTGCACTTCCAGGCATTGAATCAGTGAAACCTTGCACCGAGGTGCATGCAGCAACCTGAGCTACGTTAGCGTCTTCTCAGGCGAGATGGAAATCTGCGCTGACACAAGCTTTTAGCATTCAGACACAGCTCTCCTGCTCAAACTCACTGAGAGGGCATCGGGTGTGCTCAGCCAGCCTGCCAGCTCTTTCAGACAACAGATTAGCGGTGAAATAGGATCTCTGGTTTTGCTCTTGAAGATTGGCAGTACCCCGGGTCAAGCAAATAAAACACTCTTTTTACTTTGTTTTTGCCTCAGTTCAAAGAGAGTGCGTATCAGCTGAAATCTGTCCAGACTGCGAACATTGGCATTGGTTGTTGTTTTAAAACGATGGTATTTAAGGATGTGTGATATCAGCAGGATCTTGTTTCAGCGTGTTTCCACCTGCCTGTGTGTGGTCAGTGTTACAAGCTTAGTGTGTGAGGGAGTAAAGAGATTGTGTATTTTTTGTGTGAAAGGGCTGACGGCTACGAAGGTTTGATTCTCTCGATGTCCTCCTCCTGAGCCGTTAAGTCGTTCAGCGTGTTTTCTCAGCTGTTAGGAGGACAAAATAACTGAACTGATGATCTTATCTATGAATATCTCCTCAAATATTCATCCAGAGTCCCACAGAGGCTAATAAATCTGCTTCTGTTTGCAAAAGCTCATAAACACATTAACGAATTACCAAAGTGTATTATGCAAAAGGTCAGCACAATATAATTTAATGTTTTATCATGTTAAAATGTGTTTCTTGACCTTTATCCTGTGGTATTGTTTACATCACTGAATAAAAGGGAGATTTGCTATAAGCATTTTCGTTGATTCTTGAATATGTATGGATGGTAACATCTAGAGATTATTTTTCAAAAATTTAATGACCAGAGCGGCTATAGTTTGACCTCTAAACACTGTAGTAAATTACTGCAGTACTAATGAATCACTAATCAATCTGCAGGTTTGTGTGTTTGAAAGGATCAGACATTATTTTCTATTTCTGTAATTACTTGAGTTGTCATTTTAAAGAGTTAAACACTGAATCCATATAAATTGTTGGAGCTTTCTCCACACTAACCAGCATCCATGTTAACCTTCTGCCAATATGACAGCACTTCTCTTATAAGATTTCACAAGGGTGGAGCATTCAGACAAGAGAAAGATCTTGAATCATAATTTTTTATCCATTTAATTTCTCATTCCGTGTCACTTATACTGTCTTACTTTAATTTGGTGTATGTTCTTATTAAAGTTTAAAAATAGGAATCATATTCTTTCATATGTACAATCTTTAACTACAGCATCTTCAAAACAAAACCCCTTATGGGTCAGGTCTGTTTTTCTTTAGGGCTAGAAGACTTTTCTTCTTTGTTTTACATTTCTGCAGCATCCCATGGAGCTGAGGTCGGAGCAGCCGACATGACAGGACAGGACAGCAGCTGCCCTACTGCAGATGATTGACAGTCATTGCTGCCCATGACATCTCTTTACTACCCCTCAGGAAACCAAATATACCAGCAGACATGTGGGCAAAAGGGGAAAGATGTGAAACATTTCTTTGGAGATCAGGCTGGATTTGAAAAAACTTTAAAACAAGAAATTCTGAAATATTTCTGGTTTCATCATCAGAGCTGTACTGGTATGTCAGAGCAGCAATAAACACTACAGCTCCAGTAATCGAATCAGAGAGGGGAGTTATTCTCACAAGGAATATTCAAAGAATCCCAAAACTCTACTGTACCCCTTACCCACTCTTACACACACACACTCTCCTGCAGAAGGCATTTCAGGATTGTAACCTTCACTGACCGGCATCCTTAGCCTGCTCCCCACCCCGGTTCAGCGTGTGGTATTGCAGGACTCTGCAACCCCCTTTTGGCCTTGGATGAACCACGAGGAATTATATTTACTGGAGGGTATGAGCTAATGTAGCTAATAAAAGGAGTGACCCCTTGAATTTTGGCACAAATGAAAAATGATGTCCTTGACCTCCTCACATTTAACATTGTCTCTCAATCAGAGCTCAGTGTGATCTTTCTGACACACTGCTAATTGGCTGGAAATTGGTATTTGGTGCCTCTGCAATAAAAAAAGATAGACCACGGTGACAAAGTGACACATGGGCTGCTTAGTGATACGTGAGACATGCGTGGTGAATCTGTAACGTGACCTTGGCTATATGGAGAGACAGAGATGCTGACTGACACAACCAGCAGGCAACACTATGTGCCTGTTTGAGTTACGGCTGTCACCTGATCAGTTTCTGGTAGCGGCTGTCTTCAGCCAGCCATCTCAGAGGCTGGAGTTTAGCTTGTTTTACCCAGTTTTTTCTGGAGGTCTTCCTCTGTGACATTACTCCCAATAACATTTAAACTACATTTTACTTGAATGACGGGCCACTTTCATGTTGCACCACTTCAAGTTGTTTCCAAAGTGGTTTGCGCTTTTCAAGGCTACGCAAACATATTTGAAGTCTTTTCTAAATGAATCGGTTTAGTTCGATTGTTGGGAGGCCTGAATCTATCTGGAAAGTGACTGAAAGTAACTAACTGAACAAGATACTGAAGCTTGTTGTAGACTACAGAAAGAATCGCATTAATGGGCAACTAACTCGTATCTTGATGGATAATTACTGTATTTTCTGCACTATAAGGCGCACTTAAAAACCATTAATTTTCTCAAAAAATGACAGTGCGCCTTGTAATCCGGAGCGCCTTATATATGGATCAATTGGTTAATTGGTTGATCCATACTGGTTGTACACGGCGCTCTGTCAAAATGTTTCAGTACGACTGGTAAACTACAAAGCCGCACCGCTTGCAGCATTACGGCTACCGTAGTCAGGGGTGTCGCCGAAGTAATAGCGGTAAACACCTGTACTGTGCTTACTCCTAGTCCAACACCACTTGTGTGTGTATAACGACCCCAAAATTGCACCTTTCAAGAGACACGCTTACGATGCTGAGTTCAAACTCAAGGCTGTCAGCTACGCAGTCGAACATGAGAATAGAGCAGCAGCGAGAGAATTCAACAGTTAACGCTACTATATTGTGAATGTACTAACGTTTGATTTAGTGCATCAAACTGTTTCTTTTACGTGTTTACTGAATCAGGGAAAAGTTCCCTTTCACGTTTTAACTAACGTTTGATTTCAACTTCAACTTCATAGACTCCAATGCATTCCTAACGTGCGGTTGGCTCTATTAAATAGAATTCTACGTAGAGGAGACCTTACCATGGGAGTGAATGGAGTTATCAGAACGCTGGTTTGTAGTGTATTAAAGTTTGACTGACTTATCTGACTGTTTTGTTGACATTCTCTTTAGCACAGCTCCATCTAGTGGATGCATAACGCAACCCCAGTCAAACGTTTGACTGCAGTAGCTTCTATTCTATGCGCCTTATAATCCGGTGCGCCCTATATATGAAAAAAGTTCTAAAATAGGCCATTCATTGAAGGTGCGCCTTATAATCCAGTGCGCCTTGTAGTGCGGAAAATACGGTATATTTGACTGGCTTTTTTAGTCTTTTATACACTTGTGAATCGCGTGACTTTAGTTCTGATAACTTTTACGACTTTTTTTCTGCATCTTTTAATGTAAGACTTTTGCCACATTTTTTAAAGTGGCCTTTGTTTGAGGTTTAAACATCATTTTAATGAAGTGATTTTATCATTTATGCATCTTTTTACCTTTAGGTTTTTTATCTGCTTTTATTGAGTTCCATAATAAAATTATTGTATTTGATTTTTCTGCTTTTTATTTGTAATTTTTATTTCTTTTAACCACATTTTCTTTGTATTACTTTTAGAAATATGTATGGTATCTCACTAATCTATTATTTATGTCAGTATTGTCTTTGTTTTTATTTATGCATAACCTTTGTGTTTGTTGTTTTCTTATAGATTATAGCATTTCCTTGACAACAATCCTCCTTTTAATTCTTTTTAATGTCTTTTGAGATTTTTTAACCTCATTTTTGATTAGCATTTTGAGGGGTTTTTGGTTGGATTCTTGGGGTCTTTTTCTTAATCTGTCCAATGACTTTTAATGCCTGAAGTTGTGTGAAAGGTTTATACAAATCGGGTTTAACTGATTGATTGGAATGGAATTGAACATTTCAGCTTTGGGAAGTAAAGAAGTTGAGGTTTGTGATTATAAATAATTCATTATTTTTACATTGAGGCCCACTAATTATTTGTAGTTGGACTAACAACAAGAAAACTGACCTGAAAATATGTGAGAGGAATCACATTTAAACAAAGCAAGAGGCCCAATTTGCTTTCTACACCACTGGACAGAATCTGTTATATATATTTATATTAAGTGAATTAAGGAAGATATTATTTTAACAACTGGACAACTCATGAAATTTCAATTTATTTCCATGTGATTTTCTTTGCCTTCTTCTTCTTCTCAGTTTCTAAAACATTTCATTCCTATTTTTGTTATCCTGTTTTCCTGTTCTACTCATTTCCTCACTCACGCTCCATTTCTTAAAAATAGCTCCCCGGCCACAACTTCCCTAAAGCAACCGAACAAGAAATATAGTCTGATAGTACGGACTGGTGATTCAGTGCCTGTCCTGCTGGGCTGCAGTGCTGCGTGCAGCTTCAGCTGCTCCAGTTCCTCAGCCCAGTTCCACCAGCGTTCATGCAGAGCTGCTTGCATGGGAATGTGATGGCTGAGTTCACATCTCTGTCAGAAGGACAGGGACGGATTTAAATTCCCGTTTTTGATTCCAGGTCACCTACTGTACACAGCACCACCATGCTGGCACACCACAGCATCCGATCTCTGGAGCCAGACTGAGAGACTGCTGTCTTTGAAAAATTGGTTAAACTTTGGGTGTGTTGAAGAATCAAGGCTACATCCAGGTTCATTCGGCCTGGTTTCTGCATGACGAGAAACTTTGCAGTAGGCTCTGACCCTTTAGACTGAAGGTGCTTGTGATTCTTCATGTTTTTTTGAAAATGCTAGATAACATTTCTGACATCATTGGGAGTTTTATGGTGCTTAAAACATTATAGGATAGGTTTTGGAGAAGTACCTGGCTCATTAGGTCAAGTATAATACCACAGTAGTGTTAGAAAATGCTCCATTAAAAAGGGAAACTTATACAAGCAAAATGTAGTTTGTAGTGAAATTTAAGGTATATATTTTTTTTAACCCTGAAAACCTACTGAATCTTAAAAGACACCGATTTAACAACCTGAGGTACATGCACTCTTTGAGGATAAACGGCATTCAAAAAGACTAATTTGCTTGAATGATATGCATTTCAACTGGAGTACATCATCTTTAGAAAGCCATCATTTTAAGTAAGTCAATGAAACAATGGTTTTGTGATATTTTTGCTAAGTTGAGTTAGAAGCTTCAGTTTCAGCTCTTTAACAATTTTATTGGTGTTTTTAAAGGGTCTTCAGCAGAATGATGAAACATATTTCCAGCTCTGGGTCTGTAACAATTAGTAATCCACCAATCAAATCGCTATGGATAGAAATTGACTCTTGCTGTTGGTTCTAACTGTGGAGTCATGTATTCTTTCTTTTAATAAATACATCAAAACTAAAAATTCACATTTTCCAGTCTGTAAACACATCAACAAATATTTTTTATAGACCTCAAAAAGAAAATCAGAAATCGGCATCGGCCAAGAGAAGCCTGATTGGTGCATTTCTAATTACAAACCAGTTTTAGGAAGACATCATCAGATGGATGTACAGGTTACAGAAAACAGGCAACAGTTACAAAGTGGTGGTTGTTGACTTTTTTGCTGTCATTAGATACATTTGTTTTTCAGTTAAAAGAGTAGGTGTAAATTTTACCAAACATTGAGAACAGTTACTGGACAACGTTAATATAGAGAAAATTAAATATAATTGAAGAGCAGGAGGGGATAAAGAGAAAAAAAATGCTCCGTTCACCAATATAGGCTGAAATAGACGAAAAAGCAAAAAACAGTACTATACATATGTGAAAATTTTGCTAAAACATATTCAGATAAATGATGGAGCTGGTCATGCTTTGCAACCGTTTTAAACTTACAGCAAACACTGGGAAATCCACCTGTTACTTAGGCTAAATTTAGAACGAAAATGCGATCAATCCTAAAATGCTAAAATGAACATTTCCAATTTAAAACATTGAAAACAGGTGTCTTTTAATATTCTATATCCAATCATTTGTAATTTGGGATTCAGATTTTAAGGCATTTTAAAATTTAGATCGTTTGATGTTGATTTGAGGACTTTTGGTATAGCTGGCTCCCCGGGGTGAGCTTCTCTTGCTGAATAATTTAGTTTAATATTTTCCCACCTCTGTTTCAAGCTCTGCCTCTTCTTCACACTTTGTTGCCCTTCTAACCATTCATCTCCATTGACCTGACATAACCGGGGTTTCTTTAGAAGACCCGAAGCGGCCTGGTTTGGTCTCGCGTGCAGACGAGCTGCTGCGGAGCCTTGTGTCTGTCCTTTCTGCAGAGACGGCAAAGATGAGTGTGATCTATTGCTGCTGTGTCAGAAAGAAATGCCACTCTGTCCCACTAAATTGGGTCAGACGGGTCTTTTCTCAACTCGTAGAGACACGCTTGCACAAGAGCTCCACAGTTGGGCCAAACCGTTTTACTTGGCCACAAACGTATTTGCAGGAAGTTGACAGGAATAAGGTTTTCATAAAGTTATTTTTGCTAAATAAAAAAGTAGCTTTCTGACCTTGAAGCTAAAACTCTCACACTGTACAATGGATTATGTTCTCTTCAGATCAAATAATTTATGCAGGAAAAATAACAAGTGAGAAATCAGTTTCTCAGCTTAGATGTGATTTGTAACACCTAATGTTGTGGCGCCTTCTAAAAATATTGAGAATAAACTGCAGTGGTTTTACAGACCTAATGATAGTCCTAAACTGCTGTGGTTTCCACGAGTGTGGGATACACAGTAATATGAGGTGAAGAAATGTCTAGAATTCAGCTTCTGTGGAAACATGCCCATACCACACCAAGACCAAAAGTTTAAAACATGCCCATCTGTTAAAACATTTTTCTTTCACTGCTACAGTCAATCATAAAACATCCATCCTTGGAGTTAACGTCCCATGTCATGGAGACAGCTTTATGGGCATGCAGACCATCCAGAACCAGCTCAGTTGGTCTGCCGTCCAGCTTGCAAAATCTAATCCGAGACTGTAACTATTAGAAGTAAGAAATCTAAAAGGTAAACGCACACTAAGGAAGCAATGACTTGGTAAAATTTTCTGCTTAAAACTGCCAAATTGTACTCACTTCAATTTAGCCTGAGAGGAGGAGACGAGGTGAGAAGAGAGGAGGTAACACCTAGTCGGAAGGTGAGAGCAGAGCTGGCAGGGAAAAAGGTGAGGTGCAACATTAAACAGAGGGCAGAGCAGGATCTGGGATAAGGGAAATGTTGGGAAGAGGGTGGCAGATGATGTGTGAAGAGGGATGATGGGGAGAGGCAGTGTGAAGGACAAGCAGGACCAAGGGGTAGACTAAAAAGTGTTGGATTTATGCTTAAAGTGGCATGCATGGATAACTGATGGACCATATGAAGCACACACCCTGGGGTTTGGAAACTGTCCTTCAGAGTCTGTAAAAAGTAGTGCTGGGCATTCATCCTTTTAGTAGGAGGCCCACTAAGATAGCAATAAACTACTACAAAACAGCAAGAAACCAAACCAAAGCCATACTACTGAACCTCCTCTGGAAGACTCAAATCTTTCTGCAGGCCCACATAGCATGTTTACCATTATGGTCATAGAATGTACTAACCACAGATTAAAACAATCTAGATGGAGTGCTACATGTTCAGCAGATGGCAGGGAAGATGTTGGCGACATGCGACTGCCTGATGTGAATTTCACTTTGTGGTTATTTTATGAAGACATTTTTAGATGAAATTATAGCCATGATTGTTCAAATAGTCATGGAAAGAAACTGAAAAAGTGCTTCCCATGGTCAAATAGAAGTGGTTATAAGAGAACCTTTAGCAGCAATACCTTGAGATCATTGTATGATTTTTGACCATAATATTCCCTCAGGGTACTGGTGTTTGGAGACTTTTGTCTCTGTGCAGCTTTCTAATTGGCTAGTCATAGCATTTCCATCAGGTTCAGGCCCGGACTTTGATCTGGCCATTTCATTATCTTCATTCCTTTTTTCAGCCACTCTGTTGTAGATTTGTCCGCTGTGTTTGGGGTCATTGTCCTGATGATGACTCAGTTTCCGTCACCATTCAGCTGGTCTCCAATTTTATTTTACACAGGCATTCATCATTGAGTTAATGACAGCAAGGTCCTGTGACTGCAAAACTAACCCAAATCATTACCCCTCCACCACCATGCTTGGCCGTTGGTATGAGGTGTAAAGTTCTATGTACAATTGTAGCCTTCAAATTATTTTTTTAATTATATTTTACCCTTTCTCCAGGTTCGGTTACAGCATCAGTTGCTTCTATAAGGCCATAACTGATGTTATTCAACCTTGGCATCGTTTCTCACACACGTTTATGCTTCAGACCAGCAAACAATCAAAACTCCCTTGTAGAGATGCTCATGACTGCTAATAATTGGTTTGTAGCAAGAGACTACTTAGGTTTTCCATTGACTGTTCTAACAGTCATGGAAATTCTTTTCCCCCTGACTGTATAGCTTATTGCTTTGGCTGACGTCTCTCTCATTTTAACGGTTTCATTGTTTCAGAACATCAGCGGTGATACTTGGTTTCAGTTAAATGAAATCTGATAAAGCTTCAGTGTAGTCTGCTCTGATTTGACCAATCAGACATCAAGTGAACATTTTGCATTTTGCATTGGGACTCTGAACATCTCTGTAGTTGGTCATTCATCCTGACCGTATGACAGTGGTGATACATTTTAACATAATCGGCTCTGAGGCGGGCAGTGAAAACAGAGGTCCTGAAGAGAACAGAGGGGAACTGACAGATGTGTCAGAGGGAGGATGTGAGGACAAATGGGGAGAGCAGAGGAAAGAAAAGAGGAGTCAATGGTGCATTGCAGTGTTCATGAAAACACACTATACAACACAGGTTTCTTAACAATTGAGTAACCTTGAACATATTTCTTGATAAGACTCAAAAACATGTATCTGCTGTTAATTTAATTAATTCTGGCTAATTACATTATAATTTAAGATAAATGAGTTTAGATAACATCGAGGTGAAGATGTAAAATCTTCCTCATGTGTAGCAATGCAAGCAGCTTGTTGGTAAATGCTGAGGTGTTTTTGTCGAATCTCCAGGATGTCAAGCAGAGATTGAGACCCTTTCACCAGGAGGGAGCGTCCTGTCAGGGGGAGAGAGAGAGGACAGCCATCTGGGCCCTTTCAGCTGCCTGTGGATCTCCTGCTGCACTGAGAATCAGTTTAGAGTCGATCTATCTCCACCCTGCTGGAGTCTCCTTCTAGAAAACCTTCATACTGAAAGACACCTGGCTCAGTATATGCTGGAAGATGTTATTCATATTTTAATATTAATATTTTAAAGAGTAATCAAACCTATTAGACAAATCTTGTAACACCTTGATGGACTATCCAAATTATCACCTTTTCAGTCTTTCATTGAATATAATGATTGTAACTAGAGCTAATGAAAGAAAAACATTTCTCAGGGTTTTTGTTACCAAGATGCAAATCTCAAGGCATCAGGAAACACAAAAAGAAAAAAAAAAAAAAAAAAAAAGTCAAGATTATCTCTAAGTGAAAACCACTCAAGCCTCACAGACTCAGAAAGTACAAACCTTGGCCACAAGAGGAGCGAGCCAAGAGTCCTGCAACAGATGGTCTGGCCCAAACACAGAGTCCTGCTTTCAGACTCCTGGACTCGGTGTGGGATTACATGGACGGAGAGACCACAGCAAGATGGAGTTAATCCACAGAACCATGGCGGAGATCTGTGGAACAACCAACCTGCCAAGCAAATTCATACCGGAGACAAACTGAATTTTATGCACTTTAAGTCAAAACTCCAGACTTTTTTCTTGCAAATTGTTTGAAGTCTTGCTGTATATGTAAACTGCTTCAAATCCAGGTGTTTAACATAGAAAGATCTTGGATGTTGCTACCTGAGTATTGATGGGGCAGCTTTACTAGTATCTGATGTATTGAAAGTTGCAGTTTTCATCATATTTAACCTGTAAATGGTTTTACACTAAACCGTGTACTCTGACATAACTGTAACTGCTGTTTTGTTTTTGTGTCTGAATGGTTATGGCATGCTGTGATGCAACACAACTTTGGTTTATTTTTACCAGTTCTTCATCTTGGAGGTTTTGTGGTATGGTTTACCAGAAAGTTCTCGTACTCGTCGTCTTCCGCTTTATCCGGGACCGGGTTGTGGGGGCAGCAAACTCAGCAGAGGCACCCAGACGTCCCCAGACTCCTCCTCCAGCTCCTCCGGGGGGAGCCCAAGGCATTTCCAGGCCAGCCGAAAGACATAGTCCCTCCAGCGTGTCCTGGGCCGTCCCCTGGGCCTCCTCCCGGTGGGACGTGCCTGGATCACCTCCCGAGGCAGGTGTCCAGGAGGCATCTGGTATAGATGCCCATGCTCCTCTCGATGTGGAGGAGCAGTGGCTCTACTCCAAGCTCTTCCCGTATGGCCGAGCTCCTCACCCTATCTCTAAGGGAGTGCCCAGCAGCCCTAAGGAGGAAGCTCATTTCAGCCGCTTGTATCCGGGATCTCTTTCTTTCGGTCATGACCCAAAGTTTATGGCCATGGTGAGGTTAGGAATGTAGACCGACCAGTAAATCGAGAGCTTCGCTTTTCGGCTCAGCTCTCTCTTCACCACAACGGATTGGCACAGCGCCCCCATTACTGTGGCAGCCGCACCGATCCGTCTGTCGATCTCCCGCTCCATTCTTCTCTCACTCGTAAACAAGACCCCGAGATACTTGAACTCCTCCACTTGAGGCAGGAACTCCCCTCCAACCTGAAGAGGACAAGCCACCCCAGTTTTGGGGGACAAGCTACCAGAAAGTTAAAATCCTTTATTATATGGATTCGATACATTCAGAGTAATACATTTCAAGCATTTCAAATCCAAATTCAGTTAATCAGAAAATTAAAATATTACATAAAATCAATAATAAATGCAGAAATGTCAGCCTAGTAAAAGGTATGTCCGTGTACTGTCCAGTATTTGCACTCAACACTTGGTCAGAGTTTCTTTTGCATTAATTGCTGCCACAACAAACATGACCACCTTCAGGCTGTCTGCTTTGTTGGGCCTGATGTATGTCCTGTCCCTCTCAGTAATAGTCCATAGATTCTCTGTGGGGTTTATATCGGGCCAGACTGCTGACCAGTGAGGCCAGTGATGGTCATCATGGTCATAAAGGGTACTGGTGGCAGGTGCCAAGTCCTGCTGGAAGCTTCTTCATTAAGCTTGTTAGGAAAGGAAATCTTAAAGTGCTCTAAAGTTTTCTCAGTAGACGGCTTATCTGACTGTAGACATTATAAAACACAATGGACCAAATCCAGGTGACAAAATGGCCCCTCAAATACTCACTGACTGTGGAAACCTTCTGTGTCTTTCCACTCTTTCTCCAGACTCTGGGACATAAATTTCCAAATTCATTTGAAAAAAAAGACCACTGAGCAACAGTTTAGTCCCTTTTCTCCTAGGAACACAACTGTTTTAGCCCATAACCTGGAAGGGTCTGTGTGGTGGTTCAGCTGCAGTCTGCACCTTTTGAATCTTCAAACTCTTGAATGACATTTGCTTCACAATCCTTTCTATGCTGCAGTTACTGTTGCTTGTGCACTTTTCTGTCACTTTTTCCCTCGACTCAACTTTCCATTCATATGCTTGGGACAGCACTCTGTTAACAGCTAGCTTGAAATGATCTGGGGGATGATCTGTCATGGGGGAAAATGGGGAAGTCAGCAGCATATCCTGTGATTTTTTTTTTTTGTACACTATAAAATGTCTGTTTTTAAAAAATGTTTTCTTTGGTCTTGTATAATATTAAAATCTTCTGAGACACTGATTTTCATTAGATGTAATGCATAATTATCCAAATTAACAGAACCAAATGATAAAATACATCACTCTGCATGTATTAAATACGAGTTTAACTTTTTGAATTGAATTGCTGAAATAAAATGCTATTTATACACAGTCTATCTCTCTGTCTAAATCATAGCGCAATGACAATGCTTATGTTGCTAATTCAACACAATACATTTTTCCATCAGTGCAGGTTTATTTTATGATAGTTGATCAGCTGTTACAGATTTCTATATCTGACAGACTGGGTGTGTTTGTTTTTGTTGTCAGGAGGGACCAGGGATATCGGTTCATCGCTCACCAGGATGTGCATGAGGCATCGCAGCATCGAAGCGAAGCTCCGTCAGTTTTCCATGTGAGTTGATCTGTGTGTGTGTGTTTGTGATAAACAGGTCTTCTCCTCTTTTTTCAGTTGCATAATGGTCTTCTTCTGATTAAACAAATTCCCCCCACTCTTTCTCCTCTTTCTTTATTTTCACCTCGTAACCTACTGCTATGAGAACATTTAGGTATCTTTCTTCCCAAGCTTTATATTTATAATTTACATTCACCTTTTCCTAAATTACTTTCTTTTCTCCTCAAAAATGTGTGATGCGTGGACCCTGTATGAGTCCATTAACCCCCCACAGTTCAAAATGAGGAAGTCAGTCAGGTTGAAATGGGTAGATGGGAACCTCCAGCTGAGTAGCTGAATAGACAATTGACAACAGGAAGATGTAAACAGCGAACATACTGTTTGCATAGTGTGATCTGTGCTTCAGCTGATCTGCGGATCTTCAGGTCTCTATAGATTTTAACAGCACCAAAGAAACTAAAAGCGTTGTCCGGGTGAGATTAAAGGCTGAGGAAAGTAAAAACATGTTAAAAGACTGTTCGTTTTATTGAGGAGGAAAAAGAAAAATATTTATTTTGAGAAATGTTCTTCATAGGTTAAATTTGACTCGAAGTAAAGACACTTTGCCCTGGTTATATTTGTAAATGTTTTTATTCTTTGAACTGGTTAAACAAAATAAAATTTTTTTACATCTCTGTTAAAGTTTTGCAATCAGTCAGTCAATGATTACATTTAAAGGCACATAATCTCAGATGTAGAGGTTCTGATCCTCCTTGGCACCCATTTAACCTCCCACTCATGCATTTTCTGTAAGACTGATCTCACCATTGACATTTCTAACTCTAAACCTTTAACTCTTTCCCATAAAACAACTGTAAAATAAATCATGTTCTGGAGTCTTTTGTTTTGGAACGCCGTCAGGTTTAACAGTGTGTTTGTGCTTCCAGGGTGTTTCTGGACTGCCTGATTAACCCTCTCCAGGAGCAGATGGAGGAGTGGAAGAGAGTGGCTAATACTCTGGACAAAGACCATGCCAAAGGTTTTCATAAACACACTCTCGCTTGTATATCTCTGTGAATTAGTTTGTTTGAGAAGCTAAGAATCCAGCTTTGGGTAGGTTTTTCTATTTTTTATTTATTCCGTTTCTTGTTACTCGACAGAGTACAAAAAAGCCCGTCAGGAGATCAAAAAGAGATCATCAGACACTTTGAAGCTGCAGAAGAAAGCCAAGAAAGGTTTGTATTCTTTGTTCTGTTGGCTATTCAAGCTTACGTGATTCCACAGTGCTGCCAAAAGTTGTCCATTAGGCATGGTTCAGTATAAGATGCCATGGCTTTTACACTATTGCAGTATTTACACAAAAACTTAAAATAAAAATGTTTAATTTGGGCTATTGGCTATTTTGTAAAACAGGAAAGCAACAATTTTTCCTTTTGCAACAAAATAATCATTTCAGATATAATAATATTATCCGGAATATTTCTTATTTTGACTATAATACAGACTTCAGCAAAAGTATAAACGTTTGTTAAATTTTGTTCTAGTTTTTAAATAAGCGTGCTTAATGCACAGAATATTGTAACAATCTGATGTTAACTGGTTAATTAGTCGGACTATCTGCTTGGTTAGCCAGCCTGCACTCTACGGCTTTACAGACATTCTGCTCGTAGTTTCCCAGTTAATAAAGTTTATCTATAAAGCACCAAGTAACAAAAAGAAATGCCATGTAATCTCACTTCACAAGGTAGACGGGACCAATTCACATCCAGAAATATATATGATCAAATCAATCTAATACATTACAGTCATACAGGCAGATTCAGTTACATATTTTCCAATTCAGTCCCAATAATAATAAAATGCAGCGAAGTTCAGTTCTTATTTGGTAAAACATTTTCTTTGTAAGCAAGTTTAGGTAATAACATTGACTAAGCAGCAATCCCTCATCCTCACCAAGCATGTGATAAGGAATTGGGGGGAGGGTGCACTGTGCTACTCTATACTCCGTACAGTCGGATAAATCTCCAGTTAGTCTGGCACTTTCTCTGACATTCCATTAAAGAAGTTGAAACAATAAGAACAAAAACGTTTTTGGGTTTTATAATCTTCTATCTCTCGATAACGATCAATGACATGCCGTTATGTTATTGGTGAATTTCAATAGCATTGTGAAATTAATGGGAGAAAGTCAGTTAATAGTTGTTTTTATAGTCAGTCATTATGTGGTGATGTAAAAAATTTATGTTTTCTTCCCTTCTCTAATTTTTCCCTTTCTTGGGGTGTTCCGTCACGCTCAACCTTGTACAGCTGATTTCTTTGGTAAGTTGATATACATCAACACACCATAGTTTATCATTTCTCTTTGTTTTGTTAAACTATTTCTGCTTGTTCATTTAAAAAAGACTCGGACTGTTTCTGTTTTTTAACATGTTCACCCTTAATTTCGCTTGGGCAGTCCAGTAACTGAGTTCAGTTTTATACTTTATTCATATGCTTCATTTGGAACTTATTATGACAGTATTCCACAAAGGGGAGGTGAAAGATTGTAAATATATCAACAGAGATAATATGAGACTTTAAATGCCACTGGTACTGACATTCTCAGTTCTGTCAATTTTGGTTTTATAAATCTGACCCAGACCACTTTGGTGAACTGGAAAAAAAAATATTCTCATACCGTTTAAATGTTTGTGTGACTCACCAAAGCCGAAGAGCCTGAACACAACAAAGCCCAGTTGAACGCTAAACAACAATCTTTACAGAAAACATTTTTGCGGCTTCTTCAATAAAACTTAACATGACTTTCATAAGACAGAGTGACACGAACATGGCAAAACAAAAAGGTCAGCAGGTCCTAACAAGAAATACTGATACAGCACATGCTAAACACGCTGTTCAACATGCTGTTCAATCATATCATTGATGCACTTAAGGAGCAGCAGCATATTCCTCTATTCACACAATTTCTTAAATGCTCCAAAGGTCTCGTTAACTCTGCTGTTATTCAGAGTTTTACTTTATTTCTTCTCTTTAAAAGCCTTTTCTCAACACTGGTCAAGTTGAGAAATGTCTGTTTTAGTTTTATCTCCAAATAACATTTAAATTGCTTGATTTGAAATTAGTCTCAAGATGTTTACCATTAAATACCCACTTAAT
Organism: Girardinichthys multiradiatus; assembly: GCF_021462225.1. Taxonomy (NCBI): domain Eukaryota; kingdom Metazoa; phylum Chordata; class Actinopteri; order Cyprinodontiformes; family Goodeidae; genus Girardinichthys; species Girardinichthys multiradiatus. Next base: position 32,644,290 of record NC_061806.1, on the reverse strand, counting down.
TACAATTTATTGAGCTCAGTTCTTTGTTCTCATGGTTTTGGATGTTTGTGCAGCTTTTATTATGGCAAACACAGCATTCAACAGTTTGTGCGGTCTAAAATTGGTTTCTGAGGGTACAGAACATGTTTGTTTTTTCAATTATGTGGTACTGATTATCCTCTCAAGGTTTCAAGGTTAAATGCTGGCATCCAATTGTCCCTTGTGTTAATACTCTGTGCTTGGGTCCCCTCACATTTCATTTTACATAATCTTCTCTGGTCTAGTCAAAGAAAACAGTGAAGAAAAAACTTGTTTGACTCCCTGTTTGATGCAAATTCTAGTCTTTTTCTTTATTTTATTTGACATATTCACTACGGTGGCTGCAGATGGCCAAACCAAAATCAAATATGTAGGCCTCTAAGCTTGGCTACAGAATTACTTCTGGGCTGCATCTAAATATCTAAACTCAATTATACTTACTTATACTGATTCTCCACAACTGTACTCCTCCTGAGCTGCTCCTGTTATTGTCACTCAACACAAAGCAGACTTAACCATTTGAAGATCCAAGATGATGGAAAGATCCATGAAATTCTATCTGAACAGAAACCTCAAATATCTTGAACATCAGTTTCAATGATAAGGCTCGTGGTTTGGATTTACTTTGCATTTCCTTACCTGCCTTCTCTTTGTATGATTAGGTTAACGGTTCATATGACTTTGGCACATCTAATTTTCCAGATATTAGGAAAACTCTCTAACTTCCCCATTCAGGGTTCGTACACTTTTCCCACAGTTAAATTCAAGCACTTCTCAATTATTTTCAGGGTAGATTTTCAAACTTTTCCAGCACCAAAGGCTGGAGCCGTCTGTATCTCCGTGTGGCTTTTCTTTGTTTAGCTTTATAACCACAGCACACACAGCGTTCCTTATGTGAATGGAGCCTATCAATCTAAAATACTCTGCAACTGCAAAATTCAGCAAGTTATAGTATTAATATGAAATTGACTTATAGGCAGAATGAGCCCAAAAGACAAACCTTGAAAACACCTTGTTGAAATTCCATATTGTCAAGGATTTCAAGTACCCGAATGAACCTTGCCCGTTATTCCCTCAGGCAAAGCTATGATACTGACAAGTTAAAGGAATCGGAAAGGAACAATGCACCCCTTGCTCCCCTGAAAACTAATTGGTTATTGCAACATGTAATTTCAGTCTGAATCACGGTGCTGAATGGATTGTATTATGACAGAAATCAAAAGCTTGTTGGGTCTCGTGACAAAGGACTTTGAGCTTTGAACTAATCCTTGAGAGCAAAATAAACAGGACCTTAGGGTGACCCCAGAGGAACCTCAGATGTGGTCGAGCCGCTTCAATCCTCTGGCACTCCCAGGCTATTATTAGTGCAAAGGAAACTCTCTTTGCTGTGGCTTTGACTGTTAAAAGGGAAGACTACAGGGAGTTTCAAAGAAGGAAAAAGGGGAGGGGAGACATTTGGTAGAATTGGATGAATGTCAGAGAGTGAATAAACAAACTAAAAACACATTGGGAAAAGATAAACATCCAAACAAATGTGCTTTAAATGTGGCTTCTTTTTTATTGTACATACACAGAATATGAAGCTCAAACTGTCTACAGTACTGTGAAAAGTATATGTCCCCTTATAGATTTCTTGCTGCTTTGCAGAATTGTTTTAGTTCAGGCGCATTGGGGAGTTTTTTAGAATTAACCTCTTTTTTAAAAGATCATGCTACAGCATTTCATTTGGATTTCAGTCCAAGCTTTAACTAGGCCAGCACAATGCCTTCATTCTATTTATTCTTTTTTAAATTAGCCAGTTAACGGTGGACTTGCTGGTGTGCTTTTGATCACAGTCTTTTTGCCTGATCAAAGTGCTCTAGAGCTTAGTGCCACAAACTGGCCGGACATTTTTCTTTAGGGATTTCTGATAGAGATTTCTGATAGAGAATACAGCAAGTTGTCCAGGACCCGAAGCACCAGAACAGCTTTAGACAACACACTGCCACCACCATATTTAATTTAACTGTTGGTATTGTGTTCCTTTTCTGAAATGCTATGGTTCTTTTATACCAGATATAATGAAATATTCGTTTGGAAAAAGTTCAACTGTTGTTTCGTCAGTCCATAAAATATTTTCCCAAAGTCTTTCTGATAATAAAGATGTTTTCTGGTAAATGTGAGATGGGCCATTGTGTCCTTTTTGGTCAGCAGTGTTTTTTGCATTGGAGCTCTTTCTGCCCTGTGTCTCTTTCATTGTTGAATCATGAACTCTGACCTTGACTAAACCAAGGGGCCTGCAGAGCTCTAGATGTTCTCCGGTTCGTTTGTGTTCTTCTGGATGATGTATTTTGGAGTAATTTTGACAGGCTGGCTACTTTTGGGAAGGTTCACCACTACTACATGTTTTTTCTTTTCCATTTGTGGAAAAGGGCTCTCTTTTTGGGTTTGTTGGAGTTTCTTAGAATTGGCTTTGGTAACCCCTTCCCGACTAACTGAGGTTAATGACTTTGTTTCTCATCTGTTCTTGAATTTATTTAGATGGAAGGATGTTTTGTTGATCTTTTAGTTTACTTCATGTTGTCAGACAGGTTCTATTTAAGTGGTTTCTTAATTACACAGGTCTGGTAGTAATCAGGTCAAGTGAAATTTAACTTTGCTGTCTAAAACATTTGGCTAATTAAACCATAACATAACGATTGGGAGATTGGGGTCAGGTTGCTTTGGATACCTTATTCCCTGTGCATGTTGTATTTTGTTTGATCCAAAACATGCAAGTGTTAAAAACAACAGTGAAAGAAAACTGTAGGGGGGCAAACACAATTTCACAGCACAGGGTCTAAACCCCGATCTGGCCTTTTAATGAGAGACTCTCAAGCTCACTTCCATAAACATCCCCACTAAAATGAACTGAATATAAGCTGAAAAATATGAGCTACTGCTGTCTTAAAAGATTAACTGTGATATTTGTTTTCTTGGCTGGATATAATAAAATAAAAAAACAACAAGAAAGAGAAGAATGGATAAAGGGGAAAATGAGAGATAAAGTTGAAAAATAAAAGATTGAAACCATGAAAAAACATTCATATCTCTTGAGGCAAGCCTTTCTCTCTTTACCACTGAAGCATGTGCTGGGAAAGGTTTAGTTGGAAAGAGATAGACTTTGCTCCTATCAGTCAGCCTCACCACAGAAGCTGGCTTTGGACGTCGCTGGAGGAATGAAAAAGTCTAATTATATGTTAATGTCTGCCATCAAATACTGGAGGCTGGATTTCTAAATGAGAATCTTACATGAGAAAAAAAGTAACGCCTTTAAGCATTTTTAGAACAGAAACAGCAAAAGCTGCACTGAGTAATAAAATTAGTGGATTAAATGGGATGTTGACAACTTTATGCAACTTTGGGCTCTAGGAAATTGTGACAAACATTTCTCATTCTGTCATCTCCTCTTGTGAACTAACCCATGATCTTCATCGTGACTTCTCCACCTGGTCTATTGCCTGTCTTATGTTATTATAAATATGTTTTTATTTTTCACAGAAACAAATCTGTATTTTGACTTGTGCAGTGGCTGAATTCAGAGAAACTGAATCCTCTAAATGACTCTTAAAGTATTCATGTGCAATTAGGTTCCCCAGTCCTAATACCCCCATCCAAGGCAGACGAATATTGTTCGTCTTTGTTTAAAGCATTCAACTTTCATCCAAAGATGGTCAGGCGATCCTTCAGTCTAGAAAAAAAGTTAAGATGGTGTGGTCAGGACAAAAATGAAATAATTCTTTACTTGCATTTTACATCCTCCTTTTCAATACACACACAACACATGTAACAGGGGCACATCATAAACTATGCACACCCTTATAAAATACATTTCCTTTCTTCACAGTCAGATCCTATGCAATAGATTTTAAATATACCAACATATGTGGCAAAATAACCATGGTTTACTGTATTTACACTAATGGGAAGGCCCGGATTTAATTATTTATTTCAAATGGCAAAGCAGCATTCACACACACAAAAATAATAGAACATATTGAAGTTATTATACTGTTATTGATAATATTTAATTTGTTTTTTATAAGATAGGTGGTGCTCCTTTTATTCTTCACACCATTACTGTCCATGTTTTTTGTGACTGAAAATATTTCTAAACAGTCAAAGTTGTCGTGTGTGTAAGCAAGGGAATTTGTAGAAGCCTTCTTTCAGCCAGCTGACTTGAGATGCACAGCAACAGGTGGGGGGAGGGCAGCATGCTTTATATTGCCGGAGATAACTTGGGTTTTTATCAGTGCTTACTTCAGGATCTCATTAAAAGAACATTAAACTTTAGGAACGGTATGACAGAAAGTGGTTTTTGAAACTAGCTCTTTAAAGCTTGGTGTACTTTGATACCTGTAACCACTCTAAGCCTAAAACAAAGACATCAGTAAAAGAGTGAAATGAAACATTTTTACCAAAGCTACTTTCTCAACAAATTTACACTCGTTTAGAATAAACCCATTGATGAGGATCTCTTCAAGCTGTCATTTAAATCTGTTTTTTATTTTAAAGTACTGGGCCAGAGGGAAACACATGGCAGTCTTTTGACTCAAGCTTGTGGTTTGAAATTAAACATGACAAGAATAAACTGACTGTGTGTGGAGCAGAATCAGGACTGCAGCTATCGATGGGGATTGAGAGGACAGCATAACTAACTACAGATACGAAAATAAATGATCCTAAGCATCTTTAGGGACGTCTCCATGTAGGCACCTATCCTGTACCGTACATGTTTCAGTGAAGTTTGGGCATGCAGATAAATCGGATTGGATCCTCTGTAGACTGTGACACTCCTGTACAAATGAACCTGGTTGGGCAGCATGCTAAACATTAAAACATATCGAGCCAGATGTTTTGAAAAAGTAGTTGAGTAATTTCATATGTTGCCTTTATCTAATCTACACAGATTATTAGCAATCCTCTAATAATGTGCTTTCATTGGACACCAGCAGTTGTTAGTTTCCCAGTGCATCTGATTGGCTGTTTAAATCTTTAATGTGGTTTATTGGTTTGTGGGAGTCTCCTAACTATTGTTTTGAGGCCATTGGAGTGCCTATAGTGTGAGAGCAGAGCGTTCTGTGTGAAACTGAAGTTCTGAACGGTGAAACTGGATCCCACAGCTGGATAATAATCTGGATGCGGTTTGCCTGAATCTGTCCACCCCCTCTTTATTTTCCCTTTATGCTTCGCCTACGCATTAAATCTCCATCTTAATTATGATGACATCAGCGAGATAAAATGTCCTTAATACCATACAGTGAGTCTGATCAAAAACTCTTTGTCTGAGGGAAAAAACAACATTTGGATTACTGCCATCTCAGCTTTTTGTGCAATTTTCAACATTTCTCGCGTCTTTATTTTTGTTCAGTTTGACCCTTTTTTTTATTTTATACAAATTTCCTCCAAAAAATGTTTTCCAAAAATTATTTATGTTTCTATTGTCTTTTTTAAGCAAAAATGTTAATTGTTTCTGTATATAAGTTTGTTTCCTGGATCTTCAGACTTAAATGTTTCTGTAAATATTTACAGGTAAATGAAGCAGCATCCTGGTATTTTTTTTTTTTTTTGTACTTAGGGGTATCAAAGGAGAGGGGGTAAAAGCAATGCATGCCACACTTTTCAGATTTTTTAATAATAAAAATACAAAAAAGTTTCCTACACTTCAGAATCACATAAAATTTCTTTTAAAATATATTGATGTTCATGATTGGAACTTGACAAAAGGTAAAAAAGCTTGAGGGTTATGAATAAATTGCAAAGCACTGTATAGAAGTCTGTTTTAGCATTTTGTTTTAGCTTTCCCTCTGCAGTAGGATGCATTGTAGCTGTGTCTACCTGTGTGTTTAGGCCGCGGAGACCTTCAGCCTCAGCTGGACAGCGCCATGCAGGATGTCAGCGATAAGTACCTGCTGCTGGAGGAGACGGAGAAGCAGGCTGTGCGGAGGGCATTAGTGGAGGAAAGGAGCCGTTTCTGCGTTTTTGTCTCCATGCTGCGGCCTGTCGTGGTCAGTGACCCCCGCAAGACTGTTTGTGCATTCAAAACTCGTTGGAGAAAGTTTATAATTTCCACACTAAATCCCCCCCATCAGTTATTGTGAGATTTTTTTAAGGTTGTTGAAATCCTCAGGTTCTGAATAACAATCAAAGCAATGGATTTTTTTGCAAAAATTCCAAAGTTATTCTGCAGTTACAGTCACCAGTTATAGTCGCGCAGACTTTGGAGCCCTCTGATCTAATGTTTGTGCATGTCAGGATGAGGAGATGTCCATGCTGGGGGAGATCACCCACCTCCAGACTCTCACAGATGACTTGAAGACCCTGACCATGGACCCACACAAGCTGCCAGCCTCCAGTGAGCAGGTACTTCTGTTTGACGCCAGGTGGATCTGATTCTGCTTAGGTGTATGTGCAACTACACTATCAGCTATTTCTCAGACTTCCTGTTTGAACAAAGATTAAGTGTCAGAGCCAAAACCCCATTTGTCATTTAGTTGTAAACCAGAACCCTGTTTTATAGATTTTCTTGTCTTTCTCTTCATGAAGCTCCCAGCACCCCGACTTGGGTTTACGTGCAGCCTGCTTCCTACTTTTGGATCCTAATATTTCCTTCCTTTAATGCAGTTTCTATCTTAGTACAATTCTTTTTTTTATGCCAGCAAGCACACTAAATTTTAAACTAAAAAATGTAGGGTTGCAAACTGATCAGTTATTCAGAAAATATTAGTTATTAGTTGATTCTGCTTCCAGTTTAACTTCCCAAATGTTTTTATTTACTCTATATGAGACATTGTAGTGTCCTGGAGCTCTGGGCAGTTGGTTGAAGTACGGACCCAACTGGAACACCACATTTTGGCTCGTGATAATTGTTCATTGACTGAAAAATGTGAATATGTGCATCCTTTGAGGAGCCAAAACCTGTTTGATAGAGCTGGAAGCCAACTAGCAGATGGTCATCCTCCACCAACTCTGACATTTTCTGCCTGCAGTGAATAAATCGCTTAACTCTGATTCAGATAGAAATGATCAAATCTTTGTGAACAGCTCATCTTTTGATAACTTTTATTTATTACAGCTAGTACACTTTGCAAATAAATAAAAATCTTCCAGTAGGAATCAGAAAAAAAAAATTTGCACATCTATTTCCTGAAGCAGGTGTGTAGATGAGGAACAAATCCTTCCAGGGATCCAAAAACTAAGTAACTACCTTTTAGCAGACAAACCCTTTAAGGTTTCTTACATTAGAAAACCATCAGTCAACCCAAACATTTCATGCAGCATGATTACTGTAAGTAGACCTAATGTTTTAGGCAAAGGATTTTCTTTAAGCTTTTTAAAAAAATATGATGAAAAATGCAGATCTGCAGAAGCTTTTCCCATAGAAAGTACTCCTGGATCAGTGCTTCTGTGTTCTTCTGTGTTCTTTTTGTGTCTCTGCTCTGTTCTCTCAAACCTCTAGTCGGTCGTGGCAGATGGCCACTCACACCGAGCCTGGTTCTACTATTTCTTCCTGTTAAAAGGGAGTTTTCCTCTCCACTGTCGCTACATGCATGCTCAGTATGAAGGATTGTTGCAAAGTCAATGCAAGCGACTGTCCACTATCTCTATTTGCTCATCCAGGAGGAGTGAATGCTGCAAGTCACTGACTCGGTGCAATCTGCTGGGTTTGCTTAGTTAGAAAAACTTTTTAACCAATTTGAATAATAAACTGAATTTGACTGAACTGTTTGACAGTTAGGATTAATTGGAATGTATGTACCCGATTCGATTGAATTGACTTTGTAAGTGCTTTGAGACGACGTGTTGTGAATTGGAGCTATATAAATAAAACTGAATTGAAATGAATAGATCTTTGGGCAACTTTGTTAAAAATCTGATTTATGTTGTTTGTATGCAGTCTGGATAATTCTGGACTTTGATTTCAGTATTTTCTAGACAGGTATGTGTGAATATACAAAAAGAAAATGGTAGCATAAAAAAAATGTTATTTCCAGACTATTGCCTATCATCAAAATGTTGTCTATTATCATTTGTTCCTTACTTGTTGCTTGTTGTCCACTCTCTTTCTCACTAGCCTCCTTTCTTTTTTTCCATGTGTCCTTCCTTGGATCCTGTTTTTTTCTTTGTTTTATTCCATCCTTCCTTTCTTTCCAACCTATCTTGTCGTTCTATTTTCTTTCCTGCTTAGTGCCTTCTATCCTTTCTCATGTCGTTCCTTTCTTTGTTCCATTTCTTTGTGCCAACCATTCTTTTTTCCTTCCTTAAATACCTACCATTAATTCCTAATGAATCTTGGTATTTTATCATTTTAAATTAACGTAAAAGACAAGTCCGGAAAGTTGAGTATGGGAAAGTCTTGAATTTTTACAAGAAAGGTTTGCTGGAATGCTGGATTAACACTGTTTGACTTCTTTGTTGAAGGACTTCCTGTACTTTTCAGTTGTGCTCCCACAAGACTTTCAGAGAAAAACTGTTATTACCATTTATATTAAATATTAGCACTGTACAAATCCTGGTGAAGGAAACACATTTTGAAGAAGTCTTGTTTATAGTTCCAGATGAGATGCATATCAACTTGTCTATTAAGAGAATTGTCTGCCAATCCATCATCTTCTCCTCCATGAAGCATCAGAACCAGAACCCTTCCCTAATCGTCTTTCTTTTTTTTTTTAAAGACTGCTTTCTGTTCCCTATTTTCTGCAGGTAATTGTAGACCTGAAGAGCTCTGAGTGCACCTGGTCCTACCAAACTCCTCCCTCCTCTCCAAGCACTACCGTATCCAGGAAGTCCAGCATGTGCAGGTGTGTTCGACAGTCGAGCCCTACACCTAATATTTTATCAAACTACCAAACCAAGAGGGTTCCATGAAAACTAATGGCAATCAATAACAAACTGCCTCATTAGCTGCTTGCTTTATAGCTGCAGAGGATATTTAGATGCATTGGTAAAAAACTCACATGTTTTAGGTTTATGTTTACCTAATTGTGACTTTTATGGCTCATTTTTGATGGTTTTATGTTTAAATGTTAATTTGAGACAATTATTTACTATTTGTAATAGTTTTAATAATTTTGTTTCTGTTGTCATTGTTTATTTTGCATCTCTTCATAGCTGTTTTTGATACATTTAGACATCTTTTTTTCTGTGCATGTCTGTTTGAAGTCATTTTTTAAATTGTAGTAAAGTCTTATTTCTCTACCATTGTTTATGGGTTTTGAGCTCTCTAATCTCCTAACAGCTGAAATGCATCACATATTTTCATCTAATATTCTACAGTTTTTTCATCGCTTTAAATTATATCCCTTTTAAATTTCTTGGGATTTTTTCAGTGGGATAAACTGTAAGTGATTTTGGATCCCTCACACTGTTTGGTATTTGCCTGTTGGCTGAAGGGTTAGGGTTAGGGTCCATTATCTGAACAACCAAACTTGGTGAACTGGGTCGGTTTCCTGCTGCCACCTTGTGGTTTTAACTGGAACTGTCTTTGCTCTTGCCTCTTTTTCTCCTGAAAAGCCTTGTTTCTGTAGAGAGCTTTATGTAGATTTTGTAAAAGTTTTATAAACCCCTTCTTGTCTTTATGCTTCTGATGGTTAAACAGTTCTTTTGGTCTCGGTGTAAACGTATTCCTATGGTTTTGGTGTTGATCCAGATGTAATAGTCTTGTAAAACTGATTGTGGTTTGATTTGGCTCGCAGTGAATCTTCTCTGGTTACAAACTTGGATGAAGTTGTTGCTGCTTTTTATTATAAAAGTCTCTAAGTAAATATGATTCACAATCATAAATCATACTTCAGGATTTAAAATGAATAAAGGTCATTTCTGATTCCTAACAAACACCCAATCGAACAAGAGTTTTCCACAAGCACGCAAGATTAAAGTTCCTTTAATCAGGAGATAATGGAGAAGATCCATCTAAAGATTCTCTTCCTTCTCCTCCATCCCACAGCAGCCTGAACAGCGTGAACAGCAGTGACTCTCGCTCCAGTGGCTCACACTGCCATTCCCCCACCTCCCATTTCCGTTACCGCGCCTCCTCGTCCTCCTCGGTGATGCCCCAGCAGACGCCGGCCCGCCTCTCTTCGGTCTCCTCCCATGACTCCGGCTTCATCTCGCAGGACGCCTACCACTCCAAATCCCCTTCACCGATGCCTCCAGACAGCTTGCAGGTAATGGTTGCTGGTTGGTACTTCCCAGCTGTGAAACACAATGGTGGTTGGAATAGCTTTAAACATCTCCTTATGAGGGGGTGTATGCTACTTCCATCCTCTGTGTTTGTAGCATCAAGCATGAGCTTGTGTTTACTGAGTCATAACAGCAGTGTGGACACAAGGAAAAGCAGTGTAACAGTAACTTGAGTCACATGATTGCAGCGTCTTTTAAAACCAACAGAGGACATCTCAGCATCACAGGCCAAACGTTTCCCATATCTTTTCCAGATAGCCACACCTGTGCAGTGTTCATGTTTTCTAGGTAATGCTACCAGACTTTTAAAAAGCGGTCAAACTTTTTTCTTCATATTATAATTAAGTTAAATGCAATTCATTTCAGAGAACCATCTATTGATGAGCAGAGGGCAGTCAGATTTCCACATTTTCTTGCCACTGAAAGTGCTACTTTTAAGAACAGGTCTTGGAATTCAGACAGATTTGTTAAAAGGGGACAAATCATGCTTTTAAATCCTTCCTTTTCACACTTAAATCATTTAGTTGTGGTCTATATAAAGTGGAACTGAACTCCTTGTTATTGTTGCTCCACAGGCTCCTCTTTTATCTGTTCTGAGGTGCGTCTGAGAGCAACTCGTTTTGGTGCCGTCTCTTTAAATGCTACTCAGGCACTTCACACCCCGCCCCCCTCCAGGTCAAAGAGCGTTCCACTCAATCACCTTCGGCCATTTTTGTAGTTTGATAACAGAGATACAATTATCTAGCTGCACAGAAACGAGACAAAAACGGCAAAAACAATGCAAAGCTGTTTATGTAATAATACTATTCAGTACGCTTAGGTCCTCAAGTAGCTAAAAGCAGTACTAACATAAGCAGAAGGCACGATGCTGCTGCTGTCAACACAGTTTCCAGGACGTCATATCAATATACAATAAATTAATGTCTAAAATAAAGTTTGTTGTAATTTTAGTGTTATTTTCAGCTTATTGCTTTGCTGTGTCCGTCGTTTCCATAGACAGAAGGAACCGACCCCTTAATCAGATGAAGTCTTTCAGCAAATCCTTCTTGAGACTGGCGGAGGTTGCTAAGGAACTCGTCCTTGAAGTGCTTCGCACAGACAAAGAGGAATTTCTCCACTGATGTGGGAACATTTCCATGAAAATTTCAATTTAAAAAGGCACTTGGGAAAGGTTCTGATGCTGGGGGAAAGTGTAATGAATTGTGCAAAGCAAATACTGTAATGTAACAGGTCAAAAAACGTAACAGATAGAGAAAATTGAACAGACTGAAAAATAGGACCCAAACAGAATATAAAGATATCTACGCAGCAGCTGGAGAGACTTTAAATTAAACTTTTCTGCACTCCTACAGACTTTAAATACAAAGCAAAATGCATTTAAGGGCTAAAAAAGTGGATTTTGTGTTATATGTCCCCTTTTAATGATATTCATATTTCCCAACAAAAAGAACTCTACTGGGATGGTGGTTCCTGGGATTTGGATTATTGTATCACCGAAGACAAACCAAAAGGGTCTGACCTTTGTACAAAGCCAGGTACAGTGTAGGAATGAACTCACTTCTACATCACACCTAAAACACAATTTGGGTTCAGATCTATGGATTTTTTTTGAGGGGTGAGATATAATTTGTTTATAATTATATTTATAATGTACTAATCTGAAGAGGGCATTGATAGTGTCTGATAGATTGTCCAGGCGTAAATCTGACCGTAACCATTCCTCAATTGTGATATTGAAGTCCAACTCCAAGCTGTCTCTGGACCTGTATAAACCCATTTTTGGACCATTGTGCAACAGAAAAGAGTACATTTTAGAAATAAACCTATGAGTATTTCCCATGAATTAGTTTTCCCACATCCGTAAACCTATTTCAGCACTAAGGCTAGTTCTAAAAAAAAGGCTCTCAAACTGAAGGTAACAAAAGGACAGGTTATATTTCCTCTTCAACTGTTGAAAATTCATTAAAATCCTGTTTCACAACAGTCCTCTGGGTGTAGAATTCAACCTCAACATGTTGACAAGTCTTAGTTCAGCCTCTATCTGAATGTCTTTGTTTTTTTCTGAATTGATGTCATTAAAAAAAAAAGTCATCTGCTGCAGGGATCATACTAATGCTTTCAACCTGTCTGCAGATGCCTACCTAAAAATAATTTGGCAAATATTGTTGCAGTGCAACCTGGAAGCAAAGCAAAAGCCACATAGGAAGATGGCAATATAAAAATCTATGTTTAGGTGTGTATGCTAGAATCAGTCAATTTGGAGGTCATTAAAAAGATAACATAGTAAATATTATTGTTATAAATCAGAATCAGCTTTATTGCCAAGTTCGTACATACAAACAAGGAATTTGACTCCGGTACACTTTGCTCTTTTGTTCTGTTTTGCATTACAGAATATACAAATTTACAATGTACAATATACACATCAGTCAGTCAGTCAGTCATTTTCTACCGCTTATTCCAAAGTGGATCGCGGGGGAGCTGGTGCCTATCTCCAGCAGTCTATGGGCGAGAGGCAGGGTACACCCTGGACAGATCGCCAGTCCATCACAGGGCAACACACAAACAACCATGCACACACTCATTCATACACCTAAGGTCAATTTAGAGTGACCAATTAACCTAACAGGCATGTCTTTGGACTGTGGGAGGAAGCCGGAGTACCCGGTGAGAACCCACGCATGCATGGGGAGAACATGCAAACTCCATGCAGAAAGACCCCAGGCCGGGAATCGAACCCAGGACCTTCTTGCTGCAAGGCAACAGTGCTACCAACTGCGCCAAAAAAGGTGCATTTGCAACATCTGTACGCTGTTGTTCTGTACTCTATTGAATGTTCATCAGAGAAACGGCCTGGGGGAAGAAACTGTCTCTGTGGCGGCTGGTTTTAGTAAACAGTGCTCTGTAGCGACGGCCTGAAGGTAAAACTCTGAACAGTTTGTGTGCAGGGTGTGTGGGGTCTGCAGAGATTTTAGCAGCTCTTTTCCTGACCCTAGACCTGTATAAGTCCTGGATGGAGGGAAGGTCAGCCCTGATGATTCTCTCTGCAGTCCTGATTATTCGTTGCAGTCTGGACCTGTCCTGTTTTGTGGATGAGCCAAACCACACTGAGATGGATGAAGACAGGACAGACTGAATGATGGCAGTGTAGAAGATGACCAGCAGCTCCTGTGGAAGGTTGAACTTCTTGAGTTGCCTCAGGAAGTACAGTCGCTGCTGGGCCTTCTTTTGAACAGTGTCTATGTGTGAAGACCTTCTCAGGTCCTCAGAGACGGTGGTTCCTAAGAACCTGAAGTGGTCCACAGCCGATACAGTGTTGTTGAGGATGGTGAGGGGGGGTGTATGGGGGTGGTGTTCTCCGAAAGTCCACCACCATTTCCACAGTCTTGAGTGGGTTCAGTTCCAGGTACTTCTGACAGCACCAGTGTACCAGCCAATCCACCTGCTGTCTGTATGCAGACTCATCACTGTCCTGGATCAGTCCAATGACAGTGGTGTCATCTGCAAACTTAAGGAGTTTCACGGACAAGTCCGATGAGGTGCAGTCATTTATGTACAGGGAGAAGAGGAGTGGGGATAGAACACACCCCTGGGGGGCACCAGTACTTATTGATCTGGATCGGGAGAAGATGCTCCCCAGTCTCACCTGCTGCGGTCGGTCTGTCAGGAAGCTGTTGATCCACTGACAGGTGGAGGCTGGGATGTTGAGCTGGTTGAGCTTCTGGTGGAGGATGTCTGGTATGATGGTATTGAAGGCCGAGCTGAAGTCTACAAACAGGATCCTGGCGTACGTTCCTGTGTGGTCGAGGTGTTGCAGGATAAAGTGTAAACCTAAGTTAACAGCATCATCTGCCGACCTGTTTGCTCGGTAAGCAAATTGCAGGGGGTCCAGCAGGGGGCCTGTGATGTCTTTCAGGTGCTTCAACACCAGCCGCTCAAAGGATTTCATGACCACAGACGTCAGGGCTACAAGCCTGTAGTCATTTAATCCTAGGATGGTGGGTTTCTTGGGAACCGGGATGATGGTGGATCGTTTGAGGCAAATTTAATGTGGCCCGTTTTCATTAACCGCCTTTCATTTAAGCGTCTCCATTTTTACCACTTCAGTTTTATCATGCGTTCACAGTGTAATTTTTGTTAGTTCGGTAGATCGAAACACGGCAGCAGCCTTGGTGTGACAATGGAGTTTTGTAGTGCGTAACCCACAATTTCCCATGATTCATTGCGAGTCGAAGCAGATTGGTCAAGCTTGGGCAGCAATGGCGGACGATGGTGGCAAGAATTGTGAATAAAAATGTAAATAATATGCTTTCTGTGACCCCAAATAAACTTTTAAGATATTTTTACTACTGAAAATGCCTGCGAATGGCTATGGATGACAAGTACTCCACTGTACTCCACTCCAAATTGACGGATTCTAATTTTCACAGAGGAAATATTAACCACGTTGGCTTTTACGGCACTCAATTTTACCATGTTACCAAGTATTTCACACCTTCAATTAATTTCAATCTAATTTTTGTTGCTTTGACTTTTAAGAAAATGTTTTCAAGAAAATAGTTACCTGCATAAACCTATCTATGATCAGAGTAACATTTGTAAAGTTTAAAACGACTGGAACTCTTAACAAATGAAGTTGGACCCACTTTTATTCTGCCAACAACGGAGGTAAAAAGAAAATTCCAAGGCTCACTGCTAGAGAACTGCAGCAAAGAGGGCATCTCGTCTCATAACAATTACTTATCTTTAGCTTTGTGTTCATTTAAAGAAATTCATGGCTTCCTGTCTCTGTTCACCTCATGACATGCCTGTTTTGTTCAAACATGTCTGCATTTACTTCTTTTGTCAAAGTATCAGTACATCTTTGCTTCTTAAAAACAAAGGTTTTAGCAGTTAATAAAAAAAAAAAAAAAGAAGGGAGAACCTCGCTAATCAAGGCTTGCACTTTACCATCTTCTGCTTCATCTCATTAAATTTCTGTGCTGCTGGCTCTCTGACTTTTCTGCTGTCACGTGATTGTCATTAAGATTTGCTTCGTGTTTTTCTGTTTTGTTTCTACGTCTCTTGTATGCAAACTGTTGGTTTTTGGTGTGCTTTGCTTTGCTGCAGTTGTGTGTCTCTGCTTTGTTCTCTCAGTCTGTCAATGAGGAGGCCTCCTCTTCCTCCCCCTCACATCCTGAGCCCAGCTCCGGGCAACAACAGGTGAACATATACACGTGGAAACACATGCTGGTTTATTGTTATACCTACACTGTTGGAAGATATATCAGTGAACTCTGACTTAGGGAAAGAAACTGCTCTATTAAGGTTGACCCACACACTCAGAACACCTTCATATATATTTTTTTTTTCCATCTTCCCCATGTCTTCATACCAAATGATCATTAATTTTGCACTTGTGTTTCTGCCTCCCCTTCACCGGCTCACCTTCCAGTTGCTAAACGGCTTTGACCATCACGCTGCCCTCTGTCTGCACGGAGCGGTGCTGCAGGGCCTGGAAACCCACATCCACCCTTCATACCTCACCTATTCCTCTTCCTCCACCACCACCTCCCCCATCTCCTCGCCCTCCTATCAGTATGTTTCTCCCACCTGGGCGTGGTCTCGTTCGGGTTTCAGCCAATCGGGAGAGCTCTCGCCTCCCGGCCCATTGGTGATTGGAGTGATCCCCTCATCCAAAGTCCCATCCTGGAAGGTTTGATCCACATTCCTCCATGATTTCCTTCCTTTTTCCTTTGTTTTTTCCTCGTTTCATCTCTGCTCCTTTCTTTTGATTTTGTGTCCCGTTCTTTGTTTATACCTTTGCCTAGAGTTCAGATTTTTCACCTTGAACTTTATCAAGCAACAGACAACCTCTTTATTGAAAAAAAATATATATAGTGGAAACATACAAGATACACAAAACAGAAACAGCTTATTTCTGCCGCTGATTAGATCATTTTGCACAGTCGAGCATTGCCTTACACTCAACAGAGAAACCATTTCCTTTTTAATCAAGGAAATATCAAAATATTAACTACACCCAATAACACAGAACTGAGTTCCCACATCTGTTATAAAATAATGACAATGGTTGTTGTTTTGGACTTTCTTGCTATGTAGGACTGGGCCAAACCAGGTCCTTACGACCAGCCGATGGTTAACACTCTGAGGCGGAGCAAGGACAGGAGAGAAACTACAGATCCCAGCAGCCACCAGGGCTCTGATGTTACCACACCAGCTGATGAGTCACAGGGGATTCAAGGAAACCACACTGTGATGTCTCCAAAAGTCAGTTTAAGAAAAACAATAATTTACAGAGGGAAGATTTAAAACCCAAAGGACCAAATCTTGATGATCTTTTACTGCAACTGACAGGGGGACAAGGAGGTCCACGAGGAGCTGGCCAGAGCGCTGGCTCGGGGCCTCCAGCTGGACATCCATGGCTCCAGCAGGGACTCACTGCAGGGGTCCAGCGGTTATAGCAGCCAGACCAACACACCCTGCTGCTCAGAGGACACCATCCTATCACAAGGTAAAGGCATTCTCACTACTGTCAGGCAGCTTCTCCGTTCAAATACTACAGTGACGCATGGGAGATTTTTTTCCTATGAATTTATTTACATTTAGTCATGTTACTACAATCTTCAATGTTTTAATATTTTATTTTGTAGAACAACACATTTATTGTAGAGCGGAAGGAGAGTTTAACAGGTTTTTCTCCTAGGATTTTTATTTATTAAGCTCCATCCATCCTTACAGAAACTCTGACCAGCTTTCCTTTCCCTGCTGAACAAAAGGCTTCCCACAGCATGATGCTGCCACTGCCATGTTTAACTGTTGGGATGGTGTGTTCAGTGTGATGTTCAGTCACTCAGACCATTTTGCTTTTAAGTTCAATTTTGCTCTCATTTGATGTTTGTCGTCCCCTCCGGCGTGGCTCGCGGCAAACTTGTGGATTTATTTTGGCTTCCTTTCAACCTTCTTGCTACTCTTCCATACATACATTTCTGAAGAGTACAATAAATAGTTGTCATGCAGTCTACAGATTCTCCCACCTAAACTGTGGATCTCTGCACCTCATCCTGTTACCAGGGACCTCTTGCCTGCTTCTCTGATTAATGTTCTCTTTGCCTGGCTTCTCAGTTTCGGTGGAGGACCCTGGTAGTCCTGCAGTTGTGCCATACTCTTTCCATTTTCAGATGAATTGAACAGTGCTCCATGAGATGTTCATACTTGGGATATTGTTTTATAACCTAATTCTGGTTTAACCTTCTCCACAACTTTATCCCTGACCTATCCTTGGTCACCATGATGCTGTTTGTTCACTAAACCTCTGAGTTATTCACAGAACAGCTGGATTTAAACTGAGACTAATTGAATAAAAAAAATGTTATTAAATGACATTGCATAGAATTTTATTTAGAGTTAACAGTTGAAAAAGGGCTGAATACAAATGTCCATCACACTTTTCAGATATTTTGAGTAAAAAAAAATGTTTGAATATTTTTTCCTTCCACTATAAAATTCCGGGCTACTTTGTGTTGATCCAGCACATAAAGTATGTTGAAGTGTGTAGTGGTAGTGTCACACAATGTGAAAACGTCTAAGGGATATCAGTAATTTTGCAAGGCTCTATTAAATAAACATAAATACTTAAGTATAAAGGGTTAGGGTGTTATTAGTGAGAAAAGTTTTATTTAAAAGTCATTACTCACCTTGACACAGTTACCTAAAGTTTCTTTGCTCTCCACAGTGTCGGACTGTGACTACTACTCAGTCGGTGCTGATCAGGAGGGCGAGCATCAGTCAGACTTTGATAAGTCTTCAACCATCCCCAGGAACAGTGACATCACTCAGTCCTACCGCCGCATGTTTCAGTCCAAGCGCCCAGCTTCCACTGCCGGCCTGCCGTCTAATCACTCGGCCACCATCACCCCGGGGGTGGCTACAATTCGACGGACTCCATCATCCAAACCCAACTTGCGCCGACCCTCCGGGGGCCTAAGCTTGGGCCCCATTCCCATCAAGCCGCCTATGATCCCAGTCAAAACCCCCACTGTGCCTGAACATCCTGGTTTCTCAAGCAGAGCAGAAGAGGGTAATACACTACGATCCCCACTAAGCCCCCCAACCACCCCATTGTCACCTGGCAGCAGTGGACCGCTGTCACCAAAGTCTGTTGCCTGGGGAAACCAGCAGCTGGACGAAGGATTGGATCCTCCTACCCCACCGCTGCAGCCTGGCGGTCGGCTGTCAGAGTGGGAACGCCGGCCTCTCCCTGAACTCCTGGAGGAGACAGAGTACTGCGAGGTGGAGGACTTCCTGGTGGCTATCAGACAAGGTGTTAAACTCAAGAAGACTACGTCCAATGACCGGTCAGCTCCAATTATTCACTGAGACCACACATTGTCACTTTCAGATTATTCTCTTGAAACGAGTAAACAGCTATATTGAGTGGGAGGTATGACCTGAAATGGTGCCAAAATACTTGTAAGTTGCCCTGAGACCGATTGAGGATCAGTTTTAGAGTGTAAGGAATTAACTGCAACAAGAAACTTTGAAAATTGCCACCTTGGATGTGTCTGCTTTCCTGCACATCGTTTCAGAAAGAAGACAATTAGTTAAAAATCAAAGGAAAGTTGGCCTTTTTTGCCATTGTACACGTCAGGGTGCGCCATAAAACAAGCGTTCAAACTGAGAACTCATGCATTGATTCTAAATTAGGGAAGATTTATTTAGAATTAAGCAGGAGGTCCACTTTAATAGACTTAGTTGCATTTGACCAGTGAAGTCTCTTGTAGGGGATTACTACATTGGTCACTGACCCGAGATTTTTCCCTCAGGGCAACTTCAAGGTGTAAAAGGAAAGAAAACTAATTACTTGTGGACTTTGAGTGCGTTAAAGTTATTCTGGTGGGACAGAAGGCGAGAATGAAATGGAAAGACGGGATGATTTAGTAGATAGACTCTGAGCAACTGAGCAATTTCAAAAGATTGACTGATTCTGTGTATGTAAATATTCAATTAGTTTGTCACATGCTCATTTCACATCCTCAGTGTCACCCATTTTCAACTTACTGTGCCAAAAGACCTAAAATAATTTCTATGTACCTTAAACGAAACCATTTTTGTGTAATAGGAGAAGGTGTTTAAGACAGAAATACACTTCTGCAGAAATGGAGCATTTGTACACAGTAGATTGCCCTGCATGTTGTTTAGCAGCCTTTAAAAGTCCCAGCTGTGGATTACAGTTTAGTAAATCTGCTTTACTGTGCAAACAAACCCATGCCTGTAAACTGAAAATTAAAAAAAACAAACTCTTTAGGTACTGTTAAATATTTCTTTTTTGTAATCTAGGTTTGACTATTATTTTACAGATTAGTTTTCTGTAAAGCACTTTGAATAATTCAAACAAATTTTAAAAACTACAAAAGTTAGTAATGAATAATTGCAAACTTTAAACCTATATGTGCCAACGTTACTGTATGTGTTAGCATACATAGCCCTACTAGAGGCTGTTGCTGCAGTTTCTGTGTTACTGCCTTCCTCTGGTAACTGGAGTAAAATGTATTGGTCTGTTGTGGTGAAGCCTTTGTGCTGATATTAGCTGGCGCTGGTGTAACTGGTAGTGGAAAATATTTTAGTAGCGACATTATTAAGTCAGACTTAGAAACGTGCTTCAGTAAGCAGAGTTTTTAATGCACAAGATATTTGAATCAGATATTCTGGGGACAATCATTAAAAAAGATTTCATTGACACAATGTCATTTTAGTTCAGTTTTAACCTTGGTAAAAATGTGCTGAAAGTTTTTAAAAAACATTAATGTAAAAAAATCTAACTTAGATTTTTTTATTTGCATTCACCGAGTGGAGGGAACAAAACTCACATTAGGAATAAATAATTTCAAAAATTACCACTGTCACAATTATTGGAACAACTAAAAATTATTTTAAAAAGAGATATAACACTGGTATTTTTTTAAATGTATACTTTCCTTTTTTTTTTTTTTACTTTGATCACTCACCTTCTGTTTCCAACGGATATAAAAGGACTGAACAGAGGCTCATTTCTCTTAGCCTCTCTTCAAAAAAGGGAAGATGGGATAAAATGCCTTTGTGGTAAGGTGAGGTAATGACTGCTGAGCTTAAGCCAGAAAAGGGTTACATGAAAACAGCTACTTCCATCACTTCGCCCATCTCTACAGTCAGAGCAATAAATAAAAGGTAGGAAACTGGAACTGTGACGAGGCAGGGCAAGGACTCAAATTTAACGTGCCAACATGCACGGTGAGGAGGATTTCAAAAAAAAAAAAAGGTAGAGAACATTTGGTTCACACAGTCTCCACACCAAGTGGTATTTTTAAGGCTTTATTGCACATTTCTACCAGGGGTGCCACACATCGGAGGGTACTGCAGTTGATCTTTAAAGGACAATCTTTATCGGCTTTCTAATTAGCTTACCTCCAACATGACACAATGGTTAAATAAATTATGACTTAAAATATTGTTTTTAAAGAAGGAATTCGGTGTCTCGCCCCATTTCTCTCCTCTCTGACAGTAAGCTTCTACTAGACATAAAAAATCTAAAAGGTTTTGTTAGCATTAGTGTGTAAATTGCAATTGTGTTGCCAAAAATGCTATTAATGTGGCATCTTCACACATTGAAATTATTTATTCTTTTAAATATATACACTGTATATCCATTTGTTTCTAAATTACCAGCTGTGCTTTCACAGTATATAAAATCTGGAAAAATATTTACGCGTGGTTATTCATGCCTTTTCTTTTTTTTTTTTTAAGTCAGTTTTCCACTACAACTTCCCCCTTCAGTTAGTGTCACTCTAAAGACCCCATTTACTATTCCACCGTGTAATGTTCCACATGAATCATAGACTGTCATATTTCCTGTGAATGCCGTGTCTGAGAACTGAGGCCCGTCCCGTTTCCCACCACAGGTTTACAAAAACAGTCGTGTAGCTGATGCGACAAGCGTATGAAGCTGACCGTTTGAGCCTGTGACGACCAACAGTGGGCGATTTCCACAGTGAGGATTAGACGAGTGTCAGGAACTACATTCTGTTGAATCTCTAAAATACTATCTGCGCTGTTCCTCGTGTGTTCAGACATGTTATTTAAAGACAAACTCGAGTTGGATCTACAACCACCTTTGTTCTGTGCTCTGCGTGTTTACATGCCATTTCTGTCAGTGTCTCCTTTAAACCCTTTAACACTTGGCCTTTGACACAAGCTGTCAAGTTTTTTTTGTTTTACAGTATATGCTAAATAATCCTTTGAATTTATTTTTTGTATGCTTTTCTTACTTCAGGTGCTCTTTTGTAAAGCTTTGCAAGCACTCCAGTGATAAATTGTTCCGGCTGGTTATTTTTAACCTGTTCGTTTCAGAAAAATTGGAACATTTTTTCCCCCTGTATAACTAAGACTTATTCTGAATTTATTACAGCCTTAATTGAGGGCTACATGCGGTACTTTGGTATTTTTGGAGAGTCATTGAACAGAATTAGAACATATCAGTCACTGTGACTAAAACGTTCAAACTGAAACACAAACGCAGTGACTGGGAAACGTTGATAATGATCAATCTGGGGTTCAAAGGTGGGGTGAGTCTAAGGAGATTGATACTAACCAAAAATGATTTGATAATATCCTCAGATTTCTTAAAAATCTTGTTTAACAAACATTTTAGTTTAAACTTTCTAACTTATTTATAATCTACAAATTGATTTAACCACAATGATAGAAATCTGACACCAAAAGGAAAATGTTCTTAACAAAAAGGTTGTTATAAGTAAATCAGGAAAGTAAACCTTATTTTAAGACCTGCTAACAGAAGTTACACCAGTGTTTTATAAAGACTAAACTCCGACCCTAATTCAAACACCCACCTCCAAACAGGTTAAACTAAAATTACCAAATAATGCTAATAACAGCTTATGGTTTTCTTTTCCCCCTTTGGCAAGTTTTAATTTCTATTTCCGAGTTTCCCCACCTCTAGTTGATTTGTCACCTGAATGTAATTTTTTTTTATCGTTAACTTGATGAATAAATTCCCCACAGGCCTTTAACACAATAAAGAGTAAATAAACCTGGGTATGTTGTGTCATTTGTTTGGAAAAATAAACCAATTAACTTTTTTCTTTTCAAAGTTCATGACACTAATATTTAAAACGTTAACTTCTGTTTATTTTGATCATTTTGGCTTACAGCTTATGAAAACCCAAAATTCATTTACAGAGAAAATTAGAATATTACATAACACCAGTTTATTAACACAAATGTTATGATCCAGACTGCAGTAACGGACACACACAAAAAAAAGTGATTGCTAAAGAAGCTAGCTGTTCACACAAACATTTGGAAAGCTGAGTGGAAGAAAAAAGTGTGATAGAAAAAAAGTGCACAGGCAACAGGGATAATGGTGGGGAACTCCAGTCAAAGGCCATGGAGACGTACAGTGGGAAGCGTCCAGTCGGTGAGGATTTGGGAAGCCAGTCCAGAAGGACGTTTTTATGTTCGTTTCCTCATGCTAACTAGCTTTATGGAGATGCTGATTTTGTGACTGTGGCATCACTATGATCGACTGGCCAGAAAACTGTCCCGACCTAAACACAGAGTCTATGGAGTATTGTTGAGAGGAAAATGAGTCATTACAGCCTACGAACTGAGGGCCACTATTAAAGCAACATGTGCTTTCTGAACACCTGAGTAGAGCCACAGGCTACCTACCTCCATGTCACTCTGCATTAATGCAGTAATTCATGCAAGGATTGAGACACTACAACGTACAGTACACTGACAGTTTTATTTAAAATAAAATTTCTAGATTACAAATTAGTTTATGTGAAATTAAAATTTTCTGGGAAACATTATTCTGGGTTTCCATCAGCTGCAAGCCATAATAATCATCCTCACTCTGTATATAAAGAAAGTTCACATTTGTTTCACTATTTGAATGTATCATTTAAATGAACTTTGATATTGTAATTTGTGTAAAAGCACAAGTAGTTACTTGATTCTCTTAAGATTGGCTTTTTTAATGACTCCACAAATTGGTAGACCTGCAATGTCAAACAAAAGGCAATCATTCCTTTAACCAAGTCAGATTATGCAACGTATAATGCAATGATTGATTGGCTTTAGCTTTGATACAAAACAATGAATCAGATGTCTAAAGAATGCTTGTTTTAAATGTTTATCATCCACTTCACCTGTTCATACATGACTAAATATATGAAAATTCAACATTTTAATGCAAGCAGGTTTTCAACTTGTTACAAAACCTATAGGATATCAAATTCTGCAGACCAACAACTAAACGTTCTTATGTTTATTATATAACTATTTTGCACACAATTTAGCAAAAAACACTGTATGTGTAGACAGTACAGCTTTCATAGTACAAACATGTTTTTAGTGCGTGGCAGCTGCTGTTCCAGACTGACCACAAGATGGCAGCACAACATTGCATTCCTTTGACATAAAAGAATATTTGTAATTCATATGCTTCAAACTATTATTTTTCTTCAAAACCTAAACCAAGCAAATGTGTTTGTTATATTTTTATTAATTCTTTTAAAAAAAGCATGCTTACTGTAAACATGATGCAAAAGAAAACAATTCAGGTTGCTCATGCTGACAAACGGGATACTATTTATTTTAGTCAACTTCTCACTGACAATTTAATACAATACTGAAAAATTGCTCATTATCCTTCACAGCAAATCTTCGTCTGAACAAGACAGGCCGGGAATACCATGTAATTCCCCTCCATGTCTTGCCCCATACAGCTGCTTTCACGGGCAATAATTTCAGAGCAGTGTTGAACTTTTCTTTTAGCCCTTAAATCCTTCTCATCTTAAAGTCATTGGATTTGTGCTCATCACTGTAAAGTTACATAATCTGTTAAATAAAAGCAGATAAAATAACTAATAACATCCTCTGAGTTTTAGCAAAGTTCAGCTTTCTAAGATGTGGGGGTCAAAGGTAAAACACTCGTTCAAGGTTGACCGAAACTAACAGAACAGATAACAGAGCAACGTGTGATCCAGTCGCTCAATCCAAGGTACCTTTTAGATCCTCACACTTCCCTAAATAAACAGTCGAGCAGATTTTTAGATGTCTCGGTGCACTAGATATACTCTCAATTCTAAGGTCGATATAATTGATGTTCTGGTTGCGACAAAAATATATTTTTAACTTGGAGTTCAGCTTCTCTATAGATCAGAATAATTTCAATCGC
Source organism: Girardinichthys multiradiatus (assembly GCF_021462225.1). NCBI lineage: Eukaryota > Metazoa > Chordata > Actinopteri > Cyprinodontiformes > Goodeidae > Girardinichthys > Girardinichthys multiradiatus. Next base: position 32,619,833 of record NC_061806.1, on the reverse strand, counting down.
AATGTAATTTCCTGGCTGGTGCTTTGTTCTTTGCTGCATGATTGCATCATTTGGAAAAAAAACAAAACATCTGTATAAACTAAAGATGAGTTTGCATCAGTTATTCCACAATCAAGCAATATACTAGGTGTTGCAACACACCAGGAAAATAATTTCTGTAACTACATTATTCTAATGAAAAAGAAACATTCTATTCTTACAGGTGCATTTCAATAAGTTGGAATAACTTCATAGAGGTTTGCAAAGTATTGTACTCAGGGTGATAGATTCAATTATGATTGTGGCTCACATTTGATGAAACCCTCAAAATGTGTTTCTCAGATAATTTGAATATTACATAAAACCATTGTTTCTTTTTCTAAAAAGACAGAAATGTTAGGTTTTGGACCGGTTATGGGCTACACAACCATGGGGAAGACTCCTCACTTAATACTTGTCCAACATACAGTCCCTGACGCCCTTCACAAAGACAGTAAAGCTGGCTGTGCAAACAGCTGTATTCTAAGCATATGAACGGAAAATTCAGTGGAGGGAAAAACTGTGACAGAAAAAGTGTTCAAGGAACAGGGATAAACACAGACTTGAGGTGATCACTGTACTTGATTGGCCAGTAATCCAAAGGTAATGTCTAAGGAAAGGTGAGAGACACCATTCCAACAATAAAAACACAGCAGAAAACCACCACTGAAGCAAGTTGGGCTTCCTCAATGCCTCAGCAGAGCCACAGGCTGATTGTCTCTACCCGATGCAATCTCTGACCAAGTATTGAGTGGATATACTGTCCAGCATATAGGTGCTTTTCAGTAGGCTGGTATTACTGCATTACAAATCCTTATTTATGCTTTATGCCATTACCCTGCCATATGCAATAGCAAATATTTCAATAACTGCAACATACAGTCATTAAAATGAACAAATATACATTAGAATATATCGCTGCATGTAAAGATTCTATATAATATAAAAACTTCACTTTTTTAATTGAATTACAGAAATAAATAGACTCTTCGATGATATTCTGATTTACTGAAATGCACCTGCATATAGTTTGAAACACAATAAGCACTATTCCTGACAGCAGCCATTCAAGCAGGAAAATAAAAACAAAGGATGAAACACATCACTGCTGTTTTGACTATAAGCACCTTGACGTTCTGCTGATGTGTTGCTGTGTAAGACACCAAGAAAACACAGAAACAAAGACCAACCCTTTTTCTTTGCATAAATGGTTTTGGACAGAGGAATCTCAACCATCTGAAGCTTCCTCTGATCATTTCTAAAGAATTAAATTACACAGATGGTGGGACTCAAGTTGAGCACCTGTGTGAGAGAAAGGAGCTGAACACGAAAGAAAGGGTAGAAAAAAACTGAAAACAAGCAGATACAAAACCTTGAAAAGAGAAAAAGCCAAAATTACAACAAAAAACTTCAGTTTCCAAATAGTGTCTTGCCACTGAATGCCTGTTTCCTGATATCAAGCCATACAAAGCATCCGAGGAGCATTCCTTATCAAACTGAAAAACAAACACACCTGATATAACTTAGAATATGCAGCTACATCAGTTCTTCATGCAGAAACGACAACATTATACCTCGAGGTAGCAGACAACATTGTTCCTGTTCTATTTTCATTATTTTATCAAAGGCTCAAGATGCACAAGACGTTAGTTTGCCTCTGAAGTAATGATTACCATCTTAATGAATAAATAGTGTTTGAGATGAAGTTTTCCAAAACTATAAAGTGTCTTTTCATGACAAAAATAAATCTTATGTGCTTCCTTTTAGTTAACTAGAGTGGAAAAAGGTCATAATATTTAAGGTGGCAAATAAAATTATAAATAAAAAATGTGTGACTTTCCTGTTTACAGTCGCTACCTACTGACCACTTTCAGTCCTGGTTATTGGTTAAATGGGACAACTGGCTGTTGATCCTCCCTTTGTGGGGAATAATTGGAATGAGGAGGACTCAGTTGCAGGTGAGTGCTTCCTCCTTTTTAAAGCTACTCAGGCGGCTTTCATGGCCTTTGTGCGTTTTGAGCATCAAACATTTGACTAATTATAAAAGGAGAAAAGCTGAATCAAGAAAAGCAAACATGACAAGCATTCTTTTATTTCTATCAGTCGACTGCATAGAAATGACTTGAATTATTTTGCCTTTCTAGCTAGCTGGCTGAAGAAAGACGAATTAGTTTGCTTGGAAATAAGTCCAGCCTTGAGAAAGACAACAAGGTTCTCAAGTGAAAACTAAAGAAGCGCTCCCCATCACTAATGTAACGACAGTTAGCAAGCTACAAGTAGCATGACCGATAAGCAGACGACTGCAGGCTGGTTAGCCCAGCGGACAGCTTGACTAATGAATCAGCTAAAATCTGCTTGTCCTTCAAGTTCCTCGATGGAGCCAAACGTCAAAAATATAAACTATTCTGCACAATAACATTTTATCCCCACTATTTCTTTTTTTGCGAAAACAACCCCAAAACAAATTTAGAATTATTGATAGCGTTATTACAACGATATGTATAATAGGAATCGTTGGCGCTTTTCTGTTTTAAATAGAAGCAATTAGATCATGTCACACATTTTGTATTAAACTACACCTTGATACTGCTGTATTTTTACTCGAGGTCATACTTACTTAATCTCATACCAGACAATCCCTAACGTGTACCATAATTTAAAGTGAAGTCACTAGACTGATTACTGTTAAACTCCCCATATATATGTTTTCTGGGTGTATTTGTCATGAATGCAGAATGTCAAGTTCGACAGTTGAGCTAAAGTCGAGCAACTTTCTGCAAGTCAGGACGATCGAGAATAAAAGCCAACCAGGTCACATAATCTCTGCTGCACAAAAACGAAGCAGAAACAAAACAAATCAGCAACTAAACTACTTGTTATCAAGAGCCCAACTGTGGGAAACCATGTAGCTTCCTTGTTGGTGGACCATAACATCCTTTTCATTGTCTTTAAAACAATCTTATGAGTCAAGCTATAACTAATCTAATGTCAAAAACTGAAAGTTAGGCCCTTAACTGTCATCATGACAGCATTAGCCTTTATCTGATTCATTCTACAGCCAACATAATAGAGCTGAAATAGTGTGCATGAATCTTCGGGAGAGTTTGGCAGCTGCTGTGCCAACAAGTAGGTAATTCAAGCTGATATTAATAACTTCCTTTAATAAATATAGGTTCACTGTACTATAAAATATTATCCAAATCATACATCTAGAAAATTTAAATGATTTTACATAAGTAAACATGTTGCTTTAAAATAAATTGATTTCAGGCAAGAACCTCTGGAGGGATTGCAGACTAAAAATTGTTTTAGTGTTTCTTTGAATGCCAACAATCCATCTTCAAGGAGCTGATGGAAAAATCAATAAGGAACAAGAGCCCATGATGCAGGTGATCTTTCCTGAATATAAATAAATGTGATCTCTGGGTAACTGAGAACCTGACTCAATAGATGGCAAGAATCAGAAGAAGAAGAATTTCAATACTGCTGTTTGAATTCAAGAGCAGCCAGATTGTGAAAGCCACCCGAGTAGCAAGGCAGGGAATCTTAATCATTAAATACTCTTTTGTAATGATGACATAAAACAGAATCCAATTTGAGATGTGATGGATGAAGCCGATTGTTAGGAGGAGTGTGATGCTGCATCGCTGCAGGGCTGTGCTTCTGCCTCTTTCTTCTCGTCATCACTCAGGAAAAGCAGCGGGAACATTCCCAGAATACAGCCTATGGTGATGCCGATGGCTTTACCCTGCAGGAAGCGGAGGCGGAGTTAAATTTAAACTTTACAAACAATTTCCTGAAACCTAACCGCTGATATTGTGAAAACAGGTTTCATGATGACAACTTCTGCTATAATACAGTTCTATTGCAGCAGGACTCAGTTGAAATGTATTATTCATAGCAGGGTAGTGTTAGTGCAGCAGTTGGTGGTTGGTTGCAGTTCTTTTATAGGTTAATCTCTTTGGATACACTAAATAGGATGCTACGCTTCTTTTTTGGTTCCCAGAAAAATTATGCCCGCTGATTTCGCTGAATGTTGGTCGCCAAACGTTCTTCTGCCTCTGGATCCTTTCTAGTCCTTTCTGGCACCACATTATGGCATATCTTCCATAGTGTCTTCTATTCCAAGGATATTTAACATCAATACTTGTTGTAATTGCTGCTGTACATAAAGAACACATTAAAGTCCATATCACGAAATTTTTCCGGTGCTGAAATACTTGAAAATTTGATAGTAATATTAATAGAAAATGATTTTCTTACTTATCAGATATGCCAAGAACCTGTTTGGTCAAACTGACGCTGCACTGTGGGAATTACTACATATTGAGAGTCTATGTACTTGGGAACCACCAGACAGTAATAGCCATACAGTTTAACTGGAGACTCACAGAAGCTGAATTTTTTCACCATAGAAAACTTCCTTATTTAGGGAAACATTCCCAATGGATGTGTAGCTGGAAGAGATGTTTTAACGCCAAAACTAACAACAGTAGACGAGCTTAGACAGTTCTAGAATATGAGTGGTGAGACAGATGTTGTCCTTGTAATGATATTTTAAGAGCTACATAGATAGCTACAGAAATAGGGTTAACTCCTCATTAATAAAACATTGAATTGATTATGTTTAGAAAAGTGGGACTTTTAGCTGCTTCCATTCACTGCCAGATGTTTTACAAAATAGCTGCACGGCTTCCTGAACCGTTCAGTTAAGATCCAAAGGTTTTTCTTCTTTTATTTGATATTTGTCACAAGCAGTTAGGCAGACCAGGTTTAAGTTCCATTTATGCTCAACGTTAAATACGCTGACACATATGAACTGAGTCTTCTGTCCATTTTCTGTGTTCATTTTGTGTATATTTTAGTCCATCACAAGGGAGATTGCAGATGCGTACCCAAACGCAACAAATGGAGCAATACAACCGCTAATCTTGTGACACTGTAAAGCTCGTGTGATTAAAGAAATAAATGAGGAACTTCTTTATCCTTGTGCCACCATGTAACTAATGACCACAAAGACCACCTCCATCTACTGCGGTGCCTCTATTAATGTATGAACATTTCCTCCTTCTCCATGTTGGCAGTTTTCCTCTGAATTTGGAAGCTATGTCAGAACTGATTAATAGTGGCTGCACTGCCAACTTAATAAATCAATTTAAAGCCAACGGGCAGTAACCACTTGACAAGGTTAGAACCGGCTGACCTATCTATGTATGTAAATGGAACATGAACAGGTCTTTATGCAGAGACCTTTTAAATACCTCAGTAAGGTGCCGGTCTGTTAGTTCTCCAAGCTACTACCACTCAGACAACAGTTTTCTGCCTTTATCCCCTTTTTCTTGTTTCCACACTTTTCTGCAACTTTAGGGCTGTAATGCTTGGCTTTCCCCAAACAATTAGGCTCTTTAAAAAATGATTTCAACTTCGAACGTGGAAATGGATTGTGGTTCACCACCATGAAACCCTTTAAATGTAAAATATGTCAAATCTACTGAACATGAGCTTTCCTTAAATATTTTCTCTGATTAGGAATCTAAAAAAAAAAAAAAAGCTTTTCAGTTGTGTAGAGATTCATGTTAACCAAGAACATCTGGTTGTCCCTAAACCTCTCTCCCAAGAGATAACAAAACAATAAAAACTTTGGGAAGATTTTTAATTATCTCACCATATGAGAGCTGAGCCTGGTCTGCCACATATCCACCTGTTTGGGTGTCAGATCAGGAACCTGCATCCCCAATCTGGAAGCCAGAGCTTCCACGTAACCTGCAAGTCTACACACACACACACACACACATCTTTCATGGCAATAATTTCTATAAAAGTTATTTTCCTGATGACCAAGAAAAAACTAAATTAATGACCATGTGGAATCATTTAAAAGCAATACAGCATATTGATTAAGGACATAAACCCATAACACTATGGTTTGACACTCATGTCTAAAAATTAAGACAACTATGCCTCTTAATAATAATGAGGCTGCAGCAAAACAAGTACTGAAAAATTAACACATCTAAACATGGCCAATATGTAATTTGAAGGAGATTGTTATTTCTTTTAGGAATATAAGAAGAAAACAAACACTCAACTTCCAAATGTTGAGTGTTTGAGTGCATCAATGACAACCTAAAATCATATTTAGTCCTTTTAATTTAAAAAAGCTATCAGCATTCCACAAGAGGAAATATAAGAGAAAGCAAACTTAACTTATTAATTTAGAGCGGCTATAAACTTGCACTTCTTCAAACTGCACAAAACTTTACGAGATTTGACACATCTCTCTCTAAATTAAACAGTTTTTGGAGGATGTTGGAATGCTGCTTACCCGAGACCTGCCAGATCTGAAACCAGGTTCCCCAGAGCTGCAGCTGCACAAAAACAAAGAGAAACGCTTTGATTGCTGCTGAAGATTTTACATCTAGAAATATTCTAGATGTGGGATTCTGTGGCATTTCTGCAGCAACCTAGTTAATGACGCTGTTTGAGACGGCTTTATCCAAGGAGCAAGGAACAATTCAGATTTAGCATAGAAGCCACATCAAGTGGTAAATATGTTTAAAAGAAACTACCTACTGCTGAGTTCAGCAGTTGGTAGTTTGAAGTTCATTGAGGATTGGTTCAACGTCTCGAACAGCCAATGCATCTTATTAGGATGTTTCGTTTGATTTTTGATTATTTTTTTTTAACCCTTTTTTAGAAGCTTTTAAAGTTTTGAGGTTTCGACTCTGATTTTCCTGATGCCAGAAGCTTAAACTGGGGTTTAATAAAGTCTGGATCATAAACAAAATATTTTTGGGGCATAGATGTTATCAGAGATATTTTAGGCATGATAGACAGAATATTGGATGGGATCGTTGTTAATTAAGTGAAACGTTGCTGATGCCTTATTTTTTCCTCACTATCCAACAGAAGGATAACAGATTGTAGACACTCTAATCCTGAAAACTCCGAAGCAGCTCCTGAGATAAGCTGGAGGAAATAAATCTCGCCTGCCGTGCGGCGGCTGAAACCATCGCCTGGCTCAGCATCCGAGAAGATATGTTTGAATAGGTGATTCAAATCTTACCAGGAAAATGAGCCTAATCCTGAGTCTTTATCCATGTGTAGGCCGCTCCTTCACAGGATAAAGTTAATATATCCTACATTTCTCTGTGCCATATTGTCTATGACCAGCCTGGAATATTTTAATAATCAAAACTACAGATCATAGCAGTAAAACATAAGATTAAACTCATTTGAGGTGAGAAAAGGTGTGAAAGTTTTATAGAACAAGGGGAACTTTTGGAAAATCACCAAGTCACCAGTCAACTTGTTTCCCTTCTGTCTTTGAGGTTCAACCGTCAGCAAAGTCAAAGCTTTCAAACAACTCTCCTCTAATGTACGACATCAACATCAACCCAACAGCTATGAATAATTAACACTGTGGGTTGCATTTTCACAGTGGGTGGATGAGAATATGGCTCAATGCGTTTTTGCTCATTAAAACTGTTAGGGTGAGAAGTGTGGTTGGTTTGTCTTCAATGAATTTCCGGAGGAATGAAAGCCTCCAAGTTAAAGGCAGTAATATTCCTGCAGGATTTAAGTGTCCAGATGGACGGCTTCAATGTGAATTCCCTTCAAAGAGAAACTTCCTGACGATAATAAAGGGAGATGGCAATTCTGTCTCACCTCATTTCACCGGAATGACGGGCACAGTGGAGAAACGGGTGAGGAAGCAGGAGTCACTGACAGTGAACCCTGGAAGCGTCTCTGTCCAAATAAAATAAGGAAATAAATTGGATCGCTCAACTGGCTGGGCAATGACAAAACAAATATAAAAGCAGGTCCTGCATGGATGGAGGCAACAGAGAGGAGCAACTGATCTGAAGCCCGTCTTCAGACTCTGATTTGCACTTTGCAGAGGTATTGGGAGCCAAGTAACCATGGAAACGGGATAATCTAGCAGTGAAGAGCAGGAGAATGCAAACTCCAGTGCCTTTATGATTTTCACAACATAATAAAGACCCAAACTGAGACCCAGAAATGGCATCGTGATGACAATCGGCTGTGTGGCAATAAAACATAACAAGATTAGGGAAAAAAAAATTAATTTCATTCATACTATTGGTGAACATCATATTAGCTACAAAAAAATCTCTCTGCAAGCTGAGATGGAAAAAGGAGGAACTGGTTCTGGGCATGAAATCTACTTCTGAAACTCCAGGATAGATAAAAGCAGTGACTGCAGGGTTTTTAAGTCATAACACATTTTTCTTTAAAATCTGATATTACGGTCTCCTCATTTAGACTCCAGAAAGCAGACCATCTGGAGAGAGTCATGTGGCTGCCTAGATCCTGAGAGATCTGCTTTACTTACTAATGTTTAGTGGAGAATAATCTAATTCTGTTTGCGTTTTCTCTTATTTTAAATTAGCAATTTAATGTTTCTTTTAAAGCAAATCCAATCAAAAATCTGAAAAATCAACCATGTATAATAACTAATTTCTCTGAAGTTTTATAAAAATCCAATAGTCAAGCTCTGGGAGGATTGATTATAGCACACCATCTACGTATCTGACGTGCAGAAATGATTTTGTTAGAGGTGTGCAATTATTTGAATTTGTATTTCAATTTGAGGACAATGTAACTGGAAAAATAAGCTGCTAAAATATTTCACTATGCAACTGTTTATTATATTCTTTAAGTGTAATAAATGTAAAGTGATTCTAAATTCATTGAGTTAACGGGTTAAATATTTTTAATTTAAAGTTGAGTTATATTAAGAAGTAAAAATGTCTTCTACTTACAGTTTCCTGTTTTCTGTGTAGTTGCCTAATTTTGGTATTTATGTGGATTATTTTTTAAATAATCTGCATTTGGCGTATCTGGAAAATTAAATATTACATCTTTGCCGCTTTGGTCATCCCCGTCTGCACTATGCTGGGAAACCCTGTTTACTTAGAGAAGACAGACGAATGTAAAATGTTTGAGGTTGACGAGAAACTCCACTCTTCCAAAGATTAATATGAACTGAATTTATTGTTATTTGCAGATGTAATCAGTTTGCTTTAGGTTTTTAAAAGACACCTGCTCACAGGTACAGAAGGATGAAGAAAGACGGATCACACAGGGAAGCCAACTCTTCTTAACTAAACTATAAAACATGCGAGCCTCCTCACTCTGAGTGATCGAGTATCTCCACTAATGCCCCTCTTCCATGGGCTCTAATTTGGCTGCCTCCATTCCACTCGGCCCGTTTTGCAACCCTTTGCAATACTGGCTTTTTTGGCCCGGTAATGGCTTTTTTGGTACCTGCTCATCAGCTGAGTTAGGTCGGCATATGCCGTGAACAGACTTCTGTTCACTGATTGGCCATGAGCGTGGTCAGCCCTATGTCAGCAGCATGAGAAAGTGTTCACCGAGGCAGCGCAGAGAATGAAAAACCACAGATTTAACTACACTTCGCATTCGGTGCTGGGATCAGTTGGAAAAACTCAAGAACGACTACAAAAATATTAAGGACCACAATGGCCCAAGCGGTCTAAATGAAGCCGTGGCGGTGGTTTGAAATCATGGCCGTTTAATGTCATCATTACACGAGTTGAGGACGGGTGGGTGGTCTGGACTCCGTCACTTCGCTGTTTAAAGAGGACACAATGTGCTACGATGAGTGATTAGTTTACTTTGCACAGAACTAGAAGCTGACGAAGCCCCAAGTGGAGCGAGGTAGAGCAGAGTGGAGCCGTGCGGTATTGGAACCATGAATTGAAAAGAGGCAAAGGACACAAAGGAAGGAGACTTGGTCTAAGACCACAAGAACAACTATTTCACCCTGAGATGAATACACTGCATCACTGATTAGTTACAGCTTTAATTCCTTCGTTCCTCATTGAATGTGCTGTTTGTAACCAACTACAAACAAAAATCTGACTGGTTCTTACTAATGAAGAAAACCAACTAAAATATGTAAATATCCCAGATTTTAATTCAGAGTAAATTTCTACACTGTTGTGAGACTAGAATGTAGACTTCTTTCTAAAGTGTAGACTAAAGATGAGCAGAAAACACTGATCCAAACACAGATTGCTTGTCTAGATAATGTTGGATGATTAATAAAAACATAAAATGTTGTACATCAAATGGAAGTATAGAATCATAGAGAATTATCTTCTGCATAAAAACATGGAGAGACAATGTTTGGGATTGTGGTCGATAAATGACTAATAATTATCTGCTTTCAGCTGTCTCGAATGATTCATTATTTAAAGACACCAGGACCCAGCCACCCAGATAAGAAGTTCATTTAAATAATAATGGGACTTCACTGCAGGCTACTTGATCTGTTCATACCAGCCATGGTGGAGATCCCCAGAGTGACTCCGATGGAGAGTTCAATCTGTGTTCCCTGCAGAACACAACAAAATGAGGTCAAAAATACCTCCTAAACATGTCAACACATCCATACAAGGCAGATTTTTATCCCCTTACAAGCAACTAATGGTAAAAATATCTTTCTTATAACTTTACTTACTGCTGCAATCATGATGGCATTATCCAGGAAGCCAAATCCGATAAAAGGGACGGCGTTGTGGAATAAAACTGAAAACCAACAAGAGGGCAAAGAAACAAGAATTATAGAAAACCTGATCTTTATAGTTACATTTTCAAAACAGTGTACACATTAGAATATGTGGAATAAGTCCAAAAACCCTAACTCCAAACCTCTACTTGCAATGTTTTTAAGCAGGCTGCTTCCATGTTCATGGCTGTTTGGTTGCAGGTCGCTCCTTCTCCATATTGTACATTTGCTATAGTTCTCTGGCTCAGACTTCTAAGAGGCATGAAGAGGAGTTTCTTTACAAATCATGCTTCCTTTTATACTCACATTCAGATCTCTTCCTACACACTTAAACCTGTGATTTAAAAGTAAGCTACTATAATCTACTCATAGTCTACTGTATGGAAACGTGGCTGTGTGACTCCTGTACCAACCAAACACTATCAGGAGGTCGCCCCAAGTTACCCTGGTTTGTTCAGAGGTCAGAATCTCTCATATGTTATAAAAGGTCTAAACGGGGTTGGGAACCAGAATGGAAATGGGGCCTAAAATTAAATCAGATAATAAAAAGGAAAAACTAATTGTCTTTATTACATTAGAGAAGTTTCAAAAAACATTTTCCTCATCACAACACTGGACCACCATGAGAAACAAACAGTTACTCAGTGGTTACTACAGAGGTACTGTGTTGAATAGGAGTAGGTCAACATGAAATGGTTGGTTCTGAAACCTGCAGAGATCAATAATATGACCATACTCATGTCTCTTTCACTGCTCAGAAAACAGCCCAAATATTTGTAATATTTTCATCTTGGTCCGGATCCAACGGGTTCTGCTGCTGCTGCTCCAAGCAACATCAAACATTTCTACACCACTGCTAACACATATTCCACAATATGACAGAATATAGATGCATTTATTTTTCTGGCATCCATTTTATTTAGAATGATAATTTTAGCAGAGAAATATTTTGTCCAAAACCCCGCCTCTTTATTTTCCTTTCTGTTCTGTTTTAAGTAAATACATTCATTTCCTTTTGGAGACTGCCTATAACACCATGTTGTTTCATAGTGCTGTGATAATATTTTGCTTATAGATCATGCAAATTATTTACTCTGACTTCTTTCAGTGTACAAATACTTGTAATAATCTGCGTACTTGGCTGTACAGTGAATGAATCTTCTGTGGGTCTTGTACACCATCCATAGCTACTTCAACCTTCGCGTTTTAAACAACCTAAGAGCCTCGATGAACACAAAAAGTGATTTAAACATTTACATTTCTGCCTTTAACTCTGGTGCACACGTCAAAATTTTCTATAGCAGATAAATAACATTTTGAGGAAATTTTTTGAACAGAGTTTATCTTATTCAGAGGAGAAAGGAAAAAAAATGAATGACAAAATATGTATGGTTTGTGTTTTACTCAGACAGCTTTCATCTGCTTTGTGAGCACAGTACATCATTATCAGTCTAGTGAGCTAGTAAAGTCATTCAGGCTGAACTGTGGAAATCACTGATGAAGGCTTGTCAATCTGTGTTTTTTAGATACAAAGACCAAACAGGGTTTGTGTTTGTGTGCATCAATGTGTGTGCAGCAGATTTCATCCCTCACCATATCTGATCTGGGCTGCAGTTAGCGATGAAGGCTCCAGAGTCTCTGAGGAGGGGAAAAAAAGAGGAAAACATCAGAATTTCTCTCATTAACAGCTGAGGTTGGAGTCTGCTGCAACACAAACAGTTTGCACATCGTCGTTGACTCTTCTGTTTGACAAGTTACATCCTCTGCCGATGCTTCAGACAGAGCTCCTCAGCCGAACGCTACTGCTTCTGTGTCTCCAAGACTCACCATTAGAGCTGAAAAAGTGTCTTTAGGAAGTTTTGCTTTGGATCTGGACCAACAACAATAATCTAAAAATAATACGAGGTCTCCATGGCAATGTGTCTTTAAAATAAATATATATTTCATTCAATTAAATTTCAACCCTAATGATACCACGTAGAAAACAATTAGGAGATGCAAAGATTGTTGTCACTTGACAAATTAGATGAAACCAAACAGCAAGTCGAGCAATTTAATAGGGGTGCACCGATCAATGGCTGGCCGATTGATTTCCATAATTTTGGTAGATCGGTGACCAGTTGATACTTGCATGTGAAACCGATCTCATCTACTTGTCTAACTTGCTGTGCAAGTTTTGTTTCTTTTTAAAATGTGATAAATGAAAGACTAAATGAATGCAATGCTGTAAACCTTTCATTTATATTTGAGAGCACTGCCTGGTGTGCAGTTAAAACAGGTTGCATGATTTCACAGGTATTTCTCAAAGTTTTTCAATAAAATGAGATTGGACTATTGAAGGTCTATTGTGACCATATAACACCTGACAGCGTTGGTTATAAAAACAAACCAAAAAAAAACCAAGTCAAGTCAGGCTTTTCAAAGATCAGTAATCCGCCAGAAAACCACAATCAGTGCACCCCTGATTTTTAACAATTCAAAAAACAGAAAGACCCAACTGATTGGTTAAAAGGTTCATGCAGTGTTGAAAAAGCTTGGAGGAACTAGTTTCTTTAAATGAGAACACGGCTACATCATCTGCTAAATGTTTGTAACATTCTAAGAAAAGTATAAAAGGAATCATGACGTTAATTCAATTTATTTATGATTATTATAGCCTGTGATGCTGAAAACCCTTCCACAGAATATTCCCACACCTTATTCATCCAAGGGCATTACAAGAACAGAGATATTCATCAGTTATAAAACTGCCAAACCACTCACTTAAACGAGAGAAAAGTTCAGGTTTATTTGTGTGACACCTGATTTTCTATTTTAAGAACAGTATTATTATTCGAGAGTATATCTTGAATAATTTATTGTCTGGGGTCACTGAACTGACTAATTAGAAATGCGGTATTTGGGCTGCCTGCAATCAGATACCAATTATAGGGAAAAGTCAATTAAAGGTACAGATTAATCTGCTGAGATCATCACTTCCAGCCTTCTGAGAGTGTGGGCTAGTCTCTCATAAGTGTCCCTGCGTTTTGGGAAAACAAGGGAGACTCAGGCCAGGAGTTCAGACAGAGGGAAGAGTGTTTGCTGCTGGAATAATGAGCCAAACGTCAGGGACAGGAACAACCACCAACACAGCTGCACGTCTCTCCTCCAAGGCTGAGGTTCATTTTAGAAAGAATTTCGCCCCCTTTTTCTGAGAATAGAAAAGAGAATATAAATATAAAGATAATATAAAATATAAAAATATAAAGAAATATAAAATAATGAAATATAATTTGATTAAATAAATCAAATTACTAATTTGATTAATAACTAATCAGATCAAACTGAATAACTAATTTCTAACAGAAAGTAATTTGGACATTTGGGCTATTAAATCTGTCCTAAAACATTTCTTTGAGAACAAACTTACATTCCTGCAAAAAAACATCCCTGTCAGAGCAACTATAGAAACGGTTCGTTTGAAACCATCCTGTCAGTGTGTCTGGCAATAGGCAAGATAAACTCATTTAACCTCATTAAAATTGGACATACCGTTAAAAAAATACAATTCACAATAGTTATTTGAAAATATTATGGATTTATGAAACAAATTTGATTTACTGACAATTTACTTGCATTTACTGACGTTTCTTTTCAAAAGATTGAGTATTGGAAAGAAACCACAGAATTAGCTTTTAATTGGCATTTTTAGAGTTAATATCTCTACATATTTACAGGTGAAAATAAACCTCCAGTATAAAAACGGATCACTAGTAGAACTTAGAGCTTTCTACCTGGTTGCAACCAAACAGGTCTTCAAACAAGAGCTGCTGGTTAAAATAACGAGAAATGATTTTAGAAGTCCTTTAAGAAGGTCCTTTTATTTTAATTGACCCTGTTAGTTTGATCTAAAGAGCCAGGGTTGCACTCCATCAGCATAACGCATATGTCGATAATATTAACCTCCTTCCTCTCAGCACTCTTCTGCTTCTCAACCTTTCCATTCATCGCAATGTTCGACCTTTTCTTTCTGAGCTTTGAAATCTTGGACACTGAAAACACTCACCAAGCAACAGGTGCACCTGGCCAAACATATTAGCATGTCGAATTTCCATGCATGGTTCTGGGATTATGTATCCTGCCAAACACTGCATCAAATCTCCAAAACTCACTAATCTAGGAATTAGGACCGCTCTCCTCATAGGTTCTTGGAACCTTGTTACTGTGTAACGCATCATAAATACAAGGATATTTTAAATCGAAATCGGGTAGACTACACCAGTAAACTAAAAATAGATGGTTACTGGTTCTTCACACAGGCCCTGGAACTAAAACATGTGGCCAATTAACAGAAACGGTGCACCAGACCCAAAAATCAATCTTCTTCCATGGTCCCCCATGGTAATTATTGGCGGCAAGAGAACAATTAATTATGCAACCACTGGTTTTGTTAAAAATAATTACCTATTAATATGGGATTTATTCTCCTCACTGAACAAATGTTCTTACATCAAAGGTTGGATTTTTCCATTTTTAGCAGTGAGGTTGTGTTGCTACAGTAACCTCACGGGAAGGGTTTTTATACATCTCTACCAGGGATGCTAATAAATATGGCTGGCACTGTACCTTTAAATGAGGGGAAAAGACCAGCAGGAAAAATAAACGGGAGTAGAATAAAATCAATGTTTCTGAGCAAACTATACCAAATTGGCTTGAGAAAACAGAACTCACCTACACAAAAAAGAAACTACGGATTTATTTTTTTAGTGATGATTAAGGAATTTTTGCTTTTTGGAAAACTAATAACACATAAAGATGAGTGACTGAAGGAGATGAGAAATTTCCTTCAGGTAATGATAATATGGGTTTACCTGTCAGCTGAAGAAGCAGGGAAGATTACAATCATTACCCCTACAGTACATTCCCAGGTGGTCATTTCAATTCTGAAGGCTTATTTCATTAATGGAAAATGGCTTGTTTTCAGGGTGATGATAATGCCTCTTGGCAGGGCAGGAGCGACAAAAATCTTTATTCAGTATAAACATGAATTTGAGGACATCACCAGGTGAATGGCTATGAAGATTAGACTGGAGATAGAAAAGGAGGAAGGGGAAGGGGTATCCATGGCAAAGATCCAAACCCTGACTGATTATTCTGTTTTTCAGCAAATGGATTCAACATCCTTAATTTGTGGTAACCCCATAGGTAGGGGTGATCATTTCAAGCAGAAACACCATTTAAATAACTGACAATTCCATAAAATCAATAGTTTCATTTGTATCAAAATCAATATAAACTGAGCTGTTTTCATCTTGACCCAAGTTGGCAAACGACTTCAAACAGCAGCGCTCTTTTACCAAATAACACTACATCACAGGTGAAGCAACTTAAAGACCGACACTGATGTTTAAAAAGGCTAGTACTGCCCCCATATCTACAACAGCAACATATTAGACCATCTCAGATGTTGCATGTTAATGTTTTAATATTCAGAATTCTACAGAGGTTCTACACAAAGCGCTTAGGGGCAGACTGGTCCATTATTTGACTGAAATAAAAACAACTAAAACTACAAAAACACAAAACAGTGACGGGACCAAAGAACCAGCACCCCCACAACACCTTTGTTCAGTACTCAAAGGAATTAACAGCTGTGGTTAATCATAAAATGAGTAACGCTTTAGAAAACGTTATTCGTCTACACACCTCAAGGTGAATAAATGGTGACAATTCAAGATAAATTTGTCCTAAAACACTTAAAAGACCCACACTGAAGCTGATGTGTCCATAAGAAACTAATCAAAACCAGTGACAACCTAGGCAGCTGATTCAATATGATGCAAAATCACCTAAAACACACAAAAAACTGCATCTGTTGCTGCTAATTAAATCAGTAGGAAAAACGTTTTTTTTTTATTTTTATTACCTGTTTAACTGAATCTGAGGCACATCCTTCCAGCTAGGATGTTAACACGTTTAGTGTTCCTCTGCTTTGTCACAGAGAGCAAATCAGATCAACAGAAAGTTTGGTTGAACAAAAAGGTTTATAACTGATTTTTAGTGGTAGACGGTTCCACAGCCTTGGTGCTGCAGACTGATGGTTTAGTTATTTTTAAAATAAATAGCTGCTTACAAGCAGCAACAAACCGATTATTCATGCCACTTTTATAAAGCACCGATGTTCACCTTAACAAAGGTTAATGTTAGCAACTAGGAGTGCCGACTGGCCGGCCGCGATTCCCTTAATTTTGGAAGATCTTTGATCAGCAGATACTCCCATGGGAAACCAATCTTATCTACTTTTCTAACTTGTTGTGCAAGTTTGTTTCTTTTTAATATATAAAAAAATTAAAGACTAAAGGAACTGCAATGCTCTAAACATTTCATTTATCTTTGAGAGCACGACCTCGTGCAGTTAAAACCAGTTTGCTGTTTCATGGTATCGTTCAATGTTTTTGAATAAAATAAGATTGGAACTTTGAAGGTGTGACCTTGTAACACCTGACAGCCAAAAACCGAATCGGCAGGTAAGGCTTTTTAAAGATCGGTAATTGCCCAGAAAACTGCAAATGGTGCACCCCTATAATTAAAAATAATTCAGTTTTATGTTTTAGAAATTAAGCGTTTTATTTTGACCAGGCTGAAGATTTTCAGTGCTGTTGATAACATGCTGTCTGATGGAACAGAGGGTACAGAAATGCCTTCACTAAAGTTTTCACTTTTTACCAGTCACATGGATCGCTGTGGAGGCCAAATGTCTATTTGCAGTCATATGTGGTTGTTTTGATTTTGCAATTCTTTCCAAATAAAACTACAATATACACTCACCGGCCACTTTATTAGGTACACCTTGCTAGTATCGGGAGTTGGACGCCCTTTTGCCTACAGAACTGCCTTAATCCTTCGTGGCATAGATTCAACAAGGTACTGGAAACATTCCTCAGAGAGTTTGGTCCTATTGACATGATAGCATCACACAGATGCTGCAGATTTGTCGGCTGCACATCCATGATGCGAATCTCCCGTTCCACCACATCCCAAAGGTGCTCTATTGGATTGAGATCTGGTGACTGTGGAGGCCATTGGAGTACAGTGAACTCTTTGTCATGTTCAAGAAACCAGTCTGAAATGATTTGTGCTTTATGACATGGCGTGTTATCCTGCTGGAAGTAACCATCAGAAGATGGATACACTGTGGTCAGCAACAATACTCAGGTAGGCTGTGGCGTTGAAACGATGCTCAATTGGTACTAAGGGGCCCAAAGTGTGCCAAGAAAATATCCCCCCACACCATTACACCACCAGCCTGAACCGTTGATACAAGGCCAGAAGGATCCATGTTTTCACGTTGTTAACGCCAAATTTTGCCCCTTCCATCTGAATGTTGCAACAGAAATCGAGACTCATCAGACCAGGCAACGTTTTTCCAATCTTCTGTTGTCCAATTTTGGTGAGCCTGTGCGAATTGTAGCTTCAGTTTCCTGTTCTTACTTGACAGGAGTGGCACCCGGTGTGGTCTTCTGCTGCTGTAGCCCATCCACCTCAAGGTTCGACATGTTGTGCATTCAGAGATGCTCTTCTGCATGCCTTGGTTGTAACGAGTGGTTATTTGAGTTACTGTCGCCTTTCTATCAGCTCGACCAGTCTGGCCATTCTCCTCTGACCTCTGGCATTTGACAAGGCATTTGCGCCCAAAGAACTGCAGTTCACTGGCAGTTCTTCTCTTTTTTTGACCCTTTTCTGTAAACCCTAAAGATGATAGTGTGTGAAAATCCCAGTCGATCAGCAGTTTCTGAAATACTCAGATCAGCCCGTCTGGCACCAACAACCATGCCAGGTCTAAATGCTCAATTTCGATTTTTTGGTGAAATTCGATTTTTTTGCGTGGTCGTTCACATTTCCAAATATATGTGACTTGTAGTGATCTACTATGTGAATGAATTCATACAACTCAAGTGTCCTGCATGAGCAGTAGACGACGCAATGACGTCACATGTATCGAGCGTACTTAGCATTTGCGGAAGTAAATATGGATGGAAATGTTGGCCAGTATTTAGCGATTTTTAAGTTGTTTTCCAACCAGAGCCAGCATATTAACGCAATATTTTTAAGTAAATCGAAAAGAAAGTGAGCCAGGTTTTTGGCCATGGCATTTTGTGGGGCAGTGGCAGCGTCGTCGGTACAGAGAAACGTGTGGGTTCGGAGTTGAAGCCAGCAGTGGTGGGATTGTGATGTGAGCGGCTTTAATGATACGGACTTCATTCATATGCGTGTCGTACAGACACAGGTCACATTTGAAAGGATCAGATATGTATCGGATTTAGGACCACTTATCCCAGTGGCCTGGGTCGCATTAGAAAAAAATCGGATCTGTGTCGTTCAACCTGTCATGAAAAGTTTGGATACAGGTCGCATACGGGCACAAAAATCGGATTTGGGTCACTTCAAGCTGCAGTGTAAACGTAGCCTTAAATCACCTTTCTTTCCCATTCTGATGCTCAGTCTGAACTGCAGCAGATCGTCTTGACCATATCTACATGCCTAAATGCACTGAGTTGCTGCCATGTGATTGGCTGATTAGAAATTTGCTTTAACAAGCATTTGGACAGGTGTACCTAATAAAGTGGCCGGTGAGTGTAAAAGACAGAAGGTTTTTTGCTAAACTTGGAAAGCCTGGAGAAAATATCTTGGAAAACAACTTGGTGTTTTAGCACTACTTGGTGGCAGCGTTGTTATTACTACCATATACTGGTGCGCCCTATATACCATTGGAAACTGTTCACCTTAATGAGTATTGCATTATTCAAAAATCTCCTGTGAGCACACAAACCTGACCAACTCTTCTTCTTCTAAGATATTAGCCTGTCATTTTCACACAGGAGTCTGTTGCCCCACACCAGAGTCAGCTCGAACCTTACGTTGCTAGGCAACAAATTTCCCTCCTTTAACTGACCGTTACTGTTTAAGAAAAGGGAAGGAATGTGGAAGTGAGAATAAATATTTCTTCTGTGTAGCAACATCAGCAGGAAACAGCCAAGCCGCTCAAAGACAAACAAACCTTTTGCACTGAAACCATCACAGAAAACACTGAGAAGACTTAACTAAGAGGCTTGAAATCAGACAAGAGTTTATCAGTTTTTCAATTCATGCGTTTTGCTTCGGTTCCAAATAATTTTACAATTTTTATGATATTTTAAAAGAATTTCAACTCCACTGATTTCAGAAGCTTTTGACAGGTAAACAAATATTGAATTTTATTAGAAGAATCTTTCTGAATAACAGAGCTTTATAAAGACAGAACAAAGAGGTGGAAGCGTCTTATCCATCTGATTTCATCTAAACAAAAAGAACATAAAACCTGCTAGTGTATTTGCTACATTCTAATTAAACTGCCAACTGCATACCTACATTACGTGATCACCTACATCAAGTAGTTTGCAGACACACCTTAAAATATATTAAGATTCATAAACAAATAATTTTAGATAGGCATCAATCAGGTAAGGGTTTCTCTTTATACAAACACAACTGTACAATAAATTTAAAAAAGTGTTCCAAATAATAATAATATACCTTAAATATACCCCTCCTTGAACCGTCACCTTAACGTGGTGGAGGGGTTTGAGTGCTCAAATGATCCTAGAGGCTATGTTGTCTGGGGAACTAAATGCCCCTGGTAGGGTCTCCCATGGCAAACAGGTTCTAGGTGATGGGTCAGACAAAGAATGGTTCAAGAACCCCTCATGAAGAACACAATATCGAGGCACGTGACGTCGCCCGGTACGGCGGAGCCGGGGTCCCACCCTGGAGCCAGGCCTGGGGTCGGGACTCGTCGGAGAGCGCCTGGTGGCCGGGTTGCTCCTCGCGGGACCCGGCCGGGCCAAGCCCGAACGAGAGACGCGAGGCCATCCCCCAGTGGGCCCACCACCTGCAGGGGGAACCGTGAGGGACCGGTGCAAAGAGGATTGGGTGGCGGACGAAGGTGGAGACCTCAACGGCCCGATCCCCGGATGCTTAGGCTGGCTAGGGACGTGGAATGTCCCCTCACTGGGGGGGAAGGAGTCTGAGCTTGTGCGGGAGGTCGAGAGATATTGACTAGAAATAGTCGGGCTCGCCTCCACGCATAGCGTGGGCTCTGGAACCCATCTCCTTGAGAGGGGTTGGACTCTCTTCTACTCTGGAATGGCCCACGGGGAGAGACGGCGGGCTGGTGTGGGTTTGCTTGTTGCCCCCAGCTCAGCCGTCTCGTGTTGGGGTTTACCCCAGTGGATGAGAGGGTTGTATCCCTGCGCCTTCGGGTTGGGGAGAGGTCTCTGACTATCATTTCAGCCTAGGCGTGATCGGGAGGAATGGCCTCCCCGATCTGAATCCGAGTGGTGTTTTGTTATTGGACTTCTGTGCTAGTCACGGATTGTCCATAACGAACACCATGTTCAAACATAAGGGTGTCCATCAGTGCACTTGGCACCAGGACACCCTAGGCAGGAGGTCGATGATCGACTTTGTTGTCGTATCATCAGACCATCGGCCGCATGTTTTGGACACTCGGGTGAAGAGAGGGGCTGAGCTGTCCACTGATCATCACCTGGTGGTGAGTTGGATCCGCTGGAGGAGGAGAAAGCCGGACAGACTCGGCAGGCCCAAGCGCATAGTGAGGGTCTGCTGGGAACGCCTGGCGGAGCCCTCGGCCAGGGATGTATTCAACTCCCACCTCCGGGAGAGCTTCGACCAGATCCCGGGGGATGTTGGAGACATAGAGTCCGAGTGGACCATGTTCTCTGCATCTATTGTCGATGCTGCTGCCCATAGCTGCGGCCGTAAGGTCTGCGGTGCCTGTCGTGGCGGCAATCCCAGAACCCGGTGGTGGACACCGGCAGTAAGGGATGCTGTTAAGCTGAAGAAGGAGTCCTATTGGCTGTGGTTGGCTTGTGGGACTCCTGAGGCGGCTGACGGGTACCGTGAGGCCAAGCGTGCTGCGGCCCGGGCTGTGGCAGAGGCAAAAACTCGGGCCTGGGAAGAGTTCGGTGAGGCCATGGAGAAGGACTACCGGTTGGCCTCAAAGCGATTCTGGCAAACCGTCCAGCGCCTCAGGAGGGGGAAGCAGTGCTTTGCCAACACTGTTTATAGTGGGGGCGGGAGACTGCTGACCTCGACTGAGGACATTATCGGGCAGTGGAAGGAGTACTTCGAGGATCTCCTCAATCCTGCCATCACGCATTCCGTGGTGGAAACAGAGGCTGGGGACTCGGGGTTGGACTCTTTCATCACCCCGGCTGAAGTCACCGAGGTGGTTAAAAAGCTCCGCGGTGGCAAGGCTTCGGGGGTGGATGAGATCCGCCTTGAGTACCTCAAGTCTCTGGATGTTGTAGGGCTGTCATGGTTGACACGCCTCTTCAACATTGCGTGGCGGTCGGGGACAGTGCCTCTGGACTGGCAGACTGGGGTGGTGGTCCCCCTTTATAAGAAGGGGGACCGGAGGGTGTGTTCCAACTACAGGGGGATCACACTCCTCAGCCTCCCTGGTAAGGCCTACGCCAGGGTATTGGAGAGGAGAGTCCGACCGATAGTCGAACCTCGGCTTCAGGAGGAACAGTGTGGTTTTCGTCCCAGCCGTGGAACACTGGACCAGCTCTACACCCTCTACAGGGTGCTCGAGGGTTCATGGGAGTTTGCCCAACCGGTTCACATGTGTTTTGTGGACCTGGAGAAGGCATTCGACTGTGTCCCTCGTGATGCCCTGTGGGGGGTGCTCCAGGAGTATGGAATCGGGGGCACTTTATTAGGGGCCATCCAGTTCCTGTACGAGCGGAGCAGGAGTTTGGTCCGCATTGCCGGCACTAAGTCGGACCTGTTCCCAGTGCATGTTGGACTCCGGCAGGGCTGCCCTTTGTCGCCGGTCCTGTTCATAACTTTTATGGACAGGATTTCTAGATGCAGCCAAGGGCCGGAGGGGGTCTGGTTTGGGGACCAGTGGATTTCGTCTCTTCTTTTTGCGGATGACGTGGTCCTGCTGGCCCCCTCTAGCCAAGACCTACAGCATGCGCTGTGGCGGTTCGCAGCCGAGTGTGAAGCGGCTGGGATGAGGATCAGCTCCTCCAAGTCCGAGGCCATGGTACTCGACCGGAAAAGGGTGGCTTGTCCTCTTCAGGTTGGAGGGGAGTTCCTGCCTCAAGTGGAGGAGTTTAAGTATCTCGGGGTCTTGTTCACGAGTGAGGGAAGAATGGAGCGGGAGATCGACAGACGGATCGGTGCAGCTGCCACAGTAATGGGGGCGCTGTGCCGGTCCATTGTGGTGAAGAGAGAGCTGAGCCGAAAAGCAAAGCTCTCAATTTACTGGTCGGTCTACGTTCCTACCCTCACCTATGGCCATGAACTTTGGGTCATGACCGAAAGAACGAGATCACGGATACAAGCGGCTGAAATGAGCTTCCTCCGTAGGGTGGCCGGGCACTCCCTTAGAGATAGGGTGAGGAGCTCTGCCATCTGGGAGGAGCTCGGAGTAGAGCCGCTGCTCCTCCACATTGAGAGGAGCCAGTTGAGGTGGCTCGGGCATCTATACCGGATGCCTCCTGGACGCCTTCCTCGGGAGGTGTTCCAGGCACGTCCCACCGGGAGGAGGCCCAGGGGACGGCCCAGGACACGCTGGAGGGACTATGTCTCTCGGCTGGCCTGGGAACGCCTTGGGCTCCCCTTGGAGGAGCTGGAGGAGGTGTCTGGAGAGAGGGACGTCTGGGCGTCTCTGCTGAGTCTGCTGCCCCCGCGACCCGGTCCTGGATAAGCGGAAGACGACGAACAAACGAACGAACCTTAAATATAAGAGCTCACCTGAAGGCATTGATGTCATGTGTATTTAAAAACTTAAACCAATAACAAATTAATCCAAACTACTGGTCCATGAAACCTTAAAAATATTCTTTTCTGCAGGCGTGCTCAGATCACAAACCTGTTCCATCTGTACAGCAGGACTTAAGCCCTGAGTAAATATGCTTCAGCCCATACAGGTAAAATCTCATTACAAGGTTAATTAACAGAATTAAAGTCTTTCAAAATGAATTTTTTGTCCTAAACAGCACTGAAAGCACCACAAATCTTCCTTTATTATGTCTGATCTTAGTCGGCACCAACAATCTGCTAAAAATACTAAAACCACAAAATGTTCATTTAAGGTATCAATCCTGTAACAATTTAAACACAAAATAACTTCCAGGACCAAAAGATTTTAAAAAGCCAGGTGATGTGAAATAGTAAATTATTACTGGGCAGTGTGTAGTCACTGTGGAAAGGAGTAGGCAGACCTTTTAAAGACACTCGTTGTATGACTGGAGTGTCAGATTGCATTTGGTGAAGGGAGGAGTGATTATCTTCCTTCATCTTTATAAATTCATGTTCTTAGACTCCAGCCCACCAATGAGGGTCTAAGAAAACAGTGGTATTATTTTTGATCTTGTTAAACTACACATCTCATCACAAAGCGATGTATTATGAATCCGGCTCCAAGCCCAAACCCACCATCTGCTTTCCTAAAATCTTTTCCAAAGCAAAGAAAAATATCTCTACCTCTTTTTGGTATCTGTCCAGCTGGCAAAGTTATGCTGCTTACAGTCCTTCACTTTTAAATCATGGTTATCTGAAGTCATGAAGAAGGGGATGTGCAGCGAAATTAGCAGGAAATAACCAGATATCTAAAAATAAAAGTTACAGGAAGTTGCTTTTGAATGTGTCACTGTGCTATAATAAGTTCATGATCAGACTTGTTCTTGTTGATTTTCATTCTCTGCAACAAAAACTTAGTTTTGCTAAAAAGGATCTTATATATTTGGTAAAACTGTGTGTTGTGCACAATAATCTACATTTATACAAATAAACTTCACACTCCTGAAAATGGCTGTTCATTTTTTCTAAGCAGCAATGTAAATATCAGGCCACCTAATGGGAATAGGCCCTTTACTGTCTTTCTGATTCTGACTTACTAATGAGTGCAGCTTGAACACTGTGACTCCTGGGACGTACCTCGAGAAATAGGCCTGACTGAAAAAATAAATATGAAAGCACTTTATGCAACAGCAGCAGCAGATGTAGAGTCTAATAGCATGTACCATGCAGAGGAGTTGTAGCCCATTAATGCCTAGAGTACCTCGTAAAGCTCAGACTGACAGCTGTGTGTGTCGAACACAGACCAACGTCAGTGTGAAATGAAATCAAACACTGCCCAGCTGTATGTGTATTATCAGGATGGCTGCAGATGCTGCCTCGTCTGTTTTCAGGCTGCTGGTTAACAACAGTTGAACGGCTTCTGCAGCAGAAGGCAAACCTAATGGACATCAACAACCAGGCTCTTTTTGTGAAGCAATCTGAATATCTGAATCACCACATTTATTACGAACTGATGCCAAAATAAATTCATTTGTATTGTAATGCCAACATGCGTTTACCAATTATAATATAACCCAGTGCTGCGTTTAGAAATGAGCGGGTATGAAGGTCAAAAATGCTGTTTTATAACCAGTGAAAAGTTCAACACTGATGCTAAAATCTGAAGCACTGAAGGCATTCAAAACTAATTAAAGTTTCTCAACTGTGGGAAATACGTTTATCTGTGTATATGCATTTCATAACATGTTTTTTGTTCATACATTGAGCCTCTGCAAAATAACAATGATTTTTCAGATCTCCTGTGAACATTTGTTTTAGGTCTGCTTGAGTTCAGAAAAATGATGCACATATTTACATGTTATTCATTCAGGTAGGTTGGAGGAAGCCGGTACTTTAAGGACTTGCTAACAAACCTCTAGGGATAACAATCCTGTAATATACTGTAGTTTTTACAAGTTATTTCAGGTTCTAAAGTACTAAAAGTTGAGGTGCAAACACACCCTCCATTTCTGCTACCTGAATGACCCCTTCTCTTTTCCAATGGTTATAATCAGTCTGACAGAGAGAGGTATCCCAATCCTTGTGGTTTTTAGTATAACAATGGCCACTTGTGGGCTCTACATGGACACACTTTATCAGTTTATTATTTTACTTAGTACCCTACACATAGCCCATTCTAAAATGGCCAAACTCTAACACTCAGTACTTTAATCTAACCTCCCCAACAACCCCGGACCATTCCAAACCCTTTGTGAAGTCCCTTGAGACGACGTGTTGTGAATTGGCGCTATATTGATAAAACTGAATTGAAATTGAATTGAATTAAAAACATAAATTCAAAGTTAAACTTCTAAGAATAAAAGAAACTCTGAGGTTGTGAAATAGGCAGAAGTTTGTTTGTTTCGTTTTTTGGTAACAGCCATCAGGAAAATCGGCTTTACTGTAAAAGCAGGAAATCAACTTTCAGACTGAGAAACAACCCTGAAATAGGCCTAATGATACATTTATGAAGACCTGTGCTTTAAAAACAATAATTTCTAAGAGAAGCATTGTCCAGTTCTGTGCCTTTAAGTTAAAACAAATCAGGCCAGACAGTCTGAGTCTAAAGACAAACTACAGAGAAATTTGTTTACTATTAAATAAAGCATGTAATTTTCTTATTAAAACTGAATCTATATAAAAAACTGTAATTGTCCTTTCGGTTTTCTAAAGCCATCTCTATTTCACGCAAACAGAAACTGTTGACTGACCCAATTTGCTCGATTGCCGTCTTCATGTGGTTGTCAACATCTGGGTGACATAAAATTAAGGAGAAATATGGGAAATGCAAAAGAGAGATAATCCCATCAAGTGTCTCCATGTCACACAAATAAAGAACGAGCATCACCATTCCCGCCTCTTACCTCATAAATAATCGCACTGATGTTTCATACCAGCGTTCTCAAATTAAATCAAAGACACTGGGCTTCTACATTGTGTGTTGACACAGAAATACGAGCCACAGAATAATAGATTTTGCTGACACTGCGGTTCTGGATACAAATTAGACTTCTAATTGTAATAGATGATCCGTGGATTTGCAGCTTACTGCTGTTTCTTGTCACAGTAGTGCCATATGCATATTAATTTTATGTCTGGTTAGAAAATAAGGTTAGACATCTCAAAACTGAGCTTTTCTTTCCAAGAAGTCACATATAGAAATACAGAATATGCTCTAATTATAATATTGTGTGCAGTTAAACAAGGTAATTACAAAATCAGTAAAAATTCTCACTATTCTGATGCGCCTCAGCATGAAATGCACTGTGGAGATCTTGAGTAAATTTTATGTTTAACAAGAAAATTTATGAGATATCAGTCTATTAGGCATGACTGATTATTAATAGTGATGCACTGATCAGGTTTTATCGGCCAACGCCGATTTTTGGTTTCCTTGCGTTCTTGCCTGGAGACCCACCCATCCCCCCCACCAAAATGGCCAAATTTGATAACCTATTTGGCGCATTACCAATTAATAACAGCAAAAACCTGACCACCAAGTAATCAAGTTCAACTGCAAGTCTAAGCAGACCAATTAAAAATGTTGTTCACATTTGTCAATGTGAACGTTTAAACACAGAAAACGGAAAATACCTCTTGTGTTAGGCTGCAATATTTAGGGAAATTAACAGAAAACATTACGGTTATGAATTACTAATGATCAGAATATAAATCTGGATTGATAGCAGCGCTTAGCAACCCACACCATTCATAGTGACTAAAAATATTGGCAGATTCGGGGTGTATTCACACCAGGAAAGTCAGTTGGTGTGCATGTTTGGTCCGGACCAAAACTTCATTTTTTTCATTAATGCGGTTCGCTTTCACATTGTACTTTTTGCAAGTAAACTACAACTTGTGAACAAAGCCACGAGGGTGACAATTACTGCTCCCACTGGACAGAAATGACGGGGGCAGGGCAGAGCAGAGACTCGGAAAGAGAGGAAAACAACTGGACGTCCTGCAAGCTGACGCTGTGCTCTGCACCGAGGTAAAACAAGCGGGCAACAGCGTTGCTAAGCAACAGGGCACGGTTCAGGTAAGACTACAATATGACCTTCACTACTACGGTGGCTTGTTAAGTCCAAAGAGACGTATGTTTCCTGTAATTGGGTCGGATCAAGGCCGGTTCATATTCACACCAGAAGAGAACCGCACCAGAGTTTGTTTAGAAGTGGAACAAGACCACCTCAAAAAGTGGATCTCGGTCCGGGTGTTTGGTTTGGACCAGGGTACGCTTGAGTGTATTCACACCTGCACAAAAGGTCCGGATCAAGGGAGTAAACGAACTCTGGTCCGTTTAAAGCAGAACCATAAATAGCAGATGTGAATACACCCTTATTCACCTTAAGATACATAAAGAGAAACCACAAAAACATACAACGCAAAAAAGATTATACATTGGAATCAAAATTCTTAGTTTATAGATTCTGAATTGTGCATTACTTGTCGATATTCAATATGCATAAAGTCAATTATATATTATTTTTATATTATATTGTATATATATTTATATAGTTTATTTTCATCAACAATACAACCACAGCAGGGGTCTGTAATGTATCATACATTCTCTTTGCTTAGAAGTAAATGCTATGCAGGAGAAGATGCTCCACTGGGATCGTGCCTCTGCTGCCTGCCAAACAACAGGGAGAACACAACAGTGATTATAGGCCGAGTTAGAAGAGGAGCACAGATGTCTACTAAAACAACAAAGGACAGAGAGTCGAGCTGCTGCCAGCAGTTAAGATGCTGGCTTTAGGATTTCTGGCTTAAAAACACCTATCAGAATCTTTGAAATAACGCTTGGTTCACTAGAATCGCACACTAGCAGTAAAAGGAAAGCATACCAACACATTAAGAGACTTAGGAATGGGGGCATACTTGACAACTTACACTCATGGCAAGTAAGATATTGATTCTGTGTGGATTTAAGGTTCCATCTGTGCTCTAAGCACTGATAGATATTCATTTCACAATTAAAAAATATTAAAACACAAAGTCCTGAATTTGTGCATTTAGTTCAAATACAATGTTGTGTAAAAGTAGCTCCCTTACAGATTTCATCTGTTTCTTTTCCTTTTCTCACATTTAAATGTTTATTTAAAAACATTAAACAACTTAATATGAGACAAAGAGAACTTGAGTAAACACAAAATGCAGTTTGTAAAAAAAAAAGAAATTCAAATCAACCTTTAGCTTTTTGAACAATAATTTTTCCTCCTAAAATTATTGACTGGTTGTGCCACTCTTAGTGACAATAATGTCCATCATGTCCATGCAGTTCTTCGGGTCACAGTCGTGGTGCATAACCCAAGTCCTCATGAGCTTAAAGGCACCAACCGCTGGCCAGATGCTGTCCTTCACGATTTCCTGCTTGAAAGCAGAATTTATCAATTATAGCTGCACAAATTTACATACTTAAACTTCCTGAAGGATGATTTCAAAATAAACTGTAAAAAGATAAACAGTCAGCTTCTATTATTCTGGTGCTGGTCCAAAATGTAATTTTGTTTTTGTTACGTTTAAATTTTGTGTACCCCGCCTCCGCCCACAGACTGCTGGAGATAGGCCCCAGCTTCCCCGTGACCCACCATGGAAGAAGCACTAGAAAATGACGGAAAAATGTTTAAATTTGACTGAACAAAAATCGAAACTCGGCTCCTGAGTTTAAAACATGGAGCTCAACAGTTTGATTGGCTGCTGTTACAATTTTCACCCTGTTATTTTACAACTCACAGACTGTTTGTGCACTTGTCAGCTTTTGTGATGCATTTCTGGAAAGTCATCTCAATCTCCCTGCATGAGGCAGCACTTTCTGCTCAGTTCAAAGCGATACCACACTGGGGTCGGCCGGGCAGGCTAGGCAAGTGGCTCCAGAAGGAAGCTGAAGTTCGGAAATAAAGACCTAATTTATGTGCCGATCAGCATCTTTTCTTCAATCTTACTCAAAGTCTCCAGGTGCCAGTCAGCGACTTCCAACTGCTGTCCCTAAAGCAAGAACATCGGTCTCAAATCTCTGAGGAAATTAGTGCTACGTTCAAAGCTCCCCTCAATGTCAGAACCACAGCATGAGGTGAGATTGACAAGCTTGTCACAATGTTCTGGCACCATGCCCAGCTTATGGTGAGTGAAAGGCTGAAAGCATGCTGCAGTGACAGCAGGCTTGGTGTTAGATTACAAGAATAAACGTGTTGTGTACGTGTAGTGCTGCAGAATAAAGACATGGTAAGGTCCCACCTGAGATTTTGAATACTCTAAACTTTAGGAGACAAAGCAGGTCAATACCCAGCCAGCTCCAATGATTTAAACAGACTTCAAAATTATTTCAATAAAATTAGGATCTCTGACTTGAAATACCTTTCTAACAAAACTGTTCAAACTCTACTAGAACTTGAACTCAGATCTTTATCAGCCGAGAACCAAACCAGAATTTTTTTCCAGGATAAATGTCAGGCCTTTTAGGGTGAAACATTTTTTGTATTTGGCACAACAGGCAGTGCAGGAAAAACAGCCCGAGGCTCCAGACACTGCTCTGACTAGAACACAGAAACATCTAATCACTTCTTCTAGAACCACAGTTAGTTAAAGCAGTTTTAATTAGATGTGACCGCACACCGATCTGGGATTATTTTCACTAAAACGTTCCTGCTTGGAATGAATTAAACCAGACATGGGGAGTAAAGACACCGCATTGATTCTGCTCTCGCTACTAAATAAATACTTTGGATTTCTCTAAGGGACATTTATTAAAGGGGGTACAGACTTATTCTTATTACTTATAATACTATACATCACCTACGTTAAGTGCTGTTAAATAATTCCAGTTGTTTTAGTTAACAGACATACATTCAAGATTCAAAGCTTTAAACTTTAAATTATTCATTTAGAGCAAGAATTTCGACTAACACACACAATCTTTAAAATAAAAGAGGCCAATGGCATTGGGCAGTAACACGCTACTAAGAATACAGCCACAGGGTGGCAGTAATGTACCGAGTTATTAGCCACCTAGCAAAAGTCTTTTAGGTGAAAGTTAAAGAGAGGAAGGCCAATTCAGAATTAGGGATGTAGAAAAATATCATAAGTTTTGATGTGGAAAATTGACAGTCTGCTTGGGGTTGTTGCTTTGTCGTTTAAACAATTCTTTCCACTCTTGTTCATTGAGATTACTAATTTCAATAACTCTTAAAACATGATGGAAGGCAATTATTTTGTGCTATTTTAATAGTAAAGCTACACTCCATGTTGTTACTAGAGTAGTGAAGTAACCTTTTTTTAATAATGGTTGAAGTTTTATTTTTAGAATTATATGTATTTAAGACCCCGACTGAAATACATGTAATTCTAAAAATAAAACTTCAACCATTATTTAAAAAAAAAATTTAAGAATGTATTTAAGACCCTGACTGGCCCCAGTGGGCCCACTTCCTGCAGGGGGAACTGTGAGGAACCGGTGCAAAGAGGATTGGGCGGCGGACGAAGGTGGAGACCTCGGCGGCCCGATCCCCGGATGCTTAGGCTGGCTTTAGGGACGTGGAATGTCCCCTCGCTGGGGGGGAAGGAGCCTGAGCTTGTGCGGGAGGTCGAGAGATATCGACTAGAAATAGTCGGGCTCGCCTCCACGCACAACGTGGGCTCTGGAACCCATCTCCTCGTTAGGGGCTGGACTCTCTTCTACTCTGGAGTGGCCCACGGGGAGAGGCGGCGGGCTGGGGTGGGTTTGCTTGTCGCCCCCCAGCTCAGCCGTCTCATGTTGGGGTTAACCCCAGTGGATGAGAGGGTCGCATCCCTGCGCCTTTGGGTTGGGAAGAGGTCTCTGACTATCATTTCAGCCTACGGGCCGAGTGATAGTGCGGAGTACCCGGCCTTCTTGGCGTCCCTGTCGGGGTTGCTGGATAGCGCCCCTCCTGGGGACTCCATTATTCTGCTAGGGGACTTCAACGCCCACGTGGGAAACGACAGTGACACCTGGAGAGGCGTGATCGGGAGGAATGGCCTCCTCGATCTGAATCCGAGCGGTGTTTTGTTATTGAACTTCTGTGCTAGTCACGGATTGTCCATAATGAACACCATGTTCAAACATAAGGGTGTCCATCAGTGCACTTGGCACCAGGATACCCTAGGCAGGAGGTCAATGATCGACTTTGTTGTCGTATCATCAGACCTTCGGCCGCATGTTTTGGACACTCGGGTGAAGAGAGGGGCTGTGCTGTCCACTGATCACCACCTGGTGGTGAGTTGGATCCGCTGGGGGAGGAGAAAGCCGGACAGACTTGGCAGGCCCAAGCGCATAGTGAGGGTCTGCTGGGAACGTCTGGCGGACCCCTTGGCCAGGTATGTATTCAACTCTCACCTCCGGGAGAGCTTTGACCAGATTACGAGGGATGTTGGAGACATAGAGTCCGAGTGGACCATGTCCTCCACATCTATTGTCGATGCTGCCGCCCGTAGATGCGGCCGTAAGGTCTGCGGTGCCTGTCGCGGCGGCAATCCCCGAACCCGTGGTGGTGGACACCGGCAGTAAGGGACGCTGTCAAGCTGAAGGAGTCCTATCGGCTGTGGTTGGCATGTGGGACTCCTGAGGCAGCTGACGGGTACCATGGGGCCAAGCGTGCCGCAGCCTGGGCGGTGGCAGAGGCAAAAACTCGGACCTGGGAGGAGTTCGGTGAGGCCATGGAGAAGGAGTACCGGTTGGCCCCGAAGCGATTCTGGTCAACCGTCCGGCGCCTCAGAAGGGGGAAGCAGTGCTTCGCCAACACTGTTTACAGTGGGGGTGGGGAGCTGCTGACCTCGACTGTGGACATTATCGGGCGGTGGAAGTTGTACTTCGAGGATCTCCTCAATCCTGCCATCATGCATTCCCTGGTGGAAACAGAGGCTGGGGTCTTGGGGTTGGACTCTTTCATCACCCGAGCTGAAGTCACCGTGGTGGTTAAAAAGCTCCGTGGCGGCAGGGCTTCGGGGTTGGATGAGATCCACCCTGAGTACCTCAAGTCTTTGGATGTTGTGGGGCTGTCATGGTTGACACGCCTCTTCAACATTGCATGGCGGACGGGGACAGTGCCTTTGGATTGGCAGACTGGGGTGGTGGTCCCCCTTCATAAGAAGGGTGACCGGAGGGTGTGTTCCAACTACAGGGGGATCACACTCCTCAGCCTCCCTGGTAAGGCCTACGCCAGGTTATTGGAGAGGAGAGTCCAGCCGATAGTCAAACCCTGGCTTCAGGAGGAGCAGTGTGGTTTTCGTCCCGGCCGTATACAGGGTACTCGAGGGTTCATGGGAGTTTGCCCAACCGGTCCACATGTGTTTTGTGGACCTGGAGAAAGCATTCAACTGTGTCCCTCGTGATGCCCTGTGGGGGTGCTCCAGAAGAATGGAATCGGGGGCCCTTTACTAGGGGCCATCCGGTCTCTGTACAAGCGGAGCAGGAGTTTGGTTCGCATTGCCGGCACTAAGTCGCCTTGTAAATATTTACAACAGTGAAAACATCGACTTCTGCACTAATCTCTATTGTTCATTTCACTGGGATGAATCATCTCTGCCTTAAATCAAGAAGAAATATAAAAGTTATTGCATCGTTTTTATATGAAGGATGTTTTTATTTTATTTTCATTTGTATAGATATTTTTATTAAAACACAAGATGCCATGCTCAAGACAAACCCTTCCAATAGAAAACAGATAATGAAGCACGGCAGATATTTGTGTGTGATGGTGACAAATTAAATGAAAATGTGAAATTACAACTACTACTACTGATAATAATAATAATGATGTAGATAACATTAATGTGGCAGTGAAACAGTAATTCTTTCCTCAGTGCAATTATGCTGAATTGTTTATATATTTAACAAAATGAAGATGATTTTGACAGCAAATGTATTTGTGCACAAAGATCTTGATATGATCACATCTCCAGCTCTCTGCTGCAAATTCAAAGATATGTGAGACAACTGAATAAGCTGCCTACCTTTTACTCATTAGGCAGAAATAGGAGATGCTGCTCAGCCAAACCTGTGTTTTATTCATCAGATAACAGCAGGAGGGTCAACTTGTTTTATAAAACTCCTATTTTTAGTGCTCAAGCGCAACAAATGAATACATGATCATGTTGGGGGACTAAGCATGTGTGTCACAAGACTTTAATATGGATTTAGCAACTATTTAAACCTTATTAAGGAGAAAAAACTTTTATTTATATATATCCATTTTGGTTAATATTGTGGTTCAGGACTATTTCAGTTATTTTTTTTACATTTGTAAAAATTCTGATCAGTTAAAATATAAATTTTTATTCCTTGAATAATGTGGACTAGAATATTCAAGAAAATCAAAGCAAATACTTTGAGTTCTTGACCTGGGGTCCAGTTTAAAATCCAGAACTAGAGGCTTTTTTTTTAATTGGGTGTATACCCGTTGTAAATCACAGTTATTAATGAGTGCATATGAGCAGCCCTTTGCCTCTGAGATATTGCACACATATTACAATGAGGGTGGCATTTCATTGCATGGTGCAGCTCCATCAAGAAGAGAAAGAAATTCTAACAAGCATAACGAAAACTTGGACTTTCTATCAAAGACAGTACCATACCTTGGTTCTGATGCACAAACAAAAAGAGAAACACCTTGCACTCATGGCAGTGTGTTGCATCAGCAACTAGCCACAGGCACCACTAATATACTCAACTGTTGCATCTTGTTTATTGCATGTCTGCACAGACATGGAACCAGAGTCTCTGCATTGGCAGCACCGATGAAGAACTATGCCAAAGTCCTTAGATAGATATTTCTATATATTTAATTTATGAATTGCTACTTTAGTATTAATGCGTCAATAAACATTTATTTAATGAATTATTTGTTGGACAGTGGCACTTTTGGCCTTGGAAAAAAGACAACATGAAGAAGAGAGGTCAAACAGAGGAAAAATTTTAAAAACAATGACAAAAAAACAAACAAAATCATGCATATATACACCATACAGCATTTTGTGCATATGGTGGTATGTTGAGCATTGTGGGCAGGTTTAAGAGCAAGTCTTACAACTTTATCTGAGCTCACAAGTAGCAAAATATTCATTTTATTTGGTTTATTGATTTAATTAAATGCCATTTTAATTTTATACATTTATAGATGTTTTTGTTATCTTATATTTCACCACCTACTAATGGTACCAACTCTAAAATTTTACATGTTTCACATCTGTATACACATATAAAGAAAAGAAACATATGCAATAAATGTCTCATTAAAGCAAGAAAACTTTCCAGGCCTTTTGTGAGCATCTATTTATTATAGAGTTTCTTTCCAACTCTGTTTTCCCATTATGCACTCTGATTATAGACACAAAAACAACAAAATAAATTCAATTTAATTCAAAAATACGTTATACAGGATTCTGATTAAATAATACAGCCCAAGTGAATGAGAGATTATTTTGAATATAAACAAAATTAAAAATAATAGCTGGTGGAATCCTAGAACCGGTTTTATGAGATCAAAGGAAAAATTCTATGATGTCACTCATGAGGGTGTCTTTGTGACGTCATCGGCTCAGTTTATGTAACATACTTATGTGTTGTTCACAACCGCATTTGTGGAAAAATGTCTCATCAAATGCAGAGATACCGCAATGGAAATATAGGACCCCAGGAGGAATGGGGAAATCAACACAATCCGCACGCCCAGCGTCATCCTCCACCTGTGAATTTCTTCCAAGGGGAAATCCAAAGACTGAACGCTCTTTTGGAAATGGAGAGAGAAAAATGGTTTAAAGAGAACCAAAAGGTAGCCTACCTGCAAACAGAGCTGGCAGAGACAAAACTCCAGTGGAGAAGGCAGAAAAGTCTCAAAGAAATGTATATCAACAAGGAAAAAGAGACAAAGAGCAAACTTGAGAGAATAGATAGATTTAGTGATCCAGCAACCCTTGACCCGGCGGTCATTGCTTCCAAGGTGCACAATGACATGAAATACAAGAAGAAAAAGTTGTTGCAAAAAGACTTTGAAGAAATAAAGGTGGCCCTCATCCTCAACCAGGAAGCATTTACTTCACAAATCCAGGCAGAAAAAGAGAAAAATAATGTCCTTCAAGAAGAACTGGACAAACTCAAGACTTCCTACGAGGAGCTTTGCTCAAAATGTGAAGTCGATGTTGCTGCAGGGAGGCAGCAGGCCCAGGTGCAGACGTTTTGTGAAGAGAAGATCGGTGAGGATCCACAGCTCCTTGAGAAGCTGAGAGGAGCGAAGGACGATCTCCATCAAAAAATGTCACAAGAGATCGTATTTCTGAAAGAGAAGGAGGAATATTTGGAAAGTGAACTAGAGCAGGTCAAAGATTTTCACCAAGAATTGCTTGGCGTATATGAAAGAGATGTTGCCAAACTAAAAGAGGAAGTTGAAACATATCAGAAAGAGTTAAATCACGAGAAAATAGCTAATTCACATAGAGCAATGAAAGACGTCCACCTTATTAAGAAATTGAGACATGACAACACATATCTCTACAGCACAATGTCAGAAAAGATCGAGATTCTGCAACGGCAACTCGAAGAGACTGAGAACCATTTGGACCAAAATGAAAAAGATAATTCTGCACTGAGACAACAGGTCAAAAACTTTCAGCAGCAGATAATTCAGGAGAAAAAAGCTCATTTGAAGACAGCAAAGACGGACCTGACACTTCTGAACAGCATGAGAACTGAGCAGGACGATCTCAAAGAAAATATGTCAAAAGTGATCGCCTTCCTGCAAGAGAGGGAAAATGGTTTCCAGAGAGAACTGGACCAGATCAAAGTTTCATACCAGGAACTCAACTGTAAGTATGAAAAAGAGGTTTCTGCACTGAAACAGCAAGTAGACACATATCAGAAACATTTAGATTGCGAGAAAAAAGCTAATTCACAGAAAGCAAATAAGGACCGCCAGCTTATCAACAAACTGAGAGATGAGAAGGTGGATCTTCAGAAAACAATGTTAGAACATATCGGGATTCTGCAACAGAAATCTGAAGAGCCCGAGAATGATAATTCTGAGCTGAGAAAACAGGTAGAAAATCTTCAACTGCAGATAATTCAGGAGAAAAAAGGTCATTTGGAGACAGCAAAGAAGGACCTGACACTTATCAACACCATGAGAACTGAGCAGGACAATCTCACAGAAACTATGTCGAAAGAGATTGCATTCTGGCAACAGAAGGAGAAACGTTTGAAGGGCGAGATGGACAAGATAGAAATTTTATACCAGGAATTACAATCTAGGTATAAAACAGATGTTTCTGCACTAAAACAGCAAGCAGAAACCTTTAAAAAGGACATAAATAAAAACTTGAAGACAGCAAATAAGAACCTGGAGCTTATCAACAACCTTCAGGTAGAGAAGGATGATCTTCAACAGAAAGTCACTGTCCTACAACAAACATCATCTGACAGGGAAATTGGTTTAAAACCAGAACTGGAAAATGTGAAAACAGAGCTCGAAAACCAAATCAGAATTAACACGAAACTCTCTGCTGAGCTTGAAGACAGAGATGAACTTAATAAACAGAAAAGAAAAAGTGACAGGTGGACAGAACCAAGACAGCAAAAAGAATCCATCCCTAGAGAAGACATTTTTGACCTTGGCAGGATGGATCTTAATCTCTCAGTGGAAACCCTATCAGATTTCAGTGAATTTACGAATGTAACGGACATTGACATTATGGGGGAATTTAGCAACTTCTCAACAAATCTTGATTCTGAATTAATGAAAAAGACAGAAACTGTCCCAGAGAAGTTGGACAACCCAGAACCTAAACCCATGGAGGAAGCAGGCAAAGAGACAGAATTAACGCCTTCGGTTTGGAAAAGAATTCGGCATGCTCTGGGTTTGAGGAAACCTGAAAAA
This sequence comes from Girardinichthys multiradiatus, assembly GCF_021462225.1. Lineage (NCBI taxonomy): Eukaryota > Metazoa > Chordata > Actinopteri > Cyprinodontiformes > Goodeidae > Girardinichthys > Girardinichthys multiradiatus. The sequence goes on along the minus strand of NC_061806.1, from coordinate 32,582,480 downwards.
TTGAAGAAAAACAATAACACATATGAAGTAACAAACTAAAAAAAGTTATCTTCTTAACTAAATTTAAAAAATGTAAAGGTCACCTTCAAACCTCAAAATATATCCGACATTTCAGAAAAAAAAGGGCGGCACGGTGATGCAGCGTTTAACACTGTATCTGCACAGAGAGAACGTCACAGACCTTAACTGGGCGCCTCTTTCTGTGTGGAGTTTGTATGTTCTCCCCGTGCTTGAGTGGGTTTTCTCCAGGTGCTCTGGTTCCCCCCCACACTCCCCAAAAACATATAGGTTAGGTTAATTGGCTAATGTAAATTGTCCCCAATTGCGTACTGATTCCAGGAAACAGCAAAATTGTTCAGTCTGTCATTGCTCCTCCATAGGAAATGTAAAGAAGGAATTTAAGCTTCACCTCACACCTGGAACAATTGCAAACTGACCTGAAAATCAGGATATGGTCACCACCATTCTCAACATATCTTGATTCTGAATTAATGAAAAAGACAGAAACTGTCCCAGAGAAGTTGGATAACCCAAATACTAAACCCATGGAGGAAGCAAGCAAAGAGGCAGAATGAATGCCTTCGGTTTGGGAAAAAAAAAAAGGTTCGGCACGCTGTGGGTTTAAGGAAACCAGAAAAATGGTACAAAAAAAAGAAGTTCCCATCTTAACAAAGTTCAACAATCTCACTTTCAAACCTCAAAATATATCCGACATTTCAGAAAAAAAAAGGGTGGCACGGTGATGCAGCGTTTAACAGTGTATCTGCACAGAGAGAACGTCACAGACCTTAACTGGGCGCCTCTTTCTGTGTGGAGTTTGTATGTTTTCCCCGTGCTTGACCCCCAAAAACATATAGGGAGTATATTAGTTTTTATAGTATATATTACATGTTTAATAATTTACAAACTAAAATCCCTAAGCTGCCTTAACGTGATGAATTATACGGGGAACCCCTAAATGGGCACCAACCACACAGTTCTAAAGCATCATTATCTACATTAAAACCGAGCAGTGTGACCGCTGCCCATGTGTCGAAGCAGCACATGCAACTGCAGATCTCCACTGCGATATTGCATTTTAATTGGACTCAGTGGGACTTCTTGTCAGTCTGGAGATGAATAAGAAAAAGATAACGGCTCTGTGTTTTAAACAACAGATACCACATCTACAACTTTTAATTTGAATTAACTTCTGAGTTGCAATATATGAGTTGCGATTGTTAAGGAGGCAAAGAAAATGACCCAAGGGTCAGTTTCGCTGCAGTCGTTATGGTGAATCATGCCGGAGAAAATCACTAATATCTGAGCATTCAGGAGGTTTAACTATGACATAACTGATCTGGAAATATTTAAACATGGGCTTCAGACCTGCTGAGAGAGAAACTAAAGAGAAAATAGGTGCTTTGTTTCAAAGTTTAGAAAAATAAAACAAGATAAATTCATAAAACTGTTTGTCTTGATGGATTATTATAGTCGTAATCCTCAATTCTGTTGGCCAGTCTACTGTAAGAATACTGAATATTGATAGAGATTAATATAGATCTATCCATCTAGATCTATCCATCCAGATCTATCCATCCAGATCTATCCATCTAGATCTGTCCATCTAGATCTATCCATCTAGATCTATCCATCTAGATCTATCCATCCAGATCTATCCATCTAGATCTATCCATCCAGATCTATCCATCTAGATCTATCCATCCATATCTATCCATCTAGATCTATCCATCCAGATCTATCCATCCAGATCTATCCATCCAGATCTATCCATCTAGATCTATCCATCTAGATCTATCCATCTAGATCTATCCATCTAGATCTATCCATCTAGATCTATCCATCCAGATCTATCCATCCAGATCTATCCATCTAGATCTGTCCATCTAGATCTATCCATCCAGATCTATCCATCCAGATCTATCCATCTAGATCTATCCATCCAGATCTATCCATCTAGATCTATCCATCTAGATCTATCCATCTAGATCTATCCATCCAGATCTATCCATCCAGATCTATCCATCCAGATCTATCCATCTAGATCTGTCCATCTAGATCTATCCATCTAGATCTATCCATCTAGATCTATCCATCCAGATCTATCCATCCAGATCTATCCATCCAGATCTATCCATCTAGATCTATCCATCCATATCTATCCATCTAGATCTATCCATCCAGATCTATCCATCTAGATCTATCCATCCAGATCTATCCATCTAGATCTATCCATCCAGATATATCCATCTAGATCTATCCATCCAGATCTATCCATCCAGATCTATCCATCTAGATCTATCCATCCACATTTATCCATCTAGATCTATCCATCCAGATTTATCCATCTAGATCTATCCATCCAGATTTATCCATCTAGATCTATCCATCCAGATTTATCCATCTAGATCTATCCATCCAGATTTATCCATCTAGATCTATCCATCCAGATCTATCCATCTAGATCTATCCATCCAGATCTATCCATCTAGATCTATGCATCCAGATCTATCCATCTAGATCTATCCATCCAGATCTATCCATCCAGATCTATCCATCTAGATCTATCCATCCAGATCTATCCATCTATCTCTCTCCACTGCTCAAAAAAATAAAGGGAACACTTAAACAACACAATATAACTCCAAGTAAATCAAACTTCTGTGAAATCAAACTGTCCACTTAGGAAGCAACACTGATTAACAATCAGTTTCACATGATGTTGTGCAAATGGAAAAGACAACAGGGGGAAATCTTTGGCGATTAGCAAGACACTCAATAAAGGAGTGGTTCTGCAGGTGGGGACCACAGACCACTTCTCAGTACTTATGCTTTCTGGCTGATGTTTTGGTCACTTTTGAATGTTGGTGGTGCTTTCACACTCGTGGTAGCATGAGACGGACTCTACAACTCACACAAGTGGCTCAGGTAGTGCAGCTCATCCAGGATGGCACATCAATTCAAGCTGTGGCAAGAAGGATTGCTGTGTCTGTCAGCGTAGTGTCCAGAGCCTGGAGGGGCTACCAGGAGACAGGCCAGTACACCAGGAGACGTGGAGGAGGCCGTAGGAGGGCAACAACCCAGCAGCAGGACCGCTACCTCCGCCTTTCTGCAAGGAGGAACAGGAGGAGCACTGCCAGAGCTCTGCAAAATGACCTCCAGCAGGCCACAAATATCCATGGTTCTGCATAAATGATTAGAAACCGACTCCATGAAGATGGTATGAGGGCCTGACATCCCCAAATGGGGGTTGTGCTCACAGCCCAACACCGTGCAGGACGCTTGGCATTTGCCAGAGAACACTAGGATTGGCAAATTCACCACTGGTGCCCTGTGCTCTTCACAGATGAAAGCAGGTTCACATTAAGCACATGTGACAGATGTGACAGAGTCTGGAGACACCGTGGAGAGCCATCTGCTGCCTGCAACATCCTTCAGCATGACCGGTTTGGCAGTGGGTCATCAATAGTGTGGGGTGACATTTCTTTGGAGGGCCACATGGCCCTCCATGTGCTCGCCAGAGGTAGCCTGACTGCTATTAGGTACCGAGATGAGATCCTCAGACCCCTTGTGAGACCATATGCTGATGCGGTTGGCCCTGGGTTCCTCCTAATGCAGGACAATGCTAGACCTCATGTGGCTGGAGTGTGTCAGCAGTTCCTGCAAGATGAAGACCTTAAAGCTATGGACTGGGCCGCCCGTTCCCCAGACCTGAATCTGATTGAGCACATCTGGGACATCATGTCTCGCTCCATCCACCAACGTCACGTTGCACCACAGACTGTCCAGGAGTTGGCGGATGCTTTAGTCCAGGTCTGGGAGGAGATCTCTCAGGAGACCATCCGCCATCTCATCAGGAGCATGCCCAGGCGTTGTAGGGAGGTCATTCAGGCACGTGGAGGCCACACACAATACTGAGCCTCATTTTGACTTGTTTTAAGGACATTACATCAAAGTTGGATCAGCTTGTAGTGTGTTTTCCACTTTAATTTTGTGTGTGACTCCAAATCCTGGCCTCCATTGGTTAATAAATTTGATTTCCATTGATGATTTTTGTATGATTTTGTTGTCAGCACATTCAACTTTGTACAGAACAAAGTGTTCAATGAGAATATTTCATTCATTCAGATCTAGGATGTGTTATTTGAGTGTTCCTTTTATTTTATTGAGCAGTGTATATGCCTTATATATATGCCTTTTACAAATATTACACTAGAATTTAAGTCTCAAGTTTGAAGTATGAAAAGTTTGTACATTTATTTAATTACCCCTACTGATGACCCTACTGCAGTACGAGTAAATAAATGATTAATGCATTTTTAGCTTCAATTACTTGATTTTTTTATGTATATACGTGAGGTGCGAAGTTGCATTGAATACAAGCATTTTAGCATTACAAAAGAATCTAAATCTTTTTACACATTATGAAACTAAATGTAATCTTGGTAATGCTAGCAATAGGTTAAGTAAATTGGTTTGAGTTTAGAAATTTGGCTGCAAAGATCTCAGTATTGTTGAGTTATTGTAAATAGCAAACGTTTATTCATGTTTTAATTAAGACTATATTATTATTATTATGTTGGTCCAGTGTTTGCAAAAATGTTATTTTGACTGTGAGCTGTAAAGAAATACTACACTTATACCAAATAAAGGCGAATGACAGCTTCCAAAGCAGAATTTTGGTGCCAGCATTAAAAAGGGAAAACTATTTTTTAACTGACAATATTCACTCTAAGTATCTTATAAATAGAAGTTGAAGCATTATTTTTTTTAACATTTGTAAAAATTCTGATCAGTTAAAATATAAATTTTTATTCCTTGAATAATGTGTACTAGAATATTCAAGAAAATCAAAGCAAATACTTTGAGTTCTTGACCTGGGGTCCAGTTTAAAATCCAGAACTAGAGCCTTTTTTTGAATTGGGTGTATGCCCGTTGTAAATCACAGTTATTAATGAGGGCATATGAGCAGCCCTTTGCCTCTGAGATATTGCACACATATTACAATGAGGGTGGCATTTCATTGCATGGTGCAGCTCCATCAAGAAGAGAAAGAAATTCTAACAAGCATAACGAAAACTTGGACTTTCTATCAAAGACAGTACCATACCTTGGTTCTGATGCACAAACAAAAACAGAAACACCTTGCACTCATGGCAGTGTGTTGCATCAGCAACTAGCCACAGGCACCACTAATATACTCAACTGTTGCATCTTGTTTATTGCATGTCTGCACAGACATGGAACCAGAGTCTCTGCATTGGCAGCACCGATGAAGAACTATGCAAACAGTCCTTAGGAGAGGACTCTAAAACAGCCTTTAAATAATGAACTTTTGTCAGTGTGAAATGTTTTTTTTATTTTTTATTTAGGGCCTCCATAGCGGTATCTCACAATTGTTATCTATTCAACATATAAAGTTGTTCTAAATCAAGGACGAATATCAAATTCTACTAATTTATTTCCTGAACTGTATGAATTTTTGAACCACAGGGTAAACTTGTTTAACATATTTTATCAAGTAGTTCACTTATATTTGACAAGGATGACAGTAAATAATAATTAGTGCTCATCTTATTTTTATTTTTTATCAGCAGAGTAAAAAAGGCAGAAGCTGGCTTATCAGTGTGACTCTGTGTTTAAATATGTATGGAAAGATGTAAAGAATGAAATGATCCGTTTACATTTCAGTAGTTCTAGTCTACAACCTCACTAAGTCACATGAGTCATGTCTCTATAAAAATCTCTTTATTCATATTGTGCAAGGAATCCGTTACAAGCTCTTGCAGATTAGGTTTTAGACGATATTATTATTGACAAATTCTATTTGTATATTTAACGCATTGCATGGTCATCTGCAGAAATACTCAGATGACTTTCAATAAATAAAAAAAACCTATTAATCCAAAAGTCATTGAGTAAAACTGAGATGGTCAAGAAAAGTCTGTTGTGGAGAGTTAAATCTGTTCTGCTATCATCTGGAGCAAAATTAAAGCTGGCGACTTAAAATAAGCTCGACAAGCTGATAGAGAAGGTTGGATCTGCTTTGGGAAACCTGTATGAGTTACAACATTTAATTTCCCTTAGGGATTACTAAGGTATTTTCTAATTGAATTTAACATAATCAAATTTTCAGTTCAAGGGGAAAGGTATAAATCGACACTTCAAAACTGCTTCTTATGATCCTATAGAAGGTCAAAAGTGCCACAATTAAATACATATGTAGGTTGTTAAATGAAAATTTATATCTGATCATTTCAATGTAGTTGGAAATTCATACATCAAATAAATAATTGGTCTGTAAATGTCATAATTTCTAAAAATCAAATATGAAAATAATTCATTAAAACTGGTAATGTTAAAAGCATCTATTATTATTTATAGATTTGTTATTTCAAAATCCCACATTTTTGTATCCGTCAATCTTGCTCATGAAACTCAGTAGGCGTGGCCAACATTGCTATACTCAAGGTGATTGGTCAGTAGTTGTGTTGCAGAAATAAATGTTGCATTAATTGGGTGATTTTAACACAGAATGAATTCAAAAATGTATGATTTTATTATATTGCTAATTAAATAGATATTTCTATATATTTAATTTATGAATTACTACTTTAGTATGAATGCATCAATAAACATTTATTTAATGAATTATTTGTTGGACAGTGGCACTTTTGGCCTTGGAAAAAAGACAACATGAAGAAGAGAGGTCAAACAAAGGAAAAAGTTTAAAAACAATGACGAAAAAAGAAAAAAAATCATGCATATATACAGGTCCTTCTCAAAATATTAGCATATTGTGATAAAGTTCATTATTTTCCATAATGTCATGATGAAAATTTAACATTCATATATTTTAGATTCATTGCACACTAACTGAAATATTTCAGGTCTTTTATTGTCTTAATACAGATGATTTTGGCATACAGCTCATGAAAACCCAAAATTCCTATCTCACAAAATTAACATATTTCATCCGACCAATAAAAGAAAAGTGTTTTTAATACAAAAAACGTCAACCTTCAAATAATCATGTACAGTTATGCACTCAATACTTGGTCAGGAATCCTTTTGCAGAAATGACTGCTTCAATGCGGCGTGGCATGGAGGCAATCAGCCTGTGGCACTGCTGAGGTCTTATGGAGGCCCAGGATGCTTCGATAGCGGCCTTTAGCTCATCCAGAGTGTTGGGTCTTGAGTCTCTCAACGTTCTCTTCACAATATCCCACAGATTCTCTATGGGGTTCAGGTCAGGAGAGTTGGCAGGCCAATTGAGCACAGTGATACCATGGTCAGTAAACCATTTACCAGTGGTTTTGGCACTGTGAGCAGGTGCCAGGTCATGCTGAAAAATGAAATCTTCATCTCCATAAAGCATTTCAGCAGATGGAAGCATGAAGTGCTCCAAAATCTCCTGATAGCTAGCTGCATTGACCCTGCCCTTGATAAAACACAGTGGACCAACACCAGCAGCTGACACGGCACCCCAGACTATCACTGACTGTGGGTACTTGACACTGGACTTCTGGCATTTCCTTCTCCCCAGTCTTTCTCCAGACTCTGGCACCTTGATTTCCGAATGACATGCAGAATTTGCTTTCATCCGAAAAAAGTACTTTGGACCACTGAGCAACAGTCCAGTGCTGCTTCTCTGTAGCCCAGGTCAGGCGCTTCTGCCGCTGTTTCTGGTTCAAAAGTTGCTTGACCTGGGGAATGCGGCACCTGTAGCCCATTTCCTGCACACGCCTGTGCACGGTGGCTCTGGATGTTTCTACTCCAGACTCAGTCCACTGCTTCCGCAGGTCCCCCAAGGTCTGGAATCGGCCCTTCTCCACAATCTTCCTCAGGGTCCGGTCACCTCTTCTCGTTGTGCAGCGTTTTCTGCCACACTTTTTCCTTCCCACAGACTTCCCACTGAGGTGCCTTGATACAGCACTCTGGGAACAGCCTATTCATTCAGAAATTTCTTTCTGTGTCTTACCCTCTTGCTTGAGGGTGTCAATAGTGGCCTTCTGGACAGCAGTCAGGTCGGCAGTCTTACCCATGATTGGGGTTTTGAGTGATGAACCAGGCTGGGAGTTTTAAAGGCCTCAGGAATCTTTTGCAGGTGTTTAGAGTTAACTCGTTGATTCAGATGATTAGGTTCATAGCTCGTTTAGAGACCCTTTTAATGATATGCTAATTTTGTGAGATAGGAATTTTGGGTTTTCATGAGCTGTATGCCAAAATCATCCGTATTAAGACAATAAAAGACCTGAAATATTTCAGTTAGTGTGCAATGAATCTAAAATATATGAATGTTAAATTTTCATCATGACATTATGGAAAATAATGAACTTTATCACAATATGCTAATATTTTGAGAAGGACCTGTACACCATACAGCATTTTGTGCATATGGTGGTATGTTGAGCATTGTGGGCAGGTTTAAGAGCAAGTCTTACAACTTTATCTGAGCTCACAAGTAGCAAAATATTCATTTTATTTGGTTTATTGATTTAATTAAATGCCATTTTCATTTTATACATTTATAGATGTTTTTGTTATCTTATATTTCACCACCTACTAATGGTACCAACTCTAAAATTTTACATGTTTCACATCTGTATACACATATAAAGAAAAGAAACATATGCAATAAATGTCTCATTAAAGCAAGAAAACTTTCCAGGCCTTTTGTGAGCATCTATTTATTATAGAGTTTCTTTCCAACTCTGTTTTCCCATTATGCACTCTGATTATAGACACAAAAACAACAAAATAAATTCAATTTAATTCAAAAATACGTTATACAGGATTCTGCTTAAATAATACAGCCCAAGTGAATGAGAGATTATTTTGAATATAAACAAAATTTAAAATAATAGCTGGTGGAATCCTAGAACCGGTTTTATGAGATCAAAGGAAAAATTCTATGATGTCACTCATGAGGGTGTCTTTGTGATGTCATCGGCTCAGTTTATGTAACATACTTATGTGTTGTTCACAACCGCATTTGTGGAAAAATGTCTCATCAAATGCAGAGATACCGCAATGAAAATATAGGACCCCAGGAGGAATGGGGAAATCAACACAATCCGCACGACCAGCGTCATCCTCCACCTGTGAATTTCTTCCAAGGGGAAATCCAAAGACTGAACGCTCTTTTGGAAATGGAGAGAGAAAAATGGTTTAAAGAGAACCAAAAGGTAGCCTACCTGCAAACAGAGCTGGCAGAGACACAACTCCAGTGGAGAAGGCAGAAAAGTCTCAAAGAAATGTATATCAACAAGGAAAAAGAGACAAAGAGCAAACTTGAGAGAATAGATAGATTTAGTGATCCAGCAACCCTTGACCCTGCGGTCAAGGTGCACAATGACATGAAATACAGGAAAAAGTTGTTGCAAAAAGACTTTGAAGAAATAAAGGTGGCCCTCATCCTCAACCAGGAAGCATTTACTTCACAAATCCAGGCAGAAAAAGAGAAAAATAATGTCCTTCAAGAAGAACTGGACAAACTCAAGACTTCCTACGAGGAGCTTTGCTCAAAATGTGAAGTCGATGTTGCTGCAGGGAGGCAGCAGGCCCAGGTGCAGACGTTTTGTGAAGAGAAGATCGGTGAGGATCCACAGCTCCTTGAGAAGCTGAGAGGAGCGAAGGACGATCTCCATCAAAAAATGTCACAAGAGATCGTATTTCTGAAAGAGGAGGAAAATTTGGAAAGTGAACTAGAGCAGGTCAAAGATTTTCACCAAGAATTGCTTGGCGTATATGAAAGAGATGTTGCCAAACTAAAAGAGGAAGTTGAAACATATCAGAAAGAGTTAAATCACGAGAAAACAGCTAATTCACATAGAGCAATGAAAGAAGTCCACCTTATTAAGAAATTGAGACATGACAACACATATCTCTACAGCACAATGTCAGAAAAGATCGAGATTCTGCAACGGCAACTCGAAGAGACTGAGAACCATTTGGACCAAAATGAAAAAGATAATTCTGCACTGAGACAACAGGTCAAAAACTTTCAGCAGCAGATAATTCAGGAGAAAAAAGCTCATTTGAAGACAGCAAAGACGGACCTGACACTTCTGAACAGCATGAGAACTGAGCAGGACGATCTCAAAGAAAATATGTCAAAAGTGATCGCCTTCCTGCAAGAGAGGGAAAATGGTTTCCAGAGAGAACTGGACCAGATCAAAGTTTCATACCAGGAACTCAACTGTAAGTATGAAAAAGAGGTTTCTGCACTGAAACAGCAAGTAGACACATATCAGAAACATTTAGATCGCGAGAAAAAAGCTAATTCACAGAAAGCAAATAAGGACCGCCAGCTTATCAACAAACTGAGAGATGAGAAGGTGCATCTTCAGAAAACAATGTTAGAACATATCGAGATTCTGCAACAGAAATCCGAAGAGCCCGAGAATGATAATTCTGAGCTGAGAAAACGGGTAGAAAATCTTCAGCTGCAGATAATTCAGCAGAAAAAAGTTCATTTGGAGACAGCAAAGAAGGACCTGACACTTATCAACACCATGAGAACTGAGCAGGACAATCTCACAGAAACTATGTCGAAAGAGATTGCATTCTGGCAACAGAAGGAGAAACGTTTGAAGGGCGAGATGGACAAGATAGAAATTTTATACCAGGAATTACAATCTAGGTATAAAACAGATGTTTCTGCACTAAAACAGCAAGCAGAAACCTTTAAAAAGGACATAAATAAAAACTTGAAGACAGCAAATAAGAACCTGGAGCTTATCAACAACCTTCAGGTAGAGAAGGATGATCTTCAACAGAAAGTCACTGTCCTACAACAAACATCATCTGACAGGGAAATTGGTTTAAAACCAGAACTGGAAAATGTGAAAACAGAGCTCGAAAACCAAATCAGAATTAACACGAAGCTCTCTGCTGAGCTTGAAGACAGAGATGAACTTAATAAACAGAAAAGAAAAAGTGACAGGTGGACAGAACCAAGACAGCAAAAAGAATCCATCCCTAGAGAAGACATTTTTGACCTTGGCAGGATGGATCTTAATCTCTCAGTGGAAACCCTATCAGATTTCAGTGAATTTACAAATGTAACGGACATTGACATTATGGGGGAATTTAGCAACTTCTCAACAAATCTTGATTCTGAATTAATGAAAAAGACAGAAACTGTCCCAGAGAAGTTGGACAACCCAGAACCTAAACCCATGGAGGAAGCAGGCAAAGAGACAAAATTAACGCCTTCGGTTTGGAAAAGAATTCGGCATGCTCTGGGTTTGAGGAAACCTGAAAAATGGAAGAAAAACAATAACACATATGAAGTAACAAACTAAAAAAAGTTCTCTTCTTAACTAAATTTAAAAAATGTAAAGGTCACCTTCAAACCTCAAAATATATCCGACATTTCAGAAAAAAAAAAGGGCGGCACGGTGATGCAGCGTTTAACACTGTATCTGCACAGAGAGAACGTCACAGACCTTAACTGGGCGCCTCTTTCTGTGTGGAGTTTGTCTGCTGCTATTAGGTACCGAGATGAGATCCTCAGACCCCTTGTGAGACCGTATGCTGGTGAGGCTGGCCCTGGGTTCCTCCTAATGCAGGACAATGCTAGACCTCATGTGGCTGGAGTGTGTCAGCAGTTCCTGCAAGATGAAGACATTGAAGCTATGGACTGGCCCGCCCGTTCCCCAGACCTGAATCTGATTGAGCACATCTGGGACATCATGTCTCGCTCCATCCACCAACGTCACGTTGCACCACAGACTGTCCAGGAGTTGGCGGATGCTTTAGTCCAGGTCTGGGAGGAGAACCCTCAGGAGACCATCCGCCGTCTCATCAGGAGCATGCCCAGGCATTGTAGGGAGGTCATTCAGGTAGTGTGTTTTTCCACTTTAATTTTGTGTGTGACTCCAAATCCTGGCCTCCATTGGTTAATAAATTTGATTTCCATTGATGATTTTTGTATGATTTTGTTGTCAGCACATTCAACTTTGTACAGAACAAAGTGTTCAATGAGAATATTTCATTCATTCAGATCTAGGATGTGTTATTTGAGTGTTCCTTTTATTTTATTGAGCAATGTATATGCCTTATATATATGCCTTTTACAAATATTACACTAGAATTTAAGTCTCAAGTTTGAAGTATGAAAAGTTTGTACATTTATTTAATTACCCCTACTGATGACCCTACTGCAGTACGAGTAAATAAATGATTAATGCATTTTTAGCCTCAATTACTTGATTTTTTTTATGTATATACGTTAGGTTTGAAGTTGCATTGAATACAAGCATTTTAGCATTACAAAAGAATCTAAATCTTTTTACAGATTACAAAACTAAATGTAATCTTTGTAATGCTAGCAATAGGTTAAGTAAATTGGTTTGAGTTTAGAAATTTGGCTGCAAAGATCTCAGTATTGTTGAGTTATTGTAAATAGCAAACGTTTATTCATGTTTTAATTAAGACTATATTATTATTATTATGTTGGTCCAGTGTTTGCAAAAATGTTATTTTGACTGTGAGCTGTAAAGAAATACTACACTTATACCAAATAAAGGCGAATGACAGCTTCCAAAGCAGAATTTTGGTGCCAGCATTAAAAAGGGAAAACTATTTTTTAACTGGAAATATTCACTCTAAGTATCTTATAAATAGAGGTTGATGCACATCAACAAATAAAAAGGTTTTTAGTTGAAGCCGTTCATCTGTTGCTGTGCTTTTATCTTCAATAATATTGGACACTAGCAGTAGTGCTTTGTGTTCTTGTCTTCTTGCCAGGTAGCCGCTGAGGAATGTCATTACTCTTCTTAATCATCAAGTACATAACGCTAGCCAAAATGTATTTCCTTGTACACGTATAACATGCCAGGTGATTGCAAAGTGAAAACAAACAAACCTGTTGGGAGCTACGTGAGCTCAATGCACACAGCGGATGTTTCCTGCTGAGGTGTTGCAGCATCGAGGACGCGCTGTTATGACATGCCAAACCCATTTAGCAGTGTACGCACTGCACCGTTTTCTTTTCTGTTTAAAGTGATCCCACACTTGTGACACTTTCAGTCTCTTTCTTGGCGACGCATCTTTCCCCTCACCTTCTTTCTCCATAGCTGCTAATATACCCTAGCGTCCATGCGTCAGCAGTGGTCAACAGCTCATTGGCGGAAGTGAGAGAATTATGCAACACTAACACACATCCGGGCAGAGCACATTGTGCTGAATAGTAAAACAATTTAACGAAGCCTCGAGGAAGATAATTTGCCCCGAGGAATTTTATAAATCGATTTACTAGAGTTAATCGAGGAATCCTTTCAGCCTTAATGTAGATGTTTGATGTCTTTTTAGAAAGGAAAGAGGCTCTGAAGAGACTTTTTAACCAGATGTTTCTTTTTCCTAACTGTAGTTGAAAATGTTTTACAGATGGTTTGTCACCATATGACTTGTTGTCAACAGACAACATTGATAGCTAATTTTATTGATGCTCCAAATAAAACATGAAAAATATTCTCTGGGTTTGCAGCACTGTTACCAGTACTGGTCCAGAAAGAACAATCAGGGGCAATCTATGAAGCAGCGATTTGTTTTGTAGCGGTAATTAATACCAACATGGCTGCAGGTTAATCTAGTTCCAAATGTACACAACTCAAAATGACTCAACCGAACTGTGCTGCAGACATTTCCAAATGATCAAAATAACAAGTTTACTGCAATAAAAAGGAGTTTAAGATATGCCTGAAATGTATATTTAATGCAATTTAATGAGTTCCATGTCAGATAATGTTTTGGAGCTCTGCAGTAAATGCTTCAGCCCCCTCCCACTTCTCCTCGATGGCATTTAGCTCATTAGTAGTTAGAGTTAAAAAGGGTGAAGTTGCTTATTAGTACAGAGTTTCTCCGCCAAACGTCTCTCTACTCAGCTACATGGCCTAATTAAAGCATTGGACAGTGCAGCAGTATGATATACTGTTTTAGTTACTGATGCTGAGAAGATAGGCCAGTATTATAAAAATGATTATAAACAGAAATCTCATTCACTTCCAGGCCAGTTTCCTCTGAAGACAATCACAATCAATCAAGTTTGTGGGAGCAAACAGATTAGTGAGTTATAGCTAAGGCTGCGGGGGAAAATTAAAAATAGATTATATCAGTGTACATTTACCTATTTTCTGTCTATGTCAGCTGTGCTTCTACTGCTCTGTGTGAACTTCAGCATCTTAGGAACTAATATGAGTCCAATGTGGGCGAATCCAACCAACTGAATATCTTATGGCATCCAAAGCGAGAACTCAAACAGCTATTGCATTTCAAACATTCATTTAAAAATATTAATATAACTCACACTGACTTGTGATGATGTAGTCTTTAGTAAAGGAAAGCCACAGAAAAGCCCTATATGGGATTTCCAGGTTCCTTTTAGATCTCATCTGCCTGTTCTGATGTTGACCAATTCTATTTTACCACATGGAAAAGCACTGGTGTAAACCTTGTTGTAATTCAATGATTAAATAAAAGACCCGCTGGCGATAAAACAGAAAGTGCTACAGCTTCCTTGCAAGAAGCAGCAAGTTGAAAGAAATAGGAATTTTTTAATTTAAGAAACGTTTGGTATGTTCCACTTTAACTTTAGAGCCTGAGGAACAGAAGGTCATAATAATTTGACCATTTCATACTGAGAAGAGATTAGATATTGTTTGGGTCGAACTCTCTGTAAAGAAGCTCCCTGTAGCCCGGCTGACATTCACTGCTTTACAGATAATAAAATGCCAAAACATTGTGACCTTCTGTGTTAACTTTCTAGGGACTCTAAAGAGGGAAGTTGAATCCTATTATTGCTCCCAATAATATTAATTTGTTCATTCTATTTTGAGTAGCTATCTGACACTGAAAAAGTTTTCAACCAAATGTGGGATTGATAGATTTTAATTCTTTATCCCCCCCCATCTGAAAAATGAACTATGGGAATGGATTTAATATAAAATCTCTTCCATAAACTCCCTCAAACAAATGTGTTTGCACAACAATGGGTGGGGACAAGGGTGGCGAGGTGAAGCAGCAGTTCAGCTCGCTCAAATCCAAAAGATTCAAACCTCAGCGGAGATCTTGCCTGTTCCATTCAGCCCGGAGCTCAGAGGCATTGATGTTGGGTTCATTTGTGATTCAACCCTGAAAACAACTAAGTTAGTACAGAACACGAAGCTGGGTCTCAGGTAATTAAAACAGTCTCTGAGGAACTCCTGAAACATCAAAGCTGTCCATCTGATCCGACATACGAGCTTCTTTTCTCAGTTCATCATGGTGCAGAAGAAAAACATGCCATCCACAGGGCAACAGAGAGGACAGGATTTGCTTAATGAGCATCTCGGGTGCGTGATAATAATTACCTGTGTTGTGCAAAACAAGAGATAAACAGTCAGGGGGTTCAACTGAGTCTCTTAGTCAAGACAACACTTCTGTAACCATTTCATAATTATCGGACTTTTCAAATCAGTGCTTAGATGTTGGGCAAGAGCACACAGAAACTGCTGACCTCAATTGAAATGATCCAGAACTTGCAGATTGTCAAGTGTAAAATCCTATTAGTCGAAGCAACACAATGCAGCACTGAAAAGCAAACCAAACAGACCAACGCAAGATGAAAATTCGGACTTTTTTCTAGGCAAGGAACACACAGAGTCCCCTAGAAAATAAAGGATTGCATTTAGATCTTCTACTCCTGATTCAGAAGCTGGTTTTAGTGTTTTCGGCGTTATGTGTAAGAATTATGATTATTGATTAATTCATATTTATCAAGAATTATAATTTCAAATCATTATTTGAAAAAAATTTATTTCTTAACCAAAAATCATTACTTACTAATAGAAATCAGAGATGTCCTCTGGTGTTGTGATTAAGGGCTCAAAGCTCTTTAATAATTATATTTAGCTATTCATCATTAATAATTGATAAATTATTAACTAAACCCACAAAATGTCACTGTCTATTCAACCGCTTCACCGAAGGTGGGGGAACTTCGACCTTGTTTTGACAGATAAATCACTCTTGCACGAAATAAACACAAACACTTCTCTTAATTATATATATGAAGATTTATTGAAGCCAAATAATCCTGATATACCATTATTCTGGTCCAAAACCTTCACCTAACTAACAAGAACTATTCTACACAAAGGGGATAAAAATGACTACCTAACAATAATAATAAAAGAAAAATATATATGCACATTTGGTGTCTATGAAGATCAAACCAGCAGTTTTATGGACAAAATGTGTAATTTGGGTTAAATGAAAAGAGAAATCCTCCTGGTGTTGATGTCTCGATTGCAGCGATCAGCTGTTAAAACGGTGGGGCCACGCCCCTTTAGCCGTACAGCTGATTGCCCCAAATCTCGAACAAAGAGTCATAAACCTCTGAGGCAGAAACTCAGTGGAAAAACTCCAGTAATAAAACTGGAACAAAGGAGTGGTCGGGCGAGGCCCAGACCATAGTTGTTTTGAATGAAAAAACTTTCAAAAGTCCAACTTCTAACTCCTGGCTGATTTGGGATCAGCTGGACAAAAACATGAACACGCACGATTCAGCAGCGCTCGCACAGCAAATCAAAACACAGCTCAGTATAAAAAAACTTTAATCACTTTAATACAAAAAGAACGAAATTACTTTGACGTTGATTTCTTCTCTTCACCGGTTGGGTCAGGTCAGAAGAAAAACGAGGGTGGGGTGGGGGCATCACGCGTCCGTGATCACCTCAAGGAAAAAAACAGTAAACTTCTCATCCGTCCAGGAGGGAAAAATATGAAGAACCGTTTAGTCGACTATATCAACAAGGAGGAGACTCATCTCCTTGGAAATAAAACCTCTGTGGGTTTTCACCTGCGCCGGGTGTCGTCGTGGTCTTCGATCGGCGAATAAATCTGCTGACCTTCTTGTATCAGACAGATTTCAAACTCTTCCGGGAATGGCCTTGTGGAGAAAAAGTTCGCCTGCGAGCTTTTGTCTCTCCAGATATGCGCCTCCGTTGCGTCGTCCCGTGAGACACGCTGGAAATGCGGCAAAGACAATAGAAGAAAAAAACCTACAACAAAACGAATGCAATGGAAAAATGCTGCATCACAAAAATGCAAACTATGATTAATCAAAGTCTCTAGTCGCTAATATTACCGACGTCAATAAGCTGCTGTTCTATAATATTGCAAAAGATTACGGCCATGTAAGGGAAAACGCAGCTTTTCTTTTTTTTCCCTCCGACTTTCTTCAGGGTATCCAGTTATATTTATTGAGGGACTGATACCATATGACTTGGTGATCAGCTCCCCCTAGTGGTGTGGTGCACTTCCGTTTTGTGGAGAGAATTTGCTGCCCTTTCTTACTATTTTGGTATTTGCAGTATTTTTCCTTTTGTCTAATTAATGTGATAGAAACATTTGTGCAGCATTTTTCTGTTGCATATTTGTTTTTTGTGTTCGTGTATATTGAAATTTGCATCATTCATGTCTTTGCAGCGCGTGTTTGCACCTGTCGACCACCGTACAAATGTATTTACTTGCAGTTTCATTTCAATGCTGAGAAAAATATTTTTTTCATTACATTTTGGCACTTCTGCCACTGAATACACAACCTTATGATTTAGACATAGACCAGGGGTGGCGAACTCCTTAATTCCCTGAATGTTTTAGATGTGCTCCTGCTGGAGAATAACTGAATTAACAGCTTAATTACCTCCTAAGTATGTCAAGTTCTGAAGAGGTCTGGTGATGGACCTTTTATTTGTTTCAGGTGTTTCAGGTAAACACTGGGCTCTTGAGAACTGGAGTTAGCCACCCCTGACTCAGACCTACTTGCAACATGCAACTTATGTTGTTTAATGTCAACACACTCAAAAGCACAATTGTTCTGCTTTTGTAATTACAGAATGCAGTTTTGCTTGTTGGCCTCCAGTGCCAACTGTGCAGTTTATTATCAGAGGTTACTGTTTGTGTGTAAACACGGGAGAAGATTCTCCACAGAAATTAAATACCAGTCCTACAGCAACCACCTGATATCACATGAACATCAGTATGTCTACTAATAGCAAGCTGCTGGGCTCGTCTTCTTTCTGAGTTTAAGCTTAGCCTCTATAGTGTGTGGACTTTCATTCAAACTTCAGAAAATAAAAAGCGCTGCTTTAATCAAATCTGCTGAGGGCGTAGAGTTCAGTAACAATGCATAAAGTTGCACTCTACAGTGTAACAATACAGAAACTAAAGCATTAAACGTCAGCCATGTGGGAGCGGTATAAATCCTGGCTGACTGTCAGGGAGAAACCTGACGCTTCTCATTAAATCTGTTAGTTGTGGAGCTGCCGTCCGACATGTTCGTTTCTTACCTTGGGCGATTGCTTCGGACTCGAAAATCTGCAGCTCCTTCAGTAAACACGTCCTCTCATTCGGGTGTAGGCGATAAATGAACTCCTTGGCCCTCTTGGGAGAGTTGAGGGGCTCCCTCGGGTCGTTTCTCCCATGAGTTCCCATCCAGCAGCTCGGTACATGTGGCGCTGTCCCCGGGAGTCTCAGCGACAAAACCGCGGCTCCTGGAGACCGCCTCAGTCCTGACGGTAACTTCAGAACCGCCGGCCAGGAAGCTTTCCGTAGACACACCTTAAGCATTGTGCCGACATACATAACTAAGTCAGTCTATAACATGTAAAACCTAATTTATCAAAGGGTTCTTCAAACGGCGAGGTACGAAGGCGACTCTCCGCTCCACCAACGACTGGCGCTGGGGCTTAAAGTTGCTTGTTGGTCGGTCCTACTACGTTCATTCGACGTCGACTAAAGAATGAATCGACGACTTTTAAAAACTGTAAAAGCCGCACAACACGCCAAGAAGACGGACATAGTCTCTGGTCGCGCTGTCCGTTGTCCAAACCTCATGATCTCATTGGACTCGGTAGCCAGGAGTTTAACACATGAACTTGAAGCCGCAACCGCAGGACAGCGGAAAACCGGATGACATTGATCCAGACTTTCAAAGTAAAGGTTTATGTTTCCGGTCTTACCTTTCATACTAAATCTAAACATATTTGATTGCGGCTTGAGTTGAGTAGAGAAAGAAAACAACAAAGTAACTAGACGAAAGAAAGAAAGATAGATAGATAGATAGATAGATAGATAGATAGATAGATAGATAGATAGATAGATAGATAGATAGATAGATAGATAGATAGATAGATAGATAGATAGATAGATAGATAGATAGATAGATAGATAGATAGATAGATAGATAGATAGATAGATAGATAGATAGATAGATAGATAGATAGATAGATAATTCATTGGACATGAGTCAACACTCCTTCAATGCAATTGGCAATTGCATTGAAGAAGTGGTGCATTAATTTAGGAATCAATGCACCACTTTTCCATCCTTCATATAGTTTTAATTATTTCGTTTTTTGTCTGCTTTATACAAAATAGAAATGCAGGCTTGGTTGGGATTATTGTTCTGTTGATGGCTCAGTTACATGCTCCTGATCAACTCAAAGACTGCAAGGTCCTCAGCTCCAGGGGCTTACACAACATGCTCCTCCGAACCGGCACACCAGCATACTGGACAGCTAGAATGAGACATTTGCGCTCATACAATGTGTTTGATTTCCCAAACATCAACACGGCTGAATGTAAATTAATTATCAATGAATGTGGAAAGAAAACTAACTACATGATATTTAGCAATAGAGTGATTCCTACAGATGTGTTGATTGATATTGATGGGGTTGTGATTAAGTGTGTGATAGAGATCAAATTGGGTGTTAATCTTAATGAAAACACAAACTGGAAACCACACTATAAAGAAAACATATAAAAGAAAATTGTATTATTATATAAAGTGAAAGACTCATTGAATGATGAAGCATTGTTGATATTCTATAATTCACTGTTTGTTCCCTATTTGACTTATTGTTTAGAAGTTTGAGGGAAAGCCTGTAAAGCTTATAGACATTCTTGTTTTATTTTGCAAAAAAAGGGCTGTTAGAATTATAAGCAGAAAACGCTACAGAGATCCAACAAATCCATTGTTCTTCAACTTAAAATCTATGACATTTCATGACTTGGTGGACTATTATATTCTGCTAGTTATGTTTAAAATACATACCAGTATACTACCAGCACATTTGCAAAAAAGATTCATTAAAAGAGATGGGAATTATAATTTGAGAGGATCAGAGATTTAAAAAAAAAAAAAACCTAAAGTCAGAATTAAACAAATGGATTGTTGTATTTCTGTTTATGGAATAAATCTGTGGAATAATCTGTCTAAAGAAACCAAAAAGTGTACATTAAATTCTCCTTTTAAGAAAATGATAAAATATAATATTCTATCAAGGTTTAATGAAGTACATTGATTCAGTAGAGTGCTGTAACATTACAAAGATAATATATGTTTTTTTTTTTTTTTTTTTGCTTGCTTTGTGTTTAAAGATGTATATATCTCTATATGGATGGTTGATGGATGTTTAGTTGCCTAGGGTATAGTGAATTGACATTTGAGAGTAGGTGTAGACTACATAAGATTTTTCTTTCTTCAAACTACTCCTTTTTATTCAAAACTTTTGTTTATGTCAACATGTGACATGTTTATTTTAAATTGTAAATGAATGAAATAAATAAATTTAAAAAACAACATATTGCCGTGCATCATATCCTAGCTCCTCTATTTTAGTCTTAAAACTCCGATGGATTTTATTCCCAAAGTTTTGTTTACTTTAGATGAAACTTTACAAACGTAAGTCACGATGGTATTCTTAAGAGGCTTTCTCCTGTTTTGGAGAAACCTTATAAACTAAATCAATCTGATGGGCAGCAGCTACCCAGCTCCTCAGTAATCATTACAAGGGATTTCTGTCTAGGCTTTGTTTTAACACATCTGTATGGTCAAGATTATCAAACTGCAATAACCTACGTTAAGTCAGTTGTATTAGCAGCATTGCTGGCTGCCAGTTTCTCTGTTTATTTCAGTAGAACCACAAAGGGTGTGCCTAGTTTTCCTCCATAACTGTAACTGATACACCATATAAAAGATTAAAATGGCCGGATCGAGTGCATAGCTATACCCCATGAAAAATAAATAATTCAACTTGATTTGTCAAATAAGAATTTCATCCAAAATTTAGTAGACTGCTAAGAAATGATGTTTAGAAAATGTAAATTTTAGATTGAAGTCTCTTAACTCCTAGTGGTAAGACGTTACTCAGTAAATTAGGGCAACAGCACCCTCTAGTGGCTAATTTACATTTTGAGTCGTCACTTTTGCTTGTGAAATATTTAAAATATTAGAAAAGCCATAATACTGCAATAAAGACAGTGCTCAAAATGCAATATCAAAGACAAGTTTATTTACATAAATATTTTGAAAACAAAAGGCAAAATGAACAGCCTTTACCTTTCAAAAATGTTAAGATTAAACTAATCAAAATCCTTCATATCTTTAACAGATCAAAATGCACAGCTTCCAATGACATTCCTTAACACTTGATCAGGTTTATGTTCAGCTACCAGTATTTGAGTTATGATCATAAAAGCTTTTAGTTAAACCCTCACAACATTCAAGATGATTTAATCTTTTATTTTCTTTTTAAATCCAATTCCCAGATTGATGCCTGAATTTTCTTCTTTTTTAATGTACAAATTCCCCGTTAGGGTTTTTAGGGTCTGAGGTTGATCACGTTTTATTTTCAAGGCAGAAAGGCAACAACTTTTTATTTCGCCCGAGTCGCAGTTCCAAAACTTTTCAACAGCGAAAACTCCATTTCCAGAAAACAGAGTTGCTCAAAACTGCAATATGCATCATGGTATATATGACAGTGTATTTGCACAGTTAGAAAACAGTGGTTGCAGTTTTAGAAGCCCCCGTCATTTTAGTGAAGACACTCGTCGATTCCTCCAGTAGGACAAGAAGCTCACCCCTCTAGCCATATTGCACCAGGGACACATTGAGAAGTAATGCTATTTAGAAACAAGACTGTGTTTAATGACTGATAATCATCAAAATTACATCCATCCAGCAAAAATTATTTCACCTGATATATAAAAAAATACTTTTTCCCTTTCAACTACTGCAAACAGTACAGTTGGCATCATTCTTTACATAATAACTAGAAATTTCTTTTGTAGAACCAGTAGTCTTACTCTGTGTGACTCTTTCCGCACCTGAAACAAGCTTTCAACCTAATTTAATAACTTTTGTGCAGAAAAAGCTGTCATTAGAAACAAATCACCTAAAACCTTTAATATTAAAGAGAACATGTGCACAGGTTTCATTATATGTACGACAACGTACACAATAAGTGAGGTCACAGAAGAGACCAGTAGTTAGCAATGAGAGGTATATCATTGACTACAGTAGCAAGTTCTTCTGGTATCAGACTTATCTTGGATTTTTTTCACCAGCGAGTGCCCTCCTCCCACAGGGCTATTTCCCAACAATTTCACTTGCATGTTGAAATAAAAGAGAAAAATACTGAGTTTACCACAAACCTGAGCCAATCTCAATTTACTAGTTGGGTCATGAAGGGAAGTCAAAGCTGGTTTGAGTTTGTGTAGCTTTCACAAAAAACAGCCACAGGAATCTTCATTGGCATATTAAATCAATTACTTCGGACTGAAAAACCAATTATTTTTGGCCAAATAAAACAGCAGGTTTATCGAACATTTAAGGTGACAAATGAGAAGACAGAAGAACGGATCCAAAACGAATTGAAAGCTTGAATGTGATTAATCATAAATCAGCTGAGCCATTTAAACTATCCAGCATTTTCCGCAAATTACAAGGGAGTCTGCCATTTTTAAGACGCCGTCTAAGCACATTAAATGTCGACACACAGCCACAGAGGCTTAATGATGACACCCTTTCCCTGATGGCCTTTAAAGAGAAACCCTTAAGAAAAAGTGATCTCTGTAAAACCAAGTCAAGGCAACCAGAAAATCATTTAAAGAAAGCGGCGCCCTCATGGGAAGATTTTTATCTGGATTTCTGATAACCTTTTGATGGAAATTTGAAAAGAGCATTATGAGATAATGGTCTACATCTTGCACACGCATCCACTCAACACGCACACAGAAGGAGAGCAGCTTTTACTCTTTCCACAAGCCCTTATAGAGTAAAACTAAGAAGAAACTAACGAGAAACAAAGAGACTGAGATCCCTGACATTTTCCATGGAACAAAATAATTGTCTGAAGTTTTTAATAGTTCTTTTTCACTTAAATATAATAAAGATATATGTATATTAATTTCTATAGATCCTCTCGTCAGTCTTCTGTAGAGTCTGTGTCGTCATTGATATACTCTTCTTCTATTGGCGTGCTGCCATTCTGGGTCCCCCACTCGTCTTCGTCGTATTCTATGCTGTCATTGTCCTCCACCAGCTCGTCAAGCCCTGGTGGTCCTCCTGCAGCGTGCGTTCCGCCTGCCGCTCCGTTTGGTAGCAGTTCGGCAACTGGCTGTCCATGCTGGTTTTCGCCCTGTGCTGGTGGGTCTGCGGCAGCGCCGTCCTGCGGCGCCGCGTAGCCCCCGTTGTTGTTGGAGAAGGCCGCTCTGTCTCGGCCCTCGTCCTCGACGTAAACTCTCTGGTGGCACATGGGGCACGTGTCCTGGATGTAGAGCCACTTCCTCAGGCACAGCGCGTGGAAGTAATGGTGGCATGGCGTGAGGCGTGCCGAGCTGGCGAACTCCTGGTAACAAATGGCGCACACGTCCTCTATGTTCCTCAGCTGGTCCCCTCGAACCTCTGGCAGGGAGTTGATCTTCTTAACCGCGGTACGGCGGTTGATGAAGGTCTTCCAACCGTTCTTGGCCTGAAGGTAGATGTTGAAGTAGGCGTGCAGGCACATCATGCAGGCACGGATCTTGCTTCCCAACTCGAACATCATGGTGTAGGCGCCGTTTCCGAACATGATGACTCCGAACAGGAACTCGATGATGTTGCCGGTGGAGCGCACGTAGTAGACGTAGTCATCCAGCTTCTCCCAGAGGATGTTGGAGAACCCGTCAACCATGAAGAGACCGTAGACAGTTAGGGACACCACGACCTGAAGGTAAAGGGGGGAGACCAAAAAGTTTTATCTGCAATAAAGTGAACATTAAACCAGCTAAAAAGCTCAAGGTGTAGGAAGAAGTTTGCACGGCACTGTACAATAACCTACAAACAATCACACATCATTTTGAGTAAACCTAATGTTAAAAAGATCTAAATTCTTGGCACTCACCTTGAGACAGAGCTCCACACAGAAGGCCGTGACGGCGAAGAGCCAGGTGTTGAGGGCGTAGTGGTGCCAGAGGGCGAAGCTGAGTACCACTGGGAGTACGAAAAGGGCCACAGACACCAGCAGGACGGGGAAATGGCGCCGAAAGGAGGAGACATGGGATGCGCTGAGAGACATCAAGACGGGGTCGGCCATGCCGTGAATAAAGTGCAGGATGGCCGTCAGTAGAAGGCACATGTTCCGGCTCAGGCGGACCTTTGTGGAAAAGTGACAGATGTTTTTGTCACCAACACATAACTGTCATGGAAAAATCATTTCTGCTTCGTAGGAATACAAAGAGACTAAGAAATGCTAGAGCAACTCAAGCGCCAAGCTCTTTCCCCCCTAAAGCTTTATTTAGGGTTTTGTTTATTAAGCTTTATTCCAAAAAGACATTTTGAGACAGTGATCCATGCCTTTATTACCACCCGGCTGGATTACTGTAATGCACTTTATCTGGGGGTTAGTGGATCCTCCATTGCCCAACTGCAAAGGGTCCAACATGCTGCAGCGAGGCTTTTAACTGGCACACGTAAATATGAGCACATTTCTCCCATCTTATCTTCACTTCACTGGCTGCCTGTGCCTTTTAGGATCCATTTTAAAATACTTTTATTTGTTTTTAAATCTTTGAATGGTGTTGCCCCACCTTACCTGGCTGATCTGCTGCATCCCTATAATCCCTCCCGCTCCCTTAGATCAGCTGATCAACTGCTCCTGAGGGTCCCTAAGACCAGACTTAAACTCAAGGGAGATCGATCTTTTTCTGCAGCAGCTCCTAAACTTTGGAACGAGCTGCCCCTCCAACTCAGACAAGTCCCCCTCACTGTCTGTTTTTAAAACGCATCTTAAAACCTACTTGTTTTCTTTGGCTTTTGACACTGTGTAAGGTGTTGTGTTTTGTTTGAATTAGTTGTGTTTTTTGTTGGTATTATGAGCCGTGTTGAATCCAGTTTCTGTACAGCACTTAGGTCTGCTGTGGTGCAAAAGTGCTTTATAAATAAAGTTGGATTGGATTGGATGAAGTGCTTAGTGCTGGCCCATTTCCTCACAGCCAAAATGTTTTTATCTGACAGCGGAAAAGAGCGGTGCAAAGGCCACTTGTAATGTCTACAATTTAAACATTGTGACTAGAGGCGACTGTGGCTCAGTAGGAAGAGTAGTTGTCTTGCAATCAGAAGGTTGTGGGTTCGATTCCAGTTTCCTCCTGCCATATGTCGATGTGCCCCTGGGCAAGGCACTTAACCTCAAGTTGCGTACCGATCTGCGTATGAATGTGTGAGTGCGATTGGGTGAATGTGGCTCTAGTGTAAAGCGCTTTGAGCGGTCTGTATGACTGGAAAAGCGCTATATAAGTTCAGTCCATTTACCATTTACTAGACGGCGATGCCAGACCTTCAATCAATATCATCGAGAGCAACATCCTCCTTCCACTTACATTCGACTGAAATAAGAGATCCACAACTCAAATGTCTGGTGAAACAAAAACAAATCTATTGTGTCTTTGTGAATCCGGCCGTTATGGAAGAGTGGTAAGAAAAAAGCTTTTGCTGACAGAAAGCTATAAGAGGTATAAGTTTACATGTTCCCCTGAGCGAGGGAGGGGAAGCATTTAACATGTGAAAAAAGGTGTTCTGGTCAGATTTGTTTGACAGAAAGCCGACACTACAGATCACCCTGTAAACACCATCCTAATGGTGAAACATGGTCAAGGTAGCATCACTCTTTGGGGATGCCATTTTCCAGAGGTAATGGAGAGATGGATGAAGCTAAATACTCGGTACATAAAACTGTTAGGGGCTGCAAAAGAACTGAGATTTGTTTGGAGGTTGACCTTCTGACAGGATAAAGTAACTCTTATAGCAATATTAGGGGACAGAAATCATCACCTCATCCCAAAGAGTGCTATGAAAATACAAAAAACTAATTAACAGCTAAAGTAGAAAGTTAATGTTACTGTAAATATCCTGTGTCAGCAAAAATGCATGGCTCATAAATCCTGCAGTGACATACCAAACGTTCCTCCGGATCCAAGCTGCTGAGGCCAGTCTGCAGAGCCAGAATGAAGAACAAAACAGGAGCCACGAAGCCTAAGCGCTTGTCCTCTTCCTCAGTAGAACCTAGACATTTCAAACGACATAAAACTCAAATCCAGGAGCCTTTTCACAGTTGTCTATCCAGCAGATCGCTTAGGTTAGTCTACATACGTCTGGAACACAAACAAAACTAATACCTATAAAAGCTAGGATGCTGAGGCCGAGATAATGCGCCATGGAGGAGATGACCGCGCTCATCCCCAGCACAGTCAGAGTGGAATCGCATCCAGAGATGATCAGGTTGCTGGTCAGATCCCAGAACACGTCCCAGCTGAACAGGTAACCCTGAAAACATTAGTTACACAGATATGAGACACAGCAGATTTTGTCTCAAGAACTTTAAAGAAGTTAAAACACTTAGATAGATTAGGAAAATTACTTTTTTCCCCAAATCATTTTATGCACTCTGGTTCTTGTGTAGGTACATAGAAACAAAAACAAAAAAAGGGGACAAAAAACAGATGTCATGCCAAATTCTCAAGAAACAAACTGCGTTGCTTACTTGTGCCTCAGAGCTCACATCCGCTGCACCACCTGCTGCATCTCCACTCTCCCTCCTCACTGCTCGCACAACATAAACCAGTATGAGCGCCTGGGCGGTGACCCGGGTCAGCCAGAACACTCGCAGGACGTCGGGAAACCGGATTCTTTTCCACGTGTCTTCCAGCAGCAGCTGAAGCCCGTAGATCCTGTACATGTGCCGCACAAGCAGGTAAACGTATCGGCACGAGTAGTAGAACCACTTGAGCCTCATGGCGAGGCAGATGGCCGTGTTGAGAGCGAGCGCCAAGCCCGAGACGACCGCTATCATATGCCTGACATCCGCGGGAAGCTCTATCATCATCCCCCACAGAGGGATCATGATGTCCAAGACCACCAGCGCCGCAAACACTGATTGAAGATTGAGGAGGAACACATATCCAATGCCAAAGATCATCTGGACAGCAGCCATGCCGAGCCACAGCGTTGCCCCGTTTCTGGGCAGCAGCCTGAATCCCAGTGCTGCTTTGTAGTACACACTGTAGAAGTCTATGTGTGAGGTGGCGTAGTAGTTTATGAGAACTGCTGCCAAGCCAAGGAGGACAGCAAGGAAGAGGGTGTAGAACTTGAACAAGGCTTTCTGGGAGAGCAGCAGCACCACAGTGAAGATGAGGACACCTGACAAAGAGCATTATGAAAATGTTTAATGCACAAACTAATCTGTCAGGAAGTAGAAAAGACTGAAAACTTTCAGTGCTATGGACACAGTCTGTTACTCTTCTAGATTTATGTGCACAAGTTAAAAAGGTAAATGAGGTGAAATAGAAGACATGAATATTATTCTTCGACACCGTCCCTAAATCTGAGCTTGAGCAAGTTTGCAAAGAAGATGGAGAAAACATTTCCAACTCCAAATTGCAGGAATTTGCCCCCAAGGATCTTACAGCTGTAATTACAGTGAAAGGTGGTTCTACAAGGCATTGATGAGGTGGGAGTTGAGTGTATATCACCGTCCTTTCAGTTCATAATTAATCACTACTTTGAATTGGTCTATCACATTAAATCCCGTTAAAATACAATGAGGTTAAAGGTGAGGTAAAAACCAAAAACAAGGGGTGTGAATACTTTTAAAAGCACTGCAAACATGTGTCTTGCATTTGTTACCGATGTCCTGAACCGTTCAACGGTCTCCACATGGTAGCTATGCAAGAGGATTTAGCTGTAAAAAATGTAAGAAAAAGACTACACTAAAAATGTGTCATTTGAAATAATAAACTAAAGTGCTGTAGCCTTAGTTATGTAATGTAGCCCAACTGTATGCAAACCACGTTTCCACAAGCTTCCAGCTTTCTTTGTAAAGTTAATTGTTTTTGGACAGGCATTATGACAAGCTGCCAGAATGACCCCCACGGATGATGAGAACGGCGAGACCAAAACTGACACTGCACCTGTGGCTATACACTTTGAGTTAGCCGTAACAAAGTCAGCGTTTTTAACGATTGACCGGAGTGAAAAATAAAGTCTACGACCTAGTTAAGCAGTTTGTAAGCAGAAACTGCACAGAATGTGTGCTTCTGCTGGTACTTAAGTCGGCTTTAGTCGGTCTGACAGGTGACAGACTGGATAGCGCAGGTTCATTATGCTAGCTTAGCTGTCGGCGCTAGGTGTTGCTTGTATTTCTCCCCTAAAAATGCTTACCTAGAACTCTGACCAACACTCTTCCCGTAGCCCCGACCCATCCCGATCCCTGGTCGTAGTAAGAGTTAAAAATGGCGTCGATAATGAAAATACAGGGGACTCTTAGAGCCACATCCAGCAACGCTAAGGCCTGCTGGCCTAACCGGGCTTGAGTGGACGCCATACGGCTTTAGCGGAGGTGTTACAGTCCTGGTCAACTCCGGAAATCCATGTACTGTCAAGCTGTGTAAAACTCCTCCAAACAGGCGTCCCTGCCCTTTCCAGTTTTGTTTCGCTTTACATTAATTCGGGAGCTGGCAACCTGCTGCGACTCGCCATGTTAGCCCAGATCAACCTCCTGTTGCTTCTTCTGGTTTCTGCTAAGCTCCTGATTTCTCCTAAAAGGCAGCCGTTAGAGCTCAGAGTGCTCCATCAGATCCTGCACTGGGTAGTTCAAGCAAAACCACGAAATTATCTATGAAAACGCAATTTCATTTTCCTTTTTGGCCGGGAAGGATAACTAAAGTTGCTGGCTTATCAGGCGTAACGCTACGTAATATCAGCATCTGTGGGTGTGGCGTCTGACGTAACAAGCTTCACATAACTGTCATCTTTCACCTAAATTTCAAAATTACAGCCTCAACAAAAAAACTGTTTACACATTTTACACTTCCCTGAAAACAAACATCTGACATTTCCGATAAATGGACTTATCTACACAGAATGTACTCGGCATTTCTGTACAGACAAACATATTTTTGATTATAAGGTATGTTTTGAATCACATCTGAGTTAAACTGAATTTTAACTTCATTTGAACAGAAAGTCAGCTGACATTTTTGAATGTTTTATCAAGGATCCAGCAATAATCTGGCAGTGGGACACCAAATCAAACAACTGAATTTCAGGTTTTATTTATGCATGCTGCTATGGTGAAACAAGACGGACTGGTGACTGGACACGTCATCAGTCCTTTAAATGGTAACACAGAGACACGTTTCTGTTAAAATTTAATTGACAGGTTGATGAATTAAAATCCCCACCCAAATAAATAATACAAGTCACCTGTTTTTGTTCATGCAGCAAATGCCAGGTACAGCTTGCACACTGCTGGGATACAACAGTTTATCGCAGCTGAAGCCTAAATTATGCCCTGCATTTAGTGGTAAACAAAGAAACAACCATTAGTGATGCTCAAACTGGGGTCACATATAAGCAGAAACCAATCAAGTTGTTACATACGATTACAGTCAAATGTCATAAACTAATATAACGTTTAAAGAATTGTTTTACCTCCATATAGAGGAGGGTTTTATTTCATCCCTATTGACCGCCAGAGGCGGTGCTTCTGAGTCCGTTCATATTTTTTCGGCAATAGTTGCTGTCCGCTTTGCTTTGATTGCTTGACTCGCCAGTGGCGTTTTCTGCTCGTACTGAGTCTATTTACTTTCTTCGGCAGTGGTTTGCTGCTCGCTTTGATTTGTTCCCTGTTTATTGGCTCGCCGGTAGCGTTTCTTCTGCTTGTACTGAGTCCGTTTCATTTTCGGCAGTGGTTTACTGCTCGCTTTTGTTTATTCCTGTTTGTCTGACTCGCTGGTGGCATTTTCTGCTCGTGCTGAGTCCTAAGGCTTGTTGCTGTTGTTGTCGTAACAGGGTCTTGACGGCGTTTTTTTCTGCCCGTTCGACCCCATCTTTTGCCATCTGTCCCTGGGTCATGGACAATCTTTGTTGTGCATCCTGTTCGGCTCCTCTGCAGCCTGAGGACCATCATGACATGTGTCCCCCCTGCCTTGGTGTTGACCATCTCAGGGAGGAGCTTTCGGATCATGCCTGCCCTAATTGCAGCGTTCTGCCCCGAGCGGTGCGGTTGGCCCGGCTGTCCTCGGTGGAGCAGCCTCCTGACTGGGCGGTGTCTGTCCAGCAGGATCCGTTGCCGCTTGGACAGGCTCCAGCCTCAACAAAGCGGTCCGCTGAGGATGTGCCTTTGGCGTCTGGGAGGAGAGCCAAGTGGCGCGAGCCCCCCGAGACTGTCCACTAGAGTGGATCAGCTTTCGACGGAGCTGGCCCAGATGAAGGCCATCCTTCAGTCTCTCCAGGCGCATGGTGGCCGCAGTGAGACTTCCCCTCCTGAACAGGGCGTGTCCTCGAATTGCGAGGCTGATGCTATTTCGGGTGCGGCCTCGGGCATCCTTTTTCGAGAGGCCTTTCCGGAGTTGGGCTCCCGGACCTCAGGTTCGGGCTCCGGTGCCTCTCAGGGAGGTGCAGGGGAACCGGTGTCTGCGGCCTTTCTTGGGGTCCACGAGCATGGCTCCAAGACTGAGACCGGCTAGGGGACAAGGGGACCATGGTGGGGCCCAGGGTTCACGTCCAGTTCAGTCAGCTCAATCTGGGCGGCGTTTCCCTAGGCCCTCCGGGGGCCAGGGGGCCCGCCGGTGATGTTTTGGAGCCGGCGGTTGGTTTTTTTTCCCCTAGGATACCGTCTTCAGTTCCACCGCTGGCCTCCCGTCCCCAGTCGAGCCAAGATGACGGTCATCTGCGACCCTATGAAGGCTCAGATCCTGGACTGGGAGATCTGCACCTTGCTAGCCAGGGGTGCGATTGTTCCGGTGGACCCCTGGGGGATACAGGGCTTTTTTATTCAGTTTATTTTCTGCTTCCCAAGAAGACCGGTGGTCTTCGTCCAATATTGGACCTCCGGGGTCTGAACGCTTTCCTCAAGGTTATGCCTTTTCACATGTTGACCACCAGGGAGGTCCTGCAAGCGATCTCCCCCGGGCGACTGGTTCATGTCATCGACCTGAAGGACGCTTATTTTCATGTCCCCTTTGCTCCGGATCATTGGCGGTTTCTCCGCTTTGCGTTTCACAGGAGGCAATTCCAGTTCAGGGTTCTTTCCTTTGGTCTTTCTCTCTCTCCTCAGGTGTTCACCCGGTGTGTGGCAGTGGCCCTTTCCCTCCTGCAGGCACGGGGACTGCGGATCCTGCCTTATTTGGACGACTGGCTCATTTGTGCTGTGACCCGCGATCAGGCAATCCAAGACACTTGGACGGTACAGTCTCTGTCCCAGTGGCGGAACGGATCCTACATCATGGCGGGTATTCCGCTTGGCCCCCTTCGGTGTTGGAGGGAAGTCGTCCATGTGGATGCTTCCTCCAAGGGTTGGGGAGCAACCTGGCAAGACCGTGCGGCTCAGGGTGTGTGGTTCCCCTGGCAGAGCGGGGTCCATATCAATGTTTTGGAGCCAATGGCTGTGTTCCTGGCGCTCCGTGCTTTCCTTCCAGGGCTGCTGGGGAGACACGTTTTGGTTCGGTCGGACAACACCACAGTTGTCTTTCACATAAATCACCAAGGGGGGTTCAGATCTCTGAGACTATTGTCCCTGACCCGTCGGCTCCTGGGCTGGGCAGCGCCACGTCTTGCCAGCCTCAGGGCGGTCTATATTCCGGGTCTGCAGAACGTGTCCGCGGACTTTCTGTCTCGGCAGGTGCTGCTTCTGGGGGAGTGGCGGCTTCACGCAGAGGTGGTGGATCACATTTGGGCGACCTTCTGCAGAGCGGAGGTGGACCTGTTTGCCTCCAGAGATGCGGTTTACTGTCCCCTCTGGTTCTCCCTGATGGACAGTGCCAGTCCTCTCGGCTGCGACGCACTGGCGCACGAGTGGCCCCGGACCCTTCTCTATGCCATTCCCCCTGATCCCCCAGACGCTCCTGAGGGTTCTCCAGGACGGGCACGGGCTTCTGTTGGTACCCCCGTTTTGGCTGGGGAGGCCCTGATTTCTTCTACTGTGCAGGCTCTGCTCCGGCTCGCTGATGCGCCTCCCCTCCAGGAGAGACCTCCTATCCCAGATGGGGGCCGGATTCTCCACCCCGATCCGGGCCGCCTGAAACTCTGGCTTTGGCCTCTACAGGTGCAGGCTCCTCCTTCTCCCATTATGGGGACAGGATGGGACAGATCATGACTGGCACATGGGCGCCGTCCACGCGGGCCACCTATGGTGCTAAGTGGGCGGTCTTTGTTGACTGGTGCCGTGGTAAGGGTGCCTGGACCTGTTCGCTGTCCTGTTTCCCATTTGCTGTCCTTCCTTCAGGAGTTGCTGGATCTGGGGCGATCCCCTTCCACTTTTAAGGTGTATGTGGCAGCCATTTCTCGTTGGCATGTCGGGTTTGGTGGTTGCCCTGTTGGCCGGCATGGGAATGTTACGCTGTTCCTGAGGGGTGCCAGACGCTTGTGTCCACCCAGGCGCCCTGTGGCCCCTGCGTGGGATTTGTCGCTGGTGCTTGCGGCCCTTCAGTCTTCCGCTTTTGAGCCCGTTACGAGGATGGACCTCAAGTGGTTCTCCCTGAAAACCACCTTCCTGTTGGCCATGGTTTCTGTTAAACGGGTGGGGGAATTGCATGCTCTGTCTGTGTCTGAACCATGTTGTCAGTAGTACCCGGATGGCTCCGGTGTTACGCTGTGGACTAATGCTTTCTTTGTTCCAAAGGTGCTTGCAGTGGCTGGCAGTGTTCTACCGCTCCGGCTTTCCCGTTTTAATCCTGGTACCCCCTTTGAGCCTCTTTGCCCTGTCCGAGCGCATGAGGCGTATGTCCGCTCCACGACACCCATTTGTCAGACTGACTGTCTCTTTGTCTGTTATGCTGGCTCTCGGAAGGCTCGGGCCCTTTCTAGACAGCGACTGGCACGTTGGATTGTGGAGATTATCTCTGTGGCTTACTCCTTGCAGGATCGGCCCCTGCCAGGCGGCGTGCGATGTTACTCCACTGGGAGCCTGTCCACCTCATGGCCTACCATGACCGGGGTGCCTCTAGAGGCCATTTGTGAGGCAGCTTCCTGGACGGCGCCAAGCACCTCTGCCAGATTTTAGAGTGAATGTCGCCACGCTGCATCCCCTGTAGGGCATACTGGAGCAACAACCTTCTGCATCCCGCTGAGGTTAGTGGTGTTGCTGTGTTCTTTGGGGTCTCCGTGGGATCCCTCGGGACCCTGTTATGCGTCATTCAGTGCTTGAAGCACCGCTTCTGGCGGTCAATAGGGATGAAATAGAACGAAAGTTACGACTGTAACTACGGTTCTATGAATCCCGGACGACTGCCAGAGCACTCGGTCCCTCGGTCTCCGCGTGCTCGCGAGAAGATTGTCGGGAATGGGCTCCCGGTGTCATGTGACTATATAGACTCACGTGAGCCACCGGTAGGTCACGTGATCATGTTGTTATTAAATTCTCGACCTGCGCATGCGCCAGAATGATAGAAATAGCACAGAATATTTGAAAGACTGCCGAACTCCCTCTTTTCTTTAATAGGTTTACCTGGACTACAGCAGTCCATGGATTGCCCTGATCTCTTTCAAAATATAACTTGGTTAAGTGTTTAATAGTGCAGTGGATATTTTTATTTGGCTGTTTTATGTATCGATTATTTTTCTCTATATGGGTGAGGGGCTTAAACTAGTTAGGATGGCGTTCAATTTGCACTGTAAGGGAAATAAGGGTGATAAACCATAGATTGTTTATTTGGGTGGATAGATTAATTCATCAACCTGTCAATTAAAATGTTTTGTGGTACTAGTTGCCTTTATTTGCAGTTTTCAGACTGGGAAATGGGTGGAAGACATGCAGCAAAGGTCCCAAGGTCGGGAATCGTACCCTGGACAGCTGGGTCTACCCCTCCTCTACCCCTACACCTCGCACCGCTCCATGCCAATAAAGTTTTGACAGAAAATACCTACTATTATTTTTTGACAACAATGCACTCATAAACTCATACTAAAGGGCAAGTTATATGATTTTGAATGATTTTTTAAAATACCGTACCTTTTTAGTTTTGACCTAAATATGTAATCCTGGTACTATTTGACAGCAAGTCAATCAAAAATGGACAATATGAAAAAAAAGAAGAGCATATAAATAAGTAAATGTGGCCCCTGTCTGTTCTATATTGGCACCCATGCAGGAAGAAAGAGTTTTTCGTTGCTGCAATATAAAAAATAAGTCATAATGGAAGATATCACTGTAGAAAAGGGATATGTATAACCCATAAATTTATTGAGGCACGAAATATACATAGATTTGTATAAGAGCACAGCTCTACATGTTTTTACCATCAGCTGGAGCTGAAAAACACTTTGATGGTATTGTTGTAAATTGAGTTGGCTAACTCCACTGGATCCACCTCCCTTGCAGCTGCCATCACCTCTAAAACTTGTCTGAAAAAGGAAAGCAAACATTTAAGTTCTTGATAAATTTACAGCTCACCCATTGAGTTTTAAAACCACTTTAACCTCCTTCCCCGACTCATCCATGAAATTACTCACATGATATGGCAGGGCTCATTTCGGTCCTTCAGGCAGTGTCCTGCTTCCCATTTCTTCTTTGTGGGAAATGTTGTTTTAACATATTTGGAGCCAGCGTGAGTGTTCTTCACACCACACCATGGAGCATCTGAAAGGGGAACGATCCAGATGTAATGCCAATATGCAGGTTTAATAATCTACAAGGCAGTCAGAGTGTGCTTCTTTAACGTGTGAAATTAATCTATTTTTCAACTCACTGAACTGAGCTACAGAAATGACAGACAGACGTATGTATAGCAGTTGTTGACTCACCAGTTTCAATCATGAGTCGCTCAGTGGGGATAGACTTCATTGCTCCAATATTGGTTTCTGTTTTCAAGGAGCTGAGAAAATGTAATATTGTTAAGAGAAGAACTGTACCTGATAAACAACAGCTTTGATTGTACTATACTCCAACAGGACAGTCAACATACCGGGTCTTTTACGTAGATTATTTACAGAAAATATTTTTGTTTTTTATAAATTTAGACGTGTGGTTTATTAGCTAAAACGAGTAATATACTTTTTAGCATCATGCTATTTATTCATTGCTTTTTTTTTTTTTTTAGCATACTATGACAATATCTTTTTTAAACAACAAATGAACCATTACATTTTTTGCCTAATCGGCTCTCTGTAAGTATAGCCCACATTATATTTTATTATCTGTTTAAATATAAGAATAAACCCAAATTAGAACTCAGGCTGAGGGATTCAAGTTTCTAGCTTTGGCAGCCAAACCAAACACCCTATTGGAAAATCTTCTCACCATCCATTTATTCCAATATATAGGTCTAGGTCAATGAGAGCAGCAGCGTCCTCTGCCGTCCCATCAAACGAGTGGACCTGAAGGAGGAAATGTCAACAAATTGTCTGATTGTGATTCTACATTTCTTATGTACCTATCAGCATTTCCAGTGTTACAGAAATGTTTTAGAAAAAAAGGTATGACTAAAAATGTGCCTGTTCTCAAGATTATTACATAAGTGTGTTACCTTTGGTTTCCAATAAGTCTTCTCACAATAAAACTATTTATTACCAGTTGAAGGCTCCCAAAAACAAAAAAAGCTTTAAATCAAACAGTAGATTATAAATTTTTTCTCACCACTCCTCCAACACATCGGTCTCGATTTCTCTTCATGATATCTAATTAAACAAAATGTACAAAGATATCGTCATCAATAAAATCCATGTTAGGCATGAAACACTCGTTTACTGCATAAAACTACCAATGAATTCCTGGTGGGAGTTTCTGCAGTGGAGGAACATGGGCAGCTTGGTCTCTTCGGCCAAGTCAAACTGCTTCTCAAAATATCTGCAAGAAACCAGAAAGCAAATACACAAAACAAATAAGAGTTTTTATAGAAACAGCATAACTGATTTAGTTATGAAAACTGGACCAAACATTTACACTCCTAAATGGACATTTGGAACTGGCGTAAATAAAAAAGTAAGTAAAAATAAGTTACTTTTTTTTCAAATTAAGACCACAGATATTGCTGAATTAGGTGCCAATTATAAACTTAAAACTAGATGATAAGTGAATGTATTGTGCAGATGCTAAAAATTGAGTAAATTCATTCTATAACCCATTGTATGTTGCAGTACTAATGACAAAAAATAAAAACATACTTCAATTGAGTCTCTTTAGGGCAAAACTCCAACCTGTCAAAATCTGGAACAAGAAAAACAGGGGAAAAAAGATGAGTTCCCTGAATTTAAAAGTAACACAAAAAACTACACAAATAACAGAAGACTTCTCAGAGGAAGAGAAAAATCTGGGATAATTAAGACCCACCTAGACCACACTCTCCTATGGCCACCACCTTTCCTCTGTGTGCCGCTGTCAGCTCCTTCAGCCCTGAGAAGTACTGTGATTCTCCATTCTGCTCAAACTCACTGCAGCGAGTGGGATGGCAACCAACTGTGCAGTAAAATTCCTCTGCAATAAAAAGGGAGCTTATTTTATATACAGCTGTGAAGACCCAACAGTTAGTAAATCGTTACAGAAACTGGGCTGATTCTGTTCTACAGGAATGAGGGGTTTTACTGTATGTTTCAACATGGTTCTGTCTTCTAACGTTGCACATCAGCCACAAATATTATAGTTCTAATCTGTTGTTGTTGTTACCTCGGGTCTCAGCCAGTTTGACAGCTTCTTTGCTATCTTCAAGGTTCCCTCCAGTGATCATAAACTGAAACACAGGAACATATATGAAAGCATAAAAAGACAGAAAGCATAAGATAAATCTCAATCATGGGCAGTGTATGTATTAATATAGTGGCAACCCTAATGAAAAGGTTCTAGCCGACTAAACCCGACTGCTATTACGTGGCCCCAAATGCACTCATTTCCTCATCTGTTGAAGTGGGGAATGTGTAACAAACCTTTTCAACTCCAACTCCGAGAGCTCTGGTGATGATCTGATGAAAGTCATCTGTGAGAAAACAAACTTGATTAAACTAAGGTTAATATCAACACCTCACATGTTAAAGGAGGGCTGCACAATACCAGGAAGACATGCAATACGTAATAGTGTTGGTGATGTGCAATCAAAACACAAAAACTTGAAACTAACGATTATTTTACTAATCGATTATTCTGTTGACTATTTTTTAGATTATCGATTAATAAACTGATAGCATAATTTGGTTAAACAAAATCTAAACATCTTGAGGGGTTCAGGATAGAGCATATTTACAGACAAAAAAGGTTTTTTATCTTAAATGCAAAATGTTAATATTTTATGTACAGTTTTGGCCTAATGACTGCTCTTAATGGGTTGTTCTTTCAGGAAAAGACATGTTTTAGAGTCTGTATTCTCCAGTTAAGGATCATTCCATTACCAAATTAGTTGATGAGTATTTCAATATTTGATTAATCATGATTGTCTGGCATTCATGTCATTAATCATGACACGGATGCCTGGTTTTGAGTAGCCATTGCAGATACTGGAAAGAAAAGAAATGTTTGCATTCTAACATCATTTTATAGCTTCTGTTTAGGCAAATGAAGCAACTTTTCATGGAAAAAGTTTCTTAATGACAAACTCAATTCATTTCAAAAATAATTTATTAATCCCAAAGGGAAATCAAATATTGTTGTAGCTCATATTATGTAGGTTTCTTCAAAGAGCCATTGTAGATGCTGATGGCTGTGGGCAGGAAGGATCTCCTGTAGCGCTCCGTTTTACAGCAGATCTGAAGAAGCCTCTGACTGAAGACACTCTGTTGTTGTAGGACAGTCTCATGAAGAGGATGCTCAGGGTTCTCCATAATGTTCTTCATTTTATGAAGAATCTGTCTTTCCACAATGATCTCCAGAGGTTCCAGAGGAGTCCCCAGAACAGAGCCAGCCTTTTTTATCAGCTTGTTGAGCTTTTTTAAGTCCCTGGCTCTGATGCTGCTTCCCCAGGAGATGATGGTAGAAGAGATCACACTTTCCACAACAGACTTCTAGAAGATATGCAGCATCTTGCTGGAAACACTGAAGGACCTAAGCTTCCTCAAGAAGTACAGTCTGCTCTGTCTCTTCTTGTAGATGGCTTCACAGTTGCATCTCCACTCCAGTCTGTTGTCCAGGTGAACACCAAACTAAACAACTTTGTGGCTCTTAACTATCTCCTAATGGTCTAAAGAAGCATTTATTAACCCCGGTTCCCAGGGCCCACAGTCCTTCATGTTTAAGATGTTTGTCTGCTACAGCACACCTAATTAAATTGATTCCATTACTTCCTCACCAGCCCTCAAGTGCTGCAGAAGCCTGTTCATCACGTCAGGTGAGTGGCAGCAGGGAAAGACCTAAAACAGGACAGTGGGCCTCGAGGACCAGGGGAAGAAACCCTGCTCTAAAGGTTAGCACCAATAAATACAGTGCCTTGCGAAAGTACTAGACCCCCTTGAACTGGTCAACCTCTTGCCACATTTCAGGCTTCAAACATAAAGATATAAAATTCAAATTTTTTGTGAAGAATCAACAACAAGTGGGACACAATCATGAAGTGGAATGAAATTTATTGGATGTGTCAAACTTTTTTAACAAACAAAAAACTGAAAAGTGGGGCGTGCAACATTATTCAGCCCCTTTACTTTCAGGGCTGCAAACTCACTCCAGAAGTTCAGTGAGGATCTCTGAATGATCCAATGTTGTCCCAAATGACTGATGATGATAAATAGAATCCACCTGTGTGTAATCAAGTCTCCGTATAAATGCACCTGCTCTGTGATAGTCTCAGGGTTCTGTTCAAAGCGCAGAGAGCATCATGAAGACCAAGGAACACACCAGGCAGGTCTTAGATACTGTTGTGGAGACGTTTAAAGCTGGATTTGGATACAAAAACATTTCCCAAGCTTTAAACATCCCAAGGAGCACTGTGCAAGCAATCATACTGAAATGGAAGGAGTATCAGACCACTGCATAATCTACCAAGACCC
Source organism: Girardinichthys multiradiatus (assembly GCF_021462225.1). Classification (NCBI taxonomy): domain Eukaryota; kingdom Metazoa; phylum Chordata; class Actinopteri; order Cyprinodontiformes; family Goodeidae; genus Girardinichthys; species Girardinichthys multiradiatus. Next base: position 32,543,209 of record NC_061806.1, on the reverse strand, counting down.
GGCTGTCCCTCTAAACTTTCATCTCAAACAATGAGAAGACTGATCAGAGATGCAGCCAAGAGGCCCATGATCACTCTGGATGAACTGCAGAGATCTGCAACTGAGGTGGGAGAGTCTGTCCATAGGACAACAATCAGTCGTACACTGCACAAATCTGGCCTTTATGGAAGAGTGGCAAGAAGAAAGCCATTTCTCAAAGATATCCATAAAATGTCTCGTTTAAAGTTTGTCACAAGCCACCTGGGAGACACACCAGACATGTGAAAGAAGGTGCTCTGGTCAGATGAAACCAAAATCCAACTGTTTGGTCACAATGCAAAATGATATGTTTGGCGTAAAAGCAACACAGCTCACCATCCCTGAACACACCATCCCCACTGTCAAACACGGTGGTGGCAGCATCATGGTTTGGGCCTGCTTTTCGTCAGCAGGGACAGGGAAGATGGTCAAAATTGATGGGAAGATGGATGGGGCCAAATACAGGACCATTCTGGAAGAAAACCTGTTGGAGTCAGCAAGAGACCTGAGACTGGGACGGAGATTTATCTTCCAACAAGACAATGATCCAAAACATAAAGCCAAATCTACAACGGAAGTTCACAAATAAACGTATCCAGGTGTTGGAATGGCCAAGTCAAAGTCCAGACCTGAATCCAATCGAGAATCTGTAGAAAGAGCTGAAGACTGCTGTTCATGAACGCTCTCCATCCAACCTCACTGAGCTCGAGCTGTTTTGCAAGGAAGAATGGGCAAGAATTCAGTCTCTCGATGTGCAAAACTGATAGAGACAAACCCCAAGCACCTTGCAGCTGTAATTGCAGCAAAGGGTGGAGCTACAAAGTATTAACGCAAAGGGGCCGAATAATATTGCACGCACCACTTTTCGGTTATTTGTTAAAAAAAGTTGACACACTCAATAAATTTCATTACACTTCACGATTGTGTCCCACTTGTTGTTGTGTTAATATTAGAGATGCACAGAATCGATCGTCTTTTACCAACCAACACTGATGTCTGGTTTTGTTTAATACTGACCTGCCAGTCACTGAGCCGATCTGGATTGCTTTTTAATGTTTATTACAATGTGAGCAGGTCTTTGCAGTGTTGATAGTGCACATACTGATAATGTGATGATGGTAAATTCACAAAATAATGTGTAATTTACATCAAATGGGATGGATTGGTAAATAATTAGGAACACGAGCAGATGTGTGATATGTACTAATTTGCAGGGATCTAGAAAGTCTGAGCATCACAGGATGCAAGTAGTAGCTTTACCAGTTGAGAGATATGTCATCCAGCAGTCACTTAAAATGATGGTCACCGACAGAGAATGTCTCGTAGATTAGACAGTATTTCCAGGACTTGATGGGAGTTTGGTGGTGGTGTATTGTCCATCACTTACAGTGTTGTAAAAAATGATTTACCACCTTACAAATTTGTTCCGTGTTTGTTCCACTTGCACAAAATGCAGTTTTCAAAATATAATTTGATTTACTAAAGGAAAAAGCTGGGGAAGATCACCTAAGAGAACCTGTCAAACAACATGAAGTGGACCAAATGAAGAAAACTTGGAACAGTAACAAACCTATTAAAATAATCCATGGTGCGTTGATGACAGATCCAGGAAGGGGCAAAAGAGAGGCCAAGAACAACATCTAAGTCACAGCATGCCTCATTCCCTAGTTAAAATGAGTTTAGACGAGGCAAAATGGCATCCAGGGAAGAGGTGACTGCTGAGCGCAAAGGCCTGTATCAAATTTACCAAAAAACAACTTGATGATCCCAAAAACCTTTGAGAAAATATTCTGTACACTGATGAGAAAAAAGATGGGTGTAAAACATCTGGTGTAAAACTAGCACTTCAAAAAATAACTGTCATACTGTGAGTCAAACACAGTTGTAGTTGTGTGATGGCGATCTGAAACTCTAGTGCAGTTGGATTATGCAGCAGGACAATGATCTAAAGCAGTGGTTCCCAATCCTGGTCCACAGGGCCCCCTGTCTTGCATGTTTAAAATGTGTCTCTGTTCCAGCACACCTGATTCAAATGATTGCATGACCTTCTTTGCATGACATCAAGTTCTGCTGCAGCCTGGTAACCACCCAGTTATTTAAGTCAGGTGTGCGGCAGCAAGGAGACACCTAAAACATGCAGGACAGGGGGCCTTGAGGAACAGGGTAGGAAACCACTTATCTAAAGCACACCACCAAGTCCTCAACTAAAAACAGAATGGTTTTGGAGTGGCCTAGTCAAAGTCTGAGTTGAGTAGCTGCATGGTGATCCAAACTGACTTATTTGCATACTCATTGAGGGTCTGCATGTGTATCTAATTAGGTTTAAATAATTTCTCTTCAGTGAATGCATAACATTATAAGGAATGGCTCACCGTCATGTTTCTGCTTCCCCCTGTAAAGTCCTCTAAACATGGGATCAGTCAGGTTCACACCAATATCTAAGGATGGAGAGGGTGGAAAATCTCAAAAGACAACTGGCAATTATTTAGCATTCAGCTCTATGATACTGGATCATTCTGCTGCAATGTATTCAGTTTAACAGCTTACTAACAGTTACTAACTTGTTTACAGTGGGGCAGTGTAAAAATCTAAGGAAATGCTGCGAAAGACGTCAGAAATGCAGAAGTGCAGTAAATGGATCTGTTCTAATGCACTTAATACATAAGCCTAATTTAAACTTTAAACCCTCACTAGCCTTAACAACAGTAACAGAGAAGGTTGGCTAGATAATAAAATTTCGTATAAGTCGAATATTTAAACTTTCTTGTTTGTATTCTTGAAAAATCACAGAAGCTTCAGCTTTACGGGGTAGGTTAGGGTTAGAAATTAACTGCGTTAAACTAAAACCTAACCTGGCATAAATCAAGCAAGGGCTAGGTGTCATTTGCTTTTATCTACGTTTTAAAACATAAGTGTCTCACCAATGAATTTGAACTGTGCCATGGTGGTAATAGTTTTGCAGAGAGCCACACAAGCAGACCTCACCATTCCCATAATGCCGCTTTACCGTATTAACGCACGAATAAATAAACTACAATTCTAAAACACCTCGTTAGAAAGTCCTAGCATCTTATCTAAACAGTATAGATTAACTTAAGGCGTAAAAGTACTGATGCACAGCAATGCATTCTTCCAACACTTCTGATTAAGGGATAACTACGTAGATAAGAAATATACGTGCGCAATCTGTTAGCATATACGGTAATGACGCAAAGTCCCAGAATCCACCGCGCTGCTCGGTGGGAAGGTGACAGCGGACGGCGAAAATGGCCTCTGCTTATCTTACTCACCAGCAGAAAGTGATGAGGCTTTACAAGAAGTCTTTGAGGCACCTCGAATCATGGTGCATATTTAGGTAAGAGCAGCGTTTTTATTTCGGCTCTTTGTGGAATAGTTTAGTTAAACTGCTTCGCTGCTAACGTAACATTGAAGCTAAGTTAGCTTGTCGCTGTTAGCACCCCAGGTCATTCAATCCTTGAGCCATGAAAAACGATATGTATGTCCCAATTCAGGGGCTGGATCCTTCGAAGGCTGTGTCCCACTTCAGTGTTGTTTGTCAGACTATCAAATAAACAGGAGCACCCCCCAGTCTATGCAGCGTTGTGATGAGCCTTTTTCAAACTCTATTTTAAAGGATTTTTAAGGAGTTTGCTAGGTGCTCGCTAGCACTTACTAGCTTCCACTAATTGTATTTATGGAGAAGAGGAATCTCAGGCTCTTATTTAACTTGTCCTAACCCCGCCGTCAAATTCGTTTAGGTTATCCAAAGTATATTACCTACATAATATTACATATTATTTAAATATCTTAAAGTTTATATGTAGTCATTTGATTGTGAAACGTCCCCATTTTACACGTGAAGATAAGGTGCGAGGTGATGGAATAAAATAGATGTCTGATGAATGTTTTTCTTTAAATACTTTGAATGCTTTTGTCAATATTTAGGTGACATACAGTGTTTAATATTATGCATTACTTCATTATCCTTTAATAATAACGAAGCTTTCCAAATTTAAACCACGGTTATACCATTGAGTAGGAATATAATTTTTAGAGCGACACATTATCTGCATTGCAATATCAGTGTGTCATATCTTAAGGGACTGCTTGAATGCAATATTTTGTAGACTATTCTATTATACAGTCATATTCAATAAATTAACATGTGTTGCAATACGGATTATTTGTCAGATTAAGAGTGTTTTTGAAAATAACAACCTTTTAAGCATTTATAAAACATACCTTTCAAAAAGGCCACATTTCTGTATTTTTATTATTGGTGTGATGTAATATTTTAATCATAAATGTCATTTTTTTATGAGCTCTAAGCAGAAAATACCCATAAAAGCAGAAATAAAGGCTCAAAAGCATTAGTTTGCGTGCAGTTAATCTATATAAGAGAGCTAAATTACTGAAATAAATGACCCTTTCAACAATATTCTAATTTATTGAATGGGTCTATACATATATCTATATGTATAATATCTATAGGCATGCAGGAAATGTTTGCATTGTATATTAAAACAGCCTAATTTGAAAAAGCAATTATTTGAAAGTACTTTCAAATAATATGATTATGTGTGTAGATTATAAATGAAGACACTTGCAGCAATTTTAAACCTCAGTTTTTGGGATATTTTATGTCCCTTTATTTACGTTGAACTTGTGAGAAGTTGTGACCCAATTCAAAGAAGAATGCTTAATAAAATAAAATCTAGATATTGTCATGAAATGTTTTATCTATGTTGAATAATCCACCCCTTTTAGTTACTGGAATAAATGTCAGCTGATAGTCATTTTAATAAACCACGAAAGTGTTGTTTTTTTGTTTTTTTTTACCAAAGAAATCACAGTATATTGCCAAAAGTATTTGTTTACTTTAACATGTACATGAATGATGTTGATGGACCCACCATTGCCAGCAATAGCAACTTTAACTATTCTGTAAACATCTTCCACAAGGTTTAGGAGTGTGTTCATAGTTGGATGAGAAAACCAGAAGTGCAGCCGCTGCTTTAGTTCATCCAAAAGGTGTTCAAGAAGGTTGATGTCAGGACTCTGTGCAGGTCAGCCAAGTTTCTCCACACCAGACTTTGTACACCTGCAGCCATGGAAGTGATTGGAACACCAGAATTCATTGATTTGGTGGTGTGACCGACCCAGTGCTTTTGGCAATATAGTGTATTTTTACCATTTATGGCAGTAGAATATTTTGCCATTTTATTTTTTATTTTTCAGAGTGAACTTTGTTGTAAACCTTAAATTAAACACTATATATGCATGTGCTTGCATATCAAATGAGTTTGATTTTGGTGTATAGGTGCTTGGAAAAACCTTATCTTGTAGAATATTTGGTAATAAAAAAACAAATCTATCTCTCTTTTGATAAATAAAACATTATTTTGGTAGACCTTTGTGTGGGTGTAGTCTTGTGCTCAGTGACTTAAGTGAACAAGATCAGAATGCTTGTGGAGAGTGGTGGGCACATTGTGATAATGGAATATAAATAACAGGAAACGTGGGATAATCTCAATAAAAATCATCATTGAAGGATTCAACTTTATCACAATTTCATGTTTTCCTAATGTCATACAGCCCTTTATAATAAATAGTTTTCGCAAATGCCGGTTTGCTTTTGCATCAAACTTTCCTCAAGATATTTTTTCAAAGGTCATAGTATGTTTACAGCTAAACATTTTACAAGACATCAGAATAAAATGCAAAAATATGTTTTTTAAAATATTTTTATTAATTGAATTCATGCTATTATAGTTTTACTTTGTGAAGTTTCTGTAGGTCGTCTGACCTTTCCTTTTCTTGTTGTAGCCGTCATTAAGGTCCTTGACGAATGCAAGTCATACTCAATATTGTTTGTGTTTTCCTATCAGAGACAAATACCGGTTCTACGCCTGCATGCTTCGGGCTCGGTTTGACGAGAACAAGAATGAGAAGGACATGGTGAAGGCCACCATGCTGCTGAAGGCAGGTGAGGAGGAGTTCTGGGCCAACCAACATCCTCAACCCTACATCTTCCCTGACTCTCCGGGAGGAACTTCCTATGAAAGATATGAGTGCTACAAGGTGAGAAGGAACTAAACTATATAGTGTGGATGATGCTGTTTCTTTGTTGCTTGAGTATTCTGTGCCACAGGTTCTGTTTTTTTTTTTTTGTTTTTTTTTTGTTTAGATGGCAGAAATCTGCCTAAAAACCAAGACCTCCCTGATTAGCCTTTAGCCTGACTGTCCAGTCAGAATGTTTTTCAGGTACTATACTGATTCAATAGAGTCTCGCTTTCAAATAATGCTATTTCTATCCCTTTACAGGTTAACTTAGTGTTTCTGTAGCTATCCATCAACAGCTGAACTGTTGGTAGTTTGTAGAGGTCTCTTGGTTTAAATGAAGTAGTAATGTAGCAGAGAAAAATATAACTTTACAATGTAATAGTAAATAGTAGTAAATATTTATGTGTAGTTGAATGTTCTTAGATGTGTTTTGTGTTTGTAGGTCCCAGAATGGGTGCTGGACCACTGGCACCCCTCAGAGAAGGCCATGTACCCTGACTACTTCTCCAAGAGGGAGCAGTGGAAGAAACTCAGAATGCAGAGTTGGGATAAAGAGGTAAGCAGGGTTGCCTTCCTGTTTCAGTTGTTTCTTAGCCACTTTTAAGAAATGCATCTCAACATAAAAAGCAACAAAGGAAACCAGTGCTATCCCAGTCTGTTTCTGACATCTACTTAAGTCTGAAAACTGAGTGTTTTCACTCTGTTAAAATGGTAAGCTGTGTGTGTTTTACTTGGTTTAATGGGAGATGTTTTTTAACTATTGATCTAAATAAGAATTTTTTTTTCCAGATTCATTTTCTCGTCCCATTTACATTATTTTGGTCTAATTAGACGTTTTCTAGTATATTGACCAGATGGCGCCAAGGTTTAATGTTTAAACAATGAAACCACAAGACCCTTGGTCGGACTTTGATTATAGGTAGATATGCATCATATTTAGGCTGTTTGTTTTAATGATATGTCACTGAACACATTATGTGCTTCTGCTCCATTAATTTAGTAAAATATGTACAGTACAGACCAAAGGTTTGGACACACCTTCTCATTCAAAGAGTTTTCTTTATTTTCATGACTATCAATATTGTACAGGGGTTGGACAATGAAACTGAAACACCTGTCATTTTAGTGTGGGAGGTTTCATGGCTAAATTGGACCAGCCTGGTAGCCAGTCTTCATTGATTGCACATTGCACCAGTAAGAGCAGAGTGTGAAGGTTCAATTAGCAGGGTAAGAGCACAGTTTTGCTCAAAATATTGAAATGCACACAACATTATGGCTGACGTACCAGAGTTCAAAAGAGGACAAATTGTTGGTGCACGTCTTGCTGGCGCATCTGTGACCAAGACAGCAAGTCTTTGTGATGTATCAAGAGCCACGGTATCCAGGGTAATGTCAGCATACTACCAAGAAGGACGAACCACATTCAACAGGATTAACTGTGGACGCAAGACGAAGCTGTCTGAAAGGGATGTTCGGGTGCTAACCCGGATTGTATCCAAAAAACATAAAACCATGGCTGCCCGAATTATGGCAGAATTAAATGTGCACCTCAACTCTCCTGTTTCCACCAGAACTGTCCGTCAGGAGCTCCACAGGATCAATATACACGGGCGGGCTGCTATAGCCAAACCTTTGGTCACTCATGCCAAAGCCAAACGTCGGTTTCAATGGTGCAAGGAGCGCAAATCTTGGGCTGTGGACAATGTGAAACATGTATTGTTCTCTGATGAGTCCACCTTTACTGTTTTCCCCACATCCGGGAGAGTTATGGTGTGGAGAAGCCCCAAAGAAGCGTACCACCCAGACTGTTGCATGCCCAGAGTGAAGCATGGGGGTGGATCAGTGATGGTTTGGGCTGCCATATCATGGCATTCCCTTGGCCCAATACTTGTGCTAGATGGGCGCGTCACTGCCAAGGACTACCGAACCATTCTTGAGGACCATGTGCATCCAATGGTTCAAACATTGTATCCTGAAGGCGGTGCCGTGTATCAGGATGACAATGCACCAATACACACAGAAAGACTGGTGAAAGATTGGTTTGATGAACATGAAAGTGAAGTTGAACATCTCCCATGGCCTGATCTAAATATTATTGAGCCACTTTGGGGTGTTTTGGAGGAGCGAGTCAGGAAACGTTTTCCTCCACCAGTATCACATAGTGACCTGGCCACTATCCTGCAAGAAGAATGGCTTAAAATCCCTCTGACCACTGTGCAGGACTTGTATATGTCATTCCCAAGATGAATTGACGCTGTATTGGCCGCAAAAGGAGGCCCTACACCATACTAATAAATGATTGTGGTCTAAAACCAGGTGTTTCAGTTTCATTGTCCAACCCCTGTAGCTTCACACTGAAGGCATCAACACTATTAATTAACACATGTGGAATTATATACTGAACAAAAAAGTGTGAAACAACTGAAAATATGTCTGATATTCTAGGTTCTTCAAAGTAGCCACCTTTTGTTTTGATTACTGCTACGCACACTCTTGGCAATCTGTTGATGAGCTTCAGGAGGTAGTCACCTGAAATGGTTTTCACTTCACAGGTGTGCCCTGTCAGGTTTAATAAGTGGGATTTCAAGCCTTATAAATGGGGTTGGGACCAACAGTTGTGTTGTGCAGGAGGTGGAGACAGTACACAGCTGATAGTCCTACTCAATAGACTGTTAGAATTTGTATTATGGCAAGAAAAAAGCAGCTAAGTAAAGAAAAACGAGTGGTCATCATTACTTTAAGAAATGAAGGTCAGTCAGTCCAAACAATTGGGAAAACTTTGTCACCAGCCTCAGAAACAGCAGCTCAGATTAGAGAACAGGTCGATGCCACACAGAGTTCTAGCAGCAGACACATCTCTAGAACAACTGTTAAGAGGAGACTGTGTGAATCAGGCCTTCATGATAAAAAAGCTGCTAGGAAACCACTGCTGAGGACAGGTAACAAGCAGAAGAGACTTATTTGGGCTAAAGAACACAAGGAATGGACATTAGACCAGTGGAAATCTGTGCTTTGGTCTGATGAGTCCAAGTTTGAGATCTTTGGTTCCAACCACCGTGTCTTTGTGCGGCGCAGAAGAGATGAACGGATGGACTCTACATGCCTGGTTCCCACCGTGAAGCATGGAGGAGGAGGTGTGATGGTGTGGGGGTGCTTTGTTGGTGACACCGTTGGGGATTTATTCAAAATTGAAGGCATACTGAACCAGCATGGCTACCACAGCATCTTGCAGCTGCTTCTTTTTCCGTAGGACTATCAGCTGTGTACTGTATCCACCTCCTGCACAACAAAAGTGATGGTCCCAACCCCATTTATAAGGCTTGAAATCCCATTTCAGCTGACTACCTCTTGAAACTCATCAACAGAATACCAAGAGTGTGCGAAGCAGTAATCAAAGCAAAAGGTGGCTACTTTGAAGAACCTAGAATATAAGATATATTTTCAGTTGTTTCACACTTTTTTGTTCAGTATATAATTCCACATGTGTTAATTCATAGTTTTGATGCCTTCAGTGTGAAGCTACAATATTCATAGTCATGAAAATAAAGAAAACTCTTTGAATGAGAAGGTGTGTCCAAACGTTTGGCCTTTACTGTATATTGATCAGGCTTCAGGTGAGCAGCTGTAACACTGGAAGGGATTTTTACAGTTTTTTTATTTAGAAAATTATTAAAACCAATTATTATATTAAGGTTTCTTTCTGAAAAACATGTCAACAGATAACTAGTACATAACTTCCATTTAAGATTTCAAAAATATCTCAGAAACATGCTTATTTTACTTTGTAGTAAACGTCATGTTTGAGGAAATATTCTGGTTCAATCTAGATAACTAGCAGTATTATGAAAGTATAGGTAAACATGTTTAATAGTCTCACATGGCATGGAAAAGTACATTAGAAAAACAAAATCAATACCTGCTAAAACTATCATACTCAGCTCTCGCCTCTGTCTGCCTCCAGGTTGCTCAGCTGGAGGCCGAAACTCCAGCCGGTGGCCCCTGGACCGAGGCTCTGCCTCCTGCCCGCAAGGAGGGCGACCTCCCCCCTCTGTGGTGGCAGTACGTCACCCGCCCAAGGGAGCGCCCCACATAAACCCTGTACCTCTCCTGAGATTAGTCAGTCCAGCTACCTGAGGAAAAACCACCCCAAACACACAATGACAGCACCAAGACTGACTGACCTCATGGTACCATCTGTTTGTAGAGTCATGCCTGAAGGAGTTCACCTTTACAGGCTGCACGACTAAGTTAACAACCTGCCTGAATTCACATGATGACTCTGAAAAGTTCTGTAGATGTTCCAGTTAATACCTGTAAGTAATAAAGAAATGTATGATCAGTGTGGTGTTTGTGTCTGTTTGATAGAGTTCTGTTTCTATGAAGGTATGTAGATGAAGTTAGAATTAAGTTGGCTACTCTGCGTTGATGTTGGTGATTTAAGTGAAACAAGACAAGTTGACCAAAAGGAAAAATGATAAAAAACTCTTTAAACCTCAGTTATTCAGTATTATCAGGTTAGCATGTGGCAGTGGTGTATTTTAAGCATCATGCACAGAAATCATTGAGCTGAAAAGCTAGTTTCTGCTAAACAGTCTCACTTAGTTTCCACCCTACTTCAATAAAAAAATAATATACATTATGTATAAACATGAATGCAATGTATCTGATCTGTTTATTCAGTTGCAGGTAACAAAAGTATAAATAAGTAAACTAAATCTTGGCAGATATTCTTTAAGAAATGAGATCCACTGTAATGAAATCATTCTAGTCATTGGCATGGAAATTAAAATAACTATTCAGGGAAACATCTTTCCATCAGACCAACATGGGTCATTAGGAAAGCCTGGCTCTACCAAACCATAATATTAAAACCTCTGAGTAAATATAAAACAGTTCAATAATTATTTAATTAGAACAGGCTGTCCCTTTTTACATTTATAAAATAGTCTTTAAAGTGAAAATTACTGTTAGCAGCATCATAATATGTTGGTGTTAGTACATTTGGCAGTTTTCTTAAAAAGCTGCGATGAAAATGCCTCATCACTATGGCGACAGAGGTCTGAAGCTGCGTGGTCGGATCATCATGGTGACCGCCTTCAGAGAGTAGAAGTCTGAATCCTTCCAGGAAAACCAGACGATGCCATCTGGTCCCAGCAGGTTGTGAGCCCTCAAAGAGTATCGGCCACCCTAATGAAAAACAACACATTTCCTCCACAGTCATTTATGTGTCTTTAATAGTCCCACTTTAAAAAAAGAAATGTCCACTTTTAATGGGATGCATAGTTAATCCTGTAAAATTCATCTGAAAAACATAGAATAAATATGTAAAATGAAGCTGCAGTATACTGGCTACATAAATGTTCACACTTGAAGCACCATTTGATTAACATTTAGCATTCAGTTTTTTGCCAGTGGTTTATCAGCATGCCACAACTTGGTGATATTTGCCGATCATAGTGTGATGAGATCTTTTGTCCTCCTTCAGGTGACTTCAGATGTTCTGTCGGATTTAGTTTTGGATTCTAGTTAGACCATTTCCAAAGTTGCATGTTTTTCTGGAGAAGCCATTCTTTTGTTGATTTGGAAGCATGCTTGGGCTCACAGTGCTGCTGATAAGTAAAACCCATCTTTTTCTTCTGCCTCCTAACAAACACCTGAAGGTTTTGACTGTTAAAATTGAGTAATTGGAATTGTGGATTTTTTCATAACTTAATTTATCTCTACAAAAACCCTAGTCCAATCACAAGAAAGCTAGCGCTACCACAATGTTTCCTGTTGGTATTGTTTTTTTTTATTTTATTTTGTTTTGGTGACATACAATATTAAATCTTTTTGTGTTAAACGTAACTTTATGAGGTCTGACCCAAAAACATGACTTCTCCTGACTGATACGTTTAAACAGTCTGTTGCTTATGATCCTGTGTAACCTTATTTCAAACTATGGCTTTAGCTAAAGGATGCAAATGAGCAAACATCAGAAAAACCTTGCCAGGAGAGTTTACCTTTATTGGATCCCTGAAGATGGTGAGGATAAAGGATTAGTTTAATAACAGCTTTTTTATGTTTTACATTTTGTGCCAATATTCTATATCTATAATGTCTTACCTTGTAGTAAACTCCATTGAGGTTGGCATAGAAACATTGGTGGAACCACCAGCCGGCGTGGCTGATCTCAGCACAGATGTTCCCTGTGTCTGGTGTGCTGAAACCGTGTTGGTCGTGATACCAGCCGAAGGAATCCTCCACTGTCCCACTGAAACCAGAAACATGGAGCCGATACTGGTTCTCCTCATTGTCTATTCTGTAGATGGAGGACAGGAAACCAAAATATTCATTTAATTAATGCAGTTTATCTGCTAATGGATTATATAAAACAAGCCCCCCTCAACTAATCACCAGCCCTGCAAGTATAGTGCTTTACTTTTGTTGTCTCTGTTGTTCAGTACTTGCTGTCCATTGTTCTCAATGTACCTGAAAGACTGATACGAGGCGTGCCTGTGGACGTGGCTCCAGTCCTGCATGTCAATACGGAGGCTGTAGTGACCCTGGTTGGAGAGCATGTGAACTTGATGGTTACCAAGCCAGTGTTCTCCTCGTGGTTCACCGAAACCATCTCGGTATTCCACCCAGCCACGGTTAAAACTCACTGACCCATCACGCCTGTGCTGAAATACAGTCCAGCCACCGCCTGGCATGTAAACACATGAGCATGAGTATTGTTCATCTTAGTGTTAGCATGACAAAACTTTTCCTACGTTAGAGATGCAGTGCAGTTGAATGCCAAACAGGGCTTCAAGAAGTAAAAGTTTTTGTTTTATTATCATTTCTCATTTTAAAGAAAACACCTTACAGTTGATGAACAAATCTGAAACTGTATTGATTTGTCTCTAAAAGGTCCTTAATACTCGAGTTTCTCACCATCTGTCTCCATGTCACAGTATACAGGAAATGTGGTTCCTGGTGACATGACAATGGTGTAAACTCCTGAACGACGAACGCCATTGTGATACAGAGATGTGCAGTCTGATGGACAGTAGGACAGGTACTGTCCACCTGAGGGAGACACAGACCGAGAATTATAGACTGTCAAAACAAAACTGCCAACATCATACAATGCCAAGTTAAAGCATTCATACCCCTCAAACCATTGGAAATTTAGTCATTTTACAGCCACAAAATTCTGTCTGTTTTATTGGGTTTTTATGTGACCAACTTAAAGTAGAGCATACTTGATGCATCATCTTCAATTTTATAATTTGTTTTACAAATAAATATCTAAGAAGTCTGGTGTACATTTGTATTCGGCCCACTTTACTCTGATCTAATCCAATGCAACCATCTGCCTTTAGAAATGTCAGTATAATCAGTAGAAATCCAGTCATTCTGTGGAGACTGCCGAGGGTTTGTTAGCAAACATTAGTGAACAAACAGCATCAAGAAGACAGAAACATATCAGACAGGTCAGGAATAAAGTTGGACTGGTCATGCACTCCACAAATGTGGCCTTTATGGAAGCGCGGCACGAAAGAAATTGCGGAAAGAAAGTAAAAAAAAGTTCTGTTGCAGATTGTGAAAAACCACTTAGTCTCCTTCCACAGCAAACGTGTGGGGGAGGTGCTCTGGTCAGATGAGACCAAAACTGAACCTTTTGAACTACATGCAAAACACTGTCTAGTTGAAAACTAACAGACGAGGCAGTCTCGTACTGTGGGAATGCTTTTCTTCAGCAGAAACAGGAAAACTGGTCACAATTAACGGGAAGATGGATGTAGCTAAATACTGGGAAATACTGAAAGATAACACATGAATGACTGCAAGACACTTCAGACTGGGTCAGAGGTTCACCTTCCAGCAGGAGAACATCCCTTAACATCTAGCTGAGGCCACAACGGAATGATTTAGATCAAAACAAGTTTATGTTTTAGAGTTGTTCAGACCTAAATCCATTTAAGCATCTGTGGAAAAACTTAAAATATGATGTTCACAGTTGATCTCCTTCCAATCTAGCTGAGTTTGAGCTATTTTACAAAGAAGAAGATGGAACAAATTCAGCCTCAATATGTGCAAAGCTGGCAGAGAAATACTCCAAAAGACTTAAAGCTACACTGCAGTGAAGTGTTGACTCAGGGAAGCCTGAACACCCATGCATGTTACACTTTTTTTGGCTTCTTATTTGTAATGAAAGGGTTTAGAAAGCCGTGCTACTTGACGATGGTCTATCACATAAAATTCCACTGAAATACACAATCTGTAATGTGGTTGTTAAGTGTCAAAATGGGAAACTTTAAAGTGGAAAAAAAATAAATATTTTGCAAGGCACTTTTACTCACTGACAAGTAGTTGTTTAGAAATATTACTTTATTTTTTTAAGTGAATTTAAAGGTTATGGGTTAATTCTGTCAGAAACCTGAAGCACTTTAACATATAAACAAATGGTTGTTACATTCTGTTACAAAACCATGATACATAATGTCTTTTGTTTTTAAATGTTTGTGAAACCACAAAGTTGCGTGCACACCATGCAGCTCCCAACTCACCACAGTGCATGTGTACCTGGTGCCAGAGTGTTTCTCATCCCGAGAGGCGGCATAGCCTTGATCACATTGATTGTGCAGCCACTGTTGCGGCTCATGTGCTGCATGGTGGCTGACAGGTTGCGAAGCTGCGTCTGCAGCTCGTACAGCAGCGCTGCGTGCACTTGGAGCAGAGTGTTGGCCTCTGCATGACGCAGCTCCAAGAAATGCAAGCGATGGTCCAAGGTTGAGTTCAGTCTGACGCTGTCTTCACCCTGTGGGACACAACGACAGAAGAGTGGCGTATGGCTTATATGGATTCAGTAAGGTCTGTGAAATAACTCCTTAACTTGTAAGTGGGCTTGAGGTTCAGCATTCTGGCACTCATACACTTGGCTATAAAGATAAGCCAAAAAGTATTCATATCCCAGGCAGATTTGAATTTCTAAATATTTTCATTCTACCAAGAAGCTTGTTTCAAGTAGGAAAGGAGACAGACATCTGTCAAAATGTCAAAAAACAATAAGACAAAAGAGTGTCATTAAATAAATATAGTATATATATAAATATATATTGTCTAAAATTATTTTTACCTTTCTCTGTAATCAGTGGAAGAACATTTATTACCAAAACAACAATAAAACCAGAGCTGCAGGATTCTGGGAAAATAAATCAATGTGAGACAGTTTTTAATTTAAAATGTATAATGATTATTCCACATTTTTTCTCACTTTTCTATATGTTTTCTGTCATCATAATTTCCCCATCCCTATTTGTGAACAAAAGCCTTCTTTTGTGCATCAAGGGGAGCAGGAATCCATCCAACTGGGCAAATATGTCCTTTGCATTAAGAACAGTAGAGCATATCCCCTGAAGAACTGAACAGATATCGAAGCATTCCTGAGTGATTACGATGTTGCAAAAATGTATATTTTAATGACAAATGGAATATATTGTTTATCTGTAAATCAAACCCTTATTATAATTGCTTTTTGCAAGTTTCCATTGGTATTTTGATGATTTATCTTTTGGTAATGAGCTCTCAGTCTTTGAAGCCTTTAATTTATAACTACCAGGGGTATGAGTAATGTTTGGGCTGTACGTCTGGCTTTTTATACTCAAAGTCTTCATGGCATTTCAGTGTCTCAGACTATCAGACTCACAGATAGCAGAGCAGGGGATTCTCTTTTTTTCCTCTTTTTTCTTTGAGTTTCTCTCCTTAAAACCTTTGTCAGACACTGATTAAGTGGAATGCCCCCATAGGAGTATTTTGCCTTCCTGCTGTTAATGTTGCCAATTCTTCAAAACTATTGTTGAAGCTTTTCATTCATCACCTGTTGACAAAAAGAATGCTGCCCCACAAAGAAAAAAGTGGTGAACCTGTATTATTATTAAATGTTTAATGTAGAATATGTACAATATTGACATCATGAGGTGTATTGAACTGTATACCCCCTAAAATTTTCATTTTTGTCCCTTCTGTCCCATTGTACTGACCTTTTGATGCAACGTGGTTGAAGGAAAAGGTGGGATGACTTTTAATTATCTCTATACTACTGTAAGAAAAGTAATACTTTTATTTGTTTGCAAGTATTCTGAATATCTTCTAGCAGATGGCCCTTTAACTCAGATGTTGAGCTGACATTTTCATGTATTTTTGTCTTCTAGATTTGGCCTAATTAAAAAATAGATAAAAAGTTGTTGGATAGCAATACTTTCCCTGCACACTCCGGACTTACAAACCTGACTTAGACGATTGGCAGTGCGTGGACAGTGAAGCCGGAAAGGATCCTCTAAGTGTCAGGCAGACTCTGAAGGATAAAAGTACTCTGACCAAAAGGTCTCCAGCTAATCCTGTTAGCATTCAGGGTTAAGGAGGACTTAAAGGGTGTGAAGACAGGGAGATAAAGTTAGACAGGGAGATAAACAAAAGGCCTAGATAAACCAAGATAGCAAAAGAAAGATGCTGTGTTAAACATATTTTGACATATTTTGATTCATCTTTTTTTACCTTTGAACTAATGTAAACCCATATACTGTGATTGGACAAAAAAAAAATCAAAATTCTTGCTTTGACTGAGAGATGTAGAATAATTTAAACCAAGTGGCATCTACGTTACACCTCTACAATTCTATAAATTTACACAGTGAGATAGCAGCATATCCATAGGTTCTTGTTTAGTGTAGATCATTCTCCACCTGAAACATCTTTGTCCCAATATTTCAACAGCATTAGCAATATTTAGTGTGAGAACAGCGGAGAACATTGTGTAGAATTTGTCGTTTGGGTTGTAGTTTTGCGCCTCTTCCTGTTCTTCTGGAATCTTTCACAAACTTTTGACCAAAAATCTAAAAAAGGACTATTAAGATGGATTTAGCTCTATTTAGGACAGAAACATCAGAGACACATGCTGCATTATAGGAGAAAGATTTGCATAGAAAAAAATAATTATTATAAAACCTGAGGATCATGTACGGTTGTGGTCATGAGTTAACACATTCTTATCAGAGGATTAAATGTGTTTAACCTGAAGTTTTGACTGACATGTTTAAACTGATGCTTTTCCAGCGTGAAATAATCTTCTAAAATACAACTTCCACATTTAATAAAACAGGAATCAGGGTTTGCCATGCCCTGCGCAGTGGGCCAGTTGTTAGCATTGTTGCCTTGCAGCAAGAAGGACCTGGGTTCAAATCTCTTCTCTGGTCTTTCTGCATGGACTTTGCATTTTCCTGCTGTGTATTTACGGGTAATACAGCTTCCTCCCACAGTCCTAAAATATGACTGCTAAGTTAATTGACCTCTTTAAATTCCAATGAGTTTAGAGTTTTTTCATGAATGTTGTTTCTCTGTGTTGGACAAGTGAAATCAGAAAAATGAATGTGTCTTGCACACTCAATGGACATGTTTTTCATGTGCTTTCTGCAAGTGCACTCAATAGGGAATTGGTGTCCTCTGGTTGCTGCTACTATTTTATGTGCTTTGCACAGGACTGGGCTGTACTTTATCCTGTCCCAGAATTTTCATGATTTTCTGCATTTTAAATGTTTTGTCTGATCAAATAACAGAATCTCTCTCCATAAGAAATATGGTTTGGTCATTTGTCAGGAATTAAATGGTAAATGGTAAATGGCCTCCACTATAACGTTTCACAGTACAATCAGTCATCCACCCATTTATACACACATTGATACACTGACAGTGGTAGGCTACATTATGACCACAGCTGTCCTAGGGAAGGCTGACAGAATCGAGGCTGCCATACAACCAGCGCCACCGGGCTCTCTGACCACCATCAGCAGGTGAGGCGTCTCTAACTGCTATTTTGCTTTAAGAATCTCTATTACATGGAATTGATTGATATAAGTACTCAAAACCTATGAGTTTAATCAAGTTTACCTGCATCTCCAAAGCCTTGACTCGATGTCGGTGGTTCCTCACCTCCTCCTGCAGCTCAGACATTGTCTCCCTCAGCTCCTCAAGCTGCTCCTTTCTGTTCTGGTTCTCTTGAAGCCAGAAGGAAATCTCATCTGTGCAGCGAAACATGTCCGGGCAACGTTTTTCTGTTGCTCCTACACGAGGCAGAGTTGCCATTAGCCGACACTGTCCATTAGGCATCAGCTGGCTGCTGTACTCACCGCACTGTGTCTGGTTTAAAGTTTGGATGGTGCCACCACCAACCCCACCAACACCGTCAATCTGTATGACTCTTGGGGCATCAGGGTTCAGGTCAGAATGTGTTTCCAGGATTGAATTAGAAGGATGCCAGTCAGCATCTTCATAGGTGCCCTGGTTTATGTCAGGTACATTCCAGTTTGTCTCCATCTGCATGTCTGGTACGTCCCTGGGAGTCCGGGTGTTCTTCTTTGGAAGGTTTTCCTTGGATCCTGTGATTGTTGTTGGTCGAGGATCATGCTGTTCAACGTTTGACTGTTCATTTAAGTCCACAATGTTAGTACTGGCATAATGGAAACCCAAGCCAGTGAGTAAAAAAGTCCATAACATTTCTTCTAACCTCATGTTGAACATTTAGTGAGTTGCCGTCTCTGGCTGCTGTTGACTTTAATCCACAGTAAATCTAATTCACCAGTGTAATCAGTTCCAGGATCAACATCAGGAGACAACATTATAGCAGCAGAGTGACGTGCAGAGTGTATCCAAACTCAGTAGCTCGTAATCTTTAATTTGGGTTGATGAAGTTCTGAAGATGTTTACAAAATCTTTTTGCATAAAATGTGGCTGCAGATTATTTCAGAAAATGGTTGTAGCAAAAAAAAAAAGTCTTATGTCTGTCCTCAGCAAGGGTCAACTCCTCAGAATGCATACAGAAGCCTCACAGTAGAAAAGTCTGTAAAAAAAGACCCTTTGCTCTCGATATGTTGTGTTAATCATGATTTTGCCAATGTGTTTGTGGAATCAAATAATAGTTTCAGTCTTATTTTATCACATTTAGCTCAAATTTCATAAAGAAAAGCAGCTAGTCAACCTAGTGATCAGGGAGTAACTTCCCAAAGACATCTAATCAATGCAGTTCTGTCAAATCCATCACTCTTAATATCCAGATTAAAAGGAAAACAAGCTTGAAAAGGGGAAACAAAATTAACGTTTATAAGGACAGTCCTACCTGTGTCCATGTCTCAGTCCTGCACTCAACTCAGTGCAAAAGCATCTATACTGCCACGCTTTAAGACTGTGTGTGTGTGTGTGTGTGTGTGTGCAGCACCGGGTATGACATCCTATCCTGATAATCTGATAATTAGATTGGAAGCTATTTCCCTTAAAGGTAATAAATTACAAGGAGGATCAGAGTAACCCGCTACAAATTACTCTAAATACATTATAACAGATAAACTACTAAATAAATACTGTACATATAGTTTGTATTTTCATAAAATAATAATTTTAATCACTAAGGATTATGTTGTTCTGTTTTTATTGTAGCGTTGTCTGTCACCTGCCTCCAGGTTTGTATTTTTGCTGAGTTCCGGTTTTTGTAAAGCATTTTGATTTAGGCTGAATTCGCTGTCTTTGATTGACTGGGTCTCAGTGCACAGGATGCCCTGATTAGGAAGCAATACATTACTGCGAGACCTACAAGCTAGGCTGTTTGGTGCAGTGATGAACTGAGAAAAAAATTATGATGAACGCATCGTCAATTCTAAATATTACATTGTTTTCAATATTAGTTTATCAATGATCAGTGTCTTAGCGTGACTTGTTTTAAATCCCAATTTTACAGTTTATTGCTTTTTATGTGATGCTTAAAGTTTTCTATTATTTTTTTAATGTATTTCTTGTTTTAATGTTTGTTTTATGCTTGTTCCTCTATTTTCCCTGAAGCACTTTAACCTGTGCTTGAATTGTGCTATACTCCTTGCCTTGCAGTGCCTTTCCTTACACTAAAATATCACTATACATGTCCATCAACCCCCCATAATAATCAATAAAATAAAGATAACTGCACGGCTCTAAAATACATTTATGATATTTTTTTATTGCAATAGCGTAATTTCAATGATTTTTTTTTTAACCCAGTCATTTATTACAATATGTTATTTACATGTGAATCAATCATTGGTTTTAATAAAATCACTGCTGCCGCAATTACTGCACCCCTTTAAAAAGTTCCTTTAAATTTAGACTTCATAAGTTCGACTTTAGTTTTAAAGCTAATTGGATGGTTTGTAGGAAGTTAATTAGTAATCCACAACTCCGTGTCCTTTAATAAGTATAATGCAACACAGAGGCACATTTCTGGTAGCCTTTCTTCAAGATGGGAAAGACAAGAGAACATGCTATTCAAGGGAAGCAGTCGTGTGTTGATCTTCATAAGCCAAGAAGTGGCTAAAGGACAAAAAGCTACCTGCAATAAGTGAGAAGTCTAAAACACTTGGAACAGTAAGTAGCTTGGGCAAGAACCTAATGTAATCTTACCACCACAAACAATAAGGAGGATGAGCAGTTAATAGTAAAGGGTGATGTATTATTTATTTGTGAGTGTCAGACACTCATCCTCGTGGATGGAGCAGCAAAATTTCCTGATTTGATTTGATGATCTCACAATTTCATTTCAAAATTAACAATTTTATTATATAATAAAATGTCTGAATGCCTGGGAACGCCTTGGGCTCCACCCGGAGGAGCTGGAGGAGGTGTCTGGGGAGAGGGACGTCTGGGCGTCTCTGATGAGTCTGATGCCCCCGCGACCCGGTCCCGGATAAACGGAAGACGACGAGTATGAGTACGATGTCTGAATGCATTCTTCCATGTTTTGTTATTGTCCCAACTTGTTCTCCGTCCTTGTTCATAGCTGAAATATTAGAAAATTAAGAGCATTTCCATCAGACAGAAGGCTATTTAAAGTGTTCTTTAAAAAGCAAAGTCAAAGATATCACTTTAACCTGGCAACAACCTTAATTCCAATGAAGTTAGATGTTGTGTAAAACATGAATTAAAACAGAATATAATGATTTCCAAAACATGTTCAACCTATATGCAACTGACTACACCAAAGACTAGATATTCAATTTTCAAACTGATAAACCTTGGTTTTTGCAAATATTTTTGATGCAGGGCCTCTGGGGGGGGGGGGGTCAAAGGTCATGGGTATTCTATGTTGGTTATTGGGCCTGCTGCTTACATGCAGAGATTTCTCCAGATTCTCTGAATCTTTTAAAGATATCATGGACTGTAGATGATAAAATATCTACATTTCTTGCAGTTGTATGTTGAGAATTTCTCTGAAACTATTTGCTCAAACAGTGGTGAACCTCGCCCCATCCTGGCTTATGAATGACTGAGCCTTTCTGGGATACCCAGTCATGACATTCACTTGTTTCCAGTTTACCCAACTCACCTGTGGACTGTTCCAAGCAGGTGTTTTTTAACATTCCTCAACTTTCCCAGTCTTTTGTTGCCCCTGTCCCAGAGTTGCAAGCATCAAACTCAAATTGAGTGAAGATTTGCAAAAAAAAACAAACAAAAAAAACAATAAAGTTAATTAGTTTGAACATTAAATGTCTTGTCTTTGTAGTGTTTTCAGTTGGATATAGGTTGAACAGGATTTGCAAATCGTTGTATTCTTTTTTACCTACATTTTATACAACGTCCAACTTCATTGGAATTGGGGTTGTTAATTTATTTCTCTTTGTGATCAATTATTATTTTTTAATTTAATTGAACATGATTGCGCTTATTAGCGAACAACATTAGCACTATTATGATGCAAACTGATGTCCGTATTTGCTCCCTGAACATGACGTCTTATATATGTGCTGGACTGAATAGGGGCTCAAGGCCAAAACTGCACTAATGGGTTTATATTTAGCTGCCTGTCTCCCAAAGATGCTCATATTGTTCCATTAGAGAAAAAGAACAAAAACCTGAACCTTTTTAATGGCCACTGACATAAAGCCAAACATTTGTTTCCGTTAATTTAAAAAGTCTTTACATTCGAAACAAAGATTTTTTTATTTTTTAATGTACTTTTTAATAACGAAGCTATGATGAACTCTCCATACACAATCATGCTTTAAGTTTTTTTTAGTCAAAGCTTTATATTTTCAGCCTTGGAACTATTTAGATGAGCCTATGATAGAGCACCAGACATGTTTTCATCTTGATGAATACTGCTGGTTTATTTAGGGATTATTTGCAGCTGGAGTGGACCTTTAGGTTCTTCCACTCCTGATCAAAGTGGCACACATGATGACCAACACTTGGGATTTTAGGTTTTTCTATAAATTGGATTTCTTAAGTCCATAATATTTTATAATTTGCATATTCCTAAAAGCTCATTCTTCTGCTCCTGGTGGAACTTTGGTATATTACCAGGATATACTGTGTTTCTTGGTGGGTAAGTGAGGATCATAATGGTGATGTGTGGTTTTAGTTGAAAGATGTGGATGACTTTTAATTGGTTGTCCACTTTTGCAAAGTAGTCTGTGTTTACAGACCTCACTAACAAAATGATAGGGAGTCGCAATGACGTCAGTTTGTTTGTGCGTATGTTTGCTCGTCCTTGGCAGAAATGGTATAAAGCCAATTGATCGCTCAGAAGAAAATAACTGAAAAGACAGAAATCTTTGGTGGAAGGGACAACAGAAAGACAAAGAGCAGAAAGACCAAGGAGAAAAGGTTATTATTATTATCATTATATTATTATTATTATTATTATATATTGTAGTATTTAAAATAATATACAGTTATGATGGTAGCTGTTATATGAATATGCGTTATGGTTCTTTTTGTCTGAAAAAGTTAACGGTGAACTCTACCTCACTTCATGGTCATAACGAGAGGCTTTTATTTTGTTAATCTTCTGCAGAAATCATAAGAATGCGTCCTCTGTTGCTATTGGTGGTTGCGGCAACGGTGGGCGTGGTCAAAGCGGCACTCAGTGGCTGCTGGGAGCGGCCCAGCTGTCAGGAGCTCGGCTCTGAGAGCAGCAAGATGGTAAATGCAACCAAACACTTTTGGTTTAATGAACTTATGGCCAATTCGGTCCAAACAATTAAATCTCTTTCCAGAGAGGTTCAGCGCAGCTAGATAAAAGCATATAAAATAAAAGTGGTCATGTAAAGTATCTAATCTTGCCAAATGTTCAACTATGTAACAGCTTGAGACAGAAAGCTGTGCAGCAACCTGATGGTTCTGATGGATCTCCAGTACCTTTTGCCTAATGAAGCAGCTCAAAAAGTTAATGGAGTGGATGTGAGGAGTCTGACAACGTTCCGGTCCGATCGTTTCTTTTTTTATTTTTTGGTTATTCTTTCTTTTTATCATCCGAATTCCAGAAACCAGAAAATAAAACCGTGTGGGAAACAATCCAATCAAGAGTGCATTTTGGATCAATTTCAAACCTTCGTCATAATATCCAATTAAAGAGCTGAATGGAGTCTGAGATAACCAATCACAGTTCTCCTTCTGTGACATCAGAGAATCTCACAGACGTGAGATGAGAAAACTATTTTCCTTTTAAGCTCAAGAACAATCTGCTAAGATTTGCTTTACACACGGAAGGAGTTTTAACTTACGAACTGGACAGGATAAAAGCATTACAGACTTCCAACCTTTTAGAGATGGATTGTTTTAATTAAAGAAACTAAAGTGGGTAACCTGGATGATTGTTGTGAGAGACTAACATGATGTTCTGAGAAATATACTTATTTGTTGCTCCAATAATTGTTGAGCTTGGCTTGATAATAAAAAAGATATGTGGTCATCTAAGTGAGCAGGAAGGCATTGCTCATCTGGAGATTAAAAAAATTACAGTTCCTCGCTCCCTTCACTATCATCTGCAGGGCCATCATGTCCGTCACATTGCAGCTAGAACAATCGTCACACACACATATTGAAGAGCCGACAAATCTGCAGACCTACAACTCGGCACAGAGTTTATTTATTAATCGAGAATCTTTAGATCCAACAGGAAGCATCAGAATGCTGGTCAATGGTTTTACCAGGCAACATGCCCATAAATAGCAATGTTGCCCATTGAGTAAGCAAGCTCCAGCAACAGAAATGCATAATTCAAAATTGTATAATTAAACTACAAAACCAGTGAAGGACAAAGGTTAAGAATGGCAAACTGAAACACATTTTTCAGTGTATTTGGAGCTTAAATCTGTTAGCAGGAAGTACACTGAACAGAAGTCAGAGAGGATGAATTAGATTTGTTGATTTTCCTCCATTTATTATTGGTTTGCTCAGTGCTGCTGGTTTCTCCACTGTCCTGCAGGAGTGTATCCAGTTCTGTGGATTTCACCCCCACGAGAAGACCTCCATCCTTGGCAGGGCTCACTTTCAGCGTCCCCCTTCATCCGCCTTTATTTCTCCTTCACCCTTTCCCTCCTCCTCTCAAGCCAAACACTCCTACTCCATGGAGCATTTTCGCTGGGGGAAGCCTCTTGGGAAAAAGCGTTATCAGGCGAAAATTCCCAAAGGCAAAAGTGTGGATGGGAACTCAGCTGAGTTTTTCCCTGGGGAGATGAGGAGGTGGGAACTTTCCAGGGAAAAAACTGCAGCTGTGGATGAAGAGCAGGTGGCACAAGAGGCAGCGGAGCAGCTCTCCAATGAGCATGAGGATAAAAAAGACATCCCGTACAAGATGAAGCACTTCCGCTGGAGTGGCCCTGTGGCGGGCAAACGCTACGGTGGCTTCATGAAGAGCTGGGAGGAGCACAGCAAGAGGCCGCTGCTCACACTCTTCAGAAACGTCATCAACAAAGAAGGAGAGGAAGAGAAGAGAGCAAAGTGAGGAAGAAGAAGGGAGGAAAAGAAGATGAAGAGGAGGAATAAATGATCAAAACAGAATATTAAAACGAATTGTTTGAAAACTTTCTATGTAACACAGTTGCTTTTATAATGTACTCTTTTGAGAGAGAAATCATATTTATCATCAGCAGCAAATGTTTGTTTTCAGTATGTAGCTTCTGCAAGAAACTGCTTTTAAACTGAAAATAATGCTGGTTGTTGATACTGAAACTTTTTATTTTAGACGTACTGATATACAAATATCACAAAAGATCAGAGAAAAGACTTGAAACACATAGAACAGGTTAGTGTATGAATATAGTGTATGAATATAATTATCCTATTTATGGATTATGTAACTGAAAGCTTCAGTTCTGTAAATTATTTTTTGATTGGTGGAAGTGTTTCTCTTCTGGATTGGTGATCAGAGCGTTTATTAAGAGACGGCAGAGGCAACACCATCTGAAGAATGAAAATACAGAGAATAATCATGTGTATTATTTGTTGTCTATCAAAAATCATATTTCTCTGCCATTTTTTAAAGTTGAAATTGTGATTCATGAATCAAAAATCTTTAAAAACAATCACATGTCATCCCTAATATGGCCACAAGAGGGGAGCAGTTAGACATGACTTGTACCTTTCTGTCTCTTTTTGTAGTCCAAATGTAAAGGTTAGGCATAGACACTTGGGTCTGACATGAATCCAGTCAGGAAGCATGGTGCAGTGCAGTATCACTATGTCATTAACAGAAATAAAGCCTGAAAATATGAATTTCTGTCAAATTAGCTTTTATCTTTTTTACTACAGCCTCTGCTTCTTATCTATGTATGGTCAGAGTTGAAAAATGTTGGAGGATAAAAGAAAGAAAAGCGTGGAGGTGGGTTAGGTTATGTTTTTGATTACAATCCATAAAGTTATTGTATATGTAATTAAGATTTAAAAAGAGTTGCAAGCAAGACATATGTGGCATGTTGTTTTTTTCTTTCCACATAGAAGTGCATGTCTGTAAACTATGGAAAAACAAAATAAACAGAAAACATATTACAAAGAGAGAAAGATGAGCACTATGATCATGAAATGAAAAACACTGAATATATATATATATATATATATATATATATATATATATATATATATATATATATATATGTGTGTGTGTGTTTGTGTGTGTATCAACAGATTTTCTAAAAGTTTTTCTGCCAGACATGCAGAAAGATATTAGGCCTCACATTCTTTAACATCAAAAAATTAGGCAGGAATTTATCAGAAGATGAAGATAGTGATGATTTGTTAATGTAACATATTTCCACAGATTTAAATATAAATACGTGAAATAAACCCTAACCCTAACAGATACCAATAGAAAGCTTTTTCTAATCAATGCTAACAGTGAATAATTGTGAATGGTTTAATAAAATAAGAAAAGGGTATTCCATAAATGAGAGTAAAATTGACTTAAAATGCTGCAAATATTTTTTGATACATAACAGTGGAATAAAGGGTTGAGTTATTGACTATAAGCAACGTCTTATTAACCTGAAGTCCCTCGTTACGTTATTCAGAACATTTCCATAGAGAGCTACTTTGCATCAGCAGCACCATGCTCCAGTGATCTGGGAGAGTTTATAGTCCTGAGAGTTGAACACTGGATGACTGACAGCTGTCCTTCATCACAACAGAAGACACAGAAATCCTCCTCATCAAAAACATGACTTTGATCTGCGTCCTCATCTGGACTCTCCTCTGCTGCTGCTTCACAGGTAAAGTCCAGAGAATCAAACTCCTCTCCTCTATGAACATCTGTCCCTCTGAAATGAAGCCGACAAAACCATGAAGCTGCTTTATGTTTTTGTCTCTTTGTCCTCAGAGTCCAAAATCCAGGTCACAGTGACTCAGCCTGCAGCAGTGAGAGCTGATCTAGGAGGATCTGTCACCATCAGCTGTAAAACTGGACAGAATGTTTATGTTTCGAGCACCAACCACCGTTTAGCCTGGTACCAACAGAAAGATGGACAAACTCCTAAACTTCTCATTTATTATGCTAGCACTCGAGAATCAGGGACTCCAAGTCGTTTTACAGGCAGTGGATCAAACTCTGACTTCACTCTGACCATCAGTGGAGTTCAGGCTGAAGATGCTGCAGTTTATTACTGTAAGGGAGAATTTGATGTGAACAAGTATGAGCTCCTCACACAGTGAAAAACAGTCATACAAAAACCCCCCTCAGTGTGACTGAACAGAAACTCCAGCTGGATGTTACAACAGACACTGACACAGCTCACTAAACACAGACACACACAGAATAACAATAATTTCAAGCTGATATCCTTTCCTCACAAATACATTCACATGAATAGTGAACGTTTGAATTTATTGCTGGTTTTGCAGCAAGCGTTGGGTTAACTTTAAAGTTTGAATATTTTAATACAACTGGAACAACAATGCTAGTTGTTGAAGGTAAAATTTAACCTAAGATTGAAATGAAATGTCATCATTTAGGTAAACATGAAGAAAACTCGTTAATCACTTAATGAAGATTTAACTCTCTTGGCTGAACAGAAATTTTGAAGTTCTGACTATAGTTTATTGAAACAATGATTCAATTGTTTTGGCTTCATTTTCTCCTCAGGACACATTACTTTAACAGAAATTAAAACTGTAACTTTTTATGAGCCAGAAAATGGACAATAATCAGCTTGGATTAAACTCTCTAGATGTTCATTATTTGGCCAACAGAAGAGTTTCAGCGTCTCTAAATAGTTTCACAGGCAGTAGATAAAACTCTGATTTCACTCCGACCATCAATAAAGTTCAGGCTGAAGGTTCTGTCGCATCGGACACTTTTAACAGCCATACATTTGACACATTTTTAGATGAATAATCTGTGGTCATAAATAAATATAGCAATAAATAGAACCTGTGTATCTCAGTGAGTTTGGATTTAAATAGAAATAATATAAAAACTGTGGTAAAAGTGTTATAATTCTGCCTAACTAGATGTTAATCGGTTATTTGTTCTCAACTTTCCAAACATTTGCTTATAAACAGGAACATCTTTTGACGTTAACAATTTCTATTTTCCTCCACTTAGAAGGTAATGTTTTTGTCTGCGTTTGTCTGTCCGCCTGTCCCTCTTTCCGTCTGTTTGCAAAATGTCTCAAAAAGTTATGAACGGATTTGATTGAAATTTTCAGACAAGGTGCGTATTAGGACAAGAAACAGATTATTAGATTTTGGTGGTGTTATGGGAAAATTCTTTTAATGCTCTGAACGTCCCTTTACCTCTCTCCTCTCTGACCTCTGTGTTTGGCTACTTAAGAGGAGAAGGGCTCTAAATTCATTATCAGGAGTTTTATGGTTAACACTCCCTGAAGTGTTATATCTCAAGGGATGGTAGATGGGTGCCCTCATAAATAACCTGGTTACCTCTGACCTGTGGTGGGGTCTAGGAGCTGTATTTCCAAACTCTTTTTAAGTTGAGATAACACCCACTTACTGGTATAAAATACTGTCTGTAAATACTGTTCGGGGCTCTACTTCACTGACTAAGCTCAGTGACAGGGTCTTCAAACGCTGTATGCCTTTGAATAAACGTATAAAGACAAAGTCGAGTCTTTCTCTTGTTAATGAGTTGTCTTCTCTCCAACTTTAATAAGAAAATCCCCAACAGTGGTGATGTGGAGCCTTGGAGGATGTCTGTGCTCTCTGAGTGCTTTTCTAGTTTAGGCATTTTCTTATGTTTTAATTTTTTGTTATCTTTAACAGCACAAGGTTAAATAAAATCCCTCAAGACATATCTTTTTTCCCCAAAAAACAAACAGTCTTACAATGTGCTGAAACATTATAGACCTAAAAATAGTATAAATAGTTTTGAAATGTGAATTTTGTTAATGACATACAAATAAGAAAGTTTTTTATTTTTTTTATTTTTAGAAAATACCCCTTTTACATTGTCAATTTGTCTTTTGACAGATGCCTGTATTAACTCCAACAACAAATAAAAAGGTTTTTGTTGAAAATAAATTCTAAATTAAATTAGCCTGGAGTATGAATAATATTTGAGTTGAACTGTGGTGCTGCTCTCTCAGCAGATTGGAGGAAATAGCCTGGCATGGAGCTGGAACTGGAGATTAAGATATGTAGGCAAAATCTTTCAGCAGTGAAAAGGAGGCATTATGAGTTGAGCTCCATGTGACTGACTCTGTGTGTTTGCATATGAGTCCTGCCTCTCTGCTCCCAGTTGTTAAAGAGGTCAGAGTTGATCAGTGTCTGTCCAGGTCTTTCAGAGTCACTGACACACCAGCAGAACAATGAAGATGTTACTGACTCTACTGCTGACCACCCTGGAGCTCCTGGTTCAGGGTGAGATTCTTAAGCTAAAAAACTTGGTCTCATTGCTATTTCAAGATGATGAAGCAACACCAACATAGCAGTGCTGACTTTCATTATTCTTTGCTTCATGTTTTATCATTTTATTATTTTACTCTTCCAGGTTCGTCAGGAGACATAATCATGAGTCAGACTCCAGGATCTCTGTCTGTTGTTCCAGGACAGACTGTCTCCATTAAATGTAAAGCCAGTGAATATGTTAGCAATGAGGTAGACTGGTACCTTCAGAAACCTGGAGAAGCTCCTAAACTGCTTATTTATTGGACATCAAATAGTCAGCCTGGAGTTTCTGATCGTTTCAGTGGAAGTCAGTCTGGAACTGATTTCACTCTGACCATCAGCAGAGTTCAGGCTGAAGATGCAGGAGTTTATTACTGTCAGCAGGACTACAGCACACCGTTCACACAGTGATACAACGTGGTACAAAAACCTCCCTCAGCTGCAGAGGAACTGATCCACAGCTGCACTGAAGCAGAAGATGAACATAAAATAATGTTCATAGATTGCAAAATAAAAAATGTATTTATCAATTAAAATAATTTTTTATATGATGTATAACTTAATGAGCAGGATCTACAGCTCATCATAATTGGGCCTAATAATAATATTAACAATAACCAGCAGCTGTTCCCCTTCAGTGGAAACAATCTATCTCTACAAACATGCTGCACTAAGTCAGTGATAAGAAAACTGGAAACCTTTTTTTTATTTAAGATTACCATAAAGAAGACAATTTAAGGCTAATTAAATCTGAATAAATTCGAAGACAAAACAAGAGTCATGATTTGTATTTTATTGTTTTTTAAACAACTTGAGCTTCTGAGCAACTAACAGAGATTCTGAAAATGAAGTCCAACAAAAATCTTTAAAGCAAGAAATCTGTAGCAGAATAAAACCTTAAAAAATAAATGAATCAGCTCAGGACTGGGAGCACTGGTCTCTCCTCAGGGACTCTGTGACTGCAGTCTAGGAGCCCTGGGTGGCCTCACAGGTCACAGAGCCCACCTTCCTCCACTGGTCCGCAGGGAGCCTCAGGGTGCTGCTCCAGCTGTAGAGGCCGTCCTTCTGCAGCACCCCGGGGCTCCTGCTCTGCTCCCAGCTGCTGCTGCTGCTGCCGTCCACCTTCCAGGACAAACTCTTGTCTCATGTGTCTGGCCCTTGTAGGCCAGACACATGAGGGTGGCCTTCCCCTGCAGCAGCTCCTCACTGGAGGGGGGCAGCACTGTCAGGGTGGGACGAGTGTCACCTAGGAGATACCATTCAGGTTAGAGAACTGAAACTAAAAAGCTGTCTCTCAAACACCAATGATTTTCTAAAAATGTTTCTGCCAGATGTTACTGAGACACATTGTTTCACTTCGCTTCAACAAACCTCTCATGCATATCAGCACAGAGAGAAACTTCATAACTTTACTTTAAATGAATCAACAAGAATCCATGAAGAATAACTTGAACCTAAAATAAGTCTAATATGCTTTTAAGAAATTGTAAATTTCCACATTTATAAAGTACTTGTGCTGCATCATCATTTACAAATTAAAATTTACAGCTCTAAAAAATGTTTAGTGGAGCAATTTATGTAAAGAGTTTTGGTGCATGAAATATTTTCCATCTAGAGTAAAATTGCGCTTGGAAAAAAAACCAGATTTAAAATAATACCTTCTATTATAATAACACAGATTATAACTATGATCTCTTTAGCTTGGCTGAATCTCTGATAAAATTAAAAAGTCAAATGAACTGAAACCAATTTTAAACATATAACTATCATACTGCTATTAATATACATCTATTTACTATTCTTATAGTTTCAACAACATTTCATTGATTCTAACAAGTTTACCTCAGTTGTTCTTCACTATGATCAATGTTTATATTCAATTAAAACTTACTGCAATGAAACATTTCTCTTCATCAGACACTAAAACATTTGGTTCAAAGACAAATGACATCACTATATAACATTTAATATTAAATGTATTAAACATTTACTTCCAACATCCAGTCTGGTTCCTCCACTGAACGTCAACCACAGTGATACAAACTGATTGAGGCGTCGTACAAAAACCTCTGACTGTAGAGACACGACTCTCTGACTCCGACACAAACATATTTACCAAAACATTTGTTATTTGTGGAATATTATTAAGTAGTATGAAAATAAAGCAACAGAACATGTAGCTTGGATTGTAAACATAATGATTATTATTAATATATCAGTTAAAGTATTTAATTTACAACTGGATCTTAATAAATTAAAATGTCATTGAAAAGTTTATTTATTTCAGCTACTTAGTTAGTGAAACACATTATATAGATTAAATACACAGACAGATGTTTTCAAGGCTTTCTTTCTGTTAAATATGATGATTTTCTGCTTAAAGCTAATGAAAACACAAAATGTTATTTAATAAATTAGAATGTAGCATAGGACCAATGACAAACAAAACGTTTTAATACACAAAAGTGGTCTTAATGATAAGTGAAATGCATGTTTAATATCTGCTTAAAGGTTTTTTTATTTTATTTATCAAGTATACTTTTAATCTGCCAAACAGAACACTCATTACATTTCACTAAGATGTACCCGTAGGATTGCAGATTGCAGCATAAATTATGATTTGTAAAATGTTGAAAAAGATCTTGGAAAATCTGTTTCACAAAGTATACAGGTCCTTCTCAAAATATTAGCATATTGTGATAAAGTTCATTATTTTCCATAATGTCATGATGAAAATGTAACATTCATATATTTTAGATTCATTGCACACTAACTGAAATATTTCAGGTCTTTTATTGTCTTAATACGGATGATTTTGGCATACAGCTCATGAAAACCCAAAATTCCTATCTCACAAAATTAGCATATCATTAAAAGGGTCTCTAAACGAGCTATGAACCTAATCATCTGAATCAACGAGTTAACTCTAAACACCTGCAAAAGATTCCTGAGGCCTTTAAAACTCCCAGCCTGGTTCATCACTCAAAACCCCAATCATGGGTAAGACTGCCGACCTGACTGCTGTCCAGAAGGCCACTATTGACACCCTCAAGCAAGAGGGTAAGACACAGAAAGAAATTTCTGAACTGAATAGGCTGTTCCCAGAGTGCTGTATCAAGGCACCTCAGTGGGAAGTCTGTGGGAAGGAAAAAGTGTGGCAGAAAACGCTGCACAACGAGAAGAGGTGACCGGACCCTGAGGAAGATTGTGGAGAAGGGCCGATTCCAGACCTTGGGGGACCTGCGGAAGCAGTGGACTGAGTCTGGAGTAGAAACATCCAGAGCCACCGTGCACAGGCGTGTGCAGGAAATGGGCTACAGGTGCCGCATTCCCCAGGTCAAGCCACGTTTGAACCAGAAACAACGGCAGAAGCGCCTGACCTGGGCTACAGAGAAGCAGCACTGGACTGTTGCTCAGTGGTCCAAAGTACTTTTTTCGGATGAAAGCAAATTCTGCATGTCATTCGGAAATCAAGGTGCCAGAGTCTGGAGAAGAGAAGAGTGGGGAGAAGGAAATGCCAAAATGCCAGAAGTCCAGTGTCAAGTACCCACAGTCAGTGATGGTCTGGGGTGCCGTGTCAGCTGCTGGTGTTGGTCCACTGTGTTTTATCAAGGGCAGGGTCAATGCAGCTAGCTATCAGGAGATTTTGGAGCACTTCATGCTTCCATCTGCTGACAAGCTTTATGGAGATGAAGATTTCATTTTTCAGCACGACCTGGCACCTGCTCACAGTGCCAAAACCACTGGTAAATGGTTTACTGACCATGGTATCACTGTGCTCAATTGGCCTGCCAACTCTCCTGACCTGAACCCCATAGGAGAATCTGTGGGATATTGTGAAGAGAACGTTGAGAGACTCAAGACCCAACACTCTGGATGAGCTAAAGGCCGCTATCGAAGCATCCTGGGCCTCCATAAAACCTCAGCAGTGCCACAGGCTGATTGCCTCCATGCCACGCCGCATTGAAGCAGTCATTTCTGCAAAAGGATTCCCGACCAAGTATTGAGTGCATAACTGTACATGATTATTTGAAGGTTGACGTTTTTTGTATTAAAAACACTTTTCTTTTATTGGTCGGATGAAATATGCTAATTTTGTGAGATAGGAATTTTGGGTTTTCATGAGCTGTATGCCACAAACATCCGTATTAAGACAATAAAAGACCTGAAATATTTCAGTTAGTGTGCAATGAATCTAAAATATATGAATGTTAAATTTTCATCATGACATTATGGAAAATAATTAACTTTATCACAATATGCTAATATTTTGAGAAGGACCTGTACAGCAAAGCAAAATGTCTATAATATATAAGGACACATGGAACTTTGATTCCTTGATAAATAACATAATCACTCAAATCCAAAATCCCTGTTGGAGTCAGTCAGAGCATTTCCATGTGGACATCTTGGGTCTCTGTCTGATCTTGGAAATCTGTTTTGCAAAGTACACAACAGTACAAAATGCCTGAAATATATGACTCATGAAACCTGATTTTTTTGCTGATAAATGACAAAATCACATAGACCCAAAATCCTTGTTGGACTCAGTCAGATCATTTCCATAGAGAGCTACTTTGCATCAGCAGCACCATGCACCAGTGATCTGGGAGAGTTTATAGTCCTGAGAGTTGAACACTGGATGACTGACAGCTGTCCTTCATCACAACAGAAGACACATAAATCCTCCTCATCAAAAACATGACTTTGATCTGCATCCTCATCTGGACTCTCCTCTGCTGCTGCTTCACAGGTAAAGTCCAGAGAATCAAACTCCTCTCCTCTATGAACATCTGTCCCTCTGAAATGAAGCCGACAAAACCATGAAGCTGCTTGATGTTTTTGTCTTTGTGTTTTCAGAGTCCAGAGGTCAGATCACAGTGACTCAGCCTGCAGCAGTGAGAACTGATCTGGGAGGATCTGTCACCATCAGATGTAGAACCAGTCAGAATGTTTATTTTGGGAACCACAACCACTATTTAGACTGGTACCAACAGAAAGATGGACAAACTCCTAAGCTGCTCATTAATTATGCTAGCACTCGAGCATCAGGGACTCCAAGTCGTTTTACAGGCAGTGGATCAAACTCTGACTTCACTCTGACCATCAGTGGAGTTCAGGCTGAAGATGCTGCAGTTTATTACTGTCAGAGTCTTCATAACATTGGCAGTCAGTGGCCACACACACAGTGAAAATCTGTCGTACAAAAACCTCCCTCAGTCAGACTGAACTGAAACTGAACTGCAGCTGCAGAAACTGATTCTTTTCAGTGAACAAACTAAAACACACAAACTGGTTTTAATCCAGTATAATCAATAGTGCTTTACCTTCAGTGTTTTTACAACAAAAACATTAAAAACTTTAAACTTACAAACTGAAATTATTCTATCCATGTTTTTAAAAAATTTGCCAATAATCAAGGCTCAAGCAGTTTGAGGCAGCTTTGACAATGACCTTTGACTTTTATGACCTCTGCCTCACGGTGGTTTAAAACATTTATAGGAGTGACACTATATTGATATCCCACTCAACAAACTATTCTGTGTAATCAACATTAAATGAAACACAATGCAAACATTCACAAAAGAGTTTAAGAGTAAAAAAAAAACAACATGGAGGAAACAAGAACTTTGTTAACATTTTAAAATGTGGAATTCATCCTTTAGGCAGCAGACTGAATAATTTCAGAAAGACTCGATTAAAAAAGTTAATTAATTAATGCTGTGCAGCCTTTTCTGATATCATATGAGCCTCCACTGTGCCTGGAGCTGGATGTTGATTTTATTTATGATACTTCTAATTTTGAACTTTTTTTTAACTTTGTTGCACAGAAACTGACCTGACTGCTGCAGAGACTCATGCTCAACTTCACACCAACTTTATCATATGTTCAGTCCTTTAATGACAATTAAATTTGTATCATGGAGAATCGTGCAAATGGATAAACACATGTTTAACCCGTCCAACATGTTTTCAACATTGCTGTAACAATTTGAAAGAAAAAGCCAGATTATATTGGTCAACTAAAGGTATGGGTTTACCATGTCACAATGTTTAATGGTTGCCCTACAATCAGAAGGTTTTCTTAATTTGATCCAAAATTCCTTAGTGTCTGGAGAAAAATCTCATCATGTAAAATGTAACATAACATAACAGTAACCATCCTGGAATATGTCTTATTCTACATGTTTTACTGTGTTTATTCCTACTCTACAAACATGATTTATATCCAAAAACATTAGTTAACATTTCATATAACATTGGGATTAATGGTAATAAATCTTGAAGTACTTTTAAAACTCTTAGATTTTATTAGAAAACGTTGAACAGTCTTGAACATTTGAGAACCGTCCTGTGAAGAAATACCAGAGTTCTTTACACTGAAAAACTTTGACTAAAAAAAGGTTTACTCAACAGTTCTATGATTAAAACAGATGCTGCAAAACTTTAAATATTAGAACAGCAAAACAATGAAGAGTTTTGTACTTTTAATAGGAAATGAGAATTGTCAACAAACTGTTTGAAATACATAGTAACGCCTTTAATTAAAGAGCTATATTGTAGGTTTATTTGCTTTAATATGACACAAATGTCTTCCAATGATATTTCTAGTCTGTTCTCTAGCAACACAAATTCACTGACCTTCTGCAGAAGAATCTCTGAATGGTCAAGTATACTTTACTGTTAATTTGAGTAAACTTTGGAAATGTGGGTTTACCAACATACTAATATTGGTCACACTTCATGCGAAACTCATAGTAAAACGGTGAAGGGGATGTTTTGCTCTTATGCCCGCAGCAGGAGGTCAGAGACAATCTGTCAGAACAATTTGTGTCAGGATTTGAAGGTTGTGACCAAAATGCAAAGAGGACCATGAAGTAACAACATGACCATTCAGAATGTTTTTAGCTCTGAAGGTTTAGCCTGGTATCAACAGAAAGACAAATATGCTAGCTATCGAGCACCAAGTCATTTTACAGGCAGTGGATCAAACTCTGACTTCACTCTGAACATCAGTGGAGTTCAGGCTGAAGATGCAGCAGTTTACTACTGTCAGAGTTATTACAGAGGTGGAGTGTTCAAAGTGAACATCTGGTGTACAAAAACCTCCCCAGCAGCTGCGGAGACAAATTTTCATCAGTGAAGAAACAAAAGAATCTCTCATTTTTAAAAGCAAACATTATTATTGTTGGGAATTTATTAGTTTAGTCAGACAAGATAAAGAAAACTCATTTTATTTTGATGATTTGTTTCAAAATATCTCAATATGAATCGTTATAAAAACAAATTTTTTTCATATTTTATTATAATTGAATATGAAACCTTTATGATTTCTGAATTACATAAAATGCATAAAATGTGCAACAGGTATGGACATATATTAATCATTCCTGAACTGCCATTCTGGGCTTCACCTGTTTTGTGATGCTCTGTGTCAGTTGTGTTTTCCTTGTGTTTTACGATTTTACATCGATTTATGCGAGTATTTTCAAGGGAAACTTTGTCATTTGTCTAGTGTCTTATGCAGGTATGTTAACCACCATCAGTAGAGGGAAAATCATATAGAAACTAGTCCTGGGCTATAATGTGGCATATTTACACATACTGTGTATCTGTTCTTTCATATGCACTGTCCCTGTTTTAAATAAATATATCTGAATAACTTAAAAAGGGATTTGTTTAATATCATAAAACTTAAATATGAAACTCAGGCATCCATCTGATATCAACTCACTGTCTGAATTAATGAAGCTATGGAGGGCCTTCATCATTCAATAACGGATTCATTTCTATGCTGTATTTTGTTTTGGATTTATTTAGTTTTTACCATTTAAAAATTTCGACTCAGCAGTAAATAAAGAATATTTCTAAAAAAAAAAATTAACCAGCATTTTTCTATTTCCTAATAAATGCATATATAAAGGGTGTGTTCCTACGTTAGTTTAACGCATAAAATATCTTTATGTTTCACCATTTTATGGATTAAAATCTCTTTAAAGATTTCAACATAATTCTTAAAAAGATTGAAGTTTACTTTCACCATTTTCACTGACATTCACTTTGAATCATCATAAAACTTTATTAACTAACAGACTTTAACCATAATATATAGAACAAGAGTCTAAATCCTGATGTGACCAGGACCAGAGGTTCCTTCCCATCTTGATTGAAGTAATGAAGAACAGTGTGAACATTTCTCTCACTAAAATACAAAAAAACATTTGTGGCTGATTTGATCTTTATGGACTCAAGGGTCAAAACAGAAGTGATGGTTTATATTTTATTGTTTTAAAAATGATGGAGCTTTAAAAGAAGAAACAATCTGACAAAAAACATATTTTAAAGTCAGTACACTTAAAAAAGGAGCAGAGTAGAAACAAAACATGAGCCAAGTTGTTACTGGGAACACTGGTCTCTCCTCAGGGACTCTGTGACTGCAGTCTGGGAGCCCTGGGTGGCCTCACAGGTCACAGAGCCCACCTTCCTCCACTGGTCTGCAGGGAGCCTCAGGGTGCTGCTCCAGCTGTAGAGGCCGTCCTTCTGCAGCACCCCGGGGCTCCTGCTCTGCTCCCAGCTGCTGCTGCTGCTGCTGCTGCTGCTGCCGTCCACCTTCCAGGACAGACTCCAGTCTGAAGGGAAGCCCTTGTTGGCCAGACACATGAGGGTGGCCTTCCCCTGCTGCAGCTCCTCACTGGAGGGGGGCAGCACTGTCAGGGTGGGACGGGTATCACCTAGGAGACACCAATCAGGTTAATCAGAAAGTAGATACAGGAACATCTTTACTGTGTGAGAAATGACTTTCTTTTAGATTTTTCAGTTAAACGTCTTTATCTGCTCCACCAGTCGCTCCCTCACACACTGTTTCACTTCCCTTTAAGGAGCCTCTCATGCATATCAACACAGAAAGAAACTTCATAACTTTACTTTAAATGAATCAACAAGAATCTATGAAGAATCAAAGTAACTTGAACCTAAAATACACTTTTAAGAAATCTTATAACTAGATTTCCACATTTATAAAATACATTGTGCTGCATCGTCTTTTACATAATTTAGTTTTTGTAAATAATTTAAAGCCAAATTTAATGTAATACCTGCTCTGATAATAACATAGATTATAATTATGATCTCTTTAGCTTGGCTGAATCTCTGATAAAATTAAAAAGTCAAATGAACTGAAACCAATTTTAAACTTATTACTAACATACTGCTATTAATATACACGTATTTACTATTCCTATAGTTTCAACAACATTCATTGATTCTAACAAGTTTCTCTGATTTGTTCTTCACCAAGATGAATATTTATATTCAAATAAAACTTATTGCAATTAAAGTTTTCTCTTCATCCAACATCAGATCTTTTGGTCCAAAGACAAATGACATCACTATATAACATTTAATATTAAATGTAGTAAAAAAACTTACTTCCAACATCTAGTCTGGTTCCTCCACCAAAAGTCCACCACAGTGATACAAACTGATTGAGGCGTCGTACAAAAACCTCTGACTGTAGAGACACGGCTCTCTGACTCCGACACAAACATATCTACCAAAACATTTGTTATTTGTGGAATATTTTCAAGTAGTATGTAAATAAAACAACAGAACATGTAGTTTGGATTGTAAACATAGAGATTTTAGATCTCAATATTCAACAGAAATTGTGGCAAACTTTCCTGTAGTCATTTCTAATCAATGTTTCTGGTTGTAATCAGCTCTCTGTCAAAATATGTTTAGTGCAAATACATTCTAATAATTACAGGAATAAACATAATACATTTTTATTTACAAGTGGATCACAATAAATTAGAATAATATTGAAATTCATTTATTTCATAAAGTAAAACTCAGTAAATAGATGAATTACACACAAACTGATGTTTTCAAGGCCTTCTTTCTTTTAATTACAATGATTTTCTGTTTAAAGCTACTGAAAACACAACATTTTTAATGTGGATATTTGGGCTGAATGTATGTTTAAGATCTACTTAAAGTTTATTTTCTAAAGGTACACTTAATTTGACAAACAGAACACATATCCCAAATCGCTGAGTCGTACCTGTGGGTTTGTAAATTGCAGCATAATTTATAAGTTGTAAAATGTGGACATCTTGGAGATCTTGGACATCTTGGGTCTCTGTCTGATCTTGGAAATCTGTTTTGCAAAGTACACAACAGTACAAAATGCCTGAAATATATGACTCATGAAACCTGATTTTTTTGCTGATAAATGACAAAATCACATAGACCCAAAATCCTTGTTGGACTCAGTCAGAACATTTCCATAGAGAGCTACTTTGCATCAGCAGCACCATGCACCAGTGATCTGGGAGAGTTTATAGTCCTGAGAGTTGAACACTGGATGACTGAGAGCTGTCCTTCATCACAACAGAAGACACAGAAATCCTCCTCATCAAAAACATGACTTTGATCTACGTCCTCATCTGGACTCTCCTCTGCTGCTGCTTCACAGGTAAAGTCCAGAGAATCAAACTCCTCTCCTCTATGAACATTAGTCCCTCTGAAATTAAACTGACCTAATATAATTTTTTTTTGCTTTAGAGTCCATAATCCAAGTGACAGTGACTCAGTCTGAAGTAGCTGTGAGCTCTGCTCTGGGAGGTTCTGTCAGCATCAGATGTAGGACCAACTACGCAGTATATAGCAGTAGCTACTTACACTGGTACCAACAGAGAGATGGAGAAGCTCCTAAACTCCTTATTTACACCACCAGCACTCGAGCGTCAGGGACTCCAAGTCGTTTTACAGGCAGTGGATCAAACTCTGACTTCACTCTGACCATCAGTGGAGTTCAGGCTGAAGATGCTGCAGTTTATTATTGTAAAGGAGTATTTGACTCTAGTAAATATGATCTGTTCACACAGTGAAAACCTGTCACACAAAAACCTCCCTCAGCCCCACAGAGACGAAACTGAAGTAACTGCTGCAGAGAATGACACACCTCAGTAAACACAAACACAGAGAGAGACAAAGGCATGGCTTCATTATGTTTTAAAGACAATTTGAAAATACATACATCTAAACATAAGCCCAGATAATTATTGGACCTGCAAAAGATCAAACCAAACCTGTTTCTGAATTATTTACGAGATACTTTTAAAATATGTATAAGTTACATGAAATGCTTTTTATATGTTTAAGTTCTTATTACTATGCAGTATATAACCTGTAGAAGGAGAAACAGAACACAAATCTGACTGAATCAACCTCAGAAACTTCGACCACATTTTGTCAGAGTATAAAAATAAAAAGAATTTAAACAGACCAAACTAAAACATTATTTTTCAAACCAAGGAGTGTATAAAAACTGTCAGAGCAAACAGCTATCCCTCAAAAAAGCAAAAGACAAACAAACTGAACTCTGACAAAATCAAAGTCTTCTGGAAACTTTTAGTGTTGGTTAAAAAGTGAAGCATGAGAACAAGTTTCAACAAGACGTTTCATGTTTAAATTATGTCAATATGAGTTTTAACAAAATTATCCTAAGAAGGTAAACACTTTTGACTTCTGGTCTATTTTTCACAAAATTAGAAACCTAAATTTTAAATGTATTATTATTATTATTTTGTTTAACCTTTATTTAACCAGGATAGTCCCACTGAGATTAAATACCTCTTTGTCAAGGGAGTCCTGGGCAAGAGGCAGCAGCAAATAAAACACAAAGTGACATAGTTAAAACAAAAACAACTAATTATGAAAAACGGGTACATGTGATTAAAATTACTACATGAAATAATGACAAAGATATTCACAATTTACTGGATCACTTGATATCCAGAACCTCTTGAAACAGAAATATATTACAGCAATGCAAGGAAACAAAAAGACAAAATTACAAATAAAGAAACGTCCTTCTCGGGTTACCCCCAGAGCATTTAATCCCTCTAAACATTAATATATGCAGGACAAATCTTTCAGCAGTGAAAAGGAGGCATTATGAGCTGTAGAGCTGAGCTCCATGTGACTGACTCTGTGTGTTTGCATATGTGTCCTGCCTCTCTGCTCCCAGCTGTTAAGAGGTCAGAGTTGATCAGTGTCTGTCCAGGTCTTTCAGAGCCACTGACACACCAGCAGAACAATGAAGATGTTACTGACTCTACTGATGACCACCCTGGAGCTCCTGGTTCAGGGTGAGAATCTCCTCTCAAGAACTATGTTTACAGCCAGGATGTTCTGGAATGATACACATTGAAAAGAGCAGAATGAACTTTGTAACATTTACTATTGATGTTTAACATATTTTACCATAAAATGTTCTTTCTGTTTTATGTTCTAAAGGTTCCTCAGGAGACATCATCCTGACTCAGACTCCTGGAGCTCAGTCTGGTGTTCAGGGACAGACTGTCTCTATCAGATGTAAAGCTGACAGACTTATAGATGATGACATTAACTGGTATCTTCAGAAACCTGGAGAAGCTCCAAAACTTTTGATTTGTGATACAACAGAACGTCTGTCTGGAGTTCCAGAGCGTTTTCGAGCAACAGCTCATCAGACTGACTTCACTTTAATAATCAGTGGTTTTCAGACTGAGGATGCAGGAGTTTACTATTGTCAGCAGCATAACAGCTTCCCATTCACACAGTGATACAAGGTCGTACAAAAACCTCACAGCAGAAGAGGAAGTGATCTGACTCAACAAGCTGCATCTATCTATCTATCTATCTATCTATCTATCTATCTATCTATCTATCTATCTATCTATCTATCACAGCTAGAACAACTGACAATGATCTTTGACCTTTATGATTTCTAAATGACATAAAATGCATAAATGTGCAATAGGTGTGGATATGAATTAGTCAATCCTGAACTGCCATTCTGAGCTTCACCTATTTTGTGATGCTCTGTGTCAGTTGTGTTTTCCTTGTGTTTTACGATTTTACATCAATTTTTGCGAGTATTTTCAAGGGAAACTTTACCATTTCTCTAGTGTCTTATGAAGGTGTGTTAACATCCACCAGAAGAGGAAGAAGCATATAGAAACTAGTCTTGGGCTATAATGTGGCATATTTACACATATTGTGTATCTAAAAAACTTAGACAACATCTATCTGAGATCAACTCACTGTCTGAATTAATAAAGTTATGGAGGATCTTTCAATATCAGTTTGATTTCTATGCTGTATTTTGTTTTTGATTAAATTAGTTTTTACTATTTAAATATTTCGACTCAGCTGTAAATACAAAGAATATTTCTTAAAGAAAACTAACCAGCATTTTTCTTTTTCCTAATGCACATATAAAGGGTATGTTCCTAATTTAGTTTAAACACAAAAAATACATTCTTGTTTCACTCAAAGTCAAAACAGAGGTGATGGTTTATACTTTCTTGTTTTAAAAATAA
This sequence comes from Girardinichthys multiradiatus, assembly GCF_021462225.1. Classification (NCBI taxonomy): domain Eukaryota; kingdom Metazoa; phylum Chordata; class Actinopteri; order Cyprinodontiformes; family Goodeidae; genus Girardinichthys; species Girardinichthys multiradiatus. The sequence continues at coordinate 32,500,598 of NC_061806.1, read as the reverse complement.
GGGAGATTTAAAAGAAGAAACAGGAAGTTTGAAAATAAAATCTGACAAAAACATTTTAAAACAAGTACAAAAAACATAAGAAAAACTATTTAATATGAATAAAACTAACACAACATATTTTAAGGAGCAACAAAAGGCAATAATGATTCCAGTGAATCTTGTCAGTACTGGGAACACTGGTCTCTCCTCAGTGTCTCTGTGACTGCAGTCTGGGAGCCCTGGGTGGCCTCACAGGTCACAGAGCCCACCTTCCTCCACTGGTCTGCAGGGAGCCTCAGGGTGCTGCTCCAGCTGTAGAGGTCGTCCTTCTGCAGCACCGCGGGGCTCCTGCTCTGCTCCCAGCTGCTGCTGCTGCTGCTGCTGCTGCTGCCGTCCACCTTCCAGGACAGACTCCAGTCTGAGGGGAAGCCCTTGTTGGCCAGACACATGAGGGTGGCTTTCCCCTGCTGCAGCTCCTCACTGGAGGGGGGCAGCACTGTCAGGGTGGGACGAGTATCACCTAGGAGACATATGCTTACATGTGCCCTGGCACTTGTAAGCAACCGGCTTCTCTATGTGGTACGCCTGAAATGCTGCAACAGAAAAAAAGGAATGAAGCACATAAAAGAGATATTTATTTAGGTATTTACTGTTCAAAGTAACAGAATATGGCCTCACTGGGCATGACTTAGACCACACATTTGGTATGTGTGGAATATAAATCGAACAATCTTAGGCTTTAAATTGAATTCATGTACATTTATATGCTATCATATTTTAAAGCCTATTTTAAAGCATATGGGTAACATTTCTGTACCTAGTGTTCACTATGCAATATAAATTCAGTGGTCGTAAAAAAGCTTCTGACAAACTGGAGACAAACAGTCTATTCTATGGAAATCAGCTGTCTGGCATCACTTTCATAAACCCAGCTGAGCATTTCTAAAACAAACATACATATAAATTTATAATTAAGTTTGGTCTTTTCTGACCTCTAACAAAACATTTCTCAAATTGAACTATATACTTGTGAGACCATCGTTATTTTAAATGCTTGCAGGGAAATTTGTCATAAGCAAAAAGTCCATAATAACAAAATAATTTCGACATAAACTGTTTCTAAAAAAACCCCAAAAACAAAAAAAACAAAAAAACTCTTCATCTTTGTATTGTTCCCAGCTCTTGTTGGACTCAGTCAGAGCATTTCCATAGAGATCCACTTTGCATCAGCAGCACCATGCTCCAGTGATCTGGGAGAGTTTATAGTCCTGAGAGTTGAACACTGGATGACTGACAGCTGTCCTTCATCACAACAGAAGACACAGAAATCCTCCTCATCAAAAACATGACTTTGATCTGCGTCCTCATCTGGACTCTCCTCTGCTGCTGCTTCACAGGTAAAGTCCAGAGAATCAAACTCCTCTCCTCTATGAACATCTGTCCCTCTGAAATGAAGCTGACAAAACCATGAAGCTGCTTTATGTTTTTGTCTCTTTGTCCTCAGAGTCCAGAGGTCAAGTCACAGTGACTCAGCCTGCAGCAGTGAGAGCTGATCTGGGAGGATCTGTCACCATCAGCTGTAGAACCAGTCAGAATGTTAAACTTGGGGCCTTCCATGATCAATTCTGGTTTCAAAAGAGAGACGGAGAACCTCCAAAATTAATCATCAAGTTTTCTGATCAGCGAGGATCTGGGGTTCCAGATCGATTTTCAGGCATAGGATCACATTCGGACTTCACTTTAACCATAAGAGAAGTAAAGGCTGAAGATGCAGCAGTTTATTACTGTATGGGTGCTTTTCCATCATCAGCCAGTATATTCACACAGTGAAATATCGTCATACAAAAACCTTCAGTACAGAGAACAGAAACTAAGCAAATTGCTATAGGCCTGATTTCCCAGAAGACATACAACAGATGCAAAAAAAACCAACCATGCAAAAAAAGCATCTGATGGCAGAATGAAGTAATAGAAAAACAAACAAATTTGCCTTCTTCTTGAAGTTCCTGTTAAAACATTTTTTAATAAGTAATATTTCACTGGCAAATTGCTCAGCAGTGGTCAGCAAGATGCATATGTGTCCTGCCTCTCTGCTCCCAGCTGTTAAGAGGTCAGTGTTGATCAGTGTCTGTCCAGGTCTTTCAGAGCCACTGACACACCAGCAGAACAATGAAGATGTTACTGACTCTACTGCTGACCATCCTGGGGCTGCTGGTTCTGGGTGAAAACAGGTTCAATTGGGAATGTTTTTGCAGTGACAAAAAACACTGAAATAATGTGCATTCACAATCACCTTTTTAATTTTTGTCTCAAAATTGTTATTACTACATTTTCTTCCTCTCATTTATCTGATACAAACTGCTTGTCATATTAAGAGTTGATTTTCTGACCTACATGCAGAACCACTCTGACAGGGAGACCATGAAAGTTGTAAACAAAGTTTTATTTTTCTTCAGACTTGGGTTCAGGACACTGGAAACTAGGAACTGGGACTGGACAGGTCTGCGAAGACGAGGCTCAGTTAGTTGAGTGTTTTCTCAGGAAGGTTAATCAGAGAGGCAGTCAATGAGGAAGGAGCTTACTTTTCTGGATGTGGGTAAAAGCTTCGAGGTGGGTTTACGGTTGCGGGGTTCACCTGGTGGTGGTTGGTTTATGAGATCCGTGGGTAATTCTGCTGGTCGGCGGGAGAGCGAGCAGACAGGAGCTTAGAGCGACTTGGTTCGGAAGATGACAACTTGAGGTGGTTTTCCAGTAGCAAGCGATCTTCAATGTGCTGCAGTCATATCAAGGAGGGCTGGATCAAGAACCTGGGTGTAACAGCATCAAGAGGAAGTTTAGGGCAGGGTAATTTCAGGCTTAGCAGGCTAGATTCTTCTAACATGAAACTATGAACTCAGAGGGCTAGGGGTTACCAGCTATGTGTACCATCAGGCGATGAATGCTTGTCCAGCAGCTCCTTTTAAACGCTGCAGCTAATTATCGCTTGCAGGTGTGCAGCAATCAGCTGTGTGCTACACCCACCAGCAGCGGGCAGGTGGGCATAATTAATTATTTCTCAAATAGCAAAACAAAATAAAACAGTTATAAGTATTGCACTGAAATTAAATAGTTTCCTCCACCTAATGTGTTCCACAGTGACACAAACTGATGGAGCGTCATACAAAACCTCTGACTGTTAGAGATACGAGTCTCTGACATAAACAATGCAGCAGAATGTTTCAGGTGTTTTCTGAATAAAACTCACAAAACCTTTGTTTAAAGAAATTCTTAATCAAAAGTGATTTTTGAGTAATTTTAAAACATTACATTGGGGAATCCCAGTCCTTTCACTAAAAATGTTTTACACATAAATGAGAGAGTTTTGAGACCTGACAGATAACCTCAAAGAAAGAAACTATCTCCAACTCTGATCTTTTGACACCATGCATGCTTTATGTATTTCCCTGCAGCAACACCCCTGAATTAAAACTAAAATAACTTAGTGACATTTAGTAGAATGTCAAATAGCAGAACTTGCACACATACAATATCACAGTTGTTCATAGTTATTAGATCAACGTCTTATTTAGACTTCAATACATCCAACAAATGCCCTACGATGGACTGGCGACCTGTCCAAGGTGTACCCTGCCTCCGCCCGTAGACTGCTGGAGATCGGCACCAGCTTCCCCGCGACCCACTATGAAGAAGCAGTATAGAAAGTGACTGACTGACTAGTGGGAACACAGAGGTGATCTAGAAACATCATAAAAACCGCAAAGAACATTTTAAACAATTAATATTCGGACAAATGAACTTGATCTGAAGTTCTTGCAAAATAATTTTTATAACTACTTTAACAGTAAATATTGATATAAGAATAACTCCGAATAGAAATCTGGCGCTCATGAGAATAATCCTGACAAACCTATTAAAATAATCATCATATTGATCCCAGTTCCAGTTAGACTCAGTCAGAACATTTCCATAGAGAGTCACTTTGCATCAGCAGCACCATGCTCCAGTGATCTGGGAGAGTTTATAGTCCTGAGAGTTGAACACTGGATGACTGAGAGCTGTCCTTCATCACAACAGAAGACACAGAAATCCTCCTCATCAAAAACATGACTTTGATCTGCGTCCTCATCTGGACTCTCCTCTGCTGCTGCTTCACAGGTAAAGTCCAGAGAATCAAACTCCTCTCCTCTATGAACATTCGTCCCTCTGAAATGAAACTGACTGAATATAATTTATTTTTGCTTTAGAGTCCATAATCCAAGTGACAGTGACTCAGTCTGAAGTAGCTGTGAGCTCTGCTCTGGGAGGTTCTGTCAGCATCAGATGTAGGACCAACTACGCAGTATATAGCAGTAGCTACTTACACTGGTACCAACAGAGAGATGGAGAAGCTCCTAAACTCCTTATTTACACCACCAGCACTCGAGCGTCAGGGACTCCAAGTCGTTTTACAGGCAGTGGATCAAACTCTGACTTCACTCTGACCATCAGTGGAGTTCAGGCTGAAGATGCTGCAGTTTATTATTGTAAAGGACTATTTGACTCTAGTAAATATGATCTGTTCACACAGTGAAAACCTGTCACACAAAAACCTCCCTCAGCCACACAGAGACGAAACTGAAGTAACTGCTGCAGAGAATGACACACCTCAGTAAACACAAACACAGAGAGAGACAAAGGCATGGCTTTGTCTGATTTAAAGAAATGACATACTTATAAAGATAAGCCCAGATATTTATTCGCCTTGCAATACATAAAAACTAGGTTGTTTCTGAATAATTTACATGAAATGCTTTTCATATGTTTAAATTCTTATTACTATGCAGTATATAACCTCTAGAAGGAGAAACAGAACACAAATCTGACTGAATCAACCTCAGAAACTTCGACCACATTTTGTCAGAGAATTAAAAAAATAATAATAATATTTAAACAGACCAAGCTAAAACATTATTTTTCAAACCAAAGAGGGTATAAAAACTGTCAGAGCAAACAGTAATTCCCCAACAAATCAAAAGATAAATGAACTGAATTCTGACAAAATCAAAGTCAGTTCTGGAAAGTTTTAGTGTTGGTTTAAAAGTGGAGCATGAGAACTTCCAAACAAGTTTCATGTTTAAAAGATGTCAACATGAGTTTAACTTAAACAAAATTATCCTAATGCTGCCTTCTGGTCTGTTTTCACAAAAATATAGATCATGGTTTTTTAAAACTTAAATTTTACATGTACTAAAATTACTACATGACATAATGACAAACATTTTCACAGTTTACTGGATCACTTGAAATCCAGAACCTGTTGAAACAGCACAATATTATAGCAATGCAAGAAAAAAAATCTAAAACAAAATTGCAAATAAAGAAACATTCTGCTCAGGTTACCCCTAGAGCATTTAATCCCCCTGAACATGAATATATGCAGGACAAATCTTTCAGCAGTGAAAAGGAGGCATTATGAGCTGTAGAGCTGAGCTCCATGTGACTGACTCTGTGTGTTTGCATATGAGTCCTGCCTCTCTGCTCCCAGCTGTTAAGAGGTCAGAGTTGATCAGTGGCTGTCCAGGTCTTTCAGAGTCACTGACACACCAGCAGAACAATGAAGATGTTACTGACTCTACTGCTGACCACCCTGGAGCTCCTGGTTCAGGGTGAGACTCTTTACTAGAATCCTGATTTCAGGATGTCATCAAGTTCTTCACAATGATGTTCTTTTGTGATGGAGAAATATTAACATATTAGCCTTGACCTTCAGTTACATTTTCTAAGCCTGATTTAAACATTTCTTCTCTTCCAGGTTCATCAGGAGACATAATCATGAGTCAGTCTCCAGGATCTCTGTCTGTTGTTCCAGGACAGACTGTCTCCATCAGATGTAAAGCCAGTGAATATGTTAGCAATGAGGTAGACTGGTACCTTCAGAAACTTGGAGAAGCTCCTAAACTGCTTATTTACTGGGCATCAAATCGTCAGCCTGGAGTGTCTGATCGTTTTAGTGGAAGTGGATATGATATTGATTTCACTCTGACCATCAACACAGTTCAGGCTGAAGATGCAGGAGTTTATTACTGTCAACATGATGAGAACCTCCCGTTCACACAGTGATACAACGTCGTACAAAAACCTCCCTCAGCTGCAGAGGAACTGGAGAATATGATCCACAGCTGCACTGAAGCAGAAGATGAACATAGAATAATGTTTATAGATTGCAACGATTAATATAATTTTTATTAAAATTATTATTTTCTTTCATAGTATATGCAACTTAATAGGCAGGATCTACAGCCTAATTATATTTAGGCCTAATATTAATAATATTATTATGGAGCAGCAGCTGCCCCCCTTCCGTTCACCACTTTACCTCTACAAACATGCAGCACTCAGACAGCAGAGACCTTTAAATGTTCATTAAAAACTCACATGTTTATTTTGACATGTAAGGCGAGTCATGTTTAAATTTTCTTAAAACCTTTTAGAGAATTTTGTGTTTCTTTTTTCTTTATTTATTTCTGCTTTTCAGCTTTCTGAGTAACTGGATTTCTAATGGGTACGTTAATGTTTTACTGAGGTATTTTGTCTAATAGTTATGTGTCTGGCTTAGAGGAACTTTAGTACAACTTTGTTTTACATGTGTTGTATGAACAAAGTTGATGTATTCTGATCACCATGTTGGTTTATCACACATTCTTAACAAAACACTAAACAGTTCACAGTTTAATCTTTTACTTTGACTGGTCCAAATGCTGATAGTTTTGTATATTCTCTGCTATAAAGCTTTAATAGTAAAAATCACATGACAGAAAAAATCATGAGAAAACTGGAGATAAAAGGGTTTTGAAAATAATAAAAACCCACTTTATCATTTGATTAATGTTAAATAATTATTTAAGATTTAAAAATAGACATTTTAATGAATATAACATTTAATTTTATCAGCACCATTCTTCATTGATAAACTTATCAAAAGGAACAATGTTCTTAGAAAGCTTATAAATCAGCCTCAACAGATGTTCCTGCTTGTCTTCAATTAAGGAACAAGAGAACTGGAAATCTTTTTTTCTTTGACAAGGTTACAATTAAGAACAGAAAAAAATATCTGTGGCTGATTGAATGTGAATAAATTCAAAGGCAAAATAGGAGTAATAATTTGTAATTTATTGTGTTTTAATAGAACTTAAGCTTCTGAACAAATAACAGAGATTCTGATAAAAAAATCCAACAAAGATTTTCTAAAGCAAGTGATCTGTAGCAGAAAATAACATTAGAAAATCCATGAATCAGCTCAGGACTGGGAACACTGGTCTCTTCTCAGTGTCTCTGTGACTGCAGTCTGGGAGCCCTGGGTGGCCTCACAGGTCACAGAGCCCACCTTCCTCCACTGGTCTGCAGGGAGCCTCAGGGTGCTGCTCCAGCTGTAGAGGCCGTCCTTCTGCAGCACCCCGGGGCTCCTGCTCTGCTCCCAGCTGCTGCTGCTGCTGCTGCTGCCGTCCACCTTCCAGGACAGACTCCAGTCTGAGGGGAAGCCCTTGTTGGCCAGACACATGAGGGTGGCCTTCCCCTGCAGCAGCTCCTCACTGGAGGGGGGCAGCACAGTCAGGGTGGGACGAGTATCACCTAGGAGACACCAATTAAGTTAGAGAGCAGGAACCACACAGCTGTTAATCAGAAAGTAGATACAGGAACATCTTTACTGTGTGAGAAATGACTTTTTCAGTTAAACGTCTTTATCTGCTCCACCAGTCGCTCCCTCACACACTGTTTCACTTCCCTTTAAGGAGCCTCTCATGCATATCAACACAGAAAGAAACTTCATAAGTTTACTTTAAATGAATCAACAAGAATCTATGAAGAATCAATGTTACTTGAAATCTAAAATACACTTTTAAGAAATCTTAAAACTAGATTTCCACATTTATAAAATACATTGTGCTGCATTGTCTTTTACAAACTAAATTTACAACTCTAAAAAAAATGTTTAGTGGAATAATTTCTGTAAAGATTTTTGGTGCATGAAATATTTTCCCTCTAAAGTAAAATTGTGTTAGAACATTTTGTAAATAATTTAAAACTAGATTTATACTAATACCCTTTCTATGTTAATAACACAGATTATAATTATGATCTCTTTAGCTTGGCTGAATCTCTGATTAAATTAAAAAGTCAAATGAACTGAAACCAATCTTAAACATATTACTAACATACTGCTATTAATATACACGTATTTACTATTCCTATAGTTTCAACAACATTAATTGATTCTAACAAGTTTCTCTGACTTGTTCTTCACCAAGATGAATATTTATATTCAAATTAAACTTATTGTAGTAAATGTTTTCTCTTCATCCAACATCAGATCTTTTGGTCCAAAGACAAACTCACTATATAACATTTAATATTAAATGTAGTAAAAAAACTTACTTCCAACATCCAGTCTGGTTCCTCCACCGAACGTGTACCACAGTGATACAAACTGATTGAGGCGTCGTACAAAAACCTCTGACTGTAGAGAGACACGGCTCTCTGACTCCGACACAAACATATTTGCCAAAGCTTTTATTTGTGGAATATTATCAAGTAGTATGAAAATAAACCAACAGAACATGTAGTTTGGATTGTAAACATATAGATTTTAGATCTAAATATTTGAAATAATTTATTATGTTTGACAGAAATGGTGTCAAACATCCCTGTAGTCAGTTTAATGAAAGTTTCTGGTTGTAAACCAGTGATCAACTCTGTCAAAATGTGTTTGATGCATAAATACATTCTAATACTTACAGGAATTAAGCTAGAATAAAAATATTTTATAAAACATTTAATTTACAAGTGGATCTCAATAAATTTAAATATTTTTAAAAGGTTCATTTAAGTAATACAGTTCAGTGAGTGAAAAAAATAATATAGATTAATTACACAAAGAATTATGTTTTCAAGCCTTTATGATTTTCTGCTTATAGCTAATGAAAACACAACATTTAATTTAATGGAAGATTAGAATATAATGTCAGACCAATAAAAAACAAAAACTTTTTAAGGTTAAATGTGGGCTGAATGAAATGTATGTTTAATATCTGCTTCAAGGTTATTTTCTAAAGGTACATTTAATTTGACAAACAGAACACATATCTACGGTGGCCGGGGGGTGCAAAACACTTTTACAAGTACCGAAACAAATTTACATTTCAGAAAACAAATTTACATTTCAAAAAACACTTTTACATTTTAGAAAACAAATTTACATTTCAGAAAACACTTTTACATTTCAGAAAATCAACCGGAAAGGGAATGTACCAACGCCGAGGCTGACCCGGAAGTCAGCCACAGGGCTGCATCCTTCGAAGGACGTATTTGTTGGCCGATTACGTTACAGCGCGGCGACAAAGGCTGTCCCAATTCATGAATCATTCCGAGCAAATGCTGCCGACAAAAGTGTCCTTATTTTGCCAAATTTGAAGGATGGGTCGTGAGTATCCTTCGCGGCCCATCATTTCCCATCATTCATTGCGGGTCGAAGCGGATTGGTCAAGCAGGGGAAGACATGGCGGACCATAGCAACAAAAGCTGTGAGTAAATTGTGGAAAATTACACTTTCTGTCACACAAATTAACTTCTACAATGTTTTTAGTGCGGGAATATAACTATGTAGACGTGAAATATCTGCTTGATTTATCTAGACATCGCTTAATTTCAAACGTGCTCCGACGTGTTCGGAGTTTTCCGTTCCCGGCGTAGTAACCGGCTCGCCTCGCCAGCCCTACCGGCGGTGAGGTGAGCTAGCCCGGTAGAGATCTGACCGGACTATCGGCACTAAGCTCCCGCTGGCAGTCATCACAGTGAACGTTTAACACAAGTGATTTCTAACAGTTTATGTTATTATTTTAATTGTTACTGAAAATCAATTTAATATTTCAGGTGATATTAAGGTTAACCAGAATAAATGGACAGTTTTATGTAATCCAACTGTATCGCTGGAGAGTGTGATTGAGAATAAATAAGCTTTTCAATATTAATTTTTAATGAAGAAATTTGCTATATGTTTTAAAAGTTTATTTATAATTCAGTTAGCATTATAATTTCTGATTCCAGGTACAATCCAGAGACAATCATGTTCAGGTAAAAAATATGTTTGATTTAACTAGCCAATAAACAAAGAGATAGCAACTTTATGGCTAATGTATGTCGTCATATTTTATTTATATATATATATATATACATATATATAAACAACAACTTTAAATTTTAAGATAGATGGAAATTACAAAGTATTTGATCCCTTTGGCTGGTCTTAGATAATTATATAATAATGCAGTGTTTTTGGTGTATTAGTATCTTCTTGCTTTGATCACTTAAAATATCCAGAAGCATGCCTTAAAAATAATGTGTTTTTCCATCTCCATTCTTCCCTTTTCTAGACCAGACCCCTTTACTGCAGGATCAACCTGAGTGTCCCAGTCCTGAAACGCTTCTTCAACCAGGAGGACACCAGGCCTGATTTTCGGCTGAGCAGGAAGTCTCTGGCAGTGCTGCTTAATCTTTTGCACCAGGATAGGCAACATGGATGGGTGCTACTATTGAGACCTTGGTTTTTCTTTTCTTGGTGGCAAGTGGCACATCCTACAGAGTGGTCTGCAGAGTGTTTGGGATGCCTCGCTCTACTGTCCATCGCATCGTCCACAGAGTTACAGAGGAGATGGTGGCTATTCGTCACCAGGTCATCTACCTTCTAAAGACCCCTGAGGACTTCAGGCAGTGTCCCGTGAGTTTGCAGGGCTGGCACGCCACAGAGCTTTTCTTAAAGCTGTGGGTGCAATTGACGGCTGCCATATCCACTTCAGGTGTCCAAGCAGCCCTGATGGTCAGTGCTACAGGAACAGGAAACTCTTCCCTTCCATAATACTGGTGGCAGTTTCTGAGAGCCATTTTATTGACACGTATGTGGGCTGGCCTGGGTCAGTGCATGACTCTAGGGTGCTCTGCCACAGCCCACTGTACAGTTTATCCTCCTCCAGGGCATTTTATCCTTGCTGGTGGAGGGTACCCATGCCTCCAATATCCACTCCCCCTCATTACTCCCTACAAGAGGACAAGACAAGGTGTGGGAGCCCAGCGCTTTAACAGCCATCATTCCAAAGACAGGCTCTATAATAGAGCGTGTTTTTGGAATGATGAAAACCAGATTCAGGACCATCTTCCTGACAGCACTGGAGGTGCATGACACCTTTGTACCTCATGTAAGTTTTGACCTAGATCCATTTTATATATACATTATACATAATATATACACATATATGCACCCTCTTTTAAATTGTTTTCAGGTCATAACAGCATGCGCCATCCTCCACAACGTCTGCCTTGGTGCTGGGGATGTCATGGCCCCAGAGGATGACCCAGAGGAGGCTGTAGAAGAGGATGAGGGTGAGGTTTGGACTGAGGCAGGCAGTGTTGCTCTCTGGCGGGACCAGCTTTCAGCTGAGGTGTCTGCCCTGGAGGAGGTACCACCAGAACATGACTACTGTGTGCAGCCAAGTATAATATTATAGATGTGATTAATTTTTGAGGGATATAACTAATTGTAATATTTTGTGAGCACCATCTTCTAATTCTGCATTTTTCCGATTACCTCTTAGTGATGTGGCAGCCGTCAGTTCAGCCAGCCCTTTAAACCCACTTGATGGACGATACCGTGGACAGTGGAGAGAGGAATCATAAACATCTGCAGACCACCTGTGTGATGCTTCGCTCACCATCCAGAAAGACAAACCAAAGGTCTCAGTTGCAGCATCCAATCCATGTCTCTGACCTTGTGAGAGATTTAGCCACACCGCCAGAGACCTTCTGTTCAGAAAGACATCTGCCTCTTTGTTCTGTTGAAGAGGTTTTTCCAGGAACCGGTCACTCAGGTTGATCCTGCTGTCGCCATTGTAAATACTTGTACATAGTTTTATTTTATGCCTTTTGTCTTGTAATCTTTATCTGTTTGAATGTTTTCTTCCCTCATTCTGTTTAAAGTGCTGTTTGTATTTTTCATAATAAATTCTGTTTATAACTTTAAATGAAGTTGATGTATTGTTAGATCAAATGTAAATAACATTAGTGACAAAAACAATTTTGAAATTTATTAGAACAGCTTAAAACTTTAAGAAACAATCTGAACAAAACTTAATATTTCTTATGTAGCATCTTATTTTGGTGCCATTCTTTGAAAAACAGTTTGTCCATTCTCTGTGCCCTCATGTCCTCCTTGATCAACTCCATCATCTTTGTCCCTCTTTCTTTTCTGACCCCTTCCTGCTGGCTCACTGTCTTTCTTCTCCATCTGGTTGCCCACCGCTCCGCTTGGCCCTGGAGTGTCCTCAGGGATGGAGGCAATTAGGACAGGAGGTGTTGTGGAAGACCTCTGTCCCAACACCTCATCCATAAGGACAAACCAGGGCCAAGTAGCAGCAGTGGGCTTTTCACTGACTCCCTCTCCTGACCCTGGATATACAATCCTAAAGTTAGACGGAAGAAAAAAAAACAATTGACTAAACAGAGAAACCAACAAGACTTTTAGAAATATTTTTTTATTTGTGTGACATGAGAACTTCTGAACATAATCTAAATTCTTTTTTTTTTTTTTTTCAAATTGTCCCACATTGTTTTGGCCTGCAAAGGGGTTGACCTTCCCCTGTTGTTCCATCTTCTCCAGAATTGTCCTAAACCGAAAGAATTATGTTAATCACTGGATGGATATTTATGAAAGTTAGAAAGATAGGAGTTTATGAAACTGGACAGAAACTGACTGCAAAGAATGTTGTTATTGTACCTCCAAGCCACGGTGGCTGAGTTTTTAGCCACCTTTTTAGCTCCAGTAAAAAGGTGGTCATTCTCACCCCTGAGCTGAATAAACTGGCCTGTCTGCTCCTTTGTACCTAAAAAAACATATGAAAATACCAAAAAAAAACAAAAAAACATCTTGCTTAGTATCAGAGCAAAAATAAAGCCTTTTTTAATTTCACATTTGTCTTAATTTGAGGAAAATATTAAAATATTTCTATGCAAATGTCTAAAACAAGCTCTTTCAAAATTTTCACTTCTTTACTGAGATTCACTTACATTTGGAGGTGTTTTCCTCGTCGGGTTTACCTGGAAACAGAAATTATAATGTTAACTGTCAGTCAGTCATTTTCTACCGCTTATTCCATAGTGGGTCGCGGAGGAGCTGGTGCCTATCTCCAGCAGTCTATGGGCAAGAGGCAGGGTACACCCTGGACAGGTTGCCAGTCCATCGCAGAGCAACACACAAACAACCATGCACCATTCATACACCTAAGGGCAATTTAGAGTTACCAATTAACCTAAAATGCATGTCTTTGGGAGGAAGCCAGAGTACCCGGTGAGAACCCACGCATGCATGGGGAGAACATGCAAACTCCATGCAGAAAGACCCCAGCCGGGAATTGAACCCAGGACCTTCTTGCTGCAAGGCAACAGTGCTACCAACTGCGCCACCGTGCAGGCCCTAATGCTAACTGAATTATAAATAAACTTTTAAAACATATAGCACATTTCTTCATTGAAAATTTATATTGAAAAGCTTATTTATTCTCAATCACACTCTCCAGCGATACAGTTAGATTACATAAAACTGTCCATTTATTCTGGTTAACCTTAATATTACCTGAAATGTTAAATCGATTTTCAGTAACAATTAAAATAATAACATAAACTGTTAGAAATCACTTGTGTTAAACGTTCACTGTGATGACTGCCAGCGGGAGCTTAGTGCCGATAGTCCGGTCAGATCTCTACCGGGCTAGCTCACCTCACCGCCGGTAGGGCTGGCGAGGCGAGCCGGTTACTACGGTGGGAACGGAAAACTCCGAACACGTCGGAGCACGTTTGAAATTAAGTGATGTCTAGATAAATCAAGCAGATATTTCACGTCTACATAGTTATATTCCCGCACTAAAAACATTGTAGAACTTAATTTGTGTCACAGAAAGTGTAATTTATTTATGCTTTTTCCTGGTATCAACAGAAAGATGGACAAACTCCTAAGCTGCTCATTTATCGTGCTAGCACTCGAGCATCAGGGACTCCAAGTCGTTTTACAGGCAGTGGATCAAACTCTGACTTCACTCTGACGATCAGTGGAGTTCAGGCTGAAGATGCTGCAGTTTACTACTGTCATTGTTACCATTACATCAACAGCCAGTGGGTGTTCACACAGTGAAAAATTGTCATACAAAAACCTTCCTCAGTCAGGCTGAACTGAAACTGAACTGCAGCTGCAGAAATTGATTCTGTTCAGTGAACAAACTAAAACACACATACAGGTTTTAATCCAGTAAAATTAATAGAGCTTTACCTTTTGTTTTTATTACACAAACATAAGAAACTCATTAAACCTTCAAATTAAAATTATTCTAACTACAGTTTTCAAAGATTTGTCAAAAATCAAGGCTGAAGCAGTTTGAGGCAGCTTTACAATGACACACAATAACCTTTGACCTTTATGACCTCTGCCTCACAGTGGTTTAAAACTGATTTTACAGTAGTAACAGTGTATTAATTTCCCACCGAGCAAACTATTCTGTGTGAAACACATTACAAACATTCATGAAACAGTTTAGGAGTAAAAACACATGGAGGAAACATATCTTATAGTTAAAGATGATGAAATTTGTAAAACAATCTCAAATTTGTAGTTCATCCTGGAGGCAGCAAATTAAACAGTTTCATAAAGACTAGATTTAAAGTGTAATTTAATTTAAGCTTCCACAGTACCAACATTTTAATGTTTTGATTTATGATTTATGAATTTTTAACTGTTCTTTGAACTTTGCTGCACACAAACTAACCTGACTGCTGTAGAGAGCAGTGGCGATTGCTCTAAGACTGCAAGGGAAGCTCAGCTTCCCCTAAAATGTCAAAAAATAAGTGATCAAATATATACTGTTGTGTGTACATGTCATTGACTAAATATGCGCTACAACGCGCTCAACTTTTGTTCAGAATCAGCTTCTTATCACTAGTAACGACACGACTTTCCTCTCACTCATTCCCGCAGCTTCACAGTGATTTAAACAGTGAGTTCAATAGCGAAGCAAAAATGCTGGGCTTTGTCCCGCCCATCGGACGCTCAGCGTCTCTGGGGGTCTATGGGGCAGTGGGCTGGCCTCAGCTGGCCCGGACGCTCAGCTTCTGCACGCTGATTGGATGATCTGTCTGAGGCTGAATCCCTTTTTGATTGACAGCGAAATGGGCGAATCAGCGATCTTGAAGTCGAGCTTCCCCTCCTTGAAAGACCAGCATCCGCCACTGGTAGAGATTATTTCACTGTGAAACACACACACACACACACACACGCTCAACTTGACACAAAGTTCATAATATCATTAGTCCTTTAATAACACCAATTATGTATCATGAAGAAGCGCGCAAATGGATAAACATAATATGTAACCTTTCAACATGTTTTCAATGTTGCCGTAACAATTTGAAAGAAAACGCCAGATTATATTTTTCAACTAGAAGTTTGGTCCCACCATGGCTCAGTGTTTAATGTTTATCCTATAATCAGATGGTTTTCTTTCTTTGATGCAACATCCTGCAGTGTCTGGAGAAAAATCACAGCATGTAACGAGAGTAAATATGTAAGAACACATAACAATAAACCTCCTGGAATCTGTCTATTCTTGATCAAGAACAAACACAGTAAGTAAAAAAATGTTTCACATGATTTAAATCCTAAAACATCAGTTAACATTTCATATGACACTGGGATTAATGCTAAAAAATCTTTCAGTACTTTTGTAACTCTTTTTAACAGTTGAGAACAGTCCTGTCAAGAAATTCCAGTTCTTTACAATGGAAAATATTCACTAAAAAATTTTAACCCAAATGTTTTATGATAAAAAAAAAATGCTGCATAACTTTAAATATCAGAACCACAAAACAATGAAAGGTTTTGGACTTTAAATAGGAAATGAGAATATTCAACCAACTGTTTGAAATATATTGCAACGCCTTAGAGTAAAGAGCTGTATTGTAGTTTTATTTTATTATTTTTGCTTTAATATGACACAAATGTCCTTTAAAATAATAGCTAACCTATTTTCTCCTCAAACTATCACAGCTAGACTTCTGCAGAAGAAACTCTCAATGGTCAAGTATACTGTTCTGGTAATTTGAGTGAACTTTGTAATTGTGGGTTTACCAACATATTAATATTGGGCACGTTTTGCTCTTATGCCCACAGCATGAGGTCAGAGACAATGAAGGTTGTGGCGAAAATGCAAAGAGGACCATGAAGTAACAACATGACCATTCAGAATGTTTTTAGCTCTGAAGGTTTAGTCTGATATCAACAAAAGGATGGACAAAAATGCTAGCTATTGAGCACCAAGTCTTTTTACAGGCAGTGGATAAAACTCTGACTTCACTCTGAACATCAGTGGAGTTCAGATTGAAGATGCAGCAGTTTACTACTGTCAGAGTGAACACAACGTTGCAGAGAGTTTCATCAATGAAGAAACAAAAGAATCTCCCATTTTTGAAAGCTAACATAATTAGTGCTGGTAATTTATTAGTTTAGTCAGACAAGATAAAGAAAACTCATTTTATTTTGATGATTTGTTTCAAAATATCTCAATATGAATCATAAAAACAAATTTTTTCATATTTTATTATAATCGAAGACGAAACTGTATGTGAAAGCTAGAACAACTGACAATGATCTTTGACCTTTATGGTTTCTGAATTACATACAATGCATATAATGGGCAACAGGTGTGGACACATATTAGGCAATCCTGTACTGCCATTCTGGGCTTCACCTATTTAGCAATGCTCTGTGTCAGTTGTGTTTCCCTTGTGTTTTACTGTTTTACAGCAATTTGTATGTGTATTTTCAAGGGAAACTTTGTCATTTGTCTAGTGTCTTATGCACTGTCCCTGTTTTAAATAAATATATCTGAAAATCTGAAAAAAAAAGACCTGTTTAATATCATAAATTTTAAATATAAAACTCAGACATCTATCTGAGATCAACTCACTGTCTGAATTAATGAAGCTATGGTCGACCTCCATCATTCAATAACGGATTCATTTCTATGCTGTATTTTGTTTTGGATTTATTTAGTTTTTACCATTTAAAGATTTCGACTCAGCAGTAAATAAAGAATATAAAAAAAACAAAAAACTAACCAGCATTTTTCTATTTCCTAATAAATGCATATATAAAAGGTGAGTTCCTACGTTAGTTTAAACGCATAAAATATCTTTATGTTTCACCATTTTATGGATTAAAATCTCTTTAAAGATTTCAACATATTTCTTAGAAAGATTGAAATTTACTTTCTCCATTTTCACTGACATTCACTTTGAATCATCATAAAACTTTATTAACTAACAGACTTTAACCATAATATATAGAACAAGAATCTAAATCCTGATGTGACCAGGACCAGAGGTTCCTTCCCATCTTGATTGAAGTAATGAAGAACAGTGTGAACATTTCTCTCACTAAAATACAAATCAACATTTGTGGCTGATTTGATCTTTATGGACTCAAGGGTCAAAACAGAAGTGATGGTTTATATTTTATTGTTTTAAAAATGAGGGAGCTTTAAAAGAAGAAACAGGAAGTTTGAAAATAAAATCTGACAAAAAACATATTTTAAAGTCAGTACACTTAAAAAAGGAGCAGAGTAGAAAAAAACATGAGCCAAGTTGTTACTGGGAACACTGGTCTCTCCTCAGTGTCTCTGTGACTGCAGTCTGGGAGCCCTGGGTGGCCTCACAGGTCACAGAGCCCACCTTCCTCCACTGGTCTGCAGGGAGCCTCAGGGTGCTGCTCCAGCTGTAGAGGCCGTCCTTCTGCAGCACCGCGGGGCTCCTGCTCTGCTCCCAGCTGCTGCTGCTGCTGCTGCCGTCGTCCACCTTCCAGGACAAACTCCAGCCTGAAGGGAAGCCCTTGTTGGCCAGACACATGAGGGTGGCCTTCCCCTGCTGCAGCTCCTCACTGGAGGGGGGCAGCACTGTCAGGGTGGGACGAGTATCACCTAGGAGACACCAATCAGGTTAGAAGACAGAAACTAAAAAGCTGTCTCTCAAACACCAATGACTTTCTAAAAGATTTTCTGCCAGATGTTTTTCTGCTCCAACAGTTACTGAGACACATTGTTTCACTTCACTTTAAGGAGCCTCTCATGCATATCAGCACAGAAACATCATAACTTTACTTTAAAAGAGTCAACAAGAATCTATGAAGAATCAACATAACTTGTACCTAAAATACATCTGATACACTTTTAAGAAATCGTAAAACTAGATTTCCACATTTATAAAATACATTGTGCTGCATCGTTTTTTACTAACTAAATTTACAGCTCTAAAAAAATGTTTAGTGGTATTTATATACTGCTATATTAATAACACAGATAACAAATATGACCTCCTTAGCTTGTTTGAATCTTTGATAAAAGTAAAAAGTCAAATGAACTGAAATCATTTCTAAACATAGAATTTACATTATTATCTTAGTTTCAATAACATTCATTGATTCTAACAATTTTATCTGAGTTGTTCTTCACTATGATGAATGTTTATATTCAAAATAAAACTTTCTGCAATTAAACTTTTCTCTTCATCAGACATTTTGGTTCAAAGACAAACGACATCACTATATAACATTTAATATTGAATGTATTAAAAACTTACTTCCAACATCCAGTCTGGTTCCTCCACCGAACGTCAACCACAGTGA
Source organism: Girardinichthys multiradiatus (assembly GCF_021462225.1). Lineage (NCBI taxonomy): Eukaryota > Metazoa > Chordata > Actinopteri > Cyprinodontiformes > Goodeidae > Girardinichthys > Girardinichthys multiradiatus. Next base: position 32,481,874 of record NC_061806.1, on the reverse strand, counting down.
TACAAACTGATTGAGGCGTCGTACAAAAACCTCTGACTGTAGAGAGACACGGCTCTCTGACTCCGACACAAACATATTTACCAAAACGTTTGTTATTTGTGGAATATTATCAAGTAGTATGAAAATAAAGCAAAATAACATGTAGTTTGGATTGTAAAAATTTTGATTTTAGATCTAAATATTTAAAAGAACTCATTATTTTTCACAGAAATGGTGGCAAACATCCCTGTAGTCATTTTTAATCAATGTTTCTGGTTGTGATCCAGTGATCAGCTGTCAACTACAGGAAAAACCCCTGAATAAAAATATCACATAAAACATTTTAATTTACAAGTGGATCTCAATAAATTAAAATGTTATTGAAAAGTTTATTTATTTCAGTAACTCAGTTCACTGAGTGAAGCACATTACATATAAGTTAATTACACAGAGACTGATTTTTTCAAGCCTTTCTTTCTGTTAATAATGATGATTTTCTGCTTAAAGCTAATGAAAACACAACATTTAATTTAACAGAAGATTATAATATTAAATCAGATCAATACAAAATAGAATATGTTTAATACATAGGTCTTAATGACAATTATGTTTAATATCTGCTTAAGGCTGTTTTTTTTTTTTTAAGTTAAGTTACTTTTAATCTGACAAACAGAACACACATTCCATTTCACTGAGATGTATCTGTATGATTGTATTTTGCAGTATAAGTTATAAATTGTAAAAGACTGTAAAAAATGTAAAAAAAAGACCTCGGAGAATCTGTTTTGTATACAACAAAGCAAAATATCTAAAATATATAAGGACGCATGGAACTTGATTGATCCCTTGATAAATTACATAGATCCAAAATCCCTGTTGGAGTCAGTCAGAACATTTCCATAGAGATCCACTTTGCATCAGCAGCACCATGCTCCAGTGCTCTGGGAGAGTTTATAGTCCTGAGAGTTGAACACTGGATGACTGACAGTTGTCCTTCATCACAACAGAAGACACAGAAATCCTCCTCATCAAAAACATGACTTTGATCTACGTCCTCATCTGGACTCTCCTCTGCTGCTGCTTCACAGGTAAAGTCCAGAGAATCAAACTCCTCTCCTCTATGAACATCTGTCCCTCTGAAATGAAGTTGACAAAACCATGAAGCTGCTTTATGTTTTTGTCTCTGTGTCCTAAGAGTCCAGAGGTCAGGTCACAGTGACTCAGCCTGCAGCAGAGAGAGCTGATCTGGGAGGATCTGTCACCATCAGATGTAGGACCAGTCACAGGGTAGATGATGGAGAAGATCAGTTTTGGTACCAACAGAGAGACAAAGAGTCTCCTAAACTGATTTTCAGTTATGGCAATCGGAAGGTTGCAGGAACTCCAGACCGTTTTTCTGCCAGAGGATCAAACCCTGACTTCACTTTGACCATCAGTGGAGTTCAGGCTGAAGATGCTGCAACTTATCATTGTAAAGGTGAATTCCAGATAAACGGTCAACTTCTGTTCACACAGTGAAAAAACGTCATACAAAAACCCCCTCAGTCAGCAAGAACAGAAACCAAACAGAGTTTGATTCAGTTCACTGAGTAAGCCCTCATACAGCCATCTACCCCCCCCCAACACACACACACCACACACACACAGTGTAAAAAAACACAGTTTAGTTTCAGAAAAAGGTAAATACACAGAATCTCTATTTATATAATTAATAAAATAAGATATATGGGGACTTTGTTATCACAGCCTTATAATTATTTGTAGGTGGCTTTGTTTTCAGTTGCTGAAAGATCCTATTTACATCTTCCTATTTACATTTTTCAGAGAACATCTTTCAGCGCTTGGCACCCATCTTCACTGAGATCACATGAGCCATGTGAGATTCCCTCCACTTCAAACGCTCCACCATTATCTCAGTACCCAAGAAACCCACCATCACAGGATCAAATGTCTACAAACCTGTTGCCCTGACAGCTGTGGTCATGAAATCCTTTGAGCGACTGGTGTTGGAGCCCCATGCTGGACCCCTTGCAGTTTGCTTACTGGGCAAACAGATCGGCAGATGATGTGCTCCAGGATCCTGTTTGTGGACTTCAGCTCAGCCTTCAACACCATAAACCCTGACATCTTCCACCAGAAGCTCATCCAGCTCAAAGTCCCGGCCTCCACCTGTCAGTGGATCACCAGCTTCCTGATGAACCGGCAGCAGCAGGTGAGGCTGGGGAGCATCTTCTCCCGCACAAGAACCATCAGCACCGGCGCTCCCCAGGGGTGTATTCTGTCCCCACTCCTCTTCTTTTTCTATACAAACGACTGCACCTCAGCGGACCCGTCTGTGAAGCTCCTGAAGTTTGCAGATGACACCACTGTTTCTGGACTGATCCAGGACAGTGATGAGTCTGCATACAGACAGGAGGTGGATTGGTTGGTACACTGGTGTGGTCAGAACCACCTGGAACTTAACCCACTCAAGACTGTGGAGATGATGGGGAACTTTCAGAGAACACCACCCCCACACACTGCCCTCACCATCCTCAACAACACTGTGTCTGCTGTCGACCACTTCCAGTTCCTAGGAACCACCATTTCACGAAACCTGATAGGGTCCTTACACATAAACAATGTTCAGAAGAAGGCCCAGAAGAAACTGTTCTTCCTGAGGCAACTCAAGAAGTACAACCTCTTCCACACCCCCATAATTCAGTTTGTCCTGTCTTCATCCAGTGTTGTTTGGCTCGTCCACAAAACAGGACAGGTCCAGATGCAATGAACAATCAGGTTTGCAGAGAGAATCATCAGGGCTTACCTTACATCTATCCAGGACTATTACAGGTTTAGGGCAAGAAAAAGGGCAGCTAAAATCTCTGTAGACCCCATGCACCCTGCACACAAACTGTTTAGGATTTTACCTTCTGGTGGCGCTACAGAGCACTGTTTACTAAAACCACAGAGCTGTTTCTCTGATGAACACTTGATAGTCAGAGTTCCAGAACAACACTATGCATACTTGGACTTATTTCACATTATATTCCATTTTAAAGCCAATTGTGTGTATATGTACATTTAAAAAGATATTCTTTAGCATTGAGAGCAAAGTGTACTAGAGTCAAATTCCTTGCTTGTCTGAACAATCGTTGCAGTAAAGCTGATTCTGATTGTTTAACTTAAATCCATTTTACAGCTGGCTGTTCATGTTCTGGTCAAGATTAGGATGTGAACACATTCCTGTGTTTAATAATCTGTCAACTCATAAAATAATCTTCCTACTTGTTAATCTTCACATCTCCAAGGATATCTCTCAGATTTAACCCTAGAACTCTGCTTATCAGGAATATAGTGTCATCATATCACAGAGTGAACTATACGTATTTAAAACAGGCCAAACAAAACCGAACAGAAACCAGAATCTCATTAAGGTGCTGCTATAAAACATGTGGTCATATGAAATTATGTTATATTGCACATGAAATTGGTTTTAGTCGCTTAGAGATGATTAAATCCCTGTGACCTTGTTATGTTGGTTTCTTTAGCAGGTTGATGTGAGTTGAAGCATTTTCAGTTTGCCATCTTATTCAGTAAAATTCATTATCATTAAAAGTTTTTGAAGATGCCATAAATTAACATCAGTTTATTTTTCCTTTAGGTTTTACGTTTCATAGTAAATATTTAATCCCTGAAAGACATTGACATATAGTGTTTAAGCTTCTGCAATCAAATAACTGGAAATTGTATAACAAAAATCATCAATTGAACCAAATAACACTGAATGTCAAATTCCTGTGAAAACAACAGTTATCTGTCTACAAGCAGCAGCTTATTTTACTGGATGGTCCTTGATATATAGATGTCTACCTGTCAATGTTCAGGAGGAAACATGCTGCTAGTTGAGCTCCATGTGACTGACTCTGTGTGTTTGCATATGAGTCCTGCCTCTCTGCTCCTAGCTGTTAAGAGGTCAGAGTTGATCAGTGGCTGTCCAGACCTTTCAGAGCCACTGACACACCAGCAGAACAATGAAGATATTACTGACTCTACTGTTGACCACCCTGGAGCTCCTGGTTCAGGGTGAGACCCTTTACTAGAACCCTGATTTCAGGATGTCATCAAGTTCTTCACAATGATGTTCTTTTGTGATGGAGAAATATTAACATATTAGGCTTGACCTTCAGTTACATTTTCTAAGCCTAATTTAAATATTTCTTCTCTTCCAGGTTCATCAGGAAACATAATCATGACTCAGACTCCAGGATCTCTGTCTGTTGTTCCAGGACAGACTGTCTCCATCAGATGTAAAGCCAGTGAATATGTTAGCAATGAGGTAGACTGGTACCTTCAGAAACCTGGAGAAGCTGTTAAACTCCTTATTTATTATACATCAAATCGTCAGCCTGGAGTTTCTGATCGTTTCAGTGGAAGTCAGGCTGGAACTGATTTCACTCTGACCATCAGCAGAGTTCAGGCTGAAGATGCAGGAGTTTATTACTGTCTGCAGGATTGGAGCTTACCGTTCACACAGTGATACAACGTGGTACAAAAACCTCCCTCAGCTGCAGAGGAACTGATCCACATCTGCACTGAAGCAGAAGATGAACATAGAATAATGTTTATAGATGGCAAAGATCAATATAATTTTTATTAAAATTATTATTTTCTTTCATAGTATATGCAACTTAATAGGCAGTATCTACAGCCTAATTATATTTAGGCCTAATATTAATAATATTATTATGGAGCAGCAGCTGCCCCCCTTCCGTTCACCACTTTACCTCTACAAACATGCAGCACTCAGACAGCAGAGACCTTTAGGCCTAATATTATTATTATTATATTAATATTATGATAAAGTCCCACTTTATCATTTGATTAAGGTTAAATAATTATTTAAGATTTATAAATAAACTTTTTAATTAATATAAATTTAATTGTATCATCACAATACATCAAAAGGGACAATGTTCTGGGTGGCCTCACAGGTCACAGAGCCCACCTTCCTCCACTGGTCTGCAGGGAGCCTCAGGGTGCTGCTCCAGCTGTAGAGGCCGTCCTTCTGCAGCACCCCGGGGATCCTGCTCTGCTCCCAGCTGCTGCTGCTGCTGCTGCTGCCGTCCACCTTCCAGGACAAACTCCAGCCTGAGGGGAAGCCCTTGTTGGCCAGACACATGAGGGTGGCCTTCCCCTGTTGCAGCTCCTCACTGGAGGGGGGCAGCACTGTCAGGGTGGGACGAGTATCACCTAGGAGACACCAATCAGGTTAGAGCACAGAAGCTATAGATACGTTAAACAGCAGATACTGGGACATGGTTACAGTTAGGGAAGATTTTCTATAATAAGAAGTTTCTGCCAGGTGTTTTCATGCTCCACTCGTCACTCACTGACACAAAGTTTCACTTCTCTTTAAGGGTTTCAGATCAGCACAGATAGAATCACCAACGAATTTGATTAAAGAATCTCAATCTACTCTTACAATTAAAATAAGAAAATGGAAAATCTTCTGAATCTTATATTTACAGATTTGGTCTAGTTCAAGTTCTAATTTATCTTTTTAGTACCAATCCACCAAACTGGTTAACAGTTGGGAGCAAATCATTAAATATATAGTGTAATAACATTAACAAACATACCAAGCCTACTCCTGACGATTATTTTAGAAGCAACATTTGATGTAATTTGCACATTAAATAATTAATGTTTTGCTTCATCTTGAACTGCGACTCTGCAGTTTGTTTGGTGTAAGGAAGAAATTAATTATATTATACAGTGTTCTGCTTTCTGTAGAAGAGAAAAAAAAATGTAGTTTCAAAGATTTTAAATTTGGTATTAAACATGAAATAAACTTACTTCCAACATCCAGTCTGGTTCCTCCACCAAAAGTCCACCATAGTGATACAAACTCACTGAGAGACACGACTCTGACTTTGTCTGATTAAACTAAACCTACAGGCTGAAATTAAACCACTAAATCAAACCAACAACGGTTTATACCTCAGATAAATACTAACTTGTTATACTCTTCTTCTAATTTGGGATATCAAATAACTTCCGTATCTTAGAGCTTTCTTTGCAAACTGTTAAATAATGCAGCTTCAGTCTTTGAAACAATTAAAATATTAGAATCAAGTCCCCAAAAGAGAGCAGCTTTATATATTACTTCCAACATCCAGTCTGCTTCCTCCACCAAAAGTCCACCACAGTGATACAAACTTATTGAGCCGTTGTACAAAAACCTCTGACTGTAGAGAGAAATGACTCTCTGACTGTAACATTAACAAATTATAGAGAATGAGAATCTTTTAAAAAGATGAAAATATTCACCTTTGGCACATGAATGTAATAATTAAACCCCACACACTTTTTTAACTTATTTTTGTGTTGTTTCTCTTCTGTTTTTATTATTTTTGCTAGCACAAGACTGATCAGTATGGCCTTCAGCAAACATTAAGGTTAATATTAGTATCTGTTGAATTATTTTGCCAAAGTCTTATGACAAATGTGCTTATAAACCCTAAATGGTGAGGTATGCATTTCTCTTACTTTGATAAAGTCTGAAATGTAAATTCACCAATCAAATTGATATTTCCTCATATAAGACCTAAGGGGTCTGTGGACAAAACTTTTTTCCTCGAACCAGAAGATTATCTGTTTTCATTAGCATTTATTTAAAAAGGTCTGCTGAAAATTATTGATATCCATGCAACTACCTATCCATCATCTATACCTGCTTGTCCTTGCAGGGCAGCTGGGATAAGCAGGTATATCGCCTCTCACCCATTAGGTGAGAGACAGAGTCCACCCTGCACTACTTACCAGTCAATCACAGGGCAACACAGAGACACACACACATACCTAAGACCTATGTTTTTGTCTCTTTGTCCTCAGAGTCCAGAGGTCAGGTCACAGTGACTCAGCCTGCAGCAGTGAGAGCTGATCTGGGAGGATCTGTCACCATCAGCTGTAGAACCAGTCAGAATGCTTATGTATCAACAGAGAGATGGACAAACTCCTAAGCTGCTCTTTAACTGTGTGGGCAAGTGAGTCTTAGGGACTTCAAATTGTTTTAAAGATTTGGATCAAACCCTGACTTCAGTCTGACCGTCAGTGGAGTTCAGGCTAAAGATGCTGCAGTTTACTACTCTCCGAGTTTTAATGTCATCAGGTTGATAACAACGTGCCATTTTATATACTCTGTCATAAATGAAAGAGTATATAAAATGGCATAAGGGACTACTAAAAACAGCTTTCTGGTGATATGTAATGAGTTCAGTAAACATGAGGTAAAGAAGTAAAAACAAGAAGCACAAAAAGAAACAATAAAGAAACAGTCATCTCAAGGCGATTTTGATAAAGGCTCAAACGAGACAGTTTCTTATTGAGAAAAATAATACAGACAATTGTGATTACTCTGGAGAAGATGAGGTTGTAGAGCATGATCTGTTTAATCAGCATATAAATAAAATGACATACCTGATAAAAAGTTTAATTAAAATGAAGGGAAAGCAGGATCCTTTTGATTCATTACATTATTCCAGTTGTGACAACTATAGTCATTTTGTTTAAATATTTATTTCATGAATTAATTATTTTTTGATTCACACTCCATACCAGCTGGTGGCGGTACAACACAAATTTGTTGTCTGCCAAACGCCAGTAAAATCCAAAGGGAAGAAGAAGAAAACCGTGGTTTCTAGCCACATCAACTTCCCTGCTGTTTGTGGTCATATTTACAATGTTTGTGGTCTGTGACGTAAAATCTGAGTGTTTTAAGTAAGAATGTCTTCTGACCAAACGTATCGAGAGCTTAGCAGCGAGCAGCTAACTTCTGCTGAGGAATCATTGACAGAATTTAATAACGTTGCCGTCAAATATGAAGAAGAGGTTGATGGTCCGTCCAGACTGCTGGATTTGACCCGGATACCCCTAATAATCCTTCACCGAATAGGTAAATGAACACATCAGTGCTGTGGTTTGTTGCTGAAAAGTTGTGGGATTCGGTTAGCATTTTAATCACATCTCACTACCCACAATGCATCCTGATACATTTCACCTTATTGGTGGCGAGAAAAGCTAAACATGACACAACGTTAGAGTGAAACAAAGCTGCACAAAGTTGTTACTAAAAGTTAAATGTTTTCAAGAGGTAAGTTAGAAAGGGTGTTTTGTTTTATAGCTGCTGGATGCACCAAATATCACCTGAGCTGATGGAGACATTTTCTTCCGCAGGTATTATTTGATTATGTGATTCTGAAAAGAAACTATTTCAACCTAATTTAACTGTCAGCGAGATATTTAAAAGCAGCACTATGGATATGGGTCGGTTAATGGAAATGAACGTGCATTTAAAGGAAAGGGGAGTGATAACTACAAAGGAGAGAGGGACATAAATCTATAAATAATTTATACAAAAATAACTTTTGAAAATATAATATGGTGCACAATTAAACTTAGGAAAAAACTTGTAAAAATTGAGTAGGAAAGCATAGATCATGGTGAGTGGTTAAAAAACAAACATTAAATTCAATTTCTGCCACATTTTATAAATAAAAAATAAACTAATTTAATTCAATGGGTTTTTTTTTCTTTATTTACTAGCAAAATTCTATTTTTTTAAGCCATTTATGTATTCTTAATTATGTCTGATTTGTCTGCCTACAGTAGTTTGTAAAGGTTTTAATCACCGCGAAAAACAATTTTTTTTTTAAGGTGTCTAAATAAGTGGTTCACCAGGTTTCCTACAGATATTTGGACTCACTGTAGTTCATGGGCCTGGCAAAACATGTGTCCCGGTAAACAAGCGCTGTACCCCGGTAAAAGAAAATGGCAAATCTAGAAGTGGAGAAAAAAAAAAAAACTGAACAAAACTCTTACTTACAGATTTTCTGAATCGATAAGACCCATTTCTCGAAAGCTGCCCTCCTGTTCTCCAAACTGTACACAAAACCCATTTTTTTCAAGTTACGTTCACAAAACCTCAGACTCTTCTTGCAAAACTTAACTCTCACCTCAGAACAGTTCAGTCAGGGCTCAAAACTGAACTATGTTGTCAACTCGTGCCCCAAGTCAATCAAAAACACTACTGAGGAGCCTCTAAATACTACATAGAAAAATAGAAAACACAATGCTCAGGACCTGAAGCTGTAGAAATAAATGTTTATTGTTCACTATAGGCTAAATGCATGTTGCAAAACAAAAAACCTGTGTATTTAGCACTTGTACGTAGTAAAAAAAAGGACAAAAACAGAAATCTTGTGCATTTAGCATCGGGTGTAGAGTAAGCCTATGTAAAAATGAAGTACAAACCTATACAAATAAGAAGTGCATTACTCATCCACAGCATTATTTTCCTGTACTGGGTCAGGCCACAAGACATCATCTACATCACAGGCCACATTTTGTCTGGCCAGGCAATGGGGGCAAAAATCCCTGGCATGCTGTATACAGGCTTGGCCTGCCTCCACACCTATGTCACCACAGGCTAGTTCCATGGCTTGCAGGAGATTTACCCTGGAGTAAGGTTGGCATTTATATACCTCCCACCCCCATGAGGCAGTCTTTCAATTCTACAAAAAGAGAACATGCAGTTGCAAAAATATACATAGAATACTAGGCCTACTAACAGTTAGACTAGCCCTCCATTACAATACTACAGTATATTGGCACAGTGATGTTTCTGCTTTAATGTGGGGCCTCCTTTATTTCTATTAGGAAGACTGTCACCACACATATTATGCAAAGTCCTTTAAATCTTTACAACCATTCAGGATGTCACATAAAAAAAATAGAAAAGTAGCCAGCCAATGCGCACGGAGGTTTCTCATCTCGTACTCGTACTCATCGTCTTCCGCTTTATCCGGGACCGGGTCGCGGGGGCAGCAGACTCAGCAGAGACACCCAGACGTCCCTCTCCCCAGACACCTCTTCCAGCTCCTCCGGGGGGAGCCCAAGGCATTCCCAGGCCAGCCGAGAGACATAGTCCCTCCAGCGTGTCCTGGGCCTCCTCCCGGTGGGACGTGCCTGGAACGCTATAATTGTTATATCAATTCTAATTATTTTGATAGTATAAAGGAATCAGGAGGCCATCGTGCCCCTGCGTATCAAAAACAGATTGAACAGGCTTGGGGTCTTTTCACACCCCCATTCGCTATTTCCCATCTGTGGTCGGAGGCCGGGAGAGGGAATGGGCCCTCTAGTCGGGTCTGGGGTTGGGGGGTCGGGTCTTGGGGATTGTCTGGTGCTGGGCTGGCGATTGAAAAGGTTTGTGTGGATTTATGCACACTTTCACACAACGTTCATTTTATTACTTGCCAACTTGTGCGTAAAACATTGAAAAGGGCTGAAATTAAAGCGGTGAATGAAAACAGGCAATGATAAATTTGATAACCTTAATATTTATAACATTAATATTTACCATGTTATCATTTTATTGACCTCCTAATTCACAGATTCTAATTTTCACAGAGGTGAAATGAATCACATGTTGGTTTTTGCGGCACTCAGTTTTACCATGTTCAGTATTTCACACCTTCAATTTATTTCAAGTTAATTTTTGTTACTTTGACCCCTCATATTCTAATACATCTTTACCTATATGATATGAATGTGCTTTCTTTTACGTAAATGCTTTTTTCTGCTTTTGTGTCCAGACTTGGTACAGCACAATGTCAAGGAGGAGGAGGTTAATACTGACCAACAGTTCTGTAGCCAGGAGAAGAATTTCAGTTTGGACCAGAAGGAACCAGAACCTCTACAGATAAAAGAAGAACATGATGAGCTAGAACATCTGCAAATAAAAGTGGAAAAAGAGCTTTCCTTAAATAAGGATGAAGATCAACGTGTGTTGAAGCAGGAGACTGATACCTTTGTGGTGACTCCTTCCTATGAGGGTTTATACCACACTGAACCTGAACCAAACAGAAACCCGTCTGTCTCTCAGGGCTCTGCTGAAGCTGAAAACCAGGATCAGGAAAGAACCAATCCTGAAGCTTCAGTGGCAACAAGAGAACACAGGGGTCAAAAAAACAGACAGCATAAAGACCGTTTAAAACTAAAAGGGCACAAAAACATTCAGAAACATGAACTGTACTTGTGTAAAATGTGTGATGAAAATGTTTCTCAAAATGGTCACTTGACTAAAAATATTAGAAATCACCCACGTAAAAACCCTGCTACATGTGGGACCTGTGGAAAAATGTTGAGTCCAAAAACCAATGTATCTCGTCACTTCAAACCTCACACAGGTGAGAAGCCTTTCTTGTGTAAACTATGTGGAAAACGTTTCGGGTGGAAACATCACTTAACTAACCACATGAATGTTCACACAGGTGAGAGGCCTTTCTCATGTAAGCTGTGTGAAAAAAGTTTCAGTAGAAAACACATTTTATCTGACCACATGAGAAGTCACACAGGTGAGAAGCCTTTCTCATGTCAGCTATGTGACAAAAGATTCAGTAGAAAACAAAGTTTATCCGACCACATAAAATTTCACACAGGTGAGAGGCCTTTTCTGTGTAGGATTTGTGGAAAGAGTTATATTGTAGAAAGTAATTTGAAAGCTCACATGAGAATTCACACCGGTTCAAAGCTTTTGTCTTGTATGATCTGTGGGAAGGTTTTCACACGTAAATGTAATTTAAGCGATCACATGAAAAGTCACACAGGTGAGAAACCTTTTTTATGTACAACCTGTGGAAAAGGTTTCAGTAGAAGAAGTAATTTAACTGACCATGTGACAATTCACACAGGCGAGAAACCTTTTTCATGTATAACCTGTGGAAAATGTTTTCGCAGAAAATGTTATTTAACTGATCACGTAAAAATTCACACAAGTGAGAAGCTTTTCTCTTGTATGACCTTTGGAGAAAGTTTCGATCCCACTGCACAGTTAACTGATCATCTAAACATACATGATGGTAAGAAAGATTTCTTGTGTAAGCTTTGTGGGAAAAGTTTCACCTCAACAAGTAAGATTAATTGTCACATGAGAACTCACACAGGTGAAAAGCCTTTTTCATGTATGACTTGTGGGAAGGTTTTCACACAAAAATGTACTTTAGCTCGTCATATGACGATTCACACTGGTGAGAAACCTTTTTCATGTATGACCTGTGGCAAAAGTTTCAGTAGAAAATGTAATTTATCTGATCACATGAAAATTCACGCAGATGAGAAGCTTTTTCCATGTCCGATCTGTGGAAAACGTTTTGTTGTAAATATTTATTTGAATAGACACATGAAAATACACCAAAGCTAGAAGTCTTTCTCTTTTGAATTTTAGAAAACAAAGACGGCAAATAAAACTTCACAAGAGCTCACACAGGTTAAAGGTTTTTCATTGTCATCATGTTTTAAAAAGTCCCACTAATACCAGTCCTTTGACTGGCACCTGAAACCTCACAACTGGTAAGGGGTCATATTTTGATTGTAGAAAATCAGGCCTGATATTTGTTTAGCTGCAGCTTTTGATTAAAACAAGTAATAAACCTTTTGCCTGTTTGCAGTGTGAGATTAAAGATCAGCTGTATGTTGGATAAGAATTTGTAAATTAAACACTCAGTCCAAAGTGGGGTTTAAATTTGCCTTGAATATCTGTATTTTAACGTGTTTCTTTTAGACAAAGGTTTTATGTTTATGCTTTCTCTCTTTTTGCCTTGCCTTTGATGACTGGTTAAGAACTTTGGATTTCCTTGTCTATGAACAGTACTTTCTAAAAAAAAAATTTGCCTCTTCAACCTTTTTATGTAGGGGAATTGTGATGAGATTATGATCATAATGTAATATATTATTGTGAGTACGCCCATATCTATCTTAACCCCTTAGGTTCCTTTTTTTATTGAACAAACACTTTTTACCCATATGTCCCAAAATGGTACCTCTTATAAAAGTGTAATAAATATTTTATATATTTTTTCACTTTCACTGCATTAAATCTTTTCATCAACTTCAGACCTATCCAAAGACATAAAGTTTTTCATATTTTGAAATCTATTCTATATTTTAATGTCCTTTTTGTCTAAACAAACCTTTTTTCCTAAGGGGAAAAACAATATGCTATATTTTCCAAAAATAAGCCTTGAGTAGGTTAGAAATTGATAACTATATTGATTTTGATGCATTTATATTTTTGGAGCAATGAAAGTTTAATGCAAAAAAATGTTTTTACACTTAGTTTCCAAAGCATATGATTGATATTTAAAAAATGTTTATTTGCTTTCTTTGCATCAAATCTTTTCGACAACTTCAGATCTGTCCTTAAATATGAAATTTTAAGTATTTTTTTAAAGTTGTATTTATGTTTTTATGCCATTTTGTCCAAAAAACACATAATATGTAATATTTTCCAAACATAAACATTAAAGTGAAGTATTTTGGAGATGTTAGAGCCTTGACTTGGTCAAAAATGTATAATATTGATTTTGGAGCAATGATCAAACTTTAAATATGCTCTTCTCATGCATGCGTGTGTTCTCTCCGGGTACTTCGGCTTCCTCCCACACTCTAAAAACATGACTGTTAGGTTATTTGGTCTCTCTAAATCACACTTAGGTGTGAGTGGGTGTGTGCGTGGTTAGTTGGCCTGTCGGTCCCTGTGTTGCCCTGTGATAAACTGGCGACCTGTTCAGGGTGTAATCGCCTGTAGACCGCTGGATACAGACGCCAGCTCCCCCATGACCCTGTGGGGAAAAAGTGAGTATAGAAAAATGGATGGATGGATTTATTAAATAAAAATCTAGTTTTTCAACCCTGCAGCAGCACCTAAAACAGTTGCAAGAAAACAATTTTCTTCTCTTAGAGCTGTGAAATTATTTTAAATATTGTTTCACAAAATGTTTTTCTTTTAAATGATTTGAAATGTAATCTCATAGTTGCAAGGAAATTAATCAAATATTACAAGCTTTTGAAAAACTGATCAATTTTATGTCCTAAAAAATGACATTTATACAACAGCCAGAAATGTTGTTGTGTTTTCCTTAATAAGACGCTCTGAGAGAGCTATTTATGGTAGAATAATTTGTTGCAGAGATAAACTTTTCTGATAATATTTACTTGTCTGATTTCACAATATATGAAAGCGGTGAGTTAGTCCTGATTTGTTGCAGGGCAAAACTGAGTTCCTGTCTGATGAAAATGTCTGGATTTTACTTCAGTAAACATGGCACCATGAATGCATCACTGCTGAAGCAAAGCAAGAGTCAAGTTTCTGTACTAAAAATGTTCATTTTATCTAACATTATATGTTTCTTATATTTAAAAAAAAAAATGTTATACCGGTTCTTCAGTTGTAACAAGGAATCTCTTTCTAACATATCTCATATGTTTTGATAGTGACCGGGGAGGCTCTTGGTCATTTTTAAATACAATTAGTTACTGCTTGATTTCCAAATTTCTTTGCATATAAAAGAAAAAGCACTTTGCATCTTTTGACATATATCAGTTTTAAAAAAGACATAATTTCTGCACTTGCACATCTGATTATATAAGTTAATTTTCCTTTTTTTTAACTTCTCTTGAATTGTCAAAGGGGAAACATCCCATTTCAATAAAGACCACCTCATGTGACAAAAAATCTCAGCCAACCTTTTAGGAAAATGAATGAAAATAAAAAATGTGCAACTACTTAATGCCACCTTCCGGATGTCTCTCATTCATATCTGTCCTGCCAATTTCCTAGATGAATATTGTGTATCCTTTTATATCATCTTCTTAATATATTTTCAACCATACTTTCATGGCAAAACATCTCAAATGAAATCACTCCATCAAAATTTGATTGCTTTTGTCAGTTAATTCAAAAAAATGAAAGAAATGTACCTAAAGTCTTGGATATTCTTGCTGTTTGTTGGTAACCTGAGTCAGGATGCTATCAACTCTTTCATGTTAATCTTTATTTTAAAATAATTTTCACACAGATGTTAGGAGCCTTGGAAGTATCTTAGTGTATAAGAATAATTAATATCCAGAAATATGAGTAGTTTATTACAAAAATCCTACTGAAGCATTTTCAAAAACACTGATGTTGACATATTTTGAAAGTTATGTGAAATTATTGAAAACTTTTCCTAGAAACTAAAATATAAACAATGATGGAGGAACAAAACTATGTTTCTGATGAAATCCCAGTAAAAGAACTTACAGCAGTATCAGATGGTTCCAAGTTGGAGTCACTCAGAGCATTTCCATAGAGATCCACTTTGCATCAGCAGCACCATGCTCCAGTGATCTGGGAGAGTTTATAGTCCTGAGAGTTGAACACTGGATGACTGACAGCTGTCCTTCATCACAACAGAAGACACAGAAATCCTCCTCATCAAAAACATGACTTTGATCTACGTCCTCATCTGGACTCTCCTCTGCTGCTGCTTCACAGGTAAAGTCCAGAGAATCAAACTCTTCTCCTCCATGAAAATCTGACCCTCTGAAATGAAGCCGACAAAACCATGAAGCTGCTTTATGTTTTTGTTTCTGTGTCCTCAGAGTCCAGAGGTCAGGTCACAGTGACTCAGCCTGCAGCAGTGAGAGCTGATCTGGGAGGATCTGTCACCATCAGCTGTAGAACCAGTCAGAATGTTTATAACAACAAGCTTAGCCTGGTACCAACAGAAAGATGGACAAACTCCTAAACTTCTCATTTATCGTGCTAGCTCTCGAACATCAGGGACTCCAAGTTGTTTTACAGGCAGTGAATCAAACTCTGACTTCACTCTGACCATCAGTGGAGTTCAGGCTGAAGATGTTGCAGTTTATTACTGTCAGAGTTTTCATGTCATCAGCAGCCAGCAGGTGTTCACACAGTGAAAAACTGTCGTACAAAAACCTCCCGTCAGACTGAACTGAAAGTAATTGCCAGTGGCAGCTGGAAACTACTGTAGAGACTGATACAGTTCACTGAAAACCTTCACATTCTTGAAGACAACGTTTCATGAGACAAACATGTATTTCCATTTATTTATAAAATATTCTTACATCAGACTAATTTGAAGGAAAGAACTCTAATTTGGTTGACATATGTTGAACAATGTTTTAAACAAAGTTTTCTTTTTCTTTTTTTGAGAGACAAAATCTACGAATCTACGAGCCTCTTGATTAAGGGACACTTAATAGTTGGGTATATAACCATCACCAAATCATGACATGGTAAGCCAATTATCATTAGGAATCAGTCTATGGATAATCTGTGGTTGTAAACTCTCATTGTTATATTAGGAACCTTATTATTGGTAAAGGTTGGTTAATGGTCTGTTAACACCGTCTAATGATAAACTAATGATCACTGATTGTTAAGAGCCACTTATTATTCCTCTGCTTATTATCACGCATCAACAAGAAAAAAATCAATTCTGAAGTTTTCTTTTATAATAAAATTGATCCAGGTTGTGCAACGTAAACTGTTGTATATTGATCAAGAATTGATGGCCTCCTCCAGGTTTTCTTGAAGCCTGGTAGGGATCCACTTACTGCGAATTGTTACAACAATACATATATTAGATATTAATGAAAATGAGAGTAGACACAATGGCACAGGAGGCTACTAAGAATAACTTTGTGGATATGTATATATATTCAGTAAAGAAGGAGTAAGGAAGATTATTAGGCAGAAAATGAGTGAAAGATGGAAAAAAATACAGTAGGAGGAAAATATCAAGTGTTGATAGTTTAAAAGGATTTATAGAAAGTAGGAAAAATGGTAAGCACAAAAAGAAACAGTTATATCAAGGCTCAGATTTGGACACAGGCTCAAACTAGACATAAGTATGATTACTGCTGAGAAGATGAGTATGTAAAGCATATTCTGTCAAAGTATCAGCAGGATTACAATAAAATAACACACCTGATTTTTACCAAAATTAAAGTGAAGCTGGATTCTACTGATTTATTACAAAATTATTCAAATTGTGATAGCTATCAGGATTTTTGTTTGAAAAATTACATAACATTGTGGTTTATATTTTTATTTCGTAATTGAATTTAATTATTTGTTTCCCCACCCCTTACCATTTGGTGGCGGTAGTGCACAAATATGTTGTTTTCCAAACTCCAGTAAAAGAAAGAACAGGAAGTCAAACGTGATTTTTAGCAGAATCAGCTTCCCCACTGTTTGAGGCCATATTTACGATGTTTGTGTTCTGTGAGGTGAATAACTGACTGTTTTAGGTAAGTATGTCTTCCGACCAGTCTCATAGAGAGCTTAGCAGCGAGCAGCTAACTCCTGCTGAAGAAACATTCACAGAATTTAAGGACGTTGTCGTCAAATACGAAGAGGAGGTTGATGGTCCGCTCAGACTGCTGGATTTCACCCGGATACCCCTGATAATCCTTCACCGAATAGGTAAATGAACACATCAGTGCTGTGGTTTGTTGCTGGTAAGATTTAAGCAGAGTTCTTGCATCCGGTTAGCATTTTAAAAGCGTTTCTCAAGTTTTCTTTAAGGATCAAAATAAACTGAGCTGATTCCCTACCCACAATGCATCCCGATACATTTCACGTTATTGGTGGCGAGCAAAAATCTAAACATAACAGCGTTAGTGTGAAACAAAGCTGCACACAGTTGTCACTAAAGTTAAATGTTTTTAAGAAATAGGACGTAAGTTAGGAGGGGTGTGTGAATTGTTATATAGCTGCTGGATGCACCAAATATCACCGAATGAGGGGAACTAAATATTTCCAAATTTATTTATATCAGCTGTACGTTTGTCAAAGTGTAGCACCAAAGAAAATCCTCGTACATGTTGAACCATGCTTGGCAATAAAGTGTTTTGTGACTTTGAACTGATGAAGACATTTTCTTCCCCAGATAGTATTACGAACACAAATAAATTGGATTGTGTGATTCTTAATATAAACATATATTTTAAATACATTTTTATATATATATATATATATATATATATATATATATATGTATACATGTGTGTGTATATATGTATGTATTTATATGTATCTATATATAGATACATATCTATAGATATAGCTATCGAGTGGAAGTTAGTGTCCCATGTGTTGCAAACGCAGCCCATGCACAAGAACCACACGGGAGAAAACATTGCAGGTTTACTTCGTGAAGCTCTGGAGCAATGGGGCTTGAGTGCTAAAAATCCTGTTGTAGTTAATGATAATGTTGCCAACATGGCAGTGGCTGCTAGGCTAGCAGAAATTAGCCACATTCAGTGTTTTGCGCACAGCCTTAACCTCGAATCTGTGAAAGCACTTAAACTACCAGCGGTGGCCAGACTACTAGGCAGAGTTAGACGTGTCACTGGCTTCTTTAGGCGCAGTGCAGTAGCTAGTCATCAGCTAAAGCTCAAACAGGAATAACTCCAACTACAAAAGCACAGACTGATCACAGACGTCGTTACACGCTGGAATAGCTCCTACGACCTGACTGAGAGGCTTTTAGAACACCAACCAGCCATTTGTGCCGCACTTGTTTCCAATGAAGTCAGAAAAACTGAGAAGGACATTTTCACATTGACAGTCAGACATCACATGTGCTGAAGATGTGCTTAAAGCAATGAAACCTGAACATGAAAGATGCCACTTTAGTGATGTCAGATGAGAGCATGCCAACTGTCACTTGTTGCACCACTTCATGCCAAGCTAGTCGTGGGCACAGAAGTCCTGATGATTCGGATATAATGAAGGACATAAAGAAAGCAATAGCTGAAAATTTGAAAAAGAGATATGTCAATGGCAAGGAGACCCTGTACATTGCGTCAGCTGTTGTCCATCGGTTCAAGAATCTACTTTTCCTCTCTGAGGCAGAGGCTGCTGACATATACAGAAGACTGACTGAAGCTGTGGTGGCTGAGATACAAAAGCAAAATATTGTAAGTGCAATACTGATTGATTTATATATTTTGTTTATATCTTACAATTACTGATGACTTTTTTTTGATTTTCAACAGCAAGAAAGAGAGGAGGACAAAGAGTGACATAACGAAAACAATCAACCAGAGACCAACCTCCAGCCACCATTGAAGAGACCTCTAGCATCATGCGCTTTGGCTGACCTGTTTGGTACAACGTTTGCCTTTGCAAAGGACACTGCACAGAAATCTGAGATTGCAACAACTGAGGTTAGAAGGTTTAGGGACAAAACCCCTTTGCCTCTTTGTGATGACTCTCTCGACTGGTGGAGGAAGCATATTGCAGATTACCCTCATATAGATAGGATAGCAAATTGTTTCCTCTGCATTCCTGGTACAACTGTCTCTGCAGAGAGAGTTTTCTACACTGCAGGAGACATTATGTCCCCTCAACGAAGTGTTCTTAAGGCTGGCCACGTAGATCAGCTTTTGTTCTTACACAAGAATCTTAAGATAAAAAAATAAAAATAGATAAGCACCGATGTGCCAACAGTACTCATGTGAACACTTAATTGGTTGTTTCCCTTTTTTATGTTCAGGCATAGACTTTTGTTAAATTTAACAAATGTTTTGAACGAGTACAAGCTGTACCAGGCAGATTGCAGCATTTGAAATGCTGATAAGAATGTCTTTTATGGCACTTTAAAGTTGAAACCTAATATTCATTCAGCTGTTCAATCTAGAAGCCTTCTTGCTACCTCAGAAAGTTGACTTAAGCAGGATTGCACTTTTTATTTAAAACTGGATTAACCTTATTGATATAGGCATTTTTAGGCCTTTGTATTTATTTTAGACTGAAATATTTTTTGTTGTGAAAGTATTTAATTTTTTATTTTAGAAACATCCTGCAAGCAGAAGAGATTGTTGCTTAAAAACTTGTTTGTAAGTTCTTACAAATAAATAAAATGTATTTCATACAGTATTCTTTGTGTGGAAGGTGTATTAATGTACAGGTGAGGTTTTCCAGAGCTATATTATAAAAATCGCAGCATATCATCTTTGTTACTGTATCGGGATATATCTGGATAAATCGTATCATGACACGTGGATCGTGATACATATCGTATCGCCAGATTCTTGCCAATTCACACCCCTAACGCATATAGTTAATCACAGTAGAAGCTCAGTCAGTAGCTATGTCTAGGAGAGACATGGTTAACACTGAAAGACAGGGCTAAGTTTATCATCTGTTTAAGTGAGCATTAAGTTGTTGGCAGCAGCAGCTTGGCCGATGTCCCCCTTCAGGAAGGTGCCACAGCTAAACACAGAGCCAGATCCGAGCTTCTAGAAAGAGAAAAAACAGAGAGAACATGGTTAAAAGCTGAAATAAATAATGCAAAATTCAAGAGTGATATAGAGAATGTAGCAGAGAGTTAAAGTGGTCATTATGTCCTCCTGCAGTCAAAGCCATTAGCAGCATAACTACAGAGATAGAGTGGCTTAGGTTATCCTGAGCGAACTATAAGCTTTATCAAAAAGAAAAGTTTCAAGCCTAGCCTTAAAAGTAGACAGGGTGTCTGCCTCACGGACTAAAACTGGGCGCAGGTTCCACAGGAGAGGAGCCTGATAACTAAAGGATCTGCCTCCCATTCTACTTCTGGAGACTCTAGGAACCACCAGTAAACCTGCAGTCTGAGAACGAAGTGCTGTGTTAGGAACATATGGAACAATCAGATCTCTGATGTATGATGGAGCTAGATCATTAAGGGTTTTATATGTGAGGAGGAGAATTTTAAATTCTATTCTAAATTTAACAGGGAGCCAATGAAGGGAAGCTAAAATAGGAGAAATATGATCTCTCCTTTTTAATTTTCATCAGAACCCTTGCGGCAGCATTTTTGGATCAGCTGAAGGCTTTTAACTTCATTTTGTGGACATCCTGATAGTAAAGAATTGCAATAGTCCAGCCTTGAAGTAGCAAATACATGGACTAGTTTTTCAGCATCACTCCTGGATAGGATATTTCTAATTTTGGCAATATTCCGGAGATTAAAGAAGGAAATCCTAGAAACTTGTTTAATATGGGATTTAAATGACTTGTCCTGGTCAAAAATAACACCAAGGTTTTTTACTTTATTACCGGAGGTCAATTTAATGCCATCCAGGTTAAGTGATTGACTAAGTAATTTCTTTTTCAAAGATGACAATTTCTGTATTGTCTGAATTTAGAAGCAGAAAATGTAAAGTCATCCTAGTTTTTATGTCTTCAAGACATGCTTGTAGTCTGTATAGCAGTATACTGTATAACAGTATACTATTTTTCCAGATCAAGTAGGAGCCCTCTAGGTGTGTAGAGTGCCATTTTCTTTCCAATTTTCTAACGTTGTGCTTTAAAGTACGCAGCCCTGAATTACACAAGGGGAACCAGCCTCCTATAAATAAGTACCCTCTTTTTCAGGAGGGCTACGTCCTCTAATGCACCATGCAATGAGATGGTAGAACTATGAACAAGAGAATCAGTTTGTGAATGGGAAGAAATAAAATAATTGCCCTCATCTGTGTTTTTCTGTGAGAATGAGGAAATTAAAAGAGGAACAGATTCTTTAAAGGTTGTTAAAATAGTCAGACATGACACCGTTATGAGGAAATATTATTTCTTTGCACTCAATGCCGTATGTCAGCACAAGGTCCAGAGAATGAAGACAGAGGTGGGTAGGTCTGCTAATATTTTGAACACAGCCAATTGAGTCTAAAATAGCATTAAAGGCTATATTTAGGCTATCACTTTCAGTGTCAACATGAATGTTAAAATCAAAACCACTATAATGAACTTATCTGTATTTAACACTAAATCAGGTAAGAAGTCTGAGAACTGATCTAAAATTTGAGAATTGAGGCCTGGTGGACTGTACAAGACGACAAACAGAAGTGGTTTTAGTTCTTTGCAGTTTAGATGAGGAAAACTAAGGATAAAATATTCAAAAGAGATCTAGCTATTAATTGGTTTGGGACTAATCAATTAATCGAACTGAAAGATGGTTGCTATTCCTCCTCGCCCAGTATTTCGAAGTATGTGATCATTTAAATAATCAATAGGAGCTGACTCATTCATAGTAACATAATCCTCTTGCTGTTGCCAGGTTTCTGTGAGACAAAATAAATCAATCAGATTGTCACAAATTAAGTCATTAACTAGCAAAGTCTTCGAAGAGAGAGCTCTTTGTTCAATGAGCCACATTTAATTGTGTTATTTTTCTTTTCTGTCTGAGTTTTATTTTTAGGAGATTTTCATGGTTTCCTCTTAAATGATTTTTTAATCTAAACAGGAAGTGACGCAATACGCTGTTTTTTGTGTGAGATACCAGCTAGTATCTGCTGCAATCAAAAGCTAGAGAGGAGACTGGACCACACAAGCGAGCATCTTAGCAGACAGGGGGTGTTGTAGATGACCATTTAGGCTATGGCTGCTGACTTCATCATGTACAATACAGTAAATACTTATTCACCTCATTTCATTTATTTTACTTGATCTTTTTCCAATTTTTTCCATTTTCTTTTCTCTAAATAGTATTTATGTTCTTCTGTACTACATTGTTTGTGCATTTTCTTTCCACTTTTTATTCATAGTTATTTATTGTTTATATTTATTTATCCATCCTAAAATTACCTTACTAGAGGTGCACCTTCAACATGTCCTGCTGCTGAAACTATTTAATTTCCTCCTAGGGGAATTATACAGTTTATCTTTTCTCTATATTAATAGTTGTATGATTGTTATAGAAGTTTATGTGCCCATTTATGCGACTGTTTAGGGGGTTTATCCCTGCGCAATCGAGCCTGTAGTGTCTTATTAATTCACTGTTCTTCATTGTATGGCGAATATCTCTCTTCTTTCGGTCTTTCCGTCATCCTCTCTGCTTAAGACACTCTTAGGCTCACCAAAAGGCCTCCTCACTACACTTAACAGTTTTTTACCTGAGGAGCTCTCTTAAGGTCTAAGGTGCTTTGTGAATAACATTTCTTACCGAGGTAAAATTCTAAGACAAATCTTAAGCTCTGTGCCTTTGTGCCCTGCTTCTCATTCTGTGCCTCTTTGGCCTGGGGCTGCTGCTCCACCTACTTCTGTGCGAGTGTATGGTTGCCCTGGGGAGAAGCTGCGTCGGGCTGCCAGGGACTGCTGCGGCCGGGCCTACCTGCCCTTTGCTGCTTTTAGGTGCTGTGGATTGCAGGCCTTCTATCATTTTTGCCTCACTTACAAATGTACACCTCCAGGTGGCCTGCCTGCTTCTGTATGGTATCCCTTATGTGCCATGACAGGACACATTAAAAAAATAATAAAATGTGTGGCTTACCATCCTTGGGGAGGGTGTCAATGACCGTCTTCTAGACATCTGTCCAGGCAAGAAGTCTTCCCCATGATTGTTTAGCCTTCTGACCCTGTTAGAGAGACCATTTAAATGCTTAGAAACACCCTTTTTTGGTGTTATGAGGTAATTAGTTGATGAGGTTGTCACACCATTAGTTTCTAGTATTTTTATATATCTTTTCACATTTTCTGAGACACTGAATTTTGGGTTTTCATTATCTGTAAGTCATAGTCATTAAATTAACATAAAATTAAAGGCTTAAAATATTTCACTGTGTGTAAGGAATCTAAATATCTGACCATAGTGACAAAATATTAAACATTTTCATGACGTTCTAATTTTATTTTAGATGTACTCACATATTTTGAGATTTCTTGAGCGTGATTTTTACTTGTACATCTGTCAGTGTTCAACCTCATATTTGTTGATAGTTCATTATTTATTTATAATCAGTAAATTAGGAGCTTACGGTGATTTTTCTCACAGCCATTGAATGACGTGATTATATCTGTGATTAAAAAATAAATGTTTACACTGAAAAATATGAAACCCTGGGTTTTTTTCAAAAGAATGGTATTGATTTTTCCTTTACAAAGTAAAAGACTTCATGCTACACTGATAAACTGATTAATGAATATAAGACAGATTGAATAATTATACAATAATATAATCTAATATAGCCCTGATATTTGCTGCAAGATGAATGGAAAATATACTGTTTTGTTTATGTTCTCAATGATAATTTTTTTAAACTGCAACCCATAATAATTTGATGGTTCCAGTACTTTCCATTACATTTTAACCTAGATGAAATAAGTGTGCTTTTTTTACTTAAATGCTTTTTTCTCCTTTTTTTTTAATCCAGACCCGGTACAGCACTATATCAAGAAGGAGGAGGTTAACATGGACCAACAGCTCTGTAACCAAGAGGAACCAGAACCTCTACAGATAAAACAACATGATGAGCTAGAACATCTGCAAATAAAAGTGGAAAAAGAGCTTTCCATAAATAAGGAGGAAGATCCGCATGTGATGAAGCAAGAGACTGATATATTTGTGGTGACTCCTTCCAATGAGGATTTATACCACGCTGAACCTGAACTGAACAGAAACCAGTCTGTCTCTCAGGACTCTGCTGAAGCTGAAAACCAGCATCAGGAAAGAAGCAATCCTGAAGCTTCAGGATTAATCAGCGAAAATAGCGCTCAGAAAACCAGACAGCATAAAGACAGTTCAAAACAAAAAAGGTGCAAGAAAACTGAACATGACTTGTATTCACATAAAATCTGTGATGAAAATCTTTCTCAAAATGGTCACTTGACAAAAAATAATAGAAATCCCCCAATTGAAAGCCATGCTGCATGTGTGATTTGTGGAAAAATATTGAGTCCAAACACCAATTTATCTCGTCACTTAAGAACTCACACAGGTGAGAAGCCTTTCTCATGTAAGCTATGTGGGAAACGTTTCGGGTGGAAACATCACTTAAAGAGCCACATAAGAGTTCACACAGGCGAGAAGCCTTTCTCATGTAAACTATGTGGAACAAGTTTCAGTAGAAAACATCAATTAACTAACCACATGAAAATTCACACAGGTGATAAACCTTTCTCATGTACTCTATGTGGAAAAGGTTTCAGTAGAAAACAAAACTTAATTGACCACATAACAGTTCACACAGGTGAGAAGCCTTTCTCATGTAAGGTATGTGGAAAAAGTTTCGGTAGAAAACAAACTTTATCGGACCACGTTAGAATTCACACAGGTGAGAAGTCTTTCTCCTGTGAGCTATGTGGAAAAAGTTTCCTTAGAAAAAAAACTTTATCTGACCACATTAGAAGTCACACAGGTGAGAAGCATTTCTCATGTACGCTATGTGGAAAAAGTTTCAGTAGAAAACAAACTTTATTTGACCACATTAGACTTCACACAGGTGAGAAGCCATTCTTGTGTACGCTATGTGGAACAAGTTTCAGTTGCAAACATAACTTAACTAACCACATAAAACTTCACACAGTTGAGAAGCCTTTTTCTTGTAAGCTATGTGGAACAGGTTTCACTTGCAAAAATAACTTAACTAATCATATAAAACTTCACACAGGTGAGAAGCCTTTCTCATGTAAGCTATGTGGAACACGTTTTAGTCAAAAATGTCATTTGTCTCGCCACATGAAAGTTCACAATGATGAAAATCCTTTTTCATGTAAGCTTTGTGGAAAAGGTTTCAGTTGGAAACATCACTTAACTAACCACATAAAAGTTCACACAGGTGATAAGTCTTTCTCCTGTAAGCTATGTGGAAAAAGTTTCAGTAGAAAACAACACTTAACTAACCACATAAACGGTCACACAGGTGAGAAGCCTTTCTCATGTAAGCAATGTGGAAAACATTTTAGTAGAAAACAAAGCTTAATTGATCACATTAGAAGTCACACAGGTGACAAGCCTTTCTCATGTAAGCTATGTGGAAAAAGTTTCAGTAGAAAGCAAATTTTATCTGACCATATTAGAACTCACACAGGTGAGAAGCCTTTCTCATGTACACTATGTGGAAAAAGTTTCACTAGAAAACGTCATGTAACTGACCACATAAAAGTTCACACAGGTGAGAAGCCTTTCTTATGTTAGCTATGTGGAAAACATTTCACTAGAAGGAGTTGTATAACTTCTCACACAGGTGAGAAGGCTTTTTCATGTAAACCCTTTGGAAAAAATTACATTGTAGAAAGTTCATGAGAATTTACACCAGATCAAAGCCTTTCTGTTATATGACTTGTGGGAAAGTTTTAATACATAAAACATACTTTTTAGCTTATTACATGACAACTCACACAGGTGAGAAATGTTTTTCATATAACCTGTGGGAAAAGTTTCAGTATAAATTGTAATTTATCTGATGACATAAAAATGAGATAGATGAGACATGAAAATTCACCAAGGCTAGAAATCTTTATCTTCAAAGTAAACAAGTTACAGTAAATGTTTCAATCAAAGACTGAAAGTAAAACTTCACGAGAGCTCACCCATGTGTCATATTTTGAATGTTGAAAATCAGCCTTGAAACCATTTCTGTTTACTGCATCTTTTGATCAAAAACCTGATCAATAATTAATTTGTCTGTGAAATTGAAGACCAAATGTTTATGGGATATTAATTCGAAAATTAAACAGACAGTCCACAGTCGGATTTTAATTTGCCTTTTAATTTCAGTGTTTTAACGTTTATTTTTTGCAATAATTTTATGTTTATGCTTTCTCTCTTTTTTTCTTTCTTTTGATGTCCTATAAGAAACTTTGAATTTCCTTTGTTCATCAATGGTTGGTATGGGTGCTTAAAATCCTTGAAAATGCTTGCATTTTAACAAGGTGTTTTGTTATGGTTTGCAAAGTCCGTGAAGGTGCTTGATATTCTAACTGCGCAGTTTTGTAATAGCCCTCTAACAGTTTGGTTAAAAACCTTTTGATATTTCGATGTTAAAGGCACAAAATAGAGAGCGATCATTTTGCCTTTAATGAAGTCTCAGAAAACCTCGCTGCCGCTCAGAGAGCATTTGTTCCTTTTCGTAATACCGGCGTGTGAGCAGCAGACATCACCTGATGAAAGGACCGGTGGCGTCTTCAGGCATAGCTTTGAAGCGGACCTACTTTGAGCACGTAACTGTGTCTTGCTTGTTGTGCACGTCTCCGGTGTGTGTGGGAGAAAACAGCATGCCCAGCAGTTGCACTTTTAATGACCGCTGGCTCAAAAATGCTAGATACAAAACATGGTTTAAAAGACGACCAAATCCTCAAGCAGGTTCCTGCAACATATGTATAAAGGATCTGCAGCTTTTCACGATGGGAGAGTCAATGCTCTCAAGCGGTAAGCTGTAGTAGTGGGAGGGAATGTTAAATTTAAGCTAGCTTGTAACAATTGTAAATTGGTTGTGTGAAGGATGGTTTGAGCTAAGGTTTTCTGTCATCAAACCTTTTTTATTAAAAACGCTAGTAAAGAGTTGTTAGCTAATGATTTAATGGTTTACTTAAAAAGTAGCTATGGCCTATATATTAGTTTCATATTAATTCTACAACTTGGAGAATTTTAATCAGCTGCAAGGTATTTTAGACTGTTGAAAGTCTCCCTTAATATGGAGAACTCTGTATCCTGTAGTTCTAAAGCTCAATGAAGAAAAGGCACACAGAGATGTATACTGTTCCGAAGTTTGGTGTTAGAAAAGTTTACCTTGAAAATACTTGAAAAGTGCTTGAATTTTACTGTAGGAAAAGTGTACGAACCCTGTCTATAAAAAAAATATATATATATATGTCTTGCCTCTTTCACTGTTTTATGTAGGGAACTCGTGGTGAGATAATTATTGTGATGTCAGGGTAAAAAACATTTGTAAAATATATTTGTGAGTATGCCCATCCCTATCTTAAACGTATTTTTATTATAATGTAATAAACATGATTTTTACTAGATCAATTATCTATCTGTATTCATCCTATTTATTTGATTACTAATTTATTATCACTTAATACATGTAAATATATATTGATTTGGTAAGTAATAGATTTAGAGTTTGATTTTGTTAGTAACTCTTGCTGATTGTCTCAGCTTTTGGATCACATGATCTTATCTCTGAATGAAAATAAATTGTAGCACCATAAGAGAAAACTTCCAAGCCTCATGCATAAATTCAATCCAAGATGGCCGGCTTCCTGTTACGATAGAGATTTAGGTAACTCTTGGGGAGTTTTACTAGTTGTGGTAGAAAAATTTGTATT
Source organism: Girardinichthys multiradiatus (assembly GCF_021462225.1). NCBI lineage: Eukaryota > Metazoa > Chordata > Actinopteri > Cyprinodontiformes > Goodeidae > Girardinichthys > Girardinichthys multiradiatus. The sequence continues at coordinate 32,453,967 of NC_061806.1, read as the reverse complement.
TACCAGTCCAGAGACTGATGATTGTCACTCAGAATTATGACGTCATATTCCTGCCAAAAATCAGAGGAACGTATTAAGCAATCACAACAGCGCATGATTGCTTAATACGCTCCTCTGATTTCCGGCAGGAATGTGACGCCATAAATGTGACATACATGTTATATCATACAAATGTGAAGACAGAAGGCTGAGATACCATCTCTCTAAGACTAAACAGAACCATCTGTCCTAACCTTTGCCACAGAATAGAACAACACAGAAGGGGTTTGAATACTTTTATCAGATCCTCCAGAGTATCAAGTAGAAACCAAAGCAAGGCACTAAAACTTTCTTTAACAGAGTATACCAACTATCACTGTACAATAAACTAAGGTAAATGAGGAGGGTGTTTAGTAAAATTGGTGAGGGGGGAGCTGTTGAGCCACTATCATTGCGACTTTTGCAAAATCCCCAAAATACGTAAATTTCATGCACATCTGACGCCTATGCCAAATTTGATGAGTTTTTACTATGTTAAAGCTTCCAAAAAGGACAAATTAATTTGGTGAATGAATAATAATACTAAACATTTGAATTACAATAAGCATTCACAGTGCTTAACTGCTCAGGCCTAATAAAAAGCAAGCTCATTCGGTTGACATACCTATGCAAACAGAGTTCTGTTGGATATTTTAAAAACATTTCTGAGTTTCGCTGATTGGAAAATTTTCCATCAAAAATTAAGATCAATTTCGTACTGTTATATGATCTTCAGCCGGCGTTTCTCTCAAAAGATTATCACTGTAAAAGGAGTGTCATGGTTGATTCTTTATTATTATTTTTATATACATCTCAGTAAAAATAAAGTATGTTGACAATTATTTATAGCCTTCTTGATAACCAATAAAAATATGTATTGATACGAGAGCAATCAACCCTTTCTTATGAGTAGTTTCTTGCATATTTCCACTGGTATTTTGAGGATTAGTTTTTGGTGAACAGCTCCAAGTCTTTGAGGTTGGAAGGCCTCCTTGCCATCACAGCACAGATCTAATTCAGGTCAGGCCTCTTGGCCTGACCCTCCAAAACAAATTTGACTTATTTTTATGAGAAACACATCGGTAAAAATCAAAAGATTACTTCAAACTTAAATGTACCAGGTTTAAATATAGATAGAGTTGATTTGTTGTTGAAAATTAAGAAAAGATTTCATAACAGGTCAGTACTGGGTACACTGGTGTCTCCTAATGCTGTTTTTAACTGCAGTCTCTGTGTCTTGGGTTTTAGGTTAATAGGCACATGAATACAAAATTTATAAATATAAATATTTAACATCGCCGTGGAGGAATTTTGGCTTGCTCTTTTCAGAAATGTTTTAGACTGTAACATTGGAGGGTGAACGTGAACAGTCTTAAGGTAAGATCAGAGCATCTCTATCTAATATAGGTACAGACTTTGACTAGACCACAAAGCCATTTTGTCTTTTTTTTTTTGCAGCATGAACGGTTTTGATCCTAACTGGTGGCTTCCTTCAGGATTTCCTGATAACTAGCAGAGAGACAGTTACAGCAAATTGTTATATGGGTGCCCTCAAATATTGGCATGTGCACTGGAGGCTACTAAGTACTGCTTTGTGGACAAATATGTAAGTCCAGTGAAGAAGAGGGAAAGCAGATTATTATGCAGAAAATGAGTGAAAGATGGAAAAAACTGTAGGCAGTGCTCTTGGTTTTACAGGGTTTCTAAAAAAAGAACATAGGCACAAACGAGAAAGTTTCTTAGAGATAATACAGACAATTGTGATTACTGCCGAGAAGATGAGTTTGTAGCATATGTTCTGTTATTTTTGTCAGCATAAAAATAAAATGACACCCTATAAAATGTTTAACAGAAATAAAAGTAAAGCTGGATTCTATTGACTTATTACAAAATCATTCCAATTATAACAATTATCAGGATTTATGTTTGAAAGATTACATTACATTAGGGATTATATTTTTATTTAATTTTTTTTATTATTTGTCCATCCACACTCCGAACCAGTTGGCGGTAGTGAGTACATTTGTTAGTTACCAAACGCCAGTAAAAATTCAAGCAGACGAAGAAGACGACGACTACGACGACGAAGAAGAAGAAGAAGAATTAAACGTCTCTAGCAGTATCAGCTTCCCTGTTTGAGGTCATTTTACGACGTTTGAGGTTTATAAGGTGAATAACTTAGTGTTTTTGCTAAGAATGTCTTACAACCAGTCTCATAGAGAGCTTAGCAGCGAGCAGCTAACTTCTGCTGAAGAAACGTTAACAGAATTTAAGGACGTTGTCGTCAAGTTTGAAGAAGAGTTTGATGGTCATCACATACTGCTGGATTTCACCCGGATACCCCTGATAATCCTTCACCGAATAGGTAAATGAACTCATCAGTGCTGTGGTTTGTTGCTGAAAAGTTGTGGGATTCGGTTAGCATTTTAAAGCAATTCTAATCACATCTCGCATTAACGTCCCCCATTAACGTGGTTGGAAATGTCCTCAAATTAGGTGCACTGGTGGATCATCCTTGAACTTGCTAATACCTGAAAGGAGTTTAATCTCTCCCTTACAGTCTATACAGTGCTGTGAAAATGTGTTTGCCCCCTTCCTAATTCTTATTTCTTAGAAGTGTTTAAGATCATCAAACAAATACAGATGTTAGTCAAAGACAACACAAGTAAACACAAAATACAGTTTTTAAATTATGCTTTTTATTAAGGGAGAACAAAAATCCAAACCTATATGGCCTTGTGTGAAAAAGGGATTACATCCCCTGTTAAAACATAACTTAGTTTATCTTCTTCTTCTTGTATTATTTTTGGCAGTTGGCAAATAACGTTATGATGTGCATTACCGCCACCGACTGGTATGGAGTGTGGTTCTTCATGGTTTTAAATCTTATTTACTATTACAACAATCAAATTCTATTTATTAATTTAGTGCTTTTGAAAAATCTAATTATAATTTGAATATGTTTGCTACCTAAACTTCTTTGCAAAGTATCTCTCAAAATAAAATTTTCTTTAATACCTACAAATTCTCTCCTTAAAATTGTTCTTTCTTGTTCATATTTCTGACACTTCAATATTACATGTTCTATTGTTTCCTCCTCTCCACAATAATCACATTTTCCTGTATTATGTTTCTTCATCTTGAACAATGTAGAATTAAGTCCTGTATGTCCTATTCTTAATCTTGTAATTAATCTTTCCTCTTTTCTGCTCCTTCTTCCTGTTCTTACTTCTCCTACTATCTTGTTGATTCTGTAAAACCATCTTCCTTTCTTTTCTTCATCCCACCTTTTTTGCCACTCTTTCCTGATTCTCTGTTTAATTATATTTCTTGCCTCTGACCTACTAATATTTATTATAAAGCTAATGTTGTTTTGTGTTGCCTTCTTTGCTATCCTGTCCGCCTTCTCATTCCCTCCAACTCCTACATGTGCTGGTACCCATAAAAACACTAATATTAATCCCATTCTTTGTATTCTAAATAAAGTATGTTTTATTTCCAACAAAATGTCTGGTCTACCCTCTGAATGATTATGTTTTAAACTTAATAATGCTGAACTTGAGTCTGAACAAATGATTGTTTTTAATGGTTTTATATCCTCCACCCACTGCACTGCTAACAATATGGCTAATAATTCTCCTGAATATACTGATAATCCATCTGTAATTATTTTTCCTACTTTTATTTTAAATTCTGGTATTACAAATGCTACTCCTATTTTTTCATCTGTTTTTGATGCATCTGTGTAAATCTGGACATAATGATAGTAATTGTTTATATATTCCTGTATTATACTTGAATCTAATCTACATTTTGGATCCTTTTTCTTTTCCATCAAAGCCATATCCATCACTGCTTCTGGTAATAGCCACAGTGGCACCACTGGCAAAGGCAACATTGAACTTATTTCTTTTTCATATATTTGAAATTCTTCTGCTATACTATTGATAATCCAACCAAAACTCTTAACTTGTTTTTTTTCTTTTTCCCAGCATGGTTTTAAAATATCACGTGTGGGATGATCCGGATTATTGCTTTGTAAATTTATCCAGTAATTTATTGCTAACTGTTTCCTTCGTAGATCTAATGGCATCTCTCCCATCTCTACCTGAAGTGCTGCTATTGGACTGGTTCTGATTGCTCCTGTACAAATTCTTAAAGCTTGATGTTGTATATTGTCTAATTTTATAAGATGAGTGTTTGCTGCTGATCCATAAATTATACTTCCATAATCAATATTTGATCTAATTAATCCTGTATAAATTATTTTTAATGATGTTCGATCTGTTCCCCAATCAATACCAGCCATACATCTCATAATGTTTAATATTTTTTTGCATTTATCTATGATTCTTTCTTTATGTACTTTCCATATAATTTTTTCATCAAAACATATACCTAAAAATTTTATATTTTTTACTTGTTCTAAAACTTGATTGTATAATTTTAGTTTTATATTTTCTCTTTTCCTTTTCTGTGTAAACACCATTACTTTTGTTTTTTCCACTGAGAATTTAAATCCCCATTGATTTGCCCATTGTTCTATTCTAATAATCTCATCCTGTATTTTCTTTTCAATAAGTTTGATATTACGACCCCTTTTCCATATAGCTCCATCATCTGCAAATAGTGAACAACCGACTTCCTTGCCAATGTTTTTAAATACATAATTTATCATTATAGAAAACAATAACGGACTTATAATACTTCCTTGAGGAGTACCATTATCTATTATATATTTACCTGACAATTCTTGACCAATTCTTACTTGTATTGTTCTATTTGATAAAAAATCTTTAATCCAGTTAAACATTTTTCCAATAATACCCATTTTATTTAATTTAATTAATAATCCTTCAACCCACATCATGTCATAAGCTTTTTCTATGTCGAAAAATACAGCTACTACATTTTCTTTGTTTATTTGTGCTCTCCTAATTTCATATTCTAAACATAATGCAGAGTCATTTGTGCTTCTCCCTTTTCTAAACCCATTTTGATTTCTAGATATATATCCATTAATATTTAAATAATATGTGAATCTATTATTAATCATTTTTTCCATTATTTTCCAAATATTTGATGTTAATGCGATCGGTCTATAATTTTCTGGTTTTGTGTTAACTTAGTTTATCACACCGGAGTTCACTTTCTCTAGCCACACCTAGGCCTGATAACTGCCACACTTGTTCTCAATCAAGAAATCACTTAATAGGACCAGCCTGACAAAGTGAAATGAACCAATAGATCCTCAAAAGCTAAACATCATACAGAGATCCAAAGAACTTCAGGAACAAATGAGAAAGAAAGTCAATGAGATCCATTAGTATGGAAAAGGTTATGAAGCCATTTCTAATGTTTTGGGAATCCAGCGAACAACAGAGAGAGCCAATATCCGCAAATGGAGAAAACATGGAACAGTGGTGAAACTTCCCAGGATTGCCTGGCTGACCAAAATTACCCCAAGAGCGCAGCGAGAACTCTTCCAAGAGGTCTCCAAAGACCTTGGAACAACATTCAAAGAACTGAAGGCTTCACTTCCCTCAGTTAAGGTCAGAGTTCATGTCTCCACCACAAGAAAGAGATCGGGCAAAATTGGCCTACATGGCAGAGTTCCAAGATGAACCACTGCTGAGCCGAAAGAACATTAAGGCTCGACTCGATTTTTACAGAAAACATGTTGATGATCCCCAAGACTTTTGGGAAAATACTCGAGACAAGACAAAGTTGTACCTTTTGAAAGGTGTGTGTCCTGTTAGATCTGGCGTAAAAGTAACACAGCATTTCAGAAAAAGAGCATCATACCAACAGTAAAATATGGTGGTGGTAGTGTGATGGTCTGGGGCTGTTTTTCTGCTTCAGGACCTGGAGGACTTGCTGTGATAAATGGAACCATGATTCTGCTTTCTACCAAAACATCCTGAAGGAGAATGTCCGGACATCTGTTTGTGACCTCGAGCTGAAACTTGGGTTCTGCAGCAGGACAATGATTCAAAACACACCAGCAAGTCCACCTCTGAAGAAAAACAAAATGAAGACTTTAAAGTGGTCTAGTCAAAGTCCTGACCTGAATTCTGTCAAATGTGGCTGAATTACAACAGTTCTGCAAGATGAGTGGGCCAAAAAAATGAACACAAACGCTTGATTGCAGTTGTTGCTGCTAAGGGTGGCCTAACCAGTTATTATATTTAGGGTGCAATAATTTTTTCACACAGGGCCATATAGGTTTGGATTTTTTTTTTTTTTTCACCCTAAATAATAAAAACGTTCATTTAAAACAGGGGTGTCAAACTCCAGTCCTCGAGGGCCTGTGTCCTGCAACTTTTAGATGTGTCCATGGTCCAACACACCTCAAACAAATGGCTGCATTTTCTCCTCAGTATGCAGTGAAGTTCTCCAGAGTCCTGCTAATGACCTAATTATTTGATTCAGGTGTGTTGAAGCAGAGGAACATCTAAAAGTTGCAGGTTACCGGCTCTCGAGGACTGGAGTTTGACACCTGTGATTTAAAAACTGTATTTTGTGTTTACTTGTGTTGTCTTTGACTAATATTTCTAATGATCTGAAACACTCAAGTGTGACAAACATGCAAAAAAAAAAAAAACAAGAAATCAGGAAGGGACAAAAGGTTTTTCACAACTGCATGTTCCTCTTCACTCTCAGAATTGCTAGTCTCTGTTTCTGATCTCTCACTCTCAGCTTCCTCTCCAATCAGCTCATCTTTCTCTTTTTCATCCTGCTCCTCAGCTCCCTCATGGTCTTTATCCTCCTTCTCTCTATGCTCTTCTTTGTTAACAGAGGCAAATAAATGATGTGACGTCCCCTTTTCTTTTCATGAGCGCTGATGTTGTTCCCAGTACTGCCAGAAAGTAAATGATAATGTCTAATAGGTGAAAACTGTGATCTTATCTCAATATGGCTAAGGCTAAAAGTGGAACAACTTTATCGTTAAATTACTTTTAAAGGTAATATTATGAATGAAAAAATTGAATTAGTCCTAACCCTGTAGGAACTGGATTAAACTTAGTTAAAACAACGAAGCTGGATTTCATTGCAGTAAATGGCAACAGCAACACGCGACTTGTTCTTGTGAGTTTTTTTTTTTACACAGCGTCGTGTTGTTTTTTAAGGTTCACTTTAACCTGAATGACATCAGTCAGCCACCAAACACTGTTTTCCAACACATCGTTTTTATTTATAAATTTTTATTACTGATATAAAACAATGGAAGCTCACTCTGTTGGACACGAACAGGACCATAAGTTCTGTGAATTCGACGACATTTGCTCTTTATTTGACAGTTACAGGGAGCAACCTTATATTTCCGCCATCTGAACTATTCGGTTCCCCCCTCATAACATGGGAATAAAATAACTTGCAGGCAATACCAGAAATGTGTATATGAATGGAAAAATAGACTTGCCAAAAAAAAAGGTCACACACCCTAATATTTTGTTGGACTGCCTTTAGCTTTGATTACGGCACAGATTCACTGTGGCATTGTTTCGATAAGCTTCTGCAATATCACAAGATTTATTTCCACAAAGTTTTGCATTAATTTTTCACCAAGATCTTGCATTGAAGATGATAGTCTGACCGCTGCGCAAAGCCTTCTCCGGCAAATCCCAAAGATACTCAATGGAGTTAGGGTCTGGACTCTGTGGTGGGCAATCCATGTGTGAGAATGATGACTCATGCTCCTTGAACCACTTTTTCACAATTCGAGCCTGATGAATCCTGGCATTGTCATCCTGGAATATGCCCGTGCCGTCAGGGAAGAAAATAATCCATTGATGGAATAACCTGGTCATTCAGTATATTCAGGTAGTCAGCTGACCTCATTCTTTGAACACATACTGTTGCTGAACCCAGACCTGACCAACTGCAGCAACCCCAGATCATAGCACTGGCCCCACAGGCTTGTATAGTAGGCACTAGGCATGATGGTGCATCACTACACCTGCTTCCCTTCTTACCCTGAAGCACCCATCACTTTGGAACAGGGTAAATCTGGACTCAATCTTTATGCTCCATAGCAAATGTAAGTCTTTTTTTCTAATTAGCCTCATTGATTTAGTGGTTCTTAAGGCTACACAGCTGTTCAGTCCCAATCCCTTGAGTTCCCTTTGCATTCTGCGTGTGGAAATGCTCTTACTTTCACTATTAAACATAGCCTGGCGTTCTAGTGTTGTTCTTCTTTGATTTGATTTCAGCAAACGTTTAAGGGATCGCCGATCACAATCATTTAGGATTTTTTTCCGGCCACATTTCTTCCTCGAAGACGATGGGTCCCCACTATCTTTCCAGTATTTAATAATGCCTTGGACAGTTCTTAAGCCAATTTTGGTAGTTTCTGCAATGTCCTTAGATTTTTTCTCTGCTTGATGCATGCCAATGAATTTGACCCTTCTGAAACAGACTGACATCTTTTCCACAACCACGGGATGTATCTTTCGACATGGTTGTTTAAGAAATGAGAAGCAACTCACTGCAGCAGTTTGGATAAATAATTTGTTGCCAGCTGAAACATAGTCGCCCATGCAGTAATTATCCAATGGGAGGCTTGTACCTATTTGCTTAGTTAAATCCAGGTGGCAACGTTTTTTTTGGCCAGGCGGTGTACTTGGAGTTTTGGATCAAATGAGAATATGAGAAGCAACAATGAACATTAATGGATGTGTGTGTGGGGGGTCTTTTCCCAGTAGCAATCAGCTAGTAAGCAACCCAGAGCCAGGCTAAGCTAGCAGGCCAGATAGCACACAACATGGCTTGGTGTTGGTGTGGTTGACTAGTTCTTTGTGTCGTGTCTCGGACAATAGAGCAAAACTACACGTGGGAATCGAGTAGGGGGACGGAGAAGGGAAAAGACGAGCAGTGCACCGCAGAATAAACCGTGCCCAAAGTGCAGGACTGTTGTATCATACCTTCAGACCGTAAATATCTACCTCAGTGGCTTTCTTAACCTGGGTTCCTCTGACTAGCATTTAACTTTTAAAAACAGTGAAAACACCATCGCTAAGCCTAAACGGCAGCCTTGTGCTGGGGCAGCTGGCGGGTTGTGGTCGGCCTGGTGCGGGTACCTGGCTGGCGTAAGTGCATTTTTTTTTTTTTCTTCCATGCATGGGCAGGTTGGGGTTGGCTGGGCTCCATGGCATGCTGCTCCACTCGCCATTGCATCTTGCTGTGGTTGGTTGGTTCATTTGGACCGAGTGGACCCCTTTTTTGGCCCCGTTTCAGTCTGGGCTGAGGTTTGGTTGTTTGGGTTGTGCCATGCCTGGCCTTAGTCTGGTCTGGTGGTCTCCACCCTGGAATGAAGGGGACCATCTCCTGGGTCCATGTGCTGGTTGGTCCTCTGGGGTGTCTGGACCTGGGAGTATGGAGTATATTTCGGGAGTGCGAGTGAGTGTACCGCATCCATCCTTGTGTGTCTTTATGTTGGGTGTGTGGGTGTGAGTGTTTGTATTTGTAAGCAATGGGGGTTGTGACTGTGTGTGGCTGTTTTTCTGTCAAGTTGGGTTTTGGTTATACAGGTCCTTCTCAAAATATTAGCATATTGTGATAAAGTTCATTATTTTCCATAATGTAATGATGAAAATTTAACATTCATATATTTTAGATTCATTGCACACTAACTGAAATATTTCAGGTCTTTTATTGTCTTAATACGGATGATTGTGGCATACAGCTCATAAAAACCCAAAATTCCTATCTCACAAAATTAGCATATTTCATTCGACCATTAAAAGTAAAGCGTTTTTAATACAAAAAACGTCAACCTTCAAATAATCATGTACAGTTATGCACTCAATACTTGGTCGGGAATCCTTTGGCAGAAATGACTGCTTCAATGCGGCGTGGCATGGAGGCAATCAGCCTGTGGCACTGCTGAGGTCTTATGGAGGCCCAGGATGCTTCGATAGCGGCCTTTAGCTCATCCAGAGTGTTGGGTCTTGAGTCTCTCAACGTTCTCTTCACAATATCCCACAGATTCTCTATGGGGTTCAGGTCAGGAGAGTTGGCAGGCCAATTGAGCACAGTGATACCATGGTCAGTAAACCATTTACCAGTGGTTTTGGCACTGTGAGCAGGTGCCAGGTCGTGCTGAAAAATGAAATCTTCATCTCCATAAAGCTTTTCAGCAGATGGAAGCATGAAGTGCTCCACAATCTCCTGATAGCTAGCTGCATTGACCCTGCCCTTGATAAAACACAGTGGACCAACACCAGCAGCTGACACGGCACCCCAGACCATCACTGACTGTGGGTACTTGACACTGGACTTCTGGCATTTTGGCATTTCCTTCTCCCCGGTCTTCCTCCAGACTCTGGCACCTTGATTTCCGAATGACATGCAGAATTTGCTTTCATCCGAAAAAAGTACTTTGGACCACTGAGCAACAGTCCAGTGCTGCTTCTCTGTAGCCCAGGTCAGGCGCTTCTGCCGCTGTTTCTGGTTCAAAAGTGGCTTGACCTGGGGAATGCGGCACCTGTAGCCCATTTCCTGCACACGCCTGTGCACGGTGGCTCTGGATGTTTCTACTCCAGACTCAGTTCACTGCTTCCGCAGGTCCCCCCAGGTCTGGAATCGGCCCTTCTCCACAATCTTCCTCAGGGTCCGGTCACCTCTTCTCGTTGTGCAGCGTTTTCTGCCACACTTTTTCCTTCCCACAGACTTCCCACTGAGGTGCCTTGATACAGCATTCTGGGAACAGCCTATTCGTTCAGAAATGTCTTTCTGTGTCTTACCCTCTTGCTTGAAGGTGTCAATAGGGGCCTTCTGGACAGCAGTCAGGTCGGCAGTCTTACCCAGCATTGGGGTTTTGAGTGATGAACCAGGCTGGGAGTTTTAAAGGCCTCAGGAATCTTTTGAAGGTGTTTAGAGTTAACTCGTTGATTCAGATGATTAGGTTCATAGCTCGTTTAGAGACCCTTTTAATGATATGCTAATTTTGTGAGATAGGAATTTTGGGTTTTTATGAGCTGTATGCCAAAATCATCCGTATTAAGACAATAAAAGACCTGAAATATTTCAGTTAGTGTGCAATGAATCTAAAATATATGAATGTTAAATTTTCATCATTACATTATGGAAAATAATGAACTTTATCACAATATGCTAATATTTTGAGAAGGACCTGTAAATGTATTTGTCCACTTCTTTTTCCACATCTGTAAGGGACTGGAGAGTCAGTCCCTTACAGAAATGACAAAAAGCACTCCTACCTTGGTCCTTCCAAGTTTCGATTGCCGCCAGGAGTTGGTGCGGTCCCTGTTCCCCTGGGGAGACCGGTTCCTGGGCTTGTCTTGAATCTGGATTTAGTTACTTACTCAATAAGGGGTTTTCACATGACGTCGAGGTCACATGAACGCACTTCACGATCACCATCTTGGGTGGAGGCTTCAGCCTGTTTTCTGTGTTTTAGCGTGACGGGTGAAGCCAAACTCCAGACCACTTAATTTAACAAAGGGGAAAACTTGTTTAATCGTGGATTGTGCTGCAAGTGGTGGTAAAGACCAACGTTCATTCTATCGTCTGCCAGCCGTGATAGAAAATCAGTGTGAGAAAACAAAAACACTGAGTATACAACGCAGGCTACTGTGGCTGAATCGGATATCCAGGGCGGATTTGGACGGCTTGAATCTCACTCATGCCTCAGTGTGCAGTGCACATTTTGTGACAGGTAAATAATGTTCGTCTACATGTATTGTAATAATGTTCTGGAAAGTAGCCTGTCAAGACCGCCAGCCTATCAGCTGATTCTGAGCTGGGTGGCAGCACTCTGCATGGCCACCCTGCACTCAGTGCTGTGACCTACTTCAGTAAAGTGCCCCCTCACGCCTTATTTAGTAATGCAACTGTTATGCAATTATCCTATAAAAGGCAATATTAACCTTACCATGGATTTTTGCCTATTTTGTGGCTATAAAAAATAGTTGCATACTTGTCTACAAATTATGTGCGGCCAATCGTCCTGTTTTGCGCTACACAAACCAACATATGCATCCACCTTGTTGAAGTTTTTCTTGAGGTGCATGGCCTTATCAGGAGACTGTAATGACTCTAGATACTTATCCATGGTCGATACCTCAATACCCCACTCTTCCACCCCCCCAGTGTCACAATGATGCATTTAGGTACCGAATTATGGTACTGTTTTAGTTTACGTGAATAGTTACTCACTAGTATCAACGGAATTTGGTCAGTACCAATAAAAGTACCGAATTTGGTACCCTTTTTTTCTGCTTTTGTGTCCAGACTTCGTACAGCACTTTGTCAAGAAAGAGCATGGTTAATTTTGGCCAACAGCTCTGCAGCCAAGAGAAGAAATTCAGTTTGGACCAGGAGGAGCCGAAACCTCTACAGAAAAAAAAAGAACATGAGCTAGAACATCTGCAAGTTGAAAAAGAGCTTTCCATAAATGGGGATGAAGATAAGCATGTGTTAAAGCAGGAGACGGATACCTTTGTGGTGACTCCTTCCTATGAGGATAAATACCCTACTGAACCTGAACTAAACAGAAAGCAGTCTTTCTCTCGGGACTCTGCTGAAGCTTAAAACCAGGATCAGAAAAGAAGCAATCTTGAAGGCATGTCTATTAAACTATTCTTAAGAAACATCTTAATGTGAATAATTTCTTGGTGCTGATCAAGAAATCTCCTGAAAAGAGATTTTAAGGGGGATCAAGTGAGTTGTAAAGAGAAAGTCGTGACATGCTAAACACAGCTCCAGCTGACTGTTTGGATAAATGTCCTGCCTTTTCCTGTGAAGAATATGACAGTAAACCACCAGCAAGTAAAGTCAGTACTGAATCAGCTCAAAATGGTAGTGATTATTCCCTCACAAAGTAGTCTGTTATGTGGCCCACTGATAAACTGATGAATACATATAGGACAGCTTGAACAATTATACAATACCATAATCTAATATAGCCCTGATATTGGCTGTATGAGAATTGTAAAAAATGTTTCCCTTATGTTCTTAATCATGATTTTCAAAACTGCAACCAATAATAATTTGAGGGTGCCAATACTTTCCAATACATCTTTACCTATGTGAAATAAGTGTGCTTTCTTATACTTATGTTTCTTTTTTATTTTTTTTATTTTGTGTCCAGACTTAGTACGGCACTGCGTCAAGGAGGAGGTTAATTCTGACCAACAGCCCTGTAACCAGGAGGAACCAGAACCTCTACAGATAAAAGGAGAACATGATGAGCTAGGACATCTGCAGATAAAAGAGGAAAATGAGCTTTACATAAATAAGGATGAAGAGCAACATGTGCTGAAGCAGGAGACTGATACATTTGTGGTGACTCCTTCCTATGAGAATAAATACCCTACTGAACCTGAACTAAACAGAAAGCAGTCTTTCTCTCAGGACTCTGCTGAAGCTGAAAAGGATCAGGAAAGAAGCAATCCTGAAGGCTCAGTAGCAACAAGAGAAAATGGACCTCAGAAGACCAGACAGCATAAAGATAGTTCAAAACAAAAAGGGCACAAGAAAACTCAGAAGCATAAACTGTATTCGTGTAAAATGTGTGATGAAAATCATTCTCAAAATGGTCACTTGACTAAAAAGATTAAATATCCCACTAGTGAAAAGTGTGTTTCATGTGTGACCTGTGGAAAAATATTTAGTCCAAGAACTCACACAGGTGAGAAGCCTTTCTCATGTAAGCTATGTGGAAAAAGTTTTCGTCAAAAACCTAATTTGTATCGCCACATGAAAGTTCACACGGGTGAAAAGCCTTTCTCATGTAAGCTATGTCAAAAACATTTCAGTCAAAAAAGCCATTTGTCTTACCACATGAAAGTTCACACAGGCGAGCATCCTTTCTCGTGTAAGCTGTGTGGCAAAGGTTTCAGTAGAAAACATCACTTACTTCGCCACATGAAAGTTCACACAGGTGAGAAGCTTTTCTCCTGTAAGCTATGTGAAAAACGTTTCAGCCAAAAAAGTCATTTGTCTCGGCATATGAAAGTTCACACAAGTGAGAAACCTATTTTGTGCAAGACCCTTGGAGAAGATCAGGTTCATATAAACATTCATACTGGTAAGACACCTTACTTGTGTAAGCTTTGTGGGAAAAGTTTCACTACAACAGGTAAGATAACTTATCATATGAGAAGTCACACAGGTGAAAAACCTTTCCCATGTATGACCTGTGGAAAATGTTTCAGTGATAAAAGTAATTTAAAAGTTCACATGAGAATTCACACCGGCTCAAAGCCTTTCTCTTGTTTGACCTGTGGGAAAGTTTTCACACGAAAATGTACTTTAACTCATCACATGTCCACTCACACAGGTGTAAAACCTTTTCTATGTATGGCCTGTGGAAAACGTTTTGTTGCAAAAATATATTTGAATAGACACATGAAAATCCACCAAGGCTAGAAGTTTTTTTCTTGTTTCAATCAAAGGCGGCAAGTAAAACTTGACGAGTTTACACAGGTTTGGCTTTTCATTGTCAAGTTGTGTAAAAAGTTTCACTAATACCAGACTATTCATTTGAAACACCACAACTGGTAAGGTTTCATATTTTGACTGCTGACAATAAAGCCTGAAAACATTTGTGTTTACTGCAGCTTTTGGTCAAAAATCTGAGTAATAAACTTTTTGCCTGTTTGCAGCATGAGATTGAAGATCAAATGTGTAAGGTATATTAAGTTGTAAATTAAATATGCCTTTAATATCTGTATTTTAACATGTTTCTTTTATATAATGATTTTGTTTATGCTTTCTCTCTTTTTCTTTCCTTTGATGTCTTGCAAAGAACTTTGAATTTTCCTGTGTAGAAAGGGACCTTTATAACTATTAAACTTTCAATTCAATTCAGTTTATTTATACAGCGCCAATTCACAACACATGTTGTCTCAAGGCACTTCACAGAAGTCAGGTACATACAGGGGTTGGACAATGAAACTGAAACACCTGGTTTTAGACCACAATAATGTATTAGGATGGTGTAGGGCCTCCTTTTGCGGCCAATACAGCGTCAATTCGTCTTGGGAATGACGTATACAAGTCCTGCACAGTGGTCAGAGGGATTTTAAGCAATTCTTCTTGCAGAATAGTGGCCAGGTCACTATGTGATACTGGTGGAGGAAAACGTTTCTTGACTCGCTCCTCCAAAACACCCCAAAGTGGCTCAATAATATTTAGATCAGGCCATGGGAGATGTTCAACTTCACTTTCATGTTCATCAAACCAATCTTTCACCAGTCTTGCTGTGTGTATTGGTGCATTGTCATCCTGATACATGGCACCGCCTTCAGGATACAATGTTTGAACCATTGGATGCACATGGTCCTCAAGAATGGTTCGGTAGTCCTTGGCAGTGACGCGCCCATCTAGCACAAGTATTGGGCCAAGGGAATGCCATGATATGGCAGCCCAAACCATCACTGATCCACCCCCATGCTTCACTCTGGGCATGCAACAGTCTGGGTGGTACGCTTCTTTGGGGCTTCTCTACACCGTAACTCTCCCGGATGTGGGGAAAACAGTGAAGGTGGACTCATCAGAGAACAATACATGTTTCACATTGTCCACAGCCCAAGATTTGCGCTCCTTGCACCATTGAAACCGACGTTTGGCATTGGCATGAGTGACCAAAGGTTTGGCTATAGCAGCCCGGCCGTGTATATTGACCCTGTGGAGCTCCTGACTGACAGTTCTGGTTGAAACAGTAGACTTGAGGTGCACATTTAATTCTGCCATAATTTGGGCAGCCATGGTTTTTTGGATACAATTCGGGTTAGCACCCGAACATCCCTTTCAGACAGCTTTCTCTTGCGTCCACAGTTAATCCTGTTGGATGTGGTTCGTCCTTCTTGGTGGTATGCTGACATTACCCTGGATACCGTGGCTCTTGATACATCACAAAGGCTTGCTGTCTTGGTCACAGATGCGCCAGCAAGACGTGCACCAACAATTTGTCCTCTTTTGAACTCTGGTATGTCACCCATAATGTTGTGTGCATTTCAATATTTTGAGCTAAACTGTGCTCTTACCCTGCTAATTGAACCTTCACATTCTGCTCTTACTGGTGCAATGTGCAATCAATGAAGACTGGCTACCAGGCTGGTCCAATTTAGCCATGAAACCTCCCACACTAAATTGACAGGTGTTTCAGTTTCATTGTCCAACCTCTGTACATTCTAATTAATCCTAACCATTGAACAGTGCAGTCGGATTCAGTTATTTATCCAAATTGGATAAAAAGCTTTTCTATCTAAGGAAACCCTGCAGATTGCATCGAGTCAGAGATTTGTAGCATTCACTCCTCCTGGATGAGCATGTAGAGACAGTGGACAGTCACTGGCGTTGATTTTGCAGAAATCCCTCATACTGAGCATGCATGTAGCGACATTGGAGAGGAAAAACTCCCTTTTAACAGGAAGAAACCTAAAGCAGAACCAGGCTGAGTCTGAGGGGGGGTTTGAGAGAACAGAGCAGACATACACAAAGAATACAGAAGCACTGATCCAAGAGTACTTTCTATGGGAAGGAAAAGTAAATGTTAATGGATGTAGCTCCTTTAGCCGTTTCATCTAGAAAGATAGAACAGATAAACTTTGAGCCAGTTTTCAAGGATAGAGTCTGAAAGAGAGCACATATAATTAGTTACAGTAAAAGCTCAGTCAATTGCCATGTCTAGGAGAGAGAAAGGGTTAAACACTGAAAGACAGGGCCAAGTGGATCATCTGTAGAAGGTGAGCATTAAGTTGTTGCCAGCAGAAGCTTGGCCAATGCCCCTCTCCAGAAAGGTGTCACAGGTAGACACAGAGTCAGGCCAGGTGTAGCTTCTATGAATAGAAAAGAGAGAGAACATGAAGTTAAAAACTGAAATAACAGCAAATAATGCAAAATTGGAGAGTAGTGTGAGAATGTAGTGAAGAGGGTGAAAGTGGTCATTATGTCCTCCAGCAACCTAAGCCTATAGTAGCATAACTACAGAGATAGTTTCAGTTTATTCATATTGCGCTTATTTACAACAATGTCATCTCAAGGCACCCCATGGCGCGGGGCCGCCGTGGAGGCCAGACCAAACCACCGAGTCCCAGAGCCCGGCCACCCCAGAACGGGCCACGTGTAGGGGCACTAAGTAAAATAATACACTGATAAAGTTTGTCCATCTAGAGCCCACTGATGGCCATTGTTATACTAAAAACCAAAAGGATCGGGATACCTCTCTCTGTCAGACTGATTATTACCATTGGAAAAGAGAAGGGGTCAATCAGGTAGCAGAAATGAAGGGTGTGTTTGCACCTCAACCATAACTGAGCCAGTTTAGGCTAGACGTGACTCTTCATTACTGCATCCAACAGGGAGGGAGGAAGGCGGAGGTAAAAAATAAGGAAGATAGCTCAGGACAACGTAAGCCACTCTAACTATAAACTTTATCAAAAAGGTACGTTTTAAGCCTAGCCTTAAAAGTAGACAGGGTGTCTGCCTCACGAACCAAAACCGGGAGCTGGTTCTACAGGAGAGGAGCCTGATAACTAAAAGATCTGCCTCCCATTCTACTTCTAGAGACTCTAGGAACCACCGGTAAACCTGCAGTCTGAGAACGAAGTGCTCTGTTAGGAACATATGGAACAATCAGATCTCTGATGTATGATGGAGCTAGATCATTAAGGGCTTTATATGTGAGGAGGAGAATTTAAAATTCTATTCTGGATTTAACAGGGAGCCAATGAAGGGAAGCTAAAATAGGAGAAATATGATCTTTTTAATTTTCATCAAAACTCTTGCTGCAGCATTTTGAATCAGCTGGAGGCTTTTAACTGCATTTTGTGGACATCCTGATAGTAGAGAATTACAATAGTCCAGCCTTGAAGTAACAAATGCATGGACTAGTTTTTCAGCATCACTCCTGGATAGGATATTTATAATTTTGGCAATGTTCCGGAGGTGAAAGAAGGAAATCCTTGAAACCTGTTTAATATGGGATTTAAATTACATGTCCTGGTCAAAAATAACACCAAAGTTTTTTACTTTATTATGAGAGTTCAATTTAATGCCATGACAACAACTTCTGTCTTGTCTGAATTTAGAAGCAAAAAATTTAAAGTCATCCAAGTTTTTATGTCTTCAAGACATGCTTGTAGTCTATGTAACTGGTTGGGCTCATCAGGATTTATAGATAAGTAAAGCTGAGTATCATCAGTGTAACAGTGAAAATGTATCCTATGCTGCCTGATAATTTGACCTATTGGAAGCATATATATAGTAAAGAGAATTGGCCCAAGTACTGAACCCTGTGGTACTCCACAATTAACCCTGGAGTTTAAAGATTGACTTATCATTTACATGAACAAACTGGAATCTGTCAGACAAATACGATTTAAACCAGCCTAGCGCTGTTCCCCTGATCCCTACAGCATGTTCCAGCCTTTCTAAGAGAATATTATGATCGACTGTATCAAATGCAGCACTGAGATCTAACAGAACCAGAACAGACACAAGTCTATTATCTGAGGCCATAAGAATATCATTAGTGACTTTCAGCAGAGCTGTTTCAGTGCTATGATGAGCTCTGAAGCCTGACTAAAACTCTTCAAACAGGTCCTTGCCATGTAAATGCTCACACATTTGATTAGCAACTATTTTCTCACGAATTTTAGATAAGAATGGAAGATTGGATATAGGTCTGTAATTTTTCAAGTCATCTCGATCAAGCGAAGGTTTCTTAAGTAAAGGTTTAATTACAGCTAACTTAAAAGCCTGTGGTACATATCCATTTACTAAGGATAGGTTAATCATACCTAAAATGGGGCTGGTAATCAGAGGGAACACTTCCTTAAATAATTTGGTTGGGATTGGGTCTAACATACAAGTTGAAGGTTTAGATGAAGCTAATATTTCTGATAACTCAGGAAGCTACATGGGATCAAAACAGTCCAAACACAGATCAGGTTTGCAGTTATTTCCAATGTTGTCTCACTTGCTGAGGATGAAGTAATCATCTTCGGGAGTATGTCAAAGATTTTCTTTTTAATAGAATCAATTTTATTTAAGAAGAATCCCATAAAGTCATGACTGCTGAGAGCTAAGGGAATGGATGGCTCAACAGAGCTATGACTCTGTGTAAGTTTAGCAACTGTACTAAAGAGAAACCTAGGATTTTCTTCTATTAATGATGAGAAATAAGCTGTTCTAGCTTGGCGAAGTGTCTTTTTATACAACAGTAGGCTATTTTTCCAGATTAAGCAGGAATCCTCTAGGTGTGTAGAGCCCCAATTTCTCTCCAATTTTCTAACATTGTGCTTTAAAGTATGCAGATCTAAATTAAACCAAGGAGCCTGCCTCCTGTGAATAATTACCTTCTTTTTCAAGGGGCCTGCATTGTCTAATGCATCACGCAATGATGAAGTAACACTATGAACAAGAGAATCAATTAGTGAAGGGGAAGAAACAGAATTATTGCCCTCCACTGTGTTTTTCTGTGACAATGAGGAAATTAAAAGTGGAACAGATTCTTTAAAGGTTGTTAGAGCATTTTCTGATAATGATCTACTATAATGAAATTTTCTTTCAGGTGTGGAGTACTTTGTTAAATTAAACTCAAAGGTTATTAAGAAATGGTCAGACAGGACAGGGTTATGAGAAAATATTATGTCTTTACACTCAATGCCATATGTCAACACAAGGTCCAGAGAATGAAGACAAAGGTGGGTAGGTTTGTTAATGTTTTGTGTAAAGCCAATTGAGTCTAAGATAGCATTAAAGGCTATATTTAAGCTATTACTTTCAGTGTCAACATGAATGTTAAAATCCCCCACTATAATAACCTTATCTGTATTTAACACTAAATCGGATAAAAGGTCTGAAAACTGATCTAAGAATTGAGAGTAAGGACCTGGTGGATGGTACAAAACAACAAACAGGTGGTTTTAGTGCATTGCAATTTGGATGAGGAAAACTAAGGATTAAATATTCAAAATAGTTGTAGCTATTGATTGGTCTGGGATTAATCAATAAATCGAATGGAAAAGATGGTTGCTACTGTAATGGAAATTATTTTATTAAGTGCTCCAAAGTGTATGACCTTTAGGTTACCTCACTCCTCAGAACATCTGTGTTAGAGGAGGAAACTGTAAAAGCCAGTATCAGACGTTTCATGGTTAAAACCCATGCTTTAGGGTGATGTCTCAGGAAGAGCAGATGGTCTGCTCGTAGATAACTTTGTTACCTCTGTTCCGAGGAGGGTCTAGGGCCATAAAACACAGACTCTTTGAAGTTGAGGTAACACCCACATACTCTTTAAATACTGTGTGTAAATGTTGATCGGGGCTCTTCTTCACTGACTAACCTCAGTGACAGGGTCTTCAAACGCTGAATGCCTTTAAATAAAACTTATAAAGACAAAGCCCGGTTTTGCTCTTTTAATGAGTTAATTTCTCTCCTACTTTGATAAGAAAATTCCACTACAGTATCTATGCAGGTCTAGGGTCAGGAAAAGGGCAGCTAAAATCTTTGCAGGCCCCACACACCCTGCACACAAACTGTTTAAGCTTTCACCATCAGGTCGGTGCTACAGAGCGCTGTCTGCCAAAACCAGCTGCCACAAAGACAGTTTCTTCCCCCAGGCCGTTTGTCTGATGAACACTTGACAGTAGGAGTTTTAGAACAACACAATGCATACTTGGACTGATCTCACATTATATTCTATTGTAAAGTCAATTGTGTATATATATGTACATTTAAAATATATATTCTTTATTTTGACAGTTATACACACAAAAAATAAAATTAAAATCCTTACTGAGAGAAAAGTGTTCTGGAGTCAAACTCCTTCTTTTTCTGTACAAACTTGGCAATAAAGCTGATTCTGAAATAACGTGTGTGGAAATCCCTTCAAGCGTTTGACCTATGTAGACAAGGAGCACCAGCCCCTTTTGCTCCTTGCCCAAAAGAGCCCTTTTGGTCAAAAGATTTATTTATTCATTTATATAAGCCCTTCTCTAACATCTAATGAAAACATGTATTAATAATGCTATTTAATGTTATTTCGTAAGAGTCACCCCGTTACCTTCAACCTTTAAACCCTGTGACGCGAGCAAGAACTGCACCTTGCACAGTTATTTGGAGAAGCAGAGCCCAGGATATGTGGTTTTTCGCCGAGATTCCAGAGATCGTACTGACTTGCTAACATATGATGATGACTGGCTCATTAGCTGGGTCAGATTGCCCAGAGAAATCATTTTGGAGCTTTGCACAGAACTGGCACCAGTGTTACAGAGGGAAACTAAGAGAAGCCATGCGTTGCTGGTTCTAGTTCTTTGCAACTGTAGCTTTTCAGGGGGAGCTTGCTGTTTGGCTCAATTATAACTTAATGCTAATGATTGTAACGTATACCAAACCATTGTAATGTTGTGAAAATGCCCCTTATATTTCTATTATGAAGACTGTCACCACACACACCATGTGAAGTAAATTGAATCTTTAGAACGATTCAGGACATCACATAAAAACAAATAACCTATGAGCCAGCCATGACAAATGGAACCTACTTGATGTTTGTTCCTAACACAACTATTAGAATAAATATTCAAATTTCTTCTTTCACCATCAAAACAAAATCAGGTTCCACACGTTAGGTATTGAGGGAGGCAATTAAGAGAGACCATTCGACCTAACAGTCATGTCTTTGGCCTGTGGGAGGAAGCCAGAGTACCCGTTGAGTACCCACACATGCACCGGGAGAACATGCAAACTCCATGCAGAAAGACCCCCAGCTAGGAGTCAAACACAGGACCTTCTTTCTGCAAGGCAACAGTACTACCAACTACGCCAACGTGCAGCCCTAGCATAGAATGAATAGTATATAAACTAATTCTGAGTTGAGCAGGCCAACATGTCACTACATTGTGAGACACATTTGTGCATCACAAATAGGTTGAATGAAAATGCTTTCTATTCACAAAAGCAAATTCATTTACAGAACTGCCATTATAGCAAAATGATTGCAGCCCATAGCTCTGATTACATTTGGAAATTGGCTCCTCGCTGCAAATTACAATTTGATGTTTACCTTTTCAGCTACAGTGTAAAAGTCCATCCTGCATTTATAAGTGAATCTACATATCCACTGGTACAGTAGAGGATGCTGTTACCTAGTTGGTGGTGAGCTGTGCTTTCACCATTAAACCAGAAATGGAAAGAAAGAAATTCTGCTGCTTCTTCTGTCAGTTCGTGCTCAAGGCTGGATGAACCAACACAGAAGAAAAGAAGAGAAGGACACTTTTCATTGTCGTAATTAGCACTTTTAGTACACATTTGCCAGAACTTTGCCCTCGATAAGGTGTAATAGTAGGACAATAGGTGACTGTGAATGTATTGTCACCTTGCAGCCCTTAGACAGTGGGGAGAGTTACATGTTTAGTTACATGCATGAGGTGTGTCTGTTGACAATTTTTTTGATTAATTAATTAATAATTGGATAGCAAAAGGTGCCTAGTAGGAGACTTTTTTAACAGAATTATGTCGTGTTGCAGTGTTAAAATAAAGCAGAAAAGCAGGAGGCAGATGTATGCTTCAGACCTCACTTCTTTTATTCTTTCTTTCCTGCACAGTACAACAACTACTCCCCCTATTGGCGAGTCATTCATTGCAAATACTGTGCAATGAGAAACATTTATAGAACTCAGTATAAAAATGCAAGAGTACAGTTCATTTGAACTGTAGGATGTGAAACAAGTCACCTCAGATGAGGACCTTTGTAATCAACCAAAACATGTAACTTCAAATTTCACGTCTTGGTTTCAACAATATAACCTGGTACATTTTTTATTAACTTATTTACCAGTATTGTAGGATAACTTTTTGAACTTGTGTAATAGAGCCTTAACAGGTACCAGAACAGTAGTGGTGTAGTTAAGGCTAACTCTTTACCTTACAAAACCTGTTACCCATCTTGGTGCATTTCTGGACCTCTGACTATGCCTAGGGACAGGACCTGGAAGTACACTAGGATTTACATTTTCAGGCAAACATCTGGGATGAATTTAGCCTCTTAGGATGCGAGAGAGGAAAGATCTGAGAGGATGTATTGCGTGGAGCAGGAGCACTAATTACTGCACTCACTCTCCTGGTCAGGATAAAGTCTGTCTTTTGATATGGTGTGGCCCAAGTGGCCACATGATTGAAGGTCAACAATCAAAAAAACAGTAGTACCTCGTAACTTTGAGAAGGGTTAGTCCATGTGAGATAAGGGCTACAACGATGGCTTTATTTGGCTCTCTCAGATCAACACACATACATGGTTCTCGCTCCATCTCTCCTCTGTGTCATAACAATGGGCAAGACTCAAGAGGAAGCATCAATATGTTGTATGATGTTATATGTTTTCTGATTTTAGTTTAAAACAATACGAGGAGTACTGGTCTCTCCAACCTCTGTTAGAATTTTTTCTGTTTTTTGCTACACGTTTTCGGGCTTCATTACTTTCATTGTTTTGCTTTCCTTTAACTACGCACTCATGAATATAAGCAGAGACAAAAAAAACACATATTTCCAAAACAAAAATTTGACTACAAGGTCAAATGTACAAATCAGTAAGGGCAAAATTATTCTGTAACTGGTTGTACCACGCTTTTAAAATATACTTGTTTTCTATCATCTTGTCCACATATTGAATTATTTAAAAGTATGTCAGTGCTAAAAGTGTTCAATTTCCATCTCAGGTTCAAGGACAAACAAAGACTGCACATGCACTTGATGGATTGCATAACCAAGTAAAATATTTGGAGCATGTATAATTTCAAATATGTGAGAATGTCTACTGGTGCAGCAAATTATTTAGAAATTTATCTTATTGGCAACAACAGTTACAACATAGAACTGAGACAGTATAGGCCTCAGTCAGTAACATTGTATTTTAGATCTATTCTAATACACAAAGCATCTAACTGAATGTTTTAGATACTTTCAAGCATTCCGCTGCATTTACTGATAACAACACTGGTTAACTTGGTTTACTGTGAGATTGAAACATGTTACATTGAGTTGAGCTACATGTGATTGACTCTGTGTGTTTGCATATGTGTCTTGCCTCTCTGCTCCACTGACTAAGAGGTCAACGTTGATCAAAACCTCTGTTTTGCAAAGTGGAAAAGTTTTTCCACCTTTTATCACAGAAAAGGTCATTATCAAACTGAACAGGAACTGAATTGATGACTGCAATCTGCAAACTACTGATATATTCACACAAACACCTACATAGCATTCATTACATTTGAACCATGCATATATTTCACCTTCTAATTCACTTATTAGTGAAAACCTGGTGTTTTACTTAGGAAAAACATGATAACTTCAACTTTTAGTTTCCACTCCAAGATGCTGCCAATGGTGAGACAATAATGCATAATTCTAACTGCACTGACATGCTTAAGTACTAAGGTAATTTCTTCTTTCACCATCAAAACAAAATCAGGTTCCACACATTAGGCATTGAGGGAAATAAAGTCAGTCAGTCATTTTCTACCGCTTCTTCTATAGTGGGTCGCGGGGAAGCTGGTGCCTATCTTCAGCAGTCTATGTGCGGGAGGCAGGGTACACCCTGGACAGGTCACCAGTCCAACGCAGGGCAAAACAGACACACACAGACTCATTCACACCTGAGGGCAATTTAGAAAGACCAATCGACCTAACAGTCATGTTTTTGGACTGCGGGAGGAAGCTGGAGTATCCGGAGAGAACCCACTCATGCACGTGGAGAACATACAAACTCCATGCAGAAAGACCCCCGGCTTGGAGTCGAACCTAGGACCTTCTCTAATGCAGCAGTGCTACCAACTGCGCCATCGTGCAGCCTGTGCAGGGAAATAAAAGAGTAGATAAAATATACATATATGTTAAGTTCAGTCCAGAAGAAGTAAAGAGGATTAAGCAGAAAATGAGGGAAAGATGGTAAAAACAGTATGAGGAAGATATGAAGAAATTATTATATCAAAGATCAGATCTAGATAAAGGCTCAAACAAGACACTTTCCTATAGAGACAATTGATACAGAAACTTGAAACTTAAAAACACAGTTCAGTAAGAAGATAATTCAAAGTGCTTTACATGAATAAAACATAACAGGAAAAAACAGAAGTACATTGCAGGGGCATATAAGAGACGGGTAAAGACAAGTTTGACTACTGATAGAACAATCAAATGCAACTCTAAACAAAACGGGTTTTAGCCTTGATTTAGTAGAACTCAGGGTTTCAGCATTTTTACAATCTTCTGGGAGTTTGTTCTGGATAAGTGGCGTTTCAGAATTGAATGCTGCTTCTCCATATTTGGTTCTGGTCCACGGTATGCAGAGTAGACTTGAACCAGACAACCTGAGTGGTCTGGAGGGCTGATACAACAGCATTAGATCTTTAATCTCTTTTGGTGCTAAGCCATTCGGTGACTTAGAAACTAACAGAAGTATTTAAAGTCTATTCTCTGAGATACAGGAAGCCATTGTAAGGACTTTAAAACTGGGGTGTTGTACTCTACTTTCTTAGTTTTAGTGAGAATTTGGGCAGCAGCGTTCTGGATCAATTGCACTGTTTGAGTAATCAATTCAACTAAAGAAACACCTGCATGAGTTTTTCAAGATCCTGCTTGGATAATAATCCTTTAATCCTGGAAATGTTCTTCGGGGTAAAGAAGGCTGACTTTGTAATTGCCTTTTTGTGACTCTGAAGGATCAGGACTAAGTGCATCACTACACGCAAATTTCGAGCCATGTCAACGTTTTCTAACAATAGAAACTGATCGATCCTACTTTGGTCCAAAAATTATTGCATCAGTTTTCTTTTTGTTCAACTGAATAAAATTGTGGCACATCCACGCAATGTTTTGTTCTATGTATCTAGCCCATGTTTGTGTCATCTGTGTAAAATTGAAAGCAGCTTGAATGGCCAAGTTTTTGTGCTTATCCGTTTAGCTTTGTTGTTTCTGCCATGTATTTACACAGAGATTTTACAACTTTATCCTACTGAGGCCCTGGGATGGGAGATAGTTCAGAAGATGAGGTTTTAGAGCATGTCCTGTTACAAGGCTAACAGTATATAAACAAAACAATGCATGAAATGAAAAAAAGGCTGGATTCTATGGAGGTACTACAAAATTATTCCAATTGTGACATGCATAGACTTTTTATTTGAAAGATTACATTACGTTATGGTTAATTTGTTTTATTAATTATTTTTGTCTATCCACACTTCGAACCAAGTGGCGGCGGTAGTGCGCAAATTAGTTCATTGCCAAACGCAAGTACTTTTCCAAAAGAAGAAGAAGAGAAGAAGACGAAGAAGAAGAAGGAGAAAATCGTGTTTGCTAGCAAAATCAGTTCACTGCTATTTACAACGTTTGAGGTCTGTGAGGGGAATAACTTATTGTTTTTGGTAAGAATGTCTTCCAATCAGTTTAATAGAGAGCTTAGCAGCGAGCAGCTAACTTCCGTTGAAGAAACATTCACGGAATGTAAGGATGTTGTTGTCAAAAACGAAGAAGAGGTTGATGGTCCGCTCAGACTGCTGGATTTCACCCGGATACCCCTGATAATCCTGCGCCGAATAGGTAAATGAATGGTTTTGTTCCTGAAAAGTTCTCGGATTCGATTAACATTTTAAACCATGTCTAAACTCATCTCGCTACCCACAATGCATCCTCATACGTTTCACCTTGTTGGTGGCGTGAAAAACTAAACATGACACAGCGTTAGTGTGAAATAATGCGGCACAAAGTTGTTACTAAAAGTTAAATGTTTTCAAGAGGTTGGACGTAAGTTTGGAAGGGTGTTTTGTTGTCACTTATGCAGAATGCTGTACCTCCATCTTATGACTCAGACAAGCCTAGATCAACACTGGGAAGTCAGTCACAGGTTAAAACCAAACAAGCTTGAAATTAAACTTCAATCTAAAGTTGGATTTAAACTTGCCTTTAATATCTTTTCAGGTACCACTCCAAAAACTGAATATAGTGTAAATCTTAGAATTCCCCCGCCCCCCCCCGGTAAGATAAAAGTTATTTACAAAGCACCTGAGCCCTCAAGATAGCTCCCAAGGTGAACAGATGTTTGAGGAGGACTTTTAGTGAGCCTAAGAGTGTCTTAAGCAGAGAAGATGGGGGCAATACAGAAAGGAGAGAGATTCTCCGTACAACGAACAATAAAGAATCAATACATTTGCTCGATTGCTCTGGGATCCACCCTCTAAACAGTTGAGTAAATAAGCACATAAACTTCTAAAACAATCATAGAATTATTAATATAGAGCAGTGATACTCACAAATGTTTTCACAAGAGCCTCATTGGCAGATCAAGGACTAGAGGAGACCCACTGTTACGGCAATTTGCCAAGTCACTGACATGAATAGACCGTTTTACATAAATACTGGCTACCCCACAATAAAAACAGAAGAGTAAATAGATTTTCAATTAAACTTTAATTGAAAATTAATCCCAACATGTTCCATCCAGATCGAAACAGAACACACTTTAATTATTAAAGTGTGTTCATTTACCTTAATACAGGGAAGAGCAGAAGCTGGCATGCATGTCCTTAACCTTAACGTTGTATTTGTAGCTTGTTGTTGCAATTATAGTGAGACATTCAAGGTGAGCATTGGTCAGTCTGTTTCTTCTTGATAATGTTCATGACTGAAAATGTTGACTCATGTGTGTATGTGCTCACAAAGAAGCACATCACCTTCTGTGCAAGTGGTTTTAAGGTGGGAAAGTCTTCAAAGCTCCAGAAATGGTTCCGCTTGGAGAATGTCATTTGCTTGCAGGTCAATTATTTCACTTTCAAGAGAGGCACGGCTGTTAGGGCAGAGCTGTGTGATGGTTGGACCAAGAGAGGATACATCCACGTGAAAGGGATTTTCAATTAAATAAAAAATTCCCTTATGTTGATTCACATCACTGAATCTGGATTCCCCACAACTCCTTCAAAACTTCAACAAAACTACTGTAGCTGAATTTGTGCTGCAGAGTAGGATCATTTGTGGTTTTTTCTTCCCACTTCTTGAGAAGTGGGTGAGGTCTTTGTCAGGTATCCACAAAGCAGTCATTTTGTTCTGGAATGCCCTGATTGCCCTCATCATGTCACTTGGCAGCTTGTCTCTTCCTTGGAGCTGCAAGTTGAGACAGTTCAGGTGACTAGTAATATCTGTTAGAAAGGCCAGCTGTATGATCCAATGTGGGTCTTTTAACTCAGGCTGATGTTTCCCTTTACTGTCCAAGAAGGTGCAAATTTCAGGAAGGAGTCTGAGAAACCGCTGAAGCACCTTTCCACAAGACAGCCACCGGACTTCACTGTGCATCACTAAATCACTGTACTCTGTTATAGTCTTCTATTAACTGCCTGTGGTTTAGTGCTCTTGAAACAATATAGTTTACCACAGGCACAACAGTTTAAATTACATTTTCAAAGTTATTATTTCTCAGCTTTGATACAAGGGCCAGCTGATGGATAATACAATGAAAACTGATGAATTTAGACATGTCATCTCTTTTATTCATGAGGCCAACAAGACCCTTTTCTTTGCCTCGCATGGTTGGGGCACCATCAGTACAAACACTTGAAAGTTTGGACCAGCTGAGATGATTTTGTTGAAAAAAAATCAAGAGTGCATTCAGAACATCCTCACCTCTGGTTTGGCCAAGAAGGGGAAGCAAGCACAACATTTCCTCCTTGAAGGTGTTTTCTTTGGGGAACCTCACCCAAACACACAGCTGCGTATTATCGGTGATATCCCTGCTTTCATCCAGTGCGATGCTGAAACGCGGCGCTGCACGCAGGTCAGTCAGCAGCTGGTCACGTATGTCTCATCCAATATCCTCCATCCGTCTCATTATTGTTGAATCAGACAGTTGTAATGCTTTTATTTGTTTAAGAATTGCATCCTTGTTGTCAAAGTCTGCAAACATGATTTCTGCTGAGGCTAAAAAGCAGTCTTTCACTATCTCAGAGTCCGAGAATGGCTTTTTAGCTCTTGCCAAAATCCATGCAATCTCAAAAGAGGCCTCTGTTAAACGTTCTGCTGTAGAAGTTGTCCTGTGGATAAGGTTTTGTTGTTCCTGAAGCGATTCGGTAAGCTGTGTTATTTTTCTTTCTGAGTTTGCTGCCGGTTGGATAACTTTCATTGAATTTCTGATGCATGGTATTGAAATGGCGCTCTAAGTTACTTCGTTTGAAACCAGCACAGGTTTGTTTGCATATTAAGCACAGCGGATTCTTGTTGTGAAGAACAGATAAAATGTGTCTGTCCATTTGTCCTGAAATTTTCTGTGCTCGTCTTGTATTCTACGTACTTTTCGCTTTTTATTGTGGATGTGCACCTGCCTGCTCGTCCCCTCTCCTGCGTCATCTTCGTGTTGAATTTCATCTTCTTCGTCCTCTGAATCGTTATCTTCTGTGTTCTTTAAAACACTGTGGCTCTGTCCATCTGTTTTTTGTCGGTCATCAAGCGTGGCAGTTATGTGAACATGCCGTTAAGAAGCTACGTCGTAGCTTCTTAAATGAGCTATGTCGTAAAAATGTATTGATTTTGCTGTGTTATAGTTATATAGGATTATGAGCTGCAAGATCAAGCATGACGAGCCGCGCAAAGAGTATCAGGGATATAGAGGTAAGATCAACTTATCACCCCCCTACGGGGAAATGAAATAGTTTCAGCAGCAGAAAAGATTAAAGTTGAACCTCTACTAAGGGTAAATTAATAATTTAAAAATTTTAAAACAATATAATACAGAAGAATATTAGTATTTACAGTAAAATGCTTTCAAAAATTAACTTTTTGAACAAATTGGAATTGGTATATAGATGCACACTCCAGATAAGATACAGTACAATAATCTAAGCACTATACACAAATAAGGAAGCTGTAAATGAGGCCAATAAGTATTTGCTGTATTGTACATGATGATGTCAGTAGCCTAAGCCTAAATGGTCATCAACAATGCACCCCCGTATGTGGAGAGGTTTGCTGGTTCTCTATGTTGGGATTATGAATCAGAGAATATTATTTAATATTTAATATTAATATTTGATCAAATAATACTTCGGTCTGTTAAGGGTTGTCCTGTGAATACCAGCCCAGTAAGGCGATGGTATTAGAACAAAATAGAAAGATGTGAGACGAGCTCTGACATTATTGAACAGCATAAACTCTGCACACACATGGAATGAATTCACACAATTTCTTAAAATACAAGAATTTATTAACAAAAATAAGTCAACTCAAAGTCAAACATATTTCAATCAACAAACTCTTTACTGAGCTAAAACAATCCAACTAAACTACCAAGCAGAATTAAAGAATAATGAAGACTAATGGCTATGTACAATATTAACAATGATTGATTAAAGATGATTGGAAATCATGACCAAAAGAGTGATGCAACATTACCATGCAATATTTATGTTTGAGAACCAAGGATTATCTTGAAGAATCTGGAAATTAAGTTAAGTTAGTCTTGGAACCAACTTAGGCAATAATCAGCAAACGTTTAGACAACCATTCACAATGCATGATCAGATAAAATATTATTTTAATAAAATAATGTTTTAAGAATGATCTGCTGAATAAAACCAACCTTCTGGATGACCATTTCTCTACGTTGTCTCATTAGCTGCCTTTATTTATTAAAAATAATATTTAAAGAAATATTATTGAAGGATTATTTTGGAAAAGAGCCAAATCTTTCTGGAGAAATTAGGCTTAATGGTGTTTACTTAGTTATTTAGTAAATGATGTTTAGGAACTATTATTCACTAGCTTGAAAACTAACAACCTTTCTGTTGAATAGTCTTTAGTAGCAAGCATGTGTTCTTACCGGTTAGCAGTTAAGCTAACAAAGAAGCTAATAGCTTAGCACCAGAATCAAACACATACCTTTAAAATACCAGGGTTAATAAAAGGGTTAAAATGCATAAGCGCGGACGGCACGTTATGAGCAATGTTCTGGTTAAAATCACCCTTCAAGTAAAATTTGTCTTAACTTTAAAAGTAGGTTCATGCAATTTATTTTGGAAGTTCCAGGAAAGTCTATACTATAGTTTGATGTTGAAATCCATGGCTGGGTCCCAACTTCTACTATCTCCTCTCTAGCTTTAAATTGCAGCAGGTACCGGCGCTGATCACATTCCACGATTCCACGCTGGTCCATAAAAGCAGAGGGAACAACGCACCGATGTGCGCCTCGTTAGCGTGCTCCAAGTCTGCTTCTTTGTTCTCTCTTAGTGATCGAGGGACCAGTTCTCCCTTTCAAAACTTCTCTCTTCTTCTCCACCAGCTACGCCAACATCAGCTCTGCTCCTCTGTCCAGTTTGGTTTTGTCCTCCTTTTTTTCTCTGTTTTCGTCTGGGCGTTTTAACAAATCAAGCCTCTTTATAAAAGAAAGTTATCACATTAAAATGCTGACTGCTTACTATCAAATAGATGAAGTAGGAGAACAACCATAATGGTGAGTAAACATAACAATAAGCAAATCAAAATAATAAGCATGTAAATAAGCTACCTTCATACATTTTGATGCAGTGGGAAAATTGAATCTTGCTAAATTTTATCATGATTTACACATTTCTGAATCCGGTCTAAATTCTAACATCAGTTAATTTCTCTCCACTGATTACTAGGAGCATAATTGTTTTGTTTTTGTTTGTTCTTTGCAACCACCAATCACAGCTCCTAGAAGACAGCATCACATCTAGGAACTGGGTCAAGCACACCTCCTCACTAAGATATGAATTTCTGTTGTCTCCTTGCTTAGAGTTGCTCTTGACAGTGAACTGAATCACTCTGAAGCTAAGACTCCTTGGCAGGACTTTTTAGACTAACATAGGAGCTCTTTAAGAGGACTCTTTGAGAATACAGGCCAGATATTTTTCTCTTTAGCCCAGGCAAAATGTGACATTTGTAGCATATGTGGCCTCACTCTGACTCCACTCCTTCATGTATCCCTGATATCTGCTGTAAAAGGAAGGGAAGGGAAAATGTTTCCTTTATGTTCTCAATGATACTTTCCAAAACTGGAACCCATGAAAATTTGAGGTTTCCAATACATCTTTACCTATATGGAATAAGGGAGCTTGCTTTTACTTAAATGCCTTTTTTTCTGTTTTTGTGTGTTCAGACCTGGTACAGCACTGTGTCAAGGAGGAGGAGGACAATACTGACCAACAGCTCTGTAACCAGGAGGAACCAGGTCCTCTACAGATTAAAGAAGAATGTGAGGATCAAGAACATCTGCAAATAAAGGTGGAAAAAGAGCTTTCCATAAATAAGAATGAAGATCAGCATGTGATGAAGCAGGAGCCTGATACCTTTGTGGTGACTCCTTCCTATGAGGATAAAAACCCCACTGAACCCGAACTGAACAGAAACCAGTCTGTCTCTCAGGACTCTGCTGAAGCTGAAAACCAGGATCAGGAAAGAAGCAATCCTGAGGCTTCAGTAGCAACAAGAGAAAATAAAGCTCAGAAAACCAGACAGCGGAAAGACAGTTCAAAACAAAAAGGGCCCAAAAAAACTCAGAAACAAAAACTAAATTCACATCAAATGTGTGATGAAAATCTTTCTCAAAATTGTCACTTGACTAAGAAAATTAAGAATCACACGGGTGAAAAGCGTTTTCCATGTTCGACTTGTGGAAAAATGTTGAGTCCAAAATCTCATAAATCTCGCCACTTAAGGACTCACACAGGTGAGAGGCCTTTCTCATGTCAGCTATGTGGAAAAGGTTTCAGTATTAAACAAACTTTGTCTGACCACATGACAATTCACACAGGGGAGAAGCCTTT
This sequence comes from Girardinichthys multiradiatus, assembly GCF_021462225.1. Lineage (NCBI taxonomy): Eukaryota > Metazoa > Chordata > Actinopteri > Cyprinodontiformes > Goodeidae > Girardinichthys > Girardinichthys multiradiatus. Next base: position 32,421,154 of record NC_061806.1, on the reverse strand, counting down.
CTCATGTATGACCTGTGGGAAACATTTCAGTACAAAAAGTGGTTTAAATGTTCACATGAGAACTCACACCGGCTCGAAGCCTTTCTCTTGTATGACCTGTGGAAAAGTTTTCAGTATAAAAGGTAATTTGAACATTCACATGAGAATTCATACAGGTGAGAAACCTTTTTCATGTAAAACATGTGGAAAAAGTTTCAGTAGAAAATGTTATTTAACTGATCACGTAAAAACTCACAGAGATGAGAAGGTTTTCTCTTGTATGACCTGTGGAGAAACTTTCCGTCACAAAGCACATTTAACTGTTCATTTAAACATTCATGCTGGTAAGAAACCTTTCTCATGCAAGCTTTGTGACAAACGTTTCGCCACAACAAGTCAGATTACTCGTCACATGAAAAGTCACACAGGTGAGAAACCTTTTCCTTGTATGACCTGTGGGAAACGCTTCAGTGAAAAAGGTAATTTGAAAGTTCACATGGAAATTCACACAGAGAAGCTCTTTCCATGTCCGACCTGTGGAAAATGTTTTGTTGTAAAAATGTATTTGAATAGACATATGAAAAATCATCAAGGCTAGAAGTCTTTCTCTTTGAGTTGTAGAAAATGTTTCAATCCAAGACAGCAAGTAAAACTTCAGAAGAGCTCACACAGGCTAACCGATGATAGAATTTAGACTGCATTCCGAAATGTGTGAATCATGATGATAAAACTTAATCAAAATATCTGAACGTAGCAGATCTCCGTGTCTCTCATGTCCAGAGGGACAGGGCTCCTCACACTCGCTATTGCATATTTTTATAGAGGGTGCTTAGATTATTGTACTGTATCTCGTCTAGAGTTTGTATTTATGTATATATATATTTTCCTAGTTTTTCCCATTTTTTCCACATTACTTTTTTAATGCATTTCAGTCATATATTAAATATTAAAATTAATCTGTACTATTTGTCAGATTTATTTGTCTAATTTTGTCATTTTGTTCACTTTTTATTCAATATGATTTGATTCAATTGACTTTGTGAAGTGCCTTGAGATGCCTTGTGTTGTGAATTGGCGCTATAAAAATAAAACTGAATTCAATTCAATTGAATTATTCATGGTTATTTGTTATTGTATTATCTGTCCTGCTGCTGAAACTATTAATTTCCCCCTAGAGGGATGATAAAGTTTATCTTATCTCTGTATTAATAATTGTATAATTATTATAGAAGTTTATGTGGTTATATATTGGGCTATTTGGGGGTGGATCCCTGTGCAATTGAGCTGGTAGCGTATTATCAATTCACTGTTGTTCACTGCATGGAAAATATCTTGTTTCTCTCTGTCTTTCCACCATCTTCTCTGCTTAAGCCACTCTTGGGCTCACTAAAAATCCTCCTCACTACTCTTAACATTTCCTCATGTTAGGAGCTCTCTTAATGCCCACGATGCTTTGTTAATAACTTTTATCTTACTGAGGGAAAATTCTAAAAAAAAATCTTGGAATTTGAGAGATTGGAGATTTTTTTTTTTAGAAAGACGCCACTAGGAGTTACTTTCAGTCTTTAGGCGTAATGATGGGGAATTTTTTGTGAATACAGGGCCAGGTCTTTTTAAATGTGTGGTAGTGATTGATGCAGATAGCATAATCTGATGTAGCCCTGATATTTCCTACAAGAGGAAGGGAAAATATGTTTCCTTTATATTCTCAATGATAATTTTTAAAAGTGCAACCAATAATAATTTGGAGGTTCCGGTACAATGGCCGAAAGGTGTAAGCACGCTGCAAAGACATCAATGACGCAACTCCAGAACACACCAACACAAAAAACATGCAATAGAAAAATTATCCAAAAGAAAAATGCTGCAATCCCAGAAAACAGTTGAAAAATCCTACAACCAACAAAACAAATGCAAAGGAAAAATGCTGCAAACAGCAGAAACAAGTTGAGGAAACTCCCTCCACAAAACAGATGTGCGCCAGACCACTGGGGGAAGTCAACCACCAAGTCATATAGGACCAGACTGTTAGTAAAGACATTAAGGGGAGGCCCAGAAGAAACTTGGCAAGAAAAAAGAAAAGGTATGTCTTATTTAAACAATTGGTCGTAATGTTTTACAATATTATTGAACAGCAGCATACATATGTAATGTCGACTGTCCCTAATAGTTTGGCGCAATTCCTTGTATTTATTCTGCTTTTGTGTCCGGACTAAGTACTTAGTACAGCACTGTGCGAAGAAGGAGGAAGTTAATTCTGACCCAACAGCTCTGTAACCAGGAGAGGAACTTCAGTTTGAACCAGAAGGCGCCAAAGCCTCTGCAGAAATAAGAACATGATGAGCAAGAACATCTGCAAATAAAGAGAAAAAAGTTCTTTCTACAAGGATAAAAACCAAGGTGAGAAACATTTTTCATGTATGACCTGTGGGAAAAGTTTCAGTAAAAAAAAGGTAATTTATCTGGTCACATGCAAATTCACACAGAAAAGAAGCTTTTTCCATGTGCAACCTGTGGAAAATGTTTTGTTGTGAATGTTTGAATACGTTAGCAAAACCTCACAAGAGCTCATACAGTTTAAAGGCTGTTGATTGTTAAGTTTATGGAAAAGCTTTCACTAATACCAGCCATTTAACCGTTCACCTGAAATGTCACAGCTGAAAAGAGAGTGGAAAATATTTTTCTTGTCCCTCAGTGAGGATTCAGGTGTTTTAACAGCAGAGTGGCAACTGGAAGCACACAGATACACATAAAGATAGCAATAAAGATAAATCATGAAAGAAGAGACTGTACTGAAACTGGCAACGTAAAATAAAAAATACAGTCATGAAAAATAGCATTGTCAGATTCTAAGAAATGTTCAACTGTTCCTCTTGACAATACTCCATTAATTCTCTATGGGGAATTCCCCATGACTGCTTAGGTCATGACATAACATTTGAAATGTTCATTTTAAACTATTTTAAAATATCTTATTATTATTATTATATTAATATTTGAGAAAGTGAATGAAGCTTTATTTATCACAATTACCACAAAAAAAAACTTCTTGAAATACATCTCTGTGAGTAATGAATTGTTATAAAACAGTTTTCAGATTTTGAATCAAAGTACTGAAATAAATGATATTGAACTTTATGAAGATGAATCTATAAAACCCAGTAGAATCTTATGTTTTAAAATTGCAGCAGATTTGTTTTGGTTTCCATGAGATGTCAATAAACCAGACTAAATGATTACATGAACTGTGGGAAGGAAAATAAATCAAATATAAGGTTGTATGTTGTAGAGGTCGTCCCAAAAGGTTGCCAGGAAACCCCAGCTGAGACAAAACAATCACAATATATATTTTCTATCTGCCTCAGCTGGCTGGCTGCACAGTGGAACAGCTGTTAGCACAATTGACTTACAGTGAGAAGGTTCTGGGTTTGAATCCCAGCCTGGGGTCTTTCTGCATGGAGTTTGCATTTTGTCTCTGAGTAAGAATGAGTTCTTTCCAGGTTCTCTGGCTTCTTCCGACAATTAAAAAATATGCATGTTAGGTTAACTGATCTTATAAAATTGCTGTTAGGAGTGAGTATGTAGGCATGTTTAAATCCTATGATGCACTGGCAATATGTCTTGGGGTGAAAATACGTACATTCATGCATGAACATATAAATAAATTGTCATGCCACAAAGTAATTACATGGGGAAACACTAAAACTAATGTATAGTTAAGATGGAGAAACAAAACAATTGTAAAGCTAAATGGTTTAAAGCTGGCTTGAAAAACCTAAATAAAAAGGGAAAAAGGATTTTGCTTGGAAGCCTGTTAGATGATGCATATATATGTTTTTTTAATGGTAAAACCACATAGATGCGAACTGCAGTGACCCGGTTCTTCTTGGTTCTTACATTGTCTATAACTAAAACTATTAAAAGACCATGGACTCTAAAAGAGCTTCAAAATCAACCCTGATGAAAAGTATTATTGAATTATGATCTAATTTTTCAGTTTGGAGTTGTTTGCTTTTATTGTGTTGTAAAATCAACATTTGTGTAGTTTGAGCACCAACACGTAGACACAGCTCCCTGAATATTTCAGTAAATCTACAAGTCCTCAGTATTAAACTTTTAATTGTAAAATTATTTTCTTTATGTCACCTGAATATTCTTCAAGAACTTTGGATGTGAATAATAAATATGTCTAACATGACTTAATAAACACATTACAAATGATGCCTAAAACATAACAAAAAAAAAGCAAAACAAACTAAAATTTTACTTTTGTAGAAACCATCAGTCATGTTACTCCCCCATAAATACTGTCAAGTGGTATTAAAAAGTTCATTTGGTTGACATACCTATATAATGTAAATGCTGGAGTTCTAAAGTCTGTTTTAAATCATTTTCTGAGTTTTGCTGTTGGTAAAATGTCCCATCAACAATGCAAAGACCAAATTCTCACCAAGGCTTTCAGGACTATCTCAGGACCTTCTTCGGCACATTTAGCTTAGTTTTTCCAGAATTTAATAGTTTAAATCTTAATTTCTATTAACAATGTAATCTTTTCTCTGGGTGGCCTCACAGGTCACAGAGCCCACCTTCCTCCACTGGTCTGCAGGGAGCCTCAAGGTGCTGCTCCAGCTGTAGAGGCCGTCCTTCTGCAGCAACCCGGGGCTTCTGCTCTGCTCGCAGCTGCTGCTGCTGCCGTCCACCTTCTAGGTTAGACTCCTGAGGGGAAGCCCTAGTCTGCCAGACACATAAAGAGGGGCAACACTGCCAGGGGAAAATCACATAAGAGTAAAATACATAAAGTACATAAATTCACCAATCAGGTGGAGGGAGAGGAATCCCGCAGGATATAAAAACTATGTCATAAAAACTAATTTTTATGGAGCCAGAGAAGACTTTCATACCTTGCATTTTTATATGCTGGATCTCAACAGTTATTGTTTTTTACCTGGTTGACTTAATGCCAGTCTTAGACCCTCAGCCTGCCTATGCACTATAGAACTGTATGAAGCAATATGAAAACAATACATCAGAATGTACAGTCTTAATTGCAAACATATATATTATCATTATGTTCTATTTACATATTTACTGTGTATGTCTTGCTCAAGAACTGCTTTATAAAGATGATGATCAGTAAACCTGCGACATGAACAAGGCTGGACACTCTTTGGCATTCAAAGCCCACAACATGTTTTAAAAATAGGCACAGACACATTTTAAACTCATTCAGAACAATATTCAATTCATTGTCTATTTGTAGGTTCTGTTTCAAAATATCTTTTAAAACAAACCTTGATGAACAAACACTACTGATCCTGAAGTAATTTGCAAATTCTTAAGCAGGCATTCCATGCCCAAACAATAGATTAATAAAATGATTACAAAAACGACTTTTAAACAGCAGTCATCTCAAAGAGAAAACTAAAACTATTTAGAGAATAGATTTTGTTGTAATACAAATTTGAAAAAAGGACTTGGGGGGGGTATGGTATTTTATTAATGCCAGAGTCTTCATAGCATCAGGAGACAATGGTAGGTCACGCAATGAAAACATCTTGTACAAAAATGACTCTCGGTGAGAAGTAAAACTGAACTGACTGTTAGAACTGAAAGCTGCAGGGACTGACACGGTTCAGTGAAAAACCCACATCCATGCACAGAAACCTTCATGAGACAAACGTGTTTTACCTTTTAATGTCCTTTAATCAAGAATCAGTGTGTTTTGGGACAACTTGAATAACTGAAAGCTATTATGGTTAATAAACCTAATTACAATAAAATCATTGTGAGGAAACATCCTGTTACAAACTTCTTAGAGGTAATATTATAAATCATTTATGATATCAACAGAAGAATCATGCCTATGTGTCAGTGGAAAATTTACCCTCCAAAGTATCAGTTTATTTTAAATAAGACTATATTTAGCATAACTCCCTCAGCAGGGAAGAGGAAACATGATGACATGTAGAGCTGAGATCCATGTGACTGACTCTGTGTGTTTGCATATGAGTCCTGCCTCTCTGCTCCCAGCTGTTAAGAGGTCAGAGTTGATCAGTGTCTGTCCAGGTCTTTCAGAGTCACTGACACACCAGCAGAACAATGAAGATGTTACTGACTCTACTGTTGACCATCCTGGAGCTCCTGGTTCAGGGTGAGAATCTCTGCTCATACATTTGTGTTAAGATGTAACCATGTCTCCAATGTTACTTAACATATAAGCTTTGGTTTGGTGATAAAGTTTTTGCAAGCTCAATTTTTCTCCATGAAAGTTTCTCTCTTTTTTATGTTTCTAGGATCTTCAGGACAAGTTACTGTAACTCAAACCCCTGGATCTCAGTCTGTTGCTCCAGGACAGACTGTCTCTATTAAATGTAAAGTCAATCCAAGTACGGGTAACTGCTTCAACTGGTACCTTCAGAAATCAGGAGAAGTGCCTAAACTCCTTATCAGATGCACAGACACCCGTCACTCTGGAGTTCCTGATCGTTTCAGTGGAACAAAGTCTGGGAATACAGACTTTACTCTGACCATCAGTGGAGTTCAGGCTGAAGATGCTGGAGTTTATTACTGTCAGAGTTTTCATAGCATCAACAGCCAGTGGTTGTTCACACAGTGAAAAACACTCGTACAAAAACCTCCTTTAGTCAAAGTAAACAGAAACTGAACTGACTGCTGCAGCTGGAAGTTGCTGCAGAGACTCATGCAGTTCTCTGTAAACACACATGGATTGCTTTTTAAATTTTGTTATTAATTAATCAAGTACTTCATTTTATGTTTTCAACTCACATTTAAGACCAAAAAGTATTCCAAATCCTTTTAGTTTTAGGTTTAAAGTTATCTTTTATTTTACCAACAGTTTATTTCTAACTGAAAGTAATATCAATATTTTGGAGAGGCCCAACCTGAATCTGATAGATAATATATGAGTAAATGTAAAGATTGAATATGAACAACATTGGGATTAACTTTATTTCATTTTTCTTTATTAAACTTTTAATATTAAAGTTATGTCTTTTTATGAGAAATGCAATTGTTTTTTTCCTTGGAGATATTCATTTTGTTGGATGTAAACCACTCAATAACAACAAATGCATTCATTTTTTCACTTTTTTATTTTTACAACTTGATGATCATTTCATTATCCTCTATCTGACCACACTGCAGTGTTTTTCTGTTTCTATTTAATGAGCTGCTCTCATCATATACAGAATATATTACAAGCATTTGTTTGAGAAGAGTTAAACTAATTTCCAATAAATATCCAATATATATTTTAATGAAATTTCCATAATAACAAAGGATTTATTTTCCAGAATTAATATTATTTTTACATTGCTGTGTTGTTTTTTAAGAGATTCCTCTCTCATTTCTTAACATAAAGAAAATTCTTGGCTTAATGAATTTAATTTTAAATGTAAATTAACAAGGTGTGTGAAACAAATATGTAAATGTCAAGACTGAATTGTAACACTCACACACAAGAGAATAACTTTTACACTCCCTGTGAGTCATGCTAGGACTGGGAACACTGGTCTCTCCTCAAAGGCTCTCTTGCTGGAATCTTGGTGGCTCATCAGAAAATCCCTGAAACACTGGTTGGATCAGAAGATGTTGGTAAAATATATAAAAAAATACTTTAAACCTACATTTTTTCAAGGCTATGAATATTTAGGACTTGGCTGGACTGGCAATCCAATGTAATGGCTGAAGATGCTGCAGTTTATTACTGTAAAGGGGTGTTTGATTCTAGTAAATATGAGCTGTTCACACAGAAACTGTCAAATAAAAACTGAAACTGAAAACGACGGCTGCTGATGCACCTCAGTAAACACAAACACAGAAAGAGGCTCTGAGACGGCTTTTTTACATTTTAGGGTCAATTAGAAAATTCAAATATGTAATTATTATAATCCTATCTGATCATTAGAATATGATCAAAATATTTTACTAGACACATTAGTACATTATTTCTAAAAGATTAAACAGAATGAAAAATCCACATAAATCTGAATTGGAAAGTTTGCCACCTTTTATTATAGAAAAGTTCATTATCAAAGTGATCAGAAACTGAACTGATGGCTGCATCTGCAAACATCTGCTACTGATATAGTTACACAAACACAAACTAGAATTCATTAGATCTGATACATGAATATTAACCTCATAATTCACTATAGAAAATAGTGAAAACTACAGCTAATGTTTTCACTCAAACATGATTCCAATAGCGAGACAATACTCACAGGCACGCTTAGGTACTGAGGTAATTTCTTCTTTCACCATCAAAACAAAATCTTGTTTCACTAGATGTGTTTTATCTCTAATGAAAACCCCCACAGTCATGCTTATGAATAGTGGGAGGAAAACAATGTTTTCCACAGCATGTATGGGGAGAACATACATGGTTGTAGTCTTAAACAACGTCTCACACTCCAAACCTTCTTGCTGCAAGGCAACAGCGCTAACAACTGAGCAACTGTGCAGCCCCATCATTGACAAACTTCTCTATAATCAGTTGAAAACATTTATTAGCATTACAGTAAAACCTCATGCTGACCACCTTTTTGCATGTTTCCACTGGTGTTTTACCAAATGTTCATATTACCTCCAGTCAGATAAAAAATGTTGGTAAAATTGGAAGATCAAATATCTGAATGTGCCAGGGGTGTGAATAGTTTTATGTTTAACTGTATATGTGAACAAATATACCTGTCATACCCAACCAGTGACTGAGTTTTGTGTTTATTAAACCCGGTCTGGTCCTTGTTTCGTTCTGTTTACCACAGCCTAGCTCGCACCGGTTTCTTGTTTCTCCTAATTACCTGGTCTTGTTTTTCATTGGTTCTCCCTGCATTTCCTGTTTGTGTTTTTATTCCTTAGTTGACTTTATTCCCTTCTGAGTCCTGGGTCGTATTTATTTTTGTTCCTGGTCGTATCCATCCTATGTCCTGGCCTGGTTCTGGTTTCCCTGCCTCGTCCGTGAGTGAAGAACAATAAATCTTTGACTTACCATAATTCATCTGACTCCTGGCGTCTTCTTCTCTGTACTTTGATCCTACCCACAACTGCACAATATGACAATACCATTGCCTTTGTCTTATTTAGTTAATCTGAAAGTGTAAACATTAAAATAATTTTGTTTTATGATGTAAGATGACTTGAGTGTCAAGAAAGATGCCTATAAATAAAATGTATTATAATTATTAATAAAATTGTTGTTACTCAGAAGTTAACAGAAAAAAAATAATCCTTTCATTCTATACATAAATAGCTAAACTTCCAAATCTGATCAAGTTTCTATTTTCAGCAGCTGCATCATTTTGATTCCAGTCCCTGTTGGACTCAGTCAGAACATTTCCATAGAGAGCTACTTTGCATCAGCAGCACCATGCTCCAGTGCTCTGGGAGAGTTTATAGTCCTGAGAGTTGAACACTGGATGACTGACAGCTGTCCTTCATCACAACAGAAGACACAGAAATCCTCCTCATCAAAATCATGACTTTGATCTACGTCCTCATCTGGACTCTCCTCTGCTGCTGCTTCACAGGTAAAGTCCAGAGAATCAAACTCCTCTCCTCTATGAACATCTGTCCCTCTGAAATGAAGCCGACAAAACCATGAAGCTGCTTTATGTTTTTGTCTCTTTGTCCTCAGAGTCCAGAGGTCAGGTCACAGTGACTCAGTCTGCAGCAGAGAGAACTGATCTGGGAGGATCTGTCACCATCAGCTGTAAAACTGGACAGAATGTTTATAACAACAACCATTTAGCCTGGTACCAACAGAAAGATGGACAAACTCCTAAGCTGCTCATTTATGCTGCTAGCACTCGAGCATCAGGGACTCCAAGTCGTTTTACAGGCAGTGGATCAAACTCTGACTTCACTCTGACCATCAGTGGAGTTCAGGCTGAAGATGCTGCAGTTTATTACTGTCAGAGTTTTCATGTCATCAGCAGCCAGTGGGTGTTCACACAGTGAAAAACTGTCGTACAAAAACCTCCCTCAGTCAGACTGAACTGAAACTGAACTGCAGCTGCAGAAACTGATTTTGTTCAGTGAACAAACTAAAACACACAAACTGGTTTTAATCCAGTAAAATTAATGGTATTTTAAATTCAACACTTTTACTACAGAAGGACAAGAAACTCTTTAAACTTTCAAACTGACATTAATCTGACTACATTTTTAAAATATTTGCCATTAATCAAGGCTTAAGCAGTTTGAGATGCTGTAATTATAAATCTGAGAATATTATTTAATAATTAATATTAATATTTTATCAAATAATATTACGGTCTGTTAAGGGTTGTCCTGTGAATACCAGCCCAGTAAGGCGATGGTATTAGGACAAAATAGAAAGATGTGAGACGAGCTCTGACATTATTGAACAGCATAAACTCTGCACACATGGAATGAATTCACACAATTTCTCAAAATACAAGAATTTATTAACAAAAATAAGTCAACCCAAAGTCAAACATATTTCATTTAATCAAACTCTTTACTATGCTAAAACAATCCAACTAAACTACCAAGCAGAATTAAAGAATAATGAAGACTAATGGCTATGTACAATATAAACAAGTTGATTAAAGATGATTGGAAATCATGACCAAAAGAGTGATGCAACATTACCATACAATGTTATTTATGTTTGAGAACCAAGGATTATCTTGAAGAATCTGGAAATTAATTTAAGTTAGTCTTGGAACCAACTTAGGCAATAATCAGCAAACGTTTAGACAACCATTCACAATGCATGATCAGATAAAATATTATTTTAATAAAATAATATTTGAAATAATGATCTGCTGAATAAAACCAACCTTCTGGATGACCATTTCTCAACGGTGTCTCATTAGCTGCCTGTATTTATTAAAATGATATTAAAATAGATATTATTAAGGGAATATTTTGGAAAGAACCAAATCTTTCTGGAGAAAAGGTGCTTAATTGTGTTTACTTAATTATCAAATTTAGTAAAATGATGTCAGGGACACATTATTTACTAGATTGCACGTTACCATGGTGATGGGGTCTCTGCTGTCTTCCTTCCAGACTGGGAAACCGCTCTGCTCGGCTTCATAGAGACCGCTTCTCTGTAGGGAACTTCTCTGGGACAATTTGCTTCTGCAGGCTTCAGAGGAAAAAGTAAGCAACTCTTACACCTTAATTTCCCCGTTCATGAATGAAAATACCGGATACACAGACAGTATTTCATTCGTACTTATCTTTGCATATGATCGATGATCGTATGACATCCTTGGATCCAGTTGAAGAGTTTATGTCTGTTTGCCAGCAAAGAGACATCAGCGCGCTGAAAGGGACCCTATCTGGTCCCTTTCGAAGGCCGTGTGGAAGAGGGCGGATGTAGCAACAGCTGTGCTTTTATTTGGGTAGTGGCGTCACAGGAAGTCCGCAGTTGTCCCGTTTCCTGGCTGTGCCGGAAGAAGGTTAATGCACTTTATTTTGAAAGTTCCAGAAAAGTCCGTACCGGAGTTTAATGTTGAAATCCATGGCTGTGGGTCCCAACATTAGCAAACTCTTCTGTGTGATCAAAAATAAATGAAACACATTACAAACATTCATAAAACAGTGTATGAGTAAACAAAAAGCATTGAGAAAAACATGTCTTATAATTTATTATGATGAACTTTGTTAAAAAAGAATAAAATATGTAAATTTAATTTGAGGCAGCAGCTAACTGAACAAATTCATAAAGATCAAATTCAAAGCTGCTCAGCCATTGATGTTGTTTACATTTATGATACTTCTAATGTAAAATTATTATTTGAACTCAGTTGCACAAAGATTTCTCAAAGTAAATAGAAACTGACCTGACTGCTGAAGAGACTGTTTCACTGTGATACACACACACACACACACACACACACACACACGCTCACGCTCAACTTCACACCAAGTTGACTCGTCATATATTCATGCTTTTAATGACACCAAAAATGTATCATGACAAGACATGGAAATGGATAACACATTTTTTTTACATTTTCAACATTGATGTAAAAACCTGAAAGAACACGGCAGATTGTACTGGTCAGATAGAGGTTTGGGTTGACCATGGCTCAGTGTTACAATCAGAAGGTTTCTTTCTTTGATCCAAAATCCCTCAGTGTCTGGAGAAAAATCACAGCATTTAATGAGAGTAAATATGTAACGTGACGTAACAATAAACATCCTGGAATCTGTCTTATTCTGCAGTAACAAGAAGCTCAGTATGAGACTCTCATAAAGAGAAAAAAACAGTAAAAAAAGTGCTTGACATGATTTACATTGTAAAGCATTAAAATAAATTTTATTAAACATTGGAATTAATAAATCTTGAAGTACTTTTCAAACTCTTAGATTTTATTGGAAAGTGGCAAATAGTTTTGAACTCTTGAAAACAGTAATGTGCAGAAATAACAAAGTTCTTTACAATGAAAAGTGGAAATTTCTCACTATAAAATAAGAGAATTTGAATGTTCCTGTTCTGCTACTTACATTTAATTACTGCATACAAACACATTCTTTTTCAAAATGTTAACCAGAACATTTATTTGACTAATTCAAAGAAAACTTTAACATGCAGTTAATCCTAAAATTATTCCACTCCTGGCAGAATAAGATGTAAAATTATTTTTATTCTACCACAGTTTAGGAAATGAAATTAGGTTTATCTCAAATGTTAATAAAACAAAGTGTAATGAGAATTGGTTTTTCAAAAAAAAAGGTTAATAGGCACAAAATAAAGAATGTATAATAATGAATCTTTTACATCGCTGTTTAGAAATGTTGGCTCACTCTTTGCAGAAATGTTTTGAGACAGAGTTGAGGACTGTGGGTGAGAACCCTTTAAGATATGATTATAGCATCTCTATTTAGTATAAGTACAGGCTTTGACTACACAGCTCTAAAACCTTATTTTTTTCATTTTTAACCATTTAGCAAGCTTTGATTGTGTAACACAAACTATACATTGATCACGAACTGAAGCCCTCCTTCAGGTTTTCCTGGAGTCTGGTAGAGAGTCAATTACAGCATATTGTTGTATGTGCGCCTCACTTAGGCATTAAAGAAACAAGAATAGATAAAATGGCACAGGAGGCTACTAAAAACATGTTGTGGACATATATGTTAATTTCAGTAACAAAGGGGTAAGGAAGATTATTAAGTAGGAAGTGAGGGAAACGAGGCCAGCTTTACACAGGGGCAAGAGGGGGCAATGCCCACTCAAACAAATGCATGGCTCCCTCAAATCACTTCTCAATCACACAAACACAACCCCCGCCTTGCCTCTCCCTCCTCCTTCTACACTTAAGGGCAAAACATCATCTGAATGTCTAACTCTGACATTAAAGTGTTAAGAATAGAAACAAACATGCAGTAATTTTATAAATACAGAATGCTGAACAAACTCTGTTCTAAGTAGGGAAAAGTCACTTTAACTCAAGGGGCTCTTTTCATTCAACCATTTCTACTCCAACAGTCAAGGCATCATTTTGCGAGGTAATTAGTGTTACAGGATAATATATGCTGATTGCTGAATATAATGTTCTATTATAGAAAGCAGCAAACAAAAAATGATAAATAAATAGGAAAATGTTACTTAGCTGTCTGTTTGATTTTATTAGCATAATAATAGAGTCAATGCTAACATTAACAACCTAAAGTAGGTTTGCACTATAAAAAAGACCAGCATGGCGAGTAAACATAACAATAAGCAAATCAAAAGAATGATTAGCATGTAAATAAGCTGCATTCAAACATGTGGGACAATTAATTTAACCTTACTAAGTTTTATCATCATGATTTACACATTTCTGAATCCAATCTAAAATCTATCATCGGTTCATTTCTGGTGGATTAATCTCTCATAGTATATTGAATATATTATGGGCTTTTGTTTGATAGCATGTAAGTAATTTTCAACATGCCATCTTTCAATAAATTTACATAACAATAAAGGTATTATTTTTTTTATCCAGAAATAATATTTCTTTTACATTGTGTTGTTTTTTAAGAGATGCATGCCTCACTTCCTATCAGAACCAAACTTCTTGCCTGAAACACTGGATATTGAAGTGAATTTTTCCTAGCTTGTAATTGTAAAGATCTTTGTGGTTTGTCTAATTTTATTTTCCTCATATTTTACCACTCATTAACATTCTTCTTAAGAGTTTATTGCTTTCTCCCAAAAAGTGTCAGACTAAATAGTTTTTTTTATCTTTATTTTAAACCTGTCATTTAATATTTGAGCAGACAACAGGTTTTTCTCTGGTGATAGATAAATAGTGGGACTTTAGTGGGAGTTTAATAGATTCTGCAGTGAGATATGTTGTCCCTCTAACCATAATAATGTGCTTTCTGCTGATGTGCTAGTTAAAGATATAAAATATTGCTGCTTAGTACTTGTAGATTTTAAATGAACCAGAACATTAAACTAAAAATCTACATGAAACCATTTTGATTTGAAGAAAATGTCTTTAATCTGTAAATTTGAATTAGAACTTTATTGGACAGATAAAGACAAGAAAAGAAACAGCCAAAGTAACATCAGTAAAAATGTAAGAAACAATTAACTCCCAGTAATTGATGTCAGGACTGGGAACACTGGTCTCTCCTCAGTGTCTCTGTGACTGCAGTCTGGGAGCCCTGGGTGGCCTCACAGGTCACAGAGCCCACCTTCCTCCACTGGTCTGCAGGGAGCCTCAGGGTGCTGCTCCAGCTGTAGAGGCCGTCCTTCTGCAGCACCCCGGGGCTCCTGCTCTGCTCCCAGCTGCTGCTGCTGCTGCTGCTGCTGCTGCTGCCGTCCACCTTCCAGGACAGACTCCAGCCTGAAGGGAAGCCCTTGTTGGCCAGACACATGAGAGTGGCCTTCCCCTGCTGCAGCTCCTCACTGGAGGGGGGCAGCACTGTCAGGGTGGGACGAGTATCACCTAGGAGACACCGTTCAGGTTAGAGGACAGGAGCTATAGATAAGTTAAACAGCAGATACTGTGACATGGTTACAGTTAGGGAGGATTTTCTATAATAGGTTTCCGCCAGATGTTTTCATGCTCCACTCGTCTCTCACTGACACAAAGTTTCACTTTTCTTTAAGAGTCTCAGATCAGCACAGATAGAATCACCAAAGAATTTGATTATAAAAATTTCAATCTATTTCTTATAATATAGAAAATAAAATAACTTCAGAATCTCATGTTTACAAGGAACAATATTTTTTTTAAGGGTAGCATAACTATTTTTGTAGATTTAATAGATTTGAATCAAACTGTTCCGTTTGGTCTAGTTCAAGTTCTAATTTAACTGTTTTATACCAAACAACTAAACTCGTTCACAGCTGGCAGCAAATCATTTAATATATAAAGTAATATCGATAACAAACATACCAAACCTCAGTCCTGACAATTAATTTAGAAGAAACATTTACAGAATTGGCACAAAAATAGTTATTTTACTTCAGTTTTAACTGTGACTCTGTTTGCAGTTTCATTGTTGTAAGGAAGAAATTGATGCAAATATATAATTTTCTGCTTTCTAAGAAAGTGCAGAAATATACTTTTAAAGATTCCAAAATAGTTTTAAATTTGGTATTAAACATGCAGTAAACTTACTTCCAACATCCAGTCTGGTTCCTCCACCAAAAGTCCACCACAGTGATACAAACTCACTGAGGCGCCGTACAAAAACCTCTGACTGTAGAAACACGACTCTCTGACTTTGTCTGACTGAACTAAACCTACAAGCTGAAATTAAACCACTAAACTAAACCAAAAATGGTTTAATCCTTAGATCAATACTAACTTGTTATACTCTGTTCATAATCGGCATTTTAACTATGAAATAACATTAGTCTCAGAGCCTTTTTGCAAAATATTAAATAATGGCGTTTTTTTACAGCTTCAGTCTGTAAAACAGAATTAAAATTATAGAATCAGGTCCTTTAAAAGAGCAGCTTTATATTTTACTTACTTCCAACATCCAGTCTGGTTCCTCCACCGAACGTGTACCACAGTGATACAAACTCATTGAGCCGTCGTACAAAAACCTCTGACTGTAGAGACACGGCTCTCTGACTTTGACACAAACAAAATATCAGAACTAGAACTTTATAAAAGATGAAAATAATAAACTCTGGCACTCTAATGTGATAATTAAGCCACCCTCCAAATAGGTTGGATCGTATCTGTTGTATTATTTTTATGTCACTTGCAGAAGGTAGATAATTTTGGGTTTGATCAAACATCAATTGCATCAATTCTAATAACTCTTGATTTTCTTTCAAAACTTTAAATTGCTGAACTACAGTAATGTAGAACCATAAAAAATCAAAACCAGAAAATCGAGTTTTAGATTTTAAAAAGGAAATCAGAGCCTTGTTCAAACTGTATCTAATTTTATTATGTCTTTATTTGTAGAGCTGTTTTATAGATTTTATCAGCTTGGGAGTCAAATGTGCATAGAAGTAACATCCAGTCTGTTTCCTCAACATAAAATCTATTACAATGATAAAAACTCATTCATTGACAATAGAGCAACACCTGAAAGGTGTGGGCTGTTCTCTGGATCTGTGGTTTTACCAAACATACTCATATTACCTTGGTGTAAGACCTTAGAGAACTGTATCTAAGTGGAAGGAGACACTGCTCCCCCAACCAGGAGCTCAGCATCTGATGCTCAGACCCTCAGTTTATCACAGCATCCTTTATTAAAACAAATGGTTGAATTAAAAGAATTTACTTAATGATTCAATGAAATCGAGGTTCACAGGTACTACATGTATCTGTGTTATTTGCCTATATGTCCACATCACTGTAACATCCCAAACGTCTGAAAAACAATAACCTTTAGAGTCAAAGAAAAAAAATTAAATAAAAGTTTACATAAAAAAACAACTTAATATGCAATGCATTCTTTTGCAGAAAGAAATTAGCTATAAAAGCTAATTTATGTCATATTTTTGGGGTGAAACACTTCAACGCCACATGAGGACAGAAAAAGAGATGCAAAATTTTCTTCTGTCATATTATGTCATAGTATGTCCACTTTTCATGTTTTATCTTCAAATTTCTTTCAGTTTCTTTTTATCAACTTGAGGTTGTTATTTTTGTTTTGTTGTTCTCAATTGAGTTTGAAAAAAAAAAAGAAAGTTTCTCAATCAGGCTTTGCTTGTTTAACCTTTGGTTTCTTTTTTTAACCCCACCTGCTGAACTGGAAATGTAGTGCTGGTTTTCCAGGACTTACTAAACATCGCTGATTCAAATAAATATTCCACGGTGTATCCAAGCAATGGAAACAGAAAACACACAGATTACCCGGGATTTCTTTTACCTTTTAGGTCAAAGAAATCCAAGGTATTTAAATCCCGGGACTTTCAGTGGAAAAGGGACTAACGTGTTAGAATGACCCAGTCAAAGTCCAGGCCTAACTACAATTGAGATTTTGATGCAGGACATAAAAAAGTAGGTTTACAGATGCTCCCTGTCTAATCTGACAGAGCGTGAGCTGTTTAGACATGAGGAATGAGGAAAAATGTCAGTCACTAGATGTGCAAAGCTGTTAGAGGCAAACCCCTAAAAGGTTGGCAGCTGTGAATTCAGCAAAAGACGATTCTGCAGAACATTGGCCCAAAAATGTTTTCAAAACCTGAATCACTGAGCTTCCACTTCACAATTATGCACTTCCTTGTCTTTGTCTATACACTAAAATGTGTTTAAAAAGGTGTATGAATCCTCTGACAAGTCACTGTCAGGTTTAGGACCTTTATAAAGAACTAAGAAGTGTCAAACAACTGCAGATGAACAGAAAGATGGACAAACTCTTAAGTTGCTCATTTATGGTGCTAACTCTCAAGTATCAGGGACTCCAAGTCGTTTTACAGGCAGTGGATCAAACTTGATGTTAACCAGTGATGCCGAAACCTCAGTGGGAAAACTGCTATCAACATTAATGTTGCATGACTAACAACAGTAAAAAAAAATAAAAAAAATCATAATAAGCTCTGTACTTGCCTGCCAACTGCAGTTTGTGGGCAGGTTCAACCAGCCACTCCTTTTTAGAGTTTTCAGGATCAAAGTCTACAATCCAATTTACGGGGATAATACTGAGAACATCTTTATTCTTTCCCTTTGACCAGCTCACTAGTGCAAACTTCATTTTTTTTTTCTCTCCCCTCAGCGCTGAGGCGCACAGAGTAATGGCAGCACCCATTTAACCTGTTAAAATTTCTCTGGCGGTGGCTTGTCGTTCGCGCCTATCCTACCCATAGTTCAATGTTTCCATGGTAAGAAGTAGCTCGACCAATCAGAGACGTTGCTTTTACACTATAGGATTCTGGGTTTTTTAAGTTCTGTTAATTAATTTAATATAACGTTTTAGCTTCTGTGTCACTGCTTTACAACACACTCGCTTTACAAAACACAGAGAAAATGTATGGGATATTTACCTCTGGCAACCGAGTGGGCTGTCACCGCTGCGGTCTTTTTAAAAGATGTCGAGAGTTCCGTTGTTCCAGAAGAAGAGAGTTATGGAGGGAAGGAGAAGAAAATACACTCCTCCCGGTTCAGAATATGATATTCCAACAAGAACAAGGAGATTACGGTATGAAACAGTTCTGTATTTAGCGTTTACTGTTGTAGTTTTGAGGGTTTTTTTTACAAGCTGCCTTAGCTATACGTAGCTAGCATGCTATAGCACACTGGCTCGCAAACTTTATTTAAAGAGACAGTGGCTGTTTTTGTTATGAGTGATGGGAGAATCTGTTTAAGGGTGCACAGCAAAAAAACAAAGAAAGAAAGAAAACAAGGGACTGATAGAGACGATAATCAGTGCTCATTTTAATCTTAACACACACCACAAAGCTGAAGTTAGCTTCCGATTCGGAAAAAGACTAAAAGGCGATTCCAACTAATTTACATTACCTGAATATCTTTAAGCTGCCCTAGTTTACAAATTAAAATACTTAAGCAATTCAAACTTGATCTATGTTATTCTGCACAAGTTGTTGAATATTTAATACCAAGTTTGTGATTTGTGAAACTTATAGTTGATTTCGGAAAATTCAATAAAGGGTGATTTCAGCGCCTTTTAAGCTTCTGGACCACACCAGAACTGCTTTAGCTTAGAAACAACAATACTTTGAGACACACAAACTTGGTGTTAAATATTCTGCTATTAGTGAAAAATAATGTAGTCGAGGTTTGAAGTATCTAATTACATGTAATCCTTCAGCCAATCCTCTATTCGGAAGCTGCAATCGGAAGCCAACTTCAGCTTTGTAGTTACACCCTACCTTGAGCATCAGCTAAAGATGTCCTACATTCTTACACAACAGAATCTGGATCAGGATTCCTCTGACCACAACACTGACAGTGGCTCAGAAGACACACATGATGATGGTGGTGGTGGGATGACAGTAAGTAAGTCTCTAATAACTAACAGTACAACAAATCTACAGGTTTCTGTTGATGACTATTTCACTGAAAGCACTTCCTCTAAGACTTCTTTATTTTTACACAACAGAATCTGGATCAGGATTCCTTTGACAACAGATCTGAAAATGCACATAATGGTGATGACATTACAGTAAGTAATTCTATCAGGGCAATGATCTCACATATGAGTTTCGTGTCTTCATACTTTAGGTATTTTGCTTTCCTACCTTTTTTTTTTTTATTAATCTAAGACTTATTTGTACCCTGTATGACAACAATGGCACATCTTTAATATATTTGTTAAGTCTTAATTTTATGCAAATTTACTAGTGCTTATGTTTGTCAACTATTCCTTGAAATTGCTGTATTTTACCATTACAGAACCTGCATGCAGACCCTGAATCTGATGAACTACCTCCACATTTGAGCCAAACAACAGAGTCATCAGTCTTCAGCTTAGAGGACAGTGTTGATTTTGGTGTGTTTCAACCACTATGGCAGTCTTATACTGACTCTGAATCCTTTGGCAGTGGAGAAGAATTTCCCATGGAAGACAGCGCTGACAAGTCTGCAAATGAACAATTACATTTCGGAGTAGTAGGCTTTAATGAAAGGGTTCCTCCAGTAAATGATGAGCCACTGTACACAGGCTCACGACTAACCAACGCTCAGAGTTTTTTACTTATACTTTCAAATGCTTTGAGACACTCGCTTACTGGTGTAGCCCTGTCTGATCTTTTAGATTTGATTAATATCCACTGCCCAGAAAATGTTCTAACTTCAAAGCATCTGTTCTTAAAAGAGCTTAAACCAATACAAGGTCACCTAGAATGTCACATATACTGTCCCAACTGTGAATATTACATCGGCAACCAAGTCACCGAGGGGCAGTGTTGTGTGTGTAACTCTACATGGGATAGAAACAGCTCACTGAAAAATTTAAATTTCTTCCTATACTTACCCATCCAAACACAACTGGAACATCTTCTTCAAAGAGAAGATATTGCATGTTGGGTCAAGTCAGGAAACGGCACATGTACAGGTCCTTCTCAAAATATTAGCATATTGTGATAAAGTTAATTATTTTCCATAATGTCATGATAAAAATTTAACATTCATATATTTTAGATTCATTGCACACTAACTGAAATATTTCAGGTCTTTTATTGTCTTAATACGGATGATTTTGGCATACAGCTCATGAAAACCCCAAATTCCTATCTCACAAAATTAGCATATTTCATCCGACCAATAAAAGAAAAGTGTTTTTAATACAAAAAACGTCAACCTTCAAATAATCATGTACAGTTATGCACTCAATACTTGGTCGGGAATCCTTTGGCAGAAATGACTGCTTCAATGCGGCGTGGCATGGAGGCAATCAGCCTGTGGCACTGCTGAGGTCTTATGGAGGCCCAGGATGCTTCGATAGCGGCCTTTAGCTCATCCAGAGTGTTGGGTCTTGAGTCTCTCAACGTTCTCTTCACAATATCCTACAGATTCTCTATGGGGTTCAGATCAGGAGAGTTGGCAGGCCAATTGAGCACAGTGATACCATGGTCAGTAAACCATTTACCAGTGGTTTTGGCACTGTGAGCAGGTGCCAGGTCGTGCTGAAAAATGAAATCTTCATCTCCATAAAGCTTTTCAGCAGATGGAAGCATGAAGTGCTCCAAAATCTCCTGATAGCTAGCTGCATTGACCCTGCCCTTGATAAAACACAGTGGACCAACACCAGCAGCTGACACGGCACCTCCAGACCATCACTGACTGTGGGTACTTGACACTGGACTTCTGGCATTTTGGCATTTCCTTCTCCCCAGTCTTCCTCCAGACTCTGGCACCTTGATTTCCGAATGACATGCAGAATTTGATTTCATCCAAAAAAAAAGTACTTTGGACCACTGAGCAACAGTCCAGTGCTGCTTCTCTGTAGCCCAGGTCAGGCGCTTCTGCCGTTGTTTCTGGTTCAAAAGTGGCTTGACCTGGGGAATGTGGCACCTGTAGCCCATTTCCTGCACACGCCTGTGCACGGTGGCTCTGGATGTTTCTACTCCAGACTCAGTCCACTGCTTCCGCAGGTCCCCCAAGGTCTGGAATCGGCCCTTCTCCACAATCTTCCTCAGGGTCCGGTCACCTCTTCTCGTTGTGCAGCGTTTTCTGCCACACTTTTTCCTTCCCACAGACTTCCCACTGAGGTGCCTTGATACAGCACTCTGGGAACAGCCTATTCGTTCAGAAATGTCTTTCTGTGTCTTACCCTCTTGCTTGAGGGTGTCAATAGTGGCCTTCTGGACAGCAGTCAGGTCGGCAGTCTTACCCATGATTGGGGTTCTGAGTGATGAACCAGGCTGGGAGTTTTAAAGGCCTCAGGAATCTTTTGCAGGTGTTTAGAGTTAACTCGTTGATTCAGATGATTAGGTTCATAGCTCGTTTAGAGACCCTTTTAATGATATGCTAATTTTGTGAGATAGGAATTTTGGGTTTTCATGAGCTGTATGCCAAAATCATCCGTATTAAAACAATAAAAGACCTGAAATATTTCAGTTAGTGTGCAATGAATCTGAAATATATGAATGTTAAATTTTCATCATGACATTATGGAAAATAATGAACTTTATCACAATATGCTAATATTTTGAGAAGGACCTGTATATGCATGATTCAAACAAATACTTTGTTGTAATAAACATATATGCAGTAATTTAATCCAGTTTTGTTTGCACAGCAACGTATTCTAAAACATATAAATCAATATAGAGCAATTAGTTGTCCATCCTTTTATTGCTATATATTTTCAAATATATGACAAAGTTTCTGATATATTGAAATATATTTCCTGATGTATGGCAATATAAATTCTAGTATATTGCCATATACTTTTGTTTCGTAAGGGCTTTTTCCTTCAACCAGAAGGTTATCTATTTTTTTACATTAAAAAAATGGCCTATTGGAAATTACTGATAGTCATCTAACCACTCATCCACCATGTATACCTGCTTATCCTTGCTGGACAGCAGGGGGGATGGTTCCTATCTCCAGCAGTCATTGGGACAGAATTCACCCTGGTCCGGTCGCCAGTCAATCACAGGGAAAAACAAAGACACACACTCATACCTGAGGTCAACTTAGTGAGCCCAGTTAACCTAACAGTCATGCTCATGGATTGTTGGAGGAAAACAGAGTTTTCCTCAGCATGTATGGAGAGAACATGTAAACTTCATCCAAAAAGTCTCCAGGATGGGATTCAAACCCAGAACCTTCTTCAAGGCAGCAGTGCTAACAACTGAGCCACTGTGCAGCCCTATCATTGACACACTTGTCTAAAATTAGTTAAAGAAATGTGTTAGAATTACAGTAAAACCTTCTTTTACATGCTGACCACCTTTTTAAATGTTTATACTGGTGTTTAAAAATGTTCATATTACCTCCAGTCAATCGAAAAATGTTGATAAAATCATTTTAAACCTGAATGTGCCAGGGTTGTTAATAGTTTTATGCTTAACTGTATATGTAAAAAATATACGTTTATCTATCTTTTAATTCGTTTATCTGAAACTGTGACATTAAAATAGTTGTTGCTCTTTGTTAAATTAAAGGAAAAAGAACAGAAAAAAAATTAATCCAAAAAGTAAACGTTTCAAAGCTGATCAATTTTCTATTTTCAACAGCTGCATCATTTTGATTCCAGTCCCTGTTGGACTCAGTCAGAACATTTCCATAGAGAGTCACTTTGCATCAGCAGCACCATGCTCCAGTGCTCTGGGAGAGTTTATAGTCCTGAGAGTTGAACACTGGATGACTGACAGCTGTCCTTCATCACAACAGAAGACACAGAAATCCTCCTCATCAAAAACATGACTTTGATCTGCGTCCTCATCTGGACTCTCCTCTGCTGCTGCTTCACAGGTAAAGTCCAGAGAATCAAACTCCTCTCCTCTATGAACATCTGTCCCTCTGAAATGAAGCTGACAAAACCATGAAGCTGTTTTCTGTTTTTGTCTCTGTGTCCTCAGAGTCCAGAGGTCAGGTCACAGTGACTCAGCCTGCAGCAGTGAGAACTGATCTGGGAGGATCTGTCACCATCAGATGTAGAACCAGTCAGAATGTTTATGTTGACAGCAGCAGCTATTTATCCTGGTACCAACAGAAAGATGGACAAACTCCTAAGCTGCTCATTTATTATGCTAGCTCTCGAGAATCAGGGATTCCAAGTCGTTTTACAGGCAGTGGATCAAACTCTGACTTCACTCTGACCATCAGTGGAGTTCAGGCTGAAGATGCTGCAGTTTATTACTGTCAGAGTTTTCATGTCATCAGCAGCCAGTATGTGTTCACACAGTGAAAAACTGTCGTACAAAAACCTCCCTCAGTCAGACTGAACTGAAACTGAACTGCAGCTGCAGAAACTGATTCTGTTCAGTGAACAAACTAAAACACACAAACTGGTTTTAATCCAGTAAAATTAATGGTATTTTAACTTCAGCACTTTTACTACAGAAGGACAAGAAACTCTTTAAACTTTCAAACTGACATTATTCTGACTACATTTTTAAAATACTTTCCAATAATCAAGGCTTAAGCAGTTTAAGGCATGTTTACAATGACTGAAAATAACTTTTGACCTTCATGACCTCTGCCTCACAGTGGTTTAAAACTGATTTTTACAGAAGCAACACTGTATTTATATCCCACTCAGCAAACTATTCTGTGTGATCAAAAATAAATGAAACACATTACAAACATTCATGAAACAGTGTATGAGTAAACAAAAAGCATTGAGAAAAACATGTCTTATAATTTATTATGATGAACTTTGTAAACAAAAAATAAATCAAAAATATGGAAATTTAATTTGAGGCAGCAGCTAACTGAACAAAATCAGAAAGATCAAATTCAAAGCTGCTCAGTCTTTGATGTTGTTTACATTTATGATACTTCTAATGTAAAATTATTAAAGTAAAGAGAAACTGACCTGACTGCTGAAGAGATTGTTTCACTGTGACACACACACACACACACACACACACACACACGCTCAACTTCACACCTAGTTGACTCGTCATATATTCATGCTTTAATGACACCAAACATGTATCATGACAAGACATGGAAATGAATAAAAACATTTTTTAACGTTTGAACACATTTTCAACATTGATGTAAAAACCTGAAAGAACACGGCAGATTGTACTGGTCAGATAGAGGTTTGGGTTGACCATGGCTCAGTGTTACAATCAGAAGGTTTCTTTCTTTGATCCTAAATCCCTCAGTGTCTGGAGAAAAATCACAGCATTTAATGAGAGTAAATATGTAACGTGACGTAACAATAAACATCCTGGAATCTGTCTTATTCTGCAGTAACAAGAAGCTCAGTATGAGACTCTAATAAAGAGAAAAAAACAGTAAAAAAGTGCTTGACGTGATTTATATCATAAATCAGATAACATTTAATTAAACTTTGGGATTAATAAATCTTGAAGCACTTTGTAAACTCTTAGATTTTATTGGAAAGTGGCAAATAGTTTTGATCTCTTGAAAACAGTCATGTTCAGAAATTAGTTTTGTTTTTTTTTACAATGAAATGCTTTTTACTAACATTTAACACCACAATTTTATGATAAGACAATTAATGCCAAACTTTGAATTTCTAAGCAAAAGAATTAAAAATTTTAGGTTTTTGATATGAAATGGAAAACATCCAGAAACTGTTTGAAATATATAGTGAAGCCTTTATCTGAAGAGCTGCGATGCAGATTTTGCATTTAATATAAAACAAATCTCCTCCAAAGTAGTATTCAATAAGTTTTCTCCTCATAAATTCTCACAGTTAGACAAATTCACTGAACTGCAGCAGAAGAAACTCTGAATAGTTGCTGCCAACATTTGATGTTGGGGACATCCATTACAGTCAGCTGTCGGATGAGCTAGGTCAATGTGACGTCAAAGCTGTGAAGAAGAAGTTTTACTCTGATATGGAGAGGAAACATTTGCCAGCAGGATGAGATCAGAGGCAACGTGTCAAAACAATTTGCATTCATCTAAATTATTAAATATAACTTACAAAGTAACACAGATTGGAATTTAACCAATTCTGCAGATTTCCTCATTTATTCATTATTTAAGACATTCTTCAAATGGTTGAAGCAGGCGTCCACCGCTCTTGTTCAGTTTTTGTCTCATCTGTCCATAAGACATTCTCCCAGAAACTTTGTGGCTTGTCAACATGTAGTTTGGTAAATTCCAGTCTGGCTTTTTCATGATTTGTTTTCAACAATGATGTTCTCCTTGGTCGTCTCCCATTAAGTCCACTTTGCCTCAAACAACATCGGATGATGCGATCTGACACTGATGTTCCTTGAGCTTGAAGTTCACCTTCAATCTCTTTAGAAGTTTGTATTATCCGTCTCTTTGTTTTGTCATCAAGTTTCCTCCTGCAGCCACGTCCAGGGAGGTTGGCTACAGTCCCATGGATCTTAAATTTCTGAATAATATGTGCAACTGTAGTCACAGGAACATGAAGCTGCTTGGAGATGGTCTTATAACCTTTACCTTTAACATGCTTGTCTATAATTTTCTTTCTAATTTCCTGAGACAACTCTTTCCTTCGCTTCCTCTGGTCCATGTTGAGCGTGGTACCATGCCACCAAACAGTACAGTGATTACCTGTAGCCCTATATATAGACCCACTGACTGACTACAAGAATGTAGACGTCTGTGATGCTAATTAATGGACACACCCTGATTTAACATGTCCCTTTGGTCACATTATTTTCAGGGGTACCATCATTTTTGTCCAGGCCTATTTCATGAGTTTATTTTTTTTAATAATTCTGTTGAAGCATGTTTGAAAAGCAATGTCTGACTTTCATTTGTTCATTTTCATAGAATTTTTATTCATTATTACCTTTGTCAATTTCTGTGACCACTGTGGGTTCTTCTTTTATTAACTGAGGGGTACCAACTATTTTGTCCACGTGTGTAAATGCTTGAAATACATCACTCTGTGAGTAATGAACTGTTATGAAAATTTTGTTTCAGATTTTGAATCAATGTACTGAAATAAATATTTGACTTTATGAAGATGAATCTATAACATTTTATCAGATTTTGTTTGGTTTCCATGAGATGTCAATAAACCAGACTAAATGATTACATGAACTGTGGGAAGGAAAATAAATTAAATATAAGGTTGTATGTTGTAGAGGTCGTCCCAAAAGGTTGCCAGGAAACCCCAGCTGAGACAAAACAATCACAATATATATTTTCTATCTGCCTCAGCTGGCTGGCTGCACAGTGGAACAGCTGTTAGCACAATTGACTTACAGTAAGAAGGTTCTGGGTTTGAATCCCAGCCTGGGGTCTTTCTGCATGGAGTTTGCATTTTGTCTCTGAGTAAGAATGAGTTCTTTCCAGGTTCTCTGGCTTCTTCCGACAATTAAAAAATATGCATGTTAGGTTAACTGATCTTATAAAATTGCTGTTAGGAGTGAGTATGTAGGCATGTTTAAATCCTATGATGCACTGGCAATATGTCTTGGGGTGAAAATACGTACATTCATGCATGAACATATAAATAAATTGTCATGCCACAAAGTAATTACATGGGGAAACACTAAAACTAATGTATAGTTAAGATGGAGAAACAAAACAATTGTAAAGCTAAACGGTTTAAAGCTGGCTTGAAAAACCTAAATAAAAAGGGAAAAAGGATTTTGCTTGGAAGCCTGTTAGATGATGCATATATATGTTTTTTTAATGGTAAAACCACATAGATGCGAACTGCAGTGACCCGGTTCTTCTTGGTTCTTACATTGTCTATAACTAAAACTATTAAAAGACCATGGACTCTAAAAGAGCTTCAAAATCAACCCTGATGAAAAGTATTATTGAATTATGATCTAATTTTTCAGTTTGGGGTTGTTTGCTTTTATTGTGTTGTAAAATCAACATTTGTGTAGTTTGAGCACCAACACGTAGACACAGCTCCCTGAATATTTCAGTAAATCTACAAGTCCTCAGTATTAAACTTTTAATTGTAAAATTATTTTCTTTATGTCACCTGAATATTCTTCAAGAACTTTGGATGTGAATAATAAATATGTCTAACATGACTTAATAAACACATTACAAATGATGCCTAAAACATAAGAAAAAAAAAGCAACAAAAAAAAAAAAAAAACTAAAATTTTACTTTTGTAGAAACCATCAGTCATGTTACTCCCCCATAAATACTGTCAAGTGGTATTAAAAAGTTCATTTGGTTGACATACCTATATAATGTAAATGCTGGAGTTCTAAAGTCTGTTTTAAATCATTTTCTGAGTTTTGTTGTTGGTAAAATGTCCCATCAAAAATGCAAAGACCAAATTCTCACCAAGGCTTTCAGGACTATCTCAGGACCTTCTTCGGCACATTTAGCTTAGTTTTTCCAGAATTTAATAGTTTAAATCTTAATTTCTATTAACAATGTAATCTTTTCTCTGGGTGGCCTCACAGGTCACAGAGCCCACCTTCCTCCACTGGTCTGCAGGGAGCCTCAAGGTGCTGCTCCAGCTGTAGAGGCCGTCCTTCTGCAGCACCCCGGGGCTTCTGCTCTGCTCGCAGCTGCTGCTGCTGCCGTCCACCTTCTAGGTTAGACTCCTGAGGGGAAGCCCTAGTCTGCCAGACACATAAAGAGGGGCAACACTGCCAGGGGAAAATCACATAAGAGTAAAATACATAAAGTACATAAATTCACCAATCAGGTGGAGGGAGAGGAATCCCGCAGGATATAAAAATTATGTCATAAAAACAAATTTTTATGGAGCCAGAGAAGACTTTCATACCTTGCATTTTTATATGCTGGATCTCAACAGTTATTGTTTTTTACCTGGTTGACCTAATGCCAGTCTTAGACCCTCAGCCTGCCTATGCACTATAGAACTGTATGAAGCAATATGAAAACAATACATCAGAATGTACAGTCTTAATTGCAAACATATATATTATCATTATGTTCTATTTACATATTTACTGTGTATGTCTTGCTCAAGAACTGCTTTATAAAGATGATGATCAGTAAACCTGCGACATGAACAAGGCTGGACACTCTTTGGCATTCAAAGCCCACAACATGTTTTAAAAATAGGCACAGACACATTTTAAACTCATTCAGAACAATATTCAATTCATTGTCTATTTGTAGGTTCTGTTTCAAAATATCTTTAAAAACAAACCTTGATGAACAAACACTACTGATCCTGAAGTAATTTGCAAATTCTTAAGCAGGCATTCCATGCCCAAACAATAGATTAATAAAATGATTACAAAAACGACTTTTAAACAGCAGTCATCTCAAAAAGAAAACTAAAACTATTTAGAGAATAGATTTTGTTGTAATACAAATTTGAAAAAAGGACTTGGGGGGTATGGTATTTTATTAATGCCAGAGTCTTCATAGCATCAGGAGACAATGGTAGGTCACGCAATGAAAACATCTTGTACAAAAATGACTCTCGGTGAGAAGTAAAACTGAACTGACTGTTAGAACTGAAAGCTGCAGGGACTGACACGGTTCAGTGAAAAACCCACATCCATGCACAGAAACCTTCATGAGACAAACGTGTTTTACCTTTTAATGTCCTTTAATCAAGAATCAGTGTGTTTTGGGACAACTTGAATAACTGAAAACTATTATGGTTAATAAACCTAATTACAATAAAATCATTGTGAGGAAACATCCTGTTACAAACTTCTTAGACGTAATATTATAAATCATTTATGATATTAACAGAAGAATCATGCCTATGTGTCAGTGGAAAATTTACCCTCCAAAGCATCAGTTTATTTTAAATAAGACTATATTTAGCATAACTCCCTCAGCAGGGAAGAGGAAACATGATGACATGTAGAGCTGAGATCCATGTGACTGACTCTGTGTGTTTGCATATGTGTCCTGCCTCTCTGCTCCCAGCTGTTAAGAGGTCAGAGTTGATCAGTGTCTGTCCAGGTCTTTCAGAGTCACTGACACACCAGCAGAACAATGAAGATGTTACTGACTCTACTGTTGACCATCCTGGAGCTCCTGGTTCAGGGTGAGAATCTCTGCTCATACATTTGTGTTAAGATGTAACCATGTCTCCCATGTTACGTAACATATAAGCTTTGGTTTGGTGATAAAGTTTTTGCAAGCTCAATTTTTCTCCATGAAAGTTTCTCTCTTTTTTATGTTTCTAGGATCTTCAGGACAAGTTACTGTAACTCAAACCCCTGGATCTCAGTCTGTTGTTCCAGGACATACTGTCTCTATTAAATGTAAAGTCAATCCAAGTACGAGTAACTGCTTCAGCTGGTACCTTCAGAAATCAGGAGAAGTGCCTAAACTCCTTATCAGATGCGCAAGCACCCGTCACTCTGGAGTTCCTGATCGTTTCAGTGGAACAAAGTCTGGGAATACAGACTTTACTCTGACCATCAGTGGAGTTCAGGCTGAAGATGCTGGAGTTTATTACTGTCAGAGCGCTCATAGCATCAACAGCCAGTGGTTGTTCACACAGTGAAAAACACTCGTACAAAAACCTCCTTTAGTCAAAGTAAACAGAAACTGAACTGACTGCTGCAGCTGGAAGTTGCTGCAGAGACTCATGCAGTTCTCTGTAAACACACATGGATTGCTTTTTAAATTTTGTTATTAATTAATTAAGTACTTCATTTTATGTTTTCAACTCACATTTAAGACCAAAAAGTATTCCAAATCCTTTTAGTTTTAGGTTTAAAGTTATCTTTTATTTTACCAACAGTTTATTTCTAACTGAAAGTAATATCAGTATTTTGGAGAGGCCCAACCTGAATCTGATAGATAATATATGAGTAAATGTAAAGATTGAATATGAACAACATTGGGATTAACTTTATTTTATTTTTTTTAATTAAACTTTTAATATTAAAGTTATGTCTTTTTATGAGAAATGCAATTGTTTTTTTCCTTGGAGATATTCATTTTGTTGGATGTAAACCACTCAATAACAAATGCATTCATTTTTTCACTTTTTTATTTTTACAACTTGATGATCATTTCATTATCCTCTATCTGACCACACTGCAGTGTTTTTCTGTTTCTATTTAATGAGCTGCTCTCATAATATACAGAATATATTACAAGCATTTGTTTGAGAAGAGTTAAACTAATTTCCAATAAATATCCAATATATATTTTAATGGAATTTCCATAATAACAAAGGATTTATTTTCCAGAATTAATATTATTTTTACATTGCTGTGTTGTTTTTTAAGAGATTCCTCTCTCATTTCTTAACATAAAGAAAATTCTTGGCTTAATGAATATAATTTTAAATGTAAATTAACAAGGTGTGTGAAACAAATATGTAAATGTCAAGACTGAATTGTAACACTCACACACAAGAGAAGAACTTTTACACTCCCTGTGAGTCATGCTAGGACTGGGAACACTGGTCTCTCCTCAAAGGCTCTCTTGCTGGAATCTTGGTGGCTCATCAGAAAATCCCTGAAACACTGGTTGGATCAGAAGATGTTGGTAAAATATATAAAAAAATACTTTAAACCTACATTTTTTTCAAGGCTATGAATATTTAGGACTTGGCTGGACTGGCAATCCAATGTAATGGCTGAAGATGCTGCAGTTTATTACTGTAAAGGGGTGTTTGATTCTAGTAAATATGAGCTGTTCACACAGAAACTGTCAAATAAAAACTGAAACTGAAAACGACGGCTGCTGATGCACCTCAGTAAACACAAACACAGAAAGAGGCTCTGAGACGGCTTTTTTACATTTTAGGGTCAATTAGAAAATTCAAATATGTAATTATTATAATCCTATCTGATCATTAGAATATGATCAAAATATTTTACTAGACACATTAGTACATTATTTCTAAAAGATTAAACAGAATGAAAAATCCACATAAATCTGAATTGGAAAGTTTGCCACCTTTTATTATAGAAAAGTTCATTATCAAAGTGATCAGAAACTGAACTGATGGCTGCATCTGCAAACATCTGCTACTGATATAGTTACACAAACACAAACTAGAATTCATTAGATCTGATACATGAATATTAACCTCATATTTCACTATAGAAAATAGTGAAAACTACAGCTAATGTTTTCACTCAAACATGATTCCAATAGCGAGATAATACTCACAGGCACGCTTAGGTACTGAGGTAATTTCTTCTTTCACCATCAAAACAAAATCTTCTTTCACTAGATGTGTTTTATCTCTAATGAAAACCCCCACAGTCATGCTTATGAATAGTGGGAGGAAAACAATGTTTTCCACAGCATGTATGGGGAGAACATACATGGTTGTAGTCTTAAACAACGTCTCACACTCCAAACCTTCTTGCTGCAAGGCAACAGTGCTAACAACTGAGCAACTGTGCAGCCCCATCATTGACAAACTTCTCTATAATCAGTTGAAAAGATTTATTAGCATTACAGTAAAACCTCATGCTGACCACCTTTTTGCATGTTTCCACTGGTGTTTTACCAAATGTTCATATTACCTCCAGTCAGATAAAAAATGTTGGTAAAATTGGAAGATCAAATATCTGAATGTGCCAGGGGTGTGAATAGTTTTATGTTTAACTGTATATGTGAACAAATATACCTGTCATACCCAACCAGTGACTGAGTTTTGTGTTTATTAAACCCGGTCTGGTCCTTGTTTCGTTCTGTTTACCACAGCCTAGCTCGCACCGGTTTCTTGTTTCTCCTAATTACCTGGTCTTGTTTTTCATTGGTTCTCCCTGCATTTCCTGTTTGTGTTTTTATTCCTTAGTTGACTTTATTCCCTTCTGAGTCCTGGGTCGTATTTATTTTTGTTCCTGGTCGTATCCATCCTATGTCCTGGCCTGGTTCTGGTTTCCCTGCCTCGTCCGTGAGTGAAGAACAATAAATCTTTGACTTACCATAATTAATCTGACTCCTGGCGTCTTCTTCTCTGTACTTTGATCCTACCCACAACTGCACAATATGACAATACCATTGCCTTTGTCTTATTAAGTTAATCTGAAAGTGTAAACATTAAAATAATTTTGTTTTATGATGTAAGGTGACTTGAGTGTCAAGAAAGATGCCTATAAATAAAATGTATTATAATTATTAATAAAATTGTTGTTACTCAGAAGTTAACAGAAAAAAAATAATCCTTTCATTCTATACATAAATAGCTAAACTTCCAAATCTGATCAAGTTTCTATTTTCAACAGCTGCATCATTTTGATTCCAGTCCCTGTTGGACTCAGTCAGATCATTTCCATAGAGAGCTACTTTGCATCAGCAGCACCATGCTCCAGTGCTCTGGGAGAGTTTATAGTCCTGAGAGTTGAACACTGGATGACTAACAGCTGTCCTTCATCACAACAGAAGACACAGAAATCCTCCTCATCAAAAACATGACTTTGATCTACGTTCTCATCTGGACTCTCCTCTGCTGCTGCTTCACAGGTAAAGTCCAGAGAATCAAACTCCTCTCCTCTATGAACATCTGTCCCTCTGAAATGAAGCCGACAAAACCATGAAGCTGCTTTATGTTTTTGTCTCTTTGTCCTCAGAGTCCAGAGGTCAGGTCACAGTGACTCAGCCTGCAGCAGAGAGAACTGATCTGGGAGGATCTGTCACCATCAGCTGTAGAACCAGTCAGAATGTTCATGGCTCTAACTATTTAGCCTGGTACCAACAGAAAGATGGACAAACTCCTAAGCTGCTCATTTATTATGCTAGCACTCGAGAATCAGGGACTCCAAGTCGTTTTACAGGCAGTGGATCAAACTCTGACTTCACTCTGACCATCAGTGGAGTTCAGGCTGAAGATGCTGCAGTTTATTACTGTCAGAGTTTTCACTATATTAACAGCCAGTATGTGTTCACACAGTGAAAAACTGTCGTACAAAAACCTCCCTCAGTTAGACTGAACAGAAACTGAACTGCAGCTGCAGAAACTGATTTTGTTCAGTGAACAAACTAAAACACACAAACTGGTTTTAATCCAGTAAAATTAATGGTATTTTAAATTCAACACTTTTACTACAGAAGGACAAGAAACTCTTTAAACTTTCAAACTGACATTAATCTGACTACATTTTTAAAATATTTGCCATTAATCAAGGCTTAAGCAGTTTGAGATGCTGTAATTATAAATCTGAGAATATTATTTAATAATTAATATTAATATTTTATCAAATAATATTACGGTCTGTTAAGGGTTGTCCTGTGAATACCAGCCCAGTAAGGCGATGGTATTAGGACAAAATAGAAAGATGTGAGACGAGCTCTGACATTATTGAACATCATAAACTCTGCACACATGGAATGAATTCACACAATTTCTCAAAATACAAGAATTTATTAACAAAAATAAGTCAACCCAAAGTCAAACATATTTCATTTAATCAAACTCTTTACTATGCTAAAACAATCCAACTAACTACCAAGCAGAATTAAAGAATAATGAAGACTAATGGCTATGTACAATATAAACAAGTTGATTAAAGATGATTGGAAATCATGACTAAAAGAGTGATGCAACATTACCATTCAATGTTATTTATGTTTGAGAACCAAGGATTATCTTGAAGAATCTGGAAATTAATTTAAGTTAGTCTTGGAACCAACTTAGGCAATAATCAGCAAACGTTTAGACAACCATTCACAATGCATGATCAGATAAAATATTATTTTAATAAAATAATGTTTGAAATAATGATCTGCTGAATAAAACCAACCTTCTGGATGACTAATTCTCAACGGTGTCTCATTAGCTGCCTGTATTTATTAAAATAATATTTAAAGAAATATTATTAAGGGAATATTTTGGAAAGAACCAAATCTTTCTGGAGAAATGGTGCTTAATGGTGTTTACTTAGTTATCAAATTTAGTAAAATAATTTCAGAGACACATTATTTACTAGATTGCACGTTACCATGGTGATGGGGTCTCTGCTGTCTTCCTTCCAGACTGGGAAACCGCTCTGCTCGGCTTCATAGAGACCGCTTCTCTGTAGGGAACTTCTCTGGGACAATTTGCTTCTGCAGGCCTCAGAGGAAAAAGTAAGCAACTCTTACACCTTAATTTCCCCATTCATGAATGAAAATACCGGATACACAGACAGTATTTCATTCGTACTTATCTTTGCATATGATCGATGATCGTATGACATCCTTGGATCCAGTTGAAGAGTTTATGTCTGTTTGCCAGCAAAGAGACATCAGCGCGCTTGTCTCCCCTATCTGGTCCCTTTCGAAGGCCGTGTGGAAGAGGGCGGATGTAGCAACAGCTGTGCTTTTATTTGGGTAGTGGCGTCACAGGAAGTCCGCAGTTATCCCGTTTCCTGGCTGTGCCGGAAGAAGGTTAATGCACTTTATTTTGAAAGTTCCAGAAAAGTCCGTACCGGAGTTTAATGTTGAAATCCATGGCTGTGGGTCCCAACATTAGCAAACTCTTCTGTGTGATCAAAAATAAATGAAACACATTACAAACATTCATGAAACAGTGTATGAGTAAACAAAAAGCATTGAGAAAACATGTCTTATAATTTATTATGATGAACTTTGTTAAAAAAGAATAAAATATGGAAATTTAATTTGAGGCAGCAGCTAACTGAACAAATTCATAAAGATCAAATTCAAAGCTCCTCAGCCATTGATGTTGTTTACATTTATGATACTTCTAATGTAAAATTATTATTTGAACTCAGTTGCACAAAGATTTCTCAAAGTAAAGAGAAACTGACCTGACTGCTGAAGAGACTGTTTCACTATGATACACACACACATACACATACACACACACACACACACACACACACACACACGCTCACGCTCAACTTCACACCAAGTTGACTCGTCATATATTCATGCTTTTAATGACACCAAAAATGTATCATGAAATGGATAAAAAAAAAATTTACGTTTGAACACGTTTTCAACATTGATGTAAAAACCTGAAAGAACACGGCAGATTGTACTGGTCAGATAGAGGTTTGGGTTGACCATGGCTCAGTGTTACAATCAGAAGGTTTCTTTCTTTGATCCAAAATCCCTCAGTGTGTGGAGAAAAATCACAGCATTTAATGAGAGTAAATATGTAACGTGACGTAACAATAAACATCCTGGAATCTGTCTTATTCTGCAGTAACAAGAAGCTCAGTATGAGACTCTAATAAAGAGAAAAAAACAGTAAAAAAAAGTGCTTGACATGATTTACATTGTAAAGCATTAAAATAAATTTTATTAAACATTGGGATTAATAAATCTTGAAGCACTTTGTAAACTCTTAGATTTTATTGGAAAGTGGCAAATAGTTTTGATCTCTTGAAAACAGTAATGTGCAGAAATAACAAAGTTCTTTACGGTGAAAAGTGGAAATTTCTCACTATAAAATAAGAGAATTTGAATGTTCCTGTTCTGCTACTTACATTTAATTACTGCATACAAACACATTCTTTTTCAAAATGTGAACCAGAACATTTATTTGACTAATTCAAAGAAAACTTTAACATGCAGTTAATCCCAAAATTATTCCACTCCTGGCAGAATAAGATGTAAAATTATTTTTATTCTACCACAGTTTAGGAAATGAAATTAGGTTTATCTCAAATGGTAATGAAACAAAGTGTAATGAGAATTGGTTTTTCAAAAAAAAAAGGTTAATAGGCACAAAATAAAGAATGTATAATAATGAATCTTTTACATCGCTGTTTAGAAATGTTGGCTCACTCTTTGCAGAAATGTTTTGAGACAGAGTTGAGGACTGTGGGTGAGAACACTTTAAGATATGATTATAGCATCTCTATTTAGTATAAGTACAGGCTTTGACTACACAGCTCTAAAACCTTATTTTTTTCATTTTTAACCATTTAGCAAGCTTTGGTTGTGTAACACAAACTATACATTGATCACGAACTGAAGCCCTCCTTCAGGTTTTCCTGGAGTCTGGTAGAGAGTCAATTACAGCATATTGTTGTATGTGCGCCTCACTTAGGCATTAAAGAAACAAGAATAGATAAAATGGCACAAGAGGCTACTAAAAACATGTTGTGGACATATATGTTAATTTCAGTAACAAAGGGGTAAGGAAGATTATTAAGTAGGAAGTGAGGGAAACGAGGCCAGCTTTACACAGGGGCAAGAGGGGGCAATGCCCACTCAAACAAATGCATGGCCCCCTCAAATCACTTCTCAATCACACAAACACAACCCCCGCCTTGCCTCTTCCTCCTCCTTCTACACTTAAGGGCAAAACATCATCTGAATGTCTAACTGACATTAAAGTGTTAAGAATAGAAACAAACATGCAGTAATTTTATAAATACAGAATGCTGAACAAACTCTGTTCTAAGTAGGGAAAAGTCACTTTAACTCAAGGGGCTCTTTTCATTCAACCATTTCTACTCCAACAGTTAAGGCATCATTTTGCGAGGTAATTAGTGTTACAGGATAATATATGCTGATTGCTGAATATAATGTTCTATTATAGAAAGCAGCAAACAAAAAATAATAAATAAATAGGAAAATGTTACTTAGCTGTCTGTTTGATTTTATTAGCATAATAATAGAGTCAATGCTAACATTAACAACCTAAAGTAGGTTTGCACTATAAAAAAGACCAGCATGGCGAGTAAACATAACAATAAGCAAATCAAAAGAATGATTAGCATGTAAATAAGCTGCATTCAAACATGTGGGACAATTAATTTAACCTTACTAAGTTTTATCACCATGATTTACACATTTCTGAATCCAATCTAAAATCTATCATCGGTTCATTTCTGGTGGATTAATCTCTCATAGTATATTGAATATATTATGGGCTTTTGTTTGATAGCATGTAAGTAATTTTCAACATGCCATCTTTCAATAAAATTTACATAACAACAGAGGTATTATTTTTTTTATCCAGAAATAATATTCCTTTTACATTGTGTTGTTTTTTAAGAGATGCATGCCTCACTTCCTATCAGAACCAAACTTCTTGCCTGAAACACTGGATATTGAAGTGAATTTTTCCTAGCTTGTAATTGTAAAGATCTTTGTGGTTTGTCTAATTTTATTTTCCTCATATTTTACCACTCATTAACATTCTTCTTAAGAGTTTATTGCTTTCTTCCAAAAAGTGTCAGACTAAAGAGTTTTTTTTATCTTTATTTTAAACCTGTCATTTAATATTTGAGCAGACAACAGGTTTTTCTCTGGTGATAGATAAATAGTGGGACTTTAGTGGGAGTTTAATAGATTCTGCAGTGAGATATGTTGTCCCTCTAACCATAATAATGTGCTTTCTGCTGATGTGCTAGTTAAAGATATCAAATATTGCTGCTTAGTACTTGTAGATTTTAAATGAACCAGAACATTAAACTAAAAATCTACATGAAACCATTTTGATTTGAAGAAAATGTCTTTAATCTGTAAATTTGAATTAGAACTTTATTGGACAGATAAAGACAAGAAAAGAAACAGCCAAAGTAACATCAGTAAAAATGTAAGAAACAATTAACTCCCAGTAAGTGATGTCAGGACTGGGAACACTGGTCTCTCCTCAGGGACTCTGTGACTGCAGTCTGGGAGCCCTGGGTGGCCTCACAGGTCACAGAGCCCACCTTCCTCCACTGGTCTGCAGGGAGCCTCAGGGTGCTGCTCCAGCTGTAGAGGCCGTCCTTCTGCAGCACCCCGGGGCTCCTGCTCTGCTCCCAGCTGCTGCTGCTGCTGCTGCTGCTGCTGCCGTCCACCTTCCAGGACAAACTCCAGCCTGAAGGGAAGCCCTTGTTGGCCAGACACATGAGAGTGGCCTTCCCCTGCTGCAGCTCCTCACTGGAGGGGGGCAGCACTGTCAGGGTGGGACGAGTATCACCTAGGAGACACCAATCAGGTTAGAGAACAGGAGCTATAGATACGTTAAACAGCAGATACTGGGACATGGTTACAGTTAGGGAGGATTTTCTATAATAAGAAGTTTCTGCCAGATGTTTTCATGCTCCACTCATCACTCACTGACACAAAGTTTCACTTCTCTTTAAGAGTCTCAGATCAGCAGAGATAGAATCACCAAAGAATTTGATTATAAAAATTTCAATCTATTCCTTATAATATAGAAAATAAAATAACTTCAGAATCTCATGTTTACGAGGAACAATATTTTTTTAAGGGTAGCACAACTATTTTTGTAGATTTAATAGATTTGAATCAAACTGTTCCGTTTGGTCTAGTTCAAGTTCTAATTTAACTGTTTTATACCAAACAACTAAACTCGTTCACAGCTGGCAGCAAATCATTTAATATATAAAGTAATATCGATAACAAACATACCAAACCTCAGTCCTGACAATTAATTTAGAAGAAACATTTACAGAATTGGCACAAAAATAGTTATTTTACTTCAGTTTTAACTGTGACTCTGTTTGCAGTTTCATTGTTGTAAGGAAGAAATTGATGCAAATATATAATTTTCTGCTTTCTAAGAAAGTGCAGAAATATACTTTTAAAGATTCCAAAATAGTTTTAAATTTGGTATTAAACATGCAGTAAACTTACTTCCAACATCCAGTCTGGTTCCTCCACCAAAAGTCCACCACAGTGATACAAACTCACTGAGGCGCCGTACAAAAACCTCTGACTGTAGAAACACGACTCTCTGACTTTGTCTGACTGAACTAAACCTACAAGCTGAAATTAAACCACTAAACTAAACCAAAAATGGTTTAATCCTTAGATCAATACTAACTTGTTATACTCTGTTCATAATCGGCATTTTAACTATGAAATAACATTAGTCTCAGAGCCTTTTTGCAAAATATTAAATAATGGCGTTTTTTTACAGCTTCAGTCTGTAAAACAGAATTAAAATTATAGAATCAGGTCCTTTAAAAGAGCAGCTTTATATTTTACTTACTTCCAACATCCAGTCTGGTTCCTCCACCGAACGTGTACCACAGTGATACAAACTCATTGAGCCGTCGTACAAAAACCTCTGACTGTAGAGACACGGCTCTCTGACTTTGACACAAACAAAATATCAGAACAAGAACTTTATAAAAGATGAAAATAATAAACTCTGTCACTCTAATGTGATAATTAAGCCACCCTCCAAATAGGTTGGATTGTATCTGTTGTATTATTTTTATGTCACTTGCAGAAGGTAGATAATTTTGGGTTTGATCAAACATCAATTGCATCAATTCTAATAACTCTTGATTTTCTTTCAAAACTTTAAATTGCTGAACTACAGTAATGTAGAACCATAAAAAATCAAAACCAGAAAATCGAGTTTTTGATTTTAAAAAGGAAATCAGAGCCTTGTTCAAACTGTATCTAATTTTATTATGTCTTTATTTGTAGAGCTGTTTTATAGATTTTATCAGCTTGGGAGTCAAATGTACATAGA
The DNA here is from genome assembly GCF_021462225.1 of Girardinichthys multiradiatus. NCBI lineage: Eukaryota > Metazoa > Chordata > Actinopteri > Cyprinodontiformes > Goodeidae > Girardinichthys > Girardinichthys multiradiatus. The sequence goes on along the minus strand of NC_061806.1, from coordinate 32,381,337 downwards.
AGTAACATCCAGTCTGTTTCCTCAACATAAAATCTATTACAATGATAAAAACTCATTCATTGACAATAGAGCAACACCTGAAAGGTGTGGGCTGTTCTCTGGATCTGTGGTTTTACCAAACATACTCATATTACCTTGGTGTAAGACCTTAGAGAACTGTATCTAAGTGGAAGGAGACACTGCTCCCCCAACCAGGAGCTCAGCATCTGATGCTCAGACCCTCAGTTTATCACAGCATCCTTTATTAAAACAAATGGTTGAATTAAAAGAATTTACTTAATGATTCAATGAAATCGAGGTTCACAGGTACTACATGTATCTGTGTTATTTGCCTATATGTCCACATCACTGTAACATCCCAAACGTCTGAAAAACAATAACCTTTAGAGTCAAAGAAAAAAAATTAAATAAAAGTTTACATAAAAAAACAACTTAATATGCAATGCATTCTTTTGCAGAAAGAAATTAGCTATAAAAGCTAATTTATGTCATATTTTTGGGGTGAAACACTTCAACGCCACATGAGGACAGAAAAAGATATGCAAAATTTTCTTCTGTCATATTATGTCATAGTATGTCCACTTTTCATGTTTTATCTTCAAATTTCTTTCAGTTTCTTTTTATCAACTTGAGGTTGTTATTTTTGTTTTGTTGTTCTCAATTGAGTTTGAAAAAAAAAAATGAAAGTTTCTCAATCAGGCTTTGCTTGTTTAACCTTTGGTTTCTTTTTTTAACCCCACCTGCTGAACTGGAAATGTAGTGCTGGTTTTTCAGGACTTACTAAACATCGCTGATTCAAATAAATATTCCACGGTGTATCCAAGCAATGGAAACAGAAAACACACAGATTACCCGGGATTTATTTTACCTTTTAGGTCAAAGAAATCCAAGGTATTTAAATCCCGGGACTTTCAGTGGAAAAGGGACTAACGTGTTAGAATGACCCAGTCAAAGTCCAGGCCTAACTACAATTGAGATTTTGATGCAGGACATAAAAAAGTAGGTTTACAGATGCTCCCTGTCTAATCTGACAGAGCGTGAGCTGTTTAGACATGAGGAATGAGGAAAAATGTCAGTCACTAGATGTGCAAAGCTGTTAGAGGCAAACCCCTAAAAGGTTGGCAGCTGTGAATTCAGCAAAAGACGATTCTGCAGAACATTGGCCCACAAATGTTTTCAAAACCTGAATCACTGAGCTTCCACTTCACAATTATGCACTTCCTTGTCTTTGTCTATACACTAAAATGTGTTTAAAAAGGTGTATGAATCCTCTGACAAGTCACTGTCAGGTTTAGGACCTTTATAAAGAACTAAGAAGTGTCAAACAACTGCAGATGAACAGAAAGATGGAAAAACTCTTAAGTTGCTCATTTATGGTGCTAACTCTCAAGTATCAGGGACTCCAAGTCGTTTTACAGGCAGTGGATCAAACTTGATGTTAACCAGTGATGCCGAAACCTCAGTGGGAAAACTGCTATCAACATTAATGTTGCATGACTAACAACAGTAAAAAAAAATAAAAAAAATCATAATAAGCTCTGTACTTGCCTGCCAACTGCAGTTTGTGGGCAGGTTCAACCAGCCACTCCTTTTTAGAGTTTTCAGGATCAAAGTCTACAATCCAATTTACGGGGATAATACTGAGAACATCTTTATTCTTTCCCTTTGACCAGCTCACTAGTGCAAACTTCATTTTTTTTCTCTCTCCCCTCAGCGCTGAGGCGCACAGAGTAATGGCAGCACCCATTTAACCTGTTAAAATTTCTCTGGCGGTGGCTTGTCGTTCGCGCCTATCCTACCCATAGTTCAATGTTTCCATGGTAAGAAGTAGCTCGACCAATCAGAGACGTTGCTTTTACACTATAGGATTCTGGGTTTTTTAAGTTCTGTTAATTAATTTAATATAACGTTTTAGCTTCTGTGCCACTGCTTTACAACACATTCGCTTTACAAAACACAGAGAAAATGTATGGGATATTTACCTCTGGCAACCGAGTGGGCTGTCACCGCTGCGGTCTTTTTAAAAGATGTCGAGAGTTCCGTTGTTTCAGAAGAAGAGAGTTATGGAGGGAAGGAGAAGAAAATACACTCCTCCCGGTTCAGAATATGATATTCCAACAAGAACAAGGAGATTCTGGAAAAGGAGGTTTGTGTTTTACTTCAAACAAGCCTAGTTAAGTTACGGTATGAAACAGTTCTGTATTTAGCGTTTACTGTTGTAGTTTTGTGGGTTTTTTTTACAAGCTGCCTTAGCTATACGTAGCTAGCATGCTATAGCATAGTGGCTCGCAAACTTTATTTAAAGAGACAGTGGCTGTTTTTGTTATGAGTGATGGGAGAATCTGTTTAAGGGTGCACAGCAAAAAAACAAAGAAAGAAAGAAAACAAGGGACTGATAGAGACGATAATCAGTGCTCATTTTAATCTTAACACACACCACAAAGCTGAAGTTAGCTTCCGATTCGGAAAAAGACTAAAAGGCGATTCCAACTAATTTACATTACCTGAATATCTTTAAGCTGCCCTAGTTTACAAACTAAAATACTTAAGCAATTCAAACTTGATCTATGTTATTCTGCACAAGTTGTTGAATATTTAATACCAAGTTTGTGATTTGTGAAACTTACAGTTGATTTCGGGAAATTCAATAAAGGGTGATTTCAGCGCCTTTTAAGCTTCTGGACCACACCAGAACTGCTTTAGCTTAGAAACAACAATACTTTGAGACACACAAACTTGGTGTTAAATATTCTGCTATTAGTGAAAAATAATGTAGTCGAGGTTTGAAGTATCTAATTACATGTAATCCTTCAGCCAATCCTCTATTCGGAAGCTGCAATCGGAAGCCAACTTCAGCTTTGTAGTTACACCCTACCTTGAGCATCAGCTAAAGATGTCCTACATTCTTACACAACAGAATCTGGATCAGGATTCCTCTGACCACAACACTGACAGTGGCTCAGAAGACACACATGATGATGGTGTTGGGATGACAGTAAGTAAGTCTCTAATAACTAACAGTACAACAAATCTACAGGTTTCTGTTGATGACTATTTCACTGAAAGCACTTCCTCTAAGACTTCTTTATTTTTACACAACAGAATCTGGATCAGGATTCCTTTGACAACAGATCTGAAAATGCACATAATGGTGATGACATTACAGTAAGTAATTCTATCAGGGCAATGATCTCACATATGAGTTTCGTGTCTTCATACTTTAGGTATTTTGCTTTCCTAGCTTTTTTTTTTTTATTAATCTAAGGCTTATTTGTACCCTGTATGACAACAATGGCACATCTTTAATATATTTGTTAAGTCTTAATTTTATGCAAATTTACTAGTGCTTATGTTTGTCAACTATTCCTTGAAATTGCTGTATTTTACCATTACAGAACCTGCATGCAGACCCTGAATCTGATGAACTACCTCCACATTTGAGCCAAACAACAGAGTCATCAGTCTTCAGCTTAGAGGACAGTGTTGATTTTGGTGTGTTTCAACCACTATGGCAGTCTTATACTGACTCTGAATCCTTTGGCAGTGGAGAAGAATTTCCCATGGAAGACAGCGCTGACAAGTCTGCAAATGAACAATTACATTTCGGAGTAGTAGGCTTTAATGAAAGGGTTCCTCCAGTAAATGATGAGCCACTGTACACAGGCTCACGACTAACCAACGCTCAGAGTTTTTTACTTATACTTTCAAATGCTTTGAGACACTCGCTTACTGGTGTAGCCCTGTCTGATCTTTTAGATTTGATTAATATCCACTGCCCAGAAAATGTTCTAACTTCAAAGCATCTGTTCTTAAAAGAGCTTAAACCAATACAAGGTCACCTAGAATGTCACATATACTGTCCCAACTGTGAATATTACATCGGCAACCAAGTCACCGAGGGGCAGTGTTGTGTGTGTAACTCTACATGGGATAGAAACAGCTCACTGAAAAATTTAAATTTCTTCCTATACTTACCCATCCAAACACAACTGGAACATCTTCTTCAAAGAGAAGATATTGCATGTTGGGTCAAGTCAGGAAACGGCACATGTACAGGTCCTTCTCAAAATATTAGCATATTGTGATAAAGTTCATTATTTTCCATAATGTCATGATAAAAATTTAACATTCATATATTTTAGATTCATTGCACATTAACTGAAATATTTCAGGTCTTTTATTGTCTTAATACGGATGATTTTGGCATACAGCTCATGAAAACCCAAAATTCCTATCTCACAAATTAGCATATTTCATTCAACCAATAAAAGAAAAGTGTTTTTAATACAAAAAACGTCAACCTTCAAATAATCATGTACAGTTATGCACTCAATACTTGGTCGGGAATCCTTTTGCAGAAATGACTGCTTCAATGTGGCGTGGCATGGAGGCAATCAGCCTGTGGCACTGCTGAGGTCTTATGGAGGCCCAGGATGCTTTGATAGCGGCCTTTAGCTCATCCAGAGTGTTGGGTCTTGAGTCTCTCAACGTTCTCTTCACAATATCCCACAGATTCTCTATGGGGTTCAGATCAGGAGAGTTGGCAGGCCAATTGAGCACAGTGATACCATGGTCAGTAAACCATTTACCAGTGGTTTTGGCACTGTGAGCAGGTGCCAGGTCGTGCTGAAAAATGAAATCTTCATCTCCATAAAGGTTTTCAGCAGATGGAAGCATGAAGTGCTCCAAAATCTCCTGATAGCTAGCTGCATTGACCCTGCCCTTGATAAAACACAGTGGACCAACACCAGCAGCTGACACGGCACCCCAGACCATCACTGACTGTGGGTACTTGACACTGGACTTCTGGCATTTTGGCATTTCCTTCTCCCCAGTCTTCCTCCAGACTCTGGCACCTTGATTTCCGAATGACATGCAGAATTTGCTTTCATCCGAAAAAAGTACTTTGGACCACTGAGCAACAGTCCAGTGCTGCTTCTATGTAGCCCAGGTCAGGCGCTTCTGCCGCTGTTTCTGGTTCAAAAGTGGCTTGACCTGGGGAATGCGGCACCTGTAGCCCATTTCCTGCACACGCCTGTGCACGGTGGCTCTGGATGTTTCTACTCCAGACTCAGTCCACTGCTTCCGCAGGTCCCCCAAGGTCTGGAATCGGCCCTTCTCCACAATCTTCCTCAGGGTCCGGTCACCTCTTCTCGTTGTGCAGCGTTTTCTGCCACACTTTTTCCTTCCCACAGACTTCCCACTGAGGTGCCTTGATACAGCACTCTGGGAACAGCCTATTCGTTCAGAAATGTCTTTCTGTGTCTTACCCTCTTGCTTGAGGGTGTCAATAGTGGCCTTCTGGACAGCAGTCAGGTCGGCAGTCTTACCCATGATTGGGGTTTTGAGTGATGAACCAGGCTGGGAGTTTTAAAGGCCTCAGGAATCTTTTGCAGGTGTTTAGAGTTAACTTGTTGATTCAGATGATTAGGTTCATAGCTCGTTTAGAGACCCTTTTAATGATATGCTAATTTTGTGAGATAGGAATTTTGGGTTTTCATTAGCTGTATGCCAAAATCATCCGTATTAAGACAATAAAAGACCTGAAATATTTCAGTTAGTGTGCAATGAATCTAAAATATATGAATGTTAAATTTTCATCATGACATTATGGAAAATAATGAACTTTATCACAATATGCTAATATTTTGAGAAGGACCTGTATATGCATGATTCAAACAAATACTTTGTTGTAATAAACATACAAGCAGTAATTTAATCCAGTTTTGTTTGCACAGCAACGTATTCTAAAACATATAAATCAATATAGAGCAATTAGTTGTCCATCCTTTTATTGCTATATATTTTCAAATATATGACAAAGTTTCTGATATATTGAAATATATTTCCTGATGTATGGCAATATAAATTCTAGTATATTACCATATACTTTTGTTTCGTAAGGGCTTTTTCCTTCAACCAGAAGGTTATCTATTTTTTTACATTAAAAAAATGGCCTATTGGAAATTACTGATAGTCATCTAACCACTCATCCACCATGTATACCTGCTTATCCTTGCTGGACAGCAGGGGGGATGGTTCCTATCTCCAGCAGTCATTGGGACAGAATTCACCCTGGACCGGTCGCCAGTCAATCACAGGGAAAAACAAAGACACACACTCATACCTGAGGTCAACTTAGTGAGCCCAGTTAACCTAACAGTCATGCTCATGGATTGTTGGAGGAAAACAGAGTTTTCCTCAGCATGTATGGAGAGAACATGTAAACTTCATCCAAAAAGTCTCCAGGATGGGATTCAAACCCAGAACCTTCTTCAAGGCAGCAGTGCTAACAATTGAGCCACTGTGCAGCCCTATCATTGACACACTTGTCTAAAATTAGTTAAAGAAATGTGTTAGAATTACAGTAAAACCTTCTTTTACATGCTGACCACCTTTTTAAATGTTTATACTGGTGTTTAAAAATGTTCCTATTACCTCCAGTCAATCGAAAAATGTTGATAAAATCATTTTAAACCTGAATGTGCCAGGGTTGTTAATAGTTTTATGCTTAACTGTATATGTAAAAAATATACGTTTATCTATCTTTTAATTCGTTTTTCTGAAACTGTGACATTAAAATAGTTGTTGCTCTTTGTTGAATTTAAGGAAAAAGAACAGAATTTTTTTTTATCCAAAAAGTAAACGTTTCAAATCTGATCAATTTTCTATTTTCAACAACTGCATCATTTTGATTCCAGTCCCTGTTGGACTCAGTCAGAACATTTCCATAGAGAGCTACTTTGCATCAGCAGCACCATGCTCCAGTGCTCTGGGAAAGTTTATAGTCCTGAGAGTTGAACACTGGATGACTGACAGCTGTCCTTCATCACAACAGAAGACACAGAAATCCTCCTCATCAAAAACATGACTTTGATCTACGTCCTCATCTGGACTCTCCTCTGCTGCTGCTTCACAGGTAAAGTCCAGAGAATCAAACTCCTCTCCTCTATGAACATCTGTCCCTCTGAAATGAAGCCGACAAAACCATGAAGCTACTTTATGTTTTTGTCTCTTTGTCCTCAGAGTCCAGAGGTCAGGTCACAGTGACTCAGCCTGCAGCAGTGAGAACTGATCTTGGAGGATCTGTCACCATCAGCTGTAGAACCAGTCAGAATGTTTATGTTTACAGCAGCAGCTACTATTTATCCTGGTACCAACAGAAAGATGGACAAACTCCTAAGCGGCTCATTTATGCTGCTAGCTCTCGAGAATCAGGGACTCCAAGTCGTTTTACAGGCAGTGGATCAAACTCTGACTTCACTCTGACCATCAGTGGAGTTCAGGCTGAAGATGCTGCAGTTTATTACTGTCAGAGTGCTCACTCTATTAACAGCCAGTGGGTGTTCACACAGTGAAAAACTGTCGTACAAAAACCTCCCTCAGTCAGACTGAACTGAAACTGAACTGCAGCTGCAGAAACTGATTTTGTTCAGTGAACAAACTAAAACACACAAACTGGTTTTAATCCAGTAAAATTAATGGTATTTTAACTTCAGCACTTTTACTACAGAAGGACAAGAAACTCTTTAAACTTTCAAACTGACATTATTCTGACTACATTTTTAAAATACTTTCCAATAATCAAGGCTTAAGCAGTTTAAGGCATGTTTACAATGACTGAAAATAACTTTTGACCTTCATGACCTCTGCCTCACAGTGGTTTAAAACTGATTTTACAGAAGCAACACTGTATTTATATCCCACTCAGCAAACTATTCTGTGTGATCAAAAATAAATGAAACACATCACAAACATTCATGAAACAGTGTAAGAGTAAACAAAAAGCATTGAGAAAAACATGTCTTATAATTTATTATGATGAACTTTGTAAACAAAAACAAAAAATCAAAAATATGGAAATTTAATTTGAGGCAGCAGCTAACTGAACAAAATCAGAAAGATCAAATTCAAAGCTGCTCAGTCTTTGATGTTGTTTACATTTATGATACTTCTAATGTAAAATTATTAAAGTAAAGAGAAACTGACCTGACTGCTGAAGAGATTGTTTCACTGTGACACACACACACACACACACACACACACACGCTCAACTTCACACCAAGTTGACTCGTCATATATTCATGCTTTAATGACACCAAACATGTATCATGACAAGACATGGAAATGGATAAAAACATTTTTTAACGTTTGAACACGTTTTCAACATTGATGTAAAAACCTGAAAGAACACGGCAGATTGTACTGGTCAGATAGAGGTTTAGGTTGACCATGGCTCAGTGTTACAATCAGAAGGTTTCTTTCTTTGATCCTAAATCCCTCAGTGTCTGGAGAAAAATCACAGCATTTAATGAGAGTAAATATGTAACGTGACGTAACAATAAACATCCTGGAATCTGTCTTATTCTGCAGTAACAAGAAGCTCAGTATGAGACTCTAATAAAGAGAAAAAAACAGTAAAAAAGGGCTTGATGTGATTTATATGGTAAAACATCACATAAAATGTTATTAAACATTGGGATTCATAAATCTTGAAGTATTTATCAAACTCTTAGATTTTATTGGAAAGTGGCAAATAGTTTTGAACTCTTAACAACAATAATGTCCAGAAATAACAAAGTTCTTTACAATGAAAAGCTTTTTACTAACATTTTTAATACAATTAAAACACCACAATTTTATGATAACTTGCAAACTAATACACAGATTGGAATTTAACTTATTCTGCAGATTTCCTCATTTATTCATTATTTAGGATAGTCTTCATTTTATTGGGACAAACCAAACAATTGTGTGGAGCTCAAATGGTTGAAGCAGGCGTCCACCGCTGTTGGTGATTGGTGGGTCTCTATGCCCCACCTGAACCACCTACCTGGAACATTAACTGGTGACAAAGGATGTTCACCCATTAGCTCAGTATGGAACATCAAGAGACTGTATCTCGGAGGATGGAAATGTCCCTAACAAGGATGTCCACTTGTCAAAATATCCTTCATTTAGACACTTAACTCCAACTTGTCATGATGTAAGATATAAGATCTGCTGTAAGACGGAGCGCTACAGGAGATCCTTCCTGCCCACAGCCATCAGCATCTACAACGGCTCTTTGAAGAAACCTTCATAATGTGAGCTATAACAACATTTAATTTCCCTTTGGGATTAATAAAGTATTTTTTAATTTGAATTGAATTTGAATGTGTTTAATTGTTTTACTGTACAGAAAAGTTGTTGCAAAATGTGCAAAGTAATCAAAACTGGAAACTTCATTTTGTTTTAATGTGAAAAATTACATTTTCTTTTGTTTTGCTCATTTGTCCAAGTTATTGCAACATGTAAAATCTCTAAAATGATTATTAACCCTTTGAAAAACTTAGGAAAAAGGAAAGGTTTACATGTTACGTACAAAAAAGAACTAAACATGTTGTAAGGTGAATATATTTTGCTCAAAAACAAGCCTTGCTGGACAAATGTTTATTTAATTATGTGGGAAAAACTTTAGACTCCAAATAAAACTAAAACAGTTCCTGTTGCAGCCAGTATATGTTCACACAGTGAAAATCTATTGTAGAAAAACCTCCCTCAGTCAGACTGAACTGAAGCTGAACTTTAGCTGCAGAGATCAACTTTGATCACTAAGAAAACAACAGAATATGACAGATAGTTTTAAAATATTAGTATATATTATTATATTATATTATTATATTAATATATATTATCTAAAACATTATTAGTGCTCAGTCTTCTTTAGTTTGACAGAAAGATCTGCTTACTGTCAGGCATCAACAAGAAAAATATCACTTCTGATGTTTTCATTTTAAAATAAAAAAAAAGTGGAAATTTCTCACTATAAAATAAGATAATTTGAATGTTCCTGTTCTGCTACTTACATTTAATTACTGCATACAAACACATGCTTTTAAAAATGTAAATCAGAACATTTATTTGACTAATTCAAACTTTAACATGCAGTTAATCCCAAAAATATTCCACCCCTGGCAGAATAAGATGTAAAATTATTTTTATTCTACCACAGTTTAGGAAATGAAATTAGGTTTATCTCAAATGGTAATGAAACAAAGTGTAATGAGAATTGGTTTTTCAAAAAAAAAGGTTAATAGGCACAAAATAAAGAATGTATAATAATGAATCTTTTACATCGCTGTTTAGAAATGTTGGCTCACTCTTTGCAGAAATGTTTTGAGACAGAGTTGAGGACTGTGGGTGAGAACACTTTAAGATATGATTATAGCATCTCTATTTAGTATAAGTACAGGCTTTGACTACACAGCTCTAAAACCTTATTTTTTTCATTTTTAACCATTTAGCAAGCTTTGGTTGTGTAACACAAACTATACATTGATCACGAACTGAAGCCCTCCTTCAGGTTTTCCTGGAGTCTGGTAGAGAGTCAATTACAGCATATTGTTGTATGTGCGCCTCACTTAGGCATTAAAGAAACAAGAATAGATAAAATGGCACAGGAGGCTACTAAAAACATGTTGTGGACATATATGTTAATTTCAGTAACAAAGGGGTAAGGAAGATTATTAAGTAGGAAGTGAGGGAAACGAGGCCAGCTTTACACAGGGGCAAGAGGGGGCAATGCCCACTCAAACAAATGCATGGCCCCCTCAAATCACTTCTCAATCACACAAACACAACCCCCGCCTTGCCTCTTCCTCCTCCTTCTACACTTAAGGGCAAAACATCGTCTGAATGTCTAACTCTGACATTAAAGTGTTAAGAATAGAAACAAACATGCAGTAATTTTATAAATACAGAATGCTGAACAAACTCTGTTCTAAGTAGGGAAAAGTCACTTTAACTCAAGGGGCTCTTTTCATGCAACCATTTCTACTCCAACAGTTAAGGCATCATTTTGCGAGGTAATTAGTGTTACAGGATAATATATGCTGATTGCTGAATATAATGTTCTATTATAGAAAGCAGCAAACAAAAAATAATAAATAAATAGGAAAATGTTACTTAGCTGTCTGTTTGATTTTATTAGCATAATAATAGAGTCAATGCTAACATTAACAACCTAAAGTAGGTTTGCACTATAAAAAAGACCAGCATGGCAAGTAAACATAACAATAAGCAAATCAAAAGAATGATTAGCATGTAAATAAGCTGCATTCAAACATGTGGGACAATTAATTTAACCTTACTAAGTTTTATCATCATGATTTACACATTTCTGAATCCAATCTAAAATCTATCATCGGTTCATTTCTGGTGGATTAATCTCTCATAGTATATTGAATATATTATGGGCTTTTGTTTGATAGCATGTAAGTAATTTTCAACATGCCATCTTTCAATAAAATTTACATAACAACAGAGGTATTATTTTTTTTATCCAGAAATAATATTCCTTTTACATTGTGTTGTTTTTTAAGAGATGCATGCCTCACTTCCTATCAGAACCAAACTTCTTGCCTGAAACACTGGATATTGAAGTGAATTTTTCCTAGCTTGTAATTGTAAAGATCTTTGTGGTTTGTCTAATTTTATTTTCCTCATATTTTACCACTCATTAACATTCTTCTTAAGAGTTTATTGCTTTCTTCCAAAAAGTGTCAGACTAAATAGTTTTTTTTATCTTTATTTTAAACCTGTCATTTAATATTTGAGCAGACAACAGGTTTTTCTCTGGTGATAGATAAATAGTGGGACTTTAGTGGGAGTTTAATAGATTCTGCAGTGAGATATGTTGTCCCTCTAACCATAATAATGTGCTTTCTGCTGATGTGCTAGTTAAAGATATCAAATATTGCTGCTTAGTACTTGTAGATTTTAAATGAACCAGAACATTAAACTAAAAATCTACATGAAACCATTTTGATTTGAAGAAAATGTCTTTAATCTGTAAATTTGAATTAGAACTTTATTGGACAGATAAAGACAAGAAAAGAAACAGCCAAAGTAACATCAGTAAAAATGTAAGAAACAATTAACTCCCAGTAAGTGATGTCAGGACTGGGAACACTGGTCTCTCCTCAGGGACTTTGTGACTGCAGTCTGGGAGCCCTGGGTGGCCTCACAGGTCACAGAGCCCACCTTCCTCCACTGGTCTGCAGGGAGCCTCAGGGTGCTGCTCCAGCTGTAGAGGCCGTCCTTCTGCAGCACCCCGGGGCTCCTGCTCTGCTCCCAGCTGCTGCTGCTGCTGCTGCTGCTGCCGTCCACCTTCCAGGACAGACTCCAGCCTGAAGGGAAGCCCTTGTTGGCCAGACACATGAGAGTGGCCTTCCCCTGCTGCAGCTCCTCACTGGAGGGGGGCAGCACTGTCAGGGTGGGACGAGTATCACCTAGGAGACACCAATCAGGTTAGAGAACAGGAGCTATAGATACGTTAAACAGCAGATACTGGGACATGGTTACAGTTAGGGAGGATTTTCTATAATAAGAAGTTTCTGCCAGATGTTTTCATGCTCCACTCATCACTCACTGACACAAAGTTTCACTTCTCTTTAAGAGCCACAGATCAGCACAGATAGAATCACCAAAATGTTTTTTGATTTTTTCTATCTAGTCCTTAAAATATAGAAAATAAAATAACAAATAAGAATTTCATATTTACATGGAACAATATTTTACTACTGATCTACAGCAAGAATGATTTTATGTAATAGATTTGAACCAAATTGTCCAGTTTGAAATACTAAACAAACTGTGAGAAAAGATTCACCAGAGTTAAGTTTTCTCTTGCTGTGTTCAACAGTAGATTAAGACTGATTTTTTACAAATTACTACATATTTGGTCTAGTTCTGATTTATCTTTTTTATACCGAACCACCAAACTGGTTCACAGCTGTCAGCAAAGCATCAAACAAATAAAGTAATAACGTAAACAAATATACGTAACCTCAGTTGTGACAATTATTTTAAAAGGAACATCTGATATAATTTGCACATAAAACACTTGATATTACACTTCAGCTTGAACTGAGACTTTGTTTGCAGTTTAGTTGTAAGAAAGAAATTAATGCAGTGATGTAATTTTCTGCTTCCTAAGAAAGAGCAGAAATATAAATCTAAATATTCCAACATATTCGTAAATTTAGAATTAAACATGAAGTAAACTTACTTCCAACATCCAGTCTGGTTCCTCCACCAAAAGTCCACCACAGTGATACAAACTCACTGAGGCGCCGTACAAAAACCTCTGACTGTAGAGACACGACTCTCTGACTAGTTAAACTAAACCTACAAGCTGAAATTAAACCACTAACTAAACCAAAGATGATTTCATGCTTAGATCAATACTAACTTACTCAGTTCTTATTTAGAATTTCAACTATAAAATCTCTTCTGCATCTTAGAGCTTTCTTTGCAAACTATGAAATAATGCATTTTGTTTTTACAATTTCTGTCTGTAAAACAGAATTAAAACAATAGAATCAAATCTTTAAAAGAGAAGTTTTATATTTTACTTACTTCCAACATCCAGTCTGGTTCCTCCACCGAACGTGTACCACAGTGATACAAACTCATTGAGCCGTCGTACAAAAACCTCTGACTGTAGAGACACGGCTCTCTGACTTTGACACAAACAAAATATCAGAACTAGAACTTTATGAAAGATGAAAATATTAAACTCTGGCACTCTAATGTGATAATTAACACCCCCCACCAAATAGTTGGATTTATTGTCTTGTTATTTTTTATTTTACTTGCAGAAGAAAGATAATTCTGGCTTATTCATCAAACATCAATTTCATTAATATTAATAACTCTTGAGCTTTTTTCCAAAACATTAACATGTTAAAATATGTTTAAAACATCTGAAAACATTCATGTGAAGATAAACCAGAGGTCTTTTGTCAAATTCACTAAAATATAAAAAACAAAATACAAAAATACAAACGTTTTATGATAAAAACAGTAATGGAGAAATGTAAATATCAAAACAAGACAATCAAACTTTAGGCTTTAAAAAAGTAAATCCGAGTTTTTCTCAAACTGTATAATAATGCCTTTATCTGTAGAGCTGAATTATAGCTTTTATCATCTTGGTTTTACTGGGAGTCAAATGTGCATAGAGAAACATCCAGTCTGTTTCCTCAACATAACATCTCTTAGTCTCTTACAAAACTCATTAATCTACAACAGAAAAATACCTGAATGGTGCAGCCTGCTCTATGGAGCTGTGGGTTTACCAAACATACTGATATTACCTTGTTGTTGGAGACTCATTCATTTCACTGAAGGAACAAGAAACTAATGATGTTTTTGTAAACTAAAAAGAATACTGTTCAATCATCAGTAGTGTAGTTCTATAAAACATGATAAAGCTGTGATTAATTATAATGGTATTTTTAAGGGATTTAATGTGGTCTCAAAAGAATTTGAACTCAGCAGTTCCACGGTATTAAAACTGTCTTAAGGGCAGAGGGCAATCAAAACAGCACCCATATGTCCAAGGTCCGGTGGTCCAAGAAGTTCAACTCTGAAAAAAGGTTGTAAACTCTCTAAAGAACAGAACAGGAATGTCATACCAGTTGTTAAGCATGGAGGTGGAAGTGTCATGGTTCTGAGATGCTTTGCAGCAGCAACATCTCCCAGCTCACCATCACAGAATTCACTAACAATACAACATTGTATCTAAGGTGCTTGAAGGAAACATGACACCATATAAAAAAGGGGAGTGATATGTCCCGGGTCTCGGGTCTCTGGGTCCATGGCTGGATCTGCTCGGGCTGCAGCTCCCTGGGGCTTCTGCACTGTGGCTGCTGGGTGGTTCCCCTGGGATTCTCCTCTGTTCCTCTCTGGGGGGGTTGCGGTAGTCCCGGCAGTGGTTCTCATGGGGTTCCTGAGCTCTGGGGGGGCCTTTGGATGTCTGTGGCTTGGATCTCCTCTGTATCTGTCCTGGGTCCAGGGGAGCGGGTCTGTGAATATTGCATATTTGTATGGAGAAACCTTGTATACACAAGCGCTCTCACACTCAGACCCACAAGTGTTTAGATTCAGGTGTTAGCAGATACACAAATGTTCTATTTTGAGCCGCATTTACCGCTAAATACATCTTGCATTCTTAGTACTGTGCATTTTCGGTTAAACAGTTCGTAATTTTAACGTTTCTACAGGTGTAGAAGCAAGCAGGGTGTTATCTTGTATTCTCTTCATCCTTCTTTCTCTCCTCCATTCTTTTCTCCTTGTGTCCCTTTTCATTTTTTCCCCCCTTTCTCTCTTTCGTGTTTCTTTGTTTCCCTTTTCATTTCTGTCTCCGTGTCCGTAACAATTGAAATAATCCCAAAGCAGTTTCTAATAAAGTTTCTTTTTATGAATATCAAGCAGATCTTTAAAGCATTAGCTGTAATGCTCCACTTGTGAAAGTAAATCTGTTGTGTGTTTTCGTGGCACTCAGACAACAATTCTGAGTGCTTCTCTGCTGGACAAGACACGGTAAACAAATAAATAAAATACTTACCTTTGAAAAAATAGAAAAAAGACAACATTAAACAGAGCCAGAGCCTGCAGCATGATAATGATCCAAAACATACCTGTAAATCTATCAAGGACTGACTCAGAATTAAAAAAATCTCAGATCTTGATCTCATTGAGATGTCATCAGTGGAGTTCAGGCTTAAGATGCTGCAGTTTACTATTGTCAGAGTTTTCATGCCATCAGTAGTTAGTGTTGGGGCCATCCATTTGGTCGCAGCTCAACAGACGTCGCAGCTCTGACGTCACTGGAAGTATAAACCGGCTGAGATACAGAGTCTCGGGGCCATTTCCGCCTGTCGCAGGACAGCATATAGGAGGCGCATTTCTGGTGAGACAAGAGCTCACAGGCGAACCTTTGCTCCACAAGGCCATTCCTGGAAGAGCTTGAAAGCTGGAAATCTGTCTGATACGAGAAGATCAGAGGATTTATTTACCGATCGAAGACCGCGCCACAACCGGCGCAGGTGAAAAACCTACAGAGGTTATATGTCCAAGGAGAAGAGTTTCCTCCTTGTGTATGCAGTCGACTAAAGGTTCTTCATCTTTTCCCCTCGGATGGATGAGAAGTTACCTTTTTTTTTTTTCTTAATTCGATCACGGACGCGTGATCCCCCCTCCTCCTTTTCTTCAGACCTGATCCATAATCAACCGGTGGAGAGAAGAAATCAACTTCAAAGTAATTTTGTTCTTTTCATAGTAAACCGGATAGGTGCATTTAGAGGTCTGGGCAGGATGAGGCAGTTAAGGTGATGTAGGATCACCTGTAGTTAATCTAAGGTATTAACTTGTTGCATGCAATACTGATTGAATTATGTTATGCTGAGCTGTTTTTTTATTTGCTGCGCAAGCGCTGCTGAATTGTGCGTGGTTAATGTTTTGTCCGGCTGATCTCAAATCAGCCAGGAGTTAGAAGTTGGACTTTTAAAAGTTTTTCATTCAAGGCAGCTGCGGTCTGGGCCTCGCCCGACCACTCTTTGTTCCAGTTTTATTGCTGGAAATTTTCCACTGGGTTCCCGCCTCAAGAGTTTTATGACCCTTTGTTAAGATTTGGCGCGATCAGCTGGTTGTGACTAAAGGGGCGTGGCCCCACCGTTTTAACAGCTGATCGCTGCGATCGAGACATCAACACGACAGGAGGATTTCTTTCCATTTAACCCAAATTACACACTTTGTCCATAAACTGCTGATTTGATCTTCATAGACACTAAACGCATATATATATTTTTCTTTTATTATTGTTAGGTAGTCATTGATATTCTCTTTGTGTAGAACGGTGCTTGTTAGTTAGGTGAAGGTTTTGGACCAGAATAATGGTATATCAGGATTATTTGGCTTCAATAAATCTTCACATATATAATTAAGAGAAGCGTTTGTGTTTATTTCGTGCAAGAGTGATTTATCTGTCAAAACAAGGTCAAAGTTCCCCCACCTTCGGTGAAGCGGTTGAGTAAACAGTGACAGTTTGTGGTTTTGGTTAATAATTTGTAATTATTAAAGAGCTTTGAGCCCATAATCACAACACCAGAGGATATCTCTGATTTCTATTTGTAAGTGATGATTTTTGGTTAAGAAATTAATATTTTTCGAATTATTATTTTAAATTATGATGCATATTAATTGATCAATAATTATATTCCTTAGATTAATGTGTTCAAACAATTAAAACTACTACAAAATCTTAATACAAAAGCATCCCTCAGTCAATTTGAGCAGAAATTAATGAGAATGTTGCAGCTGGAAGTTGTTGCAGAACTGATACACCCTAACCCTAAACCTACACTAAAAAACTCTGCATGGATGAAGCAGATTTGACATGTCCTAATGTGCTCCACTTTAAAATATGATTGCATCAGGCTAATTTGAATGATACAAAGCATCTTTGGTTGACATAAGACATTATAAAAGTTGAACTTTGCAAATTGTTTTGATAAAAAAGTAGTAAATAGTTTAAAGGAGAAAATTCTCACTAAAACTTAAATTTTATCACATAGGTTACTTCATGTATACATTATTTTTCAGTCAGTAAGTCAGTCATTTTCTAACCTGCTTCTTACATAGTGGGTCGCAGGGAAGCTAGTGCCTATCTCCAGCAGTTTATGGGCGGGAGGTGGTGTACACCAGTTCATCGCAGGGCAACACACAAACAACCATGCACGCACCCATTCACACCTAGGAGACCAATTAGCCTAACAGGCATGTCTTTGGACTGTGGGAGGAAGCCAGAGTACCCAGAGAGAAACCACGCATGCACAGGAGAACATGCAAACTCCATGCAGAAAGACCCTCGGCTGGGAGTCAAACCCAGGACCTTCTCACTGCAAAGCAACAGTGCCACCAACTGTGCCACCATGTGGCCCTTAAATTGTTTTTATTTTAATTGAAAACATTTATAAATAATTAATTACAATCATGATGCATAAACTAGAACATGAGTCAATACAAAGCATCTGCAATTGATGCTGGAAAAGTACAAAACCACAATAGAAATACAAATGTTGATTTCCACACTAACAGTTTGCAGATCAGTTTGTTCTTGTTCCAGATTTAAATGATCTGAGAGTCGATGCCAGCATTCAGCCTTCATCCATAGTTTCACAAGAGTAAAAAAAAAAGCCAACTAATGTTGATCACTTAGCTTTAGCTTCAAACCATCGTATAGTTGCTAGAAAAGAAAATCTTGCATCATTAAACACAGAGGAGAGTCACATCAAACTAAATTAGAAAGAAGCGACCTTTTTTACACCAGAGTTTTTGCTTCCACTGTGTATTGATGTATTTAACGCAGCTTTCTGAGCAGTGAGGTGGTGACATGATAACATGTAGAGCTGAGCTCCATGTGACTGACTGTGAGTTTGCATATGTGTCCTGCCTCTCTGCTCCCAGTTGTTAAGAGGTCAGTGTTGATCAGTGTCTGTCCAGGTCTTTCAGAGCCACTGACACACCAGCAGAACAATGAAGATGTTACTGACTCTACTGCTGACCACCCTGGAGCTCCTGGTTCAGGGTGAGAATCTCTGCTGAAACATTTCATTCAGGATTTAACACTTTAACGATCTCTTATTCCAAAGCTACTTATTATTTAGTGTTCTTGAAGACACTGTGTTCTTTTCATTTCATGGTTGTCTTTCACAACTCTATAACTTTTTTCCTTTTTTAAATTTATTGTCTAGGTTCATCAGGAGACATCATCCTGACTCAGAGTCCAGGATCTCAGTCTGTTGCTCCAGGACAGACTGTCTCTATTAAATGTAAAGTCAATCCAAGTGTGAATTACTGCTTCAACTGGTACCTTCAGAAACCAGGAGAAGTGCCTAAACTCCTTATCAGATGCGCAGACACCCGTCACTCTGGAGTTCCTGATCGTTTCAGTGGAACAAACTCTGGGAATACCGACTTTACTCTGACCATCAGTGGAGTTCAGGCTGAAGATGCTGGAGTTTATTACTGTCAGAGTAATCATTACCTCAAAAGTCAGCATGTGTTCACACAGTGAAAAACAGTCGTACAAAAACCTTCATCAGTCAAAGTAAACAGAAACTGAAGTGACTGCTGCAGCTGGAAGCTGCTGCACTCTACTGATCCACACACAGACACACACGCACACACACACACACAAAATGGTAGATCTTCTGATCTTATCATTTCCAGTCATGAGGAGACTGATCAGCTGAGCAATCTGTTCCCTGACTTCAGAATTGGCATTAAATGGGCTGGGGCCAGGCGCAGTTGTCTCCAACTACCATCCTGGTTTTAAATCCACTCATTGCAAGATCTTCTGATTCAGTGAAACAGTCAGTCTTGGCCTCTAAGTTTCTTAAATATTTGAAAGTCTTGGTAACTTTACTAATCCAAAGTTCTCAGTCTTCAGATCCAGATCCGCCAACGCTCAAGCGCTACTCGACTAGCTCCAACACAAAGTATCATCTTGTATTACTGACACCCTTGAAACCCTGACACTAACCACTGACTCTGAATCTGCTCTAAAGCCCCTTTCATCCAAGTAGTTGACATCTCCTAACTCATTAAAAAAAAAGCGCCAACATTTTCTCACTATTAGCTAGAAACCAAAACATTTCCTAAAGTGTTTGAAAGATGATTAAAAACAGTGCTTTAAAAATGTATAATTAGGATTTTGTCTTTATTTGTAACCTTTATTATTTTCATTATGTTCACTACATATAAATACACTAAAAGTGACAGGATGATCAGTGTTTTTTTTTTTCTACTGAATGATTTGCTTTAATTATATTTTAAATATTTTACAGGTTTTTTCTGATGTATTTATTTTGCTAATGCGATAGTTATAATTGAGTGGAATTGATATAGAAAGGTAACTGAATCGCAAACCTCAAATTACAAGATAAAAAGTTACATTTAAAAGTTGAAATATTTTGTGGTCATGAAATTAAATATTTTTGTACAACATAGGTTAGGATATATAAACACAGACACAGAAAGAGGCACAGAGATGGCTGCTTCATATTTGAGGGCAATTTAAAAAATACAAACTTGTAATTGTCATGATACTTCTATAGACAACTGTGGGAGGAAAACAGAATTTTCCACAGCATGTATTTGGAGAACATGCAAAATACATCCAGAAAGGCTGGGGTTTAACCAGGAAACTTTTTGTTGCAAGGCACCAGCGCTAAAAGCTGCTCCACTGTGCAGCCCTATTATTAACATTCTTCTCCATAGTCAATTGATCCTAAACAATTATTAGCATTATTGTGATCAAATCCTTCTTTTATATGCTTACTCTTTGAGGTTAAATGGCCTCTTTGCCATCACCCTAATCTTTAGCTCCCACCACTGATTTGAAATCAGATTTAAGTTGGGACTCTAAGTGGACAACTCAGAAATGTCCATATTGCTTCAACTCAGATGAAAACTGTTGGTAAAACTGAAAAATTACTTTATACATAAATGTACCAGGGGTGTGAATATTTATTTGCTTTATTGTATATGTGAGAAAAATTAACATTGCTATTCGTTTTTTGTTTTTGTTTATCTAAAAGTGTCTGACGTTAAAAAGACTGTTACTCTTCATAAAATTGAAGGAAAATGAATGGAAAAAAATGAAATTATTTCATTGCGTACAAGGAACCTAAACTTCCACATTAGATCAATTTTCTATTTTCAGAGTTTATAGTCCTGAGAGTTGAACACTGGATGACTGACAGCTGTCCTTCATCACAACAGAAGACACAGAAATCCTCCTCATCAGAAACATGACTTTGATCTGCGTCCTCATCTGGACTCTCCTCTGCTGCTGCTTCACAGGTAAAGTCCAGAGAATCAAACTCCTCTCCTCTATGAACATCTGTCCCTCTGAAATGAAGCCGACAAAACCATGAAGCTGCTTTATGTTTTTGTCTCTTTGTCCTCAGAGTCCAGAGGTCAGGTCACAGTGACTCAGCCTGCAGCAGTGAGAACTGATCTGGGAGGATCTGTCACCATCAGCTGTAAAACCAGTCAGAATGTTTATGTTGACAGCAGCTACCACTGTTTATCCTGGTACCAACAGAAAGATGGGCAAACTCCTAAGCTGCTCATTTATCGTGCTAGCACTCGAGCTTCAGGGACTCCAAGTCGTTTTACAGGCAGTGGATCAAACTCTGACTTCACTCTGACCATCAGTGGAGTTCAGGCTGAAGATGCTGCAG
This sequence comes from Girardinichthys multiradiatus, assembly GCF_021462225.1. NCBI lineage: Eukaryota > Metazoa > Chordata > Actinopteri > Cyprinodontiformes > Goodeidae > Girardinichthys > Girardinichthys multiradiatus. Next base: position 32,360,260 of record NC_061806.1, on the reverse strand, counting down.
TTTATTACTGTCAGAGTCTTCACTATATTAGCAGCCAGTATGTGTTCACACAGTGAAAAACAGTCATACAAAAACCTTCCTCAGTCAGACTGAACTGAAACTGAACTGCAGCTGCAGAAACTGATTCTGTTCAGTGAACAAACTAAAACACACAAACTGGTTTTAATCCACTGAAAGTAATAAAAGTTTAACTTTAATGCTTTTATTACAAAAACATAACATGAAACTATAAATATAGCACTGATTACCGTATTTAATTTTAATTATCATAACCATGTTGTCATGCCAAAAGCAAAAGCTGAAGTAATTTTACAATGACTGACAATAACCTTTGACCTTTATGACCTCTGCCTCACAGTGGTTTAAAATGTATCTTACAGGAGCTACACTCTTGATATCCCACTCAGCAAACCATTCTGTGTAATCAAAAATATATGAAATACATTGCAAACATTTATGAAACATTATAAGAGTAAAAAAAAAAAACATGGAGGAAACATATCTTATGGTTAAAAGTGATGGACTTTGTAAATTGTTACTGTGTGCAGGGGCCTATTACTGATTGAATCCCAAAGATCGGAGACAACGGATTGGAGGACCGACAAAAATGACGCGTATTAGTTAGGGAGATAAGTTCTTGTCATTTGGTTTACCGGTTATTTCATTAAGTGTTGCTTTTGTTTGTTATTTTCGGCCTTGATTCACTCTGAAGGCTAAGCATCTCCTCCTTTATAAGCAGAACGTGTGTTAACAAACAAGTTTTGATAAATCAACAGACTCACTGTTGGATCTTACAATTGTTGTGACTGTTTGAGATTTGTAGAGCATTGGGATAACTCATAATATGTTATGATCTGAGCCTCCCGTAGACGGGTCGTAACAAAAATAAAATTTAAAATTTGGAACTCATCCTGAAGGCAGCTGCTGACTGAACAATTTAATAAAGACCCACATGAGGTGAAATCCGAATCTTCCAAAAACTATTTGAAATATATAGTGAACCCTTTAACTAAAGAGCTGTATTGTAGTTTCTGAGTATTAATATGACACAAATATCCTCCAAAGTAATATCCAACGTTTTTTCTCTGTTAGACAAATTTACCAAACTGCTGTAGAGGAAACTACTACATGATTTATGTGCACACCAGCAACCACTATTTCAGCTGGTATCATCAGAAATATGGACGAACTTCTAAGCTGCTCATTTATTATTCTAGCTCTTGAGCATCAGGGACTCTAAGTCATTTTACAGGCAGTGGATCAAACTCTGACTTCACTCTGACCATCAGTGGAGTTCAGGCCAAAGATGCAGCAGTTTATTATTGTTTGGGTGAATTCTACATCAGTAGCAGATATTCATTCACACAGTGGAAAACAGTCATACAAAAACCTCCCCCAGTCAGACTAAACAGAAACTGAACTCTCTGACAGTCAGATTACAGTAAGAACGTTCGGATAGGTGACTCATTATATTATAGTTTACATGTTGTTACAAGTGCAAAGGTAAATTCATATTTTTTTGCACAAATGTGATCTTAAATCAAAACGTGTTTCCTGTGCAATAGACAGAATGCCTTCATTGCTTAAATCACAATTATCCGCTGACTAACAATTGACCACAAGGTGAGGCATTATGTGGCCTTAGTTTAATACCTAACAAATATTTTAATACCAATAATAACTGTTCTTGTAAATTTAACAAAAAAGAACACACTAAAACTAAAATTATATAGAGTAGTATAACTAGTTTAACTGCAGACGACTTAAATATTTTAATTCAAACAATGTCTGATAGAAATGACTCCAAATGATGACTAAATTTAAGTCAAATAGAATCCATGATATGTATATATGATCCAATTGTTAGCATTTATCACATCACATATGTTGAAACATAAAGAGTATAAAGAACTAAATATGTTGGAGTGCAAACATATGGCAAAATCTACTAGAAACCATCTATCTATCTATCTATCTATCTATCTATCTATCTATCTATCTATCTATCTATCTATCTATCTATCTATCTATCTATCTATCTATCTATCTATCTATCTATCTATCTATCTATCTATCTATCTATCTATCTATCTATCTATCTATCTATCTATCTATCTATCTATCTATCTATCTATCTATCTATCTATCTATCTATCTATCTATCTATCTATCTATCTATCTATCTATCTATCTATCTATCTATCTATCTATCTATCTATCTATCTATCTATCTATCTATCTATCTATCTATCTATCTATCTATCTATCTATCTATCTATCTATCTTAGACCAAGGACTTTCTTCGGTTTAAATCATAAAGATTGAAACTTTAAATAATTAGTTATCTTGCAGAAAAGTGGGAAAACATGCAAAAGTCAAGTCCAGGCACTATATGCACTTCCAAAAATAAAATTAATAACTAACAAATCATGAAGGGCTCTTTAAGATTAAAAAAATTACTACATCATTTTAAAAATGGACAGTGAAGGGGCATGTCTAATGTGCAATGGGAGATTATTCCATAAGATCGGTTCAGCAACACTAAAGGCTGTCCTCCCCTGAGTTTCCATCTAGACCTCAGCACCTCCAGAAGCAGCTGATCAGCCAACCTGAGCCATCGGGGAGGAGACTATAGGTGAAGCAGCTCAGAGAGGTAAGATGGGGCAAGACCATGTAAGCATCTAAAAACAAACAAGAGGATTTTATCTGAAGCAAGGATGATATACCTGAATTTTGACTTTAATTTACTGCCTGTGCTTTAAAATTGAATGCATATAAAACTTGCTGGGGCTAAGGGAGCAGATATTCATATGCCACTGAAACACAAGGTACTATTTTATAAATATGATCTTGATTTGACTTAGTAAGTGTCAACCTCATCATTCACAAAGATTTTCTGAAGCTGTAAATATTAGATGAAACATAAGATTTAATGTCAGTATAATAAGCTGTAGGTTAATCTTAATCCTTTAATATAAACCAGTTATGACATCATGCAAAGAAACAGAATAATATTCTCATTAACGGATCAGCTGCATCATATTAATCCAAAATCCCTGTTGGAGTCACTCAGAACATTTCCATAGAGATCCACTTTGCATCAGCAGCACCATGCTCCAGTGATCTGGGAGAGTTTATAGTCCTGAGAGTTGAACACTGGATGACTAACAGCTGTCCTTCATCACAACAGAAGACACAGAAATCCTCCTCATCAAAAACATGACTTTGATCTGCGTCCTCATCTGGACACTCCTCTGCTGCTGCTTCACAGGTAAAGTCCAGAGAATCAAACTCCTCTCCTCTATGAACATCTGTCCCTCTGAAATGAAGCTGAGAAAACCATGAAGCTGCTTTATGTTTTTGTCTCTTTGTCCTCAGAGTCCAGAGGTCAGGTCACAGTGACTCAGCCTGCAGCAGTGAGAGCTGATCTGGGAGGATCTGTCACCATCAGCTGTAGGACCAGTCAGAATGTTTATTTTCACAGCAGCAACTACTATTTAGCCTGGTATCAACAGAAAGATGGGCAAACTCCTAAGCTGCTCATTCATTATGCTAGCTCTCGAGCATCAGGGACTCCACAGGCAGTGGATCAAACACTGACTTTATTCTGACCATCAGTGGAGTTTGGGAAGGTGCCATATTTAGCTTAAATTTTAAATAAATAAATAATTATTTAGCCTAAATTAATATAATATTGTCATGAAACTTACCAATAATCAAGGCTGAAGCAGTTTGAGGCAGCTTGACAATGACTGACAATAACATTTGACCTTCATGACCTTAGTGGTTTAAAACTGATTTAACAGGAGCAACAGTATATCCATATCCCACTCAGCAAACCATTTTGTGTGATCAAGAATAAATGAAACACATTGCAAACATTCATGAAACAGTATACGAGTAAAATACAAAATGTAGGAAAAATATCTTATACATAAAGATGATGAACTTTGAAAAAAAAAAAAATATTCTGACCGCTGCAGAGACTGTTTCACCTTGACACAGTTACCGAACTTCAAACCGAGTTGACTTCAGTGCTTCAATCACACAAAGCATATAACATGACATAGCATGCAAATGGATAAACATGACACATGTATAACTTAGAACATGGTTTCACTATTGTAAACGTTTGAAAGAAAAACAAATTTAAAAGTTTCATAATTCATTCTTGAAATTCAACTACAAAAAGTATCAATGAAAGTAAGTTATAACCGGAGACTATACAGTTAAAACGTATATTATTATAATTTGTTCAAAACGGTTTACAAACTAATCTGAAGAACATTTTCTATAAACTATTAATGAGAACTTGCACAGACACAAAATAATATTCTGATTAGTTGAAAAAATGCATCACATTGATCTCAGTCCCTGCTGGAGTCATTCAGATCATTTCCATAAAGAGCCACTTTGCATCAGCAGCACCATGCTCCAGTGCTCTGGGAGAGTTTATAGTCCTGAGAGTTGAACACTGGCTGACTGACAGCTGTCCTTCATCACAACAGAAGACACAGAAATCCTCCTCATCAGAACCATGACTTTGATACTCATCTGGACTCTCCTCTGCTGCTGCTTCACAGGTAAAGTTCAGAGAATCAAACTCCTCTCCTCTATGAACATCTGTCCCTCTGAAATGAAGCTGACAAAACCATGAAGCTGCTTTATGTTTTTGTCTCTTTGTCCTCAGAGTCCAGAGGTCAGGTCACAGTGACTCAGCCTGCAGCAGTGAGAGCTGATCTGGGAGGATCTGTCACCATCAGCTGTAGGACCAGTCAGAATGTTGATGTTTATAACAGCAACCATCTCTTATCCTGGTACCAACAGAAAGATGGACAAACTCCTAAGCTGCTCATTTATCGTGCTAGCACTCGAGCTTCAGGGACTCCAAGTCGTTTTACAGGCAGTGGATCAAACTCAGACTTTACTCTGACCATCAGTGGAGTTCAGGCTGAAGATGCTGCAGTTTATTACTGTCAGGGTCAACACTATATTAGCAGCCAGCATGTGATCACACAGTGAAAAACAGTCATACAAAAACCTCCCTCAGTCAGACTGAACTGAAACTGAACTGCAGCTGCAGAAACTGATTCTGTTCAGTGAACAAACTAAAACACACAAACTGGTTTTAATCCACTGAAAGTAATAAAAGTTTAACTTTAATGCTTTTATTACAAAAACATAACATGAAACTATAAATATAGCACTGATTACCGTATTTAATTTTAATTATCATAACCATGTTGTCATGCCAAAAGCAAAAGCTGAAGTAATTTTACAATGACTGACAATAACCTTTGACCTTTATGACCTCTGCCTCACAGTGGTTTAAAACGTATCTTACAGGAGCTACACTCTTTTGATATCCCACTCAGCAAACCATTATGTGTGATCAAAAATATATGAAATACATTGCAAACATTTATGAAACATTATAAGAGTAAAAAAAAAAAACATGGAGGAAACATATCTTATGGTTAAAAGTGATGGACTTTGTAAATTGTTACTGTGTGCAGGGGCCTATTACTGATTGAATCCCAAAGATCGGAGACAACGGATTGGAGGACCGACAAAAATGACGCGTATTAGTTAGGGAGATAAGTTCTTGTCATTTGGTTTATCGGTTATTTCATTAAGTAAGTGTTGCTTTTGTTTGTTATTTTCGGCCTTGATTCACTCTGAAGGCTAAGCATCTCCTCCTTTATAAGCAGAACGTGTGTTAACAAACAAGTTTTGATAAATCAACAGACTCACTGTTGGATCTTACAATTGTTGTGACTGTTTGAGATTTGTAGAGCATTGGGATAACTCATAATATGTTATGATCTGAGCCTCCCGTAGACGGGTCGTAACAAAAATAAAATTTAAAATTTGGAACTCATCCTGAAGGCAGCTGCTGACTGAACAATTTAATAAAGACCCACATGAGGTGAAATCCGAATCTTCCAAAAACTATTTGAAATATATAGTGAACCCTTTAACTAAAGAGCTGTATTGTAGTTTCTGAGTATTAATATGACACAAATATCCTCCAAAGTAATATCCAACGTTTTTTCTCTGTTAGACAAATTTACCAAACTGCTGTAGAGGAAACTACTACATGATTTATGTGCACACCAGCAACCACTATTTCAGCTGGTATCATCAGAAATATGGACGAACTTCTAAGCTGCTCATTTATTATTCTAGCTCTTGAGCATCAGGGACTCTAAGTCATTTTACAGGCAGTGGATCAAACTCTGACTTCACTCTGACCATCAGTGGAGTTCAGGCCAAAGATGCAGCAGTTTATTATTGTTTGGGTGAATTCTACATCAGTAGCAGATATTCATTCACACAGTGGAAAACAGTCATACAAAACCTCCCCCAGTCAGACTAAACAGAAACTGAACTCTCTGACAGTCAGATTACAGTAAGAACGTTCGGATAGGTGACTCATTATATTATAGTTTACATGTTGTTACAAGTGCAAAGGTAAATTCATATTTTTTTGCACAAATGTGATCTTAAATCAAAACGTGTTTCCTGTGCAATAGACAGAATGCCTTCATTGCTTAAATCACAATTATCCGCTGACTAACAATTGACCACAAGGTGAGGCATTATGTGGCCTTAGTTTAATACCTAACAAATATTTTAATACCAATAATAACTGTTCTTGTAAATTTAACAAAAAAGAACACACTAAAACTAAAATTATATAGAGTAGTATAACTAGTTTAACTGCAGACGACTTAAATATTTTAATTCAAACAATGTCTGATAGAAATGACTCCAAATGATGACTAAATTTAAGTCAAATAGAATCCATGATATGTATATATGATCCAATTGTTAGCATTTATCACATCACATATGTTGAAACATAAAGAGTATAAAGAACTAAATATGTTGGAGTGCAAACATATGGCAAAATCTACTAGAAACCATCTATCTATCTATCTATCTATCTATCTATCTATCTATCTATCTATCTATCTATCTATCTATCTATCTATCTATCTATCTATCTATCTATCTATCTATCTATCTATCTATCTATCTATCTATCTATCTATCTTAGACCAAGGACTTTCTTCGGTTTAAATCATAAAGATTGAAACTTTAAATAATTAGTTATCTTGCAGAAAAGTGGGAAAACATGCAAAAGTCAAGTCCAGGCACTATATGCACTTCCAAAAATAAAATTAATAACTAACAAATCATGAAGGGCTCTTTAAGATTAAAAAAATTACTACATCATTTTAAAAATGGACAGTGAAGGGGCATGTCTAATGTGCAATGGGAGATTATTCCATAAGATCGGTTCAGCAACACTAAAGGCTGTCCTCCCCTGAGTTTCCATCTAGACCTCAGCACCTCCAGAAGCAGCTGATCAGCCAACCTGAGCCATCGGGGAGGAGACTATAGGTGAAGCAGCTCAGAGAGGTAAGATGGGGCAAGACCATGTAAGCATCTAAAAACAAACAAGAGGATTTTATCTGAAGCAAGGATGATATACCTGAATTTTGACTTTAATTTACTGCCTGTGCTTTAAAATTGAATGCATATAAAACTTGCTGGGGCTAAGGGAGCAGATATTCATATGCCACTGAAACACAAGGTACTATTTTATAAATATGATCTTGATTTGACTTAGTAAGTGTCAACCTCATCATTCACAAAGATTTTCTGAAGCTGTAAATATTAGATGAAACATAAGATTTAATGTCAGTATAATAAGCTGTAGGTGAATCTTAATCCTTTACTATAAACCATTAATGACATCATGCAAAGAAACAGAATAATATTCTCATTAACTGATCAGCTGCATCATATTAATCCAAAATCCCTGTTGGAGTCACTCAGAACATTTCCATAAAGAGCCACTTTGCATCAGCAGCACCATGCTCCAGTGCTCTGGGAGAGTTTATAGTCCTGAGAGTTGAACACTGGATGACTGACAGCTGTCCTTCATCACAACAGAAGACACAGAAATCCTCCTCATCAAAAACATGACTTTGATCTGCGTCCTCATCTGGACTCTCCTCTGCTGCTGCTTCACAGGTAAAGTCCAGAGAATCAAACTCCTCTCCTCTATGAACATCTGTCCCTCTGAAATGAAGCTGACAAAACCATGAAGCTGCTTTATGTTTTTGTTTCTGTGTCCTCAGAGTCCAGAGGTCAGGTCACAATGACTCATCCTGCAGCAGTGAGAGCTGATCTGGGAGGATCTGTCACCATCAGCTGTGGGACCAGTCAGAATGTTCATTATGTAGCCTTTAATGGTTATGCTTTTTCCTGGTATCAACAGAAAGATGGACAGACTCCTAAGCTGCTCATTTATTATGCTAGCACTCGAGCATCAGGGACTCCAAGTCGTTTTACAGGCAGTGGATCAAACTCTGACTTCACTCTGACCATCAGTGGAGTTCAGGCTGAAGATGCTGCAGTTTATTACTGTCAGAGTCTTCACTATATTAACAGCCAGAATGTGTTCACACAGTGAAAATCTGTCGTACAAAAACCTTCCTCAGTCAGACTGAACTGAAACTGAACTACAGAAACTGATTTTGTTCAGTGAACAAACTAGAACACACATACTGGTTTTAATCCAGTAAAAGTAATGGTGTTTTAACTTCAGCACTTTTACTACAGAAGGACAAGAAGAAACTCTTAAAATTTTGAGTAAACACTACATCAACAGTAAGCATTTGTTCCCAATGTGAAAAACTCTCATACAAATACCTTCCTGAGTCAGACTGAATTGAAACTGAACTGCAGCTGCAGAAACTAATCAGCAGAGAAAGAAAAGAAACAAAAATCAAATAACACCCATTTTTAAGAGGTAACGTTATTACTCAAGGGTCTTCATTGGATTAGTCAGACAAGATAAAAAAAAATTTATTTCGTTGCTGACTTACTTATTGTAGCTAACCAGTAAAACGTTGAAGTGTCTTACAATTCTTGCAAGGCAGAGTTGAAGGAAACGCTGTGTGAAAAACTGGTAGAGAAAGGTGTGCTGCAAGTGGTACACAGGCTGATGGTGCGCCTGCTGAAAATGCAGAAATCAAAGTCTCTGAACCTCGCGAAGATATGTCAACTGAGGATCTGCGCCTCACATTCTGCATTAGGGAGGTGGAGAACTGCAACAAGGAGTTTAATGTAGAAGCTTTGCACCTTTGTATCAGAGCTATTGAGCCCGAAAGAGGTTCACCTGCAGTTTAAAAAAAAAACATCAAGCACAGATTTTTCTTCTGCCACTTCTAACATCTGTAAGCACATCACGCTGGTTCTGCCGTTTCATGAGTCTGAGGTGGACTCTCATTTTGGCTCATTTGAGCACATAGCCGCTGCTATAAGTTGGCCCAAAAGATTCTGGTCCCTGTTACTTCAATTTAAACTTGTAGGAAAAGCCCAAGAAGTATGTTCAAGCTTGTCTGTTGAGCAGAGTTTAGACGATGAAACTCTCAAGAAAACTGTTTTACAAGCTTATGAACTTTATCGCCAAATATTTAGAAATCTAACCAGAACGTTGCCGAGTTTGCACAAGAAAAGAGTGTGTTTCTTGACAAATGGTGTCACTCATTTAAAGTTAAGAGTATCAAAGACTTGAAAGCACTTATCCTGTTGGAGGAATTTAAAAAGTGTTTGCCAGAACGGATTGTTACTTATTTAAACAAATAGGAAGTGTCATCTCTAATGAATGCCGCACTTTTGGGTGATGAGTTTATTCTAACTCATAAAAGTGTGTTTCCTTCAAAGAATATGTTCCAGGAAATTTTATCCTAACAAAAAAATAAATCGCCAAAGTCTGTGCGTAAAAGTATGCAATCTATTTCCTCGAGAATAAATAACCATGAATGTTTCTATTGCCATGAATCTGGACACTTGATTGCTGCATGTCCTGCTTTGAAAAGGAAAGAAGCTAAAAGCATAAAAAATCTTGCAGGTTTGGGATTAATTCAATTAGCTTCTCAGATGAGTGTGTGCAATGTCGTGGAACAGAAGCCCAAGGTTGACCCGCAGTTTTTGCCCTTTATTTCCCAGGGATTTGTTTCTTTGATGGGTAAGGAAAGGAATAAAGTACTGATCATAATCCTGAGGGATACCGGTGCTAGTCTTTTCTACTAGAATCTGTTCTTCCTTTGACTGAACAAACATCTTGTGGTTCAGATGTTCTTTGTGGAGAATAAAAATGAGTGTTACCAATGCTCCTCTACATATGGTGCATTTATTTTCACCGTTAGTAGCAGGACGTGTTAAGGTAGCTCTATGTCTGTGATTACCAATTGAGGGCATTTCTTTCATTCTTGGTAATGATTTAGCCAGTGGAAAAGTTTTTCCTTCACCAGAAGTGGTTGACATTCCAGTCTCATCTGATCTCACTGAGTCAGTTTTTACCTCTCCAGATGCGTTTCCTGCATGCGCAGTGACACACATACAAAGACGTAAAACAGGTGAGATAGTGGATTTGTCTGGATCATTTATAGCCACACTTGATGAAGATGATCTTGTTATTTCGAGTGAAAATGTAAGAAGGTCAACAGGTAACTCTGAAGTTAGTTTCCCTACAAACAACATGTTATTTGGTCCCTTTAAGGTACTGCTACAAGTAGAGCGGATTAAAGAAACTTAAAAGGCTCTCTCTTTGATTTGTCTCATTTGAAATAGACACTAAGAAAAAAACGCCCTGCTGCTACAGCTAATCATTGTGAGTATTATTTGAAGACAGTGTTTATTTATAGTAATAAGCAAATCCACAGACAGCATATGTTTTGTATTGACAAACATGACAAAAAAGTAACTGCTCAAAAATATAGCATTTTCTTTTAGCAAACAAAATTTTATATTCACAAAACACACCTTCATCGTCTGGCTGTTGATTCCCTACTTGAGATGTAATTGCTTTTGTTTCTAATTGTTTCATAATCTTTGGGCAAAAATAATCTCTCCGTCAGAAACAGAGAGATTGTTTTTAGTGGGTAAGGAGAAATTCATCCCCCCCCCCCAGACTTGTATTTACTTCCAAAAAGCTCACGCATATTTCCTGCACTTATGGTCTTTGTAGCTGAAATGCTCACTTCATCCATTTCTTCAATAAGTGACCACAAAGCCTTTCCACATATTTCCCATAAAAAGGCATTTTTGTCAGAAAAACAATTTGTTCTGTGATGACCATGAAGGACACTCAGACTATCCCCTTACAGAACAAAGGTAAGCATTCATACATGGATGTCTATATCTAGTTTTCAGAGACTGACTCAAAACACTATCTTTATCAGGGAAGTCTTTTTCGAAATTATTTATCCCCTTTGAAATGAATGGAAAGGCTGATTATGATGTATTTATGTTTCATACTTTTAAGATTTTTTTACTTTCTAAGTATAAAAATATTATATTAGATTGATAAGCATGTACAGGGACAGAATTGGCAGTTTATAGTTCATACCACCAGATGTTGCTACAACCCAAACTCTGCAGCTTTTACAGTAAGTCTCATGCTCCCATAGAGTCCTTTATTTTAATGCAGGCATTTTAAAATGGTATCATGGCATTACGATGTATGAACTGTTAGCCAGCTTGTTCTTAATAACTTAAATAAGGATACCTGACTGATTTTAAAATAATTTATTTTCACATGTAACGTTAATTTTTTGAGGGGCAGATCATACTGATTATTAATTCACTTTTTATTTTTTTGAATAGCTGAACAAAAATCAATGGCAAAACAGAAAAAAAAAACAACAGTATTGTTGAGGCATAAAATTAGAGAACGAGAATGAGCAGACTGAGAGACAGTAACATTGTAAAACCAGAGGAGTCGTCCGCCTTATTCAGGTCAGTACTGGGAACACTGGTCTCTGGAATTTTTGGAACAAAACCAAAAAAAAAACAAATGGTAGGATTATGTGTTTAATAAATTGATTTTGATCAATGTGGAAAATAAAATGCATTTTAGACTTTGTCCTAAACATATGGTAAATTCACACAAGAACAGTTTTCAGATTATGTTTATTGAAGGTTTTCTCTGAAGCACTTGTGCAAAGAGATTTATTTTTGAAAGTAATGAAAGCAAATGAAAATTCATGTTGAAACAGCTTTCCAAGAACTACTGGGTACAAATAAAACTAAACAAATCTTAAGGAACACAGACAAAGCAATAATTCTAGTGAATCTGCTCAGGACTGGGAACACTGGTCTCTCCTCAGGGACTCTGTGACTGCAGTCTGGGAGCCCTGGGTGGCCTCACAGGTCACAGAGCCCACCTTCCTCCACTGGTCTGCAGGGAGCCTCAGGGTGCTGCTCCAGCTGTAGAGGCCGTCCTTCTGCAGCACCCCGGGGCTCCTGCTCTGCTTCCAGCTGCTGCTGCTGCTGCCGCCGTCCACCTTCCAGGACAGACTCCAGCCTGAGGGGAAGCCCTTGTTGGCCAGACACATGAGGGTGGCCTTCCCCTGTTGCAACTCCTCACTGGAGGGGGGTACAACCATCAGTGATGGTGGCACTTGACCCACTAGAAAAGAAGCAAAACAATTAAGTGTAACTGTTCTCCAGTGTGACCAGTCCATGGTGTATCCTGCCTGTTGCCCAGTACATGCTGGAGATAAGCCCCATGGATACGCTTCCGTGTTTCTCTTCCCTCACAAGGTTCAACTACAACAGTAACATGCAGGCATGATTGCTGAAGCGTGGCAACAGGCAGGTTTCTGTGCTAAAAATAAACGTTAGTTTTATTCAGTTGTTTTTAAGACTGCTCTGTATTTAGTTATTTTTGTAAATTTTGCCAATCATGATTTTATTTTCCTAACTCATTTTCACACTGTTTTAAACTTTAATGAACTAAGCATCAACTAGCATATACGGCTGACTATTTACAACAACACCTCTGGTAGGCATATTAATCAAAATACATTTTCATTGCAGTAATACTCAAATTACTCTGAACAAATCATTCTAACAAAATAATGCAAAGAATCCCACATCTTTGACATTTGGTACTGAAATAATGTGGGGTTCAAACAAAGAGATGACAACCAGAAAACTTGGTGATGATATAATGAAATAAATTACGGTAAACAAAATGGCTCTGAAAGTAGGAAATATTTACGAACACTTACAGAGAAAGTTGACATTCTGGTGGCACTGAAATGTTAGGGATATTTTTCTCATAAGTATGATCAAATTATTTACAAGTACAGGTTGCAGTAAACTTTCATGAGCCTGAACATCTGGTGGAGTATAACAGAGGATGTTTTAAGGTTTTCCGCTTCATTTAATTTTCTTTAATTTAAAAAGCATGTTGACCACCAGATTGGACATTTGCCTGAACGCTTATGTTCCAACACAGAACATGGGGGAACATATGTCCAAAAACGAATGAAAAGAAACTTATGTTTAAACATGAAGACATTTAAGTGGATTTGATGACAACTTCTTGGCCACTGAAACATCTTTAAAATCTTAGAATATTTCATTATTAAATCATTATCCTATCAAGAAAAAAAGGGGAATCTAATATCCAAATGTGTTAAGAAAGACTTTAACTCTAAAGACATCATTGTACAAAAAAGAATCATTGCCTCTCTGAAATTATATGCAATTATACACAAATCTTATTAGTTTGAAAACATATAAAAGGCTAAAAGCTTTTGCTATTTAAGAAAACAAATTAACTTACAGTTAACTTCAAGTCTGGTTCCTCCTCCGAATGTGTGCCACAGTGATACAAACTCACCGTGACCTCAGACAAAAACCTTTGACTGTAGAGACATAGAACTTTCTATTGGAAATAAACACTGCTGCAATATTTTAAACATTTATCAGGTGGATGCGTTTCGCATATTAATTATTTATTTGTCATTTACTCACTGTTTTTGGAAAACGTCTCAAAAGATTTATTTGTTTTTAGGAAACTTATGTTGTGGCAACAACTTTTATCTGGGAAAAATCACTGGGAAGAATAATAGGGGGGTAGTAATAAAAATCTGGTTTAAACATCAAAATCCCACTGATATATATATATATATTGTACTTTTTGGATATCTTGGACATGTGTGTTGTGATTATGAATATACATATATATTATTTAATATATAACATTAATACTTTAATATTTTATTAAATAATATTTCGGTCTGTTGAGGGTTGTCCTGTAAATACCAGCCCAATAAGGCAGTGGTATTAGGACAAAATTGAAAGGGATGAGCCAAGCTCTGACATTACTGAACAGCAAAACTCTGCACACACACAGAATGAATTCAGACAATTTCTTAAAATACAAGAATTTAATAACAAAAATAAGTCAACTCAAAGTCAAACATATTTCAATCAACAAACTCTTTACTATGCTAAAACAATCCAACTAACTACCAAACAAAATGAAAGAATAAGAAAGACTAATGGGCTATTTACAATATAAACAAGTGAAACAAAGATGGTTAAAAACAATGATCAAAAGAGTGATGCAACATTACCATTCAATGTTATTTATGTTTGAGAACCAAGGATTATCTTAAAGAATCTGGAAATAAAGTTAAGTTAGTGTTGGACCTAATGTAGGCAATAATTGGTGTGCCTTTAAACAACCATTCACAATGCAAGATCAGATAAAACATTTTTATTTTATTTTAATAAATAAACATTTTAAAGAATAATTTGCTGAATAAAACCAACCTTCTGGATGACTAATTCTCAACTGTGTTTAATTAGCTGCCTTTATTTATTGAAATAATATTTAAAGAAACTCTAATTGTAATGATTAAGTGCTGGAAGCCCAATAATCACACCACCACATCTCTGATCTTTATTCGTCAGAAATGATTTTTGGTTAGAATTCATTTCTTCTAATTATGATTTTTTATTATACTTTTTGATAAATATTTATAATCAATAAACATAATTCTAACAAAAGGAAGTAACTCATTAAAAACATACTATATGGGTCGCAGGGAGGCTGGTGCCTAATGCCTATCTCCAGTAGTCATGGGGCAGGAGGCGGAATACTCCCTGTACACGTCGCCAGTTCATTATATTGCAAAATAGAGACACACTGGATGGACAACCATGCACACACACACTCATACCTAAAGGCAATTTTAGATAAACCAATTAAACGGTCATGTTTCAGTATTGTGGGAAGAAGCAGGAGTACCTTGAGAGAACCCACACATGCATGGGGATAACATGCCACCTCCATGTAAAAAGACCTCAGTCCAGGATTCAAACCCAGGACCTTTTTGCTGCATAGCAACAGCGCTACCAACTGCACCACCATGCATCCCCGCGTTTAGATCCATACACACATAATCATTCACATATTTACAAACCATGGTAAAGGTTGCTGTTAATATATAGTCTAAGTTGCAAACAAGAGTATGTGATTTTATTTTAGCACTGATATAAACATCCTAAACAACTTTTTTTTTTTTATTGTTGACTCAAAGGAAACTGCGGTAGTGGTTACACCTGTGAAGAGCAAATTCATCTTGAGGAAAGTGGAAGTTTGAATGTAAATGTTTTTCTGTTTTTTGCTTCCTGCCTTTGGCTAAAAAACCATGACAACGGTCAAGGATGACTGCTGATCCATGGCAACGGTTTTCTGAGCACAAAATAAACATTTTACAGTATTTACGGCCCCAGAATGAATAATTATTTTATATGTTTATAAATATATTTTTCAGTTTTGGGGTAAATTTATTTATTTTAATTTTAATTTTAAGATATGTATATTTCTAAACAAATTAGTAAAAAAAAATATTGTAGAACTTTAAAAATTGTAGAGAATTATACAGTAATTCCAGTATGCATGCATTAGATATTGAAATTCCTACCCTGAAAGCATTTAAATTTTAATGCTTTGCAGAATATAAAGAAAATTGAAAACAAGGAGCATAAATACAAATTTTCAATTTTAGGTGCCCCTAGAGTAAGTATTTTGATGAGTCAACTGAGGAATTAAATGAAATCAAGTTTACTGTTATGGTTACAGCTAATAGACTAAGTTGGTACTATCGCCAAACATGTATTATAGTAAAAATTAGAGATGATCCCTTGAAAGCAAACGAATATATAAAATAGGTTTATTAGAGATGCTTGGACTTTAAATAGGAGAGCATCACAGATGACCACTCAGAGAGTACCGTATCTTCATTTGAAAATTAAAATATATTTGTCATGAAACAATATGAGAAAATCAAATATTTTGTTATAAACCATACTGAAGTAAAAACACTTTCATGGAAGGATGATGATTTTAAAAATGGATCATCCACTACAAAGCTACTGGCAAATATAATCACTGGAATGACTGTTGGAGTCAGAAAATTTCCATAAAAGGTCACTTTGCATCAGCAGCACCATGCTCCAGTGCTCTGGGAGAGTTTATAGTCTTGAGAGTTGAACACTGGATGACTGACAGCTGTCCTTGATGACAACAGAAGACACAGAAATCCTCCTCATCAAAAACATGATTTTGATCTGCGTCCTCATCTGGACTCTCCTCTGCTGCTGCTTCACAGGTAAAGTCCAGAGAATCAAACTCCTCTCCTCTATGAACATCTGTCCCTCTGAAATGAAGCCGACAAAACCATGAAGCTGCTTTATGTTTTTGTCTCTGTGTCCTCAGAGTCCAGAGGTCAGGTCACAGTGACTCAGACTGGAACAGTAAGCTCTGCTGTTGGAGGCTCTGTCACCATCAACTGTAGAACTAGCCAGAGTGTCTACTCTTGGAATAGCAATTATTACATAGCCTGGTACCAACAGAAGGATGGAGAATTCCCTAAACTTCTCCTGTATGATGCTAATACCCCTGCAACAGGGACACCTAGTCGCTTCAGAGGCAGTGGATCCAGTTCTGTCTTCACTTTGACCATCAGTGGAGTCAGTGGTGAAGATGCTGCAGTTTACCTTTGTCACTGTGTCCATGTAGGTAATAGACCAGGGCCGCACACACAGTCAAAAATCGTCATACAATAACTTCAATCCAAACTGAACTGGCTGTTGCAACAGGAAGTCACTGTGTATATATATATATATATATATATATATATATATATACACACACACACACACAGAAAACTCATAAGTGCTAAAGAGTCAACAAAGCTTTAAGGATTTTCAATATTTATAAATTAATCTGACAAAAAATATTCAAAAGTACAGAAGAGCATGAAAAACAGAGCTCAAAATATTCACAAGAAATAAATGACATAATTAAGCTGTTGATGTAGTGTTTCAACAAACTGTACATACACTGGTTTTAGTTTTTATTTGTATTTAATCCCTGACTAGTGGTTTATGTCATGTGTTTTGATGTTAGTGTAGTTTGCCTAGTTAGGTAAGTCTGTCAAACCTCAGTGAACTTATAATGTGTTTTAAAGCATGTTGCACATGCATCTCACATTCAAGACTTCCTGAATGAAATCTTTAAGATACATTTTATAATGATTAAAATGTGAAAAAAATGTAAAATGATCTAATAATTGTACTAGATTAGGTGACGTATTAGAATGTAATTTAATATGAACAGTGGAATTATAAACCTTCCATTTAATATACCTAGACAAATGCTGTTGTTTTTTTAATCAAACTTCAAGTTATAGTTCAACCTGGTTGGTTTTCTTAATACGCTCTAATTGAACACTCATCTACACAGGAATATTTTAAACCGGTGACATTTCCATTTGGAATTTATCCTTCAAATGTCATCAGAAAAGTATATTTTAATTAGACTTTCATCTGGGTTCAGTGACACAACATGAGGAGTGATTTTCAATGCACTGACAGCATATCTAATATTAGGCCTTAGGTCTGCACCTTTATGGTAGGCTGAAGATCTGGTCATGGTGTACCATGCAATTCACTAAATATAGGCATCATGCGCTCTTGTCGATTAAGAAAGTGTAAAAGATAGATGGATGGATGGATGGATGGATAGATGGATTGGGTCTATTTAGCCTTCAATGTTGCAACGAACTACTGCAGGGATGTTTTCTGTCCACCAGATGTCGCTGTCGCCCAGGTTGTCAGCACTGATGAGCTTCAAGGAGCTAAAAAGGAAATAAACTAATGTTCAGATATTGAATCCATTTAATGCTAACAGTACTCAATAAATACTGATTTAGATGTCTAAATACAGAATTAAATGTAAAATACAGTTATTTCAGAACATTATTTGCTTCAAACTGAGCCAAGTGCTTAATGCTTATCTTCTCTGGTGCTGTAGTACATTGCATATGGTCCCTTATAGAATAGATTACTGCAATGCATACATTTTGTTGAGGACCAGAAAGAGAGCTCACTTCACTACAAATTAAAAGTCTCTCATCAGCTTCCTTTACATATTAGAAATGTCACCCAGGTTCCTTAGGTCTTCTGATAAAGATCTTGTGATCTCTCTCTCATCTGAACACCGGTGGTCAGTAGAGACCATTGATTTGTTGCAAACGTAAGATTTATCTTTTGGGTTTAGTTTTTTGCTTCCTCTTAGTATTCAGTACCCACGTTGACCCATGTTTTCATGGTTTTCTATTGCACAATTTTAGCACTAAAAAAGTCCGATTCAGCTCTAGCTTCAATTTTAAACCACAATGAGCCCACACTTAGCCTATTTAGAGCTGTGACATCCACGTCACATCAAACTTTTAACTTTAAAACAGCCAAGTAAATTTCATATGACATATTTGTCACAATGAGAAAAAAATATGAAAAATCGCCTTTATAATTTCAAATAGGTTTCTAGTTTTAGTTTTTATATTTTCTTAGGGACAAGAAGAATGCACAATGTACCATGTTTTAAAAGATATCAAATGGGCATTATGGGTATCTTTACATTCAAGTCCTAAAAAACAGTTCAACTTTACCAGAAGAAAAGCATGTCAGATTTGTTTGTTCATTTTATGATTTTTGCGTTGCCTCTGGTTCCAATACATTTTTTTTTTTTTTTTGAGAGGATAAATTACAAAGACCAAGAGAACATAAGGATGCACAAGAAGCCATTGCTGGTAATAATGGAACAGAGATGCTCAAGTCTGTCATCACACTCATACTAATAAAAGCACAGATTGTGAAGAATGAAGAACATCTGGGATTTAGAGGCAACAGGAGAACAAAGAATTGCACGTTGTGCAACAAAATACATCAATTTGTGCAGAAATAAAATAGCTTTCTTGAATAAAGAAACCATTTGATATGGATCACCCCCTTCAACGGTTAATAATGCAGGTCCAGGCTGCTTATTGGCTATTGAATTGTATGACTGTGCAATAGGTTAAGGAAGATGATGGGAACATTCTGATGACGGATAAAGATGGAAGAGATAGGAAATTGTAGGTTTATAGAAATTGACAGAATCAGTGCAAAAGTTTACAGTAATACGGCAATGACATGTTCTTCTACTTTTGTACAGCCCCAATGCCTACAGTATCAAAGTTTCACAAGTCAAAACCGCTGCTTAAAATTTGGCCATTTGGTACTGAGCACTCGGCTAAAAATGGCTTCCTAGCTTCACAAGTACCAGTCTTCAGATGTGTCATTTTGTTGTAAATGTTGAAAAAACCAGCACAATCTTACTAATACATATCAGCTATCAAATAATTTGTCAACTCATTCAGGTTTTGATGTTAAATATATTTCTTAAATATGCCCAATGTAACAAATATTTCACATTACAGAGCCCTTAGGTGGAGAAACTAAAATTATTTTATTATGGATCTCATCTACGAGCCCCATTTGATCTGTGCAAAACCTTATAATTTTAATGATATCTGTAGTTTTATTGCACTTTTAGTTGAATATCTATTTAAATTACTTTCATTTAGTATTGCCTACTTATGAACGCTGCTTTTATTATTGAACTTTTATCGGAGTGGCTTAAACTAAGTGTAGATGCATCTCCTCAGTCCTTCAAACTAAGGTCACCTGAAACGCTTCAGTTTTCCCCCATTAGCTCCTAATTTATTTATTATTTATTATTATTATTATTATATGTTTTTAATGTTCCGTAAAGCACTGCATACCGACTAAAGCAGTGAACTAAATCTCAACATAGCCCACCTTCTGTATTTATTTATTTTTTTAGAGGGCTTTTATTTTGAAAACTGCAGCCGGAACGGCTAATTGAATTCACTCAGTGATGCGTGTTTGAAGTCGGTGTCTGTTTATAACCAGAGACATGGAGAAGTTTTTTTTTTTTGTTTTTTTTTTCTTACTCTCCAGTAAAGACAGTTGTTGATCTGCTGAGATGGCGACCACCGGGAGCTCCTCGAACGCGGACAGGATGTACTCCAAACTAATGGACGAGGGCAGTTATGAGTCCAGCTGCGGGCCAGATGTGCAGCACAGCGGTGAGGAGGGCGGAAGGTGTGGGATTTTTATCCAGCTGCAGGGTCCTGTCATACAGGTCCTTTCTAAACCCTGTTTTATTCCTGTAAAAAAACAAAAAAGAAACATAGTTTATGCAAACAAACATTCTTACGTCACAACAAAATGGTTGTGCCATTTCTCACTGCTGCTCCTGTTTTCCATGTATTTATTTTGCACTTAGTTGAGTAAAATCAAAACTGTTTTATTTTGTCAGTATCATGCTGATTACACTATACTGATTTTTGTTCTGATTCAGGATTCTTTTGTGCAACTAAATCCGAGTTTCAAGGGTGCAAAGTAATGTGTTTTAGGGATTAAATGTGTTGGAAAAAGTTACAAATATATGAAAAGTAAGATTTTATTGTATTTCATTTATTTATTTTATTTATTTTCAATGTCTATTTAAAAAAAAAAAAAAAAAAAACTCCTGTACTGTATTTAGCATTGGTATAAATCTAATGGCCCAAAATGCAATATATTTGCTGAATTGCATCTCTTCAAGGTTTCATCAGTGTTTCTTCACAGCAACCTTGTTTTGCCACATTTAGGAAATGTGTTTGACTGCAGTTATGTCTGCTGCAAGTCACTTCATCATGCTGGCTGGAGTTTACTGTCACTTTTTAGCATTCACCTTTTTTTATTCTTTAAATTTGCTGGGTCCAGTTTTCATTCTATATTTGTAAATCATTTTCCATGCTGTAGAAGCAAGACCTTATATATTTGTCAGTCTGAACAGGGCAAATCAGATCGTTTTGTGGATGAAGGCCTTGTTTAAATGTTAATGTAATTCGCCACTGGATACATTATACAGAGCTACAAATGTTAAACAGATGTCCAGCATAAGTTCAGAGTTCCTGTCAGAGCTGTAAATGCTTGTATTTAAAACATTTTAAGCAAAAAACTTACTAAAACAAACTTTATATCTATATAACCTTGTAAATCCTTCATTCTTAGATTGAAACGTTAACCTCCCTATTCTCTAACATTGTACACTTCAGATCTAAACAATCATAGTTTGTTTCTTCATGCAAATACGACTCATGACCATTTCCCTTATGTTGTAACACAAAGCAAACAGACGTGAACACAGGTTACAGTTCCTTAAACAGATTCAACTCCTATTTTTAACAGAAAGTTTCTCACTGTTAAATGTTTTGAGATACAGTTGTTAAATGTTGGGATGATAATGCTGTGTGTGACCAGCATATTAATTTTAACAGTATATTGTATATGCAATCTGTCATTTGCCACTTTGTTTAATGTGTTTATTCTCTTCCCTTCTTTGTGCTCAAATACACTTTATTGTAAAAGTGTCATTATTCACAATTTATTTCACTATCAGAATGTCAAAAATAAATCCAGCAGAGTAAATCCAAGACGTAATCAGTACTCTTATTGAAGCTACTGTATATTTGATGGCTAAGGTATGAGCCTTAAGTTTTTATAATTAAGTTAAAGGAAGCAAAAAATATTCATTAGAATACTCGGACATCGAGAAGGCATAACATTATGACCATCTGCCTAAGGCTGTGGAGCTGCCTCAACATGCCTGACCCATTGAGGTATGGACTTAACTAGAAATTGTGCTGTTATAGTTATTTGGCAGCAAGTTTGTCAGCGGTTGATGCTTGAAGTCCAATCCAACACCCACATTGCAGCGTACGGGACGTACGCTGCAATGTGGGTGTTGGATTGGACTGGGTTTCCTTGCAGATCCCTTTCCCTTTCTGGCACCTTTCAGAACCAGTATTAATTCTCCAGCAGTTTGATTGATGTAAGGCAAGACAAGAGTTTCTGTATAGCACTGTTCCTACAAAGGGTAATACAAAATAATTACCTAAATTTGCACCTTTCTCCAGTAAAAGCAACTACTAAAACTACGAAATTACAAAAAAGACAACTGGAACTACAAAAAACAATGCTGGATGAGAACCCAACGTTATGCTTGGAGGGAGATAAAAATGGTCAAAGCTTCTTGTTAGTAAAGTGAAGAGTGGCATCTTCTGGTCATTAAGTCTCAATAACAGCATTTTGTTTCAGTGCTTTTTACACATCTTTGTCAGAGGTGCCAATAACTGTGGAAGGTGCTGCACTGTTACTTGTTGAATCAACTAAATGTTTTAACTATACCTTTTGTGTTTTTAAGGTACGTTAAAATTATTAGGTTTAAGTTCATCATTCTTTGACCAAAGATCATTGTTTTTTAACCAAGCAATTCCCTTCACCTCCAGATTACCCAGTGTCCCCAGTCAGAGACCCCAGGCTGAGTGGCCCGGGGCCCTACCGCTTTGCCACCATCTGCCTGGCTGCACTCTGTGCAATCCTCCTGATTTCCATCATAGCTGTCACTGCCCACTGTGAGTACACCAGTCAGAGATGACTAACATTTCCTTCACTTATTCTGGTTTAGACCATGTAAGATACTGCATCTGTCAAATACTTCTACAAATAATTACTTATTAGATGTATTTTACATTCACATTAATAAAAATAAGTGTGTAAGAATCCGGCCCCTCATAAATTGGACTGTACCTGTTCTGAACCTGCTGTTCCTGTTACCTCTTTCAACGGTCAAATGTCAACGATCAAATAATGGTCTGTACCGATGTCCCACAATGACCTGCTCCAATTAAGCTTTCCAAAATTTTCCTTGAGTTAGTTTTGCTAATAAGGTCAGCAAGTGGGTTCTGCTGTCCTTACGAGCTGAAGCTAGGATAATATTTGTAACTTCCAAAAGGCTGTTTGAAGATCAGTTTCACCTATTTACCCCAAGAAATGGTAAGCTTCAAATCAGATTCCAACTCCACTGTTGTGTTTTCTACCTCAATCAGTTGTAAACTGATGTTTTACCAGCTCAATGGTTGTTGGATAGTGTTTCATCTTTGAAACAGCCAAGGAGAAGCCGTATCAGTCCAAAATATTAAATATTGTCAAGGAAGTAGCTGACAAATTAAAAGGTTTTGTTGCTGGTAAGGAACAGAGTTGCTCGAAATGTTGCTTGGTAGTAACATATCCTTCTTTGTCATGTTGCTCAGAATTTTTGGGTGTAGTTCAGTTTGGCTCCAGAACAGTTTGTCTGTGACTGAACACAGCAATGTGTGGTCCTTGCCCTCTATACTGCTGGACTGCTTAGAGTTCATTGTAATCAGTGTTATTGGCAGACATTAAGTGACCAGTTTACGGGAGTACATGTGTATTCTACAGGTCTGCTTTCACATTTTGGAAAAAATGTATAATCCACAACCGTTGGTTTGTACCTCCAGTTTATTATAAAACTTGCATCTGTTCCCTAGAGGCCATAGAAGTACATTTGTCCAACTAGACTCTCAAATGATCCTAAAATAATAAACCGACATGTCCATGCTTTAATGTTGTCTGCAGCTAAGAACAAACCAAAGGCTGGTGATGAAGCAACCGCACAGACGCAGAAGGAGAATGCTAATGTCTCAGCCATGATGGCGTTAGTCGCGAATCTACAGAAGGAGAATAAACAACTGCAGAAAAAATTGGATGAGCTGCAGGTGAACCTTACCTCCATAATGACAGCCAAAGGTACAGTTCTCTTTTAAATGTTGCATGTTGTTCTCACAGATTTCATAACTACCACATCAGTACGTCAGTTCCTGACATCTTTTTCTTTCATCAGTGTCATTATTGAGTTCAGAGATGTTCTGCAGACTCATTTTTATTTTCTAATATTTTAGATACTTTATTTCTTACCTGAGTTTAGTTACTACAATGGGTGCATAATTATTGGACATTATTGAACATCTAAAGTACTCAATCATTCCAAAATTTTATTAAATACCAGATCTGAATATGTAAGGGTGTAAATTGTGGTTTTGGCTTACTTAGGGGAATATGTCCATGCGCATATTAGTGTGCAGAATTATGTAAGTAAATGAAAAATGAAGATTTTACCATCTCACTTGTTTATTTTTTTTTTATGGTAAAGCGAGAATAATTCAAAGAACTCAAAGTTTTAAACAGTCAGTCAGTCAGTCCGTCATTTTCTACTGCTTCTTCCATAGTGGGTCACGGGGAAGCTGGTGTCTTATCTCCAGCAGTCTATGGCTGGGAGACGGGGTACACCCTGGACAGGTCACCAGTCCATTGCAGGGCAACACAGACACACACAGGACAAACAATCATGCACACACTCATTCGCACCTAAGGGCAATGTAGAGAGACCAATTAACTTAACAGTTATGGGTTTGGACTGTGGGAGGAAGCCGGAGTACCCAGAGAGAACCCACACATGCACAAGGAGAACATGCAACTTTTTGTTTAGCAGCAACCACAGCCACCCACACAGTGTCCAGAGAGGTGTGTTTTCTTTTCATTCGATGTTAATCTTTAAGAAGGGCCCACATGCCCTCAATAGGATTTAGGTCAGGTGAGGAAGAAGTCCATGTACTTGTTAGCGATCCAGTGCAGTACTTTGATGCTTTTGATGGACCTTTGAACTGTATAAAATCATGGTCTTCTTTGAAAAAAATTTAGACTTCTTCCCTGTGTCACTGCTTGAAGAAAGCAGCTTCTAAAACTAAAAGCAGGTTTGGGGGTTGATATTGATTTCATCTTGAACCTTGAAAAGGGCCAATTAGCTCAATTTAATAATACTAGGCCATACCAGTACCCCCCCTCTACCTTGCTGGTTTCTCGGTCGAAATGGACATTTCAACATTTTGTGCAGTGGTGGTCGGATTTAAGCCTTTCTTACCTTGGCCACATCTCCAGGAACTAAACACTTTGTAAGTTTGGGTGCTCCGGGTAGGTTGCAGTTCTGAATATGATACCACTGGAGGAGAATGGGTTTCTGGTAGCTTCACATTAGATTGTTCTCTAATCTTTTGCCCAAAATCTCATCACTTGATATGCTTACTTATAGGACATTTCCTGTAAGTAAGTATGTAAATGATAATTTGGTCAAAATGCCCACTTGCCTAATAATTGTGCACACAGTGTTGTCTGAAATGTATGTCTGAAGCCTATATTTAAAAAAACATGCAAATAAACCACTGCCCATCAGTGTAAACTTGCTGTTAAGAAATGTTCATATTTTATCTGGGACAATGCAGGTTAAAAGTGATGGCATAAATATCTCAGTGACTGATTTCTTCCTGCAAAGCATTTTGGTGGAGCAGATAATGCATTTGCTATAGGGGTTCCACAATAAGTTGGATTTACTTAATGATGGCACACTTCATGATGAAGTAAAAAACACAAAATGTGTCTTTGGGATTCATTTAAGGATTCTCTCTCCAAAATGTAGCACTGTGAAATGGAAATTCTTTGACTTAACAGGGAATGAATTACAGGTTTGGGTTCTTGAAAAGCAAGCTCAACAATAGTCAAGTCACTCAATCCAGTTAGTATATAAAAAAAAAAACATAAAGATATATAAATGTTGCACTCAAAGTCCAGATTATTCCAGGCAGAATATACTCCATAGTGCCCTGCAATTCAAGATGCTGACATATCTGAGGGATTAACCAAAGCAATGCAATAATCACAGCAAAGTTAACATGCAACACAACTCAGCTAAAACAGCAAACTTCACAGATGAATTATACCAAGAGAGTCAAGATTAGACACAAGGATATAAATTGTGGCTGATGTAAAATAATTTTTTATCAATTGTCTGCCATCTGTCATTGGCTTCCAGCTGTTGCGCCCACACAAAAAGCAACCAGAGCCCCTATCGTGTGCCCTACAAACTGGCATCTCTTCGAGAACAGCTGTTACCTCATCGCCAAACAATTAAAAACTTGGACTGACAGCCAGACATACTGTAAGAGTGCAGGAGCTCACCTGGCCATTATCCTATCAGCTGAGGAGCAGGTAAAGTATGGTAAACGATGGCGTCCCCTATAAGATTGCAGCATCTGTGTTGTTTTTATTTGATTTTGTCCATAAGAGTTTCTTTGGCTTGATTTTCTGCCAAGACAACGTTAAAGATGAGTATATAAACTTTAAATGTAGAAGTCCACACGACCAATCCCATGTTTATGCTTAAAAACTCACTCAAACAACAGATGTATTTTCTCTGCAGTATCTGCTTTTCTTCAGCAGGGATGGATATTTTGTCCAAACCAGATTTTTTGCAAAACAGCGACAATATCCTTCTCACGGACAAAGTTAACTTGGTTGACCTTGTCTGTGACAAGGTTGTTTTTTTTTTCTAAAGATATATTTGACTCTACACATGCAGCTACATGCAGCCATGTTTTCTTTCTAGTTCCCTTCTATCCCAAGCATGGTTTTTGAACAACAATCGAATTTCAGATATATTGTTGAGCTTATGAATGCATTCTGTGTAACCAACAGCAGTTCTTCATTAATCCAAGGTTTTACATGTTAATATTCCCATTGTGTTTCCTCTTAGACCTTTTTATGGAATCTCCTTCCCAGAGGGCACTGGAACTCATACTGGTTTGGAATCACTGACGGAGAAACCGAGGATGAGTGGAAATGGATCGATGGCACTCCGCTAGTTGGAGGGTAGGTGTCTCATCTTTCTCCACATAAATACCTCTCAACCTGACCAGAACAGCATCTGCAGCAACAACAAAATATTGCTGGTAAAACCTATGTCAGGTTTTAAGAATTACTCATTGCAATGAGTCATTTATCGGCATTAACACACATAGGATGTGCTGAAATTGGGTGAGACATCACTCATCTATGAACTTCAGCCACAGCTAACATAAAACACACACTCATAAAACAGAATACTGCCAACATGTGGCAGGAAGGGGCCAGATGCTGCCAGTTTGAGTTGTTTTAACTGAAATGAACTGATATGAATTATTATCAGAGTTTTGGGGTCTAAATGTATTCCTCTTGACATAATTCATTCGCTTACGTATCTAACAGTGTACAATACAATTTATTGCATTAACTTTTTTAAATTTAGAACAGTTTTACAGTTAATCACAGAAACCAAAGATATAAAGGAGGTCTTGATTTTTTCAGCTCTGGTAGGCTCTTTTTTACTTTTCTGGGTTCAGTTGGTTTAGTAATTCCCTTAAACTGAGGCAAACATTTACAAACTGCAAGTCCAGTGGACTTTTACCTTTGCTATAGCTGTTACCATTGGCACACAGGCAAATTTTAGGACATATTTCATCAGCAATGATGGCCTAATTTGCAGTTTATTTAACAGAACAAACGTGATAATCTTGTCTTTAGGACATGGCCAGAATGACTGGCTTGCTGTTGTCTCTTATTTTGCACTTAGACACTTTTACATCACCTATTTTGCTTATTAAAGCCATGCATCACTACAGCACCTTCCACAGTTCCACACTGAGGTACAAATATTGAAGTGACACTGAGGCCCCTTTTTTTTAAGCAACTAATCAAAATGGGAAAGACAAGAGGACATGCCATTAGATCAGACAGATTTGTGTCGGGCTTCATAAATCAGGAAATGGCTACAAGAGAATAGCAATTCTGCCAATTTTGACCATAACCATCACAAAGTTTAAAACAGGTTAACTGTCACAAGCATATTTGTTTTCACCCCAGCAGATGCTGAGGAAGATGGTAAGTAAATAATCTCCAAATCTCCCTATTTGAGAATTGCATCAGATTTTTTTTCTTGAGATTATAATACAGTCAAAAATGATAGATTTCTTTGTTATGTCTGAAAAATGTTTAGTGTGTCAATTTTTTTAAAGAAAAGAGCCATTGACCATCTTGTCATCTATCTGAGTTCTAGCATTTCAAGGTGCCAATAAATCAGAAATACACTACATTTTATTCGGATTTTACCAAATAATATAACCTTATCAGTAGTTTGGTTCCGTATAAAGTTATCTCTCACATTTGTTATTCTCCGAGGATGAATCAAGATATCTTTGTTTGTGTATTTTTCTTTGGCACACAGCAGTATAAAATTTGTGGTTTTGAGTCAAACATATTAAAAGCTACAGTATTGTGCTGTTATTGAAACCATGGCACATTTTATGTTGTCTTTTGGATAAATTGAAACATTTTCAACATAATTACATTAAGTATAAATCAGTTTTAATCTTACTAATAAATGTATTTTAAGCTGCTTGCGTACAGAATTGATGAGTACACCCACTGTACAGTTCTTGCCGAGTATTTCAGCACAAACGTTTTTCTTTCAAATTTCAGGTCATCTCTTGTACATCCTCTTCCATTTTTCTTTAGTCTGAATTTATATTTCTTTCAGTGTTTTCAGTGTTATTTAGGTTCAACTTCTGCTTAGTGTCACAAATATCAAGCACTTCCTTTTCATCGCTGTTTTTTTTTTGCACCATATGCCTACTTGACATATTTTCAAAGAAACATATGATTTCCCTTCCTCATTTTGAATGTTCTGGGATGTGACAAATTTTTGTTATTCCTCAATCGTCACCGATATTCCTGGTGTTCCTCTTTTTTTCTCTAGAAATGTTCTCTTAATCTTTTTTTTACATTTGACATGTCTTGATCCATTTCTCTCCAGTTTGAACTCTTATGCATCTTTCCCCACCTTTTATGCTGACTTCAAGTTTTTCTTTCTGGACTTCTGTTTTGGAAAGTATGTTGTAATTAATTCAATTTGTGGCTTTCTGTTTTTGGTTACCACACAAAACAGCCATTGAGAGATTTTATGATTTATTTACTATTACTATTTGGTGTGCCTTACAAACATATTAATACCCCATGAAACTGTTCACGTTTTGTTATATTACAACCAAAAACTCTAATATATTTCATTGGGATTGTATAAGGCACAAACACAACACAGAGTAGTGGAAAATTGTTTACTCAGCAATTCTTTGTATTTTTTTTGTTTTCAGCCCCCCTGAGTCAGTACTTTTTAGAACCATCTTTTTGCTGTGCTTTCAGCTGCATGTCTTTTAAGGTATACCCCCACCAGCTTTGCATAAAATAGATCAAGCTCAGTCACACTGGAAGGAGAGCCTCTGAACATCACTTTTTAAGTATTGCCACGGAATCTCAATTGGACTTTGACAGGCCATTTTTGATCTAAATCACTCCATTTGAGCACTGGTTATATGTTTAGGGTCATCTTCCTGCTGGAAGGTGAACCTCCATCCCAGTTTCAAATCTTTACAGCCTCTTAGCAGGCATTCATCTAGGATTGTATTAATACCATCCATAACCCATCAGATCTAATCTACTTCCCTGTCACTGCTGAAGAAAAGCATCCCCACAGCATGATGCTTCCACCACCAAGTTTCACTCTGGACTTAGTGTCTTCAAGGTGTTCAGTGTTTGTACCACATGTAGCCTTGAAAATTCAGCTATGGTCTCATCTGACCAGAGCACCTTCTTCCACATGTGTTGCAGGATGCCATAAAACCCAGATTTGTGGAGTGAATGACTTATAGTTGTCATGTCAAATCATTCTCCCACCTGAGCTGTGGATCTCTGCAGCTCCTCCATACCTACCATTGGCCTTTCATCTGCTTCTCTGATTAATGCTAACCTTACCCAGATTGTCATTCGAGGGGATTGTAAATTTTTTGGCAGGTTGGCAGTTTTTCCATACCCGTGTCATTTCCAGATAATGGATTGATCAGTGCTCTGGGAAATTTGCAATTGGGGTATTGTTTTACACTCTAATCCTGTTTTCAACTTAAAAGTTTTCCTATTGACCTTCCTGGTGTGTTTCTTTGAGTTCTGTTATGCTGTTTATTCACTAAAGTTCTCGTACAAACCTCTGAGTCCTTCACAGAACATCAGGATTTAAGCTGAGATTTAAAAGCACACAGGTGGACTAACTAGGTGACCTCAGAAGCCAGTGGGATGCACCAGAATTTATTTAGAGGTTTCAGTCTAAGAGGGGCTGAATAAAAACCCATAGCACATGCAGATTTTTGTTGTGAAATAAAAGAAACCTGTAGCTTTTCATTTCACTTTAGTTAATTGTTTTTATTGTTATTGTACAATAAAATTGTGTTTATCTGATGGAGAAATGCCACAATGCTATGTTATGTTGGTCTATCCCAAAACAAAAAACAACATACATTTTGCAACATGACAAAAGGTGAAAAACCTTAAGAGATATGAAAACATTTGAGAGACATTGCATGTAATACTAATATTATTGACTGAAATGGTTTTTTAATCTTTGCCTTTCTTCACCAAAGTTTCTGGGAGGAAAACGAGCCCAATAACCACATAAATGAGGACTGTGGTTACATCGTGAAGACAGAGGTGTTGGAACGTGTGGCGACAAAGAGCTGGTATGATGCCCACTGTTCCATGTCTATGCCCTTCATTTGTGAGAAGAAGATGGGCGGCACCCCACAATAGTGAGACGTCACCAGCGCTGGTCGGGGAAAGCAGCACCTTTAGCCAGCTGGTTGTTTGGGAATCTTCTGGGCTCGTTTTATGTTAGGATGAGGTTAGCTATGAGAGACGTTCAGAAACTGGATGCTTCACAGGTCTGATTGCAGGTTTACCTAAATTAAAATGTTACATAAACCTCACTGTCCACTGTCAAGCTTGTAAAAGAAAGAAATGTTACATCTTTACATAGGATCCATTGACCTTACATTAATATAGAGTAACATTAAGCCCATTACGCCTAAAGTGCAGGAGGTGTAAAGAAAAGCCGACAATAAGTTTGCCTGGCTACAGTAGGAAAAATACACCAGAGGCAACATTTTCCTGCACTGATTCATATTAGTCATTCCCACTGTTTGTATGAACACAACTAAGGTTTTTTTTTTTTAGTCCTTGTGCCAGACATGTCAGCGATTGGAAGTGTGAAAGGACTATCCTAAAGATGTTTTAGGATTATTTTTCACCTGTAAATTGTTGATGGAGGAGAATTTTCTTGATCTTCATGGTTTGAGGGAGATGTGTCTTGGAGAGCTGCATTTAAAACGTGAGACCTGTGTGTTATTGCTACATCCACTCTGTCAGACTGTGTCAATGAGAATGGTCGTTTTGTGATTTATTTTTCTTAATGTTTTTTTTTTTTTGCACACTTTGAGTTAGAGGTAAGGGGAGACAACTTCACAGGGTGCTTTGTATCAAAGAGGAAGTCTAGTCATTTGGTTATTATGGCTTGCAAGACCATCAGTAAGTATAAAATCCAGCAACTGGAATCAAAAGAAAGAAAATGTTTCATAGTTATTGTTTCAAAACCGTTCTTGTGGCCTGAAGTCCTGTTAATGAGATGTCAGAGAAAGTGCTGAAGTCACTCGAGTTTTCCTGGACTGCTTGGAGCATAGAGTACTACAGCACCGCTTCGCCCCATCTGTTTCTGCACACTGTTGATCAGCTGGCTGAACGAAGGGTTCTAAACTTTGCCCTTCACTCACAATTAAGACAAACTTGACTGTTTTAAAATGAAGTCATTTTTTAAAGTACAGTGGAAAGCTGTGAGCAGAATGTTTAAGTAGCTAATTGTAGAATGTGCAGTTGAGCAGAAAGTCCAAACTAATTAACCAGCTATACTCAGCTGGTTATCATCACTAGAGCATAGAATACTTGTCTGTAGTTGTTTGTGTGTGATTTCTATTAAATATACTCATTTCAGTGCGGAGTTTGCATTTGATTCGAATGCACTTTTCAGTTAACCTGCAAAGACCAGCAATTTGAAGATTTTACAGCATTAATAAAATAACAAAAATGATGCATTATTTGTGTAATGGGAATTTTGTGAATGTTCAATAAAGGTTTTACTTTTTCAGACAAACTGTATCTCACCTGTTATGATTTAAACAATTTTTTGGATTGAAACACAAAAAGTAAATCTATGCTATAGGTTCCAGTGTGTGTTCTTTGTTTCTTTTGCTATTTTTATAATAAATCATTTATTTCCAATGTGAAACATATTTATTACTTTGTTTTCTGATTGTCTATTCCGTACTAAAGTGATTTTTCACTTTAGTAACTTTCAGCCGGGCCATATTCTTGTTATAATCAAATAAAAAATATATCAAATTAGGTTCATAAGTATGAATAAATCTGCAGTTATTCCAAAAAAGAAATGAACACCTTAATACACAATAATTCAAGTAATACATTTTGTACTAGGGTCATTCCCAGCAGGTGGCAGTGCAAACTGCCAACTAATGCCATCTTGAATTTTTTTAAGACTTGTCAGGCCCCAACTAATACGCTCTAATGAGAAAACAAGACATATTTCCCTTCAGTGCATTTTTGATCAGTTAAGTTATAGATTTTGTTCACTACACTGAACAGACTACCAACATCTTAAGCCTTTTGTTTATGACTTTATGAGCACACTTAGGTACAACTGACTGATGTGTTCTGAAAATAAAATTAACATTTTATTTAATATAGTTTTTTTTTTCACTAAAGCCTGCATGCTTTTGAAAGCAAGAGCTCTCTGGTTTGAACTTTTCTACTCAGTAAAAGTCCATAGAATTTCATTCTGAATAATACTGACCAAATTTCTATATTTATATTTAAAATGTCTGTTGAGAGCAACGAGGAACCAAGGTCAAAATTCTTGTTTGTGTCCACAAACTTGGCCAATATAGTGGACTCTGGTTCTGGTTCTGATTTTGATTCTGACCTAGTTCCTAATACAAGTTATGTCAGATGTTTACATGCAGCCATCATACACGCCCCGGCCACTTTATAAGGTACACCTTGCTAGTACCGGGTTGGACCCCCTTTTGCCTTCAGAACTTCCTTAATCCTTCGTGGCATAGATTCAACAAGGTACTGGAAACATTCCTCAGAGAGTTTGATGATAGCATCACACAAAGGTTGCAGATTTGTCGGCTGCACATCCATGATGTGAATCTCCCGTTCCACCACATCCCAAAGGTGATCTATTGGATTGAGATCTGGTGACTGTGGAGGCCATTGGAGTACAGTGAACTCTTTGTCATGTTCAAGAAACCAATCTGAGATGATTCGTGCTTTATGACATGGCGCGTTATCCTGCTGGAAGTAACCATCAGAAAATGGGTACACTGGGGTCATAAAGGGATGGACATGGTCAGCAACAATACTCAGGTAGGCTGTGGCGTGGAAACGATGCTCAATTGGTACTAAGGGGCCCAAAGTGTATCAATAAAATATCCCCCACACCATTACACCACCAACCTGAACCGTTGATATAAGGCAAGATGGATCCATGCTTTCATGTTGTTGACGCCAAATTCTGACCCTACCATCTGAATGTCGTTGTCGTCGTCTTCCGCTTATCCGGGACCGGGATGCGGGGGCAGCAGACTCAGTAGAGACGCCTAGACGTCCCTCTCCCCAGACACCTCCTCCAGCTCCTCCGGGTGGAGCCCAAGGCGTTCCCAGGCCAGCCGAGAGACATAGTCCCTCCAGCGTGTCCTGGGCCGTCCCCTGGGCCTCCTCCCGGTGGGACGTGCCTGGAACACTTCCCGAGGAAGGTGTCCAGGAGGCATCCGGTATAGATGCCCGAGCCACCTCAACTGGCTCCTCTTGATGTGGAGGAGCAGCGGCTCTACTCCGAGCCCCTCCCGGATGGCCGAGCTCCTCACCCTATCTCTAAGGGAGTGCCCGGCCACCCTACGGAGGAAGCTCATTTCAGCCGTTTGTATCCGGGATCTCGCTCTTTTGGTCATGACCCAAAGTTCATGGCCATAGGTGAGGGTAGGAACGTAGACCGACCGGTAAGTTGAGAGCTTTGCTTTTTGGCTCAGCTCTCTCTTCACCACAACGGACCGGCACAGCGCCCCCATTACTGCAGCAGCCGCACCGATCCGTCTGTCGATCTCCCGCTCCATTTTTCCCCCACTCGTGAACAAGACCCCAAGATACTTAAACTCCTCCACTTGAGGCAGGAAATCCCCTCCAACCTGAAAAGGACAAGCCACCCTTTTCCGGTCGAGTACCATGGCCCCGGACTTGGAGGAGCTGATCTTCGTCCCAGCCGCTTCACACTCGGCTGCGAACCACCACAGCGCATGCTGTAGGTCTTGGCTAGAGGGGGCCAGCAGGACCACGTTATCTGCAAAAAGAACAGACGAAATCCACTGGTCCCCAAACCAGACCCCCTCTGCTGCCCTTGGCTGCGTCTAGAAATCTTGTCCATAAAAGTTATGAACAGGACCGGTAACAAAGGGCAGCCCTGCCGGAGTCCAACATGCACCGGGAACAGGTCCGACTTAGTGCAGGCAATGCGGACCAAACTCCTGCTCCGCTCGTACAGGGACCGGATGGCCCCTAAAAAAGGGCCCCCGATTTCATACTCCCAGAGCACCCCCCACAGGGCATCACGAGGGACACAGTCGAATGCCTTCTCCAGGTCCACAAAACACATGTGAACCGGTTGGGCAAACTCCCATGAACCCTCGATCACCTTGTAGAGGGTATAGAGCTGGTCCATTGTTCCACGGCCGGGACGAATCCGAATGTCGAAACAGAAATTGAGACTCATCAGACCAGGCAACGTTCCAATCTTCTATTGTCCAATTTTGGTGAGCCTGTGCAAATTGTAGCCTCTTTCATGTTCTTAGTCCTGGTCTTCTGCTGCTGTAGCCCATCCGCCTCAAGGTTCGACATGTTGTGCATTTAGAGATGCTCTTCTGCATGCCTTGGTTGTAACAAGTGGTTATTTGAGTTACTGTTGACTTTCTATCAACTCGAACCAGTCAGGCCATTCTCCTCTGACCTCTGGCATCAACAAGGCATTTGTGCCCACAGAACCGCCGTTCACTGGATATTTCTTTTTTTCGGACCATTGTCTGTAAACCCTAGAGATGGTAGTGCATGAAAATCCCAGTAGATCAGCAGTTTCTGAAATACTCAGACCAGCCCGTCTGGCACCAACAACCATGCCACGTTCAAAGTAACTTAAATCACCTTTCTTCCCCATTTTGATGCTCGGTTTGAACTGCAGCAGATCGTCTTGACCATGTCTACATGCCTAAATGCATTGAGTTGCTGCCATGTGATTTACTGATTAGAAATTTGTGTTAACGAGCAGTTAGGTGTACCTAATAAAGTGAGTGTACATGAATCTCATATTAATTTAGGATTATCAGAACAATACATTTTAAGCATAAGATTTGGATGCACAAGTGTTAATTTATTGTGCAATTTCTGTAGTCCATACAAGATCAAACGTTTATATACAGGCTACAATACTATATAGATGATCCACTAACATTTGGTTAAATGTTCCTAAGCAAGTTGCAGAGAAATCCCATTAACAAGCTGTTAGTATAGCTGCTAGTGTAATTCTGGCTGGCCACCCTTCTTTCCAGAAATGGTGTTGCAAATTTTCAATACAGTTGAGGTGAAATTTAATAAAGATAGCCTGCTTTATCTGTACCCAAAATCTGTTGGCTGTTTGGGGTCATTGTTCAGTTGGAAAATCCAACCGTTTCCAAGTCTCAACAGTCTGACCAAAACGGTCCACCTCACATGAAAGAGATGGATTAGAATGATAAGGAACAACCCTGAAACCACCACTCCTGGAACACCTCAACACCCACAATGAAGCCAGTTTTACATCACTGTGTACAGAGAGGGCGCATAACTAGAAAGAAACTGCTCAAAAATCGACACCTTCAAGAACAACTAGCAGTTGAAATATATGTTTTTGAAGAGTCTTAGTAAGGCCTTTAATTCCAAAAATGCCAACAATTGACAGGCATCAGGGTGGCAGGATCATGCTTATGGACTATCTTCCTTCAACTGGTACTGGTGCATTGCACAAATTATTCACCTTCACCTCAAATAATCAGGTAGTTGATTTAAATGTAGACACAAATTGGGTTTTAAACAGGAAATTATCCCAAACATGCAACAAAAACGTTTTTCGAATGAATAAAGCAGGCCAACATTTGCAAAGCCCCAAACCCAACTCAGTTGAACAGAATGAACTCTACCATTTCTGCCAAGAACACAGCTCAAATACATTGAACATTTAAATGAACATTAGTGGGGTTGTATGCATTTGAATCAGTTTGTATAAAGTTTGAATGGATGCTTTTTAGCAATAATAATTAGAAATTATTTAAATTGCATATTGCATCATTTGCCCATTCTGAGAAAACAATGGTTAAAAGAAGTCATTAAAAGCCCTGAATTAATGATATTCAAGCTGATGATGAGTGAATGTAAAAGTTTTTTTTTTTTCTTTTTTTGCAAATATAATTTTGTATTTTTAGGAAAAGTTATATATTTTTTGAAATTTTCCCATTGACATTTTCCCCTTGTCTTGTGATATTACTATGTAATATTTGCTAATGGCAAAATATCAAAAATCCTGATTTAAATACAAAAATTTTAATTGGTTAATTTATACTTGACTGCTTATTGCTTACACAAAACAAATCTAAATCAATCGGTGAAACCTACATTCACTCTTCCATGTGACTTTGTCCTCTCCCTGTGTTCTCAAAGTAAAACTAAGAGCTTCACTGAATGAAGAAGCCAAAAGAGGAGAGTTAGACTGCAGGGTTTTACTCCTGAGCTCGTTACAACTGAGAGATACCAGGAAGTCAGCTGGCCCTCTTCTGTCCCAGTTCATTAGCCTGGATTACAGCCTGAGACTTAACATGATAGAAGGATAGAGGAGCACTGTGGTTCTTTGATCAAACTGTGCGACAAATAGAGCAAGAAATATCCATGTGAAATCTCTGTTTCTGGAAATTGTGCTCAGATTTGTCCTACTGTTAAATTCATAGTCACAAAATGGCTCTTTATAATGCAGCACATACCATTTGAGGAAAAAAAGTTATTTGAGTTTACAAAAAAAACCAAAAAACATTAATATTCTAAAATGGATGCTTGATACACAATTTTCAAACAGCAAATTTCTAACAGAGGGCAGAGAAGATACATACAGGTTGCTGCTTACCGCTCGAGCCATCATTTTCTTCACTCCACCACTGTGAAAAAAGGATGCTGTATTTTATTTCTCTTCTCCCATAAACCAGTGTGGTGAAAGAAAATAGGTTTCCCCACGCAGAAGGGATTGGGATTTTCATCTATGGATAGGAGAAAATTAAAGCCAACACTGTATTGCTCTAAATCAGCTGAGAGAGGACAGTCGTCTTTCCCAAAGATCTGTTTTCATCCAATCTATTATATTTTCTTTAACTTACCAAATAGATTTTGGCCCTAGGTGACATCTGACCTTCCTATTACAAAGCACACATGCAAATTTGTTTTTTAAAATTTTTTTAGTTGCAAAAGCTTGTCCCTGATGTGATTTTTGGGCCAATTCTCTTTACTATATATATGCTTCCAATAGGTCAAATTATCAGGCGGCATTGGATAAATTTTCACTGTTACGCTGATGACACTCAGCTTTACTTATCCATAAATCCTGATGAACCCAACCAGTTAGATAGACTACAAGCATGTCTTGAAGATATAAAAACTTCGATGACTCAAAATTGTTTGCTTCTAAATTCAGACAAGACTGTAACAAACTCTATGTGCTCTCTTTCAGACTATAACCTTGAAAACTGGCTCAGAGTTTATCTGTTCTTTCTTTCTAGGTGAAACAACTAAAGGAGCTACATCCATTAACATTTACTTTTCCTTCCCATAGAAAGTACTCCTGGATCAGTGCTTCTGTGTTCTTTTTGTGTCTCTGCTCTGTTCTCTCAAACCCCCAGTCGGTTGTGGCAGATGGCCGCTCACACTGAGCCTGGTTCTGCTGGAGGTTTCTTCCTGTTAAAAGGGAGTTTTTCCTCTCCACTGTCGCTACATGCATGCTCAGTATGAGGGATTGCTGCAAAGTCAACGCCAGTGACTGTCCACTGTCTCTACATGCTCATCCGGGAGGAGGGAATGCTGCAAATCTCTGACTGGATGCAATCTGCTGGGTTTCCTTAGACAGGAAAACGTTTTATCCAATTTGAATAAATAACTAACTTTGACTGCACTGTTCAATGGTTAAGATTAATTGGAATGTATGTACCTGACTGTTGTGAAGTGCCTTGAGACATGTGTTGCGAATTGGTGCTATATAAATAAAACTGAATTGAATTTTAAATGTTGCATGGCTGCATTTTACTGTAAAGTAAAAGAAGTATAATTTTTATTCCTAGTTAATTTATCCTTTTTTTTTAAAGCTGAAATAATAAAGAGGCCTGTATAAAATCCTTGTGTTTAATTTACTATGGTATAGCCTGATTGCTAAACATCCTTCATATTGTGAGTCGACTTATTCAGAAACAGAAAAGCATACAGGGATGGTTTGGTTTAATTTCTGACTCTAGATCAGTTCAACACAGGAAAAAAAGGGATAACTGTCCATGGACACACTTAAACTTTGAGGTCAGTTTAGAATCACCAATCAACATAAATGTTTCTGAAATTAAGGATAAAGCCAGAGAAAAGCCATGAAATCACAACAAAGGGCAAGAGGAAACCTTTTCCAAATTAAAATATCCCTATAGACAGTTTTCTTTAACAACAAAAATATAAAAAAATAAAACTACACCCAGAATGAAAGAAACAAAAGGAAACATACATAAAATTACTTCCTAACAAACTTAAAAATAACCTGTTA
Source organism: Girardinichthys multiradiatus (assembly GCF_021462225.1). Taxonomy (NCBI): domain Eukaryota; kingdom Metazoa; phylum Chordata; class Actinopteri; order Cyprinodontiformes; family Goodeidae; genus Girardinichthys; species Girardinichthys multiradiatus. The sequence continues at coordinate 32,321,436 of NC_061806.1, read as the reverse complement.
GTTGATAAAGAGTCACATCTACACCCATGAAAGTTAAGACATTTCATTTATTGTTGACGAGCTAGACGATAATCATGCTGAACAATATGAAGGACGAGCATGTATAGAAAGTCCTGATTAAGAGGACGTTTAGTGTCACTTACAACCGGTTTTATTTTTAGACTGCGTCACATGAGCCTGAGCAAAGAGATAAACTTTTTACAAGTGTTAATGAATGAAGCAGACAAAGAGCCAGCTGGAACACTTTCAAGAAAGCATAATTAGGCTCAAATGATGTTGACAAGTTTTTGAGTTGTTTTTTTTTACTGTCCTTTCTTCTCAATCCTACATGTTTCAGATCAACAATCAAAAATAACCTGAATAAAAATAAAGTGCAGTTTTCAATTATTGTTTCCATTTAAAGAAAAGTAAAAATAAATAAAAAATATTAGAAGTACATGAAAAAAAAAAATACAAGCCCCTTGAAAATATATCCCCCGGTTGTTTTTTTTAATGAAATAACTGTGATAAACCACATGTTTTTGGGCCCACTATACAAGCCACACCAAGGCTTGATTACTGCCAGATCTGCAGATAAAAAAAAAACACTTAAATAGAACCTGTCTGACAACATGAAGTAGGCTAAAAGCTTATGCCTGTTTTGCAAGAAAGGATTACCAAAATTATTTCTACTGGCTAAATGTCAAAATAATGAGTAAGAGGATCTTCTTTTTATTTTAATTTTACTTTCTTCTAATTCTAATGTTTACATACTATCTGCTTTCTTAGCATTTGGTAGAATTTCCTTTAAACTGTGTGACTTATGACACAAGCTTTTTGCAATGGTTTGCTGAGATTTTGGCCCATTCCTTCCAACAGGTATCAGGTATGTAGCCTACCTTACTCACGCACACGTTTAGCTTTGTCTGCTAATTGTCTTTGGGACTAGGATCGACTTTTGTCTTTAAACTACTTTGTAACTAATTTGGAGGTATCCTTTGGGTCAATGCCTGTTTGTGCATATTTTTAGTGTTGTGGTGATGTCTTAAGATGTTGCGATATTTCGACAATATGGAAATGACGGCATTTGTTTTACGATGCCACCCCTGTACTTCACAGCTGAGATTGTGTGCCTCAGGCTTGCCATCTCCCCTTTTTCTCTTCTAAACGTAACAATGATCTTTATGAGAAAACACTTTAATTCAGATTCATCAGTTCATGTGACATGTCTTGGAAAAATTAAGGTGTTTGCCCCATAATGCATTTGCAAAGTGAAATCTGACTTTTTATTTTGGTTTTGGAGTAATGGCTTCTTCCTTTCTGAGTGGCCCTTCAGCTCATGTTGATGCTGGACCCATGTTACTGGGGATAATGTCTCTCTCTTACCAGTTTCAACCAGCATCATCACTAGGCCTTTTGTTTTGTTCCTGGGTTGATACGCACATTTTTGCACCAAACCATATTCTTTCCCAGAGACTCAGAACTGGGTCGGATGAGATTTAGATCCTATTTCTTTTTTTTTTTTTTTTTTTAACTGAGACATAAAATCTACAACTAAAAAGTTAACATTGCATTTCCAATAATATCTGATATCAATTCATATTGTGATTAAATGTTGGTGTGTCCAAAAAACCTGATGCCATTTAGAGTTTAATTGGTCCAATGACAATGATTGTTGTTCAACAGATTACTTAAAACTGCTGTTAGATTACGTTTCAAGAAAAATTGCTTTTTGGTATTGTCTTTTAAGCTTGATGTGGCCGAATATGCAATCAAAAGAATAAGCACTTTATCTGAAATCACTTGATGACACACTAGGCTCACTATCCTAACCTCCATCCCTCCACTTTAAGGAAGAGAGGCAATCTAATTAACATTAGTTGCCCCTCCTCCTCTAAATTCCCCCACCCAGATTTCCTGGAAGAAAGAGTTCAAATCCTCCTGACGTTGCAAGTCAGATTACGAGATGACAGAGGGGTAGATCAAACAAGATCATCTGTGATGCCAGACCAAAACCTACCCCACTTCATATTAGAACACGCCTGAACTCCTCCTCCTTGTTGCCTGCTCTCTTGCCAGCCTTTACGTTAAATAGTTTTTCCAAGTCCAGGTAGCCACGCAGTCTTGGAGAGTTGATACATGAGAAGCAATGCAGTATTTTCAGGAATCTGGTCATTTTGGACAGTTTCTGAGAGCATACCTTTTTTTTAAAAGTACATCTCCTCAGTTACAAAAATTCAGAAAGTTTTGTGAAAAAGGCACAATGCCACAATTGACTCTTGATCCACTTTTCGTTCCTACCTTTGCAAGTCAAGTGTGACGCACGCTTAGGCCGACCCATTCTAATTTCCTAATGAGATTGCTGGTCCCCGGATATCTCATAAAACCCTGATTAACCAGGCTCAGCTCATTAGCTCTCCCAAACCAATCCACCCCTTGTCAACCTCTGCTCCTCACTAAACGTTCCTTCGGACACCATAGGGATGAAAAACATGGCCTACAACAATAAAAAGTTGTTTGCAATGACTCCATGGTTAAACAAATTAAAGGTTAATTTAATAATGCCCATTTAGCCATTTTTATTGTTTTCTCTAAAGTTTTGTGTAGCTTGAATGGATTATATCTACTATAAATCAATTTGTCTTCATTTGGAACCACTTATATGTTTGGAAAAACAATTAATTCCTTAATATCGTTGCTCACCTCATATCTCTCAGGTTCTGACATCCACATCTACCATTTTCCCTTAACTTCCTGCCTTCCTTGGGTTCCTCACCTGCTTTTGTCATTTGACCTCATTAACTCTTTGTTCCTTCCAATCAGCCTACCTGTTGCTCTGTGCCATGTTCCCACCCCCTGTTTCTCTCAGTCTCTCTCCTTCCCTTTCTGTTTCCATCTTTGTGCTTTATCCCTTCATCCCTTATCTCCTTCATCCCCTCCAATCCTCATCTGTTCTTCACCGTGGAGGAAGGGCAGGAGAAAGAGAGAGTTTTTTTTGCAGGTAAAGCTAGATCAGCAGTCTGAATTGGGTAGAGCATCAGAGGAATCGGTGAGCCGGCTGTGCAACCTGGGACAGTGGAATCTAAAGGAACTCATTGGGGAGCACAGAGCCAGAGGTGACTGGGACCAGGTTGCAGGAGACAAGGTCCTAACTTTGAGTGGAAAAGGTGAGTTTTGGCTTATATGTCTTTGTGCAGGCAACTCCACTGCTGTGAAAGAAAGCTTTTTAGGTTTGAAATACAAAAAGGGAAATTTTATTCACAGTGGAAACGCAGACAAATTGTGGTGAGAATAGATCTTTTTTGCTTTAAACAATAAAATGCACCTTCATTTTGTGATTTTTTTTTCACTGATTTCAGAAAATACGTCATCCACAGTTCTCAATGAATCTCTAAAAGTTTCAGTCTACATCCAAGCAACCAGCTTCAAGCTAGCTTCAAGCTAGATAATTTGTTCAGTTTACTCTACAGTTTAACTGCATCCTGTGACTGCTTTTATAATTTTGATATTCATTGCACAGATGCAGACAAAGAAGGCTTTAGTCTCAGGTGAAGCAAATATAACATGTTGCACAGAAAAGGCCTAACTTCTAACAAATTACTGCCTCTGAGATTTCTTCTGCAAGAGTTTGCAACTTTCCAAGACAATTTCTTTCTGGATTTCTGTGTATTTTCAGCCACAAAAAGTAGCTTCACATGAGACATTTTGTGATTTTGGACATCTGCTGGTTAACTTTTGCCCTTGTGTATGTTGGTTATGACTAAAAGAATCGTCTTCCACATCACCTTGCTCTTTCACTGATCCCAAGGTAAAGCGTATTAACTGGATGAGAGGAGATTTGGCCGTAAAGCCTCCCTTAAGATCTTCTACCAGGATTTAAAGCACTGCAGCAAACCAAGAAACCCCCTCAGCAGCGGACCCACTGCACTTGCTGTCTTTCCATCTTCCTCTTTGCATGCTGTCACACGTTCAGTCTGCTACATGTGCAGCACACAGGCCAGCAATCCATTTCATGTCCATGATTAGCATCTTTTATTATGCACAGGATGCTCGGGTCCAGAGGGCAACAACTCTGGAATTTATTTCTATACAACCTGTTTTCTTGCTTTATATTTATGCAGACACGTCATTATTTGTTGCTGTTCTGTTTATTATGAGCAGCATACAGTGTACAAGTTGTGTTTTTGCATTTTAAGTTCCAAAATTATCAATTCTTATCAAACTTGGGCACAATACAAACAAGTTATCCTGTTAAAAATTAAAAATATCATGTCATCCTGAGGACTTGCTTGGCTTTAGCTTTGAAAGTTGGCCTCGGTGGTGTGTAAGCAGGTTCTTGGCAGTAAATTTGTCAGACGTCAGTATCCCATTATAGAGTATTAGAGTCATACCTTACAGTTCTGCATGCACGGCTTTTAGGGAATTTTTAAAGTATACTTAATGTTGGCTTCATGCAACTTTATTGACATTTAACCCTTCATATTTTGTTTTACAATAATACTAGTGGCTGAATATGTCATGTTTATCAATATTACTCATATCTTGGAGCAACAGGTGAACACCTTTCAAAAGTTCCACCTTCACAGCTAATAGGCACAAATCAGGATTCAAAGTGATGAAGATTCCCTTCTTAGGAAAATCTTTGCCCCTCTGAACATTCTTCTTTTCTTTTTCTTCTCTTTCATAGCCCCCTTGTTCTTCTCTACTCTTCTTTCTTCATTCTTTACTATAATCTGATCTGCTAGTATTTTGATATCAGTTTAGGATCACATCTGTGAGCAGGAACTGATCTTTATAGGGTATTTGATGGTGCAACAGAAACCAAGTGTTCTGGTTGGATAGATCGGGAACCACAGCTAGAGGGAAGTTTATTTAGCTTTGTAAAGAAACAGTGACATAATAAAGCTAAACAGAAAGTGATTTTTTTGATATATTACTCTTTTTTCAGTGTGTGTGTGTGTGTATTTCATACTATACTGTTTCTTTTTCTACTCTGTCCTGCCACAGAGGGATTGTTTCATTTTCCATCAGTAACATCCTGCAGTGACTGTCATTATGGCAGCTGAGAAAGCTGAAATGGATGCACTGAAAAAGGAGTGCGATGGCCTCCGTGCTCAAATTGAGGTGAGAATGTTCTGCATGGGACTAACTATTTCCTGTAGAACCTCCTTTAAACAAAAACTGGTACCTCTATCAGGGTGTCTTTATCTGACTTTCATTAAATTCTTTAACCATCAAAGAAAATAGTTTATTTTAAAAAAATTTATAAACAACTTGTTTGAACTGAAATTAATCTCAAACATGAAAATATGGGATAAGTAAGTCAATTTACCAAGGTTACTTATGTTCACATTATATTGGCTAATAGTATACTGTATTTCTTTTCTCATTTTCTTCTGTCGTTCACACGTGTGTTTTCTTATGTGGCCACCAGGCGGCGCGTAAAGCCGTAAACGACACTACCATGACAGCAGCAGCCAACGGCGTGGCCTCTCTGGGCCGGGTCCAGTTGAAGCTCAGGAAGTCACTCAAGGGCCACCTGGCCAAGATCTATGCCATGCATTGGTCAGAAGATTCAAGGTAACAGGATGGAAAATTACTACTTTTTATTAATTACTGTGTCTGTTTTTTGCAGAGTTTAACTTGTTTTTATCACAGTTCGGTGAGGGCAAAATTAGGATTTGAGCCATAGGCTCATCACTTTCCCTCAGAGAGAGTATATTTATTTAAATGTCACCAGATTTTTGTCTTGTTTCATTTATTTACTTTTGTAAATAAGCCAGAGCATCATCAATTTGAATACTAACATCTTGATTCAAGTACCTTAGCTTAGCCTATTGTGCATATGTTCCCTGTAAAAATAAAAGGAAAAAAGTCAGTGTTATAATGTCTTATATAAAAATAATATTATTAAAAGATAATCTTAAAAGAATATAGCTAGTGGGTTAAATAGTAAAAAATAAAAATCATCTATAAACAAACTGCTCCTTCAGTCTATTTCCAAGAAAATTGAGGGATTAAATACTTTCATTTAATTTAAATTGTTCTCTATCTAACACTTCTGGTACTGATTAAATATATGTTTGTAATTGTAAAGGTTTATAATTAAATACAAACCAGTCAGATCCAGATGCACAGTTGAATATCATTAAGAAATGATTTCACATATTAAAGATGTTTTGAATAAATGGTTTTAAAAACATTAAGCCTCTGGTCATATCCCATATACTCTGGTAAGAATCATCCATCCATCCATTTTCTTAATCCTTGGAGGATCACAGGAAGGTAAAAATCAAGAGTCAGCTGTTATTGGAACGCTTTGCTGACATCTTATGGAGAAGAAAATAATATTAACAATGCCTGAGTGCAAGCTCTTAGGTGTGAGTCACCTGTATTTATAGTGACTGTTTCATTCCTCTGTAAGGCAAATGGTCAGTGCATCACAGGATGGCAAGCTTCTTGTCTGGGACACCTTCACTGGGAACAAGGTAGGATCACATCCAATAGTTCATCAAGTGTGAACAATGTTGTTAGAGGATTTGAAATGCCTTTTCTTTTCTTTAAGTTAATTTAACAAAACCATAGAAATAAATCATAACTGGACTAACAACTTACTTGCCTTGTTTCAAATTGCCATAATTGTGCTTTGTTATGAATTTAATTTAAAAATAGATGATTGGTTTTATGATATTTATCTGATCCAATACAGCCACTAAACTCTAGTTTGGTGCAGATCTGAGCATCAACAGAAGCCCATAAAACAGCTGGTGAAGTCTTTAATGCTTGGGTATATTTAAAAGCTCCAGTTAGAATAGAAATTTGGACTTTGCTTTGCTTTTCTGATTGGTCAGCTGAATAGAGGTCATATCAACCAAAGCAGGTATAATAAAACATTAAATATGATTAAGTGAAACAGGTGAATTGAACTTGTGATTGGCAGGAGTACTTTCAAGCTTATTATTCTAACTAATTCTAATTCTAATTAGAGAAGTCCTCAGATTAGAGAGTTAAGAAAAAAAAAAATAATAAATGAACTTAACAACGACCCTGAATTTTGCTCCCCAGTTGGTTGCTGTCCCTCTTAAGTCTGCTTGGGTGATGAGCGTCGCCTTCGCTCCTTCTGCTAACCTGGTGGCCAGTGGTGGTCTGGATAACATCTGCACAGTCTACAACATTAAGGCTGCCAGCCCCAAGACCCTCAGGGAGTTGGATGCACACACAGGTAAGGACAAACCTTTTCTGTACCCTAAAAGGTTTTAATGTAACATACTTTCAATAAAAATATTGTTTTCCATACAGGTTATTTGTCTTGCTGCCGTTTCCTTAGTGATTCTGAGATCCTGACAGCCTCTGGTGACACCACCTGGTAGGTTTCTTGGTGATCGCAGGAAGTTACTGTTAAAACGGATTTATCCACAAGAACTTTGAAAGCTGGCAATATAACAACTTAACACAAGATTTGGAATTTCATAGTGAGCATTTAATAGAGTAGAAAGAAAAACACAGCAGAAGGTTACTTTTTGGGTGGTTCAATCTAAAGCAGTGGTGTCCAAAGCACGGCCCAGGGCCATAAGTTCAGTTAAGTGGACCACATCTATCCAGTGACGTTCCATTAAACTGGGCTAAATACATCTAGAGTTTTCAAAGAGTGACCCAAATCCTGTTATTGTCGCTGGGAATAGATACATTTATTTTCTATTTTTTTTTCAATTAAGGATAAAAGAATTTGCAAACTCGTGGCCTTTATTTTAATAAGGCAAATGTGCAGTAAGTTTTGGATCTATAATGAGTTAAACATCACTTTCCTACAAAAAATATGACTTCTTAGTTTGTTTAAATGAAATATTCATGTCTTAGTTTATTGTTGAGCCGGAAAACAAATGTAATTTATTAAGTGATTTTAGTTTTTTTGGCCCACAAGTTCTTTAAATTTGACAATTTTGGCCCACGTGACAAAACATTTGGACACCACTGGCCTAAACTGAAACTAAGGAAATCTCTTTAATATTTAGACTTTATAGGTGTTTAAATTAAAGTTCATCTTCTTATTTAATTTTTTAGTTCATTTGTAAAAGTGACAACCTTCACAGCATCACAACAAAAACAATCTGACTTTTTCAACTTACCTAAAAATAAAACATGTTGCAATCAATGTGGGTTTTAAATACTTTATATAAAATGTTTCAAGCTTTATTAAAGTTTGCAAATGCTCTAAGAGCTCAAATAAATAAAGCGTCAACAGTTAAGAGCTGCCACGTGCAATTTTTACCGTATACTGCTTTCCATTGTTAGCAGTTTATAGTTAACTTCTTTTGCAGAATGAAAAAGTAACTTAAAAATGCATTTATCATCCTCTGATGCTGTGAATCTGGAAAGAGAGGTTGTCTTTTTTCAATAGCACATTTGATATCAGTCTTAATTTGTTGTAGTATTTATATTTCTTACATATAATTTATATTTTATATTAATGTATTGAATTAGATTAATTTTATTGTCTTTATTATGGTTACCTTTTTTTCATCTGTTATCAAAGTTTGTTGCTTTGCCATTGACAAGACTTTACGATTCCTCTAATCATTCTTTTGTTTTGTTATTAATTTGACTGCTTGTCTAGTTTTACCTTTTGACTTATGCTTTTTTTCTGATTTTGAAAACAACCTATATGCACATTTAACAAATACACATCAGGAGAGCTTTGGCAGCCTTTTGAATTTTCATTTGCGGTAGATATTATGCACCACGTGGACCATATAAGGCAAACTTTCAAATCTGAGACTCATTTAAATAATCAGGTAAAGCATTAAATGACACCCTAATAATTAGATCCAAAATGCCACCAATGCTGTCATCCTTTTTAACGTTTTTAGCGTTCTGTGGGACCTGGAGACGGGCAAGCAGAAAATGGCCTACACCAACCACATCGGGGACTGCATGTCGCTGGCCCTCTCCCCTGACATGAACATGTTCATCTCAGGAGCCTGCGACTCTCTGGCAAAACTGTGGGACCTGAGGGAAGGAACCTGCAAGCAGACCTTCTCCGGGCACACCAGTGACATCAATGCCATTTCTGTGAGGATTCTACATGAAGCCTAAAACACACTCGAACCTAAATAATTTACACTGTTTGCCAGGATTGGAGGATAGATTTTGGAGCAACAGAAAGACGAGAGGAAAGACTGTCAGGCACATTTAGAACAGATGTTTTTTGAGAGGCAACCATTGTAAACAAAAAAGCTAGGGATCATTTTCCTGGAAGTATTTGGGTTGAGATTTCTCTGCTGCATGAAAAAAGGCACCCTTCCAAATGTATATGTTTTGCTTTTTTGTCACACTTAAATATTTCAGGCTATCCAAAAATGTTAACATCAGATAAAATCAACCTAAGTAAATAAGTTTAAATATTAATTTTACTTATTAACGTAAAAAAGGTACCTAAACCAGCCTGGTCCTACGTGAAAATGTGACTGCTCCATTTGTTAAATGATAAATAAACTGTGAACATTTATTTTGTTAGTTTTACAAGAATCAAGATAACTTCAATAGAACCTGCATGATAACATAAAGTAGGCTCAAAGATCTCAAAAAGCAAAATACCATCCACCGATTTTAAAGAAATACAAGAGCAGATAAAAAAAAACTTGAGTCATTAAGATCTTTCCATTTGGAAAGAGTTATAATGTCATTTTTAAGGGACTTAAACTCCAAAAACAGCATCTATGGGAAAACATGTGGATTGATTGACAAAAATAAGCTTTTTGGATGATGTTCATCCCATTACATCTGGTGTAAAACTAACACAGCATTTCAGAAAAACAGCATTATGTTGGCAGTCAAACATGGTGGTAGTGTGATGGTCTGGAGCTACTAGATATAATTGATGGAAGCATAAATTCATCTCACTATGAAAAAAATCTAGATGAAGGATACTAAGCCATCAGTTTGTGACCTTGAACTAAATGGCGCTTGAGTTACGCAGAAGGACAGGGATCTGAGGCAATACATAAATGAAGATTTTGGAGTGGCCTAGTCAAAGTCTGGACTTAAATTAGATGCTGTGGCATGGGCTAAAACTGGCCATTCATGGTTAAAAATATATTCTTCAACAGCGATGTGAAATACTCATTGCCAGTTGTAGCAAATGATTGATTGTAGATGTTGCTGCCAAGTGTGACAAAACCAGTCATTAGCTTAAGGTGGCAATTATTGTTTCACTCATAACCCTGTCAGCTTGGATGGCTTTTTTTCTTTTAATAAATGAAATCATCACTGGATAACTGCATTTAATATTTACTCAGGTTATCTTTATCTAATCTGAAACATGCAGGTGTGACAGAATAACCAGAACAAAAAAATAATGTGTAATTCAGCAAAAACCTTTTCTCAGCACCGTACATATTTTTTGATTCCATAAGCACTAATGTTTGCCATCCTTTCTTCAAACACAACCTCTTCCACTTTCAGTTCTTCCCCAGTGGAAATGCCATCATCACGGGCTCTGACGACTGCTCCTGCAAGATGTATGACCTGCGTTCTGACCAGGAGGTGACAGACTACACGGATGCCACCCTGAACGCCGGCGTCACATCTTTGGCCCTTTCCAACTCCGGCCGCCTTATCTTTGCAGGCTATGATGACTTCAACTGCCACATCTGGGACTCCCTGAAGGGAGAGAAAGTTGGTGAGATCTCTTCATGTTATTCAGTGTTACTATTATCATGGTTTCTGGGATATGTTAACTGAGATTTATGCAAACAGGAACAAAAATGTGGTATTAATGCTCTGTAATTTAGCATTTGTAACTTAGGATCCATTCCCCCTTCCTCCAGGTGTGCTCTCCGGCCATGACAACAGGGTGAGCTGCACCGGCGTCCCGGCTGATGGAATGGGTGTCTGCACAGGATCCTGGGACAGCTTCCTGAAACTGTGGAACTGAGGTGTTTCAGCGTCAAGAAAAAAACCTCAGGAGGAAAAGAGGAGGAGCAGAAATGAGGAGGAAAGAATTAAGAAATGAAGGAGAAGAGAAGACATTACAAAAAAAGGGAGGATGCATGGATAAAAAAGGCCTCCTCTTCCTATCTTCCTCTCTTCTTCCTCAAAAATGTATGCAAAACATGAGCAGTTGCAAATGAGCCTCATTGTGTAAATAGCATCAGGGAAACAATGCACGATGCATCCTGCTGTGTGTACAGAAGAGCTTAATTGTTGTCAGCTTACATAACAAAACACATTTTTAAAAATAGCACATTAATCTAAATGTTACCAGAGCAGGGAACTAAGCTCTGATTCAGAAACACATAGAGGTTTTTGACAATAAAAGAAGCACAAATGTTTGAGCACTGAAAATAAAGTTATAGAATAACAGATTTTATTTTTGTTCTTGAGATCATTAAGCTGTAAGAGCCCTGAACTTACATAGATGAAAAACTGATGTATAAATTCATTTATACCTGATAGTGTAACTGTTAGAATGGAGTTCATGTAAAATGTCTTTTTTTTCTCTATTATTTCCATTTTATGCCAGGCTACATACACACAGAGTGTAAATATGCCACAAAAAGTCATCATTGCTCCCTTTCTAAGAACAGACAGGCTTTTAAGCAGGGCGGAGTTACCATGTGGATGTGATGCACTCAGAAGAAAGAAGGTTTAAGTCTGGAAGCAGGCGGTAGACTGGGCTGCCGGGCAGCTGTCTAAACTGTAAAACATTCTGTGAAAACACATAAACTTAATTTATCCCTTTCAGCTCAGCTGCTTTCTGTAGTTCTTGTACAACTCTGTGCAACTCTGATGTAAAAATGGCAAAAACTTTCTTGTAAATCTTTCTAATAAATAGATCTGCATTCATGTTACATTAGAGTTTGTGAGTTTGTATCTTTATTACCAAACTGACCATATTATGTAGCTGTGGCGCCTTGCAAAAGTGACCTTTTTAAACATTTTTTCACATTAGAATCATAAACCTAAATGGATATGGAGATTCCATCCTGCTAAGCCAAAACAAAGCAGCATATAACTGAGGTGCATCTAATGTTAGGGAGAGATTTAAAGCAGGGTTAGCTCATAAAACAATATCTGTTATGTAAACATCTCAAACAGCGCTGTTCTGTACGAAGACATTACCGTCAACCTAAACTGACTAGGCCTGCCAAGAAGAAGATTAACAAGAGAAGCAGCCAAAAGGCTAATGGTAACTCTGGATGAGCTGCAGAGATCCACAATTTAGGTAGGAGATTCTGCTGACAGGACAACTTTGAGGTGTGCATTCCACAAATCCTGCTGATTTGGAAGACTGGCAAAAAGAAAGCCCCGACAAGTCTCATTTAAAATAGCCTAATGTCATAGGAAGGCAAACATCCGGAAGAATGAGTTCTGGTAATATGAGACCAAAATGAAATGTTTTGAACAACATGCAAAATGCATGAGCAGACTTTCCAAAGGTGAAACATGTTGGTGGAAGCGTTGTGCTTTAGGAATGCTTTTGTTACAAAGGGACAAGGAAGCTGGTCAGTGTTGATGGAAAAACTGGATGGAGCTATCCTGGAAGAAAACCTGTTAAAGACAGCCAGACAACCTGAGTCTGTGGTGGAGGTTTATCTTCAAGCAGGGAATTCACCATAAACGTGACGCAGAGTTACAATGGAATGGTTCAGATCAGAGCAAATGTCCCTAGGCTGGTGTTGCTTGTCTGGAATCTTGGCAGAATTCACTTAGTTTTTATATTATGACCAGTTTGTTTTATAAAACTGTGTCATTACACCAAACAAAAAAACATCCTTCATTTTTGTGGTTTATTTTTTGTAAAATGAATATATTGCAGTTATATGCCAGACTCCCACCAGTTTGGGTTTACTGCTCTCTTGTGGCTGGTCCTGGTAAATATATTTGTCGGAAGTCAGGAACTCCATTAGCTACATGTTTCCTGCGCTACAGAATAAACAACGTGAACCAGTGTCTGTCGATTTATTAGTCTACTCAAACCAAAAGAGAGGATCACACATAGGCTATCCATGTGTTAGAATGGACCAAAATCCAGACCTATGACAGAGACTTCACTTGGGAAATAGGTTGATCTGTTATCCAAATTAAATGAGGAAGCGTTTCAGTGTCTTCATGTGCTAAAACAGTTACAGGCATACCCCAAAAGGCTGAATAAAAGTACAGACCACAACTTTCATATTTATATTTGTAACAGTGAAAAAACATATATATATATATATATATATATATATATTCCTTCTCTTTCACAATTACACACTATACGTTGTGTTCAGGGGGTGTGAATACTTCTGCAAGGTGTAGGTTTATAGGCTAAATTATTTACATTGTCTTTCCTGTTTTGTTCTTCTGTTCTAAAATAAAATGTTTTTTTTTCAAGTATTTTAGTTAAAAAATTCAGATAAAACTTTCAGTTTCATATTGGCCTAAATGTAGCTCTTAAATATGTGGATAGTTGCATAAACTAATTAATCAGTCATTAAATCCGGCTGACATATGTACATCATTTTTTTCTTAAATAGTGAACTCTTTACAAAGTTTTCAGATTTTTGTTCTTAGGTTGATTTAAATGTTTTGTAAAGAACATTCAGTAAAAGGGCAATTAAAACTATTTTGTATTCCCCCAGCAGGAGGCGCTACCTTCCCATAAAAAGTTTCGCCACTCGAACATTTTAATCCTAACTAAGAAGAAGACCGGTCCTCGCCTGTATCTTTAGTACTGATATTTCCCACAGCACCTTAACTGCATACCCGCGGGGAGTAAACACCGGGGCCTTCGTCTCCTCTTGCACCGGGCATCAGACATCAGCAAACGGCCATGGCGCGGAGGTTCTTCGTCGGAGGAAACTGGAAGATGAACGGGATTAAGGAGAGCCTGGAGGAGCTGATCACCACCCTAAACACCGCCGACCTGGACGACCAGACCGGTAACACCCTAACTGATGCGCTCATTTAATCATCCATTGTTGTTTGTGTTTTTAAATAAAAGTGTTGAACAAATACCGAGATGAAGCTTGAGGTAGAGTCATGAGGTAAGAATGACTTGCGAAAAGTCCTCTGACGTCTCTGTCCTAAAGTATTGGAAAGTAACTGAGTACATTTACTCAATTACTTGCATCTCTCTTGAGAATGTTGTCTCCAAACATGATCTATACTTATAGAAAGCATGTTATTTTACTTTTAAAACAAATATTCGACATATTCTTGCGTTTTTTGGGGTTTTCTTGTATCGTAATAATTATAATGTCCTCTAGAGAAAGATATTTGGTGTCAAAACTATTTAATTAATTGCAAATAGAGCACATTTGTTAAGGTGGGTAGGTGCACCAATCAGAATTTTCTCGCCAATTCCAATTGTAAAGATTCCGATTTAGTTTTTTCCCAGAAATTGTAGCATTTGAAAGGGAGAAACAACCCGCTCCAGTTTCTTCAATAGAGGAAGTAGTTTCTGAATCCAACAGAAAATGAGGACATTACAAGAATATTCCCTTTTTATGCATCAAAGCATGTGCTCCTAACTTTTCAGTCAACTCCAAATAAGTGCACCAAAGTACATGTTGTTGGTTGATGTGTTTAACCCTGAAAATTATGGGAATTCTTAGTTTTGATGGGTTTTAAAACGCGGAACAAAAATAAATAAATAGATGTTTTAGTATGTGACCTGCTGTACCAATGACGAATCAGAGCCGATTAAGGAATTATTGGCCAATCAGTGCACACTACTGAATACCTGCCATGGTCAGATGGAGATTTAATAGTGAAATGTTTCCTGTTCTTGCTTAATCTAGGATTTCAGTGACTCGGCAGTTATGTAGCATTTGTAGTCAGGATATTCCAAATGTTTCTGAAAATTTTTTTTTTTTTTTTTTTTAAACTATAAAATTGTGTTTCTACAATATTTACAGTTTGGAAATATTCTTTCCATTAAACATGCCTCCTTCTAAAAAGACCATTAGGATTCCAATATGTTGTGTTTCTGACTTTTAAATCTTGCAGATTGATTTTATAGTGTCATACATCATACTGTGCACACTAATCCAATTCCTCAACAATGAAATGCTGGAGGATCATTTCCCCATATTCACGAAGATGCATCATTTACAGTTTCTAAAAGCAAGATCCAACTTAAAATTTTTAATGCACAGAACATTTTTCCTTCACTTCCATACATCTTAATTTTATACATAATTGTCCAAGATTTCTGGTGTTTATCTTAACTTTAATGCTATGAGCTACATTTTGGATCTATGAAGGGTGTGATACTGTATATTAAAGTTTACTTGTATATGTATCTAAGCTTTGGTGTTTTTTTATTTTGTTATTTGCATAACAGACCTTTTTTAAACATGTTTATATAAGAATATTTTTATCATTACTGTAAAAAAGCAAAAATTAAAACATAAAATCATAATAACAATAAAACGGTAACTGACAGATTTTTTTTTTTTCACACATCAACCCTTTAAATGTAGTGCTTTGAATATAAGCCCCATTATCTTTCCCAGTATTTACCAGTAAAGGTTAAAATTGCCACATACGAAGGATTCTGTGTGGATGCTTACAGAATTCAGGATAGAAAAATTGGAATAATTCAAAATAATTAAGAAAAAAGTCCAGTTTTGATACAGGGTCAAAAAAGCTGTTAAGATCTCTCGTAATCTTGATCCCTGTAAGGTCAGTGAGGTCGCATTACTTTAAAACTGCTTTTATAGGAAAGATAAAACATAGAACTAACAGCTAAACATTCTGCTGTGTTTTCAGAGGTGGTGTGTGCTGCTCCCTCCATCTATCTGGACTTTG
This sequence comes from Girardinichthys multiradiatus, assembly GCF_021462225.1. NCBI lineage: Eukaryota > Metazoa > Chordata > Actinopteri > Cyprinodontiformes > Goodeidae > Girardinichthys > Girardinichthys multiradiatus. The sequence goes on along the minus strand of NC_061806.1, from coordinate 32,305,662 downwards.
TTCGGTCCCTTCTGGATCCCAGAATCATGGTCGCAGCCCAGAACTGTTACAAGGTGGCTAAGGGAGCTTTTACAGGAGAGATAAGGTGTGTCAGTCACTAAGAGAAAACATTATAAAATAAAGAATAAACACACTTCTGGTTGATTGAAGGCTTTGATTTATAGGTAGTTGTTTTCTGTCAACTGACTAAAATTCCTACCATTCAGATCTCTGCTGGAGGCAGTAAACTCTGAGAACATAATTTACTTTGAGAAAAAACAGACTTTAACATTTCTTGGAACAAAATCAGAGGTGACCTGCTCTCCTCCATGTTTCCCCTCCCTCCAGCCCGGCCATGATACAGGACTGCGGGGCAGACTGGGTGATCCTCGGACATTCAGAGAGACGCCATGTGTTCGGAGAAAGTGATGAGCTGATTGGCCAAAAGGTGAGACTTTGCTTCTGCTACAAACCATTTCTTTCACAGGCTGACTTTTATGTCTGTCTTCGTCATTTTATATGTTATGAAAAATGAATGGCTGATAGTTATATTCCTACTTTTGTGTTGCTTTTTAATGTCCTGTCCTCAACTGATTGCAAGCATGTTCTGTTTTTGCAGACATTTTTGTTTCTTCTACAGTGCTCTTTGCAATAACTTTAACATCACGGCTGAGGAAGTTTGGCCCGCACTCCTTCATAGAAATGTGTTATATCAGCAGTGCTGGAGGGTCCTCGGTTTAAATGCTGTGTTTAAGGTCATACTACAGTATCTGAATAGGATTTCAGTCCAGACTTTAGCTAGGCCACTCCAAAACTTCATTCAGAAGCCTTGTTACTGTGCTTTGGATTACTGTCCTGCTCCATAACCAAAGTGTGTTTGACCTTAAGGTCCTGCACTGATGGCTGATGGGTTAGGGTTGATGTTCTTCTAGTGCTTTTTTTTTTTTTTTTTAAGGTTACTTTTTGCTTTTTGAGATCTTTAAGTCATCAGATAAGTTTTAAATTATTATATCTGCTGGTCAGGGATTAATCAGGCATGTGTTTGGATTGTGAAATTAAGTTTAGCTTCTTACAAAAATGTAGTTAATTACAGTTAATACATGATTTAACAAGGGGAGCACTTACTTTTTGACATGGGGACAGTTTGGTCTGGAGAGGTTTTTATTCCCTAATGAGTAAAAGCATCATTTGAATGCAGCTTTTTATATTTACTCAGGTTATCTGTATCCAGTATTCAATTGTTTTTAATAATCTGAAACATTTAAGTGTGACAAAATTGCAAAATCACAAGAAACCCGTGAGGGGGCAAACATCTTTTCACAGCGCTGTATGTTGATTTGAATGTTTGAAATTCTTTCCTTTTTTAGGAAACTGCAAATTTATAACCAGCACCACAATGTTGGGATTGAATTTTTTAAAATTTTTTTTTTGCAGTGGTTGTAATGGCACATATATTACAAACACATGAAATGTGAAGGTAAAACGTTGACTCTGCAGGTAGCTCACGCTCTGGAGAATGATCTCGGTGTGATTGCCTGTATTGGTGAGAAGCTGGAGGAGAGGGAGGCAGGCACCACAGAAGAAGTAGTCTACGCTCAGACGCAGGTTATTGCAGGTAAATGTGCTCTTTTGTATGTTTTTTCCTGTTCAATTTTGTTTTTTATTTTCCCTCTTGTTTTCTTTAGTCAAATTTTGCATTTACCCCCAGTTTTTATTTCTCTCTTAAAAACTTTTATTTTTTTTAACTATAACATTTTTTTCTGTCAGTTCTTTCAAGGAATTTTCTTAGGTTATAAAGATTTTATACATAGTGGGAAAAATACTTTTCGCCCTAAAATTAATCATTGGAAAAAATGATGCACTGATTGTTCTCAGGTTTGTAGCCAGTACTTGTGTTTCCATGAATATGTAAACCAGATATTTATACAGACTCTATAAAAGGACATATTGAATCAGATTAGGATTAGCATTTTTTTTTATTTGCTAAATATCAGAATATAGAGAGGATGTTTTAGATAATTCTTTATTACCTTCTCTAAAGTTAGAAGTTACCATTTACACGGTATTGGGTAGGATTGCATAGGGCTGCACGGTGGTGCCGTTGGTAGCACTGTTGCCTTGCAGCAAGAAGGTCCTGGGTTCGATTCCCAGCCTGGGGTCTTTCTGCATGGAGTTTGCATGTTCTCCCCGTGCATGCGTGGGTTCTCACCGGGTACTCCGGCTTCCTCCCACAGTCCAAAGACATGCCTGTTAGGTTAATTGGTAACTCTAAATTGCCCTTAGGTGTATGAATGAGTGTGTGCTTGGTTGTTTGTGTGTTGCCCTGTGATGGACTGGCAACCTGTCCAGGGTGTACCCTGCCTCTCGCCCATAGACTGCTGGAGATAGGCACCAGCTCCCCCGTGACCCACTATGGAATAAGCGGTAGAAAATGACTGACTGACTGGGTAGGATTGCCTTTAAACTCTGACTTAGGTTAAATGTTTGGGCTTCTTTTCACAAGCTTCTGGCAATAATTTTCTTACAATTTTGGCCCATTTTCCCTGACAGATCTACTGTAAACTGAGTCAGGTTTGTAGACCACCATCATCACACACTTTTACAGCTCTACCCACAAACGTTCTATGCAAATGAGATCCTGACTTTGAGATGGACACTCCAAAACATTGACTTTGCTGTCCTTAAGTCACTTTGTAACTAATCTGGTGGTATATTTAGGGTTGTTGTCTATTTGGAGGAGACATCTGTGTCCAAACTTTAACTTCCTGGTTTATGTCTTGAGATGTTGATTTAATATTTGCACTTAATGTTCTCTCCTCATGATGCCAACTGTTTTGTGAGGTGCACCAGTTCCTCCCTCAACAAAACACCCTTGTTTTTTTTTTTCATGATGTCGTATAAGGAACCAGCATGTTTGAGATGTGCCCTAAAATACGTTCACAGTCGGGTCTCCAATTAACCCATATGTTGTGAATTAACCTATCAGAGGCTTAACAAAACCATGACATCATCATCTAGGCTTCAACAAATTATTTAAAAGTAAATTACCGGTAATCCAAATTTTCCTTGAAACAGGAAACGTTTAATCTGATTAATGTCACCCCGAGAGAAAAGGTGATGTGTGTTTTTACAGTGTATGTGTATGTCTGGTTTCAACTGTAACTTAAATTCTGATTCTGATATGCTAAAAAGCGTTCAACAAATGAAATTGGAAAGGATTGGAAAGATTAGTTAAAACCCTCAACCTTTATTTTTTGTATTTTACTCTGCATTGTTTAATCTGATTAATGATCTTTTCTCCTGTCACGTGTTGGCCTCATGCATTTTTCTTCTGTACTGAAACTAGGCTGCACACTGCTTTAAAATGTAAATAGGTCAGTGGACTCTACTGCTGTAGAAAATTTATAAGACACAGCTGTGTCTCCTTAGCCTCAAACTGCTACGAGAACACGTCTGTGTGCAAACCTTTCTATGTAGCTGTATACAATATTTTGTGTCCTTACCATGTCCTTAACATTAACATGTTTGGTTTATTGCAGTTTCAGTCATTCTATTATTATGCTGGAATTAAAAAGATGTTGTGTTACAGAAAATGTGAATGACTGGGAGAAAGTGGTACTGGCGTATGAACCTGTTTGGGCCATCGGCACTGGAAAGACAGCCTCACCTGAGCAGGTAACAACAGAGAAAGAAGAGAGAGGCTTTGGCTGCATCGTCTCAAAGAGGTTTAGATAACGTATAGTTTCCACAAAAGACTGAACTACAAGGAAGAAAAATCTGCCTCTGAAAAGTGTTCTACCAGTTCAGAAGCAGTCGTAAACGGGAGTTTCAGTCATCTACAGCTCCTGAAAACCTTTAAAACAAACTACATGGCAGAAAATTCGGAATGATCCAGCCTCCGAATTAAAATCCCACATTAGGGACAAAAACATATACAGAGATTGTTTTACTTGAGAAAAGAAAAAATCTGACACATTTCAGTCTCAGAGGTTTAACCAACCACCATTAAACCATTTAACCATTAAAAATCAGATTGATTTTTTATTTTATTTAAAAAAATTTTGGAACTAACTTGGAAAATGTCTAATTTGTGTTTCTTCCTTAGGCTCAGGAGGTCCATGAAAAGCTGAGGGCTTGGCTCAGAGCAAATGTATCAGATGATGTGGCCGACTCCCTCCGCATCATTTATGGAGGTCAGCCATGATATTTTAATGTATTCATGTTTGGGTCTCTGTCAATTCATGATGATCCTGTGGTTTATTTTGTATTTCTTTTTTATTACTATATTTACCTGCTGTAAACATACACTCACCGGCCACTTTATTAGGTACACCTTGCTAGTACCGGGTTGGACCCCATTTTGCCTACAGAACTGCCTTAATCCTTCGTGGCATAGATTCAACAAGGTACTGGAAACATTCCTCAGAGCATTTAGTCCATATTGACATGATAGCATCACACAGATGCTGCAGATTTGTCGGCTGCACATCTGTGATGCGAATCTCCCGTTCCACCACATCCCAAAGGTGCTCTATTGGATTGAGATCTGGTGACTGTGGAGGCCATTTGAGTCCAGTGAACTCATTGTCATGTTCAGGAAACCAGTCTGAGATGATTCGTGTTTTATGACATGGTGCGTTATGCTGCTGGAAGTAACTATCAGAAGATGGATACACTGTGGTCATAAAGGGATGGACATGGTCAGCAACAATACTCAGGTAGGCTGTGGCGTGGAAACGATGCTGAATTAATACTAAGGGGCCCAAAGTGTGCCAAGAAAATATCCCCCATACCATTACACCACCAGCCTGAACCGTTGATACAAGGCAGGATGGATCCATGCTTTCATGTTGCTGACGCCAAATTTTGACCCTTCCATCTGAATGTTGCAGCAGAAATCGAGACTCATCACACCAGGCAACGTTTTTCAATCTTCTATTGTCCAATTTTGATGAGCCTGTGCAAATTGTAGCCTCAGTTTCCTGTTCTTAGCTGCCAGGAGTGGCACCCAGTTTGGTCTTCTGCTGCTGTAGCCCATCCAACTCAAGGTTCGACGTGTTGTGCATTCAGAGATGCTCTTCTACATGCCTTGGTTGTAACGAGTGGTTATTTGAGTTACTGTTTCCTTTCTATCAGCTCGAACCAGTCTGGCCATTCTCCTCTGACCTCTGGCCTCAACAAGGCATTTGTGCCCACAGAACTGCCACTCACTGGATATTTTCTCTTTTTCTGACCATTCTCTGTAAACCTTAGAGATAGTAGTGCGTGAAAGTCCCAGTAGATCAGCAGTTTCTGAAATACTCAGACCAGCCCATCTGGCACCAACAACCATGCCACCTTCAAAGTCACTTAAATCACCTTTCTTCCCCATTCTGATGCTCGGTTTGAACTGCAGCAGATCATCTTGACCATGTCTACATCCCTAAATGCATTGAGTTGCTGCCATGTGATTGGCGGATTAGAAATTTGCGTTAACGAGCAGTTGGGTGTACCTAATAAGGTGGCCGGTAAGTGTATATTTTAGGCATTACAATAATTCTGTCCTATTGTCCACACAAAGATGTTAGGGAGGATTTTAAAAAGTTTTGCCCCATACTTTAAAGGTAGGTCTGCCTTTAAGGTTGCTTGTGCTTGTTGCTACATTAATACATTCAAAATCAGCAGTAACCACATGTTTACCTTCCTTACCTACATTCCTTATTTTGCCTGAGAAGCAGAACCCAATAATATTGACCTCACTTTCATCTGTATAATCAGGTACCCATAAAATATTTTATAAATATGTTCAAAAGAATTATGATTCGTGGCAAACAACAAGTTTTTTTTCAGCATAGTGTTTTCAGGATTATTTAAGAATTATTTTCTCCAAAAAAGAATCCATGACGACTTTCCCCGTCTAACCGCCTCTTTGCTTGGGCTGTCCTCCAGGTTCAGTCACAGGAGCGAACTGCAGGGAGCTGGCGTCTCAGGCCGACGTTGACGGCTTTCTGGTTGGTGGAGCCTCTCTGAAACCGGAGTTTGTCGACATCATCAACGCACGTGCATAATGTGCACAGATAATCAATAATTAGGATCACTTTTTCTTTAGTCTGTCACACATTGCTGTCCATGCAGAAGCAAAAATGGCTGTTTTGCTTTCAACTTTTGCTCAAAAAAAAAAAGCTAAGCTAGCTATGAGTACGTAATGTTTTTCTATTGTTTACTGTGATAATTTGTATCCGTTTAAAAAAGTAAAATAAAATAACCACTGAGATTATCTCTTCAGTATTTTTTAAGTTGAAACGGACAATAATCTCATTATTTGCTGCTTTTAATTTAATTGGTAATATTTTTTGAAGTTTATCCATCAGCCTATGTTTTTTTCTGTGTTTGCTTACTAAATTATGTAATATCCTCACTGCCGGACATCTGTTTCACCTATATGCTACCACAATGTCTGTAACAATTAATGTTCCAGACAGAATTTACTTGAAATAACACAAAGCAAAGAAAGTGTCAGGAGTCAGTGACACTCGGTAGGCCCAAAAGCTTTACAACTGTATGTAGTTTCACACTGGCTCATGTGTTCTTCAGCGATCACAGGACTGATTGATGTAAACTGGAACCAAATAAAAAAATGTAGAAATGTATTCCAGTTGTTGTTTTTTCTTATAGTGGCAATTTTAGAGAGAGCAATAAACATGCATGGTTTTGCATGACTGTGGAAGAGGGTTGGAGTAGGCAGCATGCAAAAGGAAAAAGCGTTGTTGCCTTGCAGAAAGCAAGCTAACAACTGTACCACCATGCAGACCACCACAGGACATGTCTCTGAAAATTAGGGGTTTGGCACCTGAGTGCATTTGCAAACTATAATCTGGCTTTTCATGCCACCTTTGGAATAGTGGTTTTCTCCTTTCCAAGTGGCATTTCAGCTCATTGCATTATCTGTCTCTCTAACTAACATGCTTCAATAGATTCTTACGTAAAAAATCATGTTTATGTCTCACATTGGTAGTTCTTGATGAGTGAATTTGTTCTCCCCTATGGGATCCATGGCCTGGTGAGGTGGTAGGTTATCTCTTAATTTTGCCTAGAATAAAATGTTCTATTGCTTTTTCCACAGCAAGTAAGTAGAGAGCGGGCCTCCTGTGTCCTGCTTTGTGCAGGACTGTACAGAATTTTTGTACCAATTACTATGAAGATACCAGTGGAGGTTCTCATATTAACGGCTGAATTGGCTGTGAATCAAACCGAGCCCATGTGGGTTGAAGTGTAAATTGATCTGTCACCACCTTCACTTCAGACATTTCATCTTCAGAAGCAATGTGCGGTTCTGTGAAAGTTTGTACCATGGATGCAAACACAAAGAGCAGTAACTGGGATGGAGCAGCAAACCTGAAGCTTGTGGAGCTTGTTAAAGTAAATTGCAAGTTATGTGCAACTTTATGTGCAGCAACAGCTACAAGGAAGGTGAGATGGCAGTTTTATGTTGTATGCAATATTATGAGCCTACAGGACTACTGTTGTATAACTGGATTAGTGCTGCTTTGGGTTTTTAACAAATATAGAAATAGGAGTAGTGGTTCGGGTTACTCTGGAAAACATAGATTACTTGAAAAGTTTTGATCTGCAGAAAGAGGGCATCATCCAGTGTGTCAGTCATGCAAGAATCAGTGGCTGTTCTTGAATGAATGGTGAACAGATATGAATCATGAATGAAAGAAAGAAACTGCTCAGACTGGAGCTATGGTTTCTCTGCAATGAAATGACTCAGCTGAAGTGATTCCAGGGGTCTTAGGCATGTCCTACTTGGACAAGTCATTGAGCTGGTGGAACAAGATATCCCTTTGGCCTTGGAACATCTTGAGATCCCCCAGGAGCAGTGTCTTTTTTTCACCTGATACCTGCATGACTAATCCTCAAATAAGTTCGTAAAAATAGATAAATTAATACATGGATGCTATTCTGTCAGTTATTACCTTGCTTTTCAGTGGTTTTTAGTTGATCCGTCCAATGCTCTGCTGTTCTTTTCCCTTAATCTCTCTTCCTGTTGACTCTTGCTTTCAGGGCCTGATCCACATCAGGTTCTAGTTTTGTGCTGTTCTGAGCAATATGAGGTTTTAATACCATTCAATACCATTTTATTTCAACATTCTCTAGTGATAGCTGCTTTATGTGCTATTGTAGCTGCAAACAGAGACACCTTTTCTCTTGTTTCATCATTATCCAACTTTTGTTTCTTCCTTTACCTTTCTTATGTTCTTATCTGTTATCATGCATTTGTATCCTCTAATTTCCTTCCACAAAAACACTGCGACAGCTGTTTTGTTGTACACGAGCATAAAGCTTTTTCTCACAAGACTGCCTTCTGAATATGGATTCAACAGATTAGTAGCCTTCAAAATATTTTATTTCAATGGTTATCCAATGATGTTTTGAAATCACATGATCCTATCCGAGATATGAACATACAGTATGTGTCATCATAAGCAGCTTATGAGGAAAGATTCCGAAGAAATGCAGATACAGAAAGAGTAGAAGCTTTGATTGAAATCTTAGAACATCATTTTATTTCACATATTTTCACATTATTTTCATTGACAAGCTTTCTGTTATTGTTTTCAGTTGTTTTTTTTCATTGCTCTTTCTTCTTTTTTGACACAGCTATTCTATGGACAAACAGAGTGGAACCAAAAGGCTCGAAGGGGTTCGGGTTTTAAGGTTTTGCTTTTTTTTCTTTCAGGACAGAAGCAGGACTTCAAGCATGAAGGACAAACAATCAGATTCACACCAGGTTGAGAAGAAAACAGGGACAATTAAAACCGTGACACAGACACAACAAGAAGAAGGAGAGTAAAATATGTAGAGAGAAAAGGGGGAGGATAGAGCTGGGAGGAGTGCAGGTACTTGAGTGACCAAGATGAGAGTGTGAGACAGCTGAGTGTGTGTGTGTTCAGGTATTACAGTGTTTTTTCTTATTGTTCTTGTTGTTTTCACTCAGTTCCTACATTTGCATCATCCTCGTTTGGTCTTAAAACTTTGACTTCTTCGTCTCTTTCAGTTGCGTGCTTCAGACTACATTTTTCTACAGAATTTCTATTTATTTACCTGTTTTTTTACAACTATATTCTCTATTTTTTTCAGGCCTGTCTTCTGGCTTTACATGGACTATTCCTACAGTAACAGTGCATGTCTGGCTTATAGATTCTAGGGTTTTTTAGTGTTTCCCTGCATGTGCGTTTTCAGGTGTTGCATTAGTGTGTGTGTGAGTCTGCATACAGCATACATATTACCTCCCTTCTTTTAAATCTAGTGCATATTTGATTTATTTTGCTTGGCTCTTTTGCGAGTGTATTTTTCCTGAATTTGCGTGGTCTTTCTTTGTACATGGCTCATTCCTTGTTAGTTGTTTGTGTCAGTTTGCGTGGGCATTTTGCGTGCGTTGAGTGTGTGAGTCATTCTCGTCTGTCAGCTGGTTTCACAGGACGCTTGGGTTCCTGAAGTTATGGCCTGCGAAGCGAGCCTGGTCGCCCAGCTCCTCCTCGATCCTTCAAAAGAAGAGACAGACAGAGGTCTTTACATGAACCTGTTTTACATTTTTATTGTATTTTGATTCCCGTAAAATCTCTCTCGAGATCTTTCGGAGTCCTGGCTTCTCTCCAATGTACTCTTCTGTTCAGCTAACTCCACAGCTTTTCTAAATGACTTTCTGGGTTGATCTGACCTCGTGTAACACCCTTTAGCTGTCTGCCAGAGGCCACCAGATGTTTATTTTAAAAAATCCTTGATATTTCAAAGTGTTCAGGATGCCCAACAAGACAAACAAGCCGACAGCATCACAGATTCTCCACCATACGGCAGGCATGAGCCACATACAGTAGTATCTCTCACTGGAGCTTGGCAAATTACAAGTAAGTGTTTGTATCTTTGATGGAAGGAAAGAGAAGGCTTTTTACTGGTATATCTTCCAAAGAACCTGTTAGCATGTAAATAGTGTCTAATAGTTGCCATGAATACTTTGTGACCCCCCCAACATGAAAGGTTTCTTCCATCCTTTATCTTATTACCCACTGTGTAGTGCTAACCTGGGTCTTCGTCCAGCTTTGTCTGTCACAGTCCCACATGCCTTAAACATTTTAGTTGTTGCCATCTTTACGCTATATTTATTTGTAGTCAGTTCCTGGTTTATAATTATCAAGGCACATCTCCATTACCTAAATGCCATGTTCACTTGTTTTCCCCATGTTGAATAATATGAGCACGTAGCAGTCTTCAAATGGACATATGATAGACACATTATATTAAGAAGAGGGACCTAAAGAAGGTACAAGGTAACCCTTACAGTAAATGAGGATTGCTATGAAGACAACATTTTTTAGACGACATGTCCAGAGGTTAGATGTCCTTTCTGATTAATGCCCCTGTAAGCATTTCCAGCCTCCACTTCCTCTCCTGTTCTTCCACAGCAGTCCAATGGGATTAAACTGCTGAGCTAATCCCACCTCCTCCTACTCTACCTGCTCCCTCCAGCAGCTGACTGGCTCGGACACATGGGGTGACACCAGCAATGCTGTCGGCTGTCACGTTAATTAGCTTGGACTCTAAGTACTAAAATAGAGCAGGCAACTAAGAAGATGTGGTTCTGCAGAGCTGCTGCACTGTCTAATTTGAGTTGAGCTGAAAGAGGACACAGAACTATGGCAAAACTGAAAAATGTGTAAATGTTTTATTTAGAGCGTAACAATTTTGAAACATTTTGTCCATTTCTCTGAAGCTAAGAATGGTAGACTTTTTCATTTGAGTAATCAGTTAAATTTGAAGATGAATACTTTCAGACTTTGCACATTTCTTTAAGAAACGTTTTCTGATATGGTGTACACAGTACACCATAAATATAAATATTCTTGAACATTTTAAATGTCACATGCAAAAAACATATTTTTACATAGAAGAAAAGAATTTCCTGACCAGAGCACAGTGGAAAAACATGGAAACCCTTCTGATCTTAATATTTCACAGCAAAATACTGCTCACTGTTCAGTTGCAGAGTTGATCAAACTCAGATCCTGGTAGGTGCAAAGTCAAAATCTTACAAGTGAAGTGACTCGTACTCGTACTTGACGTCCCTCTTCCCAGACACCTCCTCCAGCTCCTCTGGGTGGAGCCCAAGGCGTTCCCAGGCCAGCCGAGAGACATAGTCCCTCCAGCGTGTCCTGGGCCGTCCCCTGGGCCTCCTCCCGGTGGGACGTGCCTGGAACACCTCCCAAGGAAGGCGTCCAGGAGGCATCCGGTATAGATGTCCGAGCCACCTCAACTGGCTCCTCTTGATGTGGAGGAGCAGCGGCTCTACTCCGAGCCCCTCCCGGATGGCCGAGCTCCTCACCCTATCTCTAAGGGAATGCCCGGCCACCCTACGGAGGGAGCTCATTTCAGCTGCTTGTATCTGGGATCTCGTTCTTTCGGTCATGACCCAAAGTTCATGGCCATAGGTGAGGGTAGGAACGTATGACCGGTAAATTGAGAGCTTTGCTTTTCGGCTCAGCTCTCTCTTCACCACAACGGACCGGCACGGATAGTGGCCAGGTCACTACGTGATACTGGTGGAGGAAAACGTTTCCTGACTCGCTCCTCCAAAACACCCCAAAGTGGCTCAATAATATTTAGATCCGATGACTGTGCAGGCCATGGGAGATGTTCAACTTGACTTTCATGTTCATCAAACCAATCTTTCACCAGTCTTGCTGTGTGTATTGGTGCATTGTCATCCTGATACACGGCACCGCCTTCAGGATACAATGTTTGAACCACTGGATGCACATGGTCCTCAAGAATGGTTCGGCAGTCCTTGGCAGTGACGCACCCATCTAGCACAAGTATTGGGCCAAGGGAATGCCATGATATGGCAGCCCAAACCATCACTCTGGGCATTCAACAGTCTGGGTGGTACGCTTCTTTGGGGCTTCTCCACACCGTAACTCTCCCAGATGTGGGGAAAACAGTAAAGGTGGACTCATCAGAGAACAATACATGTTTCACATTGTCCACAGCCCAAGATTTGTGCTCCTTGCACCATTGAAACCGACGTCTGGCATTGGCATGAGTGACCAAAGATTTGGCTATAGTAGCCCGGCTGTGTATATTGACCCTGTGGAGCTCCCGACGGACAGTTCTGGTGGAAACAGGAGAGTTGAGGTGCACATTTAATTCTGCCGTGATTTGGGCACCCGTGGTTTTATGTTTTTTGGATACAATACGGGTTAGCACCCGATCATCCCTTTCAGACAGCTTCCTCTTGCGTCCACAGTTAATCCTGTTGGATGTGGTTCGTCCTTCTTGGTGGTATGCTGACATTACCCTGGATACCGTGGCTCTTGATACATCACAAAGACTTGCTGACTTGGTCACAGATGCGCCAGCAAGACGTGCACCAACAATTTTTCTTCTTTTGATCTCTGGTATGTCACCCATAATGTTGTGTGCATTTCAATATTTTGAGCAAAACTGTGCTCTTACCCTGCTAATTGAACCTTCACACTCTGCTATTATTGGTGCAATGTGCAATCAATGAAGACTGGCTACCAGGCTGGTCCAATTTAGCCATGAAACCTCCCATACCAAAATGACAGGTGTTTCAGTTTCATTGTCCAACCCCTGTATATGTATATATGTATATGTGTATATGTATGTATATTGTCAAAATAAGGTGAGATCTACGTTCAATGCTCTATAAACAATGTATAAGTGTTCCCAACATGTCAGATATTTATTAGCTGAATTTATAGAAAAACTGATCAGACTGCCCTGCAGTTAGAGTTAGTATGAGCATTTAGAATGCTGAGGTGAGTAATCAGTGCAGACAGAAAATTTGAATAGCAAAACATGAGATTTTTCACTCACATTATTTAGTCTTTACTACAACATTTGAGTAGCAGTTGTGTAAATTCTATATCAGTGGCAACTATTTGTAACTAAGGCTGCCTATCTTCAAATTCCTTTCAAAGGCAAAGTACACACACAATAGCGTGACATGCATATTTAAAACACTTTTCTAAGGACGTTCAGTCTTTTTTTTCATTGCTCAAAAACCAATAAAAAATAAAAGCACTGAGAAAAAGGGGTCATTGTTTTTAAATAAACCCCTAACTAATTTATTCTGTATTCTAAACTAAATATAGGGCTTATGTTCAAATGTAGCCATTTAAATCAGTGCTATCAAGCTCACCTCACTGGAGCTTCATTACATTTGCTTCCATGTCACTGTTTTGTTTCTTCTTTTGTTACATACTTTTAAATTACTTCAACTATAAACGTTTTTGTCTCTTTTTTTTTGTATTGTTTTTATTTTATTTTTGTTCTTAATGTAATGATTTCCCTTTGATAAAAATTCTGTTCACCAGTTCTATCAGATTAAACCAATGCAAATGCTATAATTGATTAAAGTTTTCCCATAGAAAAATATTTTATTTGTCGTTATAGATTAGAGATGTGGGATATAAACTATATATACTAACCTGGTTCCAGTTTTCCATGTAATTAATCTATTTTCTTCACCCATCTACATTTATTGTTTATATTTTTTGCAGGTGCAGTTTGGAGTTTGCAAAGAAAAAAATAAATGACAACAGTTTTGTTTCCCAATGAAGACACAAATTATTTGTGATTTTTCTATTAAGGTTAGCATAGGGTTATTAGCATACATTGTGTGAAGTACTGTCTCATTGTCAAAGTACATAGAATATCAATGATATCAGCAAAAACTGAGGTCCATAAAGCTTCATTGGACACCTAAAATGTGTGAATAGCAGGGTTGTGTCTCTGCAGCCAACTTACCTCATGAGCTGGTTGTATTTGGCCAGTCGCTCAGATCTGCAGGGGGCGCCAGTCTTAATCTGCAAGAGAGAGAGAAGTAAGACAAACTGTAGACAAACCAAACTAAAGTGGAAGTGAACCTTTGGTGAGTCAGAGATGGAGATTTAAGTGCAAAGATGCAGAAAGCGTGAAGAACTTTTATTGAATCAATGCACAATACACGTCCTGTGTTGATTTAAAGCTCTGCTGGGAGTTTGCTTATAAAGAGTATATTTGTGTAAGAGAGTTCACCTGTCCAGTACAGAGTCCCACCACCAGGTCAGCAATAAAGGTGTCCTCTGTCTCCCCTGAGCGATGGCTGACCATCACACCCCAACCATTGGCCTGAGCCAATTTGCACCTGAATGTGAAATCATAATCTTAGAAACATAATTTTCATGGTAATCTATAAAAAACAAAATTACTACAGTATCCAGAGGCAGGAAGAGTAACTATAGATTACACTCAAGTATGAGTAGAATTACTTTAATACATTTTACTTGAGTAAAAGTAAAAAATAGTTATCCAGAAAATCACTGAAGTAAGACTCAGGTACTTAGTACTACTCAGATACTGAGGAGCTGTTTGATCACAACAACTCATTTTGTGAAAATTATGTCATCAGTTCAGTTATAAAGTTTTGAAAAAATGAAAAACAATTAGAAAAAAACATTTTTACAAAATAACAAATTTAACCAGAATAAAAACCTATAAACCGTTTGAGAACAATAGTTACAATGGGTAATGTGTGTATGCAAGAACATTGTAAAGTTCTTACAGTGACAATTTATACTATGTACTGTAAGTTCACTAGACCTCCAAATAGCACAAAAGGCTTAGCAGATAGAAAATTACACTACAACAAATGTTTGTAAATTCAAGAAGTCTCACTTACACCAACTATGAAGGACTGTGTCCAGTTCATTTCTGGTTAAAACCCCTATAGTAATTCACTTCATAATAATATTAAACAAGTAAAAGTACAAAGTATGGTGCAGTGAAACTACACCTAGAAGTACCTATTTTCATAAACTAATTTGAATAAATTTTGACTGAGTAATTGCAACTAGTTCCTACCCACCTCTGGTAGCATCTCAACCTCTGAGCAAGTTCTGCTGCTGTGACCTGCAGCATGTAACTAACTCTCCATCTAGTATGAAGCAACTCTTCAAACAAGAAAAATGCTCGGAACAAAAGCAGTTATTTAGCCCATTCTGATAAGAAAATAAATCACTGTTCTGCTTTGCCACCTTAAAAAGGGTGAACTTCCACAAGATAAAACAGACAGCTGAGAGTTACTGCAGCACCTTTTCCGAAATGAATAAATTCACCTTTAGAACATCAAACCAAACAGAGAAAATATGCTGGAAATACAGATACAGATCATAATAGTCTAGTTGAAGTACCAAGTGTTCGCCACATGGTGTGTCTCATTCATTAACATTTGTTCATCAAAAGTCAAATTATGCTTTGCAAAAACATCTAAAAACAACACAGTGGGCCTCAAGCTGCATGCTTGGGACAAAGGACATAAAACATCAAGCCCAAACTGAATGACACAGGAAAGTAGCAAGTTGAGATTGGTTTGCTTACAAAAGGAACTGAGCTAACTCTCTACAATTGTTGGCACCCCTGCCGGACATGTTTAAATAGCCATATGCAGTACCATAATCTTTTGCTGAACATTTTAGAAAAAGCCAACCTCATTTCTGAGTGCATGTACTTAGCGAGGTAGAATATTACAAAATAATAGTTCTTAAGAAAAACACACTGCAAAAATTATTGTAACCTTTGCTGTTGTTTCTTTGTAAAACCTGTTTCTATCAGCAAAACACAGTACTTTCTCCATGACATTTCTCCAGGTTGGAGTACACTCCAGTGTATACACGGGGGACTCTTTGACCGTTCTCTGCTAGATCATCTACCTCTATACATCATCCAGGGTTCTCTCTTATGATCTCTGAAATCCAACTGAAAACTCTAAAGATTATCAATTTTCATGATCATGGGAGAGGCTACAAGAGTTTTATTTAAAATGTCCTGGCATTTGAAAGAGTCATGATTTTATACACTCTAACAAGATTCTCAGGGCCTTTAGAGAAACAAACCCGCGGCATCACATCTTTATCACCATACTTCAAGGTGGGCATTATGTAGATGTTTTTTCACACATTCATCCTTTGTTTCAAACCAAAACCACCTAAAGGTTTTGTTAACCAAAACTTAGTGTCATTGTCACCAAAGCAAACTGTTCTAGTTAAAGTTCCTGCTTAGCAATTGCCCCTCTTTGGAGACATTTTTCAGCTTCTTTACCATCCTGCTCACAGTGTGTGGTGGTAAGTCCAGTGTGTCACAGATCCAGTTGGTTTACATTTTTTAACCACCAATCTGACTGTAGATTGGGCAAGTTTAGGCTGAGAAAAGATTGGGTACAATGTTGACTGCATTATGAGGTCTTGTGGAAACATGAATTGCTTATTAACATAGACAAGACAAACAAGGAAGAGTTTGAAAGTAAAATCGAGAGAAATTCACAGTCGCTGGAACACAAAATCCATCTTTTCTCTCCACTCATAGCTGCAGTGTTGCATATATTACCCTCTTAATTGGGCGAGTGCATTAATCACATTATGATTCATTTGTAGCTGCAGGTCATCTGACAAGTTAACAACATGAAAATTAAGACATCTACTGATGCTCCAGGCTTTGTGGAATTTCCACTCAGCCAGCTGAGCTATTAAATATATCAGATTAATGATGCAGAGAGTTTTTTTATGAGATGGATCTAATACATCACAGATAGTGTCATTGGTTCTGTTGGTATCATTTAATCTTCTTCTCTCCTGCTGCAGGACTCTATGATTGATAGTTTCATAATGCTGAGGGACATTATGTTAAGCCTCTGATTTATGTCACACACAGTCAGGAGGTGAGTTCATATTTCTCTGCAAAAATGACTACAGATATATAGGTACAAAACAATCCCACGCAGCTAATCTAAATAAGCAGAAAATACGTTTTAATTAGGATCCGTGCTTTTAGTTTATAATCATTAGCACAAGGTTAGCATTGCTGACAGTGAGCTGACTCCCCATGTGTGTGCTTGCAGGACTGATTGATGACAAGACACAGAATCCTTTATGACCCAACAAGGTCAGAGCCTCCATGGCATGGTTCTGTTTGTTCCTTTTTATTTTACAGCAGAGTGGACTCAGATCTATTAGATAGACCACTAAATAAAGGTACTCAAAACAAACCTAGAATTTAGTTGGTTTTATTTACTGTGTGACATTGAGCTGCAGCAATAAAAGCTGAATTTATGCCTTTTGCACATTATTACCAGTAGATCCACAAATTTTACCACATCTGTCTGGTGCATTAACTTGTGCAAACTACCTTATGGGCCTGTAGATAAAAAAAAATAACATTTGCTTTTGACATTCTATTTCAAAGCACATATTAGGGTAAATATTGAGTTCGTAAGACTTACATGTTCTGTAAAGTAAAAAAAAACAAAAACATTTTCAAAACATGTTGCAAACAGACAACCATCTCTTAATTCCAACCTTAATGCACACATTTGAATACTTTATGAGACAATAAAAAATGACAAATTAATTTTTGTCAATAGTCTTGTCAGTTTTATTATGAGTTTGAGGTCATTTTGAATTTTTTTAGCTTCACTACTTAACTGTGTATATTTCTTCTTTTTTTTTTTTTTGCTCTTCGCTGCATATATTTCTACTGAGTGCTATTTATTGTTAGATTTTGCTTTGCTTGTTTTACTTAGTTTTCTTTTTACTTACGTATTAGGCTTCTTAGTTGGAGTCCGAATTTCAGACCTTGACATGTAAATGTGAGCTGGTATAACAATAAAAATCCTTGAATTTTTGAATTCCTGTAGTTATTAGGAATAACTTGTTTATTCAACTGCAGCTGCTATAACAAAGCTTCAAGCATTAAATAAATAAATAGTGTTACCTTCAGCTATACACGGCTGAAAAACACCTGTTGTAATTCTGCACACAAAACTCACAGTGTCATGATCCTTGAGTGTTTAGCTTTTGGTTTTTCTGTTAGTGTTGATTTTGTTTTTTATCTATGTTTTAAAGGTCTTGTCATATTCAGTTAACTTCTCTGTGTTTATTATTGTCATTAGGGTCTTGCCATGTAGATTTATTTGTTTGTGTTTAGTTTCTTACTTTCTTGCATTCTTCCATCTGTGCATTTTGTTTTTTTATGTTAATGCTTGGCTTTTATCTAGTTCAGCTCCTTGTGTATTATGTGTGTTTAGTATTTACTTTCCCTCAGTCTCCGTGTTTGCTCTCCTCCACAGCTGTTCCAAATCCCCCTCATTAAACTCACCCGAATCCAATGCTATTCTTCACCCTTACCTCAGTATATAAGCTGACTAGTTTTCATTGTTCATTACTGGTTACTGCTGTTACTCTTCCCGTGCTCCATGTCCTCACCTCTTCGTGAAGGTTCTGTAAGTTTTCTGTTAATCCATCATTAAACCTTCTATCATGTCTATATATAGTTCTTTAAACCCACAATATATGCCACACAGGGCTTCTGAAAACACAGAAATATATGTAGATGCTGGTATTTTCCTACAAATTGAATAAAATGGTGGAACCTTTACGTGATAAAGTCAAACGCATTTTTGTGTACACTGATGACATATTTTACAACTTCACCCCCTTAAAAAAAAGCAGACCTACGCCTGTATAGCTTCAGTGACGGTGCCGATCTGGTTGACTTTGAGCAGCAGGCAGTTACAGGCTCGCTCCTCCGCAGCTTTCTCTATCCTCTTTGGGTTGGTAACTGTCAAGTCGTCTCCAACAACCTGAATCCCCACCTGGGCCGTCAGACATGACCAGGCTTCCCAGTCATCCTGGTCAAATGGGTCCTCGATGGAGACCACTGGGAGGAAACATGGATAGATGACTCAGGCTGTAAGGAAACCGATAAGGGTTTTTTGTATTGATTATCAAACACAAGGTGTTGCACCTGGGTAATTATTGACAAAGCTTTGGTAGATGTCAGCCAGCTCTTCTGCACTGATGTGTCGTGACGAATCCGGGGGGGATTTGAAGTCCAGGTCGTACTTGCCCTCGCGGTAGAACTCTGAGGCGGCCACATCCATCCCAACTACCACTTTGTCTGTGAAACCTGCTTTCTCTATGGCAGTCTGCAGCAGGTCCAGGGCTGAGCAGCGAATGACACATTGAAGGGAGAAGAGATGGACACATGATAAAAAAGTAAAGATAACAAACAAAAGCTTGGAAGCAGGATGACTTTAATTTAATTATTTTCTCTTCAAACATTTCCATCCTCACCCTCACTGTTCTCCAAGATGTTTGGAGCAAACCCTCCCTCATCTCCAACGTTAATAGCATCCTGACCATATTTCTCGTGAATCACACCCTTCAGTGTGTGGTAGAGCTCAGATCCTATCCTCAGAGCCTCCCTGAAAACCACATCACGGGAACGAGAAGATGAATCCAGTGATTATGGATGAAAAAAAAAAAAACTGCAATTGTTGAAAAATAAATACATTTCTTACTTGAAAGACTCGGCCCCAACAGGCAGAACCATGAACTCCTGCATGGCAAGTTTGTTTCCTGCATGAGATCCTCCATTTATCACATTAAAGGCCTGAAAGAAGGGGGATAAACGGCTTAAAAAACAGCAGAACAAAAATGTAGGGGGTTAAATATTTTTGTTGTACTGTTGCTACAACAAGAGTATTTTGTGATATTATTGTGAATTAGACTAACAGGAACCGGGAGCACAAGCTCAGTGTTTCCAGCTAGGTCAGCTATGTGGCGGTACAGAGGGACGTCCTTTTCTGCTGCCCCGGCTTTACAGATGGCGAGAGATACTCCCAAAATGGCATTGGCTCCGAACTGAGCTGTTTGACAAGCCATTTGATAGGAAAAGACAGGAGTTAGTATCAAATATTGTTGTAAGATTGTATTTTGGTGTTATGAGGACAGGAAGATAAAAATAAATGTAATAAACAAAATAAGCAATTCCTTCTTACTTCACTTATAACTTTTTCTTGCCTTTTACCAATTAAGCAACGTTTAAGGTTCAGTTTAGAGTAAAACAGTCCCTCTAATAAAAATGTTGAATTTCTATGTTTCTTTTAACTTTTAATTCACCTTTACTAATTACTTTTATTTTTATGCTTTTAGATGATGTTTTTGTTAAGGGAACAGATTATTTTTTTTTTATAGTAAAAGCACAAAATGTGCCAAATTTCCCAAACATTGGTGCAAAGTGAAATATTTTGCTCTGAGAATGGCAGTTGTTGAGATGAACTGTTAACTGCTATGTTAGGAACTGATAGTAACCTGATTTTAACACATTATGTATCATGGATGGATGGATGGATGGATGGATGGATGGATGGATGGATGGATGGATGGATGGATGGATGACACTTTTAAAGTGTACACAGTGATCCATTTTTATGCATTTCACCAGTGATTTCAACCAAGTTTTTATTATTATTTTGCTATAATTCTGTAAAAGTCAGAAAACCAAAGCTTGCAATCCAGACATAGGTATTTTCTCTGACTAAATTTTAGTTTAAAGTTTAAAAAACTAAAGTTAATGTAAACTTGTGCTTTTTTTTAAATGCATCTTATGAGCTGTAACTTTTTACTGACAAAATAATGGTGCTTGAATTTATAAAAACGTTTAGATATGTTGCATAAATTGCTGAAACTTAAGGTTTAATCAAGGTTAAGAAAGGATTTCATGTGGACTAAAATATAGTTATTCTTCCAGTAAAATAAACTGTTTGATAATTATTGCTATGATAGGGCTGCATGGTGGCGCAGTTGGTAGCACTGTTGCCTTGCAGCAAGAAGGTCCTGGGTTCAATTCCCAACCAGGGGTCTTTCTGCATGGAGTTTGCATGTTCTCCCCATGCATGTGTGGGTTCTCACCAGGTACTCTGGCTTCCTCCCACAGTCCAAAGACATGCCTGTTAGGTTAATTGGTCACTCTAAATTGCCCTTAGGTGTATGAATGAGTGTGTGCTTGGTTGTTTGTGTGTTGCCCTGTGATGGACTGGCAACCTGTCCAGGGTGTACCCTGCCTCTCACCCATAGACTGCTGGAGATAGGCACCAGCTCCCCCATGACCCACTATGGAACAAGCGGTAGAAAATGACTGACTGATAATTATTGCTGCCGTTTGTGACTTAAATAATTATTTCCGACTGATTCATTTTTTCATGTTTATTGTACCTACTTATATTATTTCTCCTAACAAACCATTTTCATGGCTGCTAGCTGTGCTTCCTCAAATGATTACTTGTACTGTTAGGAAGTTTAAATAAATTTACAGTGCATTTATTCATCAAAGATGTGAGTTTGTGTTCTCTGAGCCAAAGCAATCTATTTGCTATGTCTTGTTACCGTCTGTATTTATGCAGCTTATTGCTCTGCAAAGGACTCCGTGACAAATGAGGCTTTGGTGCAAACATTTTTTTAAATATGTGTTAGTTACTGAACATGGGAGCTTTCCAGCTGGCTGATAGTCTGATGATGTGGTATTAGTCATCCTATCGTGTTTTGACTCACATTTGTTGTCTGTGCCATCCATTTCGATCATCATGTTGTCCAACTGCTCCTGTTCCTCCACACTGATACCCTGCAGACAGCAAACATTCATACATTTTTCATAAAACTTATTAATCAAATAGCAAGGAAACTGCATCACAAAATTATAGTTTTTATAAAGGCTTAAAAAACGTTCTATGTACATAGTTCTTGTTTAATCTCTGTATTTGAGGTAATTCAGAACTTATGTAAGATTTAAAACCAAACTGCCTAAATAACTAAGATTGCTTTTGTTCAGAACTTAGCAGAATTGTTAGCATTTGGACAGGTTTGTGACTATGTATTGTTAAACGTAATTACAATATATACAGTTAATTGGACTGAACTGAACTGCATGCAAATCAGTATAAATTTGACATCTTTGGATTTTTGTAAAATGTTGTAAAAGGTATTGTATTTTGAGTTAATACCATGTAAATAAATTGAATTAAGTCGACTTTAATTGGCAGTGAAACAGGTTAAAAGCCTAGAAGTATGTAAGAATTAGATAATGGAACAAGTTTTCAAAATTTTTCTCCTCTCTTTCCTTTGAAAATAAGAGGAGGGACTCTATTTGTTCAGTTAGATATGTACATTATGTGTCATTATTCTGAAAGTACAGTAAAGATATGCTTTTCATATTTATATATGAGATTAGTTGGCAAGGTACCTGTCTGATTATGATTCTGTTTTATGCAGGCTGTTGCTGTTTTTGATATGGGCCATGTAGGCAGTTGCCCAGGGCAGCATAAGAAAGGGGACTTCATTTGACCATTTGTTTTCTCTTACTCGTACTATTAAAAAAAATACTATCGGTTTTTATGCATACATATTACTGTTTATTTATTGTATATTTATGTAAATTTATGCAAATTGGACCTGTGAAAGTTTATAGGTGAGACCCATAGAGAACCAATACTTCCACAAAAGCTCAAATGCTCTTAAAAGGGAAAATATAACAAAAATGTACAAAAGCTCTCATAGGCACATCTGTCATTTTTAAGTAATGTGTTAATTGCCTTCACATTGTTTCATATGTTTCCATATCTGACCTTTGACAGCTGATTTAGGCTTGCTGCGAGTGAATTCTATTACTAATGAATATATAAATGTTTTTGATGACTTACAGAGGCGATAAGGGCTGGCGCCAGAGTATCGTTGATGTGTCCAACTGCCTTCAAAACACCTAAAGCAGAAAATGAAGAAAAACCTTTCTCTGAAAATAAAAGAGGTATATACAACAATGGAGAAAGTAGGATTTGACTAAATAAAGTAGAAAACGAGCAGCTTCAAATCTGTTTAATGTTTTAGAATAAAAACACCTCATAATAAACACAGATTGTTAAATTTTGTTCTAGTGTTTTACTCAGTCAAACACAAGACAACAAATTCAACAATGGGATTTTTTTGTTAAGTTATGGCCAAATACATGTTCACAGAGCACTTTTTATTTTCAAGTAAATTAGTTGGAACTAAACTTTAGTAATGGGTGGAGCTGCTGAAAGAATAGTTGTTGTCAAATAGGAAACTTACAAAAAACGACATCTGTCCCAGGTATAAAACTTAACTGAAAGTGTAAAATAAATCTTTAAAAAACAATAAATTGCATTGTATAAAAGTAAAGAGCTGTGTGACTAATGTCGTAAAAAAGTTATCACTATGTTTTATTTACTTTAGCAATTATTGCTTGTATGTATTTGTTTCAATGATATGAGACATTTTGATACATTATTGACACGAGGCTGCTTACGTGTAATATTTAAAACTATTTATGTCTTATATATATTTTAGTTGTAATATATAAAAGCATAAGTGTTTTCTGCAAATCACTTAAATGACAATGTTTAAGAAAACTATTATCCCTTATCTTAAACCCCAGAGTCTTAATGCAATATTTTTATTTCCAGAACCTTTAAGAGCTGGCTGTTGAATTACTTCATGCAGCTTTGAGTTTTTGCTGACAGTTGTTAAATATGGATGCCCAGCTGATTTGTTTTCTTACCTTTTCCCTTGAAGCGGCTTTTGTCGCCATCTCGGAGCTCCAGAGCCTCATATATCCCCGTGGATGCCCCACTGGGCACTGCAGCCCTGAACAGACCTACAAAAACAGAAGAAAATGTCATTGAAATGATTAAATGTCATGGATCTATAGGCAGGTCAAACAGAAAATAACATTCGAATGTAGACTCTCATCTGAATATCTATAATCTTGAGGATATCCTAATATCTTTTCCCAAGTTTCTGTTTTCAGCGGTTGTTGATTTTATAGCTTAATTGTTATTTCATGGTTAGATTGTTTATATTGTTTGCTGTAAAATAGGGTGAGATTTCTTCACCTCTAAACCTGAATAATGTTGATTATCTAGGCACAAACCAAACAACCAAGTCATAAACACTGATTTTTTTATTTTTGCAAAAGCAAATAACCTTTTTCGGTGCGAAGATCTACTTCCACAGTGGGGTTTCCCCGGGAGTCCAAGATCTCCCTGGCAACGATGCTGATGATCGACATCCTGAGGGGCAAACAGAGCAAAAGAGGCTGACTGACGACATCAGTCAAACTGTATTTTATCAACAAATCATAAATCAACTGTGAATCAAAATAATAAAAATGAATTTAAATGATCACAAACAAGTAATAGTAATATAGAGAATAAAATTAATGCTTTATGTTTCAATGGTGGCAGAGTAAAAATGTACATTTACACGTGAATCTGTAAGAGGCAACAGTAAACAGCAACCCAGCAGATTCAATGGAAAATTAAAAGTCACCACAATGGACTGGTTAGAAATTTAGACACTTGATGCTCACATGTCACAAGGAAAACCTTGCAGCGAAACAGAATTTTAGATCAAGCACCAACATTTCACTACTTTCATGCTGACTGATTTGGCCATAAATCAATCTCTGAAGTTGTGTCTTAGTCATGTTGACAAATATTTGTGGACAAAACTGCAACTGTAAGAGGAAAGTCTTGGGATATTTAAACCACATGCGACGGTGGCTCGGGCGGTAGGGGTCAGAGGGCCCGGTGGTGCCGACTGTATGGCAGCCCCAATTCTGTCAGTCTGCCCCACAGGCCAGCTGTGGCTACAATGTAGCTTACCACTGTCAGTGTAATGGGTAGATGACTGATTGTAGTGTGAAGTGCTTTCTTAGTCCTTGGACTGTGTAAAATGCTATGCAAGTGCAGACATGTTATCATTTCTCATGTGGCTGAGACTCATCAGATATGCTGTGTCAAAACTCAAACTATATATTTTTTAGGCACTAGTGGCCTTTACTGAACCACAGATGACAGGAAAGAGGCTGGAGAGAGGGGGAAGACATGCAGCAAATGTCCTGAGACTGGGAATTAAACCCAAGACAGCCGTGTTAGTTAGTTAGTTAGTTAGTTAGTTGGTTGGTTAGTTAGTTAGTTAGTTGGTTAGTTAGTTAGTTAGTTAGTTAGTTAGTTAGTTAGTTAGTTAGTTAGTTAGTTAGTTAGTTAGTTAGTTAGTTAGTTAGTTAGTAAATGCTTTGCTACAGTCACAAGTTAATGATTTTGTATTTGCCTTGTTTAGGAAATGTAACAGATTATGACTGGATGAATTTACAGCTTGCAAGTTTTTATGTAAAAACATTTTATGCAAGTATTTTAGTTATAAATCTTTATAACTTGCTCTACATTGCATCGAGACTACACTTACAAGTAGGTTAAAATATGTATATAACATAAAGGTAATTAGAATTCTACCACCACGTAATTTGTTTTTATGACACATTACCTTTATAATGTTCTGCTTTATTTCAAGCAAAATAGCACATGGCATATCCAGATTCACAGCATGAAACTGAGATTATGCTTCTCCTTCAAATGTTAGGCCAAAAGATAAGTTTAGAGTAGAATCTGCCTCTATACATGCTTACTCTTGTGCTGTATTCACAGTATCTTTATGTTTCCACTGAACCTGTTTACTCCTTCAGCTTTCTTGTATCCCAGGAGAAAAAGCTTGGAAACTCTTGTAGCACAAATGCAGGCTAGCTGCATCACTGAGTATTAGTCTACACCCTTGGAAAAAACAGCTCAGCCACTAGAGCTTTCACCTAAATAGGTCACAGCATCAATGCTCTCTGTCAAAAATCTAATGAAATCTTCATGCAAGAGTCTTTTATCAAAGATAAAATATTTAAGCTGTACTGACTTCTTTAACAATTGCATGTTTGCAAACATTTTATCCAAGACTTTTCTCCATTTTGATTTTTAATATACTTAATTAGTTCAGTGTCTGCAGCAGAAAAGGCCTATTTTTAGTAACATAACAACAAAGTTCTGCATGGTAAATTCAGTCCAATACAGTTTTATTTATAAACGCCAATTTACAACACATGTCATCTCAAGCCAGTTTACAAAGTCAGTTCAATGCAATTATACAGATTTTAAGTCGGGTACGTACATTCCAATTGACCCTAATAATCAATCAGTGCAGTCAGATTCAGTTTATCATTCAAATTGGTTAAAGAGTTTTCTATCTAAGGAAACCCAGCAGATTGCATCGTGTCAGTGACTTGCGGCATTCACTCCTCCTGCATGAGCATGTAAGCATAAAAATCTAGTCTGGTTTTACTATAAACAGAACATAATTCTTCTTGATAATATAAACCATAATAAGAAAGAAGTAAAAGGATAAAACTTAATGTTGTTAGCTAGCTAATATGTCTTTCTTGGAATGACAGAAAATATTTGTGCATGACCACTAAAAAAAATGCTCACATGAGGAAATAACGTGGAAGCATTTTACGACAACGGCATTATTAACATGGGCGTCTATTTCCTGCTAATTCTAATTTCTGGCAACACTGAATTTGAAAACTATGCTTTTAGTTGTGTTTAAATTAATTAAGAATCATGGCAATATTTAATATGGACCAAAAAAGTATTTAGCATTCTAAAATGTGAGTTTTGTTGGGAGGTTTTTTCAGTTTGGAAACAGATCATCTTTGAACCTATTCTCTTCAGACTGTATGCTTGGATTTTCCAAAATCTCAGTTAGATTTACAAAAAAATGGTACCTGAAGTTTGAATTTCATCTTGGAAAGGTGTAGCCAATATGGCTGCCACTCAAACTAGTTGATTAGGCAGAAATTAAATTATTTTCAGAACTTCTGATGGGCTGTGTCACAATAAACTAGAGACACGCACACATAATTGTGCAGTCTAACTGTAAGCATGGTGATCTATTGTTTACATGCATGAACTTATCGGCTCTGTTAGTATTAAGCCAGGCCTCGCTCTAACCGGGTGCGATGGCATTCCCAGATCAGAGCTCTAACTTCAGAGACAAATTGAATAAAATTGTTTTTTTCTGCTCTAATTTTTAATTTTACAGCAGCAGGGAGATGAGACAGAACACTTGAAAAAATTGAAGAAATTAAATTGACCTCCTGGCTGGCCTCTTCGTTCTCTGCCTTTTGTCCAAAATCACCTCTTGTCACTTTACATCCAATTCTTACATTCATATTAAAGTACAACATGAAATGACCAGCATCTCTCTGTGACAGACTGAACTGCCTCACATCTTAGGATAAAAATATATTCATTCTCTTTGACTGTGCTTTTTAAGCTTTTTTTTTTTTACCATCATGACATTATTAGCCTACACATTGGTGAAAACTATTGAAACCTCCTACCCCCAATACCATTTCTCCTTATCTGCGCTCTTCTCTGTTGGTGTCTGCCCTTTTTCTCCCCTTTGATATTCCAAACACGTAGAACTATAACTGCAGCAATATGTCAAAAAAATCCTTTTATGCTGTACTTGTTGTACTTTGCTGTATGAATACTTTATTGATCTGTGAGCTAAATTTAGCTGGTAGCTTGCTGAAATCCGGCACGGAGACTGTACTTTTCAACTACACTGACAGAAAGACGGAGAATCAGAAAGAGGGCTGTGGCCACTGCTTTTCTCTCCTCATTGCTTCAGAATATATTTGTATGAGTAGCAGTATTTTGTTCATTAATGATACAGGTAACATCTTAAATCAAACTTTGGGCAAAGAAGCTTGCTTGGTGAATAATTCTATAATCTGTAAATTTGTTTTGGGGAATAAAATCATATTTAATACAAATGGATTTTGTGACAAAAAACCTAATTTTAAAAAGACACACTGTTTTTGTGAGAAACTATCAGGCCAGTGTTTTGTGTTTTCTTACAATTTTATTTTCAAAGAAACCGATTTTTAAAATATGCTCTCTTTAAGCAACTTATCAAGGTCTAACAGTGTCTAAAGGTTTCAGTTTGTGATTCCAAACATAATTTATACAGTAATTCTGTGGTGAGTTATGTTAAGTCACCTTAAAAAGTTCACATACACTCATCATGGTCCTGAATATCATATTAATTTTGGCCTTCTAATATTAGAACTTTTCCTTTATCTCGGTTTAAGGAGCCTTCTTTCAAGGAAGAGTGGAGTGTATTTAAATTTGATGGTTAGCTTGCACAGACCTGACTATTCAGGTCTGTGCAAGGTCTTCAGACAATTTAACTTCATTTTTGAAATCTGTTCTGAACCTTGCTTCCCTCTCTGCTGATGGTTAAGTACAGCGCTGACAGCCTACAAATTCTTTCTCATTCAGCTCTTTCACTTATTGTAAGTCACAGGTTTTGAAAGGGTCAGGAAATGTAAATGGTGCTCAGCACAAGAAACAGGCAGAGAAGGTGAGAATCCGCTTGATCAGGAGTGAAAGAAATTGATGCGTGGGTGGGTTTTCTCTACAGGCAATCATTAATTTTATGGATACTGGTTCTTGTTTCCTTTTCAGTGATCCTTTAAGGCCCCACCCTACCCTGCCGTACTGCAGAGTTTTACCAAACAGTTCCACCTAAGGGCGGAGCAACACTGTATTAGATATCAACAAGATGATTTTGCATTTCTTATTCAGTTTTCTTCTCAAATAAAAACTTGCAAAGGCTGATGAACCCCAAGAAAGCCAAAGAGTTTTTTTCAGCATTAGAACGGTTTATATATATAAATCTAGCAAAAGCTGCTTGTGTGTATGTGTTTTACACAATGCCTACTTGCTAGTAAAAATATTCCTATCTTTTTTCTGTGTGCTGTTCAAATAAAAGCTACGTCTATATTTGAAGTTTAAACTTTGTGCTCTGAGGAATGCACAACTCCATTGTTACATAGTCAGTCTTGTGTGCACAAACGTCATTAGTCCTAAATATACATGTCTAATATACATGAACACATGTTCTTTACTTGTAATCTGTCACCACCTCAGTAAGATTATCACCTGATCAATCTCATCTCAGTCCTGTTTTTTTAACCTTCTCTCTTTCTCCTGTTTTCCACACCCCGCCTGTGTCTCCCACCCATTGCTGTTTGTACGGGTTGCTGTGTGTTACGTAAGCTCTACAGCAGCAGCAGAGAGGGAGGGAGGACACCAATGAACGCATCAAACCACACCTAACAGAGACTGCAGTGCTCAGCAGAAATGATACCAGCACTGAACGGACAAAACCCTTTATATACACTAAAACAAGTGGGAGAACAAGGGATGGAGTGATACAGAGGAAATCTGTGATAGGTGGTCGGGTCAAATTCAATTCAATTCAATTCAGTTTTATTTATATAGCGCCAATTCACAACACATGTTGTCTCAAGGCACTTCACAACAGTCAGGTACATAAATTCCAATTAATCCTAACAACTGAACAATGCCGTCAGATTCAGTTATTTATTCAAAATTGGATAAAACGTTTTTCTGTCTAAGGAAACCCAGCAGATTGCATCCAGTCAGTGACTTGCAGCATTCACTCCTCCCGGATGAGCATGTAGTGACAGTGGACAGTCACTGGCGTTGACTTTGCAGCAATCCTTCATAGTGAGCATGCATGTAGCGACAGTGGAGAGGAAAAACTCCCTTTTAACAGGAAGAAACCTCCAGCAGAACCAGGCTTAGTGTGAGCGGCCATCTGCCACAACCGACTGGGGGTTTGGGAGAACAGAGCAGAGACACAAAGAGAACACAGAAGCACTGATCCAGGAGTATTTTCTATGGGAAGGAAAAGTAAATGTTAATGGATGTAGCTCCTTTAGTCGTTTCACCTAGAAAGAAAGAACAGATAAACTCTGAGCCAGTTTTCAAGGTTAGAGTCTGAAAGAGAGCACATAGTTTGTTACAGTTGAAGCTCAGTCAATCGCCATGTCTAGGAGAGAGAAAGGGTTAAACACTGAAAGACAGGGCTATGTGGATCATCGGTGGAGGGTGAGCATTAAGTTGTTGCCAGCAGAAGCTCGGACGATTCCCCTCTCCAGAAAGTGTCACAGGTAGACACAGAGCCAGGAAGAGAAAAGAGAGAACAAAGTTAAAAGCTGAAATAACAGCAAATAATGCAAAATTGGAGAGTAGTGTGAGAATGTATCGAAGAGGGTGAAAGTGGTCATTATGTCCTCCAGCAGCCTAAGCCTATAGCAGCATAACTACACAGATAGTTTCAGTTCAGATTATTTAGTTAAACGGCGCTTATTTACAACAATGTTGTCTCAAGGCACCTCACAAAGGGTCCCTCTGATGGTCATTGTTATACTAAAAACCACAATGATTGGGATACCTCCATCTGTCAGACTGATTATAACCATTGGAAAAGAGAAGGGGTTATACAGGTAGCAGAAATGGAGGGTGTGTTTGCACCTCAACCATAACTGAGCCGGTTTTGGCTAAACCTGACTCCCCCTTACTCCAACCAACAGGGAGGAAAGAAGGCTCCCTCCCTGATAACCTAAACCACTCTAACTATAAGCTTTATCAAAAAGGAAAGTTTTAAGCCTAACCTTAAAAGTAGACCGGGTGTCTGCCTCACGGACCAAAACCGGGAGCTGGTTCCACAGGAGAGGAGCCTGATAACTAAAGGATCTGCCTCCCATTCTACTTCCAGAGAATCTAGAAACCACCAGTAAACCTGCAGTCTGAGAACGAAGTGCTCTTTTAGGAATATATGGAACAATCAGATCTCTGATGTATGATGGAGCTAGATCATTAAGGGTTTTATATGTGAGGAGGAGAATTTTAAATTCTATTCTGGATTTAACAGGGAGCCAATGAAGGGAAGCTAAAATAGGAGAAATATGATTTCTCTTTTTAATTTTCATCAGAACTCTTGCTGCAGCATTTTGAATCAGCTGAAGGCTTTTAACTGCATTTTGTGGACATCCTGATAGTAAAGAATTACAATAGTCCAGCCTTGAAGTAACAAATGCATGGACTAGTTTTTCAGCGTCACTCCTGGATAGGATATTTCTAATTTAGGCAATATTCCGGAGGTGAAAGAAGGAAATCCTAAAAACCTGTTTAATATAGGATTTAAATGACAT
The DNA here is from genome assembly GCF_021462225.1 of Girardinichthys multiradiatus. Taxonomy (NCBI): domain Eukaryota; kingdom Metazoa; phylum Chordata; class Actinopteri; order Cyprinodontiformes; family Goodeidae; genus Girardinichthys; species Girardinichthys multiradiatus. The sequence goes on along the minus strand of NC_061806.1, from coordinate 32,274,876 downwards.
GTCCTGGTCAAAAATAACACCAAGGGTTTTTACTTTATTACCGGAGGTCAATTTAATGCCATCCAGGTTAAGTGATTGACTAAGCAGTTTCTTTTTTAAAGACTATGGTCCAAAGACTACAACTTCTGTCTTGTCTGAATTTAGAGGCACAAAATTTAAAGTCATCCAAGTTTTTATATCTTCAAGACATGCTTGTAGTCTATCTAACTGGTTGGGCTCATCAGGATTTATGGATAAGTAAAGCTGAGTATCATCAGCGTAACAGTGAAGATTTATCCTACGCTGCCTGATAATTTGACCTATTGGAAGCATATATATAGTAAAGAGAATTGGCCCAAGTACTGAACCCTGTGGTACTCCACAATTAACCCTGGAGTTTAAAGATGATTTATCATTTACATGAACAAACTGGAATCTGTCAGACAAATAGGATTTAAACCAGCCTAGCACTGTTCCCCTGATCCCTACAGTATAGTCCAGCCTTTTTAAGAGAATATTATCTGAGGCCATAAGAATATCATTAGTGACTTTACAAATAAGTAAAGGAAGGAGAGGAATATCAACAGAATCTGTCTGCTTAGATGTCTAAATGAAAGAGGCAAACATAATATAGATATACTAAAAATAATAGTAATAGAATGAAGGATGGGTAGTTGAGGGCATGACAACAAGAATTAAAGCACAATGTTATAAAATTTACATAAAATTTTACATTGAAGTGCAAGTCTGTTTTTGGATTTTACAATATGTTTGACATAGATTTGTTGCACGCACATGCATGACGGTAAACCAAATCCAACATGATAATGATTGTAGAGTAAAGCACTTTGGTGTCCTCAGACTTGATGGCCTGCACTATACAAGTGCAGACTATTAACCATTATCATTTACCATTCTGATGAAGTTTCAAGTTTAGCAAGTTATTTTCACTGGGTAATAAAGGCCTTAATGCACTGAGTTGCTGCCTTGTGACGGGTGATTCATTATTTATGTTAACAAGGAATTAAACAGATGTATGAAATGAAGTGGTTGGGGTTTGTAAATTTACTAGGATTAAGTTTCTCAATGCTTTTCACATTTAGTGTGTTTTTATTTTGACATTATTGTGCTACCAAACATCACTGTGAAAACAATGTTTACCTTTTTATCAGATTGAAATATCTGTAAGTTCTTATTATAATGTCTTCAAATGTGGTTTTTTAAATATTATAAAGTCAATGTATCTTTGTCACAACAAACAAGACTCCTGTTCAGCTTTTTTCTATCCATGTTTTTAAAGGTGCTGACCCTAAAAATCTGACATATAACCCAAATAAAACACTTATGATGGATAAAAGCAATGAGGGATTTCAAATATCCCAGGAAAAAACAGTTTGCTCTTACTGGTCTTTCAACACTAAATGGTTTCTGTTCACAATGTAATTTCATACTTGTGCATGCAATGCTTCAGACACAAAAAACAAAAATCTGACTATAGGCTAACATCTAAAAGTGAAATTGTGTGCAAGTATGTTATTAAGCACAATATTTATAGATTTTTTCATAACCCTAACCAAGTACTTTCTCGTTAGCTAATTATGTACTTGTTCATTTTAGATGGAATAAAATAAAAATCAGAAAAAAGCCCATTTGAACTCCTAGATGATGACTTTTGTTAGTTGAATACAGAAAGCATTTATAAAAATGTCTCCTAATGTCCAGAAACAATTGGCTTCTATTCAGCTTCGTTCATTAATTTTGCACAGATTCACAAGAAATATAACCTGAGGCAGTTTTGAATTTGACATGAGATTAAAATCCAATCCCACAGTCCAGTTCAGTCTTAACTATAATACAATACAGGTAAAAAGTTATCTATCTAAAAAAGCCCACCTGATTGCATCAAGTCACTGACTTTGTGACAGTCCCTCATTCTGAGCAAGCATGTGGTAACAGTGGAAAATAGGAACTCCACTTTTATAGAAAAAATAAATTCTAGCACAACCAGGCTCAGCACTTTACATGCGGTCAGCTGACATGATCGTCTGGGTGTTGAGATCCTGAAAGGTGCTCCAGGGTATGAATTAATAAGTTATAATTTGTTAGACTTCACTAAATCTGTATCATAAATGTGTGTTTTTTGTATTGTGTTTTGATAATCTCCATTCATCTCTTTCTAAACATTTTAGTGTCACTTAAAAAGATAAAATATGTTCAACATTGATGAAAGGCCAGCAAATGGCACAAAGATTTCTTGGGGTTTTATGCCATTTATATAAGACCAGTAGAGTTCAGAAGTGTCAGCAGCACAGCTGTTATCAGTTGGTTGATATTAATTAGAATGATTTAATGAAGGGTAATTCAAAAACACACAAGTGGATCATGAATAAAGACCACTGGACCAAATACAAGAAAAGCAAAGTTCTGCCGAATTCTTGATTTTATTTCACACATTGTTCTCACCTAAATGTTTCATGTCTTGTGGCTTCTTGCACAATCCTCAATTAAACTCTAAAAACTGTATAGAACAAGTTGCTACGTAATAAATCTTTGGGATAAACATCGCAATTTATTTTATCAAGACAACCAGCATGTTTGAAATGAGAAAAGATAGTTAAAATAAAGACTTGTATGCTGGGGGATGAAAACAAAAGAAAGGAAATGAGCTCTGAAATTTGGCTTTGCGTATGTGCAAACAGAAAGGAAGAAGGACCCTGGGAATGGGAATGGCCAGCAGGAAGGAGAGAGGGAGGGAGAGATGAAGGACAAAATGGAGAGGAAGAGGAAATGAGGCACAGTGAGGAAGAAATGAAAGGATAACAAAAAGAGGAAAGAGATGGATGAATAATGAAATGACCGTGTATGGCTGGAGAAGAGTGGAGAGATGGAGGAATGTAGAGAGGGAGCAGGGAAGGAAAAAATGGGCAACAGAGTTGTGCCATATGGCAGTTAAAATAAAATACTTTCCCTTTATATAATATATAAAATAATGTGTGAAATTATAAATACACATTTAAATAAATACATTTTACATAATTAGATGTAAGGATATTCTATTTATACTACTATATACTGCAACTAGCATTAGTTCTAGCTGTGACTATGACTAATGAAGATCAACATGCTTCTAACTTTTCCGTGTTCTTTTGTTTTTCCTATTTTAAAGTCCTGCTGAGAGAAATAAACTTCGGTATCCATCATTTTAAAGCTTGGTCTCTACAGTGTCACTAGTGATTTGAATAAATGCTATTTTGTAAGATTATTTTATCTGCTGAATAAATAAACACTAATTTAAAGTTCTATTTTTCTATGTTGTCCTGTGTTAGATTATGCTACTGGATACAATGTGAATTTATAATGTTTTTTTTCTATTCATTATTAATACTTAATAGAGAGGTTTTATACATGCTTACCAGAGGTACCAAAAACTGTGAAAGGGGCTACACCTGCCTTTACAAAACAGCACAAGGTAAAAATACCATGATCTCAAACACACTGCCAGTAATGCTTGTTTTCATCCAAAACATTTATATCAGTGAGGACTAATTTGTTGAAATAAAAAAAACAGATGGTGCCATCTTTCCAGCCAGCTGCCATTTAACTGTGGCTAGAGAAGAGGAAGGGCCCAAATTATATCAGTAAACTAACTGCAGTCATGTAGAAATCACATGGAAGAACCAGAAAAACATGGTATAATTATACATTTTTTATGTTATATGAATGGTGTTGAGGAAAGTTATCTCTAGTGTAGCTAAAACTTTACAGATTTCATATGTGAAGACCATTTTACTTTGTATTAGCTAAATATTTTCAATTGCTTTTTTCTCTGAACAATCGGCCATGAGTTTGATGCAAGTAAAATGTACTAAACCCAATGCTATTTAAAAGTGAAAAAGCAACAATTGTCATCAAATGTTTGTAATAAGTGTTTTTTTCTCTAATTCTTTCTAGAATTGTTTTAGTTTAGCCACATTTGAAGGTTTTGCTCTTCAAAGTCTTAGAGTCATGCCGCAGCATCTCAATCGGATTCAAGCCTGAACTTTGACTAGACCACTCCGAAACTTAAATCTTAAGCCATTGAGAGGTGGATTTGCTGCATAAATCAAGTGCACTTGAGCTTAAGGTCCTAAACTGATCGATGGACATTCTCCTTCAGGATTTTCAGCTCAAGAGCAAAATGTATGGTTCCATCAACCATGGAATGTAAAGACATCTGGCCAGATGTGCCAGACCTGAAAAAGCTGTACTGGGTTTTCTCGATTTGTGTATTTAGGGCTTTTGCTGTGGTCCACTAGAGTCCCAAAGCGTTAAAACAGGCTTTGTAATCCTTTCCATACTGATAGATGTGGATGATTTTGTTTCTTATGTGTTCTAAAATGTATTTAGATCAGGGCACGATTTATTTATTTTTTTTTTTCATATTTTAGCGCCCTTTATGTTGTCACCACACATCAATACCTGTATCACTCATGACCTCACCTATAGCTGTTGTACAAGACTGTTCTTTCCAGTTGGGTGGAATGTGCCCTTTAATCAGAACATTTTTTGATTTTATTGGGTTGTAGTTTGTTGGTTTATTTTAGTAACAATTACATTAACATTGTACAATTTATGTACTCATTATTTCTCTAAATCCTATATTAATGTAATGATAGTAAAAAGAAACAGAAATAGAGAGCTAAATAGGGATAAATGTACTGGATGATGAAAAAAAGTCACAGCAAGGAGGTCAAGTGAGATTATTTAAACACATTGAGTTCTACATAGGAAAATAATGCAATTGGTAAAGTGTTCAGCGATATTTGCCTTAGATTACACGAAGATGCAGAAAATCACCAATAATTATTTACAGGAACTTCTGTAAAGTTTGGACTATTAAATCCTAAAGGCGTTTTCACAATCCAAGTGGTTTGACAGCCAAAATTAAATCAAACACAACCTTTAATACAAAGCAGAATGTGTCTTTGGCATTAAGTTTACATCAAAATATATTTTTTTCCCTAATTAATGTAAAATTATCTCAAGCTCACATCACAACCATCTGAACTTAACTTGTTATCATAAGCTTGGCTACCTTGGCTAAAAATCAGGCACGTTGGTATAAAAATATTAACTTTTGGCAGCTTTACTTGAATGTATTGATTCAGTAAACGTAACAAAAACTGAGTTCTATATTATGTTTTAAGAAGTACAACCAAGCCCAATTTTCTGAGACTCAGAGATGCCTCTACCCTCACACATTCCTGACCCATCCTCGAACACAATTAGACTTGATAAACCAGAGACCTGGCCATTATTGACTGCAGGATCCCATCTTACCAGCACAGACACACACACACTGCAGCCAAGACTCGCATGAGCCAACACCAGCCATTTTCCAAAAAGTCACAGGACATTCAGGTCAGTCTTCCTGTAGGCTGCGTTATCACCTTCTAAACACACACATACACACATGATATGCCAGCAGAATGCATTAGTCCTCACACTATATTTCTCCTGCCGTAACCATTGAAAAATAAATAATTTCTCTTCAACCACAGGGACACACATTACCACATAAACATACTCACCTACACATTTCTGTGCAGTCTACACAAATAGAGAACAGCCTAACACACATTTGACTGCAAGGCACACTTGACACACACACACACATATTGTTTTCTTCATCCTTTCGCTTCCATCAGACACATTTACACACATACTAAGAGCTCAAACTGACACACGGACACATTGTGCACGTACGTGAAGGCTCACAAATATATGCTCTCATGTCTCTCTCTGCACCCACAAAATGCACTTGACAGCCATTTTCCAAACATGCATGAAGCTGCAGCACACAAACCGTGACACCTCAAACATCTCACAACCACACACACACACATGCACACACACACACACATGCATTTCTGTGAATTCTGTTTGCTTTTCGCAGCATGAAGCATACATCAAAAATAAAAATTAGACAATAGTGATGGAGAAAGACAAATCCCAATGGAGCAAAGAATAAGAGATAGAGTGAAAATCCTGCCTTTACCTGCCACCCGTGAGTGTGTGAGTGTGTGTGTGTTCTGCCTTGCACGGCAATGGAGAAAATGCTGGAGAGGTTGAGCGATGAGAGAGGGAGAGGGAGAGGAGGAAAACAGGAGGGGAGGAGGAAAGGGGTGAGATGTGTGACGAAGGGGGGGAGGGGAGATGACTCAGAAGGGAGATGGAGAGAAGAAGATGAGTGTTAATTAAAAAGGAGAAGATGGACCAAGGGTTTGGATGAAGGGATAAGGACAGGGTACAGTGGCTCGATGTCCGACAGTGGTGGTAAAAATAGATGATGGGTGGACAGCTTCTTGTCTCCCAGTGTCTCAGTGTCTTTCTCTACTGCTGTAGTGGGGATCAATCCACATGCAGTTATATAACCCAACTTCTCCACCACGCTCAGACATGATGATCCTCTGCATGTGTATGCTCCTGCTGCACTGAAATCAGAGAATAAATTACAAAAATATCACTTCCTGTTGTGGCAAACATCCATGGGAAGGACTGGTTTAAGGTAAAGGTCAGAGACAAGGCTACCCTGTCAATGTTGCTGCATTAACTCTAAGATGATAGAAAACAATGCCTTACTACATCTCGTCGCCTAGTATTGGTGGATCTGCAGCTGGTACCCTTGAGTTGTGAAATTAACCTTTTTGCTTATCCAGGTGGGCAACAACGTGAGCGCACATAAAATATGCTCGCTCGTTGTCTTCTGCTTATCCGGGACCGGGTCGCGGGGGCAGCAGATTCAGCAGAGACAACCAGACGTCCCTCTCCCCAGACACCTCCTCCAGCTCCTCCGGGGGGAGCCGAAGGCATTCCAAGGCCAGCCGAGAGACATAGTCCCTCCAGCGTGTCCTGGGCCGTCCCCTGGGCCTCTTCCCGGTGGGACGTGCCTGGAACACCTCCTGAGGAAGGCGTACTGGAGGCATCCAGTATAGATACCCGAGCCACCTCAACTGGCTCCTTTCGATGTGGAGGAGCAGCGGCTCTACTCCAAGCCCCTCCTGGATGGCCGAGCTCCTCACCCTATCTCTAAGGGAGTGCCCAGCCACCCTACGGAGGAAGCTCATTTCAGCCGCTTATATCCGGGATCTCGTTCTTTCGGTCATGACCCAAAGTTCATGGCCTTAGGTGAGGGTAGGAACGTAGACCGACCAGTAAATTGAGAGCTTCGCTTTTCGCCTCAGCTCTCTCTTCACCACAACGGACCGGCACAGTGCCCCCATTACTGCGGCAGCTGCAATGATCCATCTGTCGATCTCCCGCTCCATTCTTCCCTCACTCGTGAACAAGACCCTGAGATACTTGAACTCCTCCACTTGAGGCAGGAACTCCCCTCCAACCTGAAGAGGACAGGCCACCCTTTTCCGGTCGAGAACCATGGCCTCGGACTTGAAGGAGCTGATCTTCATCCCAGCCGCTTCACACTCGGCTGCGAATCGCCACAGCGCATGCTGTAGGTCTTGGCTAGAGGGGGACAGCAGGACCACGTCAGCTGCAAAAAAAACAGACGAAATCCACTGGTCCCCAAACCAGACCCCCTCCGGCCCTTGGCTGCGTCTAGAAATCCTGTCCATAAAAGTTATGAACAGGATCGGTGACAAAGAGCAGCCCTGCCAAAGTCCAACATACACCGGGAACAGGTCCGACTTAGTGCTGGCACTGCGGACCAAACTCCTGCTCTGCTCGTACAGGGACCGGATGGCCCCTAATAAAGGGCCCCCGATTCCATACTCTGCCCCACAGGGCATCACAAGGGACACAGTCGAATACTTTCTCCAGGTCCATAAAACACATATGAACTGGTTGGGCAAACTCCCATGAACCCTCGAGTACCCTGTAGAGGGTATAGAGCTGGTCCAGTGTTCCACGTCCGGGACAAAAACCACACTGCTCCTCCTGAAGCCGAGGTTCGACTATCGGCCGGACTCTACTCTCCAACACCCTGGCGTAGGCCTTACCAGGGAGGCTGAGGAGTGTGATCCCCCTGTAGTTGGAACACACCCTCCGGTCCCCCTTCTTATGAAGGGGGACCACCACCCCGGTCTGCCAGTCCAGAGGCACTGTCCCCGACCGCCACGCAATGTTGAAGAGGTGTGTCAACAATGACAGCCCCACAACATCCAGAGATTTGAGGTACTCAGGGCGGATCTCATCCACCCCCGAAGCCTTGCCACTGTGAAGCTTTTTAACCACCTCGGTGACTTCAGCCTGGGTGTTGAAAGAGTCCAACCCCGAGTCCCCAGCCTCTGTTTCCACCAGGGAATGCGTGATGGCAGGATTGAGGATATCCGCGAAGTACTCCTTTCACCACCCGATAATGTCCTCGGTCGAGGTCAGCAGCCTCCCACTATAAACAGTGTTGGCGAAGTACTGCTTCCCCCTCCTGAGGCGCAGGTCGGTTTGCCAGAATCGCTTCGAGGCCAACCGGTAGTCCTTCTCCATGGCCTCACCGAATTCCTCCCAGGCCCGAGTTTTTGCCTCTGCCACAGCCCCCAGCCGCAGCACGCTTGGCCTCACGGTACCCGTCAGGCGCCTCAGGAGTCCCACAAGCCAACCACAGCCGATAGGACTCCTTCTTCAGCTTGACAGCATCCCTTACTGCCGGTGTCCACCACCGGGTTCCGGGATTGCCGCCGCGACAGGCACCGCAGACCTTACGGCCGCAGCTACGGGCAGCAGCATCGACAATAGATGCGGAGAACCTGGTCCACTTGGACTCTATGTCTTCAGCATCCCCCTGAATCTGGTCAAAGCTCTCCCGGAGGTGGGAGTTGAATACATCCCTGGCCGAGGGCTCCGCCAGGCATTCCCAGCAGACCCTCACTATGAGCTTGGGCCTGCCAAGTCTGTCCAGCTTTCTGCTCTTCCAGCGGATCCAACTCACCACCAGGTGGTGATCAGTGGACAGCTCAGCCCCTCTCTTAACCCGAGTGTCCAAAACATGTGGCCGAAGGTCTGATGATACGACAACAAAGTCGATCATTGACCTCCTGCCTAGGGTGTCCTGGTGCCAAGTGCACTGATGGACACCCTTATGTTTGAACATGGTGTTCATTATGGACAATCCTGTTCATAATGAACATAATATATGGTAGAAACAATAAACGCATATGCAAAATTTGAATCATTATGATTTTTAGAGTGAATAAATATTTTTTCCTCTTACTGAACAAATTATTGAGGGCAGGTAATTGCATTACTGTAGGGTTTCATCTGGCTATTCAGAAGTCTCAGTTTATCATAGCTTATTTTCTTTGTCATCTTGAGGCAACTGTGGCTCAGTAGTAAGAGTAGTTGTCTTGCAATCAGAAGGTTGTGGGTTTGATCCCAGCTTTCTCCTGCCATATGTCAATGTGCCCCAGTGCAAGGCACTTAACCTCAAGTTGCCTATCAATCTGTGTATGAATGTGTTTGTGTTAGTGAGTGCGATTGGGTGAATGTGGCTCTAGTGTAAAGTGCTTTGAGTGGTCTGTATAATTGGAAAGGTGCTATATAAATTCAGTCCATTTACCATTCCTAATTTTTTACTACCAGCAATGTATTTCCAATGATTAGCTAAGTGTTTTGTGGTATTTTGGCGTTTATTTTGAAATATCCAGCACCTACTATCAGCAGCTTTAGTCATTAAACTTCTGTAGCAGGCTGTATCACTGAAAATATTGTATGTGAGATACAGTTACAATGTATGTACTAAATTTGCAGATGTATTCATCTTTTATTAATTGCTTTTTTCTTACACCCATTGACTTATGAGCCCAGAGTAAACTTTAAATCTCTCTTACACAGATGTATTATTTTGGATGCTTTTCACATTTATCTGCCGGCACAGCTGCACACATATGACACTGACCCGAACTGTTAAAAGTGCTTTCATCATGACATGACATTGAGCTAAAATAAACTTTTTTCCCAATGTGTGGCTGTCGGACCGTCAGACTGCATAGCTGTGCATTAGAAGAAACTGTTTATTTAGATGTATGTTAATGGATGCCAAATAATGCTCTCTACAACGGATTCTTGTGTTTCTCTTTTAGAAGGAATGAATCCTGGTAACCTTGAAGGACTACCCTGTTCTAGATAGTGACATGCTTATCTAGCCAGTGTTATCTTTAGTTGTCGTCACTGTTAAGCAAAAACCTTGTATCTCAATTCTTTGGCAGTTTTGTAATCCTGTGAAAATTTACTCTATTGATCAGTCTTTACTAATGTATGGGGTTTCACTGACACATTTCAAGTAGAAAGTATCAAAAAGAGCATGTAATTTTGACCAAACAGCATTAATGCACAATTAGAGGCAAGATTGTTTTTTCAGTTCGTGACAAGTTACATTTTTGGAGATAAAAGGTTTCTGTCCAACAATCGAATGAAGCACTTCTGTGTTTCTCTGAGGCAAAAACAAGCAAAAAACTGAAAAAATAAGTATTCTCTTTCAGCCTTGGTAATGACAATATGCCACAACCTCTTATGTACTAACTCTCCTGCACCTGATGACGTCACACTGGGGAGATTTCTGTATGCTGGTTTGTGCTTAGTCAGTGTAGACTGCAAGGAGAGATGGTACGAGAGAATGAAGGGTTCAGAGAAAGAGAGGGCCAAGAGCTGACAAACTAAGAAAGAAAACAACTGTCCAAACCAACCTCTGGTGCTCTTATTTTGTTCTATGATGAGGGCTGTTCTTTGGCATCGGAACCTCAAAGTCCTAATTAATCCCTGTTTCTAGACTATGAAGTCTAGCCAGAAGTCCTGATAAATGGATAAGATGCATACTATGTTCTCAGAGTCCCCAGAAAAGATTATAACAGAAGCCAGTTTGATGGGAGATAATGGTGCAAACCAACCAAACATTTCTGCACACTGTTCACTTTATTAAGTGCACATAGCTAATACCTAGGTTGGACCCCTCATTGTTCTCAGAACCACGCCATGTGGCATAGATTCAACAAGAGTTGGGAGACAGTCCTCTGAGATTTTGGTCTGTATTGACGTTAAAACATAACACAGTGGCTGCAAATTTGAAATCTGCACACCCATAATGAGAAGCTTTACAACCAGATCTCAATTGTGCTCTATTGGGCTGAGATCTAGTAACGTTGGAGGCTTTCTGTGTTCAGCTAACTCTTTGGTTCAAGAAACTAGTTTGAAAGAAATCCGTTTGGGATGATTTAAGCATTGTGTGTGGTCCTCTGTTGCTGTAGCCTATCTGCTTCCATGTTTAATGCGCTGTGAATTAAAAGATGGTATTCTGCGTACCTTGTTTGTAACAAGTGGTTAGTTGGTTGTTGCCCTTTTTTGTCATTTTCAACAATTTGCCCATTATCCCTTAACCTTTGAAATCAATAAGGCCATGCAACTAACTTTTTAGAAGAAGTCCCTATAGATAAAACTCCCTATAGATCAACAGTTTCTAAACTATTCAGACCAACTCATCTGGCAGAAACAACCATACCATGTTCAAACTATTTGAAATCCCGTTTATTCTTCCTAATGGCTGTGGGCAGGAAAGATCTCCTGTAGCGGTCTGTCTTACAGCAGATCTGAAGAAGCCTCCGACTGAAGACACTCTGTTGTTGTACAACAGTCTCATGAAGAGGATGCTCTTCATTTTATGAAGAATCTTTCTTTGCACAATGATCTCCAGAGGTTCTAGAGGAGTCCCCAGAACAGAGCCAGCCTTCTTGCTTAGCTTATTAAGCTTTTTTAAGTCCCTGGCAGATGATGGCAGAAGAGATCACACTCTCCACAACTGACTTACAGAAGATATGCTGCCTCTTGCTGAAAACACCGAAGGACCTAAGCTTCCTCAGGAAGAACAGTCTGCTCTGTCTCTTCTTGTTGACGGCTTCACAGTTGCATGTCCACATCAGTCTGTTGTCCAGATGAACACCAAGGTATTTACACTACTCCACCACCTCAACTTCTTATCCCCCGGTGGAAATAGTGTTTGACCTATTCCTGTTTCTCTTAAAATCTACAATAATCTCCTTTGTTTTATTCAGGTTTAAAATGAGATGATTGTTTCTACACCATGCCACAAAGCGGTCCACCAGCTCCCTGTACTCAGCTTCTTGTCCATCTCTGATCCACCCAACGACTGCAGAATCATCTGAGTATTTCTGCAGATGACAGTAGCTCTGTCTTGTACTGGAAGTCTGAGGTGAACGGAGTGAAGAGGAATGGTGAGGCTACAGTCCCCTGTGGTTCTCTTGTGCTGGTGACTACCTGGTTAAACACACAACCTTTCATTAATTTATAGAAATGAATGGCTTTAGTTCCATATTTGCAGCTCATGTCACCATTAATAAAATTGTTCAGTGTATTGGGACATGTTTTACCATTAAATCAGTGATTTTAACTTAAAGTGCAGCAGTGAATAGTTCTTTGTTTGCTACAGAATAGTGTGTTCTTGCTGTTCTAAAAACAGATTGGTGAAGTTGTAATGCTAACTGCAGGGTGACACTGATACACTTTGACAGGGCAAAGGGTGAAGCCATTGTGTTCTTGGTATGTGTGTTTGTGGGTGGGTTTATCTCTAAACTGCATGCCTTTTTCTTCACATGTGTGTTTTAGTGAAGAGGCAGGTGTGTAAGTCAACATGGGCACCACTTTTTGGACGTGCTTCTGTGTAGGCATACTTGAGTGTGAGTGTGCAAGTGTGTAAAATAATCTGTAATTAAATTCCTGAGTTTAATGGGATTATCTAAGGGAGACAAGCAGCACTATGTCCTTGACATCCATGCCCTATTTAGCCACAGCCGAGCGACTGATAGACACACACATATATAGGGGACAGGGAAAGAAACGGTGTGAGAAAAGGAGAAAATAGGGGGAAGCAAAAATTAAAACGAAATTTAGAGAGGTCAAAAGGATACAATAAAATGATTGTGAAGATATGAAGCACAAAGGCCTTCCAGGATGAGGGTAGTGAAAAAGTGACTTGCATTGTAATTATTTTATTTTCTGCTGCGCTACACTGAAGGTCGACTGGCCTTCCTCTCAGCAAGGTTTTCCTCTGTCTACAACACAAACTGACGGCCAAGTCAACCAACCAAAGCATATTCAAATCACTGAAAGGACAGAAGAATTTGGTTACTTAGATTATTTTTTCTCATAACATTGACTATTTTTTTATGTTTTCATTTTCGATTCATGATTGGGTTGTTTTGTTTTTTTAATCACTCTTGCTGAACTGGAAAAATAAAGTTTCCAGAGTTTAATGGTATGGTTCACAGGTGATGGTAGGATAGAGCAGGAGATGGATAAATGATTGGGGTCTTTTCTGCAGTAACATGGACATTGCTCCAGTCTCCAGGGCAGAAATAGCTGAGTCAAAACCTTTAATTAAAGGGTCTGTCTCCAACCCTCACCTGTGGTTACAAGATATGGATCATCATCAAAAGAATAACATTATGGTCAAGTGTCTGAAAAAAGCTTCCTCCACAGAGAGTTTTGTCAGGATGTTTCCTTTGCACCCCCCTTTAGAGGTTTTCTGTCTGACTAGGAGCAGACCCAGATTTTAATGCAGGGACAATATAGCCCGCACAGGCTGGGAATGCAATTGGATCCTGCCAATAAGAGCTAGAGTGTGAGGCTGGGGAGATAGGTTACTGGGTTTCCCTGTTGGTCCAGTATTCCTCGTGTTAAGTCATATTAACTGAAAACAAGAAATGAATATTCATTATCTATGCAGTTCCACAATGTAACTTAGGATGTTCACACCATTCAAATCATAGTTACCTTTCATAATCTTTCTGTAACACCTTAAATACAAGTTATCTTTGAATTTGACACATTTATGCACTATATTATAACTCTGAACATTCTTAGTGTTTTATTGAGACCACAAGCAGGAACAGATCTAAAGTGGGGTTACACCCAAAAAAAGCCTCAAAAGTACTGCAAAATATTGAATAAAAACCTTTGGCATTCTGAAGGAGATAGGGAGAGAGAAGTCTCACTAAGAATGTCGCAGAGGAACAGAATGAAATGTTGAATTTGTTAAACCATAGCAAAATTACAAAGCATGGAACAAACTTAGTTTGCCCTTTATCGCCCTCTATTGGTCAATGAGGAAGTTTTGGTTCTCAGTTTTTAGCGTTATACCAAGTAGTGACCGGTCAAAGTTTTAGTTTCTGTATGCTTGATAATATTGTGTAATATGTTATGCTGCTTACAGGGGCTGCTTCTTAAAGGATTTTGCAAAATGGACTGGCGGCATTTGTATTAATTTTCTGTGAAGAGAGGAAATTCGCCAAATAAAGGTTGTTGTAATGTGCAAAATAGTGTAGATGCAGTAAAAATCCCTTTAAAAATAGCTTCCAGTTGTAATACAATTTTAAAATATTTAGCTGTATAACACACTCTGAGAGCTGTAAGTGAGCAGAATGAATGATGATATCTTTTAAATGATACAGTATCCAACACAAATGTGCATTTTTTTTTTAAATGCACGTATGTAAAAATATGTTCTTGGATTGTGTTAGAATATTTTTGTATGTTTACACTGTTGGTCAAAAAAGTCAGTATGACAAAAAGTGAACTAACAAGAACGCTGGGCATACAAAGTCGTCGGTGTGAAAGAGTGCAGAGAAATTCCAGGCGTGCCTGAACAGAACCCATTTTTTTCGGACTCCCCGGACATGATTAAAGGGGAATTTCCAGGAAGCAATTGAACGCAGCACACCAGTCGGAACACTCGAGCGACGGTGAACGGACAAGGTAAGAGCTGTCATCCTAAAACACTGTTGTTTACTGATTACAAATGACGAAGAATAGCCAGGGAAACAACATCAGCTTTTAGCGTGACTCCTTCTACTGTAACAGTTGTAACGGTTAGTCTGTTGAAAGCTAATTCTGCTAACCCGTAGCTGTCAAAATAAACCTTTTCCTTTAAGCTAGCAGCGCTGGTAAATCTCTGCCAAGAGTAATCGAACAGGTATGACTCTGCTGGTAAACCAGAGCTGTTGCTGCTGGACTGAGCCTTTATTACACTTTTATGTATAGTCTTCGATATTTTCTTTTCTCAAGTTTTTTTTTTTTTTTTTTAACGGGAAATTTTGATTGTGGGCGTGGGGTTTAGCTACGACAAATTAGCTAACTTTAACATGAAAACCCGATTAAATATTAGTTTCGTTTTAAAACCGCTGTCAACAATATTAACAATATGCTTTTATATCAGGTTTTATTTCTGTAAGAAACATCGTGACTGTTGAGCCGGCGACAAGAATGTTCATGTAATCTTTCTATGCGGAAGTAAAACAGAAGAAACTCGGCAAAAGACATTTCAATCATTTAAAGGTTAAAACACGTTATATATTTATACTAGAACAATTTCATATGGACTGTAACATTTTGAGGTTTTGTTACAGAAGTGAGAATTAATTTACACGCTTGATGTTGTTTGTTATTTCGTTTTATATAAAATGAAAGTGTTTACCCTACTTTAGACGTATTTTATCACACTAAACACCATTATTTGCTTCCGATATTTGCGTTACTCTATTTTTCTAAAACTGATAGGGTGCATTAGTCAACATAAAAACATGGCCATAATGCAAAAGTCATTACCTTGCTTATGATCACAGATTTCATTGGTTATAGGCCACTGTGACATAGTCTTATAGGGAACTGGTTGTATGATTGCAGATATTGATTTATATAATTTTATAAATGCCACCAATTTCACACAGAAGCGTTGATAACATTAGTAACTAAGTGATTTGTGCTTGCCTAAAATGACAAATCCAACAGCCTGTGTTTTTTTAATAAATCCATTTAGAAATTTTTATGAAATAATTTAGAGCAGCACTTTGTAGAATCACATCAATCAGGCTGTTTCTGACAGATGACGAGTTCTGGTTTTCTTGCCCTGCTGATACCAATTTTGACTAATTCCGAAAACTTAACCACTATAACATATAAGACTAATAGAGGGAGTAGTTTTGAACCCAAAGCTAAATTAAAACATTACTAGATTACCCATATAGATGTATCAAAACATATTTGCATAACATTTGTCAGATTTTTACTAAACTCAAAAAAAGTTCATCTAGGTATTAGTTAATAGACCAAAAATAGCGGTACTTCTCAGGGAAAAAAAATCTGACTTTTATTAACTGCCTACCACCAATCAGAGCCAATAAAGGGAAAATGAAAAAGCAAATCTCTGCCTAATTTGTTGGTGATTTCTAGCATGGAATAATTATAATTGACATCATTAGCGAAGGAAGGGGTGTTACTATCACATAAAAATGTATTATATTGACTTCATTTTTAAGAAGAGCTCAGTCTTGTGTTGGATCTTTACATTTACTAAAATTATACTTTGTCAGGATAATAGAAGTTGCTTAAATGTTAATCAAGATCTGCAAGACTGATAATTCTGATATAAAATTGTTTAAATTGTGATTATCTCATTTTGTTGTTTAATTGTATGACAATTCTGACATGCCTTAGTCGCACATTAAATGTGGAAATCGGTACAATCCAGTCTTTTCAAATAAATCTTGAATTCAGCTAAGGCTGAAATAATACAAACAGAACATGATCTGCATTCGAAGCCTTAGAAATATTTTTCCCCTTTTCAGTGCTAGGCTTTCTTAGTGTTATAATGGAACGTGTGTGGTGGTAAAGATTAGTAAGCAAAACAAACACTTGACATGTTTAGTTTTTATATGGCTTTAAACCCAATCTTTTATGGTGCAGAAAATATTAAATCACTTTTCAATAAAACAATTCAAGGTGGCTTAATCTGAAAGTGAAAAAAAAAAAAAAAAAACCTGTTATCATTTGCTGAGTCTTTTAAGGCTTCTGATTGCCAAACAGGACCAACTTGATTTCCCTGGTAGGAGTGTGTGTGCGAGACGCAAAAGTGAATTGAAGGGACATGCCTGCCAATAACTGTTCGGAATTGTTTTCATGTGAATACAATTACCTCTAAAGAATGTTTTTCTGATATAACCAGTGCCACCATTCCTGCAGCCAGTTACCATGCCCCTGACTCATCAGAGTTTAGCTGAATGCTGCGTACAGCCTAAATGCACCAAACAAAGAGCCAGTGATGAATGGCGGCCCATAGCCCTGTGCTGTTGTCCCTCCTAATGAACCAGCAGCCTTGGTATGCCAGCTGCTTAGCGTCTGGGTGGTCACAAGTTTTCTCGTCAGTGTGTAGTAAACACTGCTGTACAGCGCTGGCACTACTTTCATCTACTTGTCTCTCTCTCAGTTCCTGGTCTTGGCATTCCCGTCAGGTATTCAGACTTCATAGCTCGAGGTGGTTATCATACAGACAAGAAGCAGAATGGCAAGATTTTTTCCTTCAGTTATTTAGTCTTTCAATTGGACATAAACTCCCAGGCCAAAATTATTTGTCACAAAAATCAGCTTTAAGTGAGCTGGATACGAATCTTTAGCCAGCACTAATTGTCAGTCCGCAAGATAAATTAGAAGCCCTTTAAAAGGTAGAAGGTAAAAACCAGGAGTTAACCAGGATAGTTCAGAAACAGACTACGTATACGATGCCTTTAAAATGTATTTATATCCCTTGAAGTTTCACATTTTTACAAAATCAGAATTCATCGGGATTTTATGTGACGCACTGGCAAAACATAGAACATAACAGTGAAGTGGAGTTAAGTCAATACTGTGTAGTACTACGTTTTATTGCAAACACTACTGCACTTCCTTTGGGATGAGTCTGGTAATTTTGCTCATCTGGTGAATGACATTTCTAATGCATGAATTTTCTTCGATCCAGACCTTTCTCTTGTATCTCAGGCTGTATGTTTAGGGTCGTTGTCCAGTTGGAAGCCGAACCTCTGCTCCAGGCTCTAGTCCTTTGCATCTACTAGCAGGTTTTCTTCCAGTATTGCCCTGGATTTAACTCCACGTAAAAATCAACTTTAAATAACTTCCATGCTGAGGCATCACCACAGCATGATGTTGCCACAATGGTGATGTTGTGTCCAGGGTGAAATGTTGTCCTGACAACAGTTTCTCCAGCCTGAACTATAGATCTCTGCTGTTTAAAAGAAAAATGGTGAACATATTTGGAAACCATGTAGCATTTTTCATCCACTTCACAGTTATGTTATTTTACATTGGCCTATGACATAAAATCCCAAAATAATTTTGAGGTTTGCGACAAAAATATCAAAAACAAAAAAACAAACCAAGGGGTGTGGACACTACTGCACTGTAGATTGTCTCATGTTTTCACGTGCTTTTGATTGCTGTAATATTATTCAAATTATAACAATTTTGAATTAGAAAATAGTGTAGTTAAGATTTTTGCATTCAGAGTAGCAACTTCTGTAGGCTGTCTTTATGTTTTGCCTAATGTTATATTTTGTATTACATCGGAAAATGAATTTTAAATGAAAATATAGATTTATCATAAAATAATTATGCCATTCAGATATGCAGAAAAGAAAAAAAATCCTTTCATACTGTTTCAGTCTCATAATTTAAACGTCATTTATGTGTTTGTGTTTGGACTCCCCAAACTCCCTGCCGTACTTTTTTTTTTTTACCTGGGTAATCCCTTCATTTCTCCACCTCAGATGCAGACTATAAAGTGTGTGGTAGTGGGCGACGGTGCTGTGGGGAAGACCTGCCTGCTCATCTCCTACACAACCAACAAGTTTCCCTCTGAATACGTCCCAACGGTGAGTAACCATTGATGCCAGTAATGGGGAAAAAAATCACTTGTGAAGTGGTCATAGCTAAAATGGTATTTTGTCGACATACAGAAGCAGGGTTTTTTTTTTTCCTGTCACACTGGAACTGATACTTGTTTACACTGTCTGGACTGAGAAAACGTAAAACAAAATAAGCTTTTACCAGAACTGCAACCCCTATAGTAAACTGAAATAGATCACAATACTGGAAACGATGAATATAGTTCTGCAGTTCACTGTATGTTTATACCAGATGTCTCTTTTGCCTTCAAACAGGATGGATCAGGAGTTTGCACAATGAAGCTAAAAACCAATCAGTGAGATCAACCTGTTAGCAAGTTTGATGTCCTGATTTAGCCACTGATTGTTGAATGATGCGCAGTCGGCCGCGTGAATCAGATTAGTGCTAGGAGTGGCTCCAAACTAGTTCCTGTTCTGGTGCAAAAGAGATTGATCTTGAACACTACAGTTTATATGCTGACATCAACTTGCCTGGCCTCGTTTCAAAATGACAGATTCACCTACCTACGCTTTTACTACTAGCTCCCTGAACAAAAAAATGTTTTGGTAAAGTGGGCGAGATCAAAACTTTGTGTTGCTAGTTTTATTCTTATTCTTATTCATTCTTATTCTAAACTAGTTTCTTTCTTGGGATATTACGTTTGGAATATAAATGTATTGAAAATATATTTTCAACATTCCAAACTGGTATTATTATATTTCATTTATGTATTTTGTAGGTAAACTTCTCTTGATGGCAATTTATTGTACCTAAGAAGTCAATCATGCATATACTCTGGGTCAGTGACGTAGCAGCATCCTGCTGAGTAACAGAACCCCAAACTTCTGCAACTTTCTACAAA
Organism: Girardinichthys multiradiatus; assembly: GCF_021462225.1. NCBI lineage: Eukaryota > Metazoa > Chordata > Actinopteri > Cyprinodontiformes > Goodeidae > Girardinichthys > Girardinichthys multiradiatus. The sequence continues at coordinate 32,255,321 of NC_061806.1, read as the reverse complement.
ATGTGGTTCAGATTCTCTGCTGTTGATGTAAACTCTGAGTTTTGGGTTGTACGAGTAGAACAGCTGTCTTACTGTTGATTAGCAGGCGCTTTGAGTGGGAAACATCTAGTGTATAGGCAGCGTCTTTTCCTGGTAATTCTCAGCGCAGTTTGATGAGAACCAGCAACGTTGACTCAACCTTTTACTTCTGTTTCCAGCCTGTTTCTCTTAGTTTATATACACTTCTGTTGCTTATTTACAGTAAAATAGCATATTTATTTCCAAACTCATTTGTCTGAGAACTCTCATGTAATACAATTTTATTAATATTATTTGCGATTTTCTCACCATGATTTTATTGTTAGAGTTCCTATCATATACACAACATCTTCTGCCTTGTCTGTGTTATCCTATTATTAGCAACAACCTTATTACTCTACTTTATGGTAAACCTTTGATCCATATTTCCTTGTGGCCTCCAGGATTAAGGACAAGGACTTCCGAACGTACGTCGTTTTTCAGTTAAAGTGTCCATTTTTGCACACAGTTTTATTTAATATATATTGGTGTTTGTTTCTCAGCCTTAAAAGCAGTCGCCACAACTGGAGCCTTGTCAACAAATTCATCACAGCAAATGCATGCAAAACCTCCTGCTTCCTCTTTGATTCATTGTGTTGTTGCAGCATCTTGGTATGTTGTTTCCTGTTAGTCAGCTGACAGTCACCACTATATGAAATCAAATAGAAAGAGAGGAAGTTTCCACCAGAAAGTAATTCCTCTGAAAAAGTTCTTTTTTGCAGAATTTACCGACCTGATCGGGTTGTCTCATTTTATCACGTAGATTGTGCACCTTTTATCGTCCGCCTGATCCGATTGTTTCCGGCAGCTGCTTTAGTCCGAATCTAATCCAACGCAGATACTCTTATGTGTTGTCAAGTGCCTCACACCACCTGACCTTTTCCATGTGTGTCATAGCAAAAAACATCCATGTATTTTTTTTTTCACCCCAAACTCTGAAACCTATACATCAAATCCAGTGCCTCCAAATGCCTTGGTATGTCTTCTAAGTACATGAAGTACTCATGTGTAATATTCAGTCACAGATTTGACATTTATTTGACAAATCTCAAATAATTGTCTTCCCACTTCACATTTATATTACCTTATGTTGGTCTACCCAGTTAAATAGATTTATAGTTGGAGTTTTGATGTGACATAATTGTAAAGGTTCAAGCAGCAAATATATTTATGCGAAGCATTGTGTCTTTGCTGTCCTGTTTCTGTGTTTAATTCAAGGTTAATGATTAATGGGATTAGGTTAGATGAGTATACATCCAGCCCAAGCCGCATTGTATCCCTGTGTGGTTCGTGTTTTACTGAAGGCATCATATTTCCCTCACCTCGCCTCGCTCCTCTGCTCTGCTCTGTTTTCTTCTGCCTGGTTTTGTCTATACATGTCAGCGTGATTCACATCAGGCTGTCTTTCCAATTCAGTTTCTTCAACCGAAGTATTGTTAATTTGTGGTTTCTGGAAGTAATGATGGAACTGTATAAAATCCACATTTTTAAATAGTACCCAGTTAGTCATTAACTACATAAAAGTATCACACACAAAAATTCAAAGAGATTTAACTAGATATAACAGTATATTGCAGTAAAATGTTATTGAATAGAAGTCTTATGATAATTTAAGGATTTGTATTTTTTTTTATTGTTAAAATTGTGATGTAGATTTACACAGATGAGGTTAATTTGCTTTAGATCTAAAAAGAGACCTCACTAAATAACTTGCTACGTTTCTTTCAGAATACATAGGGAAGGATTATTCCGCAGCACACAGAACCATAAAAAAGTATTAGCCTTTTTTTATTTATTTATATTTTCATTTGTGGATAATGGCTCTCACTGTGGTTTGCTGGAGTCTTTAAGACTGATAATTGGCAGTGACATAAGTTCCTGAATTTCCTCAGGTTGGGGTGTGATGTGTTCCTATTCGAGATTGTTTAGCCCTCTTCATGTTGTCTGAAAATCCTAGCAATAAATGCTGTTCATCACAATTAATTCCTCATTTAACACGGAGGATATTTTATTTTAAAATGGGGCCATGTTGGTTTGGATAGCTTGGTCCCTTCGAATTAAAAATAGCTTTTTGTTTTTACTCATGGTGTCTTTGTCTGACATTAAAAATTGTTGGAGGGCAAATACTTTCCATGGATCCAAATAGATGACTGGGCAAAATTTTGATTGAACTTTATTTTCACAGTGTATCTGACCTAAAAATCCATCCATCCATCCATCCATCCATCCATCCATCCATCCATCCATCCATCCATCCTCCATCCATCCATCCATCCATCCATCCATCCATCCATCCATCCATCCATCCATCCATCCATCCATCCATCCTTCCTTCCTTCCTTCCTTCCTTCCTTCCGTCCTTCCTTCCTTCCTTCCTTCCTTCCTTCCTTCCGTCCTTCCTTCCTTCCTTCCGTCCTTCCTTCCAAGCCTATGGCCTACTGTCTCCGCCCTGATACGTCTGCCTATCTCCTGCTCCATCCTTCCTTCCTTCCTTCCTTCCTTCCTTCCTTCCTTCCTTCCTTCCGTCCTTCCTTCCTTCCGTCCTTCCTTCCAAGCCTATGGCCTACTGTCTCCGCCCTGATACGTCTGCCTATCTCCTGCTCCATCCTGCTGTCACTCATGAATGATGCACCTAAAGACTTAAATTCCTCTGCTTGAGGCAGACACCGTAGAATTATGCAACAGGTTTATCAGATCATCTCATGGAGCTTCTTCAGATTAGTTCTAACTTAAAGCTAAGTGAAACTTCAGGTATCTCCTAAGATCCATTGTCTGGTTCACCTGAAAACTACCTGTGCATATAGGGTTTAATTTAAACCAAATTAGCGTCTGCAGGCACGTGTTTGGTTTAAACAGTGGAAGGGCTGGGTGTTTGTTGATTGCATTCATGCAGGCACAGAAATGCTGTAGCTCATTTCCACATTTGAAGAACTGGTATTACCCACATATGTTGCAACCATGTTGTATGTTAATGCGCATGGCAGCAGCCCGCACTTATGAGGGAAGAGAAATGGGTGAGCTGAGAGACGGCAAACTATCTTTAGCTTAAAAAATTTAGCTTCCCTTTTATTGTTTGCTTCTTGTGACGGAGATATTTGAAGCCACTATGAAATGCTTTAACCCAGTTAATAGTATAAGGCTGCCTCACATGATTTCTGCCTGCATAAGGGTGGGGCTTTGTTTTAGAAACAAAACTCACCTGACAGTGTTAAATGTAAACAGGAAGTTGTGTTATGTTGCCATGGAGGCAACACGTAAACAATGCATTTGAAATGCCCACAGAGACACAAAGACACATCCTCATTTCAGAGCTTTAAAGGCCACCTACATCTCAGATTTATTTACAAATTCAAATAGTTTAGTTGTTGCAACTCATTGGTCAATGTTTCACATACTTGATGAAATAATTGGCTATAGAGTCACAGCAAGGTATGCAAAAAGGTCAAAGAGTAATGCATAATTTTTCTAATCGTCTCACAATAGCGGGGTGGGTGGGTCATCTATTTTAATAGTACTGGAAACCAAAGCTTGAGTTTATTTGGGCTGTATATTTTAATTGTGGGACAAACATATTTTTCAAACAACGTTTAATTAAACCCTCTCTCTCCCTAAAAAATATGCACATTTAAATTATTACTTATTATTATTATTATTATTATTATTATTATTACACTACTGCAGAGGTGCAATGGCTGAAAATGTCAGATTGTTTTACTGTCTGCATCTTGGTTCTAAATCAGTTGAACAACAGCAAATACATCCTGCTGTTTTCCAGATTTAGGCCACCAAAACTGCTCTTATGTCACCAACTGTAACAAGTATTTGATCAAACAGTGTAGGAAAACGATATTATTCATTTGGTGGTAATCCAGTCTCTTTGACAGAAACTTAGGGCTACACCTCCAGCTAGCTGGCGTCATTAATTATATATTTGGTTTCTGAAACAGGATATTGGTGGGACCAATGGAGAGTCTGGACTGTAAAAAAGGAGGGTTAATGGAAATCTAAATCTTTGAATAAAACATATTCCATAGTTTTGAAATGGCTTAGATATTGAAAATAAAGTATTTAAGGTGAGTTGCAGCTTATGAAGTGGTCTGAAGGTCTACAGTTGGATTTTTTTGCCACCCTTTCTAACAAGTTATGTCTTGATGACATAAACCTGATATATAAACCTGGTGTGTTTGTATTTGCTTACAAACAGATTTAATTCAGTCAAGGTTTCTGATGAGTAAGCATTATTGGAGTTTTCTTCCTGCTATGTCTTACATTTTCACTTCCCTCTTCCCAGACTTTCTCTTAGCTTAGTATTTACGTCTGTGTTTCATCTCCTTCCATGTTTCACCCCCAGGTCTTCGATAACTATGCCGTGACTGTGATGATCGGCGGGGAGCCGTACACCCTTGGACTGTTTGACACTGCAGGTGACAATAAATCTGAATATATTTATTGCATTTTGTTGTTTTATCACTTAGATGTTTTTATCAGCTAAAGCAACTAAAACAGTAAAGACAGTGTTGGTATTCGTACTTAAGCGACTTTCATTTCTATTCGTCTGAAAAATTAAAGTAACATGTACTTTTCTTCTTCTCCGTGTTGCTATTGAATTATTTTAGTTTTAAATGTCTCTGTCTCCCCCTGCAGGTCAGGAGGACTATGACAGACTGCGACCCCTCAGCTACCCTCAGACTGACGTCTTCCTCGTCTGTTTCTCCGTCGTATCGCCTTCCTCTTTTGAGAACGTCAGAGAGAAGGTTTGGTTACTTGGATCCTGTACCAAAGAACATTCTTCTTAACTTTACAAAGAGATGATTATTTATAAAAATTTAAGCAAATATCATTTGAGAGAAATTTTATTACAGTGGAGTTTAAAAATATTTTTTGATGAGCTCAAAATTTTTATAATCCATATTTTATTCTTTCGCAGTAAAACAAGAAGATTTTGGCTTTAAAATACAGGTACAACAGCCAGAATTAGTAAATAAATGATTTTTCTGTTGCTTATAGAAGTCCTCAATATGCAGAGGATGATGACTTTCTACTAAAATTAGAGTTGCATTCAGCAGCTATATAACCGAGGTGTGCTGTAGACATAAAATTTAATTTACTAGATGCGCAGTGGTGCAAGAAAAGATAAATGTAGTTTAAGTCTTTCTGAACATTTTCCACAGACATCAATAAATGTGGAGGCTGCTGTTAAAAAACACAAGTAATTTGATGTGTGTACTAACAACAGAACAACCCCAGACCCAGAATCTAAATTTAGCACCAGGGCTGAAACAATTAATCGACAACTAATTTAGTAACCAAATAATCCTTAAATGGAATATACAGACTAAAATATGCAATTTGCTGAAAGACCAACCCACTCAGAGCAGTAATTAGGCCAAAATCATACAAAAAAATATATCAATTTTGCGTTTAATATGAAAAATCTTCTTTTTCTGTAAATAAAGAGCTATAAATTTAGTCCATTGAACATAAAGTCTGTCAGTGTTGACCTGAGCATGTTTTTTTTTTGTTTGTTTTTACCACAGTGGGTGCCCGAGATTTCACACCACTGCCCAAGGACACCCTTCCTGCTGGTTGGAACTCAGGTGGATCTGAGAGACGACAGTAACACTATGGAGAAGCTAGCCAAGAACAAACAACGACCCATAAGCTCTGAGGGTGGAGAGAAACTGGCACGAGATCTCCGAGCTGTCAAATATGTGGAGTGTTCAGCTCTGACGCAGGTACGCAGGGAGGGAGTTGAATCTCGTTGCCGACTCTCACCACCTCTGTAAGGCCCCGCAGTCCAAAGCCCTTTTAGATTCGTAAATGACGTTACTTCCAGTTTGCCCATGCGCTGAGGAAAACTTGTCCAAGTTTTCTTCTTGTTCACAACTACGCAAAGGCTAATAAACAATTTATGATCTGTCCATTTATTAATGTAGTTTGTAATTAAGGTTAGGTTGAGTTAAGCCATGAGCGTAAATCATTTCCTAACTAAAAAAAAGGGCCTCGGGAGTTAGGGACCTGAGAATGTGGGGGGCCTGGGAACTCGAGAGACATGTTGATCATTTTTTTTCTAATGGTATGATAAACCATAATGACTATACCATTAAATATGTCAAAAAGGTAAATAAATGCATGTGTTTTTATTAGAAGAAGCATGTATAAATGTCCACTTTCCAAGCATAAACAAACTGATTGGTATTAGTAGCTCTGAGTTCTTTGCTTAATTTTTCACAAGACAGGACTTGACTGGATGTAACTGACCTGACATTTCAGGGAACTGTGCATGATTACATTTGCTTTGAACAATACCTGGATGAGCAGGAAGTGTTCTGGAAGTTACTAAAAAATAAAAAACGAGTCCCCAACACTAGTGAAAACCTCTGCATAAATCCTTGCCCCTGCATAGCACTGCTGGTCAGCTTTATTCAGGGATTTTTCATGTTTCTCTGTCTATAAGGAAAAACATAGTGGTGAAGACATTTGTAATTTCATTAAAATGTTTGTAGGTAAGGTGACTGAGCAACATAGAACAACAGTTTTTGATACTGTTTAACCTTTGGGAAGTAATTTCAGTAATCCAATGTTAACTTAGCATTAAATATAGTTGGCCCTTGATAAGTATTTTTCCCTTTTTTATGTTGCAAAGATTTTACTAATGGAGCATAAAGGTGTAAAAAGATCTCCTGCTACCAGATCATATGATTTTAAAAAGCCACAATATTTATTGTCAGAGGGAAGAAAATCTCACACAGTGCTTTCTAGTTGCGATCACTGTGTAAGCTCCTGTTATGAGCTCTGGGTATGACGTTTCTAACACCTCGCATCTGTTTTTTAAAAACTCTTATTTTGGAGTAAGAAAGGTAGTTCTTGAGTTAGCTGGATGACATTTTACAGCTGTAGGATTGAAGAAGCTCCCACCACTATCGAATTGTTTTGAATTGACAAACAAGATACAAATGATGTGTAGGAACTGTGACTATACCAAGACTGGCTAACTGGTAGCTGCTAACAACACTGAAGTCTTCATCAACTTTAGAGCATCCTCTCAGCGCTAAAAAGCAAAGACTGGAGTGTTTTTTTTTGTTTTTTTTAAAACATCGCTAAAATCTTGTTCTGTTGAGCCCGATATCGTGCACAACTCCAAACCTCGAGCTAATATCCTGCAACGTTTAGATGCATCCCTTCTCCGACCTCCTGAATAATTGAATGGTTCGTTACCAGAACTCTGCAGATCTGATGGTAGCAAAATAATAGTATAATTCAACTGCACCTCTTTTTTAACCTATGAAATACTAGGTTATATTTGTGGCTCTGGACTATTGAATAAAGGAAGGGGTATAGAATGTTAATTGCTCAATATACACTCGTATTAGGACTTTCATTTAAACAAAAGCGACTTGCAACAGATGAAACAAAACAGAAGACTAAAACTGATAGGTGCACATTTTCAAAGAACTCCAGAATGATTGGTGATCACAAAACACTCTTTTTATCACTGTTATTATGCAGTATATCTTATTATTATTTACTAAATTTGTAGGTATAGAGAGCTGTTTTGCATTCCAGCAGGCCTGAGAGTGGTTTGCAGAATTTGCAGCTTTTCAAAAATAAATACTTTTCTCTTATTCTCTCACTTTTAGAGAGGACTAAAGAATGTGTTTGATGAGGCCATCCTGGCAGCTCTGGAGCCCCCAGACATCAAACCCAAAAAGCGCTGCTTGCTCCTATAGAAGCCTTCCAGAAGAGGAGGATGACAAGGAGCAGAAGTTGAGATGGAGAAGAATGAGATCAACCCTCTATGGGAACAGCGGGAGGAAGCACCAAAGGGGGGGTGTAGAAACGCGGTTAAACTGTGCCTTCAGTCTTAGTGACCTAACATGGGTTTGGTTTTGGAACTGACTGGCGCTTTATTTTCCTAGTAGATATAAGTTGCTCTAATATGGTTAACATGTATGAACCACACTCCACACTAACAAGTAAATAGGATTTTTTTATGATAATGGGAGGCAACGAAGAGGTTTAACCTTAAGATACCTGGAAACAGCAAGGCATGGATGGAGACAAGTTTACAGCTTAAACTGGAAATCAGCTCCTTTTTATTAGGAGAAATATTTGAGCATAAATCAGGCTGTGATGGTCTGCAGGAAACTAAAGGAGGACTACATTGTTGGTGTTTAAACACCTCCACATTCATGTGCCAGCTTTTACTTCTCTGTACATCAAGTTTTATATATATACTTGATGTACAGAGAAGTAAAAGCTGGCACATAAATGTGGAGGTGTTTACACCAACATGTGTTAATTTTCGTTTCTGTTTCATCCAGCAGAAATCTTTTTCTATAGAGAAAAGTGTGTTTGGATCCATATACCATACCAAATGTCTGGTATATTTATTCAAAATAGCATTCTAAAAGGTTAATAGAAACACAGTAGGTGCTCTTTTTATGCCACAATTAAGTTCAAGGTAGTTTTTGGAGCAAATCAATATTTTACATTAACAACTAGCTATGTCCAAGTACGTTTAAAAAAACAAAGATATTTTCAAGCATAAAATATGAAAATGTTCGAATCTACACATTCAATTTATGCTGTTTTAATTCTTGTTACATGAGGCTGTTTTTCGGTAATCTTAAGAAATCAAAAGAATTCATCTGCAGCCTTATCCACCTTCAGACATATCGATCATTTACCTTCATTTATACAAAACAAGAGCCCCACTGATTCCCCAGTTTTTACCCAAAAATGTGCGCTCACTCATGCAACTCTGTGACCTAACTCTTATTCATCTGAACTTGTGGAAGCCTTGCCCTCAACGAGAACAAACTATCTGGAGTGATGTAAAACATGACAAGCACTATTACAGGTTTGTCCACATGGCAAGAATGAATATTTCGTGTCTGACCAGAGGTGGAGCAAACACACATGTGAGCCTTCAATGGGTTCTCGTTCTCAGCAGTCACATAGTCTTTTTTCTTTCCCAACATATCCGCAGATGGCATGTGACATCCTGAACCAAAATACCCTGATCAATCTGATATTTCAGTTTTTTTTTTAGGTCCTAGATTTAACTGACCAGTCCATTAGTTGTTTTTACTTCTTAATATAAGCGCTGTAATTTATCAGTTTCAGGCTTGCATAGGAAAGAAATGTCTTCTTGGAGAAAAAACGTTCCAGTCATGAAAACAATTCGATTGTTAAACGTTACTTTCTCAGATCACAGATGAGACATTAAGGCTGTGAAAATTAAGGATGGCATTTCCAGGCGCATTTCAGACCTATGGTTAAAGTGGTTTGCGTTACACTGTTGACGTCAAGTAAAAGACAAATCTGAAGTGCCTTTATTTTTACGCATCACTCCAGCTGAGAATCTGAAACCTTAATGTTCGAATCTTGCAGCTCTAAAAATGCTGTGAACAATATTTATTCCTCAATGTGCTTGAAAGTCTTACTGAACAAAACCAGTCAAACTCCTAATAGTTACGGTTTAATGCGGTTGTTTTTATCAAATGGTGGAAATTACCTTTTTTTATTTGTAAAAACTGATTCTTTTTAGTATCTTTAAAGTGTTTGATCAACTAGAATGTCCAGATATTTAGCAGCTTTGGTTCATCAAGTAGAAAACGTTTAACACATGACCTCGTAATGTATTGTTCTATCCTGATTATTGTTTCTTCTACAAAGATCTCCAGAGTTTTTAGCACCTGAACGCCTTAAAGGGGACTGCAATGTAGTTCAAATGGTCCTTCTATGTTGTTTCTTCTGCCAAAGTTTAACTAAATCATAGCTTAACAGACCTCAGAATGTGGACATAGACGTTAATATAATTACTATTAAATAAGTTCTTCACAGATTTAGTTTTGTTGCTGTTACAGACGGAGGAAACGTCTGTCCATTCTGAATGATTACTACTTTCTTAGGCTCCAACTTCTGAACAAAATAAAAATTGAAATATGTGTTGTTAGCAGAGCTTCACCTTTTCACTCCGCAATTATGCTCATTTAACAAATTGCCCCTTAGGACTATTTGTTTTGTTGTTGCATAGAATGGAGTAAAAGTGATATTTAATGTTTTGTGGAGTTTTGGAGTTCTCTAGCACTGACTGTCCTGAGCCGAGGAAACTGTTTTAACCCTTAAGCTGATTGTATTTTTTCCACTGACAAATAGAAATTCCTATTTTCTTAAACCAATCTGTTGATGTTGACATTTTGATCAGATCTTGAATGAATTATTACGAGTATTATATAGATATTTTGCATCTTATTGTTTCTTTGGGGACAATATTCCTGCAGGGTTTTAGACATTTATGTTTTTATTTCTTTTTAGCACTTTTTAGATATTTTTACAACTACTTGATGAACACAGAGTGCCAACAGTTAAAGTATCGCTGGGTTGGTTTGGCAAACAAAAACATCTTTAAAATAAGCTTAATAAGTCCTGTCGAAAAGAAAGATATTTTCAAGCAATACTTGCAGATCAAGTAATATTTGTTATGCATTACAATTTGAATGTGTGGTGTGGTGGGTGTATGGAAATAATAAAAATAGTACTTGAATATTTTATCACCTTGACTTGACTCTATTTTTATTGTTTGTGCTCATTTGTTAGACGAGCGGTTTTTTTGTCTTTTTGTTCTTCTATAATCAAAACTAAAAAAGTATAGTATTATGCAGCCTGGTATAAACCTCTTAGAAATATATAAATAAATGAAGCATGGCAGTAGAATTAAATCATATTTATTTAATTGAGAAAAGATGGGAAACATCTTTTGATGGTAGAAAAGAAACCTAACATATTTCTGTTTTTTTGTATAATACAAACAGTAGTTATACTTCTCTTGAACCTTTCCAGATGCTGTCACATTATGATCATGAACTTCATGTATTTTATATACCAACAAGCAGCCTAAAATTGTCCCACTGTATTCTGCAGCTTCTGACAAGTTTTCTTTCGGGATTGTTGTGTACACTGCTCAAAAAAATAAAGGAAACACTTAAACAACACAATATAACTCCAAGTAAACCAAACTTATGTGAAATCAAACTGTCCACTTAGGAAGCAACACTGATTGACAATCAATTTCACATGCTGTTGTGCAAATGGAAAAGACAACAGGGGGAAATCTTTGGCGATTAGCAAGACACACTCAATAAAGGAGTGGTTCTGCAGGTAGGGACCACAGACCACTTCTCAGTACTTATGCTTTCTGGCTGATGTTTTGGTCACTTTTTAATGTTGGTGGTGCTTTCACACTCGTGGTAGCATGAGACGGACTCTACAACTCACACAAGTGGCTCGGGTAGTGCAGCTCATCCAGGATGGCACATCAATTCGAGCTGTGGCAAGAAGGTTTGCTGTCTGTCAGCGTAGTGTCCAGAGCCTGGAGGCGCTACCAGGAGACAGGCCAGTACACCACGAGACGTGGAGGAGGACGTAGGAGGACAACAACCCAGCAGCAGGACCGCTACCTCTGCCTTTGTGCAAGGAGGAACAGGAGGAGCACTTCCAGAGCCCTGCAAAATGACCTCCAGCAGGCCACAAATGTGCATGTGTCTGCACAAATGATTAGAAACTGACTCCATGAAGATGGTATGAGGGCCTGATGTCCACAAATGGGGGTTGTGCTCACAGCCCAACACCGTGCAGAACGCTTGGCATTTGCCAGAGAACACCAGGATTGGCAAATTCACCACTGGTGCCCTGTGCTCTTCACAGATGAAAGCAGGTTCACAATGAGCACATGTGACAGATGTGACAGAGTATGAAGACACCGTGGAGAGCAACATGCTTCCTGCAACATCCTTCAGCATGACCGGTTTGGCAGTGGGTCAGCAATAGTGTGGGGTGACATTTCTTTGGAGGGCCACACGGCGCTCCACGTGCTCGCCAGAGGTAGCCTGACTGCTATTAGGTACCGAGATGAGATCCTCAGACCCCTTGTGAGACCGTATGCTGGTGCGGTTGGCCCTGGGTTCCTCCTAATGCAGGACAATGCTAGACCTCATGTGGCTGGAGTGTGTCAGCAGTTCCTGCAAGATGAAGACATTGAAGCTATGGACTGGCCCGCCCGTTCCCCAGACCTGAATCCAATTGAGCACATCTGGGACATCATGTCTCGCTCCATCCACCAACGTCATGTTGCACCACAGACTGTCCAGGAGTTGGCAGATGCTTTAGTCCAGGTCTGGGAGGAGATCCCTCTGGAGACCATCCGCCGTCTCATCAGGAGCATGCCCAGGTGTTGTAGGGAGGTCATAGAAGCACGTGGAGGCCACACACAATACTGAGCCTCATTTTGACTTGTTTTAAGGACATTACATCAAAGTTGGATCATCCTGTAGTGTGTTTTCCACTTTAAGTTTGTGTGTGACTCCAAATCCAGGCCTCCATTGGTTAATAAATTTGATTTCCATTGATGATTTTTGTCTGATTTTGTTGTCAGCACATTCAACTTTGTACAGAACATAGTATTCTATGAGAATATTTAATTCATTCAGATCTAGGATGTGTTATTTGAGTGTTCCCTTTATTTTTTGAGCAGTGTACTTTGCTCCATCCATCTTCCCATAAAGTCTGACCAGCTTCGCACTCCCTGCATCCCCATAGCATCATGCTACCACCGCTGTTAAAAAGGTTGAATTTTGGTCTCATCTGAGCAGAGCACCTTTTTCGCACAGTTGATGTTTCCCCTACAGGTGAACTGCTAACATGACTTCTTGCCACTCTACCATAAAGGTGAGATTTGTGGCATTCACAACTAATAGTTTTCTCATCAGCAGATAATCCAACCTTAGCTGAAGGTCTCTGCAGCACCTTCAGACTTACCATAAGCTTCTGGCATCTTTTTGATTAAAACTCTCATTGCTTGGCCTCTCATTTTAAGTGGATGTCCATTTTTGTGGCTGATTTGAGGTTCTGCAGTATTTTCATTATTCAGGTGGTGTATTAACCAGGGCTCTGTGATATGTACAACACTTGGGATATATAGGCAACTGTGACTTAGTGGGTAGAACAGTCATCTTGCAATCTAAAACATTTGTGGTCTGATTTCAGCTTCCTGCATCCAGAAGTCTGTGTGCCTCTGGGCAAGACACTTAACTTCAAGTTGCCTACTGATCTGTGTATTGGTATATGAATGTGTGTGTGTTTGTGTAATTGGGTGAATGTAGCTCTAGTGTAAAGTGCTTTGAATGGTCGGTATGACTAAAAAGGACTTTATTGATCGAGTCCCTTTATAATGTTTCATATCCTAACCCTGCTTTAAACCTCTCCATATGCGTTGGTCTTTTACAAGCACAGATTCAGACTATAGGTATAGGTGAGTTGAAGTGAGTAGCTCTTGTCTTCTTGCCTATTAAGATCAACATCCACTACTAGAATGGCATGTTCCTTTGTCTTTCCCATTTTGAAAAAGTGGCTAAGAGAAATAGGTATTTACACTCACCGGCCACTTTATTAGGTACACCTTGCTAGGACCCCCTTTTGCCTTCAGAACTGCCTTAATCCTTTGTGGCATAGATTCAACAAGGTACTGGAAACATTCCTCACAGAGTTTGGTCCATATTGACATGATAGCATCATACAGATACTGCAGATTTGTCAGCTGCACATCCATGATGCAAATCTCCCGTTCCACCACATCCCAAACGTGCTCTATGGGATTGAGATCTGGTGACTGTGGAGGCCATTTGAGTATGGCACCAACAACCATGCCACATTCAAAGTTACTTAAATCACCTTTCTTCCCCATTCTGGTGCTGATGATGTTTGAACTGCAGCAGATCGTCTTGACCATTCAATTCAATTAAATTCAAATTCAAAAATACTTTATTAATCCCAAAGGGAAATTAAATGTTATTATAGCTCATATTATAGACCATGTCTACATGCCTAGATGCACTGAGTTGCTGCCATGTGATTGGCGGATTAGAAATTTGCGTTAACGAGCAGTTGGACAGGTGTACCTAAAAAAGTGGCCGGTGAGTGTATGTGACCTTTTATTTACAAAAACAGGGTAAACATGTGATCTGCAAGTATGAAAAAAATAGTTTATTTTTAAAATTAGCCTAATTAATTTTCATTCAGTCATTTTCTACTGCTTTTTCCATAGTGGGTTGCGGGGGAGCTGGTGCCTATCTCCAGCAGTCTATGGGCGAGAGGCAGGGTACATCCTGGACAGGTTGCCAGTCCATCACAGGGCAACACACAAACAACCATGCACACACTCATTCACACACCTAAGGGCAATTTAGAGTGACCAATTAACCTAACTGGCATGTCTTTGGACTGTGGGAGGAAGCCAGAGTACCCACACATGCACGGGGAGAACATGCAAACTCCATGCAGAAAGACCCCTGACCGGGAATCAAACCCAGGACCTTCTTGCTGCAAGGAAACAGTGCTACCAACTGCGCCACCGTGCAGCCTAATGAATTTTCTTTATTTATTTATTTTCTTTATTGTTAAATTGTGACACATTTGCCACACGTGTACACTATATTGCCAAAAGTATATGTTTACTTTTCCATGTACATAAACTTGGTCCAATTTATTGATGGACCCTCAGTTGCCAGCAATTGCAACTTCAATTATTCTGTAAATATATTTCACAAGGTTAAGGAGTATGATCATAGTTAGATGACAAAACCAGGACTACAGCCTCTACTGTAATTCATCCCAAAGGTGTTCAAGAAGGCTGAATTCAGGACAGGCCAGTCAAGTTTCTCTACACCAAACTTTATACACCTGCAACCATGGAACTGATTGTAACACTGGGATTCATTGACCTTTTGGTGTGAACCAATACTTTTGAAAAGCTGTGAGGTGGACTTCCCAACAGTGAACACTAGGAGGAGTTGGCCCCTTGGTTTTGAATGGTGCTCAGTTGTTACAGTATGTAAATGACCAAGAATCATTTTTGATTGGCACTCTAAAATGGATCCTTCAGATCGACTCAGCATGGAGGCTGCATTTTCCTTTGTCTGCGTGACGACAGCGAGAATGAGATGGAAAAACAAAAAGATGTTGAACTGTTCAGCCTCACCACAACCTCTGGTTCCTCTTGTCCTCGCAGCCTCCCTTCAATCCCTTACTATTTTAGCTTTCTTCTCACATCTTTAACTCCCATTTCTTTTGTTTGGTGTTGGAGCTCTTTGTGTTTGTGTCTTCTCGGGTGTTTTAGGACTTCTTTTTGCAACATTTTCCAACCACAGGGTTTTTACAGATATGGACTCCTGTGAGTTAGTGATTATTTCTCCATGCCCATTGGCAGCTTGAATTCACCTCTTCCTCTATCCTTTTTATTTGGATAATTAACCAAAATAGGGATCCCGATAAACAAGGCAAACCACTTTTAATGAAATTAAGGCTCATTTCACAGATTTAGATCCACGCACTTCTTTTATAATGTAGGATCCAATATCTACGATACATACATAAAAAGAATACAAGAGAATTATTATAGCTAAAAAAATCCCTTTGTGGTCAGTTAACCTATTGTATCTTTGTATCTTCAATTTATTTTTAAAGATTCCTTCTTTAGTTGGAATATAGTGTACTCTTTGATTTGATTGCTTGACGGAATTGAAAATTCGTAACAAAATTTAGCTCCCATTAGGAGTTCCTAATGGGAGGATGTTTGCCTATTGTTCACATGCAGCCTTGGAATAAGCGAATAGTGAATTACTTATTTGAATTAGTTTACCTGATTGTTTTATCAGATTTTGCTATTAAAGTTTTGTTTGTGAAATCATGAATGGAAACTCTTTGTTTAGAAGACATACACTCACTGGCTACTTTGCTAAGTACACTTTGCTAGTAAAGTGTTGGACCAATGTTTCCCTTCAGAACTGCTTCGATTCTTCATGCCACAGATTCATCAAGGTCTCAGATACATTCCTCAGGTCCATTTTGACATGAAAGCATCACACAGCTGTTCTGTCAGCTGCACATTAATGATGTGAATCTCCTTTTCCAAACACACCCAAAGGGGCTTGAGATCTGGTGACAGCTAAGGCCATTGGAGTCCAGTTGCTCTTAGCTTCGAGGAGAGGCACTTGCTGTGGTCTTCCGCTGCTGTAGCCCATCCGCTTCAAGGTTCAAGGTGTTGTGAGTTCAGATGTTATTACTTGTAACTTGTTTGTAAGAAGTGGTTCCCTAAACTACTATTGCCTTTCTTGTCAGACCTGTCTATCTATTCTCCTGTGACCTCAGACATCGTCAAAACAGCTGACGCTCACTTAATATTTTTCTCTTTTTTGAATCCTTCTCTGTTAACCTGAGAGATAGTTTTGCGTGAAAATCCCAGTAAGTTAGTGGTTTCTCATAAACTCAGAGCATCTGCCTCCAATAGTCATCCCAGCTTTTGAGTTTTCTCCATTCTGATATTTGCATTGAACTTCCTTCCCCCTAAAAGCACTGAGTTGCTATCATACTATTGGCTCATTTGTGTTTTGTATTAACAAGCAATTCGTCACATGTACCTAAAAATTGCCAGTAAGTGTGGATATTTGGGTAATGGGACTTGATCTGCCATTGCCATCCATGTATTACTTTTACCCAGAAAAATAATGTCTGTTGTTTCAAAGGGTAGAGAAAATCTCTGCAACCACAACTTGAACCTTTTAAGGTCTGTTATAATTAAAGACAAGTTATGCAACATGGTTATTTCTGTGTAAAACTTTGAGTTTTGTCGGTGAAACTACAGTTTTTAATCTCCAGTTCGTCTTTAATTACCTCAAACTGGGAAGTTTCTATTCTTGGTATTTGCTGACCAGCCATTTTGTGAATTTTCTATTCCTAACCAATCCTTTCAAGTCAAACTTGTTTGCATGTACAGAATCATCTCATTACAAAAGTGAGAGAAATTTGTCCAGATCAGTTTCAGTTTCATTTTCCTCCTATGTAATGAGCCATTGATAATAATGTTGTGTTGCTGTCTGTCCCTAAGCACCTTGCTTGTTGCTGTTTGTTGGTTTAACTGTTGAATATTATTGGATGTCCACCTGACCTCATTATAAGTACATTGCCGTGGGCAACCAGCTTGAAGACGATGAAGAAGAGGGAGGAGGGTGAGGGTTGGTAGGGAGTGTTGCATTATGGGAAAGAAACCTGACCTCTCCCTTTTCTTCACGAAGACGCCCACGTGCACAAATGAAGCCACACACCACACACACACATACACAGTTTGTCTAAGCAAAGATGGCTTAGAATGCAGGAGGAGCAGTATGTTGAGCCTGGTTATTGTGTCTCAAGATGTTGTTTGTGGTCAAATGTAAAGAAAGAAATCGCAATATGCAACAATAAACTTGCACAGATTGGCTGCTGCTGTAACAGAATGCATACAATGTATCACTTTTTGTGTTTTTATGTGCTTGCATGCCAAATTTAACTATTTAATACATTACTATACAAAACAGTATGTTATGATGGAACCTTGGAAAAAAAAAACATGAGGCATATGAGAATAGAGGCACTTCCATTTTCACATCAGTAAAGTAGAATAAAGATGCATCTAAACAAGTATGTCCAGCCCAATTCAACTTAAATAGATACATAGATTAAAAAAAAAGTTTGGATTACCTGGAAGCTCAAGTGGACACAGGTATTCTTTAACTTTCTGATTCAGTTAGAGAACTCAGTCAGCTTATATTCACGCCAGCAATTAATCATAGTAAAAATTATTAACCTTAAAACAGTTAAGCATTTTACAGACATTTGCTTATTTGCATCTTTTAGCTAAATGCCTTAATTTGCAGAAAGGCTGCAAAAGATCAGATGGTTGTCATTGTATTAAGGTCAGTCAGTCAGGAAAAGGATACAGAAAAAGTCTTGATACCCTGACACAATGAAGACAGTCATCAATACTTATAGAAAATGTAGCAGTAATGACGTTAAAAAAGATGCACGTCACCAGAATTGTCAAAAAAGTCCGATGGAAACAGGCCTTGGATGCAGCCATGCAGCCAACAACACTGAAGGAGCTTTTCCAACATCTCAGATGTGTTCTACATCTGACAGCAATGTCCTGTACTTCCATATGTCTGGGCTAGGCAGTGTGCTTATAAGACAGAATCCTTTGTTTCTAAAGAAATTATCAAGGACTGGTTAAAATCTGGTGACTGTGGAGGCCATTTGAGTACAGTGAACTCATTGTCATGTTCAAGAAACCAGTGTGAGATGATTCGTGCTTTATGACATGGCGTGTTATCCTGCTAGAAGTAACCATCAGAAGATGGGTACACTGTGGTCTTTAAGAGATGGACATGGTCAGCAACAATACTCAGGTAGGCTGTGGCGTTGACACAATGCTCAGTTGGTACTAAGGGGACCAAAGTGTGCCAAGAAAATATCCCCCACACCATTACACCACCACCACCAACCTGAACCGTTGATACACGGCAGGATGGATCCATGCTTTCATGTTGCTGACGCCAAATTCTGACCCTAACATCCGAATGTCGCAGCAGAAATCGAGTCTCATCAGACCAACATTTTTCCAATCTTCTATTGTCCAATTTTGGTGAACCTGTGCGAACTGTTTCCTGTTCTTAGCTGACAGGAGTGGCACCCGGTTTGGTCTTCTGCTGCTGTAGCCCATCCGCCTAAAGGTTCGACGTGTTGTGTGTTCAGAGATGCTCTTCTGCCTGCCTTGGTTGTAACAAGTGGTTATTTGAGTTACTGTTGCCTTCCTATCAGCTCGAACCAGTCTGGCCATTCTCCTCTGACCTCAACAAGGCATTTGCGCCCACAGAACTGTTCAGAGCAGTTTCTGAAATACTCAGACCAGCCCGTCTGGCACCAACAACCATGCCCCATTCAAAGTTACTTAAATCACCTTTCTTCCCCATTCTGATGCTCGGTTTGAACTGCAGCAGATCGTCTTGACCATGTCTACATGCCTAAATGCATTGAGTTGCTGCCATGTGATTGGCTGATTAGAAATTTGCATTAACGAGCAGTTGGACAGCTGTACCTAATAAAGTGGCTGGGGAGTGTATATTTTTCTGTCATACAACTCTTAAATCAGTTTCTCATGTTGTTTTTTGTATTCATATGATTTCTTAATGTCCATATCTTTACTTTTTTACTTTTGTATGTCGTCTTAATGTATTTTCTCCACATATTTTGTTCATATTTAAATTGATGCATTTACATCTTTTATATTGTTTAAAATGAGATGTATGTTTTTGTCAAAGAGTTTGTAGTTCTATTTTTATATCTTTTTTCTGCATCTTTCTTAAATTTATTTTGCTTTCATTGCATGAGTTTTTTTGGTGCACTGGGAACTTTGCCTCTGCGCTTCATCAAATGTGTACATCACCAGTTATGCAGGGAACTTTTTGTGTGGGTGTGTACATGCGGCTGCATGCACTCTTGTGTGTGTGGATTTCTGCCAGTTAGTCTATAAAATTTGTGTGACTGTGTTTGTGCTCATATGCAGTATACAGTGAAACACACATAGTGCCTTCATCTCTGACATAACTGGTTACCATGCATACAGTGCAACTCTGACTATTATGGGGTGTTCTTTGTTTTGTCATGACGTGCC
The DNA here is from genome assembly GCF_021462225.1 of Girardinichthys multiradiatus. Classification (NCBI taxonomy): domain Eukaryota; kingdom Metazoa; phylum Chordata; class Actinopteri; order Cyprinodontiformes; family Goodeidae; genus Girardinichthys; species Girardinichthys multiradiatus. Next base: position 32,235,718 of record NC_061806.1, on the reverse strand, counting down.
CTGGTATGGACTGGGAGGGGGAGGGGAGCAGGGCGTGTGTGTGTGCGCGTGTGTCTGAGCACAGAATTGTGTGTACATGAACAGGGGGTTCATCCATGTGTGTATGTGTGTGCGAATGGGAGATATGTGTGTAATTTGTTGTGTTTGTGTGTGTTGGAAGGGTGTTATGGGGAAAGAGTGCGTGTTCGCATGCGTGTTGAGCTGAGGATCGGGTGGGGGAGGGGCTTGCAAGTACATAATGTGTGCGTGAGAGAGTGCCAGTATTTGAAGGAGGTGTGATAAAATGGTGGCTCCTGTGTGCGCTCGTGCCGGCCTTTAAGTTCAAATAAACACCTTCATTCAACACTTCAGTCTGGACATCCATAACTAAGATATGCAACTTTATTAGATGGTTTTGTTATTAACTCCTGTTTCTTAATCGGAAAGCATTGCACAACACTAAGAGCAAAAACAATCAAGCACCTAAACTGTCAACTGAAAGATTGAAACAATCAGATCAAAAACAAATATTTTCTCAACAGCTAAGTTTTCAGGTTTGTCACTTGAGCAGCATTAAAGTGGATTTTTTTTAACCTCACTATTCTGCCTCAGTTTCCCACTGCGTGTCCTGTAAAGGTCTGCCAATATGAAACAGGCCTCCTGTTTTTGTTTGGAAAGACAGTTGTGACTCATTCCTTTATGATTTCAACATACTGGATACTTGAGAGGGAAGCCCGTAATGGTCCTAAAATACCAAACCCAGTAAAAGGTGTCAGGCACAATTTCACTGTCTACCAAGGCTAGTTTAGAAGTGGAAAAGATCTGAAAAATAAAACCAAACAGACTAATATTTTTTTTCTAGGAAGCCTTGAGCAATATATTTGCATTTCTTGTGAACACCATAGAACATTTATGACATAATATTTCCTGGTTTTGGCACAACTTGTTTAAACTTGTAAAAAAACATGAGGTTTAAAATCTATCTTTTAATAACACTGACGAATAACAATGCCCTCAACAATTACTGGCACTAGATGTGCAAAAAAAGGCCTTAAAATAAATGATTGTAAGGGAGACACTATGGAGATTTTTTAAACTCCCTTTCCATCTGTCTCGCAAAGCATGGTTTCAAGATAAACCCAAGACCTTGCCCAGCTTTGTTACAGTTTAAGATGTTTTAAACCTTTCGCTTCGGCTGTAGATATGAGTGAGTTCAGAGGTGTAGCTGTTTCTTTGTAACTATTCTATGCAGAATGATCACTTTTTTAGGTTACTTAGCGTCATATTCTCTTGTCTTTCCCATTTCGAAGTGTAACAAGAGGAAATAGTTCTGTCACATCATACCTCACGGGAATTGTGAGTCACCAGACAAGTTGAATGGTAAAAGACATTGTCATTAATGCCAAAAGTATAGCATAAAAAATGCTTAAGATACATTCGTGCATAGGATTTATATGTGTTGCTACTCTCTAGATAAATGTATTCATATTAAATGTTGAGTTTTACTAAACTTTTCTATGAGAAATTATGCCTCTTAAATTAGATTATTATTTTTTCATCTTTTTAACAGGGGTGCTGATACCATTTAATATGTACGTAAAGGAGATTTGGATTCATCTGTTTATTTTAAAATCTCCTCATGGTGGCAAGACAGAAGAAGCAATAAGCAATTTATACAGTGTCTGGAAGGCCAGATGGGCAAAGGGTTTTTGTTCTTAAACCACATACTAGGTTATATTTAAATAGAACTTTAGGAATTTCAGCAGTTCAATAATGTTTGGATTTGAAAAAGGCATTTGGTTGAATCATGTACATAAATGACAAAAAATGAACTTTGATGAATGATAAACCTGAACTGGACTGGTGAAATCAGTCTAGATCACCTAACATTACCTTCAGCGCGGATCTGCCTTTTAGATGTTGTACCTTCTCTAAGCCTGTGTAAACCCCCATTCAGCCACTAAGACATTGATCTGCTCAACAATCAGTATGTACAACCCTATACGACCTTGATCCGTGACTTTCACTTCTACACGGCACTCACAACACATCATTTAGTCTCAAGTGATCTGTTACATTTGTACCTCATGCACAGTTGAACATATGTTTTATCTTTTGTAAATCCCAGATGGATCAAGGCTTAACAACAGGACAATTTTCATAAAAATGTCTGAAAAGCCAGAAAAATAAGAGGTCTTATTTTATAGTTAAAAAAGAAATCCATATTTGGAGTCCCCTCAAAAATAAAAGTATTAAAAGACTTCTGGTCAGAATGGATCTTATACCTCTGAGAGAGGTTCGATAGTAAGACAATTTGTAATAAAGTGTTTTTTAGGCCAGCCGGATTGTAACTGCATTAGATTATAATATGTATGACTAAATGACACCGTTGTTACTTTATGCGCTATAGCTGGTTTTTAGATTGATATTTACTATTGCAATTGAGTGTGAAGACATTCCTGCAAACCTCTATAAATTTCAATGATTTTTTTAAGGTAATGCATATTAATGTTCTTACTCCATGATTTTTGACTGTAAAACAATACTTGAGGGTTTGATTTGAATTTATTTAAAATTTTACTAGAAAATGTGTGCTCCTGTAGCCTCACTAGCAAAAAAAAACCTCTAAACTCAACATTTTTACTTTGTGGCAGTATCTGCCTGAATGTAGCCGAAACCATCAGGGAATAGCATTTCCATGGCATGGAGTTTATGGTCTGCCACAAAGCCTAGGGCATGTTTCAGAGCAACATCCTCATGGGTGGAAGGCCCCGAGGTTTCCCAGCAGAGCAAAGCATACAACCGCCACTACTGACTTGAATTCTACCCATAGTGCTTGCTGGTGTTATGTGTTCCTCAAGTAAGTTACACACATAGACACCTGGCCATCTATGTGATGAAAATGTGATTCATCAGGTCAGACAACCTTTTTGCTTGCACCCTGTCCAGTTCTGATTTTTACAGGCCCATTGTTGGGTTTTTTGGTAGTGTACAAGGGCCATCATGGGCACCCTGACTGGTCTAAGGATATGGAGACCAATACGGAACAAACGGTGCACATTGCACATTCTGACACCTTTCTATCAGAATCAGATTTATTCTTCAGCAGTTTCAGCTATAGTAGCTCATCTATCAGAAAGGACCACATGGGCCAACACTCACTCCCATGTGCATCACGACCCTGTCGCCAGTTCCCCCCCCCCCGTTTCTGGACTAATTCTGATCGATACAGACCACTAAATACCAGGAATACCCCACAAGAGATGGAATTTTGGAGATGATCTGATCAAGTTGTCTAGTCATTACATTTTGACCTTTGCTTAACTCCCACAAATGCTTAACCTTGCTCATTTTTAATGGTTCCAACACATCTGTTCTGAGGGGAAATTGTTAATTTGCTGCTTAATACATGCAACCTACTCATGTTTGCCATGATATAAAGATAACCAGTCTTATTCACTTCAACTGTCAATGGTCATAATAATATGGCTGGTTTTCAACAATGGGAGACCTGTTATTAAACTTTCATCTATACAGATCGTCTCATTGAGACACAAGTTATCATTTAGAAGAGAGACCTGTTTAAGTCTAGTCTAGCTTAGCTAGGTCACTTTTGTTCTGTGCCCTATTGGACCAAATCAGCAAGCTGTATCTGGTGAATTAGTTTCTGTGACTGTCTGTAATACTGTTTGGCTGTGGGAGGGAGGAGTGTGAGAGAAAACCCCGGCTTGAAGGCGTTCAAAGAAGGCGCCAGAGATTGTAAACCTGGGTATTTTGAGCCTCTGTAAGTGGCTGCTGTTTGGAGAGGCATACTGTACTCTTCACTTGAAGACGCTATGAGACACAGGAAATGATGATGGTGAAGGAAGGGGGGGGGGGGGGGGGGGGGGGGGGGGGGGGGGGGGGGGGGTTGAGATGGGAGGAGGGAATTAGTGATTATTATGGAGCTACAGGCCGAGCGGTGAAGAAGGGAGGGGGAGGACGTGATGATGGGGGGGCAGGCAAAAAGAATATTATGGGATGTCTGTGTTGTCGGCTGGGGGGAGGGGGCAATTTGGTCTGGCCGAGGACTGTTTTTGTGTACGGTGGCTCCCTCCACACCCCTCCACATGTGCGTCAACATTGCAGCCAGACGTGCACAGACTGTGTATGTCGGGAGAAGTAATATCTATCTGCAAATACAACAAGGTAGCCGGGCTGAGAGAGAAGCCAGCACAAAGGCAGGCTGGTGGCTGAGAATTAATCAAAGAAACTTCTCTCGTAAACTGTCTCAGCAGCACAGTTAGTACAATACACCCCTGTTCTCTGTAATGTAAATGACTGAGGCAGAGATGGAGCAATACATCTTAATATGCAGGGATTGGCCTTGTTAAGAATCCCAGCTAATTAATTTTACTATTAAAATGAGCTCATTTAACCTTAGCTGGCTGTACGATGGGCTTGTTTAAACAGTATGCAGTAATATTAGTTAGTAAAGCACCTTACAAAAGTAATTGTACCCCTTGAACCATTTTATATTTTGTCTCATTACACATACTACCTGAATGCATTTTTGTGACAGACTGACAAAAGTCTGTCACAAAAAAGGAGAATGATACATGGCTTTCAAAACTGTTCACAAATAAAAATCTGAAAAGTCTGATGTGCATTTGTATTCATCCCTTTTAACCCTGAAACCCCTAAAAATCCACCTCAGCTAACTGTTTCAGAAGTTGTCCAACTGTGTGTAATTTACTCTCAGAATAAATGCCGCTGTTTCACAAAGGCCTCAGAGATCTTTAGAGAGCATTAGTGAATAAACAGCATCAAAAACCCAAGAACTTCCGGACAGATCATGGATAAAGTTGTGGAGAAGTTTAAAGCAGATGGTGGGTTAAAAACTAATATTCCAAGCTTTAAACAGCTCACAGAGCAAAGTTCAATTCATTATCCAAAATGGAGAGAGTATGGCACAAAAAGCAAACCTGCCAAGACATGGCTTGTCTACTCAAGCTGACAGGCCAGGGCACGGAGATCATTAGTCAGATAAGTGGCAAGGAGGCCAATGGTAATTTAGGAGGAGCTGCGAATAGCCACAGCGTAAAAAATCTGGCATTAATATTAAAGTAACTTGAAGAAAGCAATAGTTGAAGCAAAGGTATAAGAAGTTACGTTTCCCTGCAGAGGACACACCAGACAAGCGTAAGAACATCCACTGGTCAAATGAGACCAATACTGAACTTTCTGGTCATTATTAAAAATGCTATGTGAGGCAGAAATCTAACACTGCACATCACCCTGAACACCATCTACAATGTGAAACATGGTGGTGGCAGCATCATGATGTGTGCCTGATTTTCTGTAGCAGGGACAAAGACGTTGGTCAGAGTTGATGTGAAAATGAATGGAGGTAAATACTGGGTAGGACTGGTAGAAAATCTGTTAGAGGATGCAAAGGACTTGAAACTGGGGGCAACAACTCTAAACATGCAGCCAAATGGTACAATGGAATTGTCAATATAAAAAAATACATATACTGTTGGTACACTGTCGTGTTTTTTTCTTGCTGTTTTGCAAGAAGTTATCTCTTTTCTATTTAAATTTGTTTTGGGGAAGAAAGGGGTAAAAAGTAGTATCTATCTAGATGATTGTGTAATAGGGTAGGAATATACAGTACAGACCAAATGTTTGGACACACCTTCTCATTCAAAGAGTTTTCTTTATTTTCATGACTATGAATATTGTAGCTTCACACTGAAGGCATCAAAACTATGAATTAACACATGTGGAATTATATACTGAACAAAAAAGTCTGAAACAACTGAAAATATGTGTTATATTCTAGGATCTTCAAAGTAGCCACCTTTTGCTTTGATTACTGCTACGCACACTCTTGGCATTCTGTTGATGAGCTTCAGGAGGTAGTCACCTGAAATGGTTTTCACTTCACAGGTGTGCCCTGTCAGGTTTAATAAGTGGGATTTTAAGCCTTATAAATGGGGTTGGGACCATTTGTGCAGGAGGTGGATACAGTACACAGCTGATAGTCCTACTGAATAGACTGTTATAATTTGTATTATGGCAAGAAAAAAACAGCTAAGTAAAGAAAAACTAGTGGCCATCATTACTTTAAGAAATTAAGGTCAGTCAGTCCGAACAATTGGGAAAACTTTGAAAGCGTCCCCAAGTGCAGTCGCAAAAACCATCAAGCGCTACAAAGAAACTCGCTCACATGAGGACCGCCCCAGGAAAAGAAGACCAAGAGTAACCTCTCCTGCGGACGATAAGTTCATCCGAGTCACCAGCCTCAGAAATTGCAGGTTAACAGCAGCTCAGATTAGAGAACAGGTCAATGCCACACAGAGTTCTAGCAGCAGACACATCTCTAGAACAACTGTTAAGAGGAGACTGTGTGAATCAGGCCTTCTTGGTAAAATAGCTGCTAGGAAACCACTGTCGAGGACAGGCAACAAGCAGAAGAGACTTATTTGGGCTAAAGAACACAAGGAATGGACATTAGACCAGTGGAAATCTGTGCTTTGGTCTGATGAGTCCAAGTTTGAGATCTTTGGTTCCAACCACAGTGTCATTGTGCGGCGCAGAAGAGGTGAACGGATGGACTCTACATGCCTGGTTCCCACCGTGAAGCATGGAGGAGGAGGTATAATGGTGTGGGGGTACTTTGCTGGTGACACTGTTGGGGATTTATTCAAAATTGAAGTCATACTGAACCAGCATGGCTGCCACAGCATCTTGCAGCGGCATACTATTCCATCCGGTTTGCGTTTAGTTGGACCATCATTTATTTTTCAACAGGACAATGACCCCAAACACACCTCCAGGCTGTGTAAGGGCTATTTGACCAAGAAGGAGAGTGATGGGTTGCTGCGCCAGATGACCTGGCCTCCACAGTCACCGGACCTGAACCCAATTAAGATGGTTTGGGGTGAGCTGGACCGCAGAGTGAAGGTAAAAGGGCCAACAAGTGCTAAGCATCTCTGGTAACTCCTTCAAGACTGTTGGAAACCATTTCAGGTGACTACCTCTTGAAGCTCATCAACAGAATGCCAAGAGTGTGCGGAGCAGTAATCAAAGCAAAAGGTGGCTACTTTGAAGAACCTAGAATATAAGACATATTTTCAGTTGTTTCACACTTTTTTTGTTCAGTATATAATTCCACATGTGTTAATTCATAGTTTTGATGTCTTCAGTGTGAAGCTACAATATTCATAGTCATGAAAATAAAGAAAACTCTTTGAATGAGAAGGTGTGTCCAAACTTTTGGTCTGTACTGTATATGGTTATATTTCAACCTTCTGCTTTTCAAACAGAGAAGGAGGAAATGTATGTCAAGATGAGACTTACTTGATATAATGTGAACGTGTTTGAAACCTTAACCCAAACCTATAGTATACATATGTGTGAGAGGGACCCAGTCAAATTCCAGACCTAAAATCAATTGAGAATTTGAGGCAGGACTTAAAAATTGCTGTTCATAGAATATCTCTATCCAATCTAACCGAGCTTGAATTAGATTGCAAAGCAGAATGAACAAAAAGATGTACAGGGCTAGTGGCAACACCACCTGCAGCTGTAATTGCAGCAAAAGGTGGTTCTGCTTTACTCAGGAGGACCACATTTTCTTTCTGCTGTTCAATATGATATTTTAGATGGTTATTGATGGTGCAAGGGGGTTTTAACCACTAAAGGTTAAAACTGTTGCAAAATGAGATACAAAAACAATGATTTTGTTGCTGCTCGAACATGCAACAAATTAAAGTGTATAGTGGTTATAACCAAAGCAAAAACCATTACTAATGGAAGCAACTCCAGCAACATTCATGCTTAAATACAATTCTTTTTTTTCTTGTTTATTATCTGCGTACTACACCTGTAACCAAGCCATGACTGGAGAAATGGCACAACTGAGAGACAGTAGGAGGAAACAGGCACATATTATATTTGACACAGTGGCAGTGTTGAGTCTTCAGGCACATCCAGACAACCCCGATATGCCAATTTTATTATCTGTTTTTTGTTTTCTCCTTCTGTCAGACTCCTAGTGCTGCATGCTATCTGATACGGTAGACATGTTGAAGCTTATCAAATCTATTTGCACTTTTTGATGTGGCTTCAGAGTGAGGGCTGGAGGGCAGGAAAGGTGGAGCAGAGACACGGTGAGGGTCAGGCTGGTGGGGCAGTCAGGAAATATAATGGCATGCATTTCGACTTACATGGTAATCTGACCCTGCTTATAACTCTCCTCCCTCTGCCACCACTGCCACCCCTATGCTTATCTCCATGGCAACTAGCAGCACAGGAGCACTATTATGGTCTGTAGTCTCCCCCCTCAGCCTCCTCCTTTTTTTCTCTTTTTGCCTCAGAAATGATATTATTATCATTATGAGATATGCAATCCTGCAAGCAGAGAGGTGGGGGGAAGGGAGGGGTATTAAGAACTATGCATGAGGTTTCTATGACAACTGCCCCTAGTTTTCTTCTGATTGGTGATTATGGGATGTTACCCTCCACCCCACCTACACCCACCCACCCAACCTACCCCCATTTCTTTCCAAATTCAAGCATGAACACTTTGTCTATAGTCAAGAAAATGAGACGTGTGGGGGAGGAGGTAGGCTGATAAGCAAGGTCTACAACGAAACAGGCAGTTGGGAAAGAAAAGGACAAAAGTAATTTTTTAAGCATTTGTGTTTGTCATTTGTGTTAAGGACAGAGTAAAAGAGCATGAGGACAAAGAAAACGACAGAGTCAAAATGGTTTGCTGAGTCAGGATGGTGAGAAGGCTAAGGTAGACCAAAAAAGAGGATGGGAGGCCTCCAACAGCCAGGGCAGACAGCTTGATGAGAGTTAAAGTCCAAAGAGTTATAGCCACTGCAACAATGTGTTGATATAAATAATCTGTAAGGTTAGTCGTAGATAGTTACAGACAGTAAAACTGCCTCATAATCATTATGTTTTGGGGAAAACTGTTAAGCAGGTTGTGACTTTGATGAATTCTGCTCCCGCATCAAACTCTTTTTTTCTTAACAATACATAAATGACACAAATCCTTGAATAAACCTTAAGTAAGTACCCCAGTCTGAACCTGCGTTTCTACCTCTATAGCTTAAACTGCATTAATAAAACAAACAAGGACAGTCCTGCTTAGGGTTTTGGTCCACAGTGGGCAATCGTAATTTGAGGTTAGGTAAGATAATTCCTAAATTTCACTTAAAAAAGAGGTATTTGATTTTGTGATGTGAGACCATAATAAAAAGAGATGTGGAATGAGTTGTGAAATTTCTTGTATGAAGTATGTGCATAAATGTACTTTATCCTTTCATTCTGCTGCTTATCTGGGGTCAAGGAGGAAAACCCGGACCTCCCTCTCTCCAGTGACACTCTACGGGGGGGTGGTCCCTTTTTCTAAAGGTCAGTGGATGAGAGGGGACCAACACAGCCCCTTCATAGGCCCAACAGAGAGACTCTGTGACCCTGGACAGACCTGGCATTAACACACATTCTGGCTGATTTAGACAAAAGTATATCACTTAGCCTGACAATTCTCACGTGCCATTAAAATCTGGCCTGAATGATTAGATCTCAGTTACCCGCCTACATGCAAATAAACATGTAGTGGGCTGTCAGTTGAGCAACTACAGGACAATGTTTTTTTAACGTCACACATCCATTTAATCAACTAATTTTAACTAATTATAGACAGTAACCCATCTATTAGTTATTTGGGCTGCAAAGATACATGAGAGACGGAAGAAGGTGTGACTTTTAAGAGGTCAGCATCAGCAACACGGTAAAGTTTTTAACCCAATAAAAATTAAAGTGAGATAATGAACTTTGCAGTGTGGCTTGTGCACATTCTGTATATGTTTTACCTCTGTGACAATATCTGCCACAGTCAGTGAAGATACTTAAATATATGGTTAAATATGGCTTTAGGAAATTGATTGAGAACTCAGAAAATCTCAGTCTGGAAAATTAAATATGTAATTTTGACATTAAAATGTGTCAGAATCCTGTTTATTGTCTTCAGTAAATATGTGGAACAATGCTTTAGAGCTCTTACTGTTATGTGATTTACAGGTGACATTTTACAATTAAGTTCCCACACACACAGACAATGCTTTTAAAAACACACAAAAACAAGTTGAAACTACAGAGGAAACTCACCATTACCAGTGACCAACAGATCAGTTTAATCTCGAATTGTGACTCGTGCATTTTTTTCACTGATGAAATTTCTACAAAATGATAAAAACCATTACACCAATAAAAACAACTAATCCAAAATATCCCTTCAGATAACTGTTAATCATCCCAAATTAAATAGGAGTAGTTTCTGATTTTAGAAATCTAGTTTGAAAACTGGATTTTTTTCCCCATTGAGATATCCTGGTAACTACGCTGCTTGAATGGTGTTTCATTGTGTCAGTCTAGCCTAAGTTAGATAGATTGCATACAGTCTGCTAAACTAATGCAAGTAAAAGTGTGCCAGACCCTTCTTGAGACCGTGTGACACAATCATCCTAATTTTTTGTGTATTCATACCTTTATTAAGCTTGATCTGATGGATGTTAGTGACAGGTGTGAACAGGCTGAGAGGGGCCAGATAGCCAAACATGCATAGATCTGGATTGTGGGACGAAGCCAGAATATTTGGAGAAAATCAATATGAGGATATGCAAATTCTGAACATGGACTGGCGACCTGTACATGGTATATTCCACCTCTCTGCCAATGACCGCTAGAGATAGGGACCAGCACCCCCTCGACTCTGCATAGATGGTCATGAGTTGGACATTACCAAAACTTTTGAACTTGGGTATACTGTTCAAGCATAAAGGGGAGAGTTCTTAAATTTGGTCTCTATGGAATTAATAAAAACACTGAGAAATCTATGGTTATGGAACTTCAAGATTTTACAAAGATAATATCAAAAGGAACATTTTCAGTGTCATTTTGTCATCTCTGCAGTGTACATGTTGGTCAGCTTATCAATTGTTGAAAAAACTGCTAGTGAAAATATTTCAGAAGCTGTGCTGTTGTCTTCTGGCAGCTCTTTAACCCTCTGCAAGCCAGCAAAACGGTTTGGTTCTAAAAAGCACACACTAGTGTTCTCCCAGCTTCCTATTCATGGCTGCAAACAATTCACATTGCATTTGTTCTATTATCTTTTAGGTAATTGAAACACCATCTGCAGAGCAAACTTCTCCCAGAGTCCAACAACAACAGTGCATAACTAATTCTGATCGTCTCCAGGGCCCGAAGGCAGCTCCCCATTAGCAGACATATATACCGCTGATTCCCCATGTATTGAAACATCATTCTGAAGCATCTCTGCCACACAGCACAGGGATTTCTCCATTTCCCCCCACATTCTAAATGTATTACACTCAGTCAATGGTGGGAAAAAAGCTGTCTAGGACCCAGACGTTTTTCCCACCATTGACTGCAATGCATTTCCTTGCAGTCTGTGGAGCAAGCCAGCATGTGTATGCGTACAGACAGCTTAACTCAGCTGTTGACTTGGCGCTTGCACTTCTAGGCTTTCTCCAAAAGGTTTTAAGGGGTCACTTCCAGCTGTAGACATAAAGGCAGTTTGACTGGAGTTTTGACCCCTGTGACCTCCTTCTGTTGCCCTCATTGGACGGACAAACCTGGCTTTTTAACTTTGCACCAACCTTTTACTAAGTTTGTCGGCCTTAGTGTGTGGACTTTACAGTTGCTGTCAAGCTGAGTAACGTATGCTTGCGCTCATAAGGCCTCTTATAGGGGTTGCGCTGAGGTCACCCCACATTTTGTGGCCCCGGAGTTTTGTAATGGTGGGTACCAGGTTTCCATTGCATCTGAACCTGGTGCGCAGTCTTTAGGAGCCATACTCATACACAGACGAGTGTCTGCGCATACATGCAAACATGCACTCTGAAGTTGAGCAGTCATGTGGCACACACAGTTGCCATGTGAGCGCATTTTCCTCCCCCCCACCTTCTTTCTCCTATCTCTCTCTTTTTGGAGTTATGCTTATTGTTGGATGTCAGTGACTGCGCTCATTACTATTATGGGATGCCACACAGGAGTGGGAGGGGGTGAGCGTTTCCATAGTGACCGTGGTTGCTAAGAGGGGTGGAGGTGTGTGTGTGTGTGTTTTGGGGGGGGGGGTGGGGGGGGTGATGTGCATAGAGGAATGGGGAAGAAACTGTAGAAGAGGGAGGGGGTGAGTTGACTATTATGGTCTGTACGTTGCAAGGTAACTATGCAGAGTGGGGGAGGGGTGAATGAAATGTGCGTGTATATGTATGAGTGTGCGTGGTGCGTACGGGGAATATTATGGGATGCCTGCCCCCTGATCTCTTTGTGTGTGCGCGCGAGGAAGAGAAAGAGGAGACGGCGTCGTGCGCACACGCTACCACCAAAAATACGGAAATATATTTAAATGATATGTACACCGCTACTATTAGGGAAAAAAGAGCATCTGAGTGTTAAATCAGTGGCAAACTGAGCGTGGAGTTACTGTTTCTGGAAGCTTTAAGTTGTGAGTATGTCAGTTTTTGGGTTTGTGAATTGATTTGATTGAGGGTTAAAGAGGCTCGGGTTGTCACACAGGGGCATTTTCTGGCAAGATATCACCTCGTGAAGCCTCTCGGTTCTGTTTCGGGTCTGAAATCTGGCCAACCGGTTCAGCTCCGGCTAGCACGCATGCTAATGGGACGGATAGTAATGATGGTGTAAGCTGAATGCAGAGATGGAGTGAAAGGATATAAATATGTCAACTTCACAGGCGGATAAAGTTATTGTCCCATGTGCTGAGTGTTGATGTCCTTTTATGTTTTACCGGGTGCTCGTTGGTCCTGATATTTAACTTCCGCTTTCTTTATGCTCTTATTTTTTGCCCTGTTAAACCTGGCCCGGTTACGATTGGACAGACTTCAGACTGGGTCCGAACTCTGGATTAACAATAAACAATAACTTTCATTTAGTTAGCTAAACTCTTGGCTAACTTACTAGAAGAAAGTTTTCTGCAGTCCGCTATGTCTGGAAGTGAAGATTACAGAGATGATTATGGAGCCGCCGACGACCGCCTAATGCAAGGTAAGATGAGGCTCATTTGTTAGCCGCTAATGTTCACGCTGCTTGTGTGTTTTTGACGTTCGCATCAATCATGCAGTGTTAGCTTAGCGCTAGCGCGTCCATGCGGCTAACTAGCTTGCGTAGCTTCCAGTAGCAAACCGGGAGCCAAACATGTTTTTAAGAAGTCAAACTGTTTTACCCCAGCCGCAGTCAGAGGTTGTAAAGCCGGTGGATGCGCTGTTGTGCTGTCACGCTCAAAAACCGGCATGTTCCCGGGGCCTAACATTAGCCAGCTACCGGTATTTTTTACGTGTCGATGACAAGATGGAGGCAGCCAGTTAGCTTGGAAGCTGGCGGATGACGTTCTGTAGCGCTCCCCTCCTCATAGCCGGCGCCTTTAATTTGACTGGGGAAGGGAAAGTACGAATAATAATTGACAATAATTAGCCATTTTTACATATTACGTACTAATTACTCTCTGGAATATACCTTATATGTGCTGTGGTCAAACATAGCGTTGTTTACAGTCGGATTTCAACAAGCAGCCGCAACAAACACGGCGGAACCTTGGAGAACAAATAGTCTTCTAGATCAGTTTCAACACGATCGTTCTATATCAAATAACAGTATTTTGTAAGAACGTTTTGTTATAAAATCAAATAGTAGTGTAATATGAAACTAAAAGTAGCGTTTATGTTCTTCCTTTTATACGTGTATTGTTGAGTTTGAGCTTGTAAGAAGGAGGCTGTAGTTCTAGAGAAATCCAGAACCTCTAATTGTTCTCTGGTAGAGATGCACTGATCAGACTTTTCCAGGGGTCTGACCTGCAAATTCTTGTTTTGACCAATTATTTTATTCTCAATACTATAATGCATAAGAAAGATGGCTGTAGATCCCACCCCTAGGATGTTTTATAGGGGTGGTAGTTTCACCCACTTTCATGCATCAAAGCAAATATTCCTAATTGATGTTTATTGAGCCCAAAAATAAAAATTTAGGCCCATGTTGTCAAATTGATCAAAAACAGTGAGTGTTTTTAGTTTTGATGCGGCTAAGAATCTGAAAAGAAACAGATTTTAAGTTTTTGAGCTGTCGATCACGATTCAGCGCTAAACAATAGAAAATTGATTGTTCCAGTCTCTGATCCACTGGGAAAGTATTTTGATAGATTTCTGAACTAAAGTTATGACATGGTAAATATCAATTGGTTGTATAAGTTCTAATTATAATAATTATAAAGCCCCTAACACCTGCACTATAATAAAATCATAGTTGATCTATACTATGTTGTATATAAAAATTATACAGCACTGTTTTTCCACAAGAATAATAGCAGGACGTACATGGAGCATTGGGCCTTTTACGTTCTGCCTTAAAAGACATCCTGTTAAATGTTTTTGGTTACAAGAAGTATCCTCATCTGTGGCTTTTCATTTATTTTGCAGTTAAATCCATTTACATTAATAAACTCTATGCATCTTTAGGATTATTGGTTGTTGGGACAGTAGGTATATCATAGTGACTAATCCACTGTTGATTAGTGTTTCACCTTCTTCCACCCTCTAAAAGTGGACCATAGTTTCTGTTCATACTATGTTAACATGCTTTCATGGTTAAATCAAGAGACAAATAGACTTGCATGAGTGAAAACTTCGTTCCTGACATTGTTTACACTTAAAACCGTTAATAAGGGGCATTACAAGACGAGACGTTTTACCTGATAAGGCTTGTTAATATGCTGATAGACACTCACATGTAAATGCTCACCTTTAACAGCTACTAGTAGTGGCTCTCGACAAGATAAAAACTGCTGTTCACCGGTTGTTTCACCAGCGTGTGGCCTGTGCATCATTTTCATTAGGGTATGCAACAGTTCAGACATGCAAGATATCCTCAGAGCTCACTGTTCAGTAACGATGTGCTGACACGCTGTTTGCGGGTGTGAATCCTAACTATTTTGTGTGTCCGCTGGCCTGATTTGCAGATGATGAGGAAGAGGAGATCTCGGAGAACGAGTCTCCGAAGGTGAAGAAGAAGAAGAAAAAGGCCAAGAAGAGCCGGGAGAGCAAGGGCAGCAAGAGACGGTCGCGCAGAGAGGTAAGCAGCAGCCAGTGAAGGCCTTTCTTAAGAGCTAACTTGTTAATCTGCATCATTTTGCAGGAATTAACAATAACCTAGATAAATTTTACTGTGAGATCTTTTACTCCACCTTTTCCCTGGGTTTGCTGACTCCTGTCTATATTCTTCTTGTCCCAGGAGCTGGCGATCAGCTCCCCAGAGCCCATGGACATGGGTGGAGTAGAAGACGTAGAAGATACAGGCTCTGCCCAACGCTCCGAGAGCGAGGGCAGTGACTACACTCCAGGGCGCAAGAAGAAAAAGAAAGCCAGCGGTGGCAAAGAGAAGAAAAGAAACAGCATTCCCGAAAGGAGTTCCAAAAGGAAAGAACCAGAGCCAGAGGAAGATGAGGATGATGATGACGATGACTCTGTAAGAAACAACTTTAGTATTCAAAGCAGATGACCCCCCACCCAAAAAAAAAACCAAACAAAACAAAAAAATGGCTCTTTCAAGGATGACCAGAGTTGCCCCTTTGTAGATCTCTTATGTTTTGGACCTTTTTTCACACTTTCATGTTTCAGATCATCAAAGAAATTTTAATGCCACACAATGATAACCTGAGTAAATATTAAATTCATTGTTCAAAAAATGATTTCAGGTATTAAGGAAAAAACTATCAAACCAACAAGGTCATATGTAGAAAAGCAATTGCACCCTTGGTCAAGAGTTTATGGTAACTGTCAGTCAGTGCTGTACATTGCTGTGAAGGACTTTTTTTCTCACTCTTCTCTGCAGACGTGTTTTAATTCAGCTATCCTGGAGGGTTTTCGAGCATGAAAAGTCTGCTTTGGGTCACTTCACAGCATCCTAATCAGATTATAAAACCATTGAGAGGTGGACTTTGTGGTGTGCTAAGGATCATTGTCCTTCCACCTAACCGTAATATGCTTGTGAATGGGTCACAAACTCTTCTTTCCTGATAGAGAGCAGAATTCATGTTTCTATATATTATGGCACATTGTCCATGTGTCAGGAAGCAAGGTACCCCAAGACCATCACACCTCCACCACCACTCCTTTTTTGAAACGCTGTTTGTTTTACACCAAATATCACTTTTGCCTCACCGGTTTCAAAGACATTTTCCCAAAAGTCTTTGGAATTATCAGGATGTATTGTATGGTGAATGTGAGACAGGCCATTTGGTTCTTCTGGACCAGCGGTGCTTCCTACCTTGTAATTCCTCCATGGAGTTGCAATTGCTGTGCAGTCTCCTAGGTTTTGATGCAATCTTAGACAAATTTTATGGGACTACCACTCCTGGGAAGGTTCACTGCTGTTCCTTTTTTTCTTTTCTCTTTTTGAGGATAATGGCTTGCACTGTTGTTCACTGGTGTGCCATAAACTCGGTAATGGCTTTGTAACCCTATCTAGACTGATAAAAGTCAATGGCTTATAGAGCTGCATCATATATTTAATAGCAATCATTGCAAAATTAGAATCCCAAAGGAATGCTTGGATGCAGCATTTGGCAGGATGTTATTTTTCAATATCTTCATATCAAGCATATATTTGGTTAATTGCATTGACTTACTGCTATTAATGCCCACACCTGATGAATAATATTATTGACTGGAATACTAAAGCTTGCAGAGAGGGGTGGGGACCCCGTAATGATAAAGAAAGAAAAAAGTAATAAAAATATGGGTCGGATATCCTTAGTTTTGGGATTTCTTTAGAAAAGGGCATGGTGTGTTGCCTTTTGACATGTTTTGGCCTACTTCGTGTTGTCAGTGTTCTCAATTCTACAGGTCAGGCAGTAATCAGTTGGGTGTGGCTTATGAGCTAAAAGGTGTGATTTAATGAAGGTTAATTCATGATTTAGAATGGGGGCAGTTATGTTGTCGCATAAGTCTAGGTTGGTTTGGATTGTGTTTTTAATAAATGAAAACTGTGTTTTCTCAGATTGCCCTTGTCTGATATTAAAATGTTTTTGAAACATTTGAGCTTGACAAAAAAAAAGCGAGAAGAGAGCAGGTCTGGGAGAGGGAAATGCTTTTCATGGTACATTATTTCTGATCCCTTCTTAAGCTTCAGGTGTTCGCATCATAAACAGTTGTTCCTCGTTCACTCAAGTCAAAGACAAAATGTATCACATTTTGTAGTAAAGTAAACCGTTTCTTTAAACAAGCCATGCGCGTTTGAATTTTAACATTCCATCAAAATGGTGGCAAAAAATGTTTATTTCTAAAACAAGGCGCCGTTATTGTTGCAAACATGCCCAGCTATTTGCATATGTCTTTTACAGCATTTACTGACATAGAAGCTATGCTGATGCAGTTTTGTTAGAGGGAACCTCATCATATTTCTGGGTCTGTGGTAGATTGGTAGTTTATAATTATTGTTTTTTTTTTAAATTCCTTTAGCTTTTTTTAGGAACTTGAAACATCAAGCATCTGTGTTTCTAAAAGGTGGCCTTTCTGTGGGAAAATAACTGTTGTACCTGTCCTCTGTGGGGTCCATGATGAGCACCTTCTGACTTCTGTAATGGAGTCCTGCGGTGTGATGAACACATGTGAAATGAGCGATGCTTGAACAAAGAACAGCCTGGTGGATTGAGAACCTGGCGGCCAATAGGGGGCCTGTTTGTTAATGACAGTTATGCAAAAGGAGGGGGTCGGTGGGGTGGGGGTGTAAGTGTGTCTATGTGTATGTCAAGAATTGGCTTGTGAGATACACATACAGTATAATATGCTGTTACCATGGCAACCCTAGTTTTAGCACTACCATGCATTCTTGACCCTTTTTTCTTTTTGGTTAGATAAACACATTCTGATTGTTGCCCCCGTTCCGCGCTGCAGCCTGCTGTAGAAGACGGAGGGCTGCAGCCTTGATCAAAGGCAGCTGGGGGTGGATCGAGCAGTGCTTTATCTTAATCTTTATCTGCTACTTGTACTGCCTGAGATGAACCTCTTTGTTCTTCAATCATTGAGCTTCAGGGAGACCAGAGTTGGCAGAGCCTGGATCCTGCTTATCTATATATTAAACAAAAAGGTGCTTCGATTGCATCGAGGCAACCAGTCTGGACTACTTCGTGAGGGATGGGGTGTTGGGTAAAGTTATATTGAAAAGATAAACTTATTTGATCGTCCATTAGTTTCTTTTTTTAGACCCTTGTTCTGCTGGTTTTCTTTTTTTTGTTTTCTGCTAATTTTTTACAGCCATTTAAAAGAAACAAAAAACGTTTGCACCCGTGAACTTTTGAACTCTTGTTTGAGTTGTCACTATTTTCTAGTAATCTGAACCCTAACTGATACAGATGTTACCTATTCTGTTTATGTTATAGTGTGACTTGCTGATGCTTCCTTGTTAAGTGTTCGGTTTTGAGCTAACGGAGCCGAGGTTGGTGCACAAAATCAGACTGTAACTAGTAATGCACTGATCGAGCTTTTCTTGATATTGATTTTTTTTTTTTCTTTCACCTGACCTGCCGATTCAGATTTTTTTCTTCCTTTTTTTGTACCATTTTTTTTCTTTCTGGAACCCATTATGGAAAAATTGTCCTTATTACAATCTCTGGCCGATTGATTGGTGCATCTATATCTGTGACTAATAGGTATCATATGTATGCACATGCCCTTTTTAAATGCATAAAACAGAAGTGAAAAAATCACTGTTCCAGATAACCACCAATTCAACAGTATAGTTGCTAAAATGGTGCACATATCACCAAGCAATTTACCGCAATTGCCTTTGAAAACATGCTGGTCGGTGTCAATTATTAAAGCATTTGCTTGCTTGCATGCTGGATGCTAATTTTAGAGGCTCTTCACTGGTCACTCAACTCTCTTACATGTAAATTGGCTCTAGTAGAGGAGATTCATTATTATTTCGCATCTAATACAGTCATTTAAAGCTTAATATCTTTGTATTACTTGAAGCACAAATAATGTCTCAAACCTTGCGGGAAGAAACTCCTGCTGATGCATAACGAAGATGTAAAAGCTGGCTTTTTGTGATGCACAAATGCATTTGCTTTTAAAGCTAAACAAACACTGAACAGGTCTCAGGAAAAAGTCAAGGCAGGTGTCTCAAATTCTCTTGAAATAATCGGTTTTGTAGCGGTAGTCTCCAGACACTTTGGATTTTTGAAGATTTTAGCACGTTTTAATAATCATCAATATCTGATATGAAATAATCTCTTAACTGATAATGTTTGCAAATCACAAAAAACTGATGGTGCGATTGGGATTATTTGTTATTTGAACCAGTTTTTTGTCATTAGATCCATGAGAGAATCACTGAATGCTGCATTTATGCAAAATATGATTGAATGCTATATTTATGTTCTGTGCAGTTGCAAATCTCACTGGTGCATTAAAGTAGCCAATTTGACAATGAAGAGTTTAGGTTTAAAGCCTAAAAGATGAACTTTTAAAACATATATTTTTTGTCATATTGTATAAATGCTTCAACATATCGATGTCCATACTGCCCGTCCCTAACACCCACATTATTTAACGGCTTGTATAAGACCAGCTTTCCACAGTCACAGATAAACTTTCAGTAGTAACCCCGAATACTTATTTACCACCTATAACTGCATCCCAATTTTTAGAGAGAAGATGCAGATTTCTGTTGACCTTTCTGTGCTATGTTTATTAACTTCCGATTAACATTTTCATCTTTGCATCAGACCTAAATTGTTCTTGTTATTTCCTGCAGGAGCCAAAGTCTTCATCTCAGCTGCTGGATGACTGGGGAATGGAGGACATTGCCCATGTGTTCACTGAGGAAGATTACAGGTCCCTGACCAACTACAAGGCCTTCAGCCAGTTTGTCAGGTAGGTTCTTGCCTTAGTTTACCCATAATACTGAACCAGTTGTTAACCGTCACAAAATGTTTTCTTTTTTGAAAAATGCATTTCACAGAAAGATCCTGTTTTCTCTACAATTGTTCTTTTTTCTGCACATTTGGCAAATCTTTGGGCTAAGAAAGCGTTTTCTTTTCTACAGGCCGCTTATTGCAGCCAAGAACCCCAAGATTGCTGTGTCCAAGATGATGATGGTTTTGGGGGCAAAGTGGCGGGAGTTCAGCACAAACAACCCTCTGAGAGGAGCAGCAGCTGCAAATGCTGCGCTGGCTACCGCTAACATACCAGCTGCTGTAGAGACCATGGTGGCAGAGGTCACGCCTGCAGCTGAACCGCCAGTGGCCCTGATTGAGCCTCTGCAGACCCCCGCCCCACCTCTCCGCAAAGCCAAGACCAAGGAAGGCAAAGGTACTGCTGGCCAGACGGCTTGGGCATATACAGGTGTTTCATTATTCTTAAGTTTGTGAAACTGATCTGTTATTGGGTCCACAGGTCCCAACGCCCGCAAAAAATCAAAACCAGCACCAAAACCACAAGAGAAGAAGAACAATAATAATGCCAAGACAAAGAAGGTCGCACCTTTGAAAATCAAATTAGGAGGCTTCAACAGCAAGAGAAAACGCTCCTCAGTACGAACACTCTCCACGTCTCCTTTACTAAAACTTATTCTGCATATACAGCGCTGGTATGAATGATCTCCCAACGAAGCTGAACATTTAGTGTTTGTTTTTCGTGTGCGTAGAGCGAGGAGGACGAGCCTGATGTTGAAAGCGACTTCGAGAACGGCAGCATCAACAGCGTCTCCATCTCAGAGGGTTCAAACAGCCGCAGCAGCCGCAGCAAGAAGAAGCTCTCAAAGAACAAACCCCAGAGAAAGAAGGGTATGTCTTAGTTTTTGTTCCCTTTACTAACCATTTCTCTACATATTTAAAAAACGTTTTATGATGTTGCAACTGAACAGTTACTAGCTACAAATAAACCAGCTGGTTGAAGACTGCAGAGCAACCTCTCTGTAGAGAAGGATAATAACCGGTTCAGGGAAAGCTTTAAGAGCTTGTGCAGAACGGAGAAAAACAAGCTGTGCAGATGCACGCATTACTCATCATAGCTGAGTCAGTTGAGTATGGGTATATTTAGATGGGCAACATCTTCTGGGTTGTCGCCTGCCGAGGCTTCCTCTCTAGCTGCTGTCACAAGATCGAAGCTCCAATCAACCAAAATCTGGAAAGTTTGGCATGCTTTTGTGTTAAACTGTATTTAGCTGGAATGGCACCTCCAAGTGTTTTTGCATATGTAGAGATAGAACTTTCTATCCCATCCTTCTTGGATGGAGAATATGTGAACATCAAACATCTTGTCTTGCCACAGAATCTCTGTCGTATTTAGGTATGGGCCTTGACTGGGCCCGTTCTAACACATGAATTATCTGTGATCTAAAAGTTTCCATTGTATTTCTGGCTGTATGTTTAGTGTGGACCAACCCTCCTGGGGCAGATAATAAATCAGGGGAAATTGGAATTTTGCATGTACAAGAACATGTAAAATTTTGCTCATCTCTGATCAGATATTTGCTAACGAACCTCTGAGGCCTTCACAGAACAGCTGTTTTCATGCTGAGATTTACTTTTTCACAGGTGGACTCTTTTTACGTCTGAAAGCAATTTGTTGCGCTGGGTATATTTGGAGGTATCAGAGTAAAGGGGTCTTATACATATATGATCACCACATTCAGGATCTTTTTCATTTTTAAAAACATACTGTAGATCAGGAATTACTATTCAATTAACTGTTATTTGGTTACTACGAAGAGTTGGTCCATTATATATATTGACGTTCTGGTTTTGATGTGATAAAATGTGAAAACGTTATGAATATTTTTGCAAAGCGGTGCACATGGCTGGAATCTAGAAAGCACACCAGCCCTGTCAGCTGGAATGTATAAAATGTTTTTCCCCGCATCAGAAAAAGAAGATGGTGATGGCTATGAGACGGACCATCAGGACTACTGTGAGGTCTGCCAGCAGGGAGGAGAGATCATCCTGTGCGACACATGCCCTAGAGCGTACCACATGGTGTGTCTGGACCCAGACATGGAGAAGGCACCAGAGGGTACCTGGAGCTGCCCGCATTGTGTGAGTTCATTTACCAATATAACATTTTGTTGATACATTTTGATACAAATCGTGAAATTATTTCAGATTGTTTTGATACAGAACAGCTAATTCTCTCTTTTTTTAATTTTTTTTTATTGGCCCTCAATAAAAGGAGAAGGAGGGCATCCAATGGGAAGCCAGAGATGACGCCTCGGAGGGAGAGGAGGACAACGGCGAGACAGTAGAGATGGAGGAGGACGACCACCACATGGAGTTCTGTAGGGTTTGCAAAGATGGAGGAGAGCTCCTCTGCTGCGACTCGTGTCCATCATCGTACCACATCCACTGCCTGAACCCCCCACTCCCTGAGATTCCCAACGGAGAGTGGATCTGCCCCCGCTGCACAGTAAGTAGGATACAGTTCTGGGTCAAATCTGTTGATGGATGAAGGGTTCAGTCTGTTGGTTCTTTGTGCATTGGTACCAAAGTCCACATAGTTAAAATATTCAACTTCTTTGTTGCATTCTCAGTGTCCGCCCTTGAAAGGAAAGGTACAGAAGATCTTGACATGGCGGTGGGGAGACCCCCCTCCTCCTACACCTGTGCCACGCCCTCCTGACCTCTCTGCTGGGGCCCCAGACCCCGCGCCACTGGCTGGGCGGTCTGAGAGGGAGTTCTTCGCCAAATGGTGCAACCTGTCTTACTGGCATTGTTCTTGGGTCACAGAGCTCCAGGTGTGTGCAAGACAATGACCCAACTTGGAAACAAACATATTATTTCTGAACTTTTTCGGTGACCGTCTTCCTTTTTATGTTCCACAGCTGGAGATGCAGTGCCAGGTGATGTTCAGGAACTACCAGAGAAAAACGGATATGGACGACCCTCCGCCCATCGACTTCGGCGAGGGAGAGGAGGACAAGTGCCTCAAAAGGAAACACAAGGATCCCATGTACACTCACCTGGAAGAGAAATACCTCCGCTATGGGATCAAGTTTGAGTGGCTGATGATCCACCGCATCCTAAACCACAGGTCAGAGTACACACAACATCCACACATTAAAGTTCACAAAATCAGTGGGGAAGATTCATGTATGGAGAGAGAATGTTGGTCTAAAACACCGCCCCTCAAATTAACTTATTTTTGACTGGTGATTGAAAAATATTGTGAATTGTAGGCTTCAGACCACTCAGTCCAAATGCTGTTGTGTCTCTTCTTTTGTCTTATTTAATCCTTTATTTTGCTGCTTTTCTTTTTCTTTTAGCTTTTCTCTGTTTGAAGAACCTTTTAGACCTAAATTTATTGAGTAGGATTGATCACCCGCTGATTTCTCTGTCAATCACTTGTTGAAATCTTTTGCTCTGAATTTTCTTGGCTGGTAGTTGGCCCAGTCTGTACAGATAAGGCTAAGTTTCATTGAAAATGTATTTTTGTCCGATGATTTAAGTAACAAACTGTTGAAGAGAACTCGCTGACAGGCTATTCACATCCTCTGTGGATTCAAAAGATCTTTACTTGTAACTTTCAGACCTTTAGGATCAATGTCTGACCATCACTTGCTGTAGAAAGGTTGCCTCGCTTTGGGAAACCTTATTGAATTAACACATTGACTTGCAGTCAGCTCTCTTAATGTTATCTTTAGGCAGAGACAGACTGCTTCCCCATGGGTGAATAATAATATTTAACAGTTTTTAAACAAAGATTTTTATGTTCTACTACTCCTAGCTGTGTGATCTGACTTGACCTTTAGGAGATGAGTTTTTAAAACTTATCTTTTTGATGAATCCTACTTGTCTTTTTATTGATCAGTTTATAGACCAGGGCTGAGTTGTATATGGAAAACATGCGATTGTGATGTTATTGTTGAATATTGCGATGACAATATCTGTTATGATTGACACATATTTCCCTCAGTCTCCTTCTTTGTTTTCTGTCATTGTGGTTTTCCCATCAGTTATGGACCTCAGGAGCAGCGCTGGGCTTTTAAACTGTTTAGAGATATTGTTGGCGTGCAGAGTGTGAATTCATTGTACTTGCTTATAATTGCCAAATATTGCTTCTAAGCAGATTTTTGAGTATGAATATTACAATTTCAGTTGCATTTCATAAGATTTTTGCAGTATCTCAGAAGTGCTAAGAAGTCCATAGTTTAATGATCTTTAAGTCTTCAATAACTCCATATTTTCCATAACAGGTCTTAGATTTTATTGTTGTGTCTTGTTTGGTTTTCTGGTGACATGCATTTGTTCTGGGTGTTGTAGTTCTGGTTGAGGAATTCAGATGATGTTGTGCTGTACAATCTTTATTATTCAGACCAGGAAACACTAGTTGGAAGGGATTTATCAGAATCAGCTTTATTGCCAAGTTCGTACATACAAACAAGGAATTTGACTCTGGTACACTTTGCTCTTTGGTTTTGTTTTTGCATTACAGAATATACATATTTACAATGTACAATATACACATATATAAATAAAAAGGTGCTTTTGCAACATCTGTATGCTGTTGTTTTGTACTCCATTGAATGTTCAACAGAGAAACAGCCTGGGGGAAGAAACTGTCTCTGTGGCGGCTGGTTTTAGTAAACAGTGCTCTGTAGCTGCGGCCTGAAGGTAAAACTCTAAACAGTTTATGTGCAGGGTGTGTGGGGTCTGCAGAGATTTTAGCAGCTCTTTTCCTGACCCTAGACCTGTATAAGTCCTGGATGGAGGGAAGGTCAGCTCTTATTATTCTCTCTGCATTCCTGATTATTCGTTGCAGTCTGGACCTGTCCTGTTTTGTGGATGAGCCAAACCACACTGAGATGGATGAAGACAGGACAGATTGAATGATTGCAGTGTAGAAGATGACCAGCAGCTCCTGTGGAAGGTTGAACTTCTTGAGTTGTCTCAGGAAGTACAGTCTCTGCTGGGCCTTCTTTCGAACAGTGTCTATGTGTGAAGACCATCTCAGGTCCTCAGAGATGGTGGTTCCTAAGAACCTGAAGTGGTCCATGGCCGTTACAGTGTTGATGAGGATGGTGAGGGGGGTGTATGGGGGTGGTGTTCTCCGAAAGTCCACCACCATTTCCACAGTCATCTGCAAACTTAAGGAGTTTCACGGACGAGTCCGATGAGCTGCAGTCATTTGTGTACAGGGAGAAGAGGAGTGGGGATAGAACACACCCCTGGGGGGCACCAGTACTTATTGATCTGGTTCAGGAGAAGATGCTCCCCAGTCTCACCTGCTGCTGTCAATCCGTCAGGAAGCTGTTGATCCACTGACAGGTGGAGGCTGGGATGTTGAGCTGGTTGAGCTTCTGGTGGAGGATGTCTGGTATGATGGTGTTGAAGGCCGAGCTGAAGTCTACAAACAGGATCCTGGCGTACGTTCCTGGGTGGTCGAGGTGTTGCAGGATGAAGTGTAGACCTAAGTTAACAGCATCATCTGCCGACCTGTTTGCTCAGTAAGCAAATTGCAGGGGGGTCCAGCAGGGGGCCTGTGATGTCTTTCAGGTGCTTCAACACCAGCCGCTCATGACCACAGATGTCAGGGCTACAGGCCTGTAGTCATTTACTGCTAGGATGGTGGGCTTCTTGGGAACCGGGATGATGGTGGATCGTTTGAGGTAGGAGGGGACCTCACATTTCTCCAGTGACTTGAAGATCCTTGTGAAGATCGGAGCGAGTTGATTTGCACAGGCTTTCAGACATGATGGGGAGACGTTATCAGGTCCTACAGCTTTCTTTTTTTTCATGCGCTGAAAGAGCCTGTTTACATCTTCCTCGGAGATCTTTAGTACAGGCAGAGGATCTGAAGGTAGGGGGTTGGTAGTTTTGTGGGAAGAACTTGTTCCTGAATGGGATGTAGAGGAGATGATTTGAGGTGTGAATGGCTTCTTGTCATGTCTGCAGTAGAAGCCATTCAGACGGTTGGCCAGGAGACGACTCTGTTCAGGAAGGGTGGGGGGGCTCCTATAGGCAGTCAGGTTTCTCAGACCGGTCCATACAGCTGAAGTGTCACCAGTAGAAAGGCTGTTCTTAAACTTCTCACTGTAGCTTCTCTTGCTGCTTTGATCTTTGATTATCACCAGCAAAATAACTCTGCTCCTTATTATTCTATTTGGAGAACTTCACTTCATCCACTACAAGCTCCTTTGTCATGGTGGAGTGTGAATTTAAGTTTGGTTCGTAAACAAGGGTTTGTCACCAATGTTATGCAAGTTGTCTACTGTCTTGAGGTTTAAGTGGTGATCAACATGTCAAGTAGTAATTAAATAAAACAATTTAATTTAATATCCATTCAATGCATCAAAACTAAGAACTCCTGTTGTTTATTTATTGTATGAACCAACAGCATATACTTCAATGCGCTTGCTTGAGTTTAATAAAAATCAGAACCATCACAAGATTTTCCCTACAGGGACCTACGCTTTAGAGCATAAATGAGGATAATTTTGTATTATTTTTATTTTTTTGTTGGGTTCAAAACTCAATCAGAAATCTCAATCAAAACCAGCAGAATATTATTTTTACACGTTACGGTCATTAGAAAGTCAGATTCAGTCATTATTGCAGGAAAAGCATCAATGGTGCACCTGTAGTTTGTGTTTTTATATTTTTAGTTAATAGTTAGTAGGTTATTTTATGTTTTTAAATTAGTCTGGGTCCCGATAATTACTTACTGATAGGTATATTATGCAGCTCTATTATAACCCAACCCAGCTGTTATAAGGAACTAAAGAGTGGTCTGTTTGAGTGTGTTGTAAAGAACTTGAACATTAACGATAAGATTTCAATGTCTCTTCATCGTTTTCCAGTGTGGACAGGAAGAACAACGTCCACTACTTGATCAAATGGCGTGAGCTGCCTTACGACCAGGCGACCTGGGAGTCCGAGGACATGGACATACCCGAGTTTGACCCCTACAAGGTGCAGTACTGGAATCACAGGTACGATATATTCATTCATCACTACCATAACCGGCCTAAAACAGAGCTTTTCTAACTGAGGAAACATCTGTTTGTTTCAGGGAGCTAATGATGGGAGATGATGGGAGACCCGGGAAGAAGATCAAGGTGAAAGGAAGGGTAAAGCGACCAGAGAGACCCCCTGAGAACCCGGTGATAGATGTAAGTAGAGAGATTTAACTTCAGACCACACTTCTGACAGTATTTCTAGTGGATCACTGAACTCTAAGTCAGTGTACCTGCAGACATTTGTGTTATTCATTGTGTTTATGTCTATGAGACACTTTTTAAATAAGCAGTGAGTTTGTCTCAAATGTCTCAACTGCCATTCAGGGACATTTTTTCTCCTTCCTTCCACAGAGGAGTGGAAGTTTTAAAATACGTTTCTTGCTTCTGTCTGCAGCCAACAATAAAGTTTGAGCGTCAGCCGGACTACCTGGACAGCACTGGGGGGACGCTGCATCCTTACCAGCTGGAGGGTCTCAACTGGCTGCGGTTCTCCTGGGCTCAGGGCACCGACACCATCCTGGCTGATGAGATGGGTCTGGGCAAGACGGTCCAAACTGCAGTCTTCCTCTACTCGCTGTATAAGGAGGTGAGTATCTGTGAGAAGCTGGGTTATGTGTATTTAAGTTGTTGCGCTGCTTTTGTTGAACTGGTCGCTGTACAGTAAATTCAGTTTTTTGTTCAATTACTTTGTTGGAAATATAAGCAAGACGAGGTCATCTTGTAAAGACGCAGCAGTCATAAGGTTTGGTTTTGATTTTCATAGAAGGTATGAATCATTTACTTTAAAATGTTCTGTTTTCAGTATTGCCGGTAGATGGCCTGTTTGGCAGGGCTGTTTTCCTATTGGTCAGGGGCTCTTCAGCCATTTTGTATAAATCAGGTGAAGTCTGAAGACATTCACTTGGATCTGGAACGGTAAACGGATGATTTTCATGTGTGTGGCTGCTGCCACCTAAAGTTGGGAGGTCAGATTGCACTTCTCAGAGAATTCACAAGGTATCCTGTAACTGAATGTGATGCTTTTAAAAATTGGATGAGCAGGTTTTTCCGTGTTGAGGGGAGGATGTAGACTTTGTCTGAGAGTCGTTGATCACAGCCAATGAAGGGTTGAATTGGGTCACGGCAGACCTTATAGCTCAGAGGTTTCTTTGACCCACTTTGTGTCTTAAATGCAAAACTCTGAACCCACACATTTCTGTTTGTAATTATGCAAATAACAGTTATATATATATATATATATATATATATCTATCCAAGTATTCAAATGCATGCAGATTTACCACTTGGACTGAGTGCATCAGTAACATGTAAAACAGGTCATGTAATTACTGACCCAGAGTGTCTAAGGAGAGCTCACAAGTGGTGTCAAGAGCTGGTATCCTTTTCGCTTTTTCCAGTCAGATATCTCTGCTGACTTTACTGTGAAATGTGGCTGGATAGAAAAACATAATTAATTCTAAGTATTTTATTCCATTAAGCTAATTCAATCAAACACTATTTATCAACTAGGAGCAAAAACGCACAAATAACAATTACAACAAGGTCATAAAGACAGAATGTAAAAGTTAAGAAGTTTGTTTTTTAATAAACTTATTTCCTTTTTGAATGAAATTTTAAATTCAGAAAAAAGGTTTAATTGTGCATCAAAATTTGTACTAAGAAACTCAACTATTATCTTTTGTTGTAATTGTTATAGAAATATATATGTTGGTTAGTTGAGAGCTTCGTTATCTTTCTTTTGTAAAACACTTTTTGGAGTTTTCAGTATTCGTTTGTCTGTGTGTGAGCATGAGGGACTACTACCAAATATGTGCTGGTTGTAAAACAATCCCATATAAATGATTCTCCTCCACTACACTTGATGGTATTAAAGGTGCTGAAATACTTTGTTTGGGTATTTGTAGTACATTATGGCCAAACATTTCTACTTTGGTCTCATCTGTGTAAAGGGCATTGATGCACAAGACTTTGTACACCAAGTAGTTCTTCCATAAGAAGCTATGAACTGCTACGTTGAACAAACTAACGAATGCCTGCGGAGTCCGAGATGGAGCTGCACTGTTTTGAGTTATTTCTCTGGAGTATAGCACAGTCTGACCTTTTGAGTAAATTTGCTTTGACTTTCACTGCGAGGAGATTCTCCTAAATGTTTTCACTTGTGAATAATGTCACTGTAGAATGATAGACTTCAGACTGTTTGGCAATGTCATTATAATCCTCCCAGGATTGAAGGACGGGGAGAATTGGTCCTCTAAGATCTTTGCTAGTATGCTTAGTGTTTTTCGACACATGGAATTATTGTTGTTTTTATAATGTATGTTTGAAAAGTTGGAATAGAAAGAGGATACATTTCATTTTTACCATAAGAATACTCAAATTAGGCATAACGTAATTAGTCTGTAGAAGGCAATGCAGATGGATTTCACTATAATTATTCTGTTTTACAGACATAAATTTGCCCTCTACTGTTTCTTGTTACACTAACTCCCATCTCCACTTCCAGGGTCACTCCAAGGGGCCATTCCTGGTGGGCGCTCCTCTCTCCACCATCATAAACTGGGAGAGAGAGTTTGAGATGTGGGCACCTGACATGTACGTGGTGACGTACGTCGGAGACAAAGACAGCAGAGCCGTCATCAGGGAGAACGAGTTCTCCTTCGAGGACAATGCCATCCGAGGCGGGAAGAGGGCATCGAGGCTGAAGGTGAGACGGAAACGTCGGGGATGAAGATAAGGATGGAAATGCTTGAAAAGGTTGAGTTGAAGCCGAAGGTTCTTCCTTTTCCTCCAACAGAAAGATTCATCCATCAAGTTCCATGTCCTGCTGACATCCTACGAGTTAATCACCATCGACATGGCAGTTCTGGGCTCCATAGACTGGGCTTGCCTGGTGGTAGATGAGGCCCACAGGCTGAAAAACAATCAGTCCAAGGTATGCTAACTATATTATCGATTTATGACCAGAAAATGCCAATTTTATTTGGAACTTGTTGCATCAAAGTACAATTTTACATTTCCTTGTTTACTTTGTCATTCATTGTCTGCACTCGTCTATTTGTAAACCACTTTAGTCAAACTGTTGTACATATTTCTGAGTTCAGACATGCAGCTGTTTGTTCTTCACTTTAAAACTGTTGTAAACATGTCTCCCTTGTGTCCTCTGCTGCAGTTTTTCCGGGTGTTGAACAACTATTCACTGCAACACAAGCTGCTGCTGACTGGAACTCCTCTGCAGAACAACCTGGAGGAGCTTTTCCACCTCCTGAACTTCCTCACGCCTGAGAGATTCAAGTAAGTCGAGCCTCGTTTTAATTTAAGAAGCTGATTCCTGAAGTTTGTTGAAGTTGTAGGCAAACAAGGTGGATCACATGTCCCATGGGAAAGTATTTACACAACTTGAACTTTTCCCCCATTTTATCACATTGCAATCACAAACGTCAGTGTATTGACATTGTTGGGATTTCATTTGAATGGGAAGGTAAAAATAAATACTTTCTTCCAAAAAAAAAAAAAAGGATCTAAAAGCTGTATCGTCCTCATGTTTCATGTTCCATACCCAGAGCCTGACCACTGTAAAAATGTCTGCCACCAATTAAGTGGCGTTTGTACTTAATGGGCTAAAAACTCTTGCAAAGCATGCAACTTTACTGTGAAAGCTGAGTAGGGTTACTAAGAAATGTACCATCTCTGCGTTTATGTCCTAGTAGATTTGTCCCTCATGAATTCCGGTAGTTTAAATAGTTTAAACGCAACTCAGCAACACTGACATTATCTGCAGGAGGGCTCCAAATCTCTTATTTAAGAAAAGAAAACAAACCAGCGTGTAACAAGAACCTGACATTTTTCAGACACATCATCGAGATCTGACTCGAACTCGATATAGATGTGTGTCTTCAGTGTTTTCTTTATGTAGTAAAAATCTGAACTTCATCCATGTTTGTTTTCATCTTCAGCAACTTGGATGTGTTTCTGGAAGAGTTTGCCGACATCGCTAAGGAAGATCAGATCAAGAAGCTTCACGACATGCTGGGTCCGCACATGCTCAGGAGGTTGAAGGCTGATGTCTTCAAGCACATGCCCTCCAAGACTGAGCTCATCGTCAGAGTGGAGCTCAGTCCCATACAGAAGTTAGTCTGAATCTACTTGTCAGAATGATTTAGTCCAGTAGGGCTACAATCCTAATACAGGTGACATCTAATGTTTCATGTTGCCCTCTTGCAGAAAATACTACAAATTCATCTTGACGAAAAACTTTGAGGCCCTCAACACAAAAGGTGGAGGAAACCAGGTTTCTTTGCTGAATGTCGTCATGGACCTCAAAAAATGCTGCAACCACCCCTACCTCTTTCCTGCCGCAGCTATGGTATGGAGCAAAGACCCAGGAGAAACCATGGTCTTTCTTATAAAACAAAAATCCCTAGTATTTGCCACAGCACTCTTTTATTTGGGAGAGCACGAAAGGAAATAAATCCTTCAAATGAGCTTTAGTTGAGAATTTATGGTTGTTTTTAATTGCTTAGCCATTTATTTCTTGTTTTAAAAATCTTGTTTAATTTGTCACACCAAACAGGAAGCTCCAAAGATGCCTAACGGGATGTATGATGGGAGCGCTCTCACGAAGTCATCTGGAAAACTTATGCTGCTGCAGAAGATGATGAGGAAGCTGAAGGAGGGAGGACACAGAGTTCTTGTTTTCTCTCAGGTCAGCAACTTGAATAAATGTGGTATAACAGGTTAAGTTTGTTTTAATTGTCAGTTATTTTTTTTACTCAACAATTTGCTGTTTGTTCTTCTGCAGATGACCAAGATGTTGGACCTGTTGGAGGACTTCTTGGAAAACGAAGGGTACAAATATGAGCGGATTGACGGAGGAATCACAGGCGGGATGAGACAGGAAGCCATAGATCGTTTTAATGGTGAGATTTTTTCGTTATCTACTGGAAATGGCCTTAGAAGTCGGCTGCTGGCCAGAATTGGATAATTTCTTAGGTTGATGGGTGCTGATAGGTGAGCTTCTGGTTGGAAAATCAATGTGTTTTTTTTTCTTTGTCAGTAGGAAAAAACATTCTCATTAGTTCATTACTGGTACAGTGCTTAGAATGAAGTCAGAGGAAGCACAGAGACATGAGTAGCTTTTCAAAGCTGTTTCTCTTATGACACATTGAAAGATTTTTGCGGCTCATTCAGGCTGCGACAGAGAGCAAGACTTTCAGCAGATAACAAGAAGGCTGAAGAGGAATGATTAAAGCGATCTACAGTGACTGCTCTCACACATGCGTCATGCCTTGGCTCTTTAATAGAAATGATTTGAGGTCACTCATAACAGAGACTAGAAAAATGTATTTATATATTTTATGTTATAGTTCTTAAAAGAAATTCAAATCTGCATCAGAAGCTTAATAAACACAGGGACTGTAAATTTACCTAAAAAACTCTTATTGTTGCATCTCTTCTACAGCCAGATTCTAAATATTTACTATATCCTCCTTTGTTCCTCAGCTCCTGGTGCTCAACAGTTTGCCTTCCTGTTGTCCACACGGGCCGGAGGTCTGGGAATCAATCTGGCCACCGCCGACACGGTCATTATTTACGACTCGGACTGGAATCCTCACAATGACATCCAGGTAAAGCGTCGTTACTCCTTCTCTTACTAAATACATGGTTCATGTCAGGTTATTCATGTTTGCCTCTTTGCATTCAGGCCTTCAGCAGAGCTCATCGTATCGGTCAGAACAGAAAAGTGATGATCTATAGATTTGTCACTAAGGCCTCTGTGGAGGAAAGGATTACTCAGGTAATTGGCATATTTTTATTTCTTTTTTTATTGCCGTATGTAAAATGAACACTTAGCCCTCAGGTAACATAACTTCCTTTACACCTGTAACACTGTGAAAGACACGCATCATATCTTCATCTTTGGATCTCTTGTTTTAGGTGGCCAAGAAGAAGATGATGTTGACTCACCTGGTGGTGCGACCCGGTCTTGGATCCAAGACGGGCTCTATGTCCAAACAGGAGCTGGATGACATTCTCAAGTTTGGAACAGAGCAGCTCTTCAAGGATGACGGAGAAGGTAAAGATGGCTTTGTTTGTGTAAATATAGCTAGATTAGACAGGTGGTTTTAAAAAGTCTGGGAGAGTATGGGATTTCTTTTTTTTTTTTCCAGGTCTGGAAAAAATAAAATGGCTTATAGAAAATGTAATTCCAGAATTTATTCCCAGACCTTTGTCTACATGATTGATGTGAATGTGTGAATAAAACTGTCAGCTGTCCATCACCCATCCATCAAAGCACAGACCCATCCATCAATCCATGCATATTTAAAACCCAAACTTTAAACTGTCTGAGAAATCTGGACCCTTAAAAAGTACCGAGTTGTGACTTGGAAAGGGTTTAGGAATCCTGATTAGAGCAATGTTGGGATATTTGTGCCCAGGTGAGAACAAAGAGGAAGACAGCAGCATCATTCATTACGATGACAAAGCCATCGAGCGACTGCTTGACAGGAATCAGGATGCAACCGATGACACGGAGCTGCAAAGCATGAATGAATACCTGAGCTCCTTCAAAGTGGCTCAGTATGTGGTCAAAGACGAGGAGGAAGAGGTGAGCCTGTGGCCAACTGGAGTGGGCATGGAAACCCCTTCAGATCCACCTGCTTTTCTCATTCCTATCTTCTTCTGACCCTCAGGAAGAAGAGGTGCAGCGAGAAATCATCAAGCAGGAGGAGAGTGTTGACCCAGACTACTGGGAGAAGCTGCTACGGCACCATTATGAGCAGCAGCAGGAGGATCTGGCTCGCAACCTCGGTAAAGGCAAACGTATCCGCAAGCAGGTCAACTACAACGACGGATCACAGGAAGACAGAGGTAGAGACTTTTATTTATTTTTTTGAGCAGTGGCTATATTAAACATAAATTTCACCTTTCTGATCTCTCTTAACTTCCTCTGTGCGATTTTTATCCCTGAAAGAATAAAGTCTAAAGAAGTTTTCTCATCTCATTCACATCTCTGCCCCAACACATACAGACACATGCAAACATTTCCTGTAATATGAACTTTACAAAACAGGAATAAGCGTAAATACCTAAATTTAGACTCTTCGATTAGACTGAGCTGCAGTCACACTTCAGACGCCATTTTATTGCTTGAGAATAAGTTCCTTTTGTTGCCACCTCACAGCTGATTGGCAGGACGACCAGTCCGATGGACAGTCAGATTACTCTGTGGCATCTGAGGAGGGTGATGAAGACTTCGACGAGAGATCAGAGGGTAAGAATCCAAAATGTATTTTGTTATCTGTTGGATTATGACACATATGTCCTAATCCAAACATATGTTGTAATATTGGTTCTTTCAGCTACATTTCTTATCTCTTAACAAGATCAACTACATGAAATTAAAATAAAATGTATTATTTAGCTGAAATTTTGTCGAGCAATTAGTGGAATTTGTTTCTTCTCAGCAGCAAACTCTCGCAGGCCTAACAGGAAGAGCTTGAGGAATGACAAAGACAAACCATTGCCCCCCCTGCTGGCCAGGGTTGGAGGCAACATTGAGGTAAGGTGCTCTTCTTTTGTTTATGAACATATAATATCCCTGTCACACTGAGCCAGTGCAATGTGTTCTGTATGAATCCTACAAACATTTCAAAAAGCATCACGGCGACTAGTAGTCGGAAGGAATCCAACGAGAGCTCTTCTGTTTGTAAAGCGAAGTTTGAGCCTCCTGCTGTTTTCCAGGTGTTGGGTTTCAATTCTCGGCAGAGGAAGGCCTTCCTGAACGCAGTGATGCGTTACGGGATGCCTCCCCAAGACGCCTTCACCACCCAGTGGCTGGTCCGAGACCTGCGAGGGAAATCTGAGAAAGAATTCAAGTAAGTAACTTAGGGATGGATTTTTGGGATGTTTTATTTTTGTTCTAAAAAGACAAACGGAAACGAGCTTTTTTTCACCGATATCGTATCATGTCTCTCTCCTCAGGGCCTATGTCTCTCTGTTTATGCGCCACTTGTGCGAACCCGGAGCAGACGGGGCCGAGACTTTCGCAGATGGCGTCCCCAGAGAAGGGTTGTCCCGGCAACATGTCCTCACACGCATTGGGGTCATGTCACTTATACGCAAAAAGGTAGATTTCCTTTTTTTTTTTTTTTTTTACTGTTTTAACTCATTAAAAACTAAATAAAGGTGACAAATCATAGATATTTGATTTGTTAATGGACTAATCCTTACAGGCAGCAGTTGCATTTACTTATTTATTTTTAACCAGGAAACATCATTAATCCTTAATGTCCTCTTATATAACACAGTCCAAACAGCCGTACAAGCTAGGGCACGACAAATTGAAACCAAATCCATATACATTTACATAATTATGTTTTTAAGCTAATAATATTAGGCAAAGCATCTACGGGCAGATGTCTCTGAGTCTACGTTACAGAGAAGATGGAGGATGTCCAGGTGTGAGGCGCAGTTTTGTTCTGAACTCTGTAAGGGGAAAAAAAGAGAGCAGGCGAAACGTTTGGGACCAAATTGTAACCTTCTGATCTTTATCAGTGAGTGCAGATCTGAAAACAGGAAGGCAGCTGGCTCAAAATAGCCATATACAGGGGTTGGACAATGAAACTGAAACACCTGTCATTTTAGTGTGGGAGGTTTCATGGCTAAATTAGACCAGCCTGGTAGCCAGTCTTCATAGATTGCACATTGCACCAGTAAGAGCAAAGTGTGAAGGATCCATTAGCAGGGTAAGAGCACAGTTTTGCTCAAAATATTGAAATGCACACATTATGGGTGACATACAAGAGTTCAAAAGAGGACTAATTGTTGGTACACGTCTTGCTGGCGCATCTGTGACCAAGACAGCAAGTCTTTGTGATGTATCAAGAGCCACGGTATCCAGGGTAATGTCAGCATACCACCAAGAAGGAAGAACCACATCCAACAAGATTAACTGTGGACGCAAGAGGAAGCTGTCTGAAAGGGATGTTCGGGTGCTAACCCGGATTGTATCCAAAAAACATAAAACCACGGCTGCCCAAATCACGGCAGAATTAAATGTGCACCTCAACTCTCCTGTTTCCACCAGAACTGTCCGTCGGGAGCTCCACAGGGTCAATATACACGGCCGGGCTGCTATAGCCAAACCTTTGGTCACTCATGCCAAAGCCAAACGTCGGTTTCAATGGTGTAAGGAGTGCAAATGTTGGGCTGTGGACAATGTGAAACATGTATTGTTCTCTGATGAGTCCACCTTTACTGTTTTCCCCACATCCGAGAGAGTAACGGTGTGGAGAAGCCCCAAAGAAGCGTACCACCCAGACTGTTGCATGCCCAGAGTGAAGCATGGGGGTGGATCAGTGATGGTTTGGGCTGCCATATCATGGCATTCCCTTGGCCCAATACTTGTGCTAGATGGGCGCGTCACTGCCAAGGACTACCGAACCATTTTTGAGGACCATGTGCATCCAATGGTTCAAACATTGTATCCTGAAGGCGGTGCCGTGTATCAGGATGACAATGCACCAATACACACAGCAAGACTGGTGAAAGATTGGTTTGATGAACATGAAAGTGAAGTTGAACATCTCCCATGGCCTGCACAGTCACCAGATCTAAATATTATTGAGCCACTTTGGGGTGTTTTGGAGGAGAGAGTCAGGAAACGTTTTCCTCCACCAGTATCATGTAGTGACTTGGCCACTATCCTACAAGAAAAATGGCTTAAAATCCCTCTGACCACTGTGCAGGACTTGTATATGTCATTCCCAAGACGAATTGATGCTGTATTGGCCGCAAAAGGAGGCCCTACACCATACTAATAAATTATTGTGGACTAAAACCAGGTGTTTCAGTTTCATTGTCCAACCCCTGTAGATTAAATAATACCAGCTCCTCAGTCTGCGAATGGACACACTAAACCACCCAGCTGAGCATACAACAGTATATGAAATTTGTGACCAATCACCACACTCCATGATAAATAATATCCAAAGCATGCAACCTCTGAGAAGAACGGTGTATATAAAACCCCACCATATTCTAGTACAGTGATAAATGTAGCAGCAGCAAGCC
Source organism: Girardinichthys multiradiatus (assembly GCF_021462225.1). NCBI lineage: Eukaryota > Metazoa > Chordata > Actinopteri > Cyprinodontiformes > Goodeidae > Girardinichthys > Girardinichthys multiradiatus. The sequence goes on along the minus strand of NC_061806.1, from coordinate 32,198,620 downwards.
TCTTTGTTTTTTGTTTTTTTTTACCCACTATTCTGTTTGAGTTTTGAGAAAGTTTCCTTAAGTAGAAAGCCCAGAAATTAGTTTTTTGTGAAGACACGTTCAGTCTGTAAACCTTGTAAAGTAGTGACTGATGGCTAATTATGGGAGTTAGATTTTTATTTTTTTATTTTGTAAACAACATAATGTTTGTTTTCTGAGTTTAAAACTAGTTTTAGCCCCAAAGATTCGATTATACAATATTAAGCCAATTGTAGCTGGAGGAGAGCCAGGTCTGGTCTTGATGCTGAACTATAGATGACATCAGCATAAAAATGAAAATCTGCAGCAGTCACGTTTCTCTCAACACTAGTGATATAGAAAATGAAAAGCTGTGGTCCTAAGATGACCCCTGAGGGACACCATTAGCTATTGTGAGTGAAATGGAGAGACTACCATATGATTGTGTCAGTTTTCCTTAAGTTTTAGTGACCTCAACCTCTTTACAAATGTTTTTACAATGCAAGTTCATGTCATGCAAGAGAGAAGACGACCAAGTTCCTTTCTTAGGTTGTCTCACCCAGCAGCTCTTCAATAGGATTTAGGTTAGGGCACTTAGCCGTGGCAGAAGGTGGATTTTATGTCTGTTGAACCGTTTCTCAGAATCAGAATCAGCTTTATTGCCAAGTTCATACATACAAACAAGGAATTTGCCTCCGGTACACTTTGCTCTTTTGTTCTGTTTTTGCATTACAGAATATACATATTTACAATGTACAATATACATATATCTAATAAAAAAGGCGCATTTGCAACATCTGTATGCTGTTGTTTTGTACTCTATTAAATGTTCATCAGAGAAACAGCCTGGGGGAAGAAACTGTCTCTGTGGCGGCTGGTTTTAGTGAACAGTGCTCTGTAGCGGCGGCCTAAAGGTAAAACTAAACAGTTTATGTGCAGGGTGTGTGGGGTCTGCAGAGATTTTAGCAGCTCTTTTCTTGACCCTAGACCTGTATAAGTCCTGGATGGAGGGAAGTTTCTGTGCTGAAAGATCCAGTGATGAATTATTTTCCGTTTCCTGGGTATTTTCTCCCATCGCCTCAGGAAGAGAAAGTGTCACACATTGTCTACTGTACTTAACAGCAGACATGTGTTTCTTTTACACGTGTATTATTTTATACCAGTCCCACCTTCAGCGTTTGCTGAAAAATTCAATCGCAAACAAAGCACATGGTTCCAGTTAAAATTCCAGCAGCATTTAGCAACTCTGCCTGTTTTCATTATTTCTTAATGTGGGATTTTTCCCACAACTGAATAATTGAATCGGGGTACAAAGTTCTTAGCTTGGAATTATGATGTTGCAATAAAAGATGAATTTATTCTTTTTCCCTACCAGGTCTGCTCTATCTGTCACAGATCACACTGACCAGATGTCATCTCTTTACCTTCCAGGTCCAGGAATTTGAGCATGTGAACGGACAGTGGTCGATGCCCTGGATGGCTGACCTGGAGGAGAACAAGAGGGTCGCAGCTCAACCGGACTCTCCAGGGAAAACGCCGTCCACCGGCACACCTGCTGACACACAACCCAACACTCCTGCCCCAGGTACAGGGGTGTTCACATATTTCTTTACAATGTGGGCAGCTTTGTCTCTAAGGTGAAAATCTATTGTTTAAGGGTACCGAGGAAAAGAAGTGATATGTACTGTTTCCGTTTCTAGCTGATGATTCGACGAAAAATGACGAGGCATCAAAGGTGGGAGAGAAAGAGGCAAGAAAAGAGGGCGAGGCAGAGAAAAATGGCAAAGAGCCAGTTAAAGCCAGCAATGAGGTAAAGACTATTATACTGTGATAGGTAGGTTTTAAGTTGGAGAAAAATATGAAAAGATATGAATTTCATTCATCCGTGCTGCACACAGGTGATTGCCATCCCAGACGACGAGGAGAAGAGTTCGTCGGGGGAGCAGGAGAAGAAAAACGGCGAGGAGCCGATGGAGACGAACAAACCGAGCAACGGAGAAGCGGAGAGCTCAAAGGAAAAGGAAGATGAGAAGGAGGGAGAGGGCGAGAAGAAGAGTTCAGAGGAAGGAGAGGAAAACAAACCATCTGCAGATGCAAAGATGGAGGCATCAGAAGTCAAACCTGAGGAGCCGGAAGTCAAAGGTACGATTTTTCAGTTTTTTTTATTTTTAAAATTAAGGTTGATGTCTTATTAGCATTAATGCTGACAACGTATTTTATTGTTTTGGTTTTATGTTAATAGACTTTGGCTTAAAATAATAATATGGCTTCAATTTAGTATTTAGAATTATAAGAAATATCTTGCAATATCTTGTAGTTATTTTATGAGAAACTTGGAAAAAGAAATTAGCTGTCCTCTGATTTTGTGCTATTTCTAAAATCTAAAGTCTTGTGCTAGTTCTGCTGCAATCTTTATAAAGTCTGTTCTTAGTTGATATCATTTTGTTTTACAGGAGAAGAAAAGAAGGAAGAGAAGATGGAAAAGATGGACACCACTCCTCCTACAGATGAAAAGAAAGGTACGATTGAAATATTTCCCACATCAGATGTCAACTGTGCTCTCGGGTCTGGTAATGACTCCTCCTCCTCGGCGTTTCAAAGATGTGAAGGAGGAGAAAGAAGCTCCGAAACCAGAGGAGGCGACCAAACTTCAGAACGGAGACAGCGGTAAAGAGGGCGTGGCTTCCACAGCCGCTTCCACTGCAAGCGGAGTGAGCGAGGAGAAGAAGAAGGCCAAAACCCGATTCATGTTCAACATCGCAGACGGCGGATTCACAGGTGCAATCCCAGACAGGAACATCATTTATTTTTAGGAGTCCGTTTCAAATCACTAACAACACCTTTATCTTCAGAGCTCCACTCTTTATGGCAGAATGAGGAGCGCGCCGCCACGGTTACCAAGAAAACCAATGAGATCTGGCACCGTCGTCACGACTATTGGCTGCTGGCCGGCATCATACAGTATCTTTTTCCCACCTGAGTGATTCCTGAGTCGTTTATGTAATTTTACCTGAGGATGTTCAGATTCCGTGTTATGTTTGTTGTTCCCCCTGACCGTTCCGTACTTCAGACACGGCTACGCTCGCTGGCAGGACATCCAGAACGACGTGAGGTTTGCCATCCTGAACGAGCCGTTCAAAGGGGAGATGAATAGGGGCAACTTCTTGGAAATAAAGAACAAGTTCCTGGCCCGAAGGTTCAAGGTAGACAATTTTTTTACGGATGTAACTCAGAAAATGCTGGGTTATAGATTAATTTTGATCAGTCATTTATGATTCCATCTACCTGTATGATTCTGTCCCTCCATCCATCCTTCTGTCTGTCTGTCCACCCATCTACCCATACATTATCCATTGTTCCATCTGTTCGTACATTTTTTGATCATTCCATCGGTCCATCTTTTCGCTTGTTCATCTGTAAATTATCTTTCCCTCAGTTTTTCCATTCAAATATTTTTCTGTTATTCAATCCAGGTAAACATAATCCATCATTTCATCCATACGTTTGTATATTATCCATCAGTCTGTCTGTGTATCTGGTCCTTCCATCCATCTGTTTGACCATCTGTCTGTTTTTCAATCCGTACTTTCATTTCTACAATATCCCTCGTTGATTCCATCCATCTTTCCTCCACCCAACTTTGCATCTCTCTATTTTGTTTTATCCATTTTGTTTTACATTTCCATCTTTGATTTAACCACTCTTCCATCCTTCTAGCAATGTGTACATTATCTATGCAACCATCCTTTCCATCTATCCATACATTTATCCATCCTTTCTTTCTTACTTCCATCCAGTTCTAGATCTTAAGCCTGACCTCTGTAGAGAGATCTGCTACAAATCCACAGTGATGTGTTGTATTTATACTTTAGAATAGTCTATAAAGGATGGTTAAGGTGTAAAAGTGTGTAATTTGGATTTAAAATGTGGAGGTTCTCTGTTTTATAATGGTTGGTCAGAAAACAACTGAGACAGTAAATATTTTTAAAGATGCAACTTTTCGTCCTCTCCAGTTGTTGGAGCAGGCGCTGGTGATCGAGGAGCAGCTGCGTCGCGCCGCCTACCTCAACATGTCAGAGGACCCCTCCCACCCTTCCATGGCCCTCAACACCCGCTTCAGCGAGGTGGAGTGTCTGGCCGAGTCCCATCAGCACCTCAGCAAGGAGTCCATGTCCGGGAACAAACCAGCCAACGCTGTCCTGCACAAAGGTAGAAAACATGGCGCCAAAAATGCAGAAAGTAATGACTAAGTGGCATCAATGTTTGTATTTTTTGTGGGAGATCTGCTGATTTTATAAATGAAAGTTGCTTTGGCTGATGAAATTACTTCCCCGAAATAAGATGCGATCGTGAAATTGTGGTAAAATGTGAAACAGAAGTTGCTTAATGGAAAAATCACAAATCCTCATTGTTGTCTCTCTTTTAGTGCTAAAGCAGTTGGAAGAGCTGCTGAGTGACATGAAGGCGGATGTGACCCGCCTCCCAGCAACCATCGCCCGGATACCACCGGTTGCCGTCCGACTCCAGATGTCTGAGAGGAACATCCTAAGCCGCCTAGCGAGCCGAGGACCAGAAACACAGGCACAGACGCAGCAGGTAATGGGACACAGTCTTATACATTTTTATATACATTGGTTGTTTGCTTCACAACCTAAAATAGCTTAAAAGCGACTGCCAAACAGATGTAGTTTGATGCACATGTACATTTGTCTGTTTTGTCATGTATTTTGCAGCAGATGCCACAGCAGTAGACTGAAAATGTCTCTAACCTCAAGAACCACCCCCCTGCCTCACATCAACATTCCTCATTGGTGCACAGCAGAACGACGGTCGTCGCGTCCCGAGCTTGAAGCCACGTCCTGTACACTTTTCACCCCAAAAGCGGACTTTACAGAGTTTTTCTGGAGGATCAGATCTCCTCCCTGTCCCAAATCTATGAGGCTGTGGACAGAAGTTTTTAGTTTTTTTTTGCGTTCTTTTTTCAATTTCTTTATTAATATTATTGATATAATGTTATTATGATGGTTTTTTTTGGGACCTAAATAAAAAATGTAATAAAGAACTTGTTTGTTTAGTCAGTTCTGAACCTTCAATGGTCAAAATAAGATGAGAACAAGAAATAGTTGCCAAAATAATAAGCACATATATAAAGACATATAGTGATATGAAAAAATGTGTGCACCCTAAATCAGCCTGTGTGCTTTTCTAACATATTTACATATACAGGTCCTTCTCAAAATATTAGCATGTTGTAATAAAGTTCATTATTTTCCATAATGTCATGATGAAAATTTAACATTCATATATTTTAGATTCATTGCACACTAACTGAAATATTTCAGGTCTTTTATTGTCTTAATACGGATGATTTTGGCATACAGCTCATGAAAACCCAAAATTCCTGTCTCACAAAATTAGCATATCATTAAAAGGGTCTCTAAACGAGCTATGAACCTAATCATCTGAATCAACTAGTTAACTCTAAACACCTGCAAAAGTTTCCTGGGGCCTTTAAAACTCCCAGCCTGGTTCATCACTCAAAACCCCAATCATGGGTAAGACTGCCGACCTGACTGCTGTCCAGAAGGCCACTATTGACACCCTCAAGCAAGAGGGTAAGACACAGAAAGAAATTTCTGAACGAATAGGCTGTTCCCAGAGTGCTGTATCAAGGCACATCAGTGGGAAGTCTGTGGGAAGGAAAAAGTGTGGCAGAAAACGCTGCACAACGAGAAGAGGTGACCGGACCCTGAGGAAGATTGTGGAGAAGGGCCGATTCCAGACCTTGGGGGACCTGCGGAAGCAGTGAACTGAGTCTGGAGTAGAAACATCCAGAGCCACCGTGCACAGGCGTGTGCAGGAAATGGGCTGCAGGTGCCGCATTCCCCAGACCTGGGCTACAGAGAAGCAGCACTGGACTGTTGCTCAGTGGTCCAAAGTACTTTTTTCGGATGAAAGCAAATTCTGCATGTCATTCGGAAATCAAGGTGCCAGAGTCTGGAGGAAGACTGGGGAGAAGGAAATGCCAAAACGCCAGAAGTCCAGTGTCAAGTACCCACAGTCAGTGATGGTTTGGGGTGCCGTGTCAGCTGCTGGTGTTGGTCCACTGTGTTTTATCAAGGGCAGGGTCAATGCAGCTAGCTATCAGGAGATTTTGGAGCACTTCATGCTTCCATCTGCTGAAAAGCTTTATGGAGATGAAGATTTCATTTTTCAGCACGACCTGGCACCTGCTCACAGTGCCAAAACCACTGGTAAATGGTTTACTGACCATGGTATCACTGTGCTCAATTGGCCTGCCAACTCTCCTGACCTGAACCCCATAGAGAATCTGTGGGATATTGTGAAGAGAACGTTGAGAGACTCAAGACCCAACACTCTGGATGAGCTAAAGGCCGCTATCGAAGCATCCTGGGCCTCCATAAGACCTCAGCAGTGCCACAGGCTGATTGCCTCCATGCCACGCCGCATTGAAGCAGTCATTTCTGCAAAAGGATTCCCGACCAAGTATTGAGTGCATAACTGTACATGATTATTTGAAGGTTGACGTTTCTTGCATTAAAAACACTTTTCTTTTAGTGGTCGGATGAAATATGCTAATTTTGTGAGATAGGAATTTTGGGTTTTCATGAGCTGTATGCCACAATCATCCGTATTAAGACAATAAAAGACCTGAAATATTTCAGTTAGTGTGCAATGAATCTAAAATATATGAATGTTAAATTTTCATCATGACATTATGGAAAATAATGAACTTTATCACAATATGCTAATATTTTGAGAAGGACCTGTATAAACATTTACTATCTTCTTTAACAATACTGAGAAATAAAAAAAAGTAATGGGGCCTACAGCAGGCTTTTGCTACTGCTGATTTGAAAATTGATGCTTGTATAATTAGATTTATGTGGGAGCTGTGCAAGGAGGTAAAACATGAAGGTTGAGTGAAGTCCACATGATCACTTCTCAGGCATTTCGTACGATTATGAATGCAGAAATACTATTTGACCTTTGTCCCCAGACAATTTTAAAATATTTTTTATTTTCCTAAATCTTTTCTAAATTAAGTCGCAGTTTGACTCGTAATTTAAATTTGTTTAAACAGGATCTGTCAACACTGTCAGAAGTTGACTTAAACCTAATGCAGTACGATGTCTTAGTTTTAAAGCTTTAAGGCAGTTTTTTTTTACTTTTTTCAAAAGCAAAAAAATAAACAAATATGAATATTCACAACAATCTGCTGCTGGATGGATGATGTTGGCTTAGGGTGACTTTTCCCATTTGTTTTTACACTAAACTTTTAACAACGGTTAATTAATCTGTAGATCAGATTCAAGACAATATTTATTCATTAGATTCAATGTTTCCATGTTTCAAGGTTTAGCACTGAATAAAGACATTTAAATGTGTATAAAAAAAGGCCAATCATTTTTGATCTCACTCTGTTATTAAACTAAACTATTCCTTTTAGGTCAAGTAGGATTACCAACAATTTTATGTTTGCTAAATGCCAGAATAATGAGAATGAGATTTTTTAAAATTATTTATTTAAAATTCCATATGCTGAGATTACCGTTTATAAACTATTTGGAAAAGCCTCTGTGCCAGGCTAATATTTGCTACAGAGACTGTAGACAGACTTGTATAATGTTCTTTGGACAGGTGAACAAATTGTACAAAATGAATTGCAAAAAGTTCAGTTTTTAGTATGTTTTCTTGTGTACCGCTTGAAAGCTGCACCCTGAGGCTTTGCAACCTTGAAGTTAATTAGGGTCACAACTGGATTTATTTTCAGGCAACACTTTGAACATACTGCTAGCTTGTGTGACAAAGTGCGAACATCAAATAAAGAAATTGTTCCAGATATCAGGAAGAGAACTGTGACTCTCCACAACCCCGGTTCATTTCAGTGTGCTGCATTCATCTTTTCAAACAATATGATCTAAGTATGAACACCACGAGAAGGACCATCCATCCTGTTCAGGGTGGAGAGAGGTTCTGTGTCCCAGAGATGAACGTGTTTTGGAGCTAAATGTGTGTATCAATCCTAGAAGAACAGCAAACTACCTTCAGAAGATGCTGACTGAAGCTGCTGAAGCAGTGAAACAAGCCCTGTACTGACATGGGCTGAGAGGTCACTCAGCTTGGAAGAAGCCATTACTCCTAACGTTTGCCCATGCATTCAGGGGACAAAGATTTTTAAGTTTTTGTCCACAATTCGTTCTGTTACATTAGGTGAAAAAAAACCAGCAGAAGGCCTGGAGATCCTAGAGCACTAACCCAACTGTGAACTACGGAGGTGGCGGCATTATGTCTGAGTGCTTTGCTGCAGGAGGGACTGATGCATTTCACAAAATAGATTTAAATAACATATTGGCCATAACTGGGCCTTCCAAGTGGAAAATGACCTTAAACATACCTCCAAATTAGTTACAAAGTGGCTAAAAGAGACCAAAGACAGTGTTTTGGAATAGTCATCACACAGACCTGATCTTAAAAACAAATCTTTAAAGTATTACCTTGCTTATTATTCTGGAGTTTGGCAAATAGACATAATTTTGGTAATCTTAACTGCCTGAAAACAAGTAAGGTTTAGTTTCATTAATGTCTGACATTGAGAGAAAAGGTATCGTGTCTTTTCACGTTCTGTATGTTAAGGTTTTTCACTCAAATATGAGAGCACAAAAAATGACCTTAACTTTACATGAAGAAAATCAAGATTGATACAAAACAACCCAGTCAAGAAAAAGGAAAATTTAATTCAATTCAATTCAAAAATACTTTATTAATCCCAAAGGGAAATTAAATGTTGTTATAGCTCATATTATGTAGGTTTCTTCAAAGAGCCGTTGTAGATGCTGATCCTTATTTATTTGAATTTGAATCCAGTGTCAGCCATTCAGGCTTGAATACAATAGTTTATTTTCTTCAATGGTACATAGAATAAATAAGTGTTTTCATTCATGAAAATTTCTGAAAAAAAGTTCTGGGAACAAATAAAAGCGTTGCACACTCAAAGTACAGAAAACCACACGTCTGCCCACAACACAGAAATAAACACAGGATGGATAAAAGCAGACAGAAAGAGGACCAAACAAAAGTCAGGTGTTTAAAATCAGTAGAAGCACCAACCGACTAACGCTGTACAGCACCACCTGAACGAAGAGAGGGTGGAGACGGGAGTCGATGATGCTGGTAAGCTACACTTTGCACATGTTTGCAAATTAACTATATGTTCGACATCAGGAGTTTCAACCACGCTTTAGGGCAGGTTGAAGGGATACATTTTAGGTATGATTGAGTTTTAATGTAACTGCACAAACAATAACCCACACATGATGTACAAACATGACACCAAATGCACAACTTAAGTTCTTTATAATATAATAAAAGTAAAATTCTAACATACAATCAGCCAAAAATGCTCTCTACAGGGCTCACCACTTCTGTCATTTATGGTCCTCTTTGGCTCAACACACAAGACACTTTTTTTGTACATAATTTTAATAAGCAAGGGTTTCCTTATGCATTTTTGCCAAACTTGAGCATTTAGCAAACGCCACTGGTTTATCAGTCAGCGACATGCTGCAGATCGGTTACACATAAATCCTCAAAGCTGCTTTAAAACTCAAAAAGCAGGTAAAGATCAACCTAATTTTGACAATGTGAATTATCTATTATTGTTATTATTTATAATGTTATTAATTAGTTATGTGACTGTGGCTTCTGAGAAATGAAGGTCATGGCACCTGACTGTGCTCCTGAAGGAGACCAGCATTAGGAAGTTGTGGTCAAGTTACACAAGTGGACTTACAGTTGATCCGAGGTTTTGTGAGATTACCCAACCTTTCTGCAATCACTAAAACCTGTAAACTGTTCTGATGATGTCCAACTCAGCCAAACGTTCATTTCAGTGAGGTCAAACTGAACCAAAATAATTTTATTGACCCTTTATTTTGGTCTGTAAACCTTCGCATTGCAGAGAGAAAAGGAGGAGCACATTAAAGGCCATGCATTGAGGTTTCTGAGGAAGGCATCGCTGAGGAAGAGGAGGACAAGAAGGTCTGAGGAAAGGCTCGATTTGGTGCGGTGCCATTCGTTGGTGCAGACTCATCCTGGGACTTGTATCTTCGTTCTTGAAGAGCAGCTCAGTAGAAGAAATATACTAAATATAGTGAACACAAAAGTAACACCATGGTGAAATTTTATTGAACGCTTGCATTGGTAAAGGTTTTCCAATTTAGAAAATAAAATATTATTTTTTCATAAATAAAGACATAATTGTCAAGTAATCTCTGGAAGCAAAAAGGCAAAGGTTAAAATCTCCTTTGAAACTTTTTAAATTTTGCCACCAAACCTTAAAGTATGTCAATGAGATGTTATGAGGTATAGCAGCACAAAGTGGCGTATTTGTGAGGAAGAAGAAAAAGATACCTGGTTTTAATTTTTGGATTTTTTTGCAGTTACGGTTCCAAATCTTTTTGTGGTCATCTCCACCAGCTTTGAACATCTAGAAAATGACATTTTTGTTCATTCTTCTTCGCAAAAGAAGATTTTGAAGAAGAACTCATTCAGATTGGATGGAGAACATCTGTTAACATGTGTCTTCATGTGGTGTCATAGATTCTCAGTTTGAATTTAGGTCTGGACTTTGACTAGGCCATTCCAACATACAAATACACTTTCATCTAAACTATTCCATTGTTGCTCTGGTTGATTGTTTAGGGTTGCTGTCCTGCTGCGAGGTGAACCTTCAACCTAGTCTCATGTCTTTTGCAGCCTCCTACAAGTTTTCTTCTAGGGTTTTTATATATTTAGTTCTGTCCATCTTCCAAATGAGTCTGACTAGATTTGTGGAGTCAATAGATTTTTCCACCTGAGCTCTGGATCTCTGCAGCTCCTCCAGAGTTCTTTTGGGCCTTTTTGCTGCTTCAATATATACTGGTCTTAAGGAATGGGTGACTGTAGTTGTGTCTTACTCTCTATTTTACTATCTTAGAAGATGATGGATTTAACAGCGTTGCGTCATATGTTTAGAACTTAACCCAGCTTGAAACTTCTTCACACCTTTCTGCTGTGTTCCTTGATCTTCATGATACTGTTTTCTTACTTATGCTCTGTACCAAACCTTTGAAACATGTGTATTTGTTACGAGATTAAATTACACACAGGTTCACTGAGTCAGTGGATTTAATTTAGGGGAATCAGAGTAAAGGGGAACACAAATACCATCATTTTTTGGTAAAAGTCCTAAAAAAATACATATCCTTTTCTTCCTTCTCACAATTATGCAACATTTTGTTTTGGTCATTCAATTAAAGTCCCACGAAGAGTTGAAAAATGTGACAGTATTAAAATTATTCAAAGTTTTTGAACACTGTCAAAGTAATACATACATATTACATGGTGGTTATGACATTTTGTTATTTATAATGCCACACTATGCAAGGTACTGTGCATCATTCTTAAAAAGGAAGACGTTTACTTTAAAAACTCTTTCAGTGTGAGAGGGAGCAACTCTTTCCCCAATGTTTAAGTCTTACTGCATATTATTTAATTAAAATATCAAAGTTTGGTCATCTGATAGCTCATTTGTGTAAAATGTTTAATTAAATATCATCGTTTTCTATGTTTTTTTCCCCTTACATTTTAGTGTCCCACGTCTTTAGTTAGAAAACTGCGTTACGTTATTGTATAAACACAACAGATTGTAATTTAAGTGCACTTTAATGGCGTTTAGATGTTTTATCTTGTTGTATTATACTTACAGAAGACGACGCCGACAAATATAACACCTATAACTGCCATCATGATCATCATCTGGGGAAAAAAAAACAACAATAACAACATTTTCAAGGCAAACAGCACCTCAGTTCTGTTTAGGTCAGACAGGAACAAATAGAAAGGGCAGATTTCAAAATGCAAACTTGGCACAAGAAGTAAGAAAGTTTGTGTTTGATTGATTTCTTCTTTGTAGTAACAATGGCTCTTTGTAATAAATTGTATATAGTTGGAATTGCTGTTTACTTCCCTTTAAATGAAACCAAATTTGTAAGGAAAATGCATTTGTGGGTGGCGCCCATGAAAAACTTGCCAAATGCTCTCTGCCAGTACAACAATACAAGTCTGGCACCACCTACTCATGCAGGTCACCAGCCTGGTTACCCACCAGGTTTTGCTGCAAGTCAGCTAAAGTGGTTGTGTTGGAAACTCTGGGATGAACAGCATACCTAAGATGATCCCACAAGTGTTCAGTGGGATTGAGGTCCGGACTGCAGGCAGGCCATTTCATCTTCTCCATTCCCAAATTTTGGAGGTAGTCACTGTCATAACCCCACCCTGTGGGGGTGAGCGTTGTCATCTTTGAAGATAGTTTGGTCCCTAAGAGTGGATAAATGGGATTCCAGCTGGTTGCAGAATCTCATCTGGATATCTCCCTGCATTGAGATTGCCTACAGTGACGACACTTGCTTTACCAGTGAAGAAGATGCTGGCCCATATTATCATAATTCCTCCACAAAAGACTGTTTGTCATTGGAAGAGAGGATTTGCTAAGTTTTTCATGAACACAATCCACATACCCATCTCTACCGCTCAGCCCACAAATGCATTTCCCTAACAAATGTGGAACTACTTAAGCGGAAATAAACTGCTTTTCCAATGGTACAAGATGTGTTGCCAAGAAGTATTAAATTGACCTATCGCAAATTTCTCACTTTTTTTCCCAATAAATTAATAAATATAAATACTACTGCATGAATAAAACCTGTCAAATTGACAGGAAAGCACATCCCTTCTGAGCGGGGGTGGGGGTGAGAGAGATTAATAAATATAAAAGCATGAGAGAGAGAGAGATTGGTATAAATGTGATAATAGTACTTGCAATGTGTGTAGTAGGGTTTTTAAATAACACACCCTTGTTTTCATTGCACTGGATTATTGTGTTGTTGATTTAACCAACGTTTGGAGTTCTGATGCTTAAGTGGTAAAATCCACAGTTTACTGCAGTTTAATGAAGAACTTCATCGGGTTATAACCTACATGTTGCATTTATTGCGACATATATTATATCAGTGCAGGTTCTCATGAGCGAAGCCAAGTCGAAATGTTGGAGAGGAGGAGTTACATCACAGATCACAGCTGGCTCTCTAATCCCTGGCTGTCACTGTAATCCAGATTGAGATTTTCCTTCATCTATTTCTGACTTCCCTGTCAGTCAAATAGACTCTCCACCTACCCCTCAAAAATAATCTGCCTCCACTTTGCCACTGATTGGGCCATGAGAACTGCATAGACTGATAGAGGTGGAGCCCAGCTGCCGGAAACCAGGACAAAAAAAAAAAGAGTAGATGGATGGATAAACGGTGTGAACTGATGGTGATGGAGAGATTGAAGATGGCAGCTGGGAAGCGTTTCTATTTTTATGCAGGGTTTCATTTTTCTATTTTAATTCAGGTAAATAAAGTTGGATTGGAGGGTTAAGTTTTTTGTTTTTACACTCGCTGAGGAAGAGGAACGTAAAGAAGGTATTTAAATAACACAAGTATGGGGCGGATATGAAGCATTTCCAAGACAAAAAAACATAAACAAAACAGTCAGTCAGTCATTTTCTACCGCTTATTCCATAGTGGGTTACAGGGGAGCTGGTGCCTATCTCCAGCAGTCTATGGGCAAAAGGCTGGGTACACCCTGGACAGGTCACCACTCCATCACAGGGCAACACACATACAACCATACACACACTCATTCATACACCTAAGGGCAATTCAGAGTGACCAATTAACCTAACAGGCATGTTTTTGGACTGTGGGAGGAAGCCGGAGTACCCGGTGAGAACCCACGCATGCACGAGGAGAACATGCAAACTCCATGCAGAAAGACCCCAGGCCGGGAATCGAACCCAGGACCTTCTTGCTGCAAGGCAACAGTGCTACCAACTGCGCCTATGCAGCCATAAACAAAACAGAACAGACAAAATCTCATAGTTTTAATCCAAGGAATGTCTGTTTATGTGAAACATTTATTTCACATCGCCAACTTAATCAAAATATCTGATTCCATAAACCAAAATGTTGGTGAAAATAAGAGGCTTCCTAAGTTATATTTATAAAATGCAGTACATATGTTATACAGCAGTTATTACAGTTGGAACAAGCTTCATTATACATTATCTAATAGTTACACCGCTAGCACTTTGTGTAAAAGTTTAAGTTTTTTTACTTTATGTCTGTCACAAATTAACTGGTAAAGTGTTAACGTTTTTTTAAATGTCAATCTGAGTAAAAGTACATTCTGCTGTATTATCCTGACTAAACAAGTAAGTAGAAAATTTTTTGATTTTAGTCCGCTGTAATAAATTGGAGCCTTTGGGCATAGTACTTACTAACTAATGTGTTCTGCATTTCTTTCAGATTAGTCATTTTGTTATAAATACTGTAAATACTATGTATTTCTTTATTTCTGCTATTTGAGGCAGATTAAGATTCTAACAATTGTTTGAGGCTAATCCAAAGTAACTGTTTTATGGTATCAGGGCATCAGGAATAATACAAAAGTATAAGTTTAACATTATCTAAAATTTGTATATGTAACATTTATTTTAAAACTATAATAAATACCTGAGAAATTTTGTAGTAAAGACATATTATTTTTTTTAAATTAGCACCTTCTGCTACCACAGGAAAGGTTGTCCTTAGGGTCATGACATGTGTTGCCATCACCATTGACCAGAAGACAATTTTGTAGTCGAACATTAATTTTTTCAAAATTTCTTAGGACCACCAATACAACAAGCTGTTATTAGCTGGTAAATTACTGGTGTAATTTGCTCGGGGTGCAAGCCTGAAGCCTGCTGCTTAACAGAAATGCTGCTTCTACATTGTCCAGCAGTTGGCAGCAACAAGTGGGGGAAGGGGAACACTGCATTTTGATCCACACAAGTGTAGAAAACTCCAGTTGTCCTGGAATTTTTCTGGCTTCCCAAAAAAGCACTTTAAAATAGCAGGGCACAAAATTGCAGCAGTTTTAATACATTACATAAATGTTGACAGCCATTTCTGTTTTAAATTTAGTTAAACAATTCTCATTTCAATTGTTAAACGTCTTTCAGGACATGTACCAAGATTGCATAGTATCCGTTTTACTTACACTTTACCATCAAGTAATTTAATTTGATATCTCTTGTTCTCTCTGGGAAAAAAAACTCCTGAATCCTAAAACAACAGGTGCTGGATTCACTGTCCATACGGCCAGCGCAGCATTCTGTGTTGCAGGTACAGGATAAAATCTTCTCACCTTGCAATTTTTCCACCAGTACTTGTTCTTCAACTTAGCAGCACTGCTCTCGAACTGAGAGGCTCCAGCCTGCAAGGCATCGGCCCGATCATCTAGTTCTGACAGCTTCTGGTCTCTCTCCAAGACTTTGTCCACATTCACACGCATAATATCCACCACCTGAGGGACAAAAACACCAGTCAGCATCTATCCCAGTGGTAAAAACTGAGCTGATATGCACCTGATAGAAACCAGTAAATATACCAAACAGTTATCATTGTTTAATAATTTGATTTCTGGTTTTCCATTATGGATTTTTATCAAATTTGACAACACAGTTACAATGTTATACTTTTTTAAAATTAAACTGCAGCCATAAGCTGCTAAGACTATATTTGGGTTCTTCTTATAAGCAAAAAGTACACTAACATATTCACTGAGATTGTGTTAGCTCACACTCGTTTCCTCACCTCGTCCACCTGCGCCTGTGTCTGCTGAAGTCGTCTGTTGCTTGTCAGGTTTGGGGCCGCGGCCGGAGGGCCTCCTTCACCTTCTGGGCCCCCAGGAGTTCCTGGAGTACCTGCTGCATCTGGAGTCGACCTGCAGTGAAATGTGAAGATCAGAGAAGAGTTTTCTTAAACGGGCATTTCAGGTACAAAGATGTCTTGGGTAAAAGCATCACAAAATGAGAAAGGATGAAACTGGTCTCATGTTCTTACAAACCAGGAGCCTGTGTCCAATGAACAGGCTCCTGAACATTATTTGCAGACATCTCAAATAATAAAGCAGGCATTAAATAGAGGCAATGACTTTGAATGAGGTGAAACAATAAAATTATAGGCCACAAAAGAAGATCTTCAGGTTGAGGTTTTATCAAACAAAACTCTGATTTTGTTCCAAACAGTTTAAATATTCACTAAATTCTCCAGCTTTTGTTTTATAAGGCTTTCCTCAAAATTAAATTTTCATTAACAGATTTTTCTGATCAATTAGAAGAAAGAAATCAATAATAGACCAGTTTTCCCAGTCAACTGGGCATAAATGTAAAGTTAAGGATGGATCTAGGTAGAGTAAGGAAAACATCAAAGGTGGTGGAAATTTATGTTTTTCACTGGGTCGGAAGAACCACCTGATTTACAGCAGAGAACCCAAGCTATACTTTAGTTACCACACAAAAAAGAGAAAAACAGCAGGCAACCTAGGAGCTAAACTGGATATGTTATAGCCTGAGTTAGGAGTTATTAAATGTGAAAGGGATATTCAGATAAGAATGAGGTGCAAACACACCTTCCATTTCTGCTACCTGTGCGACCCCTTCTCTTTTCCAATGGTTATAATCAGTCTGACAGAGAGAGGTATCCCCAATCCTTGTGGTTTTTAGTATAACAATGGCCACCAGTGGGCTCTAGATGGACAAACTTTATCAGTCTATTATTTTACTTAGTAACCCTACACATAGCCCATTCTAAAATGGCCAAACTCTAACACTCAGTAGTTTAATCTAACCTCCCCAACAACCCCGGACCATTCCAAACCCTTTGTGAAGTCCCTTTAGACGACAGGTGTTGTTAATTTGCGCTATATCAATAAAACTGAAATGTAATTGAAGGAGCAATCTGTATTAACAAGCAGATCATGCTTAACTTTAGTTTGATGCAGGTTAAATGAGCCATATAATGATAACTCTGGGAGGAAAACAAGTGTCTTGATGATACAGGGTGGCCAGCGTAGACAGCAAAATTCTGCAGATCCTGTATTCCTCAATAGAAAGTAAGTTTGGTGAAGGCAAAGCAAAAAAAAAGCAAGTTATTTTTGTAGCACCATTCATTAAAGTTTACCTAAAAAGAGAACGTAATATCTCAAAAACCTAAAAGCATTGCATAACAAGAAACACATATTAAAATGAAGATTTAAAATGCAAATCCAAATCCAAGTCATTGGTTTTTGGAAGACAAAGACATGTCAACTCAATGACTGTAGTGAATTTTCCTTTGAAGTCACTGAGCTGGGTGTTTGTGGCCTGCTTCAATTATCCAACCATCTTCTTATTTGGGCGAGATTCATTTTTACTCTGGTTACAGCTTAAATTGACTGTGCTGATTATTTTGATGTTCAAAAACTTAATTAAATGCAATAACGTACCATCATTGTGTGACAAGGGGTAAAAACTGTGCACTCGTCCCTCACCCAAGCCTAATTAGACACACAGCATCACACATGGACACACCTATATGCTGCCTGATGCAGCCCTAAAACAAAATCACAAAATAACATTGAGTCAGCACTAATCTCAATCACAATTCATAGTACACATTAACAATAAAATGGGTAATGTCAAAAGGTTGATTCTGCCAAACTGGTAATTAAGATTTTTATTTTTTTTATTTGCATCAACATCTGCAGAAGTGCAAAAAAGATCGATGTTTTTGTCATTACTGCATTTGTGCCTTTTTTTTATTAGACTGAAATTTTCAAATCATATTAACAATTATATTTTGAAAGTTTTATGAGTCTGCTTGTTCATTTTTCCTTATTTTAATATTTTTTATCTGTTTGTTTAACCCACTTATCTGGAAAAAAACCCAAGGAAGGTTTTAAATCTGGGAGCTTGTTGCCATCTTGCCACCCTGCAGCCCTGATTTCATTTGACATCATTTTTGCCAGCACTTGAACAACTCCTCTTCCATGTTTATCCGTGCAATTTTAATGGTTTGTGCTTTTATTTGTTTTAATATCAGCCAAATTAATATCACAAAGTAACCAAACAACCTGATAACCTAACAAAATTTAATTTTAGCATTCATCACTTTATGTGATTGGACAAAATATGCATTTTTGACTCCTTAAAGTAACTAAAATGAATTGTAGAGAATCAAACTGGTCATCAGATCCAAATATACCACACCCTAACCAAATTCAATTCTTATTTGTTAATAAGGACTAACGGCAAATCTATAAACAGCATTATTTCATGCATGTACTCTGTATTGTTCATAAGTAATAGATTTATAATTGGATTGAAGCCTCAAATTAAATAGGGCCACTACAATGTAACAATGGTAATATGCATGTTTTCACATTTAGGAATTGTTTCTCAATTAGGCAAATATGAATAATTAATTTGCTTCTAAACAAAGAAAACACAAAGAACTGATTAAAAATCACATCAAGTGCTATAGAATCATGACTCATCCAATTTTGATTTTTGTCCACATAATCAATGTATAAGAGGCTGTAGAATCGCTGCGGATGTATATCCATGACAAAATGTGCCTGTGGTGAGGTCTGTGAACTTTCACTGAGACATACAGAGCAGAATCACACTAATCAGCAGCTCCTGCCATGCTCTAACAGTCAGGCTTGTTTTTCAGAAGCAAAATGGAGAAAGATTAGTGCAGCAGCTTCCTGACTGATGGAGATCAACATGCAGGAATTAAAACTCTGCAATCCCCTCCCCCAAACAAAACATACATGTCTTACAATATTTGCTTTTCTATTGAGCAGAAGTCTGTCACATATTTTATGATCGAATGTTTTGGCCTTTATTGACTCGGTGCAGTTGTGTCTGGCTCTTTAATTTAGTTTAATTTGTTTTATTAAAACGCAGCTGATGCAAAAGCACCACACTTTAGCTTTTCCCGGTCACAGCTGATGAATAGCTTTTTTAGGCGAGTCAGCCGATGAGTCACAGTCACACTCCTGCAGGGTATAAGTGCTGCATCCCCGAAATTTCCAGCTGCTTGCAAACTTAGTTTAGGAAAAGATAAATACAATTCCCAAAACTAAATTCATAAAAAGTAAAAGTTACATTTTTTTTCTGGTTAATCAACGTTGATTTGGAGTTTGCAATCCACACTAAATTAAATTTAGTTCATCTTAAAACAGAAGCTGGGTTATCATAGACATTATAGGTTTAAATATAAACTAAAATGGAATAAAACATCAGAGTACTCACATCTCAGCGGCAGGACGATGAGGATTATCTGAGAGGGTGAGGAAAGGTGAGGGTGAGGAGAGCACAGAGAGAGTGGTCCCAGTTCTGTTTAAAAAAAAAAAAATGACAATGACTTCTGTTGTCCTCGCTCGGTGAGGTGAGTCTTAACTCACCTTTTCGTTTTATGCAGAAGGAAGAAAGAGAAACAAAACTGCGCAGATGAAAGAAACAAAAATCTGTCCGTCACCCAGAAGCCCCGCCCCTACAACCGCGCACACACATGTAAACACACACACACACACACGCAGTGTCCCCGTCAGTGGCTGTAATACCATAAATCACTGGGGTATAAGTAACATGAACTACAGTGCGTTGCTTAGTAAATTGTTCCAGTTGGAGATTATTTTAGCCTAATCACCCAGCCATAACTTCAATTACTTTATTTCACTTCTTGATCGTTTTCAGTCGGGAAAAAGGTAATTACTTTGGTTAGAAATTAAAACAATTTGGGGGGAACCCGTTCAGAACATCTGGAATGCCAACGTTCATTCAACGCATGCGCTTTTAAAACTACTTGTGTATCTGCTCTTTGAACCGCTAGAGGGCGCATGAAAACTTAATTCAACCAATAAACAACCGACCCTTGATACTGTTCCGGATAAGCACGAGACAAAACTGTTGCTTAAATGTATCAAAAGGTGACAAAGTATCAGAATAATAAAAAAAACAATATGTTTGAATAAATAACATTTCGAAAGCAAATGCTGTTTATAGCATTTGCCAAAAAAGATGGGTTTTTAGCTAATTAATTTGAACTTGAAATGTTACATAAACTAAACACAACCTGGTGTGATAATCCAATGTCTTTGTAAAGTGTTAGTTATAATTTAATGGTCTATTACTAATTTAATTATGTACCAAAATATTTTGTTTTTAACAACTGGCTGAAATCAGTGTCCTCAGGGCTTCCTAATTTAGTTCTAAGATAGTTATGTAAAAATGTATTTAGTTAATTAGTTAGAATTACAAATTCGTTTACGTGTTGAGTATACATTTCTTCAGTTAATTTAAATTGAATTTATTTCTGTTGCTTATGAAGAAAAGTGTGTACATTTTTACATCTTAATTGGGGTTTTATTGTCTTTTACCGTAAAATCTGATTTTTCTTTCTTTTTAGCAACCAGTAGAGGAAATTCAGTGCTTTAAAGAGGTGGGGTATGTCAGTACAGTATCTGCTTATAATAAACAAATGAAAGAGTTCGTTTTTACAGGAGTTTTAACTGTTTAGTGTTATGAGCTAGTATAGTTTTCAGGATACTGTTTTTGCAAAAAGACAAACAATGGTATTTATTAAAATAGTTCTTGAAATTACACTAGAATCTTAGGTCAAGTTAAATTAAATTAAGTTCTAATAATATTTGGGTAAGGAAAATATTTAAGATGCAATGCAAATAACTGTGAATGTAAGCCAATAAAACTTTTTAAGCAGCCATAATATTTTAAATAAGCAGTGAACCTTTTGGTGTTTATAAATTTAACCTTGATTGGATTTGGTCAATTTTTTTTTTGCTGTGCTGTACCAATGAAGAGCAGAGAGACATAAAAAATAAAGCAAGGGGAATCAGAAATCAGCTTGTTTGGTTTCACTAAGTTACTGAACGCATACCATGATTGTTTTTGTCCTGGATTTTTGATATAAATGTTTTTTTTTGGTAATTAGATGATTGGTACATCTTTTACTTTTATATTGCTATAAGTCTGTAGAGGACATTTAATAGTCCAGTTACTACATTGAATCATGAATTACTATGAATCTTGCTGAATTTATCAAGCATCAAAATAAGGCATAAGACGAACTCTAGCATATTTTGATTGGCACTTAGAGAAAAAAAAAACTTTTCAGGATGACAATGGCAAGGTCTTATGTTTCTCGGACGTTGCTTTAATAAATCATATAATTCTACAGGGACATTTTAAAGTGACCTAGAGAAAAGCAAAAGTCTTGTCAAGGAAAAGTCAAATCTGAGGTGTGTGTGCTCTGCATAATTTACAAATTGTTTTGTCTACAAAGTCCTAAATGGTTGGCTTAAAATTTAACATATGATGTGTCTGAAGGCCTGTTAAAAGCCCCCCACAGTGCTGGGTGAGGCAAACCCATCAAACATAATTTTACACTGAGCCCAGTGAGTGTAATGTGTTGACACAGCACAGCTGTTTTCCCCCGGCAGCTATTTGTTCTCTTGGCTGTTTCAGTGTTTGCTCCTCTTTATTGATCTGCTGTGAAGTTGTTGGTTTGCAGCTCTCGACTCCCGGCTTTTCGCTCAGCCTATTGAACTGTGTGAAAAGGAAGTAATCACAGTTAAATTATTATAGGAACAGAAAGACTGATCTGATTCTAAATCAGTGCAGCTCGAAAAAAATTTGCGTTTTTTATTGTATTTGATGAACAGATAATACGATTTCTATTCTTTTGACTGATTGTAAAGGACAAAAGCAGTTCTGCCTGCAAGCAGTGAAAAAGTCATATTCTCTCATTTTAACTTTCAGCAGTAAAATGTTTTGCTGAGGCATGTGTCTCTGTGTTACCCTGGAAAGGACTGGCGACCTCTCTCCCATTTACTGCTGGAGATTCTTAGAAGACTCTTCTGGGACCCTGGGAGGATTGAGTGAATATAAAAGATAGATGGATTGATACAATGCTGTGAAAAAACATTTTCCCCTTTACAAATTTCTTTTTTTTTTGTCTTGTAATGTTCCACATCAACAAATGTATTTGTCTAACAACAAAATTGAACCTGAACCTGAACACGAAAATGCAGTTTTTGAATTATGATTTAATATGCTGAAGTAAAAAAGCCTTTCTTTGTCTATATATATTTTTGAGCCATTCAGAGGTGGACACTCTGGTCATTGTCCTGCTGCTTAACCTAAGTGTGCTTGAGCTTAAGATCACAAATGATGACTGCAAATTCTCTGGTAGAGAACAGAAGAGAGCATGGTTCCACTAGTTATGGCAAATTGTCCAAGTTCTGAAGAGGCAAAGCAGCCCCAGACCATCACACTGTCACCACCATGTTTTACTGTTGCCATAATGGTTCTTTTTCTAAAATGCTCTCTTAGGAACAGGATGCACACCTTCCATAGAGTTTCACTTTTGTCTTGTCAGTCCCCAGAACATTTTTCCAAAAGTCTTGAGGATCATCAAGATGTTTCTGGGAAATTTGAGATGGGTATTTGTGTTTTTTTTGGCCAGCAGTGGTTTTCACCTTAGAACTCTTCCAATAATGACATCTTTCCCAGTCTCTTCCTTATTGTTGAGTCATGAACTTTGACCTTAACTTAGCCAAGTGCATACCTGTACTACCAACAGGTCTGGCAGGAAAGAGGCCCGGGTTTGTCTAGTGAAACTGAACAAATAAATCAGGTTAATCACAGTTAATTAATGATTTAACATACATCTTTTTTTATTTTTCTGAGGTTGGGGTGCAGTAATAACAGTTTCAGGAGAGAAACTCGAACATTTCTTTCCAGGTCAATATATGGAATCCCAAATCACTGCCAAGTCAGGAAAGATGTACATTCATTTCAATGAATTCTGGGTCTGACGGGCATCTCTTCCCTGATTATCAGTAAATCCTCTTTTATATTGAGAAGCAGAGGCTTAAGCTGAGCTCATAGATTTTCTTTTTAGTTCAGCTCTTTCTTTCCCATAATAGGCCGGAGTATAGGCTGCATTACTGTTGATGGATCCCCAAACTATCTTATCTCACAGTCTGTCCTTCCGTTACTTCAGACACTTTCAATTCAGTTTTATTTATATAGCGCCAATTCACAACACATGTTGTCTCAAGGCACTTCAGAACAGTCAGGTACATACATTCCAATTAATCCTAACCATTGAACAGTGCAGTCAGATTCAGTTATTTATTCATTCAAATTGGATAAAAAGTTTTTCTGTCTAAGGAAACCCAGCAGATTGCATCCAGTCAGTGACTTGCAGCATTCCCTCCTCCTGGATGAGCATGTAGAGACAGTGGACAGTCACTGGCGTTGACTTTGCAGCAATCCCTCATACTGAGCATGCATGTAGCGACAGTGGAGAGGAAAAACTCCCTTTTAACAGGAAGAAACCTCCAGCAGAACCAGGCTCAGTGTGAGTGGCCATCTGCCACGACCGACTGGGGGTTTGAGAGAACAGAACAGAGACACAAAAAGAACACAGAAGCACTGATCCAGAAGTACTTTCTATGGGAAGGAAAAGTAAATGTTAATGGATGTAGCTCCTTTAGTCGTTTCACCTAGAAAGAAAGAACAGATAAACTGAACCAGTTTTCAAGGTTAGAGTCTGAAAGAGAGCACATAGTTTGTTACAGTTAAGCTCAGTCAATCGCCATGTCTAGGAGAGAGAAAGGAACTCACCTTAAGGTAAAAAGGGAAATATACCTTTTTTCATTAGAGGGTTATGGCCAAGAACTAGAAGAGCTGGCTCTCATCTCTGCTCCGTTCACTTTTGTCTGCGAACCCAAAATTACTGCATTATCTGCAAAAGGCAGATGAGACCTTGAAGTTCCTAAACATGACTCCCTCCTCTCCATGACTATGCCTTGAAAAATGCATTCTCATAAAATTCTGTGTAAAACCACAGAATTTCAATCAGACACTTAAAGAGTTAAGCTATCAAAACAACATGTTTAGATGTAAACATAACTTTATCACGATTCTGATATGTTGGTAAAAGCAATAAAGATTATTTAATGGAAGTTAAATCCCAGGTAAAATCTTTTTTTCAATAGTAAACAGAGATAGTTCTGTCACAATGAACAAGGATACAACTTTGCAATATAATTTATTCTGTTCATCATATGACTTTGTTGTGATCAAACATACAGCTCTGCAAATCAAGCATAAAACCCATAAAAAAAACTCCAGCAATTCTCGTTTAGCTCAGATTCAATAATTTCTCAACACATTGTTATCTTTTCAGAATCAAGCTTGCAGCAGATAATCTTCAGGTAATAGGGTTTGAGCCTGAGACAATCTTGTTTCATGATTTCTTTCACTTGCTAATGACTTGTTTTCTAAAACTTGCAGCTACTCTGTTGTGGCCTCAACATTAAACGACCAGTATGGCAGAACGTCTGTACATTTTTTGGCTGAAAAGTAGAATGCGTAAAAAATAGTGCAGAGTAACAGAATCTACCAAGACGTTTCAGGTACGTACACTCGTAAATGTGTTTGTTAGAAAGAAAGATACAACTAAAAACATTTGAGGATCATGGGTACAGAAGAGCAAAAAACACAAAAAAACATATAAACTGTTATTTAGTCCACAATCTCAGCAAAGTAAAAACAAAAACAGCCTGAAAAAAATGTAAGGTGTACAGATTTAACTTAAACTTTAATCGCTTCTAGAAATCTACTTGTACATTGCCCTGACTCCAGCTTTGCTGTTAGGACCCAAGTTATTCAAAACATGGTTTTGGCCAAACATAAAACCAGTTAAACTGCATTAAAAATCAGCAAAGTTTACATCATAAGACACAAAGCTTGCAGCATTAATAGGTCAACATTGCACACAGCGCTGTGATCAAATACAATATTACAGCTCTTCACAGAAATGGGCAATCTACAGGTCAGACAAATACTTCAAAGCAAATCTATGTGGCCTGGCATGAGATCAACAAAAACATGTATTTACTCTTAATCCTGGCTCCAGATCTAAACAGAGGGGCAAACTACTTTTAGTTTAAACCACCTCCTCATGTCTAACACAAAAACCTTTTTTCTTTTATTATTTTGGCAAATTGTGCAGTTTTTCGGTAAACTAAATATAGCAAATGAACATTATAAGCCACTGAGTTATGGGTAATTGTGTTTCATGTATAAAAACTTCTTAGGCTTAAACAATTGAATGAAAACACTTCAAATAAAAAAGGAAATTAATAAAACGCATAATCAGTCTAATTTTTATAAGAAATGTTTGACTAAATAGCTAATTATGTATAATTTTACATGATCTTCCAAAACAAACATTTGGCATTTGGTTTTCTTCATAATTAAAATGAAAATAAATCTTTTTTGTAACTTAATATTGTTTTTCTTTATTTTTCAGAGACTTAACTAGTTTTGAAGATATACAGTTTTACCCCAAACAATTTGGCTACATTTATAAACAGAGCCTTCAAAGAATTGATCAAAATCAAACCTACAATGAGTATTTTGGGACAGCACAACAGAACTATTCCCTTATAACCCTAGAACCAAAACAATTTAAAATACTAAGAATCAGATCAGCCTCACAGCAAAGTCAGAAAGTTAAAAACTGCGTTAAATATTACATTTTGATCATGGCTGTCCATGTAAATGAAACACTTATATAGTTCAACAAACATTATCTTAATATTTGTATTAATAGTCAATATCACCTTTCACCAAACGGTGAACAAATTGCAATTTGTTTTTAAATGTATTTACGGGCTTAGAGGACATTTCCAGAAATGACACCTGGAAAGGTTTATTATTCTAAAATAAACAATTTAAAATCTAAAATAAATGCTAAGAAATGAAGGGAATATTTTTCATATTTATTTTAAGAGATGTGTGCAAACTACATTCTTTTCTGCCTTATTGTCCTTCTGTTTAAACACGGTTGCTGAAAGCTTTTTAACGGACTGTGCAAATAACAAGCTTCCACACTAAACAATCATCATGTTATTGTGTATAATAATACGCATTCGTTCCATCTCACAGAGTTAACGTCAGTGTTATTTTTTTAAGTGCAGCGTTTTTGTCTTTTATATGTAATTACAGTTGGTAACCACACGAGGGCAGCAATTTACAGATCAGTGGGTGTATTTTTGTTTTCCTTTTATATTTCTCCAGGTGACACTGAATGTGACTAAATGTTGCTTCTGAGAGACGCTGGAGAATATTTTATTTCTAATTTAGGAAGAAAACAAAACCCAAGTCTCTACTTTTGTTTCCATTTTGCTGCTTTGGCTGATTTTCTGGCTATGTGGTCAAAAGAGCTAGACAAATGTAGGCAGTTTTCAGAAATGCCAAAGATATCTTTTTACCTAAAAACAAAATCTTAATAAAGATGTTGTTTTTATTTTCAGTTGTCCTGAAGCACTCGAGATGGAACCAGCAGAGTGGGGTTGAGTGTCAGGGTTTTCTCCAGTTCATAGGTGGGACGCCAGCATTAATGTTGCAAAAGGAATTACTGCTCTCAGAGTTAGCAGGGACAGCCGGATTCTTCTTCTCCTCCTTTTCAGAGTCGTCCACTGTTGGTATGATGAGAGGGTTGGATCTTCTGTAGTGAAGCACAGAGGACCAAAGTTTTATGTTTAATAGGCTGGAGACCACTGCAAACGTATGACTCCTTCCTCTCATATAGGACAGGTACAAAACTAAAGGCCAAATGGGAAGATTATTTTAGGAAATACATAAACGTAATGCTGATAAAATCATGCTCCCTAAAACTAACTTTAACTTTAGGTCATAGTCATCATTATTAGAAATTAATCATGATATTAAGCACTGTGTTTTGATTTATAATACCTTGCAAAAATATTTATACAAAAAAAAACAACAACAACTGAAAGCCACATTTGCAGCTTCCCACAAGCTGTGCAGGGGACCCAGCAAACATGTGGAATAAGGAGTTCTCGCCAGATGAGATTGAAAGAGAACTTTTTGGACTACAGAGAAAATACTCTGTGTGGGGATATACACCATCACCAGCATCCTGGAAGAAAACCTGCTCCAGGCTGTGCTAGTCTATTATACATAATCCTAATTAAATAATTTTTAAGTTCTGGTCGCAAGGTGATAAAAGTGTGAAAAGGTTTAAGGGATGAGGATATTTTTCCAAGTCACTGAGAAGAAAAACACATCCTTGGTTGCTTTTTTTTTTTTTAACATTGATAAAACTAATGTACTGAAATTCCACATTAATCTCAAACTGAAAATTACTTGAAATCTTAACTCATTTCAATCTTTAATTTTTTGTCTTGCTCTAATTTTGACTGGAACTGAGGTTATCCTTATATGTGGTCCAAAACTTTATCTGATCAAAAAGCAAATGATTGTCAGTTTAATAGGATGGATTTGACTATGAAAAGAGGAATGATTTATTGTACGGATTTCACATGGACTTGTTTTCAGTCATCTAAACTGGATTGTTTTGGTAAATATTTGTGGTGTTAAGGGACAGCTCACTGTAGAAAAAGAATGTGGAGCAGTATTACACTCTGGGACTCTGGGCCCATGTTTACAGGAAATCTAACATTAATCTGTTCATTCTTAGCCAAATGTATTGGCTGTTGCTAACTGCTGGATAAGCATATAAAGCAGCTGTAATTTCCACGTTGTCACCCAATTGTTGTAAAAGCTCTAGAAGATTACTTGCTGAATTCATTAATGGCCTTGTCTGGTTAAATTCGAGAGAATTTAAGAGATCCACAAAGAGGTTTAGAACAAAGGTTGTCGACGTTTGCATTCTCACATTATGTTCAACAGGATATGGCTTTAGAGAGTACTATTTATAGCTAGCTACCTGTTATATTCTGCAAATCTCCTGAGTCATCCCACATTTTTATAAAAGATCTTTGAGTGTTTTAAATATACAGGGGTTGGACAATGAAACTGAAACACCTGGTTTTAGTCCACAATAATTTATTAGTATGGTGTAAGGCCTCCTTTTGCAGCCAATACAGCGTCAATTCGTCTTGGGAATGACATACAAGTCCTGCACAGTGGTCAGAGGGATTTTAAGCCATTCTTCTTGCAGGATAGTGGCCAGGTCACTATGTGATACTGGTGGAGGAAAACGTTTCCTGGCCAAGGGAATGCCATGATATGGCAGCCCAAACCATCACTGATCCACCCCCATGCTTCACTCTGGGCATGCAACAGTCTGGGTGGTACGCTTCTTTGGGGCTTCTCCACACCGTAACTCTCCCAGATGTGGGGAAAACAGTAAAGGTGGACCCATCAGAGAACAATACATGTTTCACATTGTCCACAGCCCATGATTTGCGCTCCTTGCACCATTGAAACCAACATTTGGCTTTGGCATGACTGACCAAAGGTTTGGTTATAGCAGCCTGGCCGTGTATATTGACCCTGTGGAGCTCCTGACGGACAGTTCTGGTGGAAACAGGAGAGTTGAGGTGCACATTTAATTCTGCCTTGATTTGGGCAGCCGTGGTTTTATGTTTTTTGGAATCAATCCGGGTTAGCATCCGAACATCCCTTTCAGACAGCTTCCTCTTGCGTCCACAGTTAATCCTGTTGGATGTGCTTCGTCCTTCTTGGTGGTATGCTGACATTACCCTGGATACCGTGGCTCTTGATACATCACAAAGACTTGCTGTCTTGGTCACAGATGCGCCAGCAAGACGTGCACCAACAATTTGTCCTCTTTTGAACTCTGGTATGTCACCCATAATGTTGTGTGCATTTTAATATTTTGAGCAAAACTGTGCTCTTACCCTGATAATTGAACCTTCACACTCTGCTCTTACTGGTGCAATGTGCAATCAATGAAGACTGGCTACCAGGCTGGTCCAATTTAGCCATGAAACCTCCCACACTAAAATGACAGGTGTTTCAGTTTCATTGTCCAACCCCTGTATTTAAAAGGTTCTCTGTGAACTTCGGTTGCTTTTACTCTAAACCAGCAGAAATGTTGCATAAAACAATTAAATAACACCTAAGGGTGACCCGGGACTTCTGCACATAATCAAAATAAACTTTTAAATGAAAGTAATATCACATTAACATCTATTTCTTTGTGTCCCAACAAGTAAGGCTAAATTCCTGTGGTTTACCTGTCTCCGCTCTGCGTTATGAGTCTCCTGCAGGTCTCCATCTGAACATCCAGCCCTCTCTTCATGGAACACATCTCCATGTACTCGTGCAGGTGGCGGTTCATGTCGCTCTTGGCTGTGGCCAGATCCAGCTGAGAAGAACACCACACACATTAAAATCCCAGGCTGGGTTTCTTTACATTAACAGATACTTTATCAATCAGAGAAGTTAAAGTCCCAAGCAACCCATTTCACTTTTGTAACCGTCTCACCTCTATTTGGTCAATAGTTTCCTGGTATTCTTTGTCTCTGGATTTAAACATGGACTCTGTGTCTTTAATCACTTTCTCAATGGACTCATCCTGCTGGAAGAATGACACAACAAACAAATGTGTTGTGAAGCCTTAAAAAAGACGTGTACACAATATTTTTTCATTGTAATTAATAAGAATAATGCCTGAATTACACATTTGACAGAACTGGGGGATGGATTTTTCATTCAAAATAGCAATCTACAAAAATCCATGTGAAGCTGTTGATTAGTCACCTCTAAATTATATATAAATACCAAGAACTTGAACCAATGACCATCTTTAATCTGTTCAACTGATTCATTTCATTTAGAAATTTATGGTACTGATGAAACTGTTCATCCAAACTTTGTGCCACGTAGACTAAAATCCTCAAGTTGAAAGTATACAATGGCCACAAAAATTCTAATTCATTTTAAATGAAAAACCCAGAACAAATTGTATTGTGAAATTATTCATTTTTACCTGCTCAACAGTGAAGAAAACATGAAATATTTCAATGAAACAAACAAAGCAGCCTGATTTGCTTTAGCTGTTTTTAGGAAAACAATCTGTAAAATATTTCAGAACATAAATAGATTCTTACAGGTAATATTTTTTTTAGTCTGCTCTCAACCACAAGACTGAGATATGGATCGCTCTTTCTTCGACAACATATGTGTATTTAGCCAAATTTTACAAATGGAAACGTCACATTCTGCTTTTTCCCAGGATGTTTGTGTTCCTATTTATTATGAACTATAAGTAAAACCAAAAAAACGTAGCTAATAAAACACATATATTTTGTGTTGTAACTTGTTTTTTTACATTTTAAGAATACTTTATTTTGTCATTGAAAATCTTGTCTTAAAGAATTAAAGAAGCGTTCATCTGCAACAACTGCCTGTATTGGTGGGTCAAATTTCTGCCGAACTGAATTGTGGTTGGTACAGATACCAGTGAAAGATACTCAGAAGAAATGTTTGAATCAGTTATACAAAAGGCACATTTTGATACATTAATTGTGACGTAGAGCTAATAAACACCAACAGACAAGGATCAGAAACTTCTCAGAAACAGAAATGCAGTTGAGAAAATGTCAAGAAATTCCAGTATGAACTGAACTGGACAACATTACCATCAACGATTTCATCAGATGTGCAGATAAACTGCTTACCTGCAGCTATAATTAGGTTTTCTAAGCAAGGCAGCCATATTGGTTTTGGAGGTTGGGGTCGGTGAGAAACCTCCAGCTGCTTCACTTGGAAATGGGAAATGATGAAATAATAATGGAATAAAAACGGAATAAACATATAAACTGGATCCTTCAATCAGTCATGCACCAACAAGAATGAGAATGTTCTTTTTTTTTTTATTGTTATGACAAAACAATTAAGTCCAAGTTTAACCTTAAGCCTGCAGGTATAACATATAGAAACAAAATGCCTGAAACACCTGTGTCAGTAATCTCTTGGGGTTGCCCTGTTTCCTTTTTGGCATTTCACTAAGCAGGTCGCTGGCTACCTCCGGTGGATTATCTTATTTAACAGGTCACTGGTCACCAGGAAAGGCATGTCATCAACGTCATTGGACTGAAGATAAGACATTGGACTGAAAATAGCTCATGGACCCAGGACATCTAAATGGGTGGAGGTAAAACTGCCTACAGTACGAAATTCTTTCCTTGAACGTGGGGATAAAAGCTCTGTAGAGACTATAGAAATGGAAGC
The DNA here is from genome assembly GCF_021462225.1 of Girardinichthys multiradiatus. Classification (NCBI taxonomy): domain Eukaryota; kingdom Metazoa; phylum Chordata; class Actinopteri; order Cyprinodontiformes; family Goodeidae; genus Girardinichthys; species Girardinichthys multiradiatus. Next base: position 32,167,584 of record NC_061806.1, on the reverse strand, counting down.
AGGTGACAACAGTAAAGTTTCTAAACCGTTTTCTTTCCAAGTTGAGTCATTTTGATGTTTCAGATAATACTGTGTAAAAATGATAAATTGATCCTTATTTTTAATTTGATTTAAAAAGTACTGAGGCCTACTTTGAATCTTGAAAAATGGTTGTGAACTAAAGTTCTCCAGTTCCTCTGAGTTAGGTTTTTTAAACCAGCAGCCAATTATCCAATTTTGGTGAGTCTGCACAAACTATAGCTCCGTTTTCCTGTTCTTACTGTTGGCTTTTATTCTCCTTTCATTTCAGATATTTAGTAAATCCCAGTAATGGTTGTTTGTGAATATTCCAGTAGATCAGCAGTTTCTAAAATCTTCCCAGCCCTTCTGAAACCAACAATCAGGCTGCATATAGAGTGACTTAAAAGTCCCCTTTCTTCCCCTTACGATGCTCGATTTGAAGTCTTCTTCAATGCATCTAGATGCCTTAATGCATTAAGTAGCAGTGATTGGCTGATTTCCTAGCAGTGAGCAAGGAAATGAACACATGCATCAAATAAAGTGGCCACTCAGTAAATCTTTAAGATTGCTTTCTTCCAGTACGGCCCTGCATGAAGCTCCATCCATCTTCTTGTTAACTCTGGTCAGCTTTCCTATCCCTGCTAAACAAAAGCATTACACAGCATAATGCTGCCACCATTATGTTTCATTGTAGAGAATAGTGTTTTCAGGGTGATGCGAAGTGATACTTTTCCTCCACACAGAGCTTTTGCATGTAGACCAAGAAGTTACATTTTGTTCTCATCTGACCAGAGCATTTTCTTCCACACATTTCTTTAGGAAGCAGTTCACATGCTTCCTAACTTTCCTAAGATTTTTGCTAGTAATTCAAAAGACAAGTAGGGAAAAAATAAAGAAATGTCATGTGTGCGTACCTCTCCCTGTGTTTCAACTCCCAGTGTGCATCCAGGAAAATCTTCCCACAGCAGAAGAGTTTCATCAGTCTCCTCCCAGGCCAGACTGTCACAGTCATCTTCAAACTCACACTCCCTCCTTCACAGCAGATGCAGACCCATCAGCTACATGATGATTTATCATTGCTTTAACGTTGTTAATGTTCAGACAAATAATACCTACAGGTGATTCAGCATCCTCTGCATCTGTTCGTTTATCAGACTGGCTGACGTGCTGCTGGACTCCTCGTCTCTGGCTCCGCCCCCCTCGCTCTCTGACATGCTCAGTTCGTCTCCATCCCCGCTCTTTTGTGACTGCCCGCTCGGCTTCCTGGTGCGGCGGTTGGAAGCTGATGGGGGAGTGGGAACCTGATGGGTGAAGGCATGTAGATTTAACCCAGTCGTAAGGGTTTTTATGGGACAATCGTTGATGCAGACGTACATGGAAGATGGGAATGACATCCTCGCAGTTCCTCTGCTGGGCGACTTCACACAGACGAGCTGTGATGTCAATACGCCGGCAGATATCCATGTCCACCTTCATGGCCTTTTCTTGAATCTTGCTCTCCAGATCAGACAGGTCCTGAAGAAAAACGATTAAAAACAAAATTCTGTTGGCACAGATTTAGGTCACAAACATAAGTTGCTGAACTATGGCAAGATGTCATTCGGTAGTGGATGTTCACAAATTCTGGATGCATTGACGTGTCTGTCCAATCTCTTTCATTTTTAACTCGCTCTAATAGTTAAAAGCATTTTTAACAACAATAGACACACTAAAACAGACTTACGTTGCTAACAAGTCCTTTGAAAAGAACAAGCTCTGCCTTGAGCTGCTTCACCCTGAGAATCAGCTCATCTTGACACACTTCACTCTCCTGCAGGTCCTATAAAACACAAAGAATTGCATGAAGTAAAAAGACTGCATATCATCTGGTCTATGGACACATGTACAGTATGTAGTGATACTTGTGATAATTCGAAGTGATCCCACCTACAAGCAATGCTGAAACAGCACTGAAGAAGATAAAACCAATTTGGAATATAGTTAACAGAAACTAATGTGGACATAATGATAAATAACAAAAATCAGAAATAAATAAAAAAAATATTCTAGAGATAATCTGTGCAAAATTGTTTTTGCAATACCAACGCAATATTGCAACTGCAAAGGACTGTTTGCATCCAATACTTTGTAGGGTTATATTTCAAGTGCTATGCATGCAATTTGCATGTCTAACATATGTTTGGCCTGTTGGAACAACTTCCACTGCTCTCAAAGCCCAAACCTGACAAATATAATATCTGTCCAATAACTTATATAGTTTACTAAAAGAATATATTGGCCAAGATACTAAAACTCACAAAGAGCGGTGTGGACATTTTAAGGAAGAAAAGTAAAGAAAAGAATCAGGAAAATGTTGGTTAATTTCAATCAAAATCTTTATTAAAAAGCTTAGCGATATTATTGCAATTACATGTTTTCCTAATATCATGCAGTTCTATTCAACAGTGGGAACGTGATCTTTTTTTATATTTATCTTTCACCTCTTCTGTCTCTGTCTCTAATGTTACATGATACAGCAATACAGTGACTTCCTGATAGTAGCAGCTGTTGATAAGTGACAGCTGTGAGTTAAATTCCAGACCTACCATCACTAGTGGAAGCCCAAGTTTCCTAACCAGGAATCAATATGCATGCAGTGGTGTAGAAGAATGGGTAAATGTGACATGCAGCGTTAAATGCTTGATTAGTTGGTAAAACTACAAAAAGCTACATGAATACAGGCCAATTGCTATCTGCCATTCATACGTCTTCACATTCAATCTAATTATTACTTCTCTTGTTTGTTAAGGCTGCTCAGTGGTGAATTAAGTATTTTCCAAATTGGAAGACCTATTTTTAAAAGATGAGACAACTCAGATATAATATTTTCTCACCCTTAAATAGAAATGTGGGATATTTAGGTTGGGTGCAATTAACCCACCTTTTTCATCACTCTTTGATGTTTTGCATCTTGTTAGGTTGTGGGGATATCAGGGGCAAGGGGAGTCATTTCAACTCCAACTTCAATATAAACTGCATTGCCAGAAGTATTGGGTTAAATGTCTTTATACACCCAAGAATTTAATTGACATCCCATTTTTAATCTATACGGTTTAATATGATGTCAGCCTGACCTCTGCAGCTATAACTCTTCTGGGAAGTGCATTTAAGGTCATTTTTGACCATTCTTTTGAAAGGTGTATTTGTGAGGTTAGAGCTCTCTGCTCATAGTCATCCTAAAGGCCAAGTTGTTTCACACTAAACCTGCTCATCCATGTCTTTATGGACACCTGACTTTACACCTGATACAATGGAGTCAGGAAAGCGTCATTCCCCTGGCAACTCCCAGAGCCTGACTGATCCATTGGATTGAAAGGCAGAGAGGGATGATTCATAATTCCAGCAAACACGTCTTCACCTCTTTAGAGTCCAGTGGAGGCGTGCTTTGCCTTGCAGCCGTTGATGTAAATCTTGGTTGTATCTGCTCGGCAATGGAAACCCATTCCTCTAGAAGCACTGGTTTTAAGCTAATCTGATGGCCACATGAAGTTTGGAGAACTCTGCAGAAAGTTGGTTACCTCTGTGCAGACTGCACCTCAGCATCTGCTGATCCCGTTGTGTGATTTTATGTGTCCATAGCTGAGTTGTTGTTGTTCCCAATCACCTTTACTTTGTTATAAAACTACTCACAGTTAACTGTGGAATATGTCATAGTGGGGACATTTCACAACCAGATTTAATGCCCAGATAGTATCTTATCATAGTACCATGCTGGAGTTCAGTGAGCTTAAAGATGTGAGTTAACACAAAAAGCTGTTTTCAAATCACAATTTCATTTATTAGAGGGAAAAATTATCTTACCACACCAACCTTGTTTAAGATAACGGATACCTAAGCATATTAACTTTAATCAAGCTGTGAAATGGTTACATACGTCCTCAAGTTCAGCAACCCTCTCCTGCAGATCCATTCTGGCTGCATACTCTTCCTCCCATCTGTGAACAGACAGAAGTAAATCGTTTTAACAGGAAATGATAACAAAGGGTCAGCTCTTTGTAACATTAACACTTAGATCCATTTTCACAACTGGAAATCACTTATCTACTAGAACACATTTGCCACCTAATCTGAAATTTTAAAAACTAGTTACATACTTATTATTTTTGCTTTGAACTGTAATATTGATTTTTTGTTGCACAATTTGAGCAATATAAATATTTCTTAGGTGAAACAGATAAAGAATTTTCCTCTAAAGCTTTGCGACAAAATCTATCCCCCTCTGTCTGACCTATGCTGTGTATAGGTTCGTCTAAGTGATAATATTACCCAAGTGTTGCCTAAGCAGGAAGTATTCACAGTGGCTGCTTCAGTGCTCACAGTCACCATGGAGAGAAGACAGAAATAAAGAAAAACAGACAGAAGTTACAGCAGGAGCACATGCTTAGATGCTTGTTGGTATGTTTTGACTATGCAGAAAAACACAGAGCAATGCCACACAAAAGATGTTTGAGTGCAGCATTAATAAGGTTACATTTGGACCAATAAATTGGCTGGTTATTCCAGAATGATATCTGAGTGTAAATAATGCCTCATGTTGACTTTTAAAATGCCCAAATCTAACAGATTTTTAATCCTTTTGTATGCAGTGTAGAGAACTATGAAAAAAAATGCAGCTGATCAGATGCTGTTGCTACATTTCACAGCATCTAGTCTAAGATCATCTCATTAATACAATTATAAATTGTCACCTCAATTAAAATGATCGATCTTTTTCTATATCTTGTTACAAAGTCTTATAATAATTTGTCATAAATGACTTTGCATGTCTTGACATTCAAGTTTAAGATCAAGTTTATTGTCATATGCATTAAGCACATTGTGCACAAAACTGTTACAACACACCCAGTCCTTGATCTCACTCAGTCTACAAAAAATAAAATAATTGATTAATTGATCAATTCAAATTTATTTAAATTTGAAATATTTTAATAACCCCAAAATGAAATTAAATATTATTGTAATAAAAACATTTAAAAGCAGTATAATAAATAAATAGCAGATGGCGGTGTGCATGAAAATGCTATAAATAGGGGAAAATGAATACATTTGGTCTTTCTTTGTAAGACTCGATTAGTGGAGATAAAAACAAAATGTAAAGATTAATGTTAATCCACCAAGATGTAGGCCTTTGATTTAAATAGTGTCCTACTGATCCCAGTAGTGACACTGACCCTAGTCAAATGCAAAACTACTGAAAAGCAATTAAAAAATGAGGAGGGATAAAATATCTGTGCCCTCCACCTGTTTTTGAGGTCATCTCATGGTTGCCTGTTTAGTCTGTTGTAAATTTCACCAACACCAAAACAGCTGACGCTGATTACCAACCCTCTACTACAGACCAGATCAATATTCCAGATGTTTAACTGATCTGATATCATAGTCTACTCAGGGAAACAATAAAAGCCTAATTCAGCTGCAGTGACCAGAGCCAGTGAGAAACGCATACTCTGATCTGGTAGTTGGAGAGTAGGGGGGCGGAGGAGGCAAGGAGAGAGTGCTGCTGTCATTGTGGCGCGTCCGTTTTGAAGTCTCAACACGTTGCTCTGCGGGGAGGTCTCTGATTGATTGCCTAACTGACTCACATTTTATTCCAGCTGGATAATTTTGATGATGTCAAACTGCTGGCTGACGTCTGATCTGGTTATGATGTCTGCAGTTAAAGTGTTCAAGGTACTGCAGAGGGGCTGAGAAGTTTGAAGAATGAAACATGAGCACCGCTGTAGTTCACTTCTGAGATTAACAATTCAATTCAGTCCATTGCACTGAACTGAATTGAATTGAAGTGGATTAAACTGAAATGGACTAGTCTGGTAAATTAGGATTGAATAAACCTTTATTCAGATGAACTGGACTGAATTGGTTTGTAACTGGATTTATTCTGGACAATTTTAATTGCTTTTGTAAAGTGGCCGAAATCAGCTTTGCTGTGCATTAAAATGAACATATAAATAGACAGAACTGATATGGAAATAAACTCTGTTAAACCGAACTGAACATGTCTGTATATGAATTTGATTGGACCCAATTTTATTTGGACTGAATACACTGAATTTAATTGAACTCTACAGCATATAACTGGATTTGGGTTATTTGCTTTTCGGTTTACATTGCCAATGATGTAATTTTTGCAAACTGGGATTATGTGAATAGACGGAATTGTTTTAAAATTAAATTCAATTTAAATAAATTAAAAATGTCGACCATCACAAACCAACTTCTTTGGTTTGTACATTTAAAAGCCACAAAGCAATTAATTTAGCTTATCATGAAGGTTTACCATAGAGGATACCTAACCTGGCACTCAGTCTGCACACAAACAGAAGACCAAGGATGTCAAGCCACAGTTTGACATCAACATTTGTAATGACTTTGCTAAATCTTTATCACTTTTTAATGTTATGGATTATCCGTATGTATTTCAAACCCTATACAGTCTCAGTTAATTGACTACAATCAATAACAGTCATTATATAGCTATATTGTAAATATTCTGGTCAGTCATTTTGCATATGTCAAGACTAATGTTGAGTCACATTCATAAAGCTTTTGGTTCTAATGTCAAAAAAATGAGCTGCAAAGCAAAACATCACATCATGACTAGCCTTATAAATAAACAGAAATGTTTATGCTTTCATTTCTCTGTTTTCTCCTTCAGCAAACAGAATATGAGTTATTATAACGCCTTAGAGCATCAACTGCTGAAGCCAACGCTGACATTGTTCTCAGAGTTGAGACTGACTGCTGCCTCCATTAGTAGAAACAACTCTTAAATGAGTGAAAAACAGTAACTGTGTAGCACCTTTTCCTATTTTTACCCATTTTTTAAATGAAGGAGTCAGCAAAGACAGTAGGAAGGGATGTAAAAGATGCAAAGAAAAGGTTCAGAGAGCAATTCTGAGACGATATGCAGAGCACAGCAAAGCTAGAGATGAAAAAATGTTGCTAAGTGAACACACAGAGGCAGGAGACAGAAGGGAAAACATGGAGAAGTGCATGGAGAGGAGACAGTGAGGGTCATGGCAGGCTGGGTTACGTCACCGCTGGCAGTCACAGGCTGGTGCTGCATTGCAGGTAGCAAAACAAAAGTCAGCAGAGAGCTGGAGGAGGAAGAGGAAGAGGAGGAGGAAAGGATAAAAATGGAGAAAATAAAGGATACAATCTAAAAGAATAGAATAGAAATAAAAGGTATTGTCCATCAGTGTTAAATTCAGGTGTCACATATTTACACAAAATAAGCAAATCATTTACAGGGAAACGGCAGACAAATATGGAGAGCACCAGGCATGGGCAAACTGTGGCCCGCGGACCACATACGGCCCGTTTGAGTTTTTAATCAGGAAACATAAGAAGAAACATATGTTTCTCTACTGGAAAATAATTTGAACAATAAGCCTTGCATATTCATGCTTTACTATATTTTAAAGGACAAAAATGGTTTTTCCAAGAAATCTGATATATTTAAGTAAACAATAGATTATCTCCTAGCTTATTACTCAACATGACTTTGCCACAAAAATGTCTCTGTAGTTTTTTTTTTTTCAAAATTACATTTCCTGATGTAAATGTAAGTACATGGTTTAAATATATAAGTGCAAATGCATGAAAAAATATTGCAGAGAATTAAATAAACATAATTGAAGAATCGTTAGTGTAAAAGATCTGCCCTTGGCATAACCCTTGGCATTCTATCCCCCTGAGAAAATATTATTTCTATGAAACACATGGAGGTAGGAATGTTCTCAAAGAAAAGCAACAAACAAAAACATGAAAGCTTTTCTGAAAATGATGAACTACATGTAGCAAAGGAAAAAATAAATAAAAAGTGCTTTTAGCTTTTTGTTCCAATCAATTAGATTTTTATATTCCAGACAAAAAGAGGTTGGGGAATTAAATCTGGAAATACAAGTACTTTTATATTAAAGTTTCCTGTTTATCCAGAAATGGAAAATATTTAAAAAATGTTCACTCTTCTCCAACCATTCCAAGACAGAGTAGCACCCCTGTGTTTCTCATGTGTCAAACACACATTAAGATTAGGAATCATCAGGGTCAAGATTTTTCCACAAATATTGTAAAAATGTTTCTTGGCATTGGAAGATTTTTCTTAGACCGACTAATACTGCATAATAAAATCTAAACAAATAAATAAATAATTTTAAACACAACTAACAGCATCTCATATTGATCAGTCCGTCTGCACCATTAAGACAAATCTCCCCAAATTTAATCTACAGAAAATCAATTGGGGCATCAGGTTCACAGAGGTAGTGCCATGCACCATGCTTTGAGTAAATTATTTATTTATTCTTAAAAAGATGAAGTCAAATTAGGAGAAAGGACAACATAAATATATTTTTTTTGGCTTTTGGAGTTGCATTTAAATGTTACCGATTCAAAGTATCTCATTAGGACTTATGTCAATTTATAACTGATTAAAGTAAACAACTTCCACAAGACTTTAACCATCTGTGTACTTTACATAGTCAGATGTTCCAGGTTTTTAATGAATGACCACAGTGATAATTTCACAATAACAGCTTACAGGAGAATCTAACTTTGCTTAAAACGACTCTGTTTGGCATCTCAATTTAAAAACTTCAACATGACACAACAGCTCTAAAGCAAGGAGCCTCAGAAAATAACCAAAAAGATCCGAAATTTGCCAAAAATGTCCTGCGTTTTATCTGGTTCTGCAGTGAGAAAAACAAATGTGGCTCCATGAAAATTAGAGCTGTTGCTCATAAAAATGACTGAAAATGTATTAGAATAATCCAAACCTGTACCCCTTGTTATGAAATAAAAGAAAAAAACTACATTCTGAATCGATGTGGTTGAAGGGTTTGTCTAGCAGACACATTGTGCCTCAGAAGGTGTGAACACAAAGTAATTAGGTCAGTGTTTTTCAGGCTTAATGAAGCAATGGAAATTAACTAATATGTATCAGAAAAAAGTGAGAAATAATGAACTTTCCCAGAATTCACTGAAGAATAAATCAAGAATACAGTTTTTGATTAATCTATAAAAAACAAGAAAAACAAATCATGGTGCTTATTTGAAGACATGAAAAGAGTAACACAGCTCCAGTTATCTCTCACAATAAGATCTAAATTTTAACAACAACTTAAAGTCTGTTGCAAGATGAGCTTAAACATTGCCAGAATAAAGGGTTTCCTGTCAAAACAGGACACGTAAAAACTGGTGCATGCCTTTATTTTAAGTAGGTTAGAATACTGCAACAGTGTCTTTACTGGTCTCTGTAAGAAATCAATAAGGCAGCTGCAGCTCATCTAAAAATGCTGTTGCCAGAGTTCTGACCAACACAAGAAAAATGCATCATATCGCACCAGTTCTCAAACCACTGCAGTGTCTCTATGTTTGTCAAACAATACGATTGGTCTGTAAAGCATTAAATGGTTTTGCTCTGAAATACATTTCTAAGTTGTTCATCAAGTATAAACCATGTAGAGCCATCAAGTCATTAGAGACCTACTTTCTCAGGGTTCCCAGGACCAGAACTAAACAAGGTGGGGCAGCATTTAGCTTTTTATGCTCCTCAGCTCTGGAACTAACTTGCTGAAAACCTGAGTTGTGCAGAAACAGTTGGCTCCTTTAAATCAGAACTAAAATCATTTTTGTTTATCAGCAGCTTTTGATCAAACAATCTGACTGATGAGCTGTTTGTAATATCTGTATTTGACCATATTTTTCTTGTATGCAATGCTTTTATGCTGATGCTTTGTTATTTTTTCTTTGTTTTCCTTTGATGTCCTGTAAAGCACATTAGATGACCTTGTGTATTAAAGGTGCTTTATAAATAAACATGCCTAATCTCTTACTGGCTTTAATGCATTTATTGTAACATTACCTCTCTAAACAACGGGATCTGTAACAACCTCCCTTCACTGACCTCTGAATGCCAGAAAGCTTCTTGGACTTAAACTGTACAGGGAACCACCATGAAATTGGACAAATGCTTACCATCACATCAGTTGACACATTTTATATCATGTTTTCAATTTAGCCATTAAAATTCTGATCAAACTTATTAGTTTGTGAAAGTGATGTATTACTTTCTAACAACACTATGAATGAACGAAGGAGGAGTTAATGAATCCATTAACAGTCTGTTAGTTCAGTGAACTGTCCAGCAGAGAACACTCAGGCTGATATGTCCGGTGGAGATTTTTATCTCAATATATCCCACAAAGCGCAACAATTTGTTTATGGTTCACATCAGTAAAATTTAATCAACAGTTCTGCATTGAAACCATAATAGCTAAAATACACTTAAGAGAAATGTATGTTTAACAAAAAAAAGTTAAGCAAGTAATTCTGAAAAAGTTTATATTAATTTTATATTAAGATCATTTTGCTAATTTCTCCTGTTAAAAAGAAGCAAACAATAAGCACTAGTTTGGTATTATGACATAAAAGGTTAGTGAGATATTAAAAAATGCCATTCCAGAATAGGATATTTTCTGTCCCACCCATAAAGTTTGAAATAACACCGGACACAAAACACATGCACTTATTGTGTAAATTATACATGCCCTGTGACAAATAAATGTCTTCCAAAATATTTAAAAAACCAAATCTCAAACACCCCATAAAATGGATTTCCTTTTGTCCGACACACACACATCACCTAAAACCATTAAAAGAAGTTTTATTATTTTGTTGATGTTTGTCTTGTAGTACCTAAAAGAATTAGTTGAATGTTTTAAACAAAAGTAATAATGCCCCGAAGTTGTTCCACACAAAATGTGTGGAACCTGTTAGCAAAAAACTTATTTAGTATAGTAGAGGAAGAGGAACAACCGTGACTGGCATTACACAGAGGATAAAATAACACCATTAGTCAACCAAAGGTCAGTTCTGTCTTCTTTTTTTCTAAAAATATGTTTCCAATCAATATTTTTCCAACATAAACATCCATTTTCTACCATCTTACTTTATTGATAACGTTATGTTATCATTAAAGTAAGATTTTTATGTTATAATGTGAAATCAAAAGTAATGTTTCTATTCCACTGTGTTACTTTGAACATTCTCGTTACTGTAATAATTACCCTGTTGCCATATCATTTTTATTCAAATAATCTTCAATGACTTTCCAAACTCATGAGGATTTGACCTTTTGAACTTGTAGTATTTCACATGAAATGATGCATAAGGAATTGGATTAAATATTTAAAAATTCATAGTGAAATAAACAGAAAGCATGTGACTATTAACATTTTGGGGATTTGTTTACTTGAATATAAGTCCATTGTTACAATTAAATTAGATAATTAATAAGTGTAAATGTTAATGTCTTTTCTTAATGGGAAAACATCATTTAAAACATTTTAGTTATTATAGTTTTTTTTAGGTTCCCAAGTATTGATAACAGTGTTACAATAAGCATAGAGGACCACAAATAAAACATCGTACCTTGATGCTTGAGATGGATGAATCAAATTATTTGATAGGTAATTACATGGTTTTCAGACATGGCTGAAAATTATAAAATGCAAGATCTTTCCAAACCTTTAAATTTATATTGTCCTCAAATTCTGAAAGGGCCAATAAACCTCTTCAATCAAAGGTAAAACTTTCATGATGACCACAGCCAAACTGCACCGTTTACTGGAATTGCATTGTAGTTTAAGCTGAATACAAAGTTGACACTAAAACGTTTCCAATCACTGGATCTATAATTGCTCTTAACTTTTATAAAGCTGATGTATTTAAACATAATACATCCCAAATAAAGAGTTCATCCTTACTGCTCTGTGTGCCACCCATGACGAATAAGAAAAAGAAATCCACACTTCACCCCAAAAAACTTAAGCTTAACCATAACAGCAAAGATTCAACACATTCGTTAGGACAAAAATAAACTAATTATTTCAAATTAACTCAAACGAAGGACTCGTAGTCCATACCTTCTCTTGTATTCGTCCCTCTCTCTCTTCACCTTGGCCAGCACGTTGTACAGAGCTCTGATCTCAGGTGTGATGGTGTCGATCTGGACGCCGATACCGTCTGGGTGAGTCCAGGAGAGCCCGGGCCCCGTGACGCATGACTCCCTGCTGGTGCCGAAGCGGCGGGTGTGGTTGAAGGACCAGATGGTTCCGGGGAGGAAGCGGGGCGGTGGAGGCAGAGTGTTACAGGGGGCTGACCCAGTGTAGGCGGTGTGCTTTTCGTTAATGTTGGTCTTGGTTTTGGTCGCGTCGCTCGGACTCAGAGCTGCACCAAGGGGTACACCCTTAGAAGAAAGGTTGGAGTTTGAAACTGTGTTCAGGTTGTTTCCCAGGAGTGGAGGGGGGTTCAGGGTGGGGGAGAGGAGGCCACCAGGTAGGTAGGCCGAGTTACTGACATTATGGAGCGGGATGTAGTTCGGTCTGGATGGAATAGGACCGATAAATCCAGTCTGGACCCCTGTGTCTTTGGTCAGTGGCTTCTGGTACACATCCCTTCCGCTGCTGCTCTCCCCAGCCTGCTGAAGCTGCTTCTCCAACACTTTATTTCTGCGCTCCAATTCGTGCACTTTAGCCAAAAAGCAGCGGAACCGCAGGTTCAGTGTCTTTAGGACACTGATGTTGGATCCCAGGTCGTTGCGCAGCGCCGTGGCCGCAGGGGGCGCCCGGTGCAGGGGGCTGCTCAGATGCAGGTAGGCCAGGCTGGACGACGGCGGCAGGACACCCAGGTCTAGCCCTGACCAGCCATCAGGCCCGAATCCACCACTGTCCCCCAGGAAGTAGCCTGGGTCCGGGATGGCTGCATCATTCTGGCCCGTCATCTGGTGATGCTGCTGCGGAGCCAGGAAGCCGCTCTCCCCCAGGACAGGATTCATTCTTGAGTAGGAAAATCTAAAATGCTCAAAATCCGGCATGAACCCAGTCTTCTGTGGATTCAATTCGGCAGGTAATTCAGAGTAAAACCTTTGATCCGAACCAAAATCAAACCAAAACCTGGAGGCCCGTTTTTTCACTATTTTCCTTCCTGCCTTTACTTCCTGAAGAAAATTCTGTTGAGCTGTGGAATGAATCAGAAACGCATATTACAAGGATGATGTGACATCATTGCAGAAAAACACTAAATCCTATAACAGAAGCGCAGTAAACACACAGACCTTTTACTTTTTAGTACAATATATATGAAGGCGCCTCTAATTTCAGGCGTATAGCTGCATCCTGCAGCCAAATTCTGCTTACTTTTACGCAGCAGAGGAAAAACGCAGTAGCGATGCGCACTAACAAAACGCCTTTTTCTAAGCCTTTCAAAAAACAGAAAATATTTTCCATTTTCTAATAAAGATTCCCACTTGCATACCTGGAAGGAGTGAGCGACTATTTCAGGCTCCAGTTAAGGAGGTGAAATCAGCCCAGAGCGGCTGTGCAGCGGAGCCCAGTCAGTGATAAACATCAATGCGTGACTGCGGCGGTGCTTTGCCGTAATAACTGTGAAAGAGGGGCACGAAGCTACCGTATTTCAGACATTAGAGAAAGCTTATTAGTTAGTGAGGTCTTTGTTTCTTTAACAAATGATGGTTAAAAAAAAAAAAGCTTTTATTTTATTGGTCCAAAAAGTTGATGTATTGCTTAAGCGGCATGTGACCTCAGTTGAAATCAACCACAAGCTGAGCTCATAGGTCATGGAGAATGCAGTAGAGTCTTAAAAAATATAGAAAACCTTAAATACATTTCAGATTCTTTTGGGTTACTGTTGGCCCCTTGGCTGCCTGTCCGACCAGTTTCTGTGTCGTTTTCTTCAGCATTGGAAAAATGTTTCCTATATTTTCTTTAAATGTTGAGTGTCTTCACTGGGCTGTGGATTTCTGACATACTCTGCTCCATGACTTTGTGCAAACGGACTTCAGCTAAAGGAAACAAATGTTGCCATGTCAGATAAAGCCTACTAGCACAGCTGAACTTCATTTCAAGTTAAACAGATTCACTATAACTGATATTAGGTTTGTAGCTTAGAAGACTCCATATGTTCCAATTGGATCAAAAGTAATACGTTTAATGTTGTGCACACCTGTGCACTTATGGGTTCATTTTTTTCCCCTTACACCCCCAGTAGATGTTTTTATTTGATTTATAAAGCATGAATCACATAACAAAGGGGAAAAAGTCTGTATTTCTATTGCACTTTGACACCGGTGTAGCTTGAATATCTAACTTGATCAGATGACTGGTTAAACTGACAGCCTTCCGCAGGTTGCCTTTGAGAATCTACAGTTGTATGTCAGTTACATTTCCATTACACAGAACATTTCTGCTGAACATCGAAATGCTATCATAGACAAGGAAACCCCTTAAATCAGACTCACCAAGATGAAAACTGTGTTTTGTCTACATTAAAATATGAAAGAAAATTTGTTTGTTAAACATCCAGCCTCTATAGACCACTCTTGCAGACTGCAGTTGTATTCAGGTTGAAGTTTGGGGTGTTGAGCAAGTCCATCTTTGCAGGCTTACATCCTTTGAAAAAAACCTCAAGTTTAGGACAGCAGTGAAGAAAATGACATCATTGACATTAAAACATTTATAGGTAAGAGGAAAACACACAGGGGTCCCCAAGTCCATCACATTTAGGTTCTCTTTACAGTTCAGTCTGTATATTTTTGCAAAGCTCAACCAAAGAAAAAGAGGCAATTATAGGACCCAAAGCTAGTGAAGCAGTCAATGATATATTTTTAAACATGCCAATCTGCCTTTAAAAGACAAAAACAATAAAACTGGTAAAAAGGAAAAAAAAAAAGTTTAGAAATTAGTAAATTCATTGCAGAAATGTTTTATTTTTCTAATCTTATAAAAGCTACACATTATTGTAATTACAGCTCCTTAAGTTCAGGTGGGAGAGTGCACCCTACGTTGTAAAACAAATGCAAAGTAAAGAGTCACGTCTTATCGGAAGGACTTTATTATGTCCCACGAACAAAAAAAGCCAGAGAACTGTAATGTAATTTCACAAGTTTATTATAGTTCAGTGTCTTTCAAGAAGGTAGTCTGATCCCAGGGCAGATTCCCAGCATCCAGTTCCAGACAAACCCAAATCAGCTTTACTCCTTGGAGAACATGTGCTGGAGCAGGTCACACACACGGTTGCTGTAGCCGAACTCATTGTCATACCTGCATGCAAATGACAGAAGTTTGAATCAGTTACAAAACTCTTTTTTTCCCCCAAAACAGACATTTTTGGATCGTCTGCTTTCAAAATCTGATTTAAGATGTATTAATAATGACATGATTGATCGTGGCACACAGCTCAAAAACCAACTCACCATGAAACAAGCTTGACAAAGTGGTTGTTCAATGCGATGCCAGCTCCAGCGTCAAAGATTGATGAGTGAGAGTCACCATTGAAGTCTGTGGACACGACCTAAGCAGAGAGTCATATACATTTAGGAGGCATGATTCCTAAGTAAGATGCTAAAGAGACAACTGAACTCTAATGTTTAGAGATGTGATGCCATCTGCTGGCCTCTGAGAGTCAGGCTACACCAGCATACACAACATTACTTCAAATCCAAAAGTACTCATTTCTTGTACCTGATCTTCTGTGTATCCTAGAATTCCTTTTAATGCCCCCTCTGCAGCAGCCTTGACAACCTTTTTGATGTCTTCATACTTTGCCTGAATAAGTTGGCAAAAAAAGGATTAAGACTGCAAATAATGGCACTTAAAATTTGGTAAAATGGACTGAATTTATACAACACTTTTTCAGTCATAGTGACTGCTCAAAGCACTAAAGTACAGCCACATTCATACACCAAAAGGTAGGCAACTTGAAGTTAAGTGCATTGCCCGGGGTACATCGACAAATGGAAGGAAGATTTTACATGACAACTACTCCTCCCACTGAACCACTAAAAATTTCAGACTCCAAAATAATGAGGAAAAAGAAATGTACATTGTTGAATCCAAATTTCTGATTAAAGATTATGTGAAATTAAGGTAAAATGATCAGCCATCTGAGACAAACGGTTCAGGTTATATTATGTATGCGATACTTACAGGCTTCTCCAGACGGACCGTCAGGTCAACGACAGATACGTTGGGGGTGGGGACACGGAAAGCCATACCAGTCAGCTTTCTGTTATAGATTTACAACATAAGTGAACCTGAAAGCAGCATTATTATAATCCATTTTAAATTTACCCGGAAGAAAAGGAAATCTGTACCCATTCAGCTCAGGGATCACTTTGCCAACAGCCTTGGCAGCCCCAGTTGAGGCAGGGATGATGTTCTGTGAGGCACCACGCCCATCTCTCCACATTTTACCTGAAGGACCATCAACAGTCTTCTGTGTGGCGGTGGTAGCATGGACTGTGCTCTGGGTAAGAGGACAGATGGCTCCAGTGACACATTTTGCTACTACATGTGAAGCAGGCTCTGGGTTTAGAGTATAGGTGTGCAAATAAAAGCTTTGAAAGGGCAACAGATTTTATTTGATTCCAGTTTCTCTTTTAGAGCTTCAAGGTAAAAATCAGCATTCAACATGCTTTTTTTTTTTCCCTTTCTTACCCACCCTCATCTGAGCAATCATTTAGATTTGAAGCAGAAGACATCATGTCATTTGTAAGGGAGGGGCTGCTGTAAAACATGGTTTTATCATTTTAAACTAAACTAGTCAGTCATTTTCTACAGCTTCTTCCATAATGGACTGTTGGAGATCGTCACCTGCATTTTAAACTATTGAATTATCAAATTTTTTAAACAGCCTTTAACATTCAATTTTGCCAATTAGTAAAGCATTAATAAACCTCTATGTGTGTATTCCCCAGGGAATATTGATCCTTACCCAAAAGTAGATCTACAAAAGGCTGCCAAGACTTCCAAGGTCTCCATGTTCCATAAGAAAACTCAATTCAAAAGAACCAAAACAACTTTGTTGTACGCTGTTCAGCCTTCCCGGTAGCTGCTTAAAGTCTGTCTCACCAGCTTGCAGTCTGAACATATATTGACATATTGCTGGCTTGTTTTAGAAAATACATTTCCCTTTTAAACTGATTCTTTTCTGTGCTTTGTGAATTTGTTTTTAACATCTCATACTGAAAATGGCTAAATACATATTCCTTATCCAGAAAGCTTCTACACACAAAAAAAAAAAAAGTTCCTATTACTGGTCATTTATAAATTTGCATCTCAAGGTGAGCTTTCTTTAATGATATTCAAAATAATTTACACATGGGAGAAGCTCAGAAGGTTAGACCTAGTTAAATGTTTTTACCATGA
The DNA here is from genome assembly GCF_021462225.1 of Girardinichthys multiradiatus. Classification (NCBI taxonomy): domain Eukaryota; kingdom Metazoa; phylum Chordata; class Actinopteri; order Cyprinodontiformes; family Goodeidae; genus Girardinichthys; species Girardinichthys multiradiatus. The sequence goes on along the minus strand of NC_061806.1, from coordinate 32,150,317 downwards.
GACCTTCAACGATTCCATAGTTGTCATTGATGACCTTGGCAAGGGGAGCCAGGCAGTTGGTTGTGCAGGAAGCGTTGCTTAAAATAAGTAAAAAAAACAAAAACGTTAAATTTTAGTTGCTCCAACACTGTGCGGTTTATTCCTCCCACCTAATTTCAGGCGAGAACATATTTTTAAAAGCAAATATTACAAAACTGGTTGAGACTCACCTGACAATCTTCATTGATTTGTCATACTGGTCATGGTTTACGCCCATGACAAACATGGGAGCATCGGCACTTGGAGCGGAGATCACCACCCTCTTTGCTCCACCTTTCAAATGAGCCTGGATGGTAAAAAAAACAAGTTGGCTTAATGCAATTTAACAATCCCCTAAATTAAGACAACTAGGTCATTTTGCATTTTATATTTGTAGAGTTAATCTTCATCCGCTTCAGGGAAATTATTGCATTACAAAAATCTGCAATCAAGTCTTAAATTTGCCATACAATCCAAATGTTTCTGAAATCCAGTTGCTTTATGAATATTTATATATCCATTAGCAAAATAAATGCCTTTGGGGAACTTACAGAAGCTTTTTCGATGGTGGTGAACACACCAGTGGACTCCACAACATAGTCTACACCAGCATCACTCCATTTGATGTTGGCAGGGTCCCTCCTGTACATTTTTACACCTTAAGGTTATACAGAATCCATACTATTCAGGAAGCATATAAAAATTAACAAGTGGGATGCATACTCGTGGAAGACCATGATGTGCATGTTGCCAATAACCAGCTTGCCGCCCTCTGCCTTCACCTCTTCATGCTTCCAAATACCATGAGTGGAGTCGTACTTAAACATGTAGGCCTGAAAGAGAACTTAGAAATTTTAAACTGTACAAAGGTTATTTGGGTTCAAATACCATCTTACTACATGATGCAACATGTTAGATTTCTAGAATGGCTCACTTTAACCCTTCCAAGTAACAATTTAAGCAGGGCACTGCAAAGTTTTACACCAAAAGAACAAAAAGAAAGGGTTAAAGAAGGTTGTTCACCATGTAGTCAAGGTCGATGAAGGGGTCATTGATGGCTAAAACCTCAACTTTCCCACCCATGGCTGCAGCACGGGTCACCAGACGGCCGATGCGTCCAAATCTGAAATGCATCATTAAGCAGAAAATATAAATGGAGAGCATTTGGGTTCTTCCCAGCCAGCTGTTGTTGTGCAACAGAAAAATCTTTTGTTTGGTGCTTCTAAAAAAAAAAAAAAAAAAGATCATAAATATGGAATAAAGTTGTGACATTTGATGGCCCAGGAGAGAATAGTTAGTGCTACAGTGACATATTGCAAAACTAATTTTTGTAGAAAGGGTAAAGCTTGGGTTTAGATTCCAAACTTAATTGCTCCAGACACAGATTTTTGAACAACCTCAGCAAATTAGCTACCATTTTTTATATTTTCTATTGACCAGTAGGTGGCACTCACTCCCAACCTAAAACAGGTAACCGCAGACAGACCATACAAGGTCAGCCCACTTTGAAGATAAAGATGTTTGCACTCGAAACCAAAAGGCAGTTTACTCCTTATAAGGCAACCTCAGCAGTGATCCTTAAACTGGAAAAAAAGAGAACAGATATAAATCAGGAGTGCACCACCTACTGCATCCGTCAGGACCCAAGAGCTGCAGTTGATACAGTGTCAGAGGAAGAAAAAGATGGTATATGTAGACAGAGGAAGATGAAGTGCGAGATTGGAAATATGCAACAAAAAATAAAGGCAACCTAGTGATCTAATGTCCAAACAAAGTAAAATAGTTTCTGCTACAATCGATGTATTAGAAGAGTCATGGCCCTGAAACTGTAACAACAAAGCCGGAAAGAAGTCATTTTGTTGCAAATGTTTTAAACAGATGTACCCAATCCGAGATAAGTGGGCGATTTTCAGTTTTTGAAGAGTTTTGACAAAATGAATTTTAAAATTAGAATCATCAAATTTGAAGACTATGAAATGACAAAGGAGTTAAATGACCAACATCCCCAAAGTCTATCTCTCTGTTGTACCAGCCTAAGTGCACAGCAAAGAGAATGTTGCTCATCTATACAGGACAGGATAGGAGAGCTATGTAATCTTAACAGTTTTGGGAAGCAAACAGGTAATCAGAAGGCCAAATTCGACCATGGCCCATCTTTTGTGTCCGACACGGGAGTTTTGCATCCGTCAAGGATCAACAAGCCAAATCTCCCAGCAGCAGCTGTTGTTGGTTCACACAATATTGAACCCGTTTCAGTCATCTCCAGGTCTTAGCAATATCCATATTTTGCAGCAGGGATGATCACTGGACCTCAAATATGTTAGAGTTAAATTTAGACAAGTGGGGAAAATAAAAGGAATGTGACAGCTGAGGGAAAACAGCGATACAGACAGTGGAGGGGCCTGAAGGGTGTGAACTGAGGTACACCAAGTGTGGAGCCATAGCACCAGAGGGCTATAAATAACGAGGGAATAGACAATCCAAAATAACCAGAAAAATTGGTCCAGCACACACAGCATCTTAAACTTAAGTTTTGGTTGTACTGCTGGGCTTTAATACCAGTTCATATTAACACAGATCATATAAAACACAAAAGTTTGGTTTATACCATGCTTTATAAAACCTTCCAGACTTCAACTTGTGAATAACAGTTTGCATCAAAAAGAGTACAAAATAATCCCATCAATCCCTAAACATATCATATTCTGAAATGTTCTCTCTTTGTTGCTCACTGGACTCTTGTCTGTAAATTAACTACATTGTATTCTGAGATACTCCCTGAACAATCAGAACATCCTGCATGTCCACTGCCTGCCTCTTGGTGCGTGCTTCTCGACCCAGAGCCAATCTGTAGCCGAGTTAAGCTTATGCCTCCTTGCATTGCCATGGTAGGTCCCAATAAATATACGCAATAAACAATCCAGTTTAGACATGGATAATAATAGATGACTCTTTGCAATAGCATTGGAGGCAGTGAAGCAAGACCATTCTCCTCTCCCTTTATTGCTATGGCAGGCGCCAACTAAGGAATGTTGAGGCTTTTATTTTGTAAAGGTCAATTTTATTTTGAAAGGATAAAGCGGACCAATTTCCATCACTGAGACCCAGCAGTAGTTTTAAGACCAGTGCTGCAATTATTGCTGTGTTAAACATGAAGACGTTTATTTTGTATGGTATGTCTAGGTGTTATTTTGAAAGTCCAGTATAGTTGTCGTTTCAGGTCTGGGTTACTTCCACTAGTTATATAGAACCTGGTTGCTATTCTAAAATCATTATGTATGCTATTATTGCATTATGTATACTCACTAGTAACTATTTAAGATTGAGGCTTTTATTTTGAAAGTTTCACTAAGCTGTATTTCAAAGGACCAGCATAGTCCCATTTCCAACACTAGGTGAGCTCCAACATTAGTGTAATGCCAAGTCCTGCAGTTATTTATAATTTAAAATATAAAGGCTTTCATTTTGTAGAGCATGTTTTGTCTCATTTTGAAAATCCGGCATGGTCTTCCTTTCAGATCTGGGTTACTTCCATTAGTTATATAGAACCTGCTTGCTATTTTAAAATCATTGTGTATGCCATCATTGGATAAAAAAAAAAATCAATAATAACTATGGAAGGTTGAGGCTTTTATTTTGAATGTTTCAGTTGGCTTTATTTTAAAAGGCCAACATGGTCCCATTTCCAACAATGGGGGAGCTCCAACAGTAGTGTGAAGCCCAGTCTTGCAATCATCTATTGTTTAAAATGTAAAGGCTTTTATTTTGTAGAGCATGTTTTGTCTTATTTTGAAAATCCAGCATGGTTGTCCTTTCAGGTCTGGGTTATTTGTATGAGTTATATACTGGTCCTTCTCAAAATATTAGCATATTGTGATAAAGTTCATTATTTTCCATAATGTCATGATGAAAATTTAACATTCATATATTTTAGATACATTGCACACTAACTGAAATATTTCAGGTCTTTTATTGTCTTAATACGGATGATTTTGGCATACAGCTCATGAAAACCCAAAATTCCTATCTCACAAAATTAGCATATCATTAAAAGGGTCTCTAAACGAGCTATGAACCTAATCATCTGAATCAACGAGTTAACTCTAAACACCTGCAAAAGATTCCTGGGGCCTTTAAAACTCCCAGCCTGGTTCATCACTCAAAACCCCAATCATGGGTAAGACTGCCGACCTGACTGCTGTCCAGAAGGCCACTATTGACACCCTCAAGCAAGAGGGTAAGACACAGAAAGAAATTTCTGAACGAATAGGCTGTTCCCAGAGTGCTGTATCAAGGCACCTCAGTGGGAAGTCCGTGGGAAGGAAAAAGTGTGGCAGAAAATGCTGCACAACGAGAAGAGGTGACCGGACCCTGAGGAAGATTGTGGAGAAGGGCCGATTCCAGACCTTGGGGGACCTGCGGAAGCAGTGGACTGAGTGTGGAGTAGAAACATCCAGAGCCACCGTGCACAGGTGTGTGCAGGAAATGGGCTACAGGTGCCGCATTCCCCAGACCTGGGCTACAGAGAAGCAGCACTGGACTGTTGCTCAGTGGTCCAAAGTACTTTTTTCGGATGAAAGCAAATTCTGCATGTCATTCAGAAATCAAGGTGCCAGAGTCTGGAGGAAGACTGGGGAGAAGGAAATGCCAAAATGCCAGAAGTCCAGTGTCAAGTACCCACAGTCAGTGATGGTCTGGGGTGCCGTGTCAGCTGCTGGTGTTGGTCCACTGTGTTTTATCAAGGGCAGGGTCAATGCAGCTAGCTATCAGGAGATTTTGGAGCACTTCATGCTTCCATCTGCTGAAAAGCTTTATAGAGATGAAGATTTCATTTTTCAGCACGACCTGGCACCTGCTCACAGTGCCAAAACCACTGGTAAATGGTTTACTGACCATGGTATCACTGTGCTCAATTGGCCTGCCAACTCTCCTGACCTGAACCCCATAGAGAATCTGTGGGATATTGTGAAGAGAACGTTGAGAGACTCAAGACCCAACACTCTGGATGAGCTAAAGGCCGCTATCGAAGCATCCTGGGCCTCCATAAGACCTCATCAGTGCCACAGGCTGATTGCCTCCATGCCACGCCGCATTGAAGCAGTCATTTCTGCCAAAAGGATTCCCGACCAAGTATTGAGTGCATAAATGTACAAGATTATTTGAAGGTTGACGTTTCTTGTATTAAAAACACTTTTCTTTTATTGGTCGGATGAAATATGCTAATTTTGTGAGATAGGAATTTTGGGTTTTCATGAGCTGTATGCCAAAATCATCCGTATTAAGACAATAAAAGACCTGAAATATTTCAGTTAGTGTGCAATGAATCTAAAATATATGAATGTTAAATTTTCATCATGACATTATGGAAAATAATGAACTTTATCACAATATGCTAATATTTTGAGAAGGACCTGTAGAACCTGCTTGCTCTTCTGAAACCATTGTCTATTATCAGCTTTCAAAAATCATTAGTAACCATGGAGGGTTGGTGAAAGAAAATACCCTTTAGGGTTAATCACTGTTGTCTAGGTGTTGGAACAGCAGTTCATGCTGTTTAAGTACCCCACACAAAATGGCCACCATGTAGTTCTCTCTTATGAAGATGTTCAAAGGGTTATAATCATCTTTATTGGTCATTGCACATGTACATTACAACGAAATTTGTCCTCTGCATTTAGCCCATCCCTTACAGGGAGCAGTGGGCTGCCATTGTGCGGCGCCCGGGGAGCATTCTGGGGCTAAGGGTCTTGCTCAGGGACCCAGAGTGGTAATCTGTGGGATACTAACCTGGCCCCTTGTGTCCCCTCTGGAACACAAACCTCCTGTTCTAACCCCTAGGCCCCTTTAGGGGTCGGGTCAGGTTTAAGCCATAGAAATGAATGAAAATCAAAGGAAGTCAATGCGAAGTCCTCAAAAAGATAGTAATCCATGCATGTGTGTGTGTGTCTGAGTGTGAGACACAGAGAGGCAGAAAGAAAGACAGAATCACATCCAGACATATACAGTAGGAGATACACAGAGCTATAAATAGAACAGTGAGGAATGAATCAGCCAATCAGCAAAGAACGTCAGTGTAACTTGACACCTGCTGTTTCTCACTCACGCAGCACCTCACTCTGTGTCTCCCCTGGTCTAGGCTTTATAACATGGAGGCGCATGCTCCCGAACAACTGGCCATAACTCTGAAACCGTAGGGGCGATCGATGTCATTCTTGGACCGTTTTTCTCAGAACAGACAGGGGATCGATAATAGCAATACTTTTATGTTGAAAAAATAATAAGACACAACACTAGGTGAAAACAGAGAGAAAATGGAGAAAAAGACAAAAATGCCTGAACATGCTCCCAAACAAAGTCTAATATCTTGGAAACCGTATATGGTATTTGAAAATTTTCCAACTGTGGGCGACAGCTATCCCTCATCCCCAATGATGGAGCTTTATGTCATTCAAAGTATAAAATAGGACGATGGAAAGAAATGGTGTCACTCATGGACTACTGGTCAAACTCTCATTGAAAATACATGGGAGAAGTATAGAGCTAAATTGGGGCCAACAATTTGAACCTGAAAAATAAAAGTTTATTCAAAAGAAAAACATTTGAACCTGAAAAATTATTTTGGAGAAAAATGTGAAAACTGGAAAAAAAAAGTTTTGCAACTGAAAAAAAAAAAAAACTGCTGTGAAACTGGAAAAAAAAAATTGGTTCAAAAGTACTTTTCAGATTCAAGTTTTTTTTTCGAACTTGCAGATTTTTTTTTCGGCTTCAAACCTTTGGCCCTGTTTTGGCGTGGGGAGGCGGGGCCTCAGATCACAGGGGTGCAGAATCATGACTGACTGCTCAACACAACATATTCCCAGCTGTTGCATTCAGGGACCATGGGAACTGGAATTATCTGTAATACATCATCAATATTCTATATATATGTGATTGGTTTTGAATGATAACATGCTTCATCGATAGAAGCAGCTTACGTGAATACACGACGCACATTTCAGAGGAGAAAATATGATCTTGACAGATTTGCACAGCATTTTAAGTTCGTGTTGGAGATTTCCCATGCTCACAACATAAAGCAAACGAATCGCTAAGCGGCGGGAATGAAACCAGATGCAAAATGAGCCGGTATTTTCCGAACACCCCTGCATAATTAAGCCTGGGCTTTTTTTTTGATCTCCACTCTTCATTGTCAGCTCAGCTGGCCGCCCTGCAGTGCATGTTATGCGTTATAGATCAGCTGTTCACCAGTGTGCAGTAGAGCTGTTCTGCCTGACTGGCGCAGAGGAGAGGTTTGTCTGAGCTACCGCACCCTGTTGGCAGTCAGACCTCTCGGGAGTCTCTCCAGTCCCTGATTCCCAGAGGCGATCAGACTCTAACACTGACTCTTAAAGGAACGACTCTCAAACAGTTTCTAACTTTCAGCTCCTTTTATCTAAATTAGGCAGAGGAGAGGAATGATTACAGAGATCAGCGCTGAGTCTCCCGTCTCGGACCGTCGCAGTTTGTAAAAGGATGACGAAGAGCCCCGAAAGAAGGTCGCATGTAGTTTTACATCTGGCACTCCAATGCAATGGATGTTTCCTCCCTCAGTGATTATTAGTAGACTATGTGTAACCATTGTGGTGTCTATCTGGTAGGTTGTGTAGTAGCTGGTATCCATCCTTAATCTAAGTGTGCTGAGGCTTTCTAATCAAACCAGTTACAGCCCATCCACCATCAAACCCAGTGCCCCAGCCACAGGTCATTCATGACAAACCTTGGGCCATTTATCTTTGTAATGTGTGTTGATGAGCATTCTTTTCTAACAAAAAGGAAACATTAGAATTTATGCTTAATATCATTATGGTATAAGTGAGAAAAACAGCTATGAGTCACATAAATAAAGGTTATCCCTAACAGTTTGATATGGCAATGTTTAGGGCACAAATGGTCCAGCAAAATATCAGCACCCCAGAAACTGTCGCCTCTTGCGTACTTGATGTTGCGCTCGCCTTGCGTCTGTGCAGGGGGGTGGGACGGTGGTGAAGTGAACCACCGTCCCACTAAGCCAGCAGTCCACCGGAGATTCCCCCGGTTGACCCGTATGCCAGTTTGCCCCTGGCTGTGAAAATACCGGCTCGTTTTGCATCTGGTTTCATACCGCCGCTTAGTCTGGTGGTTCTTTTGCTAGATGCTGTGAGCATGGGAAATCTCCAACACGGACTTAAAATGCTGTGCAAATTTGTCAGAGTGAAACCTGTGGCTGTGATGGCGAGTTAAAAATCATTTTTCGTGGAAGAAAAACCCGCTTTCTACACTCAAGTAACTGCCATCTCCACTGTAGGAGTGGGATTTTGTTCGTTAGGGGGCACTGTGCATGTCTGCATTGGCTGTGGCAGTTCCACAGCCAATGCGCATATATATTATATATATAATATATATATATATATATTATATATATAATATATATATATATTATATATATTATATATATATATATATATATATATATATATATATATATATATATATATATATATATATATTATATATATATATATATATATTATATAATATATATATAATATATATATATATATATATATATATATATATATATATATATATATAATATATATATATATATATATAATATATATATATATATATAATATAATATATATATAATATATATATATATATATATATAATATATATATATATATAATATATATATATATATATATATATATATAATATATATATATATATATATATATATATATATATATATATATATATATATATATATATATATATATATATATATATATATATATATATATATATATATATATATATATATATATATATATAATATATATATATATAGAGCGTCATCATGCAAGAGCGGCTGCTGACGTCACTCTGCTGCGCCCGCCGCTCGGAATGCTATTTTGTTTTCGAGTTCTGGGCAGTACTTTGCGGGCAGACCACGAAAACGAAAAAGCAATGTCTGCTTTGTTTTCTTTTTGATTATGGCATAAAATGTGCAGTCATGAAGAAGAAAATGCAAATGCAAATAGGATGATTGATTACTAATTTTATTTATGGGTCAAATAACGCAGCCACATTCTTAAAATGAAAAAGCATTTCTGGAAATGCTTTTTCATTTTCAAATTTTGGTATCTATTTGCTGGGGTACATTTTGAAAAATAAATCTCAAATGTCTTTTTCTTTTGCATTTTAATTAAGTGAAAGAATGAGCAGTCTTGAGGAAGAAAATTAAAATGCAAATAGGATTATTGATTACCAATTTCATTTATGAGTCAAACAATGCAGCCACATTCTTAAAATGAAAAAGCATTTCTGAAAATGCTTTTTCATTTGAAATATGGTAACGATTTGCTTCCATATGCTATGGCAGGTCCCAATAAGTATTTTAAGGTGAACGTTGCTGTTTCTGAAGCCTAACAGTCTAGACAGCCTTTAAGTAGCTTCTTCAAAACCACAATTATAGCTAAACAAACTTGCAGCCCTCTATTTACTCGTAACGGTTTAGAAAAAGAAAATCTGATGTGTGCTTTAGTGAAAGATTGCTGAAAGCTTTTCTAGAGAAGAACAAAAAACGAGCTCACCCGTTGATTCCAATCTTCACCATTTCGTCTGATGCGATCTTGTTGCCTCTAAAAGGGTAAAAAAAAAAAAAAAAGTTTAAAATGTAGTTACTAACTCAGCACATAATCAGTAATGTTCGCGTTAACCGAGACCAGACTGTAACACTTGAGCGCTTTAAGTTTTCAGCTTTAAAGCTTCCTGAAGAAGATCTCACAGGGAACACATCTCTTTTTTACTCACCTGTTCCACCAAGGAGAACCGAAGATAAAGTCCCGGACAAACAGCAGTGAAATGCTGAATAAGAAAAAATGGAAAGAGGATCACCTGAACCGGTTGGAAATGACCACTGCCTTACAGACCTTTAATTAGAAAGTAGGAGTCACTCCAATTTATCGCAGCTGCAGTGACCACACCTCCTGAGCGATGACGTCAAGATCAGATGACGCCACTGAACCCCAAGCAGAGGTTGATTGCTACAAAATGCAAAAGTTGTTTTATTTACTAAACTTTATAATCAGTTTTATTGCTAAGGGAAGTGAAAGCTTTAAATCAGGAAAAAAACAATTATTTTGTTTTTTAAATGTTTTGAAGCATTTATAAATGAAGCAGGTATTTATTTTATCATAGTGACCTTCAGTGTTCTTGTGGAAGTCGATTTCAGCCACAATAGTTTAAAAAGAAGAAGGAGAAAGCTATGTTGCAATGACTGCTTTTTAAAATAAAAAAATGTCATTATGGCCTTATAATTCTTAATTTTTTTATTTTTTATTCGTTTTATTTGTAGATTTCTCTCTAGATTGTAGGGTCGTAATAGTGTGACAGAATTACAAAATAGTATGTCATAATTTTCCATCTATCCGTCCGTCAATTTTTTATACTCCTTTAACCCTTATGAACCAAGATTACATGTGGGGTTCCTCAAGGGTCCATTCAAGGGATAATTTCATTCAACATCTACATACTTCCCCTAGCTGAAATTATGAAGTACTACCTACGTACTACCTCTCATGCTATACCTTGGCTGATGACACACACCTTTATATTTGTTACCACACAACTACAGTCTATTTTAGTCACTGAATAAGTGTGTCCATAATATCAATGAGTGTATGGATCTGCAATTTTTGCAACTTAATGCAGAAAAGACAGAAGACACTGTTTTTTTTTCCTGAAAAGGTTAGAGATCAGCACTTAACTTGACTCATTGCAAGCTAAAGACCACACAACATGCAAAAAACCTAAGTGTCATCTTGGAATCAGACCTCAGTTTTAACATCTACATATAGACTGTTGATAATTCTTCAAACTGTTTTCTAAAAAACATTTGCAGATTTAAGAGTTTCCTGTAAAAACAGGGCCCAGAAAAAGTTATTTTCAGTAGGTTAGATTATTGTAATGATGTCTATACAGCACTACAAAAATCAGTCAGGCAGCTGCATCTTATTCAAAATGCTGCTGTCACAGTACTGGCAAACATCAGGACAATTAATCATTTACCACTGCACTGCACTGCACTGCACTGGCTGCTAGTAAATTATATATATAAAAATTTTGTTAATGGTCCATCAGACATTGAGGGATCCTGGTTCTGAACACATTTAAGAGCTGCTGGTAAGTATCTATAGAACTCTGAGATCGTCAGTCATCTGTTCGCTCATTGTTTCCAGCACCAGATCTGAACAAGGGGAGGCAGCATTTAGTTTCTATACTCCTCAATTTTGGAACCAACTCCATTGAAGGCTGAGATGTTCAATGTAGTGCACTAGAGAGCACTTGGAGATAATGCATAAGGCACAGTACTCCTTTTCATGTATTTGTCAGTCCATCCATCCATCCATCCATCCATCCATCCATCCATCCATCCATCCATCAATCCATCCATCTTTTGTCTATACCTGCTTGTCCTTGCAGGGTAACCGGGTTGGGGGTTGGGTGGGATCTAATGCCTATGTCCAGCTGCCATTGGGCAAGAGGTGAAGTGCACCCTAGACAGGTCTCATTTCATCATGACAATGTAAAATCATAATTGTGAGATTGAGTCTTACAATTCTGAAATTGTATCTCATAATATTGACTTAAATATCACAACGTTTTAGACTTAGATTTGTCATAATGATGAGTTATAGTTTTCTTTAAACATCTACAGCAGCAACATTTTTCCATAGACAACAGTTAAAACAGTTCAGTGTAAAAGACCAAACTCAGAAAAGTTAACCCCGACAACCTTACGTCCACTGTCTGTCACAGTGTCCACAACCACAAAGGACCAATAAACCCCAGTCCCTGGAAAATACATAATGGTCAGCTTGCATCACCTCATGAATGCAGCCACATTTTCTTTTACATAGTCTTCATAGAAAGTCTAGCATTTGGCAGGATAGCAGGATCAGCTGGACAGCTCTCATCACTGTCAAAAATACCCACATCAGATCACCAGGGTCAAGAACATGAAAAAAAGATGACATTGCATTTTGTTTTGAGCGCTTAGAAAAGCCTCAACAAAAGCTGCCTTAACCTGTATGCAGTTGCTCCACGTTATGGTGCAACAGTGTACTTATTGGAGGTTACATAAATTTCAGGTTGATAAGGGCATTGTCTTTGGTCAGGGGTCTGTTTCTAATCTTGATGAGTCCCATGATCTACCCTAGTCATGCCTTATTAAACAAAAGGGGCACCTGGTTGCTATGACAACCCCAGAGGTAAGACAGCTGGTTAATAATCCAAGTCTGGCTTCCTCCAGTCAGATATTTGTCTTTCTTCAGCTAAGACTGTATAAACATGGTTATTCAATTCAGCCACGGTTTCCCAGCTTTACCATGAGAACTCAAACATAAGGCTGCTCTTCATCTTTAGCTTCCCTCCATTTTCACCTTTGGTTTCCACTGGGCTAAAGATGAAATCATTGTTTTTTATAATATATTCTGTCATATACTGTGTCACAATGAGTTTCACTGACTATACTGTAACTTGCTTGTTAAATTGATTCATTCCCTTGCACATTTCTTAGGAATCTGCATTCAATAAATTTATTGCAGATTTAAAATAAATTACTTTTCTACTCTTATTTCAGTAATTGATGACTAACTTCACTGTCTATGACAATTACATGTAATTGGTATTAAATGTACTTAAGAAGTCAAATAAAATTTTATAAAAGCTTTCAGCTGAGTCAAAATTCTGCTACAAAAGTTCTGTTAAAAATTTGAATGGGAGAATTGTAAAAATGTGATTTTTGCAATTTCTTTCAGCACTAGTGGCTTTTAAAGAGGGGAAAGAGGGGTAGAGAGAGGGGGAGACATTCGGCAAATGTCGCCGGGACTCGAATCCGGGACGGCCACTTCGAGGACTGTAACCTCCATATTTGGTTGCACGCTTTAACCCCTTATCTACCTTTAAAACTAAGCTTTAACTTTTTAACAAAGCTTACAATTAGAGTGGCTTAGGTTATCCTGAACCATCTCTGTAGTTATGTTGCTAGAGGCTAAGGTTGCTTGAGGACATACTGACCACTTTTCCTCACAATTCTTCTCATTGCGTTGGGGTTTGGGACTCATTTATGCTGCGTCAACCCTAGCTGATTTAGGTTGATTATTGCTCATGCATTTTAACAGGTTTCATTCTGTTAAGATGAAGTGGTTCCTTTCCACTGTCATCACATTCTACCTCAGGATAATGGACTGACATTTTTAGTCAAGTGACACCTTTTTATTTATTTATTCAGAGCTTTTTACTTAAAGCACATTTGATGTTGTCTTAGATTTAATTATATGAACCCTTACTATTGCATATTTTTCATTCTGCCCTCAATAGCACATAACAGAAGTTTTGCTAATCCTAGATATGGTCAAGTTAGTTATGATTAAATTTACAAACCATAAAAGATATTTAAAAGACATCTTTACAGATGTTTAAACTGATATTGTATATATACTTCGAATAAATAAATCCATATGATTAATCCAATGTATTTACAGCATACACAGAACAGTATAATATGTATCTTGTGCCTTTGTCCTTCCCCGTTTGTCCACAGAGGAAAATTTAAGTTTGCAACAGATTTTGTTTTAGTTTCTACAGAAAAGATATAACTCTCCCTTAACAACAAAACATAAGGTAGAAATAAATAAAGCTGTCATATGAACATATTTTTCATTTATAAATACAATAAGAAAGTACTTTCGAAGTTTTTTGACAGATTTCATGGTTTACCATCAGACGATTAAATCTCAGTCGCCCCAGGAAGCTCCAACTGTCTGTGTGGGTGACCTTTTTCTAATGAGCGTGAACTGGTGACATTTCTTGTATTTTTGTTTATTAAGGAATGAATGTGACAGTGGGGGAGGAAGGCAGTAAGAGAGAGATATGCTGCAAAGGTCAAGAATCAGATTATAACTTAGATGATGGAAAAGGCGGCCGGAACCTGCTGAGCCACCAGGACTAAACACACCACAGTTTTAGTCCCTTTGCACAGAGTCAGTCCCTTTTCCTGCACTGAGCTTTAACAGGGCAACACTTAGAGGCTTAGTTATGTTTTACATCATTACAAAACAGAACTCTTTTCAACAAGGTAGGTTCTCTGGTACAACACTACAGTATTATGTAACTGTAAAAAAATACAACAATTTCCCTATAATGCTTTCAAATGAATTAAAACTCAAAAGAACTCCAAATAACTCCAAAGTTACAAATAATGGCAGTGAAATACCCTTATTCTTTAAAGTCAGATGTGCTGATGTCTTTAATAAATGTGCAGCATTTGAAGTGGGCACCTTAATTGAAAAATCCTGTGTGATGTCAATTTTGTATGTCAAATTATAATGAAACTAGGGGTTGTTTAAGATCTTTGCACGGTTCTGTCTGCAAATAGAAACAAGTGCCAGTAATTGCATTAGCTGTTGTTTTAGAGAGTATGTATTTTAAAAAGATAATAATACTCTCTTCAATTATATAACTCTATAATTGGCCTATATATTTAAACTGTGTCCTACATTGTATAAATATAATTAATACCTTTTGTGGATGGAAATGGAACACAGCTGTTTCTCCAGTATGTTTCAGAAAAAACTTTATTTTAAGATTATCAGATTAATCCAGAATGCAAAGTGCTGTGTTAAATGTTCGGGCCCTTACAGTTATCTTGTTTCTTCCCTTTGTTATCACTTTTAAATGTTCCTAAAAATCTAAATGACCAGTTAACCACATAAATGCAAATGTCTAGTGATGATTATTTTTAATTAATGGAAAAAAGATATTTAAAAGATCCCGGCTCTATGTTAGAAGGTATATTAACTGGTTGTGCCACTTTAGGTGGTAACAACTTAACGCTGGATGTGGATTAATTTTATACCCTTTTTCTTAATTGGTTTAATTTCAGCCACATTGGGTGAATGAACGGATTATTTAGGGTCAGCCAACCTCATCTTAATTGGATCTAAGTCCAGACTTTTACTACGCCATTTTTAAACCTTTCAGAAGTGTACTTGCTGTTGTGCTTTGGATCGCTGTCCTGCAACATAAAAGTATGCTTGAGTTTATGGTCCCAACCTGATAGCTGATCATTCTGGTTCAAAATTTTCTGGCAGACCATGTAATATATGATTTTATTTTTTCACAAATGTGAGACTGGTCTTTGCGTTCCTTTTGGTCAGCAATGGTTTTTGGCTTGGAAGGTTCCCATGGAAGCAATTTGTTACAGTTGTAGATTCTTTTGTGACACTCCTGGATTAGTCATCAATGCACTCTTGAGTAGTTTTGGTAGGTATGTCACTTCTGGGAAGGTTTACCACTGATCCATGTTTTCTCCATTTGTAAATTATGGTCCTTGATGTGGTTCAGTGGAGTCCAAAGGTTTAAGAAATGGCTTTGTAACCCTTTTCATACGGATAGATGACAGATAGATGTGACTTTTTTTCCTCATCTGCTCTTGAATTGTTTTAGACCAGTGGATGATGTGTTGCATATTGAGATCTTTGAGCCTAGTTCATGTTTTCAGACAGATCCTAATTAAGTGATTTCTTCATTCTAAGGGGGACATTGGTTAGTGCCAGAAATGGCAAGTAAATAAAAACTTAGCTTTCCAGAAAATACTGTTTATGGCAGGCAATTCATAATTTAACAAGAGGAGTGAACACATTTTCACATAAGGCAGGTTGGTTTGGATAATTTTTTTCCGCTTGATAAATAAAATCATCATTTAAGACGACATTTTGTTTTTAGGTGAGACAAAAAAAGCAGAAAAAGAAATATCTACAATGTGGCAGTTTACAGTTTATATACTAAAGCTTGTGATGACATCAGCTTTACAGCAATATTTTTATTTTAAGTTCACACAGTTGGTAAAATAATTGCACTGATGGATTTAAAATGACCTTAGCTGTCTTATAGACACAAATCTAACTGCAGCATTTCATTTCATGTAATTAAAGCAAACTATGAAAATATATCATGTTCTGGGTTTGGTCTAATTCTTCGGACCTGTTTGTCAAAAGGATGAAACATCCATGCTAAAATCATATCTCAAACAGATTAAAGTTAAAACATGTGTGGAGCATTCTGTTTGACTACTGCATGGTGCCCTCTAGTGAGCAGCTAAATAAACTGCTGAACAGTTTTTAATAAGATTTTAAAATAACACCAAATGTTCTTCTTTATCATTATATAGAAACGTTTTAGTTTGGAGTTTTGTTGTCTTCACTTTCTTATTTTTAGATGCAGAGAAACTTTTTTCAGTACTTAAGATTGAGTTGGACTTTATGAAAATAAATTATTAGTTGAAATAAAGAAGAAATACTGAGGATAATAGTATCTGATCAATGCCACCATTATGCTACCTCTGAGGGGGTTAACCGAAGTTAAAGAAAATAACAAGACATGGTTTAAGACCTCTGAAAGGCAACTGAGCAATGTAGACTGTCCTGGTCCATGTTAATAGTGGAATCTTTGGCAGTTTTCACATCATTTGGTTTGTAACATTTGGCTTATTGTTTCTGCAAAGCCTAAATCAAGACAACACATTTCAAGGGAATAAAAAAGTACAAATTCATGTTTGCTATTTGTTTATAAATCTTTAAAACAAATTAAAGACACTTGTTTTCAGGTTTTGTCAGCTGATATTTCCTAGTATAGCATTTTTTATCTGTAATACTGTTTTGTTTTTTCTTTTTTTCAGTGAAACTTATAACTAAAATAAATATGTTTAACTAAGATTCTGCTGCCTCGTGCTGGCCTTCAGAGGGCAGCAAAAACCTAAAGTAAACTCGATACAATTTCGATTACGTTCCTTAGGTAAAATGTTCAGATTATTATATGACACATCCAATTCATATGCTAAATTATAACAAATGTTTGGTTTCCAACTAGGAAGGCATCATGGCATCAAACTACATTGTCTATTTGATTTGACAGACTAGATTAATTTTGTTTAAGAATTGGATGTGTCATTTTGCTGGAATAATTGTATATAGATTTATCTTACATTTCCTCTTTATTACCTTTGCTATTTGACCTTTATAACCTTTCATGCTGTAAGCAAACATGTGATGAGTTCTTCTGCAGGCAAGGAGGAAAGGTGAAATTGGGATGATGCAATTACATTTGTTGTAAAGTGGCCCTCTATAAATAAACCCAGTTGGACTGAATGGTGTTATTTACATAAGCACACATGCTTCCAGGTTTTTGTCCCAAGGAGTCGTGTTGATTGCACCAAAATCTTTATTTCTTCGCAAGGTTTTTGCACCGGAACGGCAGAGTAAAATCATTTCCCTGTAAATATTTATTTTTTATGAAACAAATCCAACCTACTTGACAAATTAGATTAAATCCTGGAATTTGCAAAGCAATGAGCTGGGAAGCAAGAAATGTATCTGAATGCTGCTAATAAACTGCAGTTTGTTTGGTATGGCACATTTGTTTTTCTGTGTCACTTTAGCTCTAATGAAGTTTTAGTGTAATTTCCCAAAAGCTCTTGGGGCCAGAGATCATTTATTTTATTTACATTGTGCTCAGAAAAAGTTAAATTTTACCCAGCTGAACCAGACAAGAGGCTAGATCAGTTTTGTGGTTATCTCATTAAATGAAGTCCTGTGTGACAGCAACCTCCACCCTCCAGCAAACCTCAGTTTTAACCCACCTTTCCCCCTGCAGGATTAGGCCATCATTCTTCATCGAGCTGCAGCCTCTGCCTCTGCATCTATCTTGGCTGGAGTGACTAAATGCAAGAGCTCTCCTGGCAGGCGGGGAACGTGTTGACCTTGTCTCGTCCTCTGTTACAGAAGGGGGCCTCTAATCAACTCTGCAGCGAGGATGTGGGGATAACTGGCAGGACACCAGGTGAGGGGAGCTAAATGAGATGTTGCTGTTGAAGGCTGGGTCTGGACCATGTGGGATTTTACATTCATATTTCATTTAGTCAGCTAGATCTCTGATAGCCAACCCAGTCTATGCAGCAATCAGTCTTCCAGAATAAATAAGCCAAAAAAGTACACCAGAAAACAATCCACTGTACAGATTGGTAAACCGTTTTATAGTTCCTGTCAAAAGTACTTATAGCTGTTGAACTTTTTCACATTTAGCCATGTTGCAACCAATCATCTCAGTGTTAGGATTTTATGTGTTAGACCAACTCAAAGTAACTAGCGATGTGGAAAGGTAATGATACACGTTTTTCAGAAGTTATTAAGATTAGAAATCTGAAATACTCGGTAAAACCACTTTTCACTGTAGCAGCTGTGCACAATCTTAAGTCTTTTTCCAGCCTCTAATAGGTTTTTCTTGTAGGATTGCCCTGTATTTAGCTCCATCCCCAAAGTACGATGCTACCCCAAGTGTTTAACTGTGGGGAAGACATATTCATGGTATGCAGCATTGGTTTTCTGCCACACACAGTATTTTGCTTGATGGCCAATACGTTCTGTTTTGTTCTTGTGGGATCAGAGCTCCTTCTTTCACACGTTTGCTGTATTCCATACATTTCTTCTGGCAAACTTCAAACAGAACACAAGCTTTATTCTTACCTCTCTTCTATAAAAGCCAGATATGTGGAGTGCACAAGTAATAGTTGTCTGGTGAATAAATTCTCCCACCTGAGCTGTGGATCTCTGCAGCTCCTCAGGAGATCTATTTTCAAATGACAGGTTGAACAGACCTCTGTTAGATGTTCAAGGCTTGTGATATGGTTTAACGTAACCCTGCTTTAAACCTCTCCACACATTCATCCCTGACCTGTCTGCTGTGTCCCTTGGTCTTTCAGATGCTGTTTGTTCACTAATGTTTTCCAACAAACCTCTGAGATTTTCACTGAAGAGCTGCATTTCTAAACTGAATTAAATCACACTCAGCTGGACTCTGTTAACTAATTAGGTGTTGTAAATGATGAAAACTATATTACATTTTCTTGCTTTTTTCCTGTGTGGATCTATAATATAAAATGCAATAAAATACATTGAAGTTCATGAATGTAATATGACAAACATGGAAAAGTTAAAGAGGTATAAATCCTTTCACAAAGCCCTCTTTCTATCAACCATGCATTGGTTCAACTTGTCTTTGTTTGACTCATGCAAGAGCTAGTTAAATAACTGCTTGTGAGCTCCAGCAGTTAACCCCTGCTGCCATTAGAGACTAAACACTTTATGAGCTGGCTGTATGCAATCAACAGAAATATATGCTGTACTTTTTAATAATAAACCTGGGCTGCCAGGGCAGTCACAATCAATATTGTTTGTTTTTCATTTTTTACTACTTTTGATTGTCTAAATAATAATAATTAGTGCAAGTTTTTGTTCACTAAATGGTAATTGCCACATGATAATGATCAGGATGAGTACATTACTACATGCATTCATCTGAGTTTACATGCATTCTATTGATTTGGTAGCATAGTATATAAACTGAAAGACTTTCGGTATAGTTTTACAGCCTTCACACAGTACTTTGCTGGAGTTATGGTCCATTTCTCCTGACAGAACTGGGAGAATTAAGGTGGATTTGTAGACTGCCTTGCTCACACAACGTTTGAGCTTTGTTCACAAATCTTCTATGAAACTGAGGTCAGGGCTTTGTGACAATGACACTTTCTTTGCAGCTTGAGCTAGCATCTTTACAAGGATTTCTTCTTTAGTTCTGGGGTTGATATGCACATGTTAGACCAAACACATTCACCTCTGGGATGCAGAACCTGTCTTCTTTCTGAATGGTGTATTGACTGTACATTTGCATGGTTTTCTGAACAAATGAATGTGACACCTTCAGGCATCTGGATAGGGGACCCAAAGATTAGCCAGACCTGGTGAGGACCACAGTTCTTTTTCTGATATCTTTCTTGATTTCTTTCTTTTGCTTTTTCTATGATGTCAGAAAGGAGAAGCATCTTTGAGATGCGCTATAGAAAATAATCATAGAAGTGGGTCCAATTAACTCAAATGTTGTGAAATAAACCAGTCAGAAACTTGAAAATTGTTTAAAGGCATAGTAATTCAAAGTCCCTTGAGATGGCACTTGTTCTGAATTGGCACTATATAAGAAAACAAAACTGAATTTAATGAGTTTAGATCTTGAATTTAAAATTTGAATTAAAAACTGCATTCTAGATCTACATGCTTAAAATCCTGGCTTGTAATCCTGCAAACTCATCTGCACCTGCTGGCTTCTTTAGTCATGAGAGGCTGTTCCCCCATCCCCACACAACCTAACAGCTAAATGTGATGATAGATTACCACATGGGCTATTAGGAAGAATATCGCACCTCATTTCATTTTGATGGTAGGCTGCATTTCTTGGAACAGGAGTCCGCATGGGCAGGGAGGTAAATCAATTGAATGACATGGAGGACAGTGGTGCATATTTCCAGAAACTCATCATGTCTACAGCTGGTCTGAGATCTGTATTTAGCCTTGTGAGGGCAGAGCCAGAAATGGAACATATGAAGGACCTGCAGCACATGTAGAAAACGGGTTGTTTTCCCAACAGCAGCATGATCTTTATTGTTTTTATGTGACTTTTGGCATTTAGTATAATTCTCCTGCTGTCTATCTTTCAACTGCATTCTGGTCTTATTTGTATTCTAGAAATTACAAACATAAAGGAGACCTCTTCCAGGAAATTCCTGTTATCACAGAATTTCCTGAGTTATTTACAGGTGCTGCTGTATGTTAAATCATTTTTTCTAAAATATTAAAATACCCATTGAACTTCTCCATGTTGTGCAACATGTTTGATTTGGCTATGAATATTTGCCTTTGGCACTGAATAAAGTTTGCAATTTTAATCAAAATTGCTGAGTGCAGGTCTGGGTGTATTTCCCAGCCTGGTGGCAGCAGGCTGTGTGCTCCAGGTGGAGATGATTAAATGATTTGTTTGGAGGTACTCACTAATACAGGAGCTGCTAGCAATGTGTGAGAGAGATGCTGGGAAATGGACACTGCATGACTGAGAAAGCTTGTTTCAAGGAAAGGAAGGAGCTGGTGAGCTGCAGACTGTATTTGAATACATGCAGAAACATATTTAGTGCTTTAAATATATTTGTTTGATTTGGATATGTTATACTTAGTTTCAAGAATAATTTATAATTATTTAAAGGCCAATTCAATTTTGATTATAGTTAAATTTGGTTTATTGGGTTTTAATTAACCCTTTTGTGTTTTCTTTGTGTTTAAGGTTTTTCACCTATTGTGACCACCTGTTACCTTTTTTTAAAAATAAAGGAAAGGAGAAAAAGAAAAAATATTTCTGGGTTATTGAGTGAAATCCAGTTTGAATTCTATTGAAGCAAGCTGTTTTTTCAAGTGGGGGGAAACCTGCAGTGTAATCCCAAAAAAAGTGGAAACCACTTGACAATTACCAAGTCAGGGCACCACCTGATTAACAGGAATTAATAGCCAAATGGCTCCCGGTCTCTGTCAATTATTGTTTTATGAATACCAACCTGGTGAGGTGTTATGTACCAGTGTTTTTTGTTCTGTGTGTTATTCCTTCCATGGCTCAGTCCAACACTCCATGTTTCTTCATGTTACAACCACAAATGTCAATGTATTTAAAATGGATTTTAAGTGACAGACCAACACAAAGTTAAAAAAGGAAAGGATAAACAGCTATCTTTTTTTCACAAATAAAAATCTAAGCATTTTTAGTCAGCACCCTTCCCTCTAATTCCTCTGAATAAAATCAAGAGTAATCCTGTTTGCAGTTTGCCAGAAGCCAGGTAGACACAGCAAACCTGTAAAAGAAGGTACTTGGTTTGACTCCTGTCCAGGGGTCTTTCTGCATGGAGTTTGCATGTTCTCTCCGGGGACTCAGGCTTCCTCACACAGTCCAAAAGCATGACTGTTAGATTAGTCTCTCTAGATTGCCCTTAGGTGTGAATGGATGTGTGCATGGTTGTTAATCCTTAGTGTCTCTGTGCCACCATGTGATGGACAGATGACCTGTCCAGGGTGTACCCCGCCTCTCGGCCGTAGACTGCTGGGGATAGGCACTAGCGCTCCCCTGCGACCCTATAATGGAAGAAGCGGGTATAGAAAATGGATGAATGGTTGGATGGACGAGGAAAAAGTTTGGCTTGAATAATTCGAATGAATAATTTCATATATTGATTGAATGTAAAATAAACAGAAATATCACTTTGAAATTGCATTTTATGACTATATCATCTGATTACCTGATTTGTAAGTAGAAATCTAGAAACAATACCTGTAATTTATTTCCCACAAGCCAATGCATATGAGGCAAGGTTATAAAAAAAACTGATGCACTCAGGAAAAACATATGAACATATTTTATAAACATAATTGTATCTAAAATAAAGTTTTTCCAAGTCTACAGAAGATTTACCCGTTTTTAGACAAGTTAAAAAGCACCATGATCTGTATAAAATTGTTAGGATTATGAATCTGAGATTATTTAATATTAATATTTTATCAAATAATATTTCGGTCTGTTAAGGGTTGTCCTGTGAATACCGGCCCAGTAAGGCGATGGTATTAGGACAAAATAGAAAGGTGTGAGACAAGCTCTGACATTATTGAACAGCATAAACTCTGCACATACATGGAATGAATTCACACAATTTCTTAAAATACAATAATTTATTAACAAAAATAAGTCAAGTCAAACATATTTCAATCAACAAACTCTTTACTATGCTAAAACAATCCAACTAACTACCAAGCAGAATTAAAGAATAGGGAAGACTAATGGACTATGTACAATATAAACAAGTTGATTAAAGATGATTGGAAATCATGACCAAAAGAGTGATGCAACATTACCATACAATGTTTATGTCTGAGAACCAAGGATTATCTTGAAGAATCTGGAAGTGAAGTTAAGTTAGTCTTGGAACCAATTTACACAATAATCAGCAATGTTTAGACAACCACTCACAATGTAAGATCAGATAAAATATTTTAATAAAATAATGTTTTAAATAATGACCTGCTGAATAAAACCAACCATAATATTTCAAGAAATATTATGAAGAGAGTATTTTGGAAGAGCCAAATCTTTCTGGAGAAGTGGGTTTAATGGTGTTTACTTACCAAATCTAGTAAATGATGTTCAGGGACTATTATTCACTAGCTTGAAAACTAACAACCTTTCTGTTAAATACTCTTCAGTAGCAAGCACGTGTTCTTACCGGTTAGCAGTTGAGTTAACAAAGAAGCTAATAGCTTTGCACCAGAATCAACATACCTTTTAAAATACCAGGGTTAATAAAAGGGTTAAAATGCATAAGCGCGGACGCGCGTTATGATCAATGTTCTGTTTAAAATCACCCTTTAAATAAAGTTTGTCTTAACTTTAAACACATCCAAAGTACCCAAAAAAGGCACGTGTGCTGCAGATAGACTGCTAGCACTAAGGTGGCCGAGTTTCACACAAACAAAACTTCATAAAATTAAAAACGTTTAGATCATTTCATCCTAACTGTTAATCTGCCCAAACCTAACCTCTGAACTGTGGTGAGGAATGTTGTCCAAAAGACGATGAAGTTTGAAGAAGGTATCCACAGTGAACAAAGGGTTATTAGCTTCCCGTCAACCTCCTCAGCTTCTCCCGATCAGAAGGTGCGTTCCTTCTGTGAACAAAAGGGTTAGCTTCCCGCCAACCTCCAGCTGTGGCTGAAGAACGGCTCGTTGTCCGCCAACGCCACTGCACGGTGATGGGGTCTCTGTTGTCTTCCTTCCAGACTGGGAGACCGCTCCGCTCGGCTTCATAGAGGCCGTGCGTCTCTGTAGGGAACTACTCTGGGACAATTTGCTTCACAGGCCTCAGAGGAAAAAGTAAGCAACTCTTACACCTTAATTCCCCCGTTCATGAATGAAAATACCGGATACACAGACAATATTTCATTCGTACTTATCTTTACATATGATCGTATGGCTTCTTTGGATCCAGTTGAACAGTTTGTCTGTTTGCCAGCAAAGAGACATCAGCGCGCTTGTCTCCGCTATCCCAATGATCACCGGTGGAAGAGGGCGGATGTAGCAACAGCTGTGCTTTTATTCGGGTAGTGGCGTCACAGGAAGTCCGCAGTTATCCCATTTCCTGGCTGTGCCAAAAGAAGGTTAATGCACTTTATTTTTAAAGTTCCAGAAAAGTCCGTACCGGAGTTTAATGTTGAAATCCATGGCTGTGGGTCCCTACAAATGTTTTGTCTGATTACCAGCTGAATGCTCCTGTGTGAGTTTCTGTTACACAGCGTTGCCTCCAGCTCTGCTTGGTTCTGGTAGTGTCCTCCCCCAGGAGCAGTTTTGTTTTGCTTTCAGACACCTGACTGTTAGCCTTAATGCATCTGCAGGCCTTTGAGGAGACAAACAGCAGGACAATGTTGTGAGCGGAAAACAAACCGTATTGATTCTGCTGGACTCAGTAGTGAGATCAATCATTATGACATTTACTGTGAGCTCTGTGAAACCTGGACTTTGGCTTTGGGTTTTGGTGTGTGTTTGTATCTAAAATTATTCATGCCATGTAGCAGTACTGACATAATGGCAATGATGGGGCTGTTTGTTGGAAGGTTTACCAGATGCACCTACCTTTAGGGTGCAAAGTTAATTATAGATGATACAATATATAACTCTTAATGCAGAAATGATTTTTATTAGAACACACAAAATGACAAATATGACAATTTTGTTTGTTTTTGTAGCATGTGGCAATAGTGTTTTGAATGAAAATCTCTAAAAAAAGAAACATTGCCCCACTTGCCTAAAACTCCAAAAAGCTAGAGACCAGCTGGAAATCAGAATTGAGCATTTAGGTTACAAAAAAGAAAAAACACAGCTGTAGATTTTCCATACATCCATTGTCAACACCCATTTGTCCTTGAAGGATCTCAGGGGGGTCTGGTGCCTTGGTGATCTTTAGTGGTCATTTGACAAGAGGTGGGGGAGAACCTGGACAGATTGGTAGTCCATCACAGGGAAACACAGAAATAAACACTGGGAGGAAGCCAGAGTACCTGGAGGAAACACAGCATGGACAGGGAACATGCAGGCAGAAAGACCTCAGGCTGGGATTTGAACCCAGGATCTTCTTGCTGCAAGTCGACAGTGCTACTAACTGCACCACCTCTTGGTAGATTATGTAGAAGAAAAACTAAAAGAAACAATCAGAGGTGGAATGACACCAATAGGTGAGACGTAAAGATGGCTTAAAATTAACATTTGGTAATAAATATTGAAATAAGCATTAAACTATTTTAAACATGAACAAATTAGATTATTGGTAGCTTTCACTCTCTTGCTGTAGGGATGCTGTACAGGTCCTTCTCAAAATATTAGCATATTGTGATAAAGTTCATTATTTTTCATAATGTCATGATGAAAATTTAACATTCATATATTTTAGATTTATTGCACACTCACTGAAATATTTCAGGTCTTTTATTGTCTTAATACGGATGATTTTGGCATACAGCTCATGAAAACCCAAAATTCCTATCTCACAAAATTAGCATATCATTAAAAGGGTCTCTAAACGAGCTATGAACCTAATCATCTGAATCAACGAGTTAACTCTAAACACCTGCAAAAGATTCCTGAGGCCTTTAAAACTCCCAGCCTGGTTCATCACTCAAAACCCCAATCATGGGTAAGACTGCCGACCTGACTGCTGTCCAGAAGGCCACTATTGACACCCTCAAGCAAGAGGGTAAGACACAGAAAGAAATTTCTGAACGAATAGGCTGTTCCTAGAGTGCTGTATCAAGGCACCTCAGTGGGAAGTCTGTGGGAAGGAAAAAGTGTGGCAGAAAACGCTGCACAACGAGAAGAGGTGACCGGACCCTGAGGAAGATTGTGGAGAAGGGCCGATTCCAGACCTTGGGGGACCTGCGGAAGCAGTGGACTGAGTCTGGCGTAGAAACATCCAGAGCCACCGTGCACAGGCGTGTGCAGGAAATGGGCTACAGGTGCCGCATTCCCCAGGTCAAGCCACTTTTGAACCAGAAACAGCGGCAGAAGCGCCTGACCTGGGCTACAGAAAAGCAGCACTGGACTATTGCTCAGTGGTCCAAAGTACTTTTTTTGGATGAAAGCAAATTCTGCATGTCATACGGAAATCAAGGTGCCAGAGTCTGGAGGAAGACTGGGGAGAAGGAAATGCCAAAATGCCAGAAGTCCAGTGTCAAGTACCCACAGTCAGTGATGGTCTGGGGTGCCGTGTCAGCTGCTGGTGTTGGTCCACTGTGCTTTATCAAGGGCAGGGTCAATGCAACTAGTTATCAGGAGATTTTGGAGCACTTCATGCTTCCATCTGCTGAAAAGCTTTATGGAGATGAAGATTTCATTTTTCAGCACGACCTGGCACCTGCTCACAGTGCCAAAACCACTGGTAAATGGTTTACTGACCATGGTATCACTGTGCTCAATTGGCCTGCCAACTCTCCTGACCTGAACCCCATAGAGAATCTGTGGGATATTGTGAAGAGAACATTGAGAGACTCAAGACCCAACACTCTGGATGAGCTAAAGGCCGCTATCGAAGCATCCTGGGCCTCCATAAGACCTCAGCAGTGCCACAGGCTGATTGCCTCCATGCCACGCCGCATTGAAGCAGTCATTTCTGCAAAAGGATTCCCGACCAAGTATTGAGTGCATAACTGTACATGATTATTTGAAGGTTGACGTTTTTTGTATTAAAAACACTTTTCTTTTATTGGTTGGATGAAATATGCTAATTTTGTGAGATAGGAATTTTGGGTTTTCATGAGCTGTATGCCAAAATCATCCGTATTAAGACAATAAAAGACCTGAAATATTTTAGTTAGTGTGCAATGAATCTAAAATATATGAATGTTAAATTTTCATCATGACATTATGGAAAATAATGAACTTTATCACAATATGTAATATTTTGAGAAGGACCTGTAGTTTAAAACTGGGTTTGCATGCAGATAAGATTGAGCTAGGAATGACGATCTATAACCACATAGCGGAATTCCAGTGGGACCTGAGGTGTATTTTTATTCTCATTTTACAAAAATTTGTTTTTTGCAGTGAAAAACTGTTTAAATTTATTTCCAAATGATTGCATTTATTAAACAAGTCTTTAAAAGCAAGGTGCAAAATAAATGTTTTTTAAAGCAGAATTGTTAAAAAAAAGTCACTATAAGTTGTCATGTACTTTATTTCAATAAATTGACTTGAAAGTCTCAATTTCAAAGTGTCTTCATAATGTTTGGCAGAGCAATTGAGGATAGTCTGCCATGAACAGGATTACCCAGCAGACCTCCACCCTGCCGCCTTCACCTTACCATGACCTGCTCAGTCACCCACAAACTCCCCTTCTGAAGACAATTCTCACTGGATTTCTGTCACTGGCTCTGACCTTACAGGAACTGCTAATATTAAGTTTAAAACAAGATTCTCACAACAGAAACTCTGATGCCTGCAGCAAATAAATGCAAAGAAAGATTAAGATTCGCCTGACAGCTTTTCAGATTACTTTTAGGTAACAAGAAATGTCTACGCATTAACTGCAGTAATAATAATTTTGTTGCTTCTCTCTTCCTTAGGCACTTCATGACTAAATTTGATCTCATCTGCATGCAGAAACTACTTGTCATCATTATTCAACAGGAAAATGATCCTAAACACAGCAGCAAATTTCCAAAGAATCACTAAAACGTTGTTGCGTTGGCTCATTCAAAATCCAGACCTCAACTTGGCTAAAATGCAATTGTGGGACCTTAAGAAAACTGTTCTAATCTCAATAACCTAAAGCAACATTGTGATAAAGAGAGGGACAAAATTCCTCCACAACAATGTGAGAGACTGATAATGTCAAAAAGAAAATCCAGAAAGTACTACTCAGAGTTATTGCTGCTAAAGGTGACTCTACAACCTAATAAATCATGGGTTGTACGTTTAGTATCTCTGCAACTAGTTTTTCACAGATAACATTTCCATTTCAGATGTATTATTGTTTAAAGTTGTGTACTTTTGTACATTTGAGATTAGATTTAAATAATACCGAACTAAAATGGAGGCTGCCGTCCATAATGATATGGCATATTCGTACTGTATATATTTGCAAGAACTGCAAAAACCTGTATAAATAATGTACATCATAGGTAAATGTGAGTGAGTTTGGATTGAACAGTTCTTGGTGCTTTAGGGGAGAATTGAAAGAAAGAAAAAAAATCTTTCATACTGACAATGCTGAAAAACAAAAAATATTCTTCATTGTTTTGTCTCTCTGAGGACCTGCAGCTTGGTCTGCCACATGAAGAAATTAATGCTTCCACATAGAGAAAGAAGTGAAATTCCTTTTTGTTTTGCAACTATGAAGATATTTTAGCTGCTGCTGTCCATTAATGATTGTTGTATCACCTTTTGTCCTCATGTATTTCCCAGCACACAAACAACTATCTGTACAAATAATCATATGTTCACACACATTGCAGCATCAGACAGAGGCACAAAGTTGGTCACAGTTATCAGTGTGCTTTTCTTCATAACATATTTCTTACAGTCAGCCCTTATTTTGCAGCTTCATTCTCACTTTTACCTCCCCAATTTATTTTCTCCTCTGCACTCCTCTAACTCCTCAACCTGACTTCTCCTCCCTCAGTCGGAATACAAATAACCCTCTTTCCTCCTCTTCCCTCGTTTCTCGCATCTCTTTCCGTCCATCTCCGTTTTTTTTTTTTACTCCTACAGCAGCTCGTGTTTCCCATAAATTTTCACTGCTTGAATTCTTGCTCCTCATCTTCAGGCATGACTCATAGACTTTGCCCCCTCCTCTCCCTCATCCCTCCGTCTCCGCGCTCTCTCCTGGGCGTGTGCTCAGATTTTACCTCCTTCTTGCTCTGTCTGTTTCTTCCTCTGTCTCTAATTCTTCTTTATGTCCCTTCTTTTTCCATCATCTTGACCAAAAACCTCCCATGTGTTTTCCACCTCCTTTTCAACTAGTTTAAATTGTTAAATCTGAGTCAACAGTTTGCTCTTAGCAGAGTAATGGTCTGTATATGTAAAAATAACATCTTTACCTCTCACTACATGTAGCACAAAATCATGATGATCTTCCCTAAAATGTCAAATTAAAGCAAGTTTTTACCAGATGTGTTGAATTTCAGATATGTCTTTAGTGCCTTCATGTTATTTAAGGTCATGTCAGTAAAGGACTTAATTCTGCAACAGGACCTCATAGGTTTTACATTAATTCCAAAGCCTGGGGCTAAAAGCAAAGTGACTCATTCTGTCTAGGGCATTTTAGTCCAGTGTCTGTCTGTTACCTGCTCTTTAAACAGGTACAGAGTGCATGAATGCATTCATAAGTTAAAGGTGGACACTTCTTGGTCTTAATAAATTTTTTCAATATTTATTACTAATCCCGAAATATTCCATTAAAACTCTTGGATGGTGACGACCTTTCAGTCAGAGGTAAAAAATATAGTGACCTCCACACTTATCGGCATTCCTGAAATATATGTGTAAAAAGCCCCCAAATTAATGTTTCATCAAACTACCATGTCAGAAAGCCCACTGTTAGAGACCTTCAGCAAACATCAAACCCCATGGTATACAATCAGTTTTCTAACCTGCTGTTTAGAAAGCATGTAGGAAAAACATTTTCTTTACTACTTTTACAAATGTAAACATCTGGAGTTTACTAAACACTACTGAGAGTTAAACTGGAACAGTGTTCTTTTGGACTGGCCTCAGATAATGGACTTGTGTCTGTACTTGTTAGATCTCAGTGCTGCATTTGATACAGTAGATCACAATATTCTCTTAGAAAGGCTGGAATATTCTGTAAGGATAATGGGAACAGTGCTAGGCTGGTTTAAATCCTATTTGTCTGACAGATTCCAGTTTGTTCATGATACATCATCTTTAAACTCCAGGGATAATTGTGGAGTAGCACAGGGTTCAGTACTTGGGCCAATTCTCTTTACTATATATATGCTTTCAATAGGTAAAATGATCAGGCAGCATAGGATAAATATTCACTGTTACACTGATGATACTCGGCTTTACTTATCCATAAATCCTGATGAGCCCAACCAGTTAGATAGACTACAAGCATGTCTTGAAGATATAAAGACTTGGATGAATTTTGTGCTTCTAAATTCAGATAAGACAGAAGTTGTCATCTTTGGACCGGAGTCTTTTAAAAAAGAAACTGCTTAGTCAGTCACTTAACTTGGATGGCATTAAATTGACCTCCGGTAATAAAGTAAAAAACCTCGGTGTTATTTTTGACCAGGACATGTCATTTAAATCCCATATTAAACAAGTTTCTAGGATTTCCTTCTTTCATCTCCAGAACATTGCCAAAATTAGAAATATCCTATCCAGGAGTGACGCTGAAAAACTACTCCATGCATTTGTTACTTCAAGGCTGGACTATTGTAATTCTTTACTATCAGGATGTCCACAAAATGCAGTTAAAAGCCTTCAGCTGATTCAAAATGCTGCAGCAAGAGTTCTGATGAAAATTAAAAAAAGAGATCATATTTTTCCTATTTTAGCTTCCCTTCATTGGCTCCCTGTTAAATCCAGAATAGAATTAAAAATTCTCCTCCTCACATATAAAACCCTTAAAAATCCAGCTCCATCACACATCAGAGATGTGATTGTTCCATATGTTCCTAACAAAGCACTTCGTTCTCAGACTGCAGGTTTACTGGTGGTTCCTAGAGTCTCTAGAAGTAGAATAGGAGGCAGATCCTTTAGTTATCAGGCTCCTCTCCTGTGGAACCAGCTCCCAGTTTTAGTCTGTGAGGCAGACACCCTGTCTACTTTTAAGGCTAGGCTTAAAACTTTCCTTTTTGATAAAGCTTATAGTTAGAGTGGCTTAGATTATCCTGTGCTATCTCTGTAGTTATGCTGCTATAGGCTTAGGCTGCTGGAGGACATAATGACCACTTTCACTCTCTGCTACATTCTCACACTACTCTCCAATTTTGCATTATTTGCTGTTATTTCAGCTTCTAACTTTATGTTCTCTCTCTTTTCTCTTCCTAGAAGCTACACCTGGCCTGACTCTGTGTCTACCTGTGACACCTTTCTGGACAGGGGCATCTTCCAAGCTTCTGCTGGCAACAACTTAATGCTCACCCTCTACCGATGATCCACATGGCCCTGTCTTTCAGTGTTTAACCCTTTCTCTCTCCTAGACATAGCTACTGACTGAGCTTCTACTGTGACTAACTCTATGTGTCCTTCCCATAGAACGTACTCCTGGATCAGAGCTTCTGTGTTCTTTTTGTGTCTCTGCTCTGTTCTCTCAAACCACCAGTCGGTCGTGGCAGATGGCCGCTCACACTGAGCCTGGTTCTGCTGGAGGTTTTTCCTGTTAAAAGGGAGTTTTTCCTCTCCACTGTCGCTACATGCAGGCTCAGTAAGAGGGATTGCTGCAAAGTCAATGCCAGTGACTGTCCACTGTCTCTACATGCTCATCCAGGAGGAGTGACTGCTACAAGTCACTGACTCGATGCAATCTGCTGGGTTTCCTTAGATAGAAAAACGTTTTATCCAATTTGAATAAATAACTGAATCTGACTGCACTGTTCAATGGTTAGGATTAACTGGAATGTATGTACCAGACTTGAAAACTACATGATTCGATTGAATTGACATAGCCCATTTTAAAGTTACCCACCTTTCACACAATGCGACAGAAAACAACACTCTCCAATTATTTTTACCAATTATTTTTTACCAATGGTTATAATCAGTCTGACAGAGACGGGTACCCTCAATCCTTGTGGTTTTTAGTATAACAATGGCCAGCAGTGGGCTCTAGATGGACAAACCTTAGTTTATTATTTTATGTAGTACCCCTACACATAGCCCATTCTAAAATGGCCAAACTAACACTCAGCAGTTTATTCTTACCTCCCCAACAACCCTACACCATTCCAGACCCTTTGTGAAGTGCCTTGAGACAACATGTGTTGTGAATTGGCGCTATATAAATAAAACTGAATTGAATTGGTCAGGAAGCAGCACATGCCCACGGGCAATTATGGTGGAGGATCTGTCATGCTGTGGGTTTGGTTCTCTTGGAGCACATTCACACCAGGGTAGTCTGGGGAGCTAGGTTTTATTTGAATTTTCACACCTTTATTTGGTTTGATTCATTTTCATCTTGCACTTTTGAAAGCAGATCAAACTGCCTGGATAAGGTCATTTAGTTACAACAGCTGCTTATTTGGGGTGCTATCACAAGAAACTGCCCAGTATGAGCAGCAGGCAAGGTAATAAACTAGCCATTTTGCTCTGTACATCAGTCAATGCAACAGAAAAAGAAGGTGGAGAGTGAGAGACTACGACATGCTGCTATGGTAACAGACAGTAAAGTACTGCAAGGATTTTAGGTCATATAGTCATATTCAATAAATTAGAGTATGAGGCTCATTTGTCAAATTAAAATTACCTTTCAAAACTAACAACATTTAAACAGGTATTAAACATACTTTTCCTTAAGCCCACATTTCTGCGTTAAATTGTTTTTATTGGTCTGATGTAATATTCAAATCCTTAATGTCTTGTTTTCATTAGCTGTAAGTGAGAAATCATCATAATTAACAGAAATACAGACCTTAAGACACTAGTCTGTATGTCTATATAAGAATACAGTGCCTTGCGAAAGTACTCGGCCCCCTTGAACTTTTCAACCTTTTGCCACATTTCAGGCTTCAAACATAAAGATATAAAATTCTAATTTTTTGTGAAGAATCAACAACAAGTGGGACACAATCGTGAAGTGGAATGAAATCTATAGGATGTGTCAAACGTTCTTAACAAATAAAAAACTGAAAAGTGGGGCGTGCAATATTATTCGGCCCCTTTTACTTTCAGTGCAGCAAACTCACTCCAGAAGTTCAGTGAGGATCTCTGAATGATCCAATGTTGTCCCAAATGACTGATGATGATAAATAGAATCCACCTGTGCCTAATCAAGTCTCTGTAAAAATGCACCTGCTCTGTGATAGTCTTGGGGTTCTGTTCAAAGCACAGAGAGCATCATGAAGACCAAGGAACACACCAGGCAGGTCTGAGATACTGTTGTGGAGACGTTTAAAGCTGGATTTCGATACAAAAAGATTTCCCAAGCTTTAAACATCCCAAGGAGCACTGTGCAAGCAATCATATTGAAATGGAAGGAGTATCAGACCACTGCAAATCTACCAAGACCCGGCTGTCCCTCTAAACTTTCATCTCGAACAAGGAGAAGACTGATCAGAGACGCAGCCAAGAGGCCCATGATCACTCCGGATGAACTGCAGAGATCTGCAACTGAGGTGGGAGAGTCTGTCCATAGGACAACAATCAGTCATACACTGCACAAATCTGGCCTTCATGGAAGAGTGGCAAGAAGAAAGCCATTTCTCAAAGATATCCATAAAAAGTCTCGTTTAAAGTTTGCCACAAGCCACCTGGGAGACACACCAAACATGTGGAAGAAGGTGCTTTGGTCAGATGAAACCAAAATCGAACTGTTTGGCCACAATGCAAAACGATATGTTTGGCGTAAAAGCAACACAGCTCATCACCCTGAACACACCATCCCCACCGTCAAACATGGTAGTGGCAGCATCATGGTTTGGGCCTGCTTTTCGTCAGCAGGGACAGAGAAGATGGTCAAAATTGATGGGAAGATGGATGGGGCCAAATACAGAACCATTCTAGAAGACAACCTGTTGGAGTCTGCAAGAGACCTGAGACTGGGACGGAGATTTATCTTCCAACAAGACAATGATCCAAAACATAAAGCCAGATCTACAATGGAATGGTTCACAAATAAACGTATCCAGGTGTTGGAATGGCCAAGTCAAAGTCCAGACCTGAATCCAATCGAGTATCTGTGGAAAGAGCTGAAGACTGCTGTTCACGACGCTCTCCATCCAACCTCACTGAGCTTGAGCTGTTTTGCAAGGAAGAATGGGCAAGAATTTCAGTCTCTCGATGTGCAAAACTGATAGAGACAAACCCCAAGCGACTTGCAGCTGTAATTGCAGCAAAGGGTGGCGCTACAAAGTATTAACACAAGGGGGCCAAATAATATTCCACGCCCCACTTTTCAGTTTTTTTATTTGTTAAAAATGTTTGACACGTCCAATACATTTCATTCCATTTCACAATTGTGTCCCACTTGTTGATTCTTCACAAAAAATTAGAATTTTATATCTTTATATTTGAAGCCTGAAATGTGGCAAGAGGTTGAAAAGTTCAAGGGGGCCGAGTACTTTCCCAAGGCACTGTATACAGGTCCTTCTCAAAATATTAGCACATTGTGATAAAGTTCATTATTTTCCATATTGTCATGATGGAAATTTAACATTCATATATTTTAGATTCATTGCACACTAACAAAAATATTTCAGGTCTTTTATTGTCTTAATACGGATGATTTTGGCATACAGCTCATAAAAACCCCAAATTCCTATCTCACAAAATTAGCATATTTCATCTGACCAATAAAATAAAAGTGTTTTTAATACAAAAAACGTACACCTTCAAATAATCATGTACAGTTATGCACTCAATACTTGGTCGGGAAGCCTTTTGCAGAAATGACTGCTTCAATGCGGTGTGGCATAGAGGCAATCAGCCTGTGGCACTGCTGAGGTCTTATGGAGGCCCAGGATGCTTCAATAGCGGCCTTTAGCTTATCCAGAGTGTTGGGTCTTGAGTCTCTCAATGTTCTCTTCACAATATCCCACAGATTCTCTATGGGGTTCAGGTCAGGAGAGTTGGCAGGCCAATTGAGCACAGTGATACCATGGTCAGTAAACCATTTACCAGTGGTTTTGGCACTGTGAGCAGGTGCCAGGTCGTGCTGAAAAATGAAATCTTCATCTCCATAAAGCTTTTCAGCAGATGGAAGCATGAAGTGCTCCAAAATCTCCTGATAGCTAGCTGCATTGACCCTGCCCTTGATAAAGCACAGTGGACCAACACCAGCAGCTGACACGGCACCCCAGACCATCACTGACTGTGGGTACTTGACACTGGACTTCTGGCATTTTGGCATTTCCTTCTCCCCAGTCTTCCTCCAGACTCTGGCACCTTGATTTCCGAATGACATGCAGAATTTGCTTTCATCTGAAAAATGTACTTTGGACCACTGAGCAACAGTCCAGTGCTGCTTCTCTGTAGCCCAGGTCAGGCGCTTCTGCCGCTGTTTCTGGTTCAAAAGTGGCTTGACTTGGGAAATGCGGCACCTGTAGCCCATTTCCTGCACACGCCTGTGCACGGTGGCTCTGGATGTTTCTACTCCAGACTCAGTCCACTGCTTCCGCAGGTCCCCCAAGGTCTGGAATCGGCCCTTCTCCACAATCTTCCTCAGGGTCCGGTCACCTCTTCTCGTTGTGCAGCATTTTCTGCCATACCTTTTCCTTCCCACAGACTTCCCACTGAGGTGCCTTGATACAGCACTCTGGGAACAGCCTATTCGTTCAGAAATTTCTTTCTGTGTCTTACCCTCTTGCTTGAGGGTGTCAATAGTGGCCTTCTGGACAGCAGTCAGGTCGGCAGTCTTACCCATGATTGGGGTTTTGAGTGATGAACCAGGCTGGGAGTTTTAAAGGCCTCAGGAATCTTTTGCAGGTGTTTAGAGTTAACTCGTTGATTCAGATGATTAGGTTAATAGCTCATTTAGAGACCCTTTTAATGATATGCTAATTTTGTGAGATAGGAATTTTGGGTTTTCATGAGCTGTATGCCAAAATCATCCGTATTAAGAATATAAAAGACCTGAAATATTTCAGTTAGTGTGCAATGAATCTAAAATATATGAATGTTAAATTTTCATCATGACATTATGGAAAATAATGAACTTTATCACAATATGCTAATATTTTGAGAAGGACCTGTATAATGTCTTTACTTAGTGGATTGAGTTAGTGAAATAAATGAACTTTTCAGCAGTATTCTAATTTGATGAATATGACTATATATGTATATAGGGGCTGCACGGTGGGGCAGTTGGTAGCACTGTTGCCTTGCAGCAAGAAGGTCCTGGGTTCAATTCCCAGCCTGGGGTCTTTCTGCATGGAGTTTGCATGTTCTCCCCGTGCATGCGTCGGTTCTCACTGGGTACTCCAGCTTCCTCCCACAGTCCAAAGACATGCCTGTTAGGTTAATTGGTAACTCTAAATTGCCCTTAGGTGTATGCATGGTTGTATGTGTGTTGCCCTGTGATGGACTGGCGACCTGTCCAGGGTGTACCCTGCCTCTTGCCCATAGACTGCTGGAGATAGGCACCAGCTCCCCCGTGACCCACTATGGAATAAGTGGTAGAAAATGACTGACTATATATGTCACTTCTAATCATAAGTCACTGCATCTCTTTGGTTCTCCAGATAGTCCACTGGCATTCTCACTGTAACCAAACCTAACCAGCATTCACTTGCAAGAGAACTAAAACCCACATTTTCAGCTGGACCAAGGATTGCTTGATTGGCCCACACCAGAGTTCAAATGAAAGCTTATTTATCCAGTTAGGGCTGTGCAGTGGGGTTGTAAGTAGCACTGTTGCCTTGCAGCAGTAAGGTCCTAGATTCAAGTCCTGGCCAGAGGTCTTTCTGCATGGTGTTTGCATGTTCTCCTCATGCATGCATTGGGTACTCTGGGTTCCTTCCAATTTGGAGGTTAATATGTTTATCTAATTTGCTTTAGGTATCAATGTGTGCTTAGCATGTGTTTATGTCTTGCCCTGTGAAGGACTGCCAATCTTTCCAGGATGTGCCCCGCCTCTCGCCTAATGACAGCTGGAGGTAGCCAAATCATCTAATGAGAATATCTGCATAAATACACAGATGGGAATTTACCAGCATAATACAGAGATTATTGATAAGCACAATTTCCACAGCCAGTAAAAACACAGAAATCAGACAGTTTTAAATCTCTTCAGATACTGGTTAGGCGCATTTGTAAAAAGCAGATCACCATAATCCACTGAAGGAAAAAAATGCAGAAATCAAGTGCTTCCTCACCTGGAGTGATAACAAGATTTATTCTCAAAGTAACCTACCTTAAGTCTCAGGGTAGAGACAAGTCACTTTGATGTGAGATTTAAATGATAGGCTTTCACATCTGCCCAAATGAAGCACACGATTGAAGGAAACTGGATATGGTGTTTTTAAAGTGGTCCAAACCGCCCTGTTGTAAAAGCTCCCTTCTAAATGCCCTGTGAGTCTTGTTAAAGTGCCGACTTTCTAAAAGCTCTTAGAAACACCAGAACACGTCACAT
This sequence comes from Girardinichthys multiradiatus, assembly GCF_021462225.1. Classification (NCBI taxonomy): domain Eukaryota; kingdom Metazoa; phylum Chordata; class Actinopteri; order Cyprinodontiformes; family Goodeidae; genus Girardinichthys; species Girardinichthys multiradiatus. The sequence continues at coordinate 32,112,997 of NC_061806.1, read as the reverse complement.
ACTGAAAATGATTGGTCACCGGGTCTTCCAGCAGGATAAATTATCCACAATACATAGCCTTATACTTGGAAATGGTTCACCAGACACAAAATCCACCTATGTCCATCCATGGTCACATGAGACTTAATTACCGTAATAAAAAACCTGTGGAGTGACCTTTTAATGATATATCTTTTGAAAGGATCCGTAGAAGTAGAGTTTACTGATGTTTGATGTGAAACCATAATTGTAAAAAACCCTTTGTTGTCTCTGCCTCTAACATCACACACTCTGTGATGCACACTAGCAATAATAGACTTCACATGAATGTGAGTAACACAGTGTGTTCTAATGCACCCTCATTCTTGATCAGATGCTGGCAAGGCTCTGTGCTCTTTAGCCTGGAGGACGGTCTGCCCATGGTTACCAGGAAGAGTTTCAAAATGGTTTTCTACTTTCAGGCAGGATTAAAATGAGTTTGGATCCAGATAAGGGAACTGTTATTCTGGTTTCTGCTCTATGAATTATGTGGTTGTAGAAATAAACATTCAGCATAGACAGTGGTTTTTGAGCTCTCCAAACCACTGTCTATGCAGGAATTTCTGCAAAATCATTGCTAATTCATTTTTACCTGTTAGATTGATTTGAACTAGTAGATTGCAGCAATCTTCTATTTTTTTAATTAAATATTTTTCTTATTGAGAATCTTTACTGTGTACTATTGTTACAACCCCTAGTCTTGGAGTAGCAGGATGTAATACATAATAAAGTAAATTTATCAACTAACAAACAATTCATATTAAACAAAACTCAGGTCAGTGTAAAAAAAAAAAAAACATTTATTTCCTCGAACCAGGGTTCTCACAGGATATTGTATTTGGGAACCAATACATCCCAGGGTCTCCAAGGCCAAAATAACAAACAAAAATGTCCATTCTGACTGAAAAAATAAAAGCAAGTCTCATCAACCAAAACAAAAGTACAATACTTAAACTGCCTGACTGGCACAAAACAGAAGAAATCTTGGGTCAAACAATATGGCCCAGAACCCCAACCAATCTTCCCATCTCACACAAAATCTCTAAAAGCGAACAATTCACAAAAACAAAAATATTAACCACAGAATTGAGTTTCTCAGTCAACTAAAATCAGATGCCCAAGGAGAAGCTTTTATGCAGTCCACTGATGAAGAGGAATTGACCTCAGTTGTGCATGAGGTGTAACAGCAGGCCTACAAACAAACGAGAGAGAAAAACAAGAAACTCTCTCCTAGTAAGAGAGCACCCTATAGGTCAGTGGACGTAACAACTGTAATAAACGAATTCCCCAAAGTTCTATGTTGTGGCTGTGCAATCCCATCTTTGGGGTTCATGGGTAAAATGTCTTTGAAAAATGGACAAGTTTATTTAAGCATTTATTTTCTTTTGGCAATTTCTGACTTATGAATTTAAACAAATTTGCCCGCACAAATAGCGTGTGTTTATGTCTTTCCCATTTTGAAGAATGGCAAAGAGAAATAGAGCTCTGTGTTAAATCTTATTCATACTACGTGGGAGTTTCTTTTTTAAGTTTGAGATTATGCTATTGCATTAAGATTAATTAATTTTAAGGTTTTTCTACACATCTTTACAAGGGATGACAATAAGTTTGGTTGTCACTTTACAATTAGCTGATATGAGTTAGTCAGAAAAAAGGAAACTGTTGTTAATTACTGATTATGTCCTAGAAAACCTGGCAAGAAGGAACATTTTGTGACTGTATTTTTCCCCCTTTTGATTGTGGCTGACCAATCAGACCTGGCAGTATGATTCTCACAGTTGAACAATGTGTCATTCAACCGCTTCCCTTGACATTAATGAATGGAGACAAAAAACATAAACAGTACTTGCTAACTAAATTACAGATCTTAACACACTCACAGGTCAGAGTTCAATCTACATAGGGTCAGGGGGCCTTTCACTTTAACTTTATCTAGAAACTTGGAATCAGTTTCATCAGCTTCACTTAATTTTGTTGATGTCTCCTTGAACTGTTATCATAAATAAAGAAGTGGGGGAGGCTTTGTAATACGTAAATCAGCCACATACTGAATCACCTCTCCTTTCCAGATCATCCTGATGGCTGGGATAATCACATCCATTTCTAGTGCTGATTAGCTGTGTTTATTTAAAATAGCTGGAACCGCGACAACTAAGACAGGAAAGGGACTCCTGGTTATCTTGCCACCACGTGCAGTGAACTGGATGGTTAGGGATGTAAAAATATCTATAAATCTTCAGCTGTTTGTGAAACTTGATGACATGAAAAAAGAAGCCACCATGTAATTTAGACCATGCAATTTTGTTATTGAACATACAAATAATGTTTCAAGGGTGGAGAAACAGAAGAAATTTTAATTTTGAATGTTGTAAGCGTTGCTTTTTCTGCATTAAAAACTCCGCTTGTGCAATATATCTGCAGCACATTTGTGTGAATTTATTGGGTGTGAAGTCAAGAGGTGTGCTTCTACTCCCTGTCTGAAATGGAGATCCGAGTTAATAGAATCGGGAGCAGCAGACGTCTTTCCTCGCCGGATCTTGGCAGCTGAATCAGTGTGTTTTCATTATGTATAGATGAAGAAGAAAAACTGGGAAGGCAGAGAAGAATCTAAGGCAGGATGTTTGAAGGAGGGGAACAGCTTGTTAGAGAAAGAGCGATAAGAATAAGTGGAAAGCTCAGCTGCAGAGTTGAACAGACTACAGCGTCATACATATTACATGCATCAGATAATGCTCATATCAACACTTGCTCTCTGTTACTCGACTGGAATAAAACTTTCAGATCCTCCAGGGATGACAAATATAAATCCATGGTGTAAAGCAAGGTGCTGTGGAGACTGAGCTGACCTGTTTAATATGAGTGGATTTAAATCAGATGAATCAATAAAAAAACATAGGACTCAAGGACAGTAAAACATGAACTGTCTTTTGTTCTTTATTTGACTTGAACAGGCAGCTACATTTATGTGTGTTGTGAAAGTTGGAAAGGAAAAGAAACAGATATTAGTGAATGCAAGTGAGCCTTGATGTTAGCTTAGTTTAAAAAAAAAGGTTAGTTTTCTCCCAAGGTAAAGTTTGATTTGAAAGGTACTGCTGATTTTAGTGTAATAATTTTAAACTTGTGGAAGAAAATCCATCTTTAAAGGGGAAATATCATGCAAAATCAAATTTTGTAGCTTTTAAATACATTTTGTTGAGTACCTGGAACTGTAGGAATGCAGAAAAGTTCAACTTAGGTGCTGTGTAGATATCTTTAACTTCTGTTTGGGTCCTTTTTTTCAGTCCTTTCAGTTTTTTCTATTCTTCATTATGTTTTTTGAACTATTATGTCATAGTATTTGCTGCGGAACAGCTAAATAAGGTCATGGACGTTTTGCGTATCCACCACTTTTGTTTCTCGCTTCGATTTTGTAGTCCAAGCTCACATTCGCCGACGCTGCAATCGGATTAGTCTAAATGTTCGGTTGTTGGGTGTATTAACCCAAACAATTCCCTACATCTTCCCCCAGCACCAGAACCTCTTTAAAGTAACTCGTAAAATTTTATTTTTCATGGAAATGTTCCCACATCAGTGGGGAGATTCCTATTTCCCCACTTCAAGGAGGTGTGCCTTCAGCAACCTCCTATTAAGTCCTATCAAGAAGGACTTGCTGAAAGACTTCACCTGATTAAAGGGTCTGTTCCTTCTGTCTGTGGAAACAAGCAAAGTGGTAAACTGAAAATAATGCTAAAATGACAACAAACTACTTTAAATATGAATTTATTGTGTGTCAATTTGTCATCTTGGCCTTTGTTTTGATATCAGTAGCATTGTCCCTTCTGCTTATGTTAGTGCTGTCTGCTGCTTTTAGCTCCTTGAGGACATAAGCGTACTGCGTTGTTTTGAATATTATTATTACATAAACAGTTTTTCATTGTTTTTGCTGTTTTTTTCTTGTTTCGTTGCCGCTAGATATATTTTTGTTATTGAACAAAAATGGCAGAACAGGGTGGAGTGGAATGTTCTTCAACCTGGAGGGGGCGGGCTGTAAAGTGCCTCAATAGCATCTAAGGAGAAGGCACCAAATCGAGTTACTCTCGGACACCTCAGAACAGGGGTAAAATAACAAGGACAACAGCATTTCAGTTCCACTTTATGTAGACCACAACTGCATTATTTAAGTGTGAAAAGGAATAATTTAAAAGCATGATATAACCCCTTTAATGATGTCTGTGATCAGTTACAAGTGCCTGCCTACATAGCCCGACAGCCATACAACCCCAGCAATAATTAGTTAATCATAGCACAAAGCACGATGCTACGTCTCACTAATTAAGCTGAGCAGTTTGATTATAATATTCAATAATAACTGTTATTGGTGCCAATAAGAGGCTAAAAGCAGCAGGTACAACTTGACTGATCATCTTAAAGAGTGGTGTTTTTATTTACTGCCAAATGTACACTAGAGAAAAAGGAAACTGTTCATTCTGTTTATTTGGGTTTATAACTGTCAGAGTCTGGAGTGTGGGCTGTCTGCTGCTAACCATCTTCCACCACCAGGTGCTGCCGGGGTTTGTGAATCGAGGGTGCGACAGGTGTGGCTTGTTCCGGTGATCACTGGAGGAGTATAAGAGGATGGATTGCCAGCACTTCTTTGCCTGAGTGTTTTGCCCTTCAGCGGTACAACTATCTGGCATCACCCTTGTTCTTTGAATCTTGTTGCTCTTGAGAAAAGAAAGTAACCCACCCCCTTGACTCGCTCCTCCTAGGACTCAGACCAAGCCACGCTCCTTGGTGGTGACAGACCACTTCCGAACCTGAAGTAACTCTGGATCAAGCCCCAGCTGGCGGTCCGCCTCACTCGGTGCTCCTACCCCGCTTATGTACGTCCTGTCCATCCTCCAACGGTTCCTCCTCGTCCAGACCACAGAAGCTCCAGGCAGTCCCATGAGCAACCTCTCCACGGTCTCCAGACTCATCAGCAATCTCCCTGGGGGATCTAGCTACCCCGCATACTGTAAGCATTCAGCAGAGTTTTTGTTAGCTGTCGAACGCCTGGTTACTTACCTGACCTGTTTCCTTACCCCTGCAGTCCTCCGGTTCTGGGCAGAGGTTTACTGCTTGTCTGTTATTTCCGCCTAGCTTAATAAACAACCTAAACCGTCCACTGTTTTCTGAGTGTTTTTCTGCATGTGGGCCACAAGAAATATGACAATAACATCACAAAAGGCATAAGAATCCCACAGATCAGCTGGCATTAATGAAGTGGTCTGCCCTGGTACGCTTCCCAAACCACTTCCCGTAGTTTTATTGATGCTATTTTTTTATTTTTTTCAGAAATTCATATAGTGTACCCAAATACACTCACCGGCCACTTTATTAGGTACACCGGTCCAAATGCTCGTTAATGCAAATTTCTAATCCGCCAATCACATGGCAGCAACTCAATGCATTTAGGCATATAGACATGGTCAAGACAATCTGCTGCAGTTCAAACCAAGCATCAGAATGGGGAAGAAAGGTGATTTAAGTGACTTTGAACGTGGCATGGTTGTTGGTGCCAGACGGGCTGGTGTGAGTATTTAAGAAACTGCTGATCTACTGGGATTTTCACGCACTACCATCTCTAGAGTTTACAGAGAATGATCCGAAAAAGAGAAAACATCCAGTGAGCGGCAGTTCTGTGGGCGCAAATGTCTTGATGCCAGAGGTCAGAGAATGCCCTGACTGGTTCGAGCTGATTGTAACCACTCGTTACAACCAAGGCATGCAGAAGAGTATCTCTGAACGCACAACACGTCAAACCTGGAGGCGGATGGGCTACAGCAGCAGAAGACCACACCAGGTGCTACTCCTGTCAGCTAAGAACAGGGAACTAAGGCTACGATTCGCACAGGCTCACCAAAATTGGAAAAACGTTGCCTGTTCTGATGAGGCTCGATTTCTGCTGCAATATTCAGATGGTAGGGTCAGAATTTGGCGTCAACAACATGAAATCATGGATCCATCCTGCCTTGTATCAACGGTTCAGGTTGGTGGTAGTGGTGTAATGGTGTGGGGGATATTTTCTTGGCACACTTTGGGCCCCTTAGTACCAATTGAGCATCGTGTCAATGCCACAGCCTACCTGAGTATTGTTGCGGACCATGTCCATCCCTTTATGACCACAGTGTACCCATCTTCTGATGGTTACTTCCAGCAGGATAATGTGCCATGTCATAAAGCACTAATCATCTCAGACTGGTTTCTTGAACATGACAATGAGTTCACTGTACTCAAATGGCCTCCACAGTCACCAGATCCAATAGAGCACCTTTGGGATGTGGTGGAACGGGTGATGCGCATCATGGATGTGCAGCCGACACATCTGCAGCATCTGTGTGATGCTATCATGTCAATATGGACCAAACTCTCTGAGGAATGTTTCCAGTACCTTGTTGAATCTATGCCACAAAGAATTAAGGCAATTCTGAAGGCATTAGAGGGTTCAACCCGGTACTAGCAAGGTGTACCTAATAAAGTGGCCGGTCACTATATGTGTAAAGTATTTTCCTGCAGCTGTACATAATACAAATAAACACCAGGCAAACACCGGACAAAACCAGGAAAATGAAGGATTAAAATGGACTCACATCAGTTGCCCTATGCCCTGTATAATGTATACATGGAAGCTTGTTTTCTATCTACCCATGACATGTTTTTCTAAAGGTGGTGAAATATAATTTAAAGTGTGTATTATTAATTTTACAGAAACCCATGGCTGGTAGCTTTTATAGGGCTGGTGCTAGCTGTAAAACTCCAGTGGACCAGTTTATGTTTCTTTTGTTATCTATCCTGGGCCCAGACAGAAGGCCTATTCAACCTGGCACCCATGCAGGTTGCCTAGACAACGAATAGTAATGGCTGCTGGACAGTAGCACAGGATGAGGCTACCTCATAGACCTCTTTGACATTCAGTGATTTTGATGTATCATAGAAGCAGAGCCACAGGTCATCACAACAAAGACTCTGGTCTGTTCAAAATAAAACATTTAAACTGAATGCACACTGTTTCCTCTGCTACCCCTGCTTAAAAATGTTTATCACACTGTAAAATGTACTTTGCATACTTGAATCCTCGTACTCTGTATTGGCCTCCCTAAACGCAGTTGTCCAATCAAGGCCTAATATGAGCTGCAATTATGAGACCTTAATTTGTGGGAGGAGTGCATAAAAGCTATTTAAGTTCTGACTAAAACATTAAATCTGTTGAGGAGAAAATGGAAAGTTGAGTTTTTGTCTTTTGCTTCAGTGCTGCAGAGCAGGTTCAATCACGATTACATTATATTTGAGGTAAACTAATCAGAACTTTTCAGTTATTTTTTATTTTGTTTTTGGTCCTAAGTTTAACAGTTTAATTTCCATGCTTGTCATTAGATAAAAAAATATATACTCACTGCCCTCATTGCTACTGTGATTTAGTTCTTAGCTCAGAATAAAAGTTTATTAAAGGCTTGCAATAAATGCAGCTCTACTCAAAAATCTTCCAAAACTTTTATTTAAAAGTGACATGTCCTGTCTACGAAGCAAACAAGCCCCAGGTACGTTATATTTTTAACTTAAATCCCAAAGCACAAGTTGTTTGATGATTTAGATCTTTTTTTTTTTGGTGTGCTTTGTATTCCAGTGTTTTGCCATCTTGTTGTTTCACAAAACTCACACTGCACTTGAAGGCAACACATTGAAAGAAGAAGTTAAAGGTAATGCTGAAACAGTTAACTCTTTTTTGCTGCAACCAATAACAAGGTTTCAGGACAGAATACGGTGATCCATCCCAGGTGAATCTTGTCAGCTGAGAAAGCATTATAGGTGCATTTTGGAGTCACATGATTTCAAATGAGATATGTTCAAGGACTGACTTGATTAGGGTTTGGATGGATGTGTCTGGATCAGACTGAGATGAGAACTGCACATGTAGTTACATCTGGACTGATTGGAGATGCGTGATAACTTCCAAATCTTCAACTGTAGCAGATGCACAGACTGCAGATATTTTATTCAGCACTGTGACAGACATTAACTTATTCTTAGAAGTTCATGTTTTGGTAACTTCAGAGATGAAAAATGTTAAATATTTGTTTTGATGAGTTGGATCCTTATTTTGAAACAATAAAACCTGACCATGTTTTTTTTCCATTTACCAAATATGGCAAAGGGGATTATTATTTTATCTCCCACTGATTTCTCTCTCCGCACTTACAAGAAAATCAACCGCGTCAAGTTTTATGGTAGTTTTATGTAATTGTCAAGGCAAAGATAATTAACAAGAAGTCCTTAAAAAATATATTAAATAATAGTTAAATATGGATTTGCTTGTCATTGATGAAATACGTGTTTAACCCTTTTCATACATAGCAGAATTCCGGCTCCAACAGATATAGATAAATCAATTACACTCCTGACCTCAACTTCTGTAAAGCAAACTTGTCCAAAGAATCTATTCCATCCTCTGCACCAACATGGGCAAGATCAAAGAGTTGTCAAATGATCACAGGTACAAGACAGTAGATCTGCACAAAGTTGGAATGGGCTACAAGACCATCAGCAGGATGCTTGGTAAAAAGATGACAACTGTTGGTGGGATTATTCATACATAGAATTATTAACTGACCATCGATTGCTATAAACCTCAACTAAGATCATCAGCAGATGATCATGACAAATGTGAGGAATCAGCTCACAGCTACACAGGAAGAACATGTTATTGATTTGAAAGCATATTGGAAAATATCAACCAAGAACACCAAAGGCAATACCTGTACCCTGATTAATTGTCATTTTTTGCCTCCCGCAATTAAAGGCACATGTAAATATCAAAAATAACACAAAGCCTGTCTCACATTGGCCAAAAACAACCTCAACAATTTGATGACCACCAAGACTTTTTGGAAAACATTCAAAAGGGAACATATTTGGATGGTGTGCATCCTGCTGTCAGAATTGGCACGTGTTGGTGTTTCTGTCCATTGCACTCACATGTTTATCAAGTAATTCTTTTCACTGTTTAACTTCCTGTTTTCCATCACTTTGTTGTTGGGTTCTCCGTTGCTGTCTCATGTGTTCCTGTTTCCTTCGTGCCTGTAAGGTTATCATAGTTTCAATGAAAATATTTCCATTCACCATGCACCTGCCGATGTCCTGCTGCCTCGTTGGTCCTTCATAACCGCAAACTGTGACACCTGCTGCATCTTGCTTAAAACTAATACTGCATTTCAGAAAAAGAGCATCATTCTGATAATCAAACATAGTGTTAATAGTGCGGTGGTCTTGGGTTGCTTTATTTTGTGGTACCAAAAGGCAGCATTACTTCTGTTTTCTTCCATAAAAGTCTGAAGGAGACAATCTGATAGTGACCTTAATCTAAAAAGCACATTATATGTTATGCAGCAGGATAATGAGCCAAGGTACACCAGCAAGTCCACCTATTAATGGCTCAAAAAACAAAATGAAGGTTTTTAAAGAGGTCTATTCAAAGTCCGGACTTAAATTTAACTAAGATGCTGTCACTTGCTCAACAAACAGATTGTTCAGTCTCGAAAATTCAATTCAGCCTTATTGCAATAAGGCTCAATTGGAACATTTCTGCAAATGAGCCAAATTCCTTCAAAATGATTTAAAATACTTGCTGCCATTTATCACAGACACTTGATGATAGTCCTTGTTGAAATTGGTGGCACAGTTATAGGGTTTAGGGGGCAATTCCTTTTTTGGACAGCTTTCTTGCTTTAATGCAGCTTTATACTCACTAGAGAGAAATTTGATCAAACTATGAAATTAGTTTGATCAAATTTCCAGCAGTCTATGGCTCTCGCCCATAAACTGCTGGAGTTAGGCACCAGCTCCCCCGCGACCCACTATGGAATGAGCGGTAGAAAATGACTGACTGACTGATTGACTATGAAATTAGTTTGATCATCTGAAACACGTGGGTGTGGCAAAAAAGCAAAAACAAGAAGGCAGCAAAGAGATTTTCACAGTCATTTTTGAACCAAAATGGATCTTTGGGACCTCTTTAAAGGTCACAAGTGAGTTGGGTTAATCCAGCTCTTAATCAAGGTGTTCTTGTATTATCAACGTGGAACTTGAGTTAAATCTTTATGGATTTCATGACATTTCATAAACTCACTTTCAGTGTGAACATTTGTGTGGCTTTTCACAAAAGTTATTTGAAAGGGGAAAAATGTGTTCGTGCACAAAAAGTGTGTGTGCACAAATGTGTCTACGTGCCGTGGAGGGACAGGGGACCAGAGTGTGTGTTTGTGTGTGTGTGTGTGTGTGTGGAGGGGGGTATACGGGGAGGGCGAGTGGAGGAGAAAGGGAGCGTCGCTGATGACACGCACACACTCTGTTTCTCACATACGGTAGAGAGGACAGTGAGGGAGACAAGAGTGGAGAGAAGAGGAGAAGCGGAGCAGAGGGGAAAGCGCTCGGAAAGAGATCAGCGGAGAAATGCCCGCTGGACGGATGGATTTTATTCTCCCCGAGCTGTACGAGCCTTTGTAAGACAACATGGGCTGCATAGGATCCCGGACGATCAGTAAGGACACGCCGCTTTCTGTTCTGCCATGTGGATGGGTGGATGGATGCGCTGAGAGATTGAAAAGGCAAAGGAATTCGTTGTTAAAGAAGTGAAATGCACGTATATTATATTCCTAGAGTTGGCTTGCAGTGAGTTGGAGCTACAAAGGTGGCTTTTTTCTGTCTTTTTTTTAGGATGCAGTGAATTTATAGTTTACTGTAGGAATTACTGTAGCGCCTCAGTGTATGTGTGTGTGTGTGTGTGTGTGTGTGCCTATGCGTGTTCTGAAGTGAGGGGAGAGGCTGGACAGACAGGCGGCAGGTATGTGAGCAGAATAAGATACCGCTTGACGTTTTCCTCCCCACATGGATGACACCGGACATGCAGCCAACGTGCGCGCTTCTGTGTGACAGACAAGGAGAAACAGGATGGAGAGAGACCTCCGCCTTGACACCCTGCTAAGGTCATTCCATGCTGGGTGTCTGAGAAAATTCCCCCTCCTTCCTCCCCTTCCTGTCTCCTCCTTCCATCTTCCACCCTCTTTCACCCCTTTTTTCCCTCCAGTCCTTCCTCCCTTCATCCTATACCCTCCTTTCTCTCTGCCGTGCGTCATGCAGCGACGTAATATATCGAAGAAGCAGAGTGCCCGCCCCCCCCCTCCCCACCACCACCACACACAAACACCCCCCCCCCCCCCCCACACACACGCACTCGCTGACACTCCGGGTTATGAGAGGAAGGCTCAGTGACTGACTCTTACAGGATGACTCAGAATCTGGCTGAGTAAACTCAGGTGTGAGCTTTAAACGCTCTGCGCATGTAGGTCAATTCTGCAAAGTCAAAGGTGCAAACTGTGTAAAGATCCATGCCATATGCAATAACTTTATTCTACCTTATTCTGTAGGCTCATCTTTGCTGGGAAACATTGCAAATAACTGTATGTTATTTGCGTTGCTGGAGTGTCTTTAGGTTGAACTGTTGAATATTTTTAATCATTTGTGGTTGAAAGGTGCAGTGTGTTCCGTTGCACACAGCTGACTAGGCTTGGGACTAACATGGATTACTTGTACCAGGCAACTTAAAGGACTTCAAGCTGTTAGCCATAAATTTATCTCAAATCAATCCAACTCACTTTAAATATAGATATAGATATGCCACCTGTAGCACAAAGTTTCCTGGTCAGTGGTTCTATTTTCTTGTAATTTATTTGTTATTTTTTACCCTGCCAAAGCAAACTTGCATGTGAACATCCCTCTGGTGACATCACATAAGGCACCTAATCAGAGTTCTTCCGAGTACGCCCATTTGTATTTTTTTGTGTAATCCTCCTTGTTTAAATGTTTTTAATCATATCCCCCTTTAAATGTGTGTTGGAACATTGCATGGATTTCAGGATTTTTCTTCCAGTAATAAAAGAGATGTAAGTGGTTTATGAGGAGGACAAGGTTCCAGATTTCATCGACAAAATTCTTGAGGGATCATTTTGAGCCAATTTACTGTAAGAAAAACATTGTTTTCCAATTGGATGAGTTTTGAGTTCCAGCAATGTCTGGTGCAAAACTGCTACTTCCAGCAAAATTGTTGACTTACAAAGTCCAAAACCACCAGTTAGAACCATCATATGTGCACCTACAGTCCATTTTATCACATCACCATCATTCCAGTCCAACACCAGATGGAAAAGAATGGGAAAAAAGTCTCATCACTTGTCAGGTAGAAAGAGGGACGTTAATGTGGTAAGAAAAGGTAGTATAAGAATAAGTCTCATCCAGTGCCACTAACTGTTTAAGTTGACACAAGCAGAATATGGCTCATTTTTAAAGTGGGAAGTATACTTGGAAACCAGTTAGATGGAGAATTCTAACAGATTTCTAATCAGCTGAACAACTAGACATGATCAATATTAACATAATCATGGAATAAATGTAGCTCAAACACATAAAGCGTAATTTTTTGCAACTACACTTACTATACAGCACAAATACTCTATAGCTTGCTTGCAGTAATGTTTATCAATGCCAGCTGATATCTCAATTCTTGTGCCTTGTGGGATGTCAATCCAAATAACAAAGCAACTGTAGCAGAGTTTGTGACCAGCTCTCTCCAGGCCAAACTAATTGATGTTGCAGGTACCCTGGCGATGAGCAGAAACATCATGCAAGCTTTGGGAAAAGTACAACTCACCTTTCAAGACTCTTTAAAGGTTTTGTAGGTGTGTAACCTCCGGGTTTGAAAACTATCCTATGAGCTGTTTCACAGACTTTCCCTACTTTATATTTATTGTGCAAAACTGCTGGAGTCTTGGACGCCTATCAAGATCACAGTCTTATGAGAATTTCTCTTGCCAAGCTTTAAGCCATGTGCTTTCAGTTGACACATAGCTGTTTGGAACGTATGTAGCGAAATGAGAGGGTCCACGTGACCCAAAAGTCCAAGTTGAAAATAATTGTTGTAACTAATGGAAAAGGATGAAAAAAAGACTGCTCTCCAAGTTATGGGCTGATTTCAACATTTGACTTTTTTAGAGCTAGGTCATGAAACTTTTGGGACAACAGTGTGTTTTGAATGTTCTTTGCCATTTATCTACTTCTGTGTTAAGTCCAGGGGTAAAAGTAGTTTTAAATTCTTGCGATTGCTCTAAGACTGCAAGAGAAGCTCAGCTTCCCCTAAAATGTCAAAAAATAAGTGATCAAATATATACTGTTGTGTGTACATGTCATTGACTAAATATGCACAACAATGTGCTCAACTTTTGTTCAGAATCAGCTTCTTATCACTGGTAACGACACGGCTTTCCTCTCACTCATTCCCGCAGCTTCACAGTGATTTAAATAGTGAGTTCAATAGCAAAATAAAAATGCTGGGCTTTTTCCAACCCATCGGACGCTCAGCGCCTCTGGTTGTCTATGGGGCAGTGGGCTGGCCTCGGCTGGCCCGGACGCTCAGTTTCTGCATGATGATTGGATGATCTGTCTGAGGCTGAATCCCTTTTTGATTGACAGCAAAATGAGCGAATCAGTGATCTTGAAATTCCCCTGTGATCTTCCCCTCCTTGAAAGACCAGCATCCGCTACTGATATATATATATATATATATATATATATATATATATATATATATATATATATATATATATTTTATTTTTTATTTTTATTTTTTCAATTGTTAAAGAACTTCCATGTATGAAACAATGATAAACTATTTTCTGATGCATAACTTTTCTTCAGTTTCCGTCTTTTGATTTCATTTAAATTAAAAAACTTGACAGTTCGGTTGTTTTCGAGGTTTTTTTTAAAGTCTGTAGATGCTAAGTGATTTGTAGTTCGTCCTGTCCTAATGCAAGCTGCGGTTTTTTATGTCTGTGCACCACCTGTGTAAAATCTCCCAGTCCCTTAAATCGAATGCACCGATCTCCTTGGCAACCGTTCTGTTTCGGAGGTAAGCGCATGCGCTCTCGTGTAGTGTATGTGAAATCTCTGGTCGTAACGGTGTTTTCAAGCTGTACTGTGTTGCTGTAATTCAGCAAAATAACATGAAACACAACTAGTTTCTCTCCCTTTGCTTTTAACTGGGGTATTTAGCAGCGAGCAGACAGACATTAAACGTAGCGGTGCTCGTTTTAAAGGCTGGCCGTTCACAACAGCCTTGAGCTCTGAGGGGAGAGAAGCAAAGCAAGAGCATTGAGGCTCCAGCATAGCAGAACAGTTCAGAAACTATTTGGAATGAGGGGAAAATAGCTACATTTATAAACAGATTAAGTCGTGTTTTAGACTGCCTGTTGATAGCGGATCTGATCTTTGTGTTCTTGTGAGTTTTTGGAGCCGTAACTGGTTCTGGATGACGGCTTCATAACAGACAGCTGTTCTTCCCTCTTTCCAGTACTGCGTACTGGCGCAGAATCTTTTAGTGGTACGCAGTACCGGACCGTACCGGCTCACTTACACCCCTGGTTAAGTCATGGTTTTCAGGTCCCCTAACATAGAATTTTGAATGTTATAATATTGAGTCATTATAAATAGAGCTGGCTGAAAGACTTGTACTGTCATTGCCAAGCTATTTAACAGCTTCACTATGCAGCACCATGTGCAATTTCAAGGAAATCAAAACTTTAAAACAGTTATTGAGTATGAACTTTAAAAAAAGACAATTTATTTGGAGATGCATATCCATTTGAAGTCTAAGATTCTTGGCTGGTGGAAATCCAAGTTTTTGTGATTCTGTTCACGTAAAGTTCTGTGCTAGTTACTGTATATGACTAAATAAAGTACAGCATTACATGTAAGGATACGAATCAAAACCCAAGCTTCTTCCACTAATATGCTACAGTTTTGTTAAGCACGTCTCTCATGGAACCACAATCTGTTCCACTTAGTTTAGTGCCTCATTAGCTTGAAAAAACTACTTGGAATTAGGGAAAACGTAAAGAAGAAGACAAGTCCCGAGCTAACACAATTTCCTAAGGTCCTAATGAAATATCTGCAACCTGTTCTATGGTTGAAGTAGACAATAATAGGTTTGAAAATCTTTCTTTCTTGTCTTTTAGAGCTCCTGTTTGTGCATTGTTATTTGAGAGATGGTAAGCAACATCTTGTTAATGCATGTTGATGCATCTCACTGGTCCAGGTTATCAAATCAAAGCATCTCAGATTCAAACTCTGAGCAATTCAAATGCCAGCTCGGCCCAGTTATTGCACCAGTGGCATGATCATGACACTTAGAATTTGTTGCATGCACAATTAGGCATAGGCCACTATGAGATCCGCACAGTATGATAAGTTTGAGTAAAGAACAGAATCAGAATATTCTCAATAATAAGAACATTATACCTTTTTGCAGTTCTGGTTTTTACAGTGCAGCACATGTACAGTTAAGTCCAAAATTATTCATACCCCTAGCAGATTTAGGTTCTAATTTGACCAACATGTCCCTCCTCACTGAAGGTCATATTAACCTTTTTTCAATGGGCGCAGCCAGAGAATTACACATCTAGATCAAATGGGGGATTGGTAATGTGCCATTCATTTGATTTAAGTGCGATGGAACAGGGCTGCATCTAAAAGTTACAGGACAGTAGCACTTGTGGATTGGAAATAGAGACATATTTGACAGATAATCTCTGGAGGGAGCTAAAAATAAGGTGATGGCAAGGAGGCTTTTCAACTTCAAAGACTTGGAGCACATTGTAAAAGATCAGTTGTCAAAAATACTAGTGGAAACATGCAAAAAGCTGGTCAGGAGTTATAAAAAAGCTTGTTGAGTGTGTCTCCTTGCAAGGACAAACCCCGAACATCAACTGCAGAACAAATAAGTATCCACTTGTTTCAGTCGTAAAATTTGCTCTCACAAAATATAAATATACGATTTAAAGACCTCTTCACAACAAACACTGAGATCCAACAGACTGACTTCAAACTGCTGTCAAAGTGAAGTGTGGTCGCCCCTTCAAATGTGTGCATTGTCAGTTTCCATTATGTGGAGCATGCAGCTGGAGTGTCCTGTCATCACATGCTCAGATATTTAAACACACACATTTTAGCAGAGGACAATCAACCCCCACCCGAAGCCTGTCTGTTAATGCACCATCAAAGCCTCATCCAGTCCTTTATGAAAACAAATGGAGGCAGCTGGAGCATTTCAATAAATAAAAGGAAGGACAATGTGACCTTTGGTTGTCATTGAGCTGGCTGGATGTAAGGATGGTGGGGACAGTGGGTGGGGTATTAGTGGTGACTGCTGTGGAATGACAAGGACAGAGGGCTTTTTGAGGACAGAAGTTTGAGGTGTGGAGAATCAAATATATGCTGGTGTTTATTTTTCTCTTTTGGTCTCATAGGTGGATTTTCTCGTCTCCTCTGGCTCTCTCCCCCATCCCTGCTCTCACCTCTTCTTTGCCATATCAGAAGTAGATAAAACCATACTATTTGAGCAATGTGCTTGGCACGTTCATTTGTCTTGTTTGAAAATTAAAGGAGGAAGATCTATAGCAGGAGGACCTCTTAGACGAGGGATATTTACAGAGGACATCATATCCCTGCCCTGAGGTTTAACTGAAAGTGTTTAAAATGCAAAGATTTCTTCCTTTTCTGTTCAAAGTTCCTCTGAAGGCACAAAAGTCATTCATATTATGCAGGAAAATAACACTTACTGCTTGAATTTATTTATAATTATATAACTAATAAATTATGTTGTTTTGTTTACAAGCAGATTGTGAATTAAGTAAGGATTGTTAATGTGAATATGGCATAAGAAGGTAAAAGGAAACTATTTTCCAGAGAGGCATGTTGTAGGGCCATTCATGTTGCTTCAACAGGAAGCAAGGCTTTGGCTGGTGGTGTTCAGTTTGATGATTTGCTGTTTTATACTTTTGCTATTTTAGTTTATTTCGTGTTCCAGGAGTAGTCTGTCCAAGAACATCAATTTCTACCTGCTTTGGTCAGCATTTGCCATTATTGTGAAAAGGTGATGGCCTTGAACTGACTTCAACAGACACCAGACTGGCGCAATGTATTTCAACAAAATAGCTTTTAACCTCTCTGTTATGGAACATGCTGGAGTTGGCAGCTATGGGTCTGTCTTCTCCAGAGAAGCTTGCGTGTCTTGTGTTATTCTCAAATAAAAGTTTAAAATGTTAAACCCAAATCATTTTGTTTGCTTGTTATAGTACTTTAAGAGAAATTAAAATAGGCGAAAATAGGTTTTGGCCAGTTAATGCATTATACACAGGCTACAAATCTTTCAAATGAACAGCTGATTTCTACATCTATCTCTTTTACGTAGGCAGATTCCATATTGGATTGAGGTTAAGGTTGGTGAGAAACATCAACGTTCTTTCAAGTCTGATTTCTGCTCTCATGTAGCATTCTAGTGCATTCATTATTAAATGGAACTTGAAAAGTCAGATTTCAGAATTCAAACTGAATGCACCATTGAATAGATACTAGGTTTCAAAAAATGATGCAGGGCATCATAGTCCCTTCTTTACTTGAAGGATATCTTCCTATAGAAAAAGATGCTGCTTGGAAAACAAGTAGTCTTTCTTCTGTGGTACTGCCATCCATCTCCTGTTTCCTCTGTGCTTTACAGAGACACATTCTTCATGGTTTTTGTTTTCAGAATGTGAATTCATGCAAGCATGTATACAATATCAAGGGCAGAATCTTCAGTGGTCGCAAGCAGAAAGTCAGATTGCAGCTATGCTAATTTGTCTGGACTGGTACATTTTTCAACAGCATGATGATACCCTTAGTCAACGACAGAGAAATATGTCATCTTTTTGTTTGTTGCTGAGCAAGAAAAGTTTTTCTACCCTGTACTAAAGAGTTAAAAATGTTTCAACTTGGCTTTAGCATGTAAAGCATTCACATCTATTGTACTTCCTATACCAGTGGCATGTGCCTCAATCAAGCTTGTCATTTCCAGACAATAGGAAGTGGGCACCCTTCTGTGTTGTAAGCTCTGTTAGGAGATATAGATGCATGCTGTGGCTGATGAATTTAGCAGGTATCTGATTAAAGATTTCTATTTGCTATCACATTAAAGGGCTATTTCACTGTTTTAATGAAACTGAAATGTGTTTGATTAGGTGTACTTAAAATTCTAAAGTGTCAAGCTTTAAATATTTCAACAATGAACAGCAATTCAGTTTGAGATTTATGAAACTGTTTTTCTGTTTGTGAAATCACATAAAGAGCATTTTTCTCAAATTCAGACATGCATGATAATCACAGAATACTGTATTTACTAGGTACACTTGGACTGAATTATTCAACACTGATCACAGATATAATAAAACACAGTTTTTTTGTGAAAACAAATAAAATATTCTTACAATTCTTAGAAATATAGTTAAAATCTTTCACACCTCATCTCAACATTGTGAACTGAATTTTGTGAGTTGTACATCGCAGCAGCTCACCAACGGTGACATTCATGCAAGACTGTCCTATAGAGCATCATGCATCATTGGTGATGTAGACCTTTTAAAGTTGTGATTACTGTTTTAGAACTTACTTACATGCATGAAATGTCCACATTTATGGACGATACTAAAGAGATGATTATTTTTTACAACTAAATGAGAACCTGCTGTTTTGATGCTCAAATTATAACAATAGCCATTTTGAAGAGTGCAGACTTGGACTACCATAATGAGCACTATCATCCTCAACAGAACTGCTAAAAGAAGACTGGTTTCCTGTCCAATCAGTTAACTTGTCCAATTCAAACACCAGAAGATTCCAATAAATAATACAAAAGTGTTAAGCAAAAACGTTGCAAGCCTCAGAGGGAACAAGCATGACAGACCTCATTAAAAAAGTCCAAGTGACAAGACGCCACCCCTTTCCTCCAGCCTAGTGCCTGCAGAATAGTTACTGCTGTGTTTCTTCTGAGCCACATCTATTCTAATATTATCCCTGAGAGCTGGCGTCTGTTGCTAAAAATAGATCAGGGGTAAAAGAGGGAGGTCAATGAGAGACAGAGGGAGAAACGTTGGTCAACAGTTGTCCCTGCATTATTTGTGTCACTTTTACTTCTCTTTTACTGCTTTGTCACATGTCGTTTCCTCCTGGTGATCTGCAGAAAAGAACACAAGCGATCAGAAAAGCAAAGCCAATTGTGTTCTATCACAGTCTTTTCTGTTCTAGTTCTTTCCATTATCTCAGCACTGCTGCAGTATGATTGTGGTCTGGTAATTTGGTGCTCTATTGTTTCCCTCAGCTGTGATTCCCGCAGAGTGCCATTTAACTGAACCATCACTGCCTGTTATTACACGCGATTATCTTCCAGTTACAGTAGGGCTGATGTCTAGCAGCCATCACTCAGACAGCAGGACTTTCACTCAGAAAGGCTGTCAGACAGGGAGTCACATCTCTGTCTCCATCGCCTTCCAGTCAGGGTCTGAAAGACAATGGCTTCTGCAGAAACAGGCACTAATAGAAACCATCACACAACGGGGAAAGGGGGGAGAAGGCCTCCTCTGTCTTAAATGCTCAAAGACTGCAAACCATCACACTTACTGTGTTAGGGAAATCATCCCAGCAGATATTAGACCAAATTCTTAGAATTGGATGTGCAATGGTGTGTTAAAATCGAGCTTCTTGTGCTCTATAGATAGAGTAAAAATTAGAAAACGTACGCCCCTCAGAACCGCTTCCTTTATTTGCTATCTTCTACCCCTCTAAAAGAGCAAGTGAACCAAAACCTTGCTAGAATTTATTTTCTCTACATAAAAAGTATGACCAGATCAGCTATTTGAGGTCTCCTAAAATCTCAGGGAAGTAAATGTTGAGGTGCAGATTAACTTTTTGTTTTTCTTATTACAACCTGAACAAGAGAACAGTAACAAATTTATCAGATACTTGCAATAAATCATAAATACTCTGGAAGATTTTAACACAGAAACTAGAAATGACTGACCCCAACAGGTCCCTCTAACCACAACGAGGTTAGAGGGACATGCTGTTGAGGCACTCTATAATATCATCTATACATGATGCATAAACATGTTAATGATATCTAAGATATAAAATAATCCATCAGTCTGTAAGTACAGCTCGGATTTAGCCTGCAGCAAAAAGCAAGCAGACCAACTGTAAACAAACAAAAAAAAACACACACACACAAAAAAGACACATACAGGGGTTGGACAATGAAACTGAAACACCTGGTTTTAGACCACAATAATTTATTAGTATGGTGTAGGGCCTCCTTTTGCGGCCAATACAGCGTCAATTCGTCTTGGGAATGACATATACAAGTCCTGCACAGTGGTCAGAGGGATTTTAAGCCATTCTTCTTGCAGGATAGTGGCCAGGTCACTACATGATACTGGTGGAGGAAAACGTTTCCTGGCCAAGGGAATGTCATGATATGGCAGCCCAAACCATCACTGATCCACCCCCATGCTTCACTCTGGGCATGCAACAGTCTGGGTGGTACGCTTCTTTGGGGCTTCTCCACACCGTAACTCTCCCGGATGTGGGGAAAACAGTAAAGGTGGACCCATCAGAGAACAATACATGTTTCACATTGTCCACAGCCCATGATTTGCGCTCCTTGCACCATTGAAACCGACGTTTGGCTTTGGCATGACTGACCAAAGGTTTGGCTATAGCAGCCCAGCCGTGTATATTGACCCTGTGGAGCTCCTGACGGACAGTTCTGGTGGAAACAGGAGAGTTGAGGTGCGCATTTAATTCTGCCTTGATTTGGGCAGCCGTGGTTTTATGTTTTTTGGAATCAATCCAGGTTAGCATCCGAACATCCCTTTCAGAAAGCTTCCTCTTGCGTCCACAGTTAATCTTGTTGGATGTGGTTCGTCCTTCTTGGTGGTATGCTGACATTACCCTGGATACCGTGGCTCTTGATACATCACAAAGACTTGCTGTCTTGGTCACAGATGTGCCAGCAAGACATGCACCAACAATTTGTCCTCTTTTGAACTCTGGTATGTCACCCATAATGTTGTGTGCATTTCAATATTTTGAGCAAAACTGCTCTTACCCTGCTAATTGAACCTTCACACTCTGCTCTTACTGGTGCAATGTGCAATCAATGAAGACTGGCTACCAGGCTGGTCCAATTTAGCCATGAAACCTCCCACACTAAAATGACAGGTGTTTCAGTTTCATTGTCCACCCCCTGTAAGTACTCAATGTTTGGCAGGCAGCAGCTTGAATTCCACATAAATAAACACAGGTCGGATAATTCAAGTCACATCTGATGTTACACTTTGCCTGTGTGGTCATCAGAAAATGCAACAGGATCAGGGTCCTGCTGGTTTTATTTTTAGCCATATTGATTCAGACCAGTAATGGAAAATGAAGGTGAAGCCTACTTTGGGCTCTCCTTTTTTTTTTTTTTTTCTTTCATCACCCATTTTCCTCTTGGAATTCAAACTGTGGGGTTTCAGGTTCTCAACGGGGAAACCTGAAGCTGCCTGATTAATTTTAAAAGTTTGCAGAGAGGCGAGAATTGGCACTGAGAAACTTTGAATGTTGTAAGAGCTACTGGATGATTATAGCTTGGATTTCCTTAAAATTAACTTCAGATGTCTGTTAATAATGAGAAAAATCATGTAAAAGCTTTTAACAAAGTCACTTTGAACTTGTAACAGAAATGCGTAGCATTTCTAAATAGAAGCAAAATATATTTTACACATGTAAAACAGGACTGTGTTTAAGCTTCAGCGGCCAAACTATTCTTGGACATTTGTTTAATTTACCGTTTCCACCTACTTCTGCTCTCCAAGGTCACAGACAGGCTGGAGTCTTCCTCGGCACACACTCTTCTATTTATAAAGGCAGCCATCAAGACAAAAGCTAAAGCTTATCTATTGTCTCTCAACATACTTTGATAATAATAACTGTCTAACATTGCGATACTGTCTGGTGGGCTTATCACATATTAACTCAGGTCAGCTTTGTTTTGAACTGACACCTGAAGAAATGTATAACATTTCCATTTGTTTCTCACATGCCTGTAGTATTAACCTCACTGATTCAATGATAAACAAAAACAGCAGTAGACAGACCACATATAACAGCTGTTATCTGTTAATATGGAAGACAAAGTTAAGCTTCACACACAATACACATGGTATTCTTAGGTATGGGTGTGTGAATGGTTGTTTGACCTGTGTGTCTCTGTATGGCTCTGTGATGGAATGCAACTTTCACATTAACAATCTTGACTTAACATCCCTTGCCCCAGATGCTTAATAAGGCTTTAGGGATATTGATATTTTATAGGAGGGTTTCTACCAGTCCCAAGAGTTGCACCCAAAATGTTTGTTCAGCTTTAGGCGCACTGAAGATATTTATTTGTGTTAAAGTAGACACATACTGTTTATGACAATGATTTAAAGTCTTGATTCTTACTCAACCTCTTCTCTGAGTTGACACCAAATGTGAAGGTAGTTTTGCTCTGTATTGCTTGTTAGCTTAAAACTGTAATTTGTGCAATCACTCATTGAATATTCCATGTAACTGCTGAACATGTGATGCATGACAAACAGCACATGGAAGCAATTGTTTAAACATAGAAAAGAGAGAAACATGTTGAAAGAGGACATAAACAAAATCTTGCTTCTACTTTTCTGTATTATGCGTTTTTTGTTTTTTTTGTTTTTTGGGATGAAACATCTCCAGTCTCTTACAAATGAACTTCAGCATTGCCATATTTCATAATTGGTTAAATAATCATAGTATTATAAGCTGATATTTGTTTACATATTGGCAACAATGATAAGAGTACAAGAATTGTACCCTTTTTAGTCCCATATTTCTGTTTTCTTTAATCGTAAAATGTAATGTGTATTTCAGCCATATTTTACAATAAAATATACATTTCTGACACCTGGTCAATTTATCCCACAACTATTTCTATTTCTGAACAATAACCATGATGAAATGTCAGAGTTCACTCATTTTTTTACATCTGTCCATTTTACCCTCCATCAACAATGTTGACTACAAGAACTGACAGTTCACTGGCTCTTTTGAACATCACAAACTTGATGTGTACCGATTGCTCTAAGATAAGGTTTTTGAATCATTTTTAAGTGAGTATACAGTCTGACGTATTATGAAGGCATTCTACACAATGTGTTGCACATTGCTATCATGATGAACCAATCGGAGCATGAAAAACGAGGGGAAAGGGATGAGAATTTGCATATCTTTAGCATGTAATTTCACTCATCTTAACTGTTATTCAAGAGCAGAAGCTGTTAAACATCTGTTTTAGTTTTACCCAGTCAGGTGTGGTATCTGCTCTCACAGAGAAGCCCTCATTCCCCCAGCCAAACTTAAATATTGAGTTCGGTGTTTTTGCTGGGTGACCCAATGAAGAATGCTCAGTAAACTAAGTGGAGGAAGTGTGATATACACATTTCAGATTTTCAAATTGATGAGATGATTACACATAGAACCAGTCGGAAAAATGGTTCCGACTGTTCTGCCGTTAAAGCCACTTTGGCATTAGATGAGGCTAATCTTGATCAGTGCAGAAGGAGCATCTGTATAGCAAAGCACACAATTACGTATTATCAGGTTATTGCTGGGAAATCTGAATAGCACCTGCCGAAGTCCCATACTAGTGATACTTATTTGCAGCAAAGACAGCATCTCCAGTTTGCTGTGGCATTTTTTGACATGTTCAAAATAAATCTGTGGCATCCTGGATGAGCTGGAGATTAAATAGCATATTACACAGGAAACGATGTATAAAATGGCTGGAGTATTATTTGCTTTATTTACTCAAAGCAGCATATTTGACTACAAGATTGGAAGCTGTCACAGTGGGGTTTTGGGGAGGACCGAAGCGCAGACAAGAGCTCGGGCGCAGCATTTCACGCAGTCTTCAGTTTATTCAAAATATCAAAACAATGGAAACAAAAACACTGCAGATGTAAACCAGAGTCAGAAATCCAAACTTACAAAGTTTCTGCAGGAACATGCGGAACTCAAAGCATGGACGAGGGCAACAAACGAAAGTGAGAGACGAGAGGAAACAGCAAAGGGCAATGAAACAAAACCAACTAATATACAGATGGAGAACAAAGGCAGGTAATCAAAGGAATTAAGAACAGGTGAGACAAGGAGGCAGAGGGAGCAGGTGAACCTAATGAAACCAAAGCATGAGGAAAGGGACTAAAGACAAGACAGTAAGCAGACCTAAATGAAACTATAAACCAAGATAAAAATAAAGCGAAAGAATCAAGGATAAACATGAACTGAAGGAAACTGAGAAACTGGAGGGAACACAAGAACCTAAGAACTTAGTAAAACAGAAACCATGAGGAAACCCCGACTACAAAAGTAAACAAACTCAAACCAAGACTGATAGAATAAAACTAAGAATGAAGCAGAGGAAATGAGGACTAGAATTAAAGTAAACAATAATTAAAGCTAACATATAAAGGAGAGGCTGGAGAACAAAGATGAACTAGGGGAACAAAGCTAAGAAGAATAGGAGAATAAAGGAAACTTAAACCAAGTAACAACTAAAAGGGGAAAACATATGACGAGAGTAGTAACAAAAAAGAAACTAATAAATAAGAGAGTGCCAGAGAACTCTGATAAATAATAATAATCAAAATAAGGAAACCCTTCTAAGAAAACAGGAAAGCGACGCCAAGGGAACTAGGAGCGAGGAGAGCACACTGGGGGGCAGAAGATAACCAAAGCAGAAAACTACAACAAACATGAATACAAAACACAAATAAGAAACATCTAGCTAAAAAAAGTAAACAAAACCAAAAGCAAAGACCAAAATGTCGCAACACGACAGAAACTCAATTATAAGAATATTATCTCATTATAATTTTTGCTTTCATTCTAGGCATAATCCTGAGAATGATCTTTGCCAACATTTTAAACTGGGTTTCTCTAATCCTGGATATTTGTTTTTGTGAAAATACATCAGTTCATCAGTGTTGAAGCTGAGACATCATGCTGGTGTCATGTCTGTTAATCTTTCATTTTATCTGACTGGCTTAAAGGTAAAGGGCTCCCAACAGAATCAGTTTAACACGCCATTTAAATGTATCATCTGGTGTTTAATGTGCCCTGCTTAACACAAGCAGTGAAGGCAGTTTATTTTCACAGCTCCACCATATGGCTTATATAGATAAACTGTGTCGTCCTAAATTAATGGTTAATACAGTGCTCACCAGGTACAGTATTTAAACCTGACAATGTACCAGGAAAGAGTTCAAAGACAGCATATTATACCAAAGCTAAGACGTTCTATTGTTTTGGGAAAAATGCCAGCATACTGTATGCTTGCAACATCTTTCTTTTTTTTTTTTTTCTCCTTTGCAACATCTTTCAAATGGGATCAGACTGGAATACAAAGCCCAGGAACACCCATTCATCTGTCTATAATTGGTGGTCTAATAGCTATGTGAACATGCTGATATTTTAGACTGCTGCTCTGATGGCTCCAACAGTAGGCACCGTTCACTTCTTTAATCACCACACACTTACCACACAAATTGAACCACTTGCATTTTCTGAAAGTGATGGAAGGATAAAGTCCTGAACAAGCTCTATATTTCCCTCTGAGCCCGGGTGTTTCATCCAATTCAGTAAAAAAATATATTTTTCTCAGTCAGTGTCATGAGAAATTGTCATTTCCTCTATAATTTTATTGATTATGTGGCAATAGCTTAGAGGAAAGCATTGTTACTGGATGTAACTAAAAATCTCTGAATACGTCCAGCGCACTAACCTTTTAATTTAAGTTCATGTTTTCAATAAGATAAACGTCTGATGTAAAGTAATAATTTGATTATAGTATTTTTTTTTATAAAATCATCATCGTCATAACCAGTTGCACCTTTAAATATTCCTAGTTTTCTTTTCCAGCGGTGCTAATATACACTACCGACAAAAGTTTAGAAACCCTTTCTCATTTAATGGTTTTCTTTATTTTCATGACTATTTACATTGTACATAAATTCTCACTGAAGGCATCAACACAGTGAATTAACACATTTGGAATTATGTAGTGAACAAAAAAACATTTTAAGTACCTTTAAATGTTATTTAAATGTTTTACATTTTATATTCCTTAAAGTAGCTGCCCCTTGCTGCGATGACTGAAATATTAACCTTTGGCTGTCTCTCAATGAACCTCTGGGAAGTTCTTTCAAAACTCTTTGGAAAACCATTTTAGGTGATCACCTCATGAAGCTCATAGAGAGAATGCCAAGAGAGCAAAGGAGTAATTAAAGCAAATGGTGGCTATTTTGAATAATCTAAAATATCAAAATGATGATGCTGTATGTAGATCTTAATATCTGAAAGGTAACCACACTGTTAGTGGGGAAAAGTCACTGTTTTTGCCCCCACATATAGGAAATGTGCACATCTGTTAATTTTGGGGTGAACAAAGTTTGTTGTACTTATTTTCTTAACTCAAGGGAATCACTTTGCACCAAACCTTTGTATTTTTGTGAAAAACATGATGCCTCAGGCATATATTAGAAGAAATCTAAATGAACTTTGTCAAACTTGTTCACTGTCCAATTTACCAATTTTTGTTTGTGAGCTTCTTTCCAGAGAAAGACTTTTTACATCTTTCCAGACTCTGAACTTCCAATGTAATCTTTTTGTGGCTTTTCCAGGTCAGTAATTGTCCCTATTAATACCAGAAAAACCCACACACTCTTTACCATATAGCTCCTGTTGAAATTGAACTGAAACAAAAACAAATAAAGATTTGATTCATCCATTTGATCCCCGAACCACCTTTTAGCCAGATTTAGATATACGTCGTAAAAGCTTTTTCCTTTTGTTAAAGCTTTTCACCTTTTATTTATCAACCACATCAACATGCTGTTAAGAGAAAAGAGAAACTCACCTTTTATATGTTTTCATAAGCAAATTTTACTTGGAGGGAATTTCTTTGAAAAAAGAAAAAGGAAGGTAAAATTGTCTTGATGAATTTGAAATATAACCCGCAGAAATGAGATGCAGTGGACAGGAAAGGAATGACTGGATGAAGGTATTGCCCCATTGAGGCGTAGTGAGCAGGACTCCCTCAGTGTTTGGTGTTGGCTCAGAGCATTCGCCACTGAAGCGGAGGTGAGTCAGACTTCACTTCGCTTTGGATCATTGTCACAAGCTCTGTGTGTTGCTTCACACACAAAGGAACACATGTGCGCAGACAGAAACACACACCAAACCCCTACAGGGATGGCAGCCGACAGGCGAGGGTGTGCCACAGAGAACTGTCAGGACCTATTGTTGCTGCATCCCACAATCCCACCCTTCCTCAGACGCAGACATGGACTCAGCTGTACTTTATGTGTATACATAAGGCTAAGTGCACGGGTGCATGCATCATGGTGCACACATTGCTTTCCCCTGCACGCTCTACCTCCATGAAAACTCATAAACCAATGTTCTTTTGAAAATATTTCCTAAGCTGTTAATTCTGCTACCTCCCAAATCTCCTCAATTCTCTCATTCATTAATTCGCCACCTTAATTCTGTTTCACCTTGCTTTTCCTTCCCTCTACCCCTTGTGTTCCTGTGAAGCAGCCATTTAGCTGTATTAGTCCTTAAAGAGCAGTTAAACTGAGCTGCACTGAATGTTGAATTTTAAACAACATTGTAACCTTTTTATTGCTGCATCGCCTCCCGTGCATTGAGTTCATTAAAATGATAAAAAAGAAAATTGTTTCACTTGGCAGCTGTTTTTTTTACATTATTTAATATTTAATATTTTGTGACTTTATAAAAAAGAATACTTGTAAATTCTTTAATTAGATTAGAGTCAAAATTATTACAGTATTATCAATTAACCTGAACAGAATTACAAGCTACAATATAAGATGTGGTTGTAAGATGTAAGATGTAAGATGTGGAATATTCATTGGAATATTCATTTCTTAGCTTTGTTTGACATATTTTTACCATCAGGGACTCCAACATGTACAGGTAAAAATATATCTAAAATGAAGATTAGCCTAATCGTAAATTGAGCGATTACCTTTTTTTTAGCCTTCTGTGAGATGATACTGGAGCACAAATACCTCGTCAAGACTTGCTGCATTTTCAGATGAGATTAAAATTCGTAAGAAGTAATTCATACAAGGGGATCTTGACATAAATATAGTTTTGTAGGAGAGGACTAAAAACAGTAATAAATATTTGCACTATTCTTACATTTTATAGGAATCTGTTCAGTAGATTGACTGAGGTAAAAAACCTGGCTATATATTTACTGTCTCACACAGCTATAGAATCCTATTCATACTATTGGATGTCTGCATTGCATTTCGATGCAGTAAGAAAATAGGTTGCTTTATCAAAATTACCACCGAGCATAGTCTTTCTACAAATCCAGACTAACCAATTTGAGACAGAACTTTTGGAGATGTCGTAGAATACTATTGACATTGCAAATTAAAGCCCTTTACATCAGAGCTGTTTGGTCAATTTTAAATGAAGCAGTGCTTTATTTCCTCAGATTTTCTGAAAGCTCATCTGAACATAGGTGCAGACCGAGAAAGGGAATTCTGGTTTGCCTGAAAATGTGGGTGTCAGTACCTTTCAAGTGAACATGGGTCCGGTTCTCTTACAGTGAAAATTCCAACTGACTATCCAACAAACTGAATAGAGGATATTAATCTGCGGGATTCATTTCATGTACAAAACAATATGCATATATAGGCAACATGCTAGATAGCTTGCTGCCTTGCCTGCTGCTCATACTGGACAGGTTGCTGTAGTGGTTAGTTTAGGTTAGAATACCAAACTAAAAACAGAAACCTAAAGTCCAAATAAAATTGGTGCTGCTCCATTGTTTGTTTCCACTGTGAACACTGTGAAAGGGGATGAATTTCCTCTTTTTTTAAAAACTTTTTTCTATCTAGACCACTGCTAATTTCAAGCAATACCAGTACAAACTGTCATTGACATTGATGTTGTCCTGTTGATTTGGTTTATTTGAAAACGGTGCAGTATAAAGGTAAACCAAACCAATTAAGTAGGCTTTTCCTGCCCAATCAAACTGAGTCCCGTAGATTATCCTTGTATGAAAGCAGAAACCAATCAAATGTTGAGAGCTTTAACCTAATAATAATTTTACTTAATCTGATGCTAAAGTATGTGGTCTTGCTGTCTGCACTTATAAAGAGTCCTGCCACATCCAAACTATACAAATTATCTGTTTTTTTTTTTATTTAGAAAAATGCATTTGATTGTTTAATTAGGAAGACACAGGTAGCAAGACAAAAAAAATTTTGGGAAAACAGCTTAGCATCTACTTTGAGTTCAGAAGAATAGGCAGAGAAAAACATGGACAAATACCAATTTATGGAATACTTCTTTTGTATTATTGCATTAAAATGTAAAATGCCTTTTAATCTTTTTAATATTTTCAGCACATACTTTGAAAAAATCAGATCTTTTGTTAAAGAGTGTAAAGTATAAACATATACATTAATGAGCTCTAATTTAGAATTGTAAACAACTGATTAATACTTTTATAAAAAGATCAACCAAAGTTAACAAAAATTATGACCTTTTTGATAGGACAAGAAAACAACTGTCAACAACGGCAAATTTATCAGTGGAAATACCTTTTTATACTTGTCCATAAATGACATCTGAAGTCATGTAGAAGGCAGATTTCCTTTTATATCAGCTGGGCTTTTGTTCTGGTGCAACTCCGCTCCAGAGTGTCTGGAGTGTGCACAAATACTGCTGACCTTTCGCTCAAAGGTTAAAAGCCTCACACATAGTGTACCAAACCTCAGAAGCTCTACGCTGCAGGTTTTACAGACTAACAAGCGAAAATTACTCTGCGCTCTCAGAAAAAAACAAACCGTAATCACAATCATACAATCATACTTAATTACCAAGGTTTTGTTCAGAGTATGAAAAAGATCTTTCAGTCAGTCTCTTGTTTGTGCTGGTTGCATATAGAGATAGTAAAAATTTCTGACAAGAATTAATAGCAAAGGTTTGTGTTTATATTTCAAGATGGGTAAGATGGACTGAATATACAGTCCAGTTTGAGACTGTCAAAGAATGGCAATTTGACATGTGGAAATCCAATGGTGGTGAAAATGTGTGCATGGAAACTGAAATAACGTATCTTATGGTGTTGAGTAAAAATCCTTGTTTTGTGCAAGAATGTCACAGTTGATAGCTCGAACGACCCAAATTGTGACACTGCTTTTTTTTTTCTTCCACTTTTTAAGTGTTTAAGTAAAAGAAAACACAAGACACTGTTGTTCGGAAAGATACATCCAACGAGGGCAGTGGCACACAAGTCTATGCATGAAATGAAGGTTTAAACATTTGCACAGAGAAAAGCAACAGCAGGGATCTGAAACTGATCAGCAGAATGCAATAAGTCAAAATGCACTGACAAAATGAGACATGAGCAACATCTGAGCAGACAAGGGCAGAAGAAAAGAAAGAAAGCAAGACCGAAGAAGAAACAAACTTTACAAATTAAAATGGAGGTAGAAATAAAAAAAAAAACATAACAAATGAGTGAATACAAAACAACAAGGTCTATAGAGAATCTCCAAAAGCCTAGAGTGCAGGCAAATGTTAAGCTGGTTTATCCAGACCTACCCTGTGCTGATTCTGGGTCAGCATTTCTACTCTAGATTGCTTCTACACTATTTCCTGTTTTCTCTTTTTTGTTTGGAGACTTTCCCATTTTGTCCACCCCACCTGCTCTTTCCCTGTCATCCCTCCTGCGGCTTTGGAAGGAAGCTCCATCATCTCAAGAGGTCCAGAGGTGTGGGCATGGTGGACTTACAGTATATGTGTGTTTGTGTCTGTTTGAACGTGGTTGAGTGCATGTGGGTATGTTGTGTGAAGTAAATGGCATCAGGGATCCCCTGGGTTAGATATCAAATGTGCTCACAGAGAGCAGAGTCATGACTAAGACTGCATGCCTTTCATTAACACAAAAAGAGAGAGAGACAGGGAAAGATGCAGCAAGTGCAGCTTGCAAAGTTGAATAAGTCAGATGAAATCAATGTTGTGACGGAAAATATATCCTTTTTCTTTAGAGCATCTGTTGTTTTTTTGCAAATAAAAAATATTTTTTCTATCTATCTATCTATCTATCTATCTATCTATCTATCTATCTATCTATCTATCTATCTATCTATCTATCTATCTATCTATCTATCTATCTATCTATCTATCTATCTATCTATCTATCTATCTATCTATCTATCTATCTATCTATCTATCTATCTATCTATCTATCTATCTATCTATCTATCTATCTATCTATCTATCTATCTATCTATCTATCTATCTATCTATCTATCTATCTATCTATCTATCTATCTATCTATCTATCTATCTATCTATCTATCTATCTATCTATCTATCTATCTATCTATCTATCTATCTATCTATCTATCTATCTATCTATCTATCTATCTATCTATCTATCTATCTATCTATCTATCTATCTATCTATCTATCTATCTATCTATCTATCTATCTATCTATCTGTCTATCTGTCTATCTGTCTGCAAACTTAAGCTTGACATTCAAATGTTGTCCAGGATTAATTAATTCACGACTGTCCATCTCCCAACACCCACAGTCATCACTATGAATGGCTCTCCTGACACCTATTTGGATAGAAACATTTGTCCTCCAGTGCAGGTGGCATAAACCCTGAAGTATTTTTAGGTGCTGTCGACTGGATGTACTCCCCTTCAGTGGGGGTAGGACCTGGCAGAAAGCATGAAATCAATGTAGACAGCATTAATGTAAATGTTGAGCCATTTGTTGTGGATACTATATGTATAATGTATTGGATCTTAGTGCAAGGTAGACTGGTGAGTCCAAGCTGCAGTATTGATTTTGGCTGTTTAATCCACTTCAGTAATGGTTTTATCAAAGAGGAGAGGGAAGTAGTTTAAGGAGGATTCTTATATTCATGTCAATTAAGTGTTTTAATGACACAAGCTTGGAACTCAGGGCTACTCCAGCTTGAAATAGTCTGAAACTAATATAAAACCGCTGAAGCAGTGTTTTTACTTAATCATCATAAAATTGACCCATCTTTTTATCAGACAGAACTTAATTTTGTAGCAAGTGAAGTTCAGTTCTACTGCAGAGATCCAGTTATCACTGTTAGGAGTGATTTCTTCCTCAGCTCTTTTTACCACTAGATATTATAGGTGTAGGTTATAATTTGTGTTAACAAGGGGGGAGCTTTTCCTTTCATTGCCACTTAAATCTAATATCCTTCACCATCATGGGCATCAGTGACTCATGCAGGTCGAGACCCCCTATGCCAAGGCATGGCATGAATAATTAATCTAATTTTAGAGCTGGCGCTAAGTGTTCTGTTGGACAGGGATTTCATTTTCACTAATCTTAATGCTGCATAAAAGACAGTGCTACCAAGAAAAAAATAATAATGAGATGACTGAGTGATTCATATGATCTGCAGAACTACGAGAAAATTTACATGTACTTCAGCATTGTACCTATGAGTCACATCCTGTTTTTGTTTTGATCCAGAATCTGATGCATTCAGATAAACAGTTCAACTGTAATAAACTGACAGAGATAGAGATGATGAGTTACCAAAACAATAGATCCAATAGGTCAGTCACTTGGAAATACCCTTAAAAGGCCCTTTTACTTAAAAGGGCCTTTCAGGACACTCGCCAATAATGTACAATAAAAGATGCAGTATAAAAGTTGAAATGCATTAAATTTACAGAGAGTATGATTTCTTAAACACATGCGTTTTGAATCCTAATTTAAACAGAGCAAGAGTCAATATTACAGATGTCTGGTGGGAAGAATTTTGAATTCTATTGTTTATTTATCCGCAAGTCAGTGCATCTGCTGAAGGAAGGAATTTTGGCAATAACGTGGGCTGCTGATTTTCGAACCATCTGAAGCTCATTGAGGGATTTGTGAGGCCGACCAAAAGAGAGTTACAGTAATCAATGCGAGTGGTGATGAAACTGTCAACAAGATTAGAAGTTGTGAGAGAGGTTAGACAGGGGCAGTTTACGTTGCATAAGTTGAAGTATGCAGAACAAGTGATGCTACCATTGAGAGCCTGAAATGATAGTGAAGTATCAAGGACGACACCCAAACTCTTAACCTGAGGGGAGGGAAAGAGAGGGGAGCCGTCAATTGAAACAGAAAAAATGCCAACTTTGGGTAGTGTAGATTTGGTATCAACAAAAACAGTTTCAGTTTTTTACACTTTTATTGAAGCAAATTAACCAACATTTTATGTCAGATAAGCTGGTGAGGAAGGAGAAAGAAGGGAAAGCAGAATTAAGTTTGGAGGGAAGTGTCATCTGCAAAGCAATGGAAGTGGATGTTGAATTTGTGAAAAGTATTGCCAAGAGAAAGGAGATAAACGATGAAGAGAAGGGGCCCCATGACTGACCCCTGGGGCACACCTTATGTAACAGGAGAGGGTTGGGATTTGAAGGACTTCAGTTGGATGAACTGAGCGCAGCCTGGAACTAGACCACTAGAATGGGGTGTGGATGTCAATGGAAGACAGTCTATTGAGGAGAATTTTGAGAGACACTGCATCAAAGGGCGAAGACAGACCAAGAAGGATGAAGATGTTGAATAAACCAAAGTCAGCAGCCATGAGGAGGCTGTTGGTGACTTTCAGGAGGGCAGTTTCTGTACTGTGGTGGGGGCAGACACCAGACTGGAATTGTTCATAAATAAACTTAGAAATGGGGTGAAGGTTATTGTAGTTGTTGGAATCTAAACCAGGTTTCTTTAGTATTGGGAGTGGATGGGAACAACTCCAGTAGTGAGTGAGGAGTGGATGTTGGCAGAAAAGGTGTGGGAGCAAAGAAGAAATGGGTTGAAGCATTTTGTTGACAAGTGAAAACAATGAATTGGTGTCTGCCTGTCTCAACAATCTTAGTCATTGTAGCACAGCAGGTAAATATTGTACATTTCTTTATGAATAGTGAGACCGGTTTTACTGTATAGCTGCTCAAGTTGTCTACATTTGGCTTTGTGTGACTGGAGTCCAGATGTAAACCAGGGAGAAGTATGGAAGAGGGTAACAGAGCAAGTTTTCACTGGAACAAGATAGCTGAGAATAAAATTCAAGGCGTTGTTGCAATGAGCAACCAGTTTGTTCGAATATGGATGTGATCAGTCTTGGAACAGATGGTATTAATGTTAATGTCCTTGATGTTCCTGAAGGCAACAAGACATGGGGTCTTGGTTATAGAGACTGGACTAAACATCAATAATGGTGAGTTCATCAGCATTGCAGTTGGAGGGGTTGAGACCAGATTAACAGATTAAGTGGATGTTATAATCCCACAACAAAGTCCCATTCGGTGAAAGAGTGAATAAGTGAGTGAGCAAGACAGCAAATTCATTTAAGAAGTCTTTATGTGGCTGAGGCAGCTGATAAATTGTATCAGTAATGGTTAGAGTGAGTCCAGGCAGTTTACGAGCAAAGCATTCAATAGAGCTCAAGGCAGGAGCAGAGATGGGTAGGGCTTTCCACTTCTCGCGGTAAAATATTATGAGACCTCCTCCGTGACCAGAGCCGTGGGATTGGCAGATGTAAGCAAACTCAGGAGGAGTAGAGTTGCTGAGTTGTGAAAAGACATTAGATTGTTGCCATGTTTCAGTACAGAAAAAGTCTAGTGAGGAGATCGTGAATGAGATGTCCCTTGCTTGTAAGAGAGTGAATGTTAAGCAGTCCCAAGTTAGGACAGTGGTGTTCTGACTGATGGCAGTGTTAGCTGACTAGGTGGCTAGGTGGACTAGATTACTGTGATCAACAGTATTTTTTTTCTGTATTTTGGAAGGGAAGTGAGTAACAGAACAGAAAGACTTGACAGCTTTGGAATTATCGAGATGGAAATTCCACCAAGAGTCACAGTGGATTAATCTCCGGTGAAGCAGGTGAACGTCGTGGAGGTGCTGCACTGTGGTGGAGGCCAAAGCAGAGGATAGCGCAGTTGGAGGGGATTAGCAGCAGTATACTGGAGCAGTACTGAAATAGGCTGATGGACTAGTGACAAAAAAGACCAGGCTT
This sequence comes from Girardinichthys multiradiatus, assembly GCF_021462225.1. Classification (NCBI taxonomy): domain Eukaryota; kingdom Metazoa; phylum Chordata; class Actinopteri; order Cyprinodontiformes; family Goodeidae; genus Girardinichthys; species Girardinichthys multiradiatus. Next base: position 32,077,884 of record NC_061806.1, on the reverse strand, counting down.
TTACAGGCCAAATGTAGATCTTGCTGATCCACATTCTAACATTGGCAAGCATGTGGCGTCCCGAAGTCGTGAGGCATGTCACACAGGTGGACCAGTAATAACCCAATCATGCATAAACACTAAAATGTAACTGAAGTTATTTCTCATCAAAGAATACTGAAAGATTCAGCTGTCACTTGAGTGCAAGTACACAGTTCAAATAGCCACGAAACTGGGAGACACTTGGTTAGTTAGCAGTGGTAAGTGGCAGCAATTCACTCAATTCCGAAAGTTCCAGATGTTCCCACCTATATATAAGAATGAAGCTGGAGGTTCTTTTGAAGACGTATATGTTTTCCTCAGTTTTAGAAGCTGCTGTCGAAAGTACCAATATGTGGTAATAAATCACAGATTGGAAGTTTGGTAACATATAACATTAATAAAATGGCTTGTAAAAAATATATACTTTTTACTATTTCAAAATAATTAGACATTTAAATTTGATTTGATTTGATGTTTTAAGATTCTGTTTCTAATGAAGATCAAACAACTGTGTTAAAAAGCAAGGTGGCTTGAGTTTAGTTTAGTTTTTTATTTTTGATTTCAAGTTATTTAAATATTTTCCTCCACCTTGCTGTGAACATGTATAGAAACTAATAATGTTCCCTCATTTACTGGTAAAGTCTCATTTTATTAAACATCAGACATCTTTCATGAAATCAGCAAAGATTTGGAACACATTACCTTAATTTGAAATATACTTCTAGCTTTCTTGTGCAGTTTTTTGTGCAGTTGAAATATTTGTTGTGTGTTGTATTTATCAAACTGCTGAAATAATATTAATCCTACTTAATATGTATTTCATTATTGATGTTCTGTAATTGCAGTATTTTATATATATGTTATTTGCTTCTAAAATTGTATTTGACTAGGGGAGGGTAGTAAGAGCATAATGTTGCTCATGAGTCTTATTAGTTGTGATTTGGTTTTGGTCAAATAATAGAGAAGTGTTGATGAAAATGATATGCAACTCACTAATCACAGATTAACCGTAAGAATAATAAGCAAAATAAAAAAGAATGGAATTGGCTTCTTTAATTTGTTCCTTGGCCAAAACCTTTGCCAACACCTGTTTTGCACCCATGCATTAAGGAAGTCCATTCCATATCCGTGTACTTGTATTTGTATAGAAACTGCAAAATTGCAAACCATGAAAAATTATCAGCATCTGAACCTAACTACCCTGCCTTATTCGTGGGCTGCACAGTGGCAAAGTTGCTAGCACTGCTGCCTTGCACCAAGACAGTCCTGAGTTCTGCATGATGTTTACATGTTCTCCCTATTCATGCAATGGCACTCTCAGGGTTCTCTAGATTTACTTTTACAGTATGCATAATTGTGAGTGTGTGCATGCATTGTTGTCTGCCTGTGTTGCCCTGTGATGGACTGGCAATCTTTCCAAGGTGTACCACCTCTCACCCAATAATTGCTCGAGATAGGCACCAGGCTAGCTTCTCATCCTCATCTTCACCATGCAATGTGGGTAGGATGTTGAGTATTTGGTACAGCAGTTAATGCCTTTATAAGAGGACTCTTAAATTATTAAAGTGGTATTTCATTACTTTTTGTGATATCTCTGGAAATAGCTCATCATCCTCCTATATTTCTTGATCAACTCTAACCTTCATGATTTGCACTGGTTGTGCCCTCTGTGAGCTAAAGCTCAGCATAGATAATTAATCTAATTTTAGCTCCGTCTGTATGTGTGTGTGTGTGTGTGGAGGAGAGAAATACTGGACAGTGTTGTCACTTTCCCTCAGTGATGATGCCGAAGGCTACATCAGTTCAACACACTGTTATCTTCCTTGTTGTCATTATTTCTGCTTCTCTTCCCTTACTCATTGCTATCGTGTCCAACGTACACAAAGTAATTTGGGGTTTATCTTGTTTGCTCTCTTGCATCTGTGTTTTCTACCTAGTAATGCTCCAGATAATAAACTATTCTTACAATCAATTTATTATTCCTGTTTCTTTCTGTTTCTGCATCTCCAGCAACAGATGCGGTGCCAGTACGGAAAGATGGGGATCAGGTAAAATGCTTCTACCTTTTCTTTCATGCCTGCACATATAAATGTTCATTAACATTTTCTCTCAAAGCTGATTTGACAAAATACAAAAGAGATAGTTGTTGGTGTATTCATCTGAGGCAAAGTTATTTATTCTCTGTTAGGGGGGAGGGAGAGGCACTGTTACCCGCCCAAAACTGCATCATAAGGTCCTGGCCTTGAAAAGGTTGCCCATATTTAAGCTTTGAAAACAGCGACAACAACAAAAGGGAAAAAAAACCCAAAACACATTCATAGAGTGAAGTGTGTGTTTATTCTCTGTGTGAGTATGTATCATCTCTGAACCTTTTGTGCATCAGAGGGTTGAGGACAAAGCTTACAACAAGGCTCCAGTGATAACAACACAAAACTCACCCGACACACTGATTTTCTTCCCAACCTTCATTGTTATCTGACATTTACTTGAATACAACTCAGAAAACAAAATCATCTACTGCTGCTTAACTTTTTTGGTTACTAGAGATCTACTTAGAAAAAATAAAGTTATGCTAAATTGTATCCAATTTTGACCCATGCTTTGCCATTTCATTCCAGCCTACTTCCATTTTGTACTGATAAATTATCCATTTAATACTTAACCATCACATATTTTTATATCTCTTGGTGGTTAAGTATTTTGTTGCATTATAGAGATAGATAATCATAAAGTGCTTTATAATTGTAAATAATAAAAAAAAGTTATTACCTTATTTTAATTTATTTTTTTCTCTGATCCCTGTTAGGGCTTATAAAATATAAGAGATTATGATTTCTGATCAAAAGAAGATCACTATGAGCAATCTCCTATTGGTCCATATGATTTATTAGAGTCAAATAAGCTACTTTCCATACAGTAGATTATGAGTACTTTTTAGAAAATCACTTTGAATCATTGGTGTCAAAGCAAAATGAACTGACTTATAATGCAGAAAAAGTTGCAGTTCGCAAAGACCAGAACTGTTAAATGGTTTAATAAAAAAAAGAGCTTTGACCTAGGTGTTAAAAAAGAAAAGACCTACAGCCAGTTTAAAATCTAAAGACCTTTGCAGTTTGCCTGGTTTGGACTAATAATGGTCTGCAATGCAAGCCATTATCCTGAACCAGCTAGTGCCAAAATAGCTTCTAGCTTTTGTAGGAATAACAGAAGGGACTGGTCCTGGTACAATGATTTCAATACATTTTGAGAGTTACCATGACCATATCTAGTGGTATGGTGAAATGGATTATGATTATTGATTATAAATATGTATCAAAATTATAATTAAAAACCATAACTCAGACATAATACATTTTAAACAAAAATAATTTCTTACGAATAAAGATTAAAGCTGTTATTATTGGGCTCATAGCACATAATACTTACAATTAGTTAATTATCATTAACTAATTGATAATTATTAACCAAAACCACACTAAATATCACTGTGTTATCAACCATTTTACTGAATGGTGTGGAACACTAACCTTCATTTGACAGATAATCACTCTTACACAAAATAAACACAAACGCTGTCTCTTTATCTATGTGAAAATGTATTAAACCAATAGCCTCTCTTACAATCGACAATTCTGGTCAACAACTTTCACCTAATTAGGCATGTACTATTCTACAAAAGGGGTACATTAATAACCAAAAAAAATGAAACGTGATGAGGGTAGATGGAGATCAAATTAGCCGTTTACGGACTGAGTGGGAATAGATCAAAGCTTAATAATTGACTTGGAATTTCGGAAAAACACAATCAGTGGGAGGCAATGAGTTTCCACATAGGCAGCGCCTTCAGGACCAGAAAGGGCCATAAATGGTGAAAGAATGGAGATGAACATGAGGCTCAGTTCGCAGCCTCAGTCTGCTTTAAAGTCCGCTTTAACTCCGAGTCAGCATTCAGTTGATCAAAACCACGGTGAATATGCTTCAACTTTGCTGCGCAGCCATGCTTCAGAGTTCAACAATATTCAAATAGCAATCAGACGGTTCAGCATAAATTTCCATAAAACATGACATGCAACATACAATTAATAAGACACATGGAGTTAAATGAACGGCGATACTAAATCACCCTAAAGTATCCTACTTTATCCTGCCAGGCTATTTCTACAGTACCAACAGAAAAAAAACAAAATTTCTTGGTAAAGCCTTCTTTGGAGCAACGAGTAGGAGGATAATAGTTTGTTTGGCTCACAAAATGGATGATGACTCAACAATGGACATGTAGAGTTTATCGCCTAGATGAGCTGAGTGTTTATGGAACTTGTTACTGACAAATCCATCTATTAACTTATAGAAGGCACTTGCAAACAGATTTCATCCTAGTGCCAGTAGTTTCTGCTTTGACTTTCAGCTCACTGGTTGCTCTGATGTTGAAATCTTGCTGCCTTAGTAATGACACTTTTCTAGACCAGAGTAAAGAACTGTTTCCATGAAAGGCTATGGGTGAAGTGACCTAGTAGATCAGTCCAACTGGGCCAGTTAAAAAAAACTACCCTGCTTAACAATCAGTGCTAGTATACTTTCTGGTCTGCCTGCTTTTGGAGAGAACAGGGGAAAAAAACACTCATAGACTCTTTTCAAATCCAATTTGGACAAAATCCGGCAAACATAAAGAAAAATGACTATTAAATCAATGGCAATGTGAAAAACCTAAATTATCCATTACCCTATTTTTGTACATTTAGGACAAAAGCAATTACTAAGGGTCACCACAGAAAGTCAGTAGAAGTTGCACAGAGACTTGGCAGAGTTTTTACGCCTGATGCTCTTCCTGACGCAACTGGGAATAGAATCTGGGTCCCCCATATCAAAGACATGGACGGTTAAGGAGTTTTTCAATATTCAGTAAGGCCTAATTTTTTTACATTTTGCTGTAGAGAAATTCAAAGACAACAGGGTGGTCCTTAAAACATTACTAGAACAGATATTTTTTTACAGGGCTACAGTGGTACAGTTGTTAGAACTGGTGCCTTGCAGCAACAGTTCTAAGACCCGGAGAGAACCTGGGTTCGAATCTTGGCCTGCATGTTCTCCTCCCTGTGTAGGCATTGGTTCTCTGGATATTCCAGCTTCCTCACACAATCCAGAATCCATGAATGGTGGGGAAATGGATTTCTCAAAGATTTTCTTGGATGTGCGTGCATTGTTGTTTGTCTTCTGTTTCCCTGGGATAGACTGGGGACCTTTTCCAGGGGGTACTCTGCCTTTCATCCAATAACCACTGGAGACCCTGTAAGGATAAGAGTGTATAGACAGTAGATCGATGGATGTTTTGAGGAAAATACACCCGAATCAAATGATTAGTTCATTACCAGAGCCCTTGAGAACTTGAGAACATGTTAAGGAGGTAATTGAGCCATTAAAATCCAGGGCATTGGAACAAGGAAACATCTATACCTGCAGGACACCGGCCCTTAAGGACTCGAGTTAGATACCCTTGTTCTAGAAGTTCTCAAATGTAAGGGAACAGAAATGTGTAGTAAACACTGTAGTGTGGCGGAATGTTCTCATTTTCCATTTTAAAAAACAAAAACTTTTATCTGGATTTGGAGTCAGTTATACTTTTTTAACGTGTTAACCCTGTCTATTCATATAGAATGTACAATTCTGACAGAATAATTCCTCCACCCCTGGACAGACTTCCTATTAACCCCTTCCAACACGAGGAACTTACAGGGTTTACTTAAAGGGTCAACAGGTTGGATATCCTACCTTTTCTAATACAAAGTCATCCAGTTTTAGGTCATTGCACCCAAACATGAGTCTAACTTACAAGTAAAGCAGTCCAGATTGTTTTTGCCCTATCAGTGAAATGTTCTTAGCTGGTTGAGCCAGTTTCCTGACCTGAATTCAAATGATTATTCATATTACTAGTGATGAATAGGCTGAAAGTAGAGCGGCCTGGAACTTTGTCTACTGTGTTAATCTGGCACTGTCACGAGGGATGTCTGTAAGGCATAGTAGACTTCAGAAAGTCAGTAAAACATTACATTTAATGGAGTGTCCTGGCATAAGAGAGTTTAAAGACACATGCAGTAATACCCCTGTTGGGTTTATGATTATTGATTGATTAATCTTGATCAATAATTATAATTACAAATCATAATCTGACAAAATCAATTTCTTAACCAAAAATCCTCATTTATGAATCGAGACCAGAGATGTTTCTGGTGTTGTAATTGTGGCTCAACGCCTCTGACAATTACAACCGTTAAATACTCTGTAATAATTAATAACTATTGCCGGAGATGTCACTGTTTAATCGACCGTTTCTGCCGAAACTTGTGGAACTTGAACCTTATTTTGACTGACACATCACTTTCGCACACAATGAAACACAAAACGCTCTCTCTTTATCTATGTGAATATTTATTAATTTTCACCTACTCAACATGCAAAATTCTACAAACACAGGGGTAACACATCTAAATAAGCAAAAATCAACAAACGATAGTGGGTGTGTATTGAATCAACCAGCAGTTTATGGCACTACAGACGAAGGAAAATGAGAATATGAGTGGTGGTGTGGTGGCGAGTGGTGGGGGGTTGGAGCGCAGCTCCGACTGTCCTTTATGGTCTTCTGATCATAAAACCTCCCCCTAACTCCTGAGCACAAAGGCTTCTAACTTTTGGCGGCAAGCCAGCACAGTGAGATTGAAGACAAAGGGGAAATGGAGAATTTTACCATGAGGTCGTTTTAACAGTCCAGTCTTACAACGCATCCGCGTTGACTCCCAGATAGTAACACCAGCAGCTCCAGGACCGCGGATTCCGATATCAACATAACACATCAAAGTTTCAATAAGCAAGGTTACATGCACATATTATTCAGAACACATGAGATCCTAACCAGCGATTCTGATCGCTTCTACAACCTCTGACCCTGCCCAGGCCTTCTAATAAAGAAATAAAAGATTAAATAAAAGATGGGTTTTACTTGGTGTCGTCTTCTTCCTGAGCGAGGGAATTTGAGCGAGGAAAAGTGGGGGGTAAGTTAATTGTGCGTCCACAATTAACTTCAGGGAAAGCGGTCAGTCTTCGTCTTTTGGTCTTCTTGACAAAAACGAAAAATATGATCTGACCATCAAAGTCAACTTGGAAATGAAACACGGTAGCGGTTCGTCTCTCCGAAACTCCGTGTTCTCAGTTACGTGTTCAACTCACGTCTTCGATCGGCAAAGTGAAATCTCTGGCCTTCTTAGTCCATAAACCTCAGTTATTAATTGTTCGTTGTCCAACGAGAGAAAATGAATGAACTCTGCAAAGAGCTCTTCTCTTGAAGTGGCGCACTTCAGTCACTAGTCCGGTTCCTAGCAGAAGGCAAGTTTTCAAAAATGTGCACCTTCCTATATAGCGTCCTGTGACATCAGACTTGGGACGTCCAGTCATATCAGTCACAATGCTCGATGGGATATGTAGGAGCGGGCTGTCCTGGGTACAAAATGGCCGATGCCATTGGAGGGGCACGGTGACGTCCAACAACGTGCAGATGGTGCAATACTCAGCAAACAAGTGGTCCAACACCCCATTTCAGTTTGTTGCATGAGTTTTCATTCTTCTATGTCAGTCTTCATATTGTTGACTGCCTGAAAAAGGACACTCCAGAAATATGATGAAATGGAAGATTTTCTGAATATGAAGACCTGTATTTTTATTTTGTATAAGGCCTCCTGCTGATGACTCCTGCTAAGTTAGAGCTTTTTTTCAGCCCAAACTGTTTGATGTTTGATTAATTAATGACTCCTAATTAGTTGAGGTGTAAATGCTTCTCTGTCTTCACATGTGAGCAATGTGAGAAGCTGGCAAGTTATCCTGTAAGTCCCACTTGATGTGAGCAAGGAAAAGCTTGAAATGCATCATAAATATTTGTATGCAGAAAGCAAATATTTACTTTTAGGAATATGCATGGATGATCAAATTAAGAGTCTCATTTTAATTTAGAATCACTGTTTTGCTGTGCAAATTTATTTTATTTCTGTCCACACATTACCCACTTATTGTTTGATGAAATGATTCTTCAATTAGAAAAAAACAACTGAAGAAGTTTGAAATGTTTGCTGACGCTCCTGGTGAAGTTCCTATGGATTAAGACATCTGGTTTAATGTCCTTTGGACAGATGAGACCAAAGTAGTGATGTCTGACCATGATCAATATCGGCAAATTTGGTGAAAACAGAACTCAGCACATCAGCGCAAACACCAGTCACCAACTCACAAGAATGGTAGTGGAGGGTTGATGATTTGGCATTAATAGTCATGAGTAAACCATGACTGTCTCTGTATAGCAAAGTATTCCACAAACAAATGTCACAGTAGACTCTTGTCTGAAACTGGTCCATTCAAGCAAAGAAGCAATTTTGTGTACTGAAGAGTTGGCTAAAATTCCTCCACAGGAACATGAGAGAGTAATAAAGTCTCTAAGCTGTCCCCATGCTGAATCATGGGGCATACATAGTTTTTCAATGCAAAAGCAGCGGTTTTCCAAATTATCTATTTGATAAGGCATAGTTTCTAAAAATGTCATAATCTACAGGAAAAACAATAAAAATGTGTTGGGAGTATGATTATTGATTGAATAATCTTGATCAATAATTATAATTACAAATCATAATCTGACAAAATCAATTTCTTAACCATAAATCCTCATTTACAAATCGAGACCAGAGATATTTCTGGTGTTGTAATTGTGGCTCAACGCCTCTGACAATTACAACCGTTGAATACTCCGTAATAGTTAATAACTATTGCCGGAGATGTCGCTGTTTAATCGACCGTTTCTGCCGAAACGTGTGGAACTTGAACCTTATTTTGACTGACACATCACTTTTTGCACACAATGAAACACCAAACGCTCTCTCTTTATCTATGTGAATATTTATTAATTTTCACCTACTCAACATGCAGAATTCTACACACACAGGGGTAACACATCTAAATAAGCAAAATCAACAAACGGTAGTGGGTATGTATTGAGTCAACCAGCAGTTTATGGCACAACAGATGAAGGGAGAGGATATGAAAGGGGGGTGTGGTGATGACTGGTGGGGGGGGGGGGGGGGGGGGGGGGGGTTGGAGTGCAGCTTAGAGTGTCTTTTATGATCTTCTGATCATAAAACTTCCCCCTTTACTCCTGAACACAAAGGATTGATACTTTTTGGCGGCAAGCTAGCACAGTGAGATTGAAAACAAAGGTAAAATGGAGAATTTTACCATGAGGTCGTTTTAACAGTCCAGTTTTGCAACGCACCCGCGTTCAGATAGTAAACACAAACAGCTCTGGGGAACACGGCGAGTCCCGATATCACATAACACATCAAAGTTTCAACAAGCAAGGTTACATGCACATATTATTCAGAACACATGAGATCCTAACCAGCGATTCTGATCGCTTCTACAACCTCTGACCCTGCCCAGGCCTTCTAATAAAGAAATAAAAAAAAGAAATGGGTTTTACTTGTGTCGTCTTCTTCCTGAGCGAGGGAATTCGAGCGAGGACACGTGGGGTTGAGTTAATTGTGCGTCCACAATTTACTTCAGGGGAACGGTCAGTTTTTTTCCTTCGGTCTTCTTGACAAAAAGGAAAAATATGATCTGACCATCAAAGTCGACTTGAAAATGAAACACAGTAGCGGTTCGTCTCTCCGAAGCTCCGTGTTCTCAGTTACGTGTTAACTCACGTCTTCGGTCGGCAAAGTGAAATCTCTGGCCTTCTTAGTCCACAGACTTCAGTTATGAATAGTTCGTTGTCCAACGAGAGAGAATGAATGAAACTCTTCACAGAGTTCTTCTCTTAAAGTGGTGCGCTTCAATCACCAGATCGTTTCCAGCGGAAGGCGAGTTTTCAAACATGAGCGCCTCCTATATAGCATCCTGTGACGTCAGACTGGGGACGCCCAGTCATATCAGTCGCAATGCTCGATGGGATATGTAGGAGCGGGCTGTCCTGGGTACAAAATGGCCGATGCCATTGGAGGGGCACAGTGACGTCCAACAACGTGCAGATAATCCAATACTCAGCAAACAAGTGGTCCAACAAATGCAAAATAGTGATAGTACCTCTGCAAGACCTGTATGTGCTGCTGTAAAGGTTACATGTTAATACTTCCAAATACATTGTTTTCTTTGGTTAATTATTGGTTAATCTCTTGTGTACACTTTCATACTTTTATGATGCAACACTGCAACCTCTAATCAGCTCACTGTGAAAAAGATTAAATTATTTTAAAATCAAAAGTTTTATGTCAATGATTTCTTTTTAATCAGGTTAATTATCAAAGGGTCTAAATGTTTGCAGTGCTCACACTTTCCTAAATATTAAATTAAGCCTCAAGAGCAGCAATTTGACTTAGCATAACACTGCTGAATCACTGAATGTGTCTGAGTGAGGAAATGTGAAAAAGGAGAAGAGTAAGGGTTGATAACACTTGCTTCACCCTGCAGACACCCATATTAATCAAACCGGCATGCTCTCCAGAGTGCATGACTGTGCTCTCGTGACTAGCTGTGCATGACTTGTTGAGAAGGTGTGTCTTTGTTGATAGCCTCTTACCAAGGCCACAGAGCTGCTCTCCCCAGGGCCCAGGCTATTACTGGGCCATGTATCACTTCTCAGCTGTGGACTCCATAGAGAGAAAGAGGACTAGGAAGAGTAAGACGAAGGGAGTGGAGCAAACAGAGACATTCATCTCAATGTTTTTTCATGAGTGACTGCTACTTTTTCTGTCACTTTGCCTTCGGAGTAAGGGCTTAAAGGCTAAAATGCAGTCTAAGTTTTACAGGGCCTTACAAAATATGTATATCATGTGAACTGAAACACCTTTTTTCACCTTACAACCACAAACTTTAATTGATTTTTTGGGGATTTTTTGAGATAGACCAGCACAAAGTAATGCATAATTGTGAAGTTGAACAAAAATATAGGCAGAAACTTGTACTATCGGAAACTGAATTTGAATTGCTCAGACTGAATCTGTAGCTGTGTAGTTAAAAATGAAATGTATTGGTTTAAAAATTTATTTCACAAATTTAAATTATTTTACTAAACCAAATTAAATGGTTACTAAATTAATTTGCTTTGAAAATGGATTTCGTTGCATTGAAAACTTTGACTACTTTCACTTTCAGTTCTATAATTCAATTTCTATTCCAAAATTCTGTTTTTCTGTGTCACACATCTGGGTCCTTGAGGAAAGCCACTGGGTAATCAAACAAAGATTCACCGATTTACAATTCACATCAGGCTAAACATCTTTTATGGCATTTTGAGCTGGAGCAGTGCAGCGTATGAGCTTGGTGGATGTCATTCACAATGTTTAATGACCATCTATAAAAAGCATCAAGTAAACAAAATGATGGACTAACTGTAACACTTAAGCTACCTGTAATTATTAACTAATGACATCAAATTAGCATAGTGAGCCTGCGGTGTTAGGTCGGTCTGTGTTTCCCCATTGATATGACATCTGCCAACCTCTTGCACACTTCAGCTGTCGTGTCGTGTTATTAGATTCTCTCACATCAGCTGTGAATCTCTGCTGCTCCTCCAGGGTTACCATGGGCCTCTAGGCTGCTTTATGTTATTGTTAAAATAAACACAACTTGACTCTACTAAGAAATGACTTCCAAAGGCCATTAGATGCACTGGAATTTATTTAGGGGTATCAGATTGAAGGCGTATGGATACATATTATTTAAATACATTACATGATACATTATGTAAATCAATAACTGAAAATAAAATAAAATATATATGTATTTTCACAATCAAAAACTTCCTTTTCGAAGCTACACCTGATCAATGACTGAAAGCAAACCGGGACCACTCCATAGAGGCTTTCTGTCTCCTTCTTTCTATTTAATACCCTGAAATAAGAGAACCACAGAAATACTATACATGTTTAAATTGCTGCGCCAGTTTTGGCATTTCGGTGGCTTCAGTAGCAGAAACCAAACTGTTTGATTTAGGGTCGTTTGTCTCGATGACTGATCCGAAAGCAGCCTTCAAGTTGTTTACTTCCACAAACATTTCTTCTGTGTGTAATTTATAGACCTTCAGAGAGAAAAAGGCCAGTAGGTGTTGTGGGGATTTGACAGAGTGAAACACAGGCGATCAGAGACATAATTCAGATCCTGACAAGGCTCTGGACCAAGTGTAGGCAAACAAAACACTAGAGACTGGCTGACAACATAGATTCAGTGCAATCAGGCTCAGGCACAAACACATTATTATGTGAAAAATAGCAAGATAATACAAACTGGAAACATTAAAAAGCTGACTCTGGATCATTGTTTTTACTGGCACCACAGTCATGTGTGTGCTGTTAGTGAGCTGAAAAGAATAACTACTTTATTTTTGTCTTTTACCCTGAAACGGATCATATTTTGCATGATGAGTGTCATGCTATATCCACGATAATTTATAACTAGAGTATAAGCCTTATCATTCTAAAGGAAATATTTTAAAAATATGAATATGGGTCAGTTGTCTTATAAACACCTTAAATATTTAATTATGGTTTTGCAACCATAGACATGCCTCCTGCTTTCTATTAGATTAAAGAATCATACAGATGTCTGGTCTGGATGCCTAAAATATTTTATGAGATACTAGATAGTATTTTAAAAACCTCTCTGTATCAAAATACTGAAGTTTTCTAGTTAATGTGCCTCATGTCTGCATTACCTGTGCAAGGTAAATTAGACGCCTTGTACTGTAGGCCATTAGTTCTACACATGGAGATCTAAAGCATGATGTCATCCTACTGGAGTCCCATTGGCTGTTAAACGCTTTGAGAAAACTTAAACGGATATCTGAAAGGCATGGTATGAGTAACATCAGTTGGTGATTTCTTTGGTTCTATGGAAAATCTAATCAGTCCTGAGTGTTTGTAACAAAGGATAAATTCACAATAATCTGATGCAAACAGAAAATTGCTGTAAGATATTGTAGATCTGTTTGGTGTGTTTACGCTTCTCGTTTTAGCTAGATCTGTATAATACTTCATCTTAAAAAAATAAAACAGGTAAAGCTTTTTAAATGCTCTGTATACATGTGTAGACAGCTACAAAACCTTGGGATCCCACTGGAAAACAGCAAACCTTGATGCAGCCACAAGTGAGTCAACCACAACCAAAGACCAACAGCAAGTTAGGCAGGTTCTAAAAGGCCAGCTGAATGGTAAGAACATCAACACATATGCCCTACCAGTCATCAGATTTTGTGCGGGTACCCTGTCCTGGTCAGAGAAGGTGATAAAAGACAATGAAGCTCCTCACAATGCAAGGAGGATTCCACCCACAGTCCAATACTCTCATACTACCAAGCTGAAGGAGGGAGTTAATGGACTAGTGAGTTTCAGAGTCACCTTCTAGGATTAAATAGCAAACATCCTGCTTCACATAGGGAAGATGGCCCCCAATGACGAGCTACTAAATGAATGTCTCAGGCAGCAGAAACATGGTGTACAAGAAGAGGACCAGGAGGAACCATCAGAGACAAGCATCTGCAGAATGAGAAAGTGGCTGATATTTTAAAAAAGATCTACCAATGTCTAGAGAGAGCTGGACTAAAGGAGAGCACAGAGACACTCATGGCAGCTATATAGGGACATAGCACAAGCGCAATGGAGGCTGTGGTCTCCAACATCAGAAGGAATCCAAGATGCCCCTCAAACATTCCAGTCCCTCACAGCCAGATGCAAGATGCTGACAGGCAAAGCATACATGGAATAGTGTACAGGAACATCTTTGCTGAGTATGTTCTATAGGTCCCACAGTCAAAGTGGGAAACATCACCAGGATTGTTTGAGAATGATGGGGCTTTTTGCTTTTTTGTCAAACACTCGTGTTTCTGACCATCAACCAAAGTGAAAGTCTTGCTGAAGGTCATACCACAGCATCTATGTTGAATTTAAATCCAGACTTAATATCCCATGTACTTGCTAGTGTGCTTTGGATCACTGTCTTGCTTGCATAACCCAAGTGTGAGCACAAGGTACCAAAACTGAAGGTTGGAGAGTCTCCTTTCTGATTTTCTGATACAGAGCAAAATTTGGGTTCTAACATTTATGGTAAGTTATCCAGGTCCTTTAGCAGCAAAGGAGCCCCAAACCATCACACTATCACCACTATGACTGTCAGAATGATGTTTTGTTTTAATGCAATGTTCGATTTAAACCAGATGTGGTGCGACCCACATCTTCCAAAAGGTTGCTCTCAGAAAATGAAAATGATGAAGCTACTTCTCAAGGAAATGTTGAGCAGGGCCTCTTAGTTAAATTTTGGTTAGCAGTGGCTTTTGAGTTGGACCTCTTAAATAGATGCAATTTTACCCAGTCTCGTTCTTATTGTTGAATGATGAACACTAAGACAAGTGAAGCCTGTCGTGTGTTAGATGTTGGTCTGTGTTCTTTTGAAACCTTCTCAATGAGTTGATGATGAGTTGTTGGAGTAGTTTTGGTAGGACAGCCTCTTCTCAAATGTTCACCACTTATCCATGTTTTCATCCATTTGTTGATAATGGCACTGTGGTTAACTGGAGACACAAATGAGTAGCTTAATGTTATAGTTTTATTGTGAGCTGAAAAATATTTGTTTACCGGGAGGCTGAGAGTGTTATTGTGTTTGAATAAATGCAGATTTTAGCTCACAAAAGGCTTCTTTCCCCTCATCTGCATTTTTTTTTCTCTTCTGCTCTCGGTGGGGTCAGACGCTTTTCTGCTCTCTCCTTGATCCTCCCCCATTTTTTACCCTGCTTCAGCTTTTTGTCTATGTTTTTCTTAGAGCCTAAATTCGCATATCCTCCTAATTTTTTCATTATGGATTTGGTCAGCTGGTCTCTCAACGCAATCGATCAAATTTTCTCGACGGTAAGACAGGGTAAATTGGAACCCTCTTGTCCAGACGGGATGTTCTTCTCCAGATACGCAATGGATTCCTGGCAGCAGTGGAAGATTGTGTGCCTGTCAACAATGTCAGTCGAGGACGTGGAAAATTTGTACATAATTGGATTCCTGCCTTTTGGAGTTGGCGGTTACCTGGCTTATCGAAAGATTTGTAAAACATCGGCAGCTGTTCAAAGCATTCCAAAGCTGCCTGGGATGTTTGAAGGGATCTTTAGAGCTCTCAGCACTCAGACTGATATGTAAAGAGTGCAGAATCGCAAGCTGGACGCGATCCTTGAACAGAATCGCAGACTGGCAGCGTTTCCCGGACTCAAAGGTGATATGATTTAATCTTGGGGAAAGTTGTTTGCTCAGAATTTACTGAAAGTACCAGAAATTTGGCTATTTGGATTTGAAATTGAGAATGCCAGTAAGACTTTGAAGGCAGGCGGAAAATTACAGCCGGCCTGAACCAAAACATTGTTGTTTGTCTAATTCAGGCGCCCCGATATGGCCTTCACAGGCTTCTTATCAAAACATTTCTCCTGGATGTTCTGTAAATATGACGCTCTGCCCAGCAACCCCCCTCATCTGTGAACTGAACTGTATGGCCGTTTGATAAAACTTCCATCTCTTTTTCAAGGACAATGGCATCTTCGCCAGTGTTGACTGTCTAATTC
The DNA here is from genome assembly GCF_021462225.1 of Girardinichthys multiradiatus. Taxonomy (NCBI): domain Eukaryota; kingdom Metazoa; phylum Chordata; class Actinopteri; order Cyprinodontiformes; family Goodeidae; genus Girardinichthys; species Girardinichthys multiradiatus. The sequence goes on along the minus strand of NC_061806.1, from coordinate 32,062,247 downwards.
TGTGCACACATGATCATACTTAAATATTGGCACCCTCACGAGTCCACAATGCCCCTGCAAAATCTTTGCTTATGTGTGTTGCTTTCCCATGCTCCTTATTTTTACCTAAATGTGGATTTCATTTCTTCATTTCTTCTCCTTTTCATAGATTTTTAGATTTACCAGTGAAAGGAAAATAATACTAGTTTCTTAAAAAATTGAACAAAAGCTGTTTTTACACCAGTGACTCAGCTTCCTTAACTCAGTGATTGCTTGGTTAGATTTCAATTATTGTTAATATGGGACTACAACTGCAATATACCAGCGAACCCAAGGATCATTCTCTCTTAGCATAAGATGCTTTCCCCTACATAGAGGACTTAATGACATAATTACCCCTGTAGAAAGATTGGTTTAGAACCAGCTCTTACCAATAAAACCCAAATGATTATTAATGTTATCTGTATCATTGTAATGTTGGCCAGAGATTTTTAGATTTCTCAGAAGGATTCATAGATTTTTAGATTTCTTAGAAGGATTGTAGTATCATTTAATTTGTTTTTCTGTGTCTGTATCTGTGTTTATTTTCTTTGTGATTGTATTGTAATTGTATGTACAGCCCTTTGAGTGTTGCGTTACTGAAAAGCGCTATATAAATAAAATTACCTTACCTTACTTTACCTCATGGACTAAAGAAAAGACACTGTTAGCGGTGCTGCAAGGTGGAGCTCGACTGTTATTTACTTTGGGGAGTCTGTGTGACTACAAAAAATAAACATGTACACACCCACATTTTACAAAGCAGTCGTGACACAGGACTTTCAATCCAGAGTTCACTCTAAAAGCCTTACACTCTTCGATGCAATGAGTCAGATGTCCTTGGAATGTGTAAAGACCATTGTATTCAGATGTCTCCTTATGATTAGAAATCATGGTTGAAACCTCACACACACACACACACAGACACACCCACACACACACTTGTTAAATTGTTCAACCAAAACAGCACACTGACCTTGAACCCTGTTGGATTTGAATTATCGGAATAATTTCAAGGCCAATTGCAGCAGTTTTCTGCTCCATAGCACAGAAAGACAATAATTTATCATCAGAAGTTAACAGGGTAATTGATTATTACCAAGGGAAAAAAAAATTGTTACCAAGGACATGTTGATTACTAGGCCAGCAGCAGAGAATTTAGAGATTCGAGGCTCATTCTGCTGCCTGAGGGATTTTAATATTAACATTTAATTTAAAGCAAAGTTCTAGTGGGGATGTGATGACTCTGGTCCAGACAGACGTTATTGAATAGATTGGCACCAAATGTACTTCTGACATTTATTGGTCTCAGACAATGAACAGCACTGACAGTTTTGATTTTTTAGGGGGATGACAGAATTAATAATTGATGGATTTCTGCCTGGTTTGTCTAACAGATCAATGGCCTTCTTGGAAGAAGCATAAAATCCTTTTTTTTCTTTTTTTGTTTCATTATCCAATAAATGTTTCATGTTTGCTGCACTATTATGAATTAGTCCACGCATCTTTCCTAGATCCCATTAGTACACATGTGCATGTGAGGAACAAAACCCCACTGAGGTGACTTGTGGCAGCTATTAGGCTTTGTTAAATCCCTTTTCCATCTCAGGGGATTCTTACGGATTAATTGTTTTTCCTCATTGACTTGCTATGAAAAACAAACATCTCTGACATGAATATCACAATATCACAGCTTCTAATAAAGCAAAAGGAGCCTGCAGACAATTCATTTTGGGTTTTCCTTTTTACTCGCCCTTGGTTTCAGTTTGCCAAACATTCCCTGACAATGAGACCAGATAAAAATGTTAATCAGGGCAGCATGGCCCTAAACCAAGTTGAACCCAGTTTGATAATTATTCATGAGCTAGAGTGTCTATGCCAAGCAACTGCTGATGAAAATCTTAGGATTTACTGCAACAAGCTGAGTTTCTCCTTTAAATTCTATCACCAAAAGACAAAGCGGTCTCCAGAGGACAGCTAAAGATATTAGTTTTGGCAAGTATAAACTTCTAAAACTGAAATTTTCACATCATGTTATTATTGCTAACGTTGTGCTGGTAAAAGGCTCCCGATCTGCTCCACCAGAATATTTTCTATAAATTGAAGGACCGTGAGAAACATTGGAAAGTCCCATCTTCTATACTGTTGCACAACTAAAAACCTTTTGCCAAATTAAAATGTTTAGTCCTTAACCAGTTTAGCAATGTAGTAACAATGTTGATTGGTTAACAGAAAACAGCAATGATCTTAAATAAGGTCTTTAACAACGGTCAAGGGTAAACTTTGATGTCTGCTAATGTAATGTTGTATTGTTGTTGTTGCGTTTGGGATCAGTCTGAGAAGATGTGATTCTTGGCTCTGAGAATTTTTCTTTTGATGGGTTACAGAACTATTACTGATAATAACTTCACAGAACATCACAGAAAAATATGAACCATCCCTGTATTGACATTTCTAGTTAAAATGTTTTACTATTCTTGATCACTCTTTTCTTTTGATTTTCATATAATTTACTCTTGTTACATGGATGTGAGTGTTATTGATTTTACATGATCAAATAATTAAATTCTGTTTTTATCTGAAGATATGGAACCAAACGTTGTTTACATGTCATCTCTAATAGATTTTCCCTCATTTTGATGGAATAAAAATGATAAAAAGTTTACAGTATAAATGCTACACAAGAACATAATTTAACACAGAATCAAATTACATTTTTTACTTTAATGCTAACAGCAGCTGGTGTGTAAAGATAGAAGATAGGGTTTGGGGTTCATTTTGACAAAGCTGAGCACATTTTATGTTCTATTTCTAATACAGTTAATGGTTTTTCAGCTTTAAATTCAAGAAATCTGTTTATTAACTGGCTATGCCATTAGAGGATCTCCTCATTGTAATATGAAACGATCAGAAGTTCGAGACAAGGAGTATAAAATAAGGACAAAAACCCACTTACATTAACACTGCATCTGCTGAAATCCTGTAGTCTCTAGGATTCACAGGTTAAGGTGTTTGTCCTCTGTGCTTGTGTCGATTGCAAAGTGTTATAAAGTGATGAATATGCAAGAAAGCTTGTGAATTTGTGTAAGTGTGTGTTTGTTTGTGCTTTACATGTACTTGCGTGTATATGTGGATTGAAAACAAATGGTGTCCATGTCGGCCACACATCAGATTTGCTGTTGCCCCTGGTGATGCGGTTACCACTTGGTGGTATCCATTGGTTACCTAAACATTGTGGCCAGTTTGGAGAGAAAGAGAGATGGTGGAACATGAAAACACAGCACCTTACATCATCAGGGCTTCTGTTCTTACTTTTTGGTCCTTCTGACATGTTTCAGCTCATCAATTAGATTTTATTATGAGACATAGACAACCTATGTAAATACAATATGTAGTTTTCAGTTATTTAATGTATTATAGGAAAACACTATCCACCCTAAGTGAAAAAGCCATTGTGCTCAAAACCTGGCCTTTTTAAGCTCATGCTTCAACATCTCAATTGGATTTTAGTCCAGTCTTCATTTTGTTTTGGGATCTTTTTCAGCTATTGAAAGGTGGAACATTCCTGCTTAACCCAAGTAAGCTTGGGCTTAAGGTCGCAAACCAATTACCAGCCATTCTCCTACCGGATTTTCTGTTTGACAGCAGAATTCGTGATTCCATCAACTAAGGCAAAGCATCTGGGCCCTGACTCAGCAAAGCAGCCACAGGCTTTTACTATCACTACCGCCACAATATTTTACTGTTGATATGTTTTTTTCTCTCCTGATATGCTCTTAGTTTTATGCCAGATGTAACAGGACACATATTTTCCAAAATGTTACATTCAGAATACTTCTCCAAATGTCTTGGTGATCATCAAAATGTTTTTTGGTGAATGTCCAACAGGGATTTGTGTTTTTTTTGGTCACCATAGGTTTTGGCCTTTGACCTCTCCCATCGATGTCATTTTTGCCCAGTCTGTTTCTTGATGATGAATCATGAACAGTGAAGCAAATTAAGTCAGCAGGAAGTTAAATGTAGTTTTTGGTTTTGTTGGGGGCCTCCTGGATGAGCTGTTGATACACCCTTGGAATAATTGTGGTAGACTGGCCAGATCTGGAAGGGTTCACCACTATTCCATGTTTTTCCCATTTGTTGATAATGGCTTTTATTGTGGTTAACTGGAGTCTCAATCCCTTGAAATGGCTTTGTAAACAGTTCTAGGCCGATTGATGTTAACTTTATTTCTAACCTGTTTTCAAATTTTTTGAGATATCAGTGTGCTCATTATTGTTCATGTTACCAGGCAGGTTCTTTTTAGGTGATTTCTGGTTTTTGCAGGTCTGGCAGTAATCGGGCCTGGATGTTTTGAAACTGCTGGTGAATATGGTTAATCAATTAATTCATGGTTTAACAAAAAGTGGTTACTTTTTCAAATCTTTGATAATAATTGAACTAAAGTCCATCTATCCTGTGAAATTTGGCTATTTTTAGCAATACCCACATTTTTACATGGCCAAGCGGAGTAGTTTACACATCCATGTGTACAAATACATCAACCATGCTTAACATTATGACCAATGACAGGTGATGTGAATAACATTGACTATATTTTCATCATTGTGCCATTTTGTGGGATGTGTTAGATAGCAATTGAATATTTTGTTTTTACTATGTTAGAAGCTGAAAGAGGCAAATTGTGATAACAAGTGTCTCAGAGCATCTACAAAACTGCAGCTGTTTTAGGGTTTTCAAGGTCTGCCTTGGCTAGTATCCATCTAAAAAGGTCCGAGGAAGAAACAGTGGTAAACCCGTGACATGAGTCATGGGTGACCAAGGGTTATTAATGTACATAATGACTGAAGGCTGGCCTTTGTGGTCTGATTGAATAGACAAGCTACTCTAACTTAAATAGATGAGCAAGTGTCTGCCTATAATGATAGAAATAACAGACAATGCATCACAGTTTGTTGTATATAGGGAGGTGTCACAAAATGTTCTAATTTAAAACCCAAAGGTTATTAAAAATACAAAGTGCTTCAAGCTTTATTCAAGCTTAGAATAAAAATAATAGATTATTTACATCACTGCATTTGTTGCACAATAATAAAAATGCTACTTATTGCTTAAGAATGTAATTTAATATTTTCAGAAGATAATACCTTCATAGACTACATATAAATATTGAGTTTGCTTTAATTCCAGACAAAAACTATTTGTAAATTTCACTTTCCCTCTTTTAAAATCTCTTTTGTCTTCCCTCCTTTGCTCATTGCACTTACGTTCTTGTACTTTTCTCCTTCCTGTTCTTCATCCCCTCTTTCCTAGCATGGCCATACTGAGTTTTCCTGGGAAGGAATCAATGTAAGTCTCCTAGTTTAAATCTCCCTGTTTTTTTTTTTTTTTTTACAAATCTCCTCCTCCACCTGTCATTTTGTCCTCCATTTCTTACAGTCTACCTGAGTTTGAGCTGTGAGAACATAAGTCGACACTCTGCTTGTTTATCTGTCGACCCCTTGCCACTCATTCTCTTCTCCTTATCTGTCTATTTCACCCCTTTCTTATCCCTATTTCTTTCTTTTTTCACCTGTATATTCTCAGTCATCCAACTCCTTTTTAGCACTCTACTAATCTACTATACTGCAAGCAATATATACTTTCCCGTATGTACAGAATTATAGATAAAAGGCTGTAATAGGCTTATCTTATGTGCAGCTGAAGCACAAATCCCAGTTGTCACTGAGAGCAGAGCGTGATATAATGCACCTTTAAGTAATTGTTGGTGAATCTTTAGCCAAATTTATTTGCACATGTAAATTTGTTTTGTCTCTAACTGGAAGCAAAACATTTTTCAGTGATGCATTTTTAAGTTCAGTCAGCAGAAATCTAATGAGACAATACTGACTAAAAGGTGAATCAGAGTGACTGTAACTTTGAAGCAAAGCTTCTATGAAATGGAAAATCTCTATATATATATATATATATATATATATATATATATATATACGCATTGGTAAGTTACTGAAATGCAACATTATATCTTTTGTAAGCATTGTTAGCCATAAGAAAAACAATTCAACCAAGTTAGAAAACACAGTTTTGATTCAAGTCACAATGCTGTTTTCCAGCAAACTAAACCTTGCCATCTCTGTTATTTTTTTTTTAAACCTGAAAAACAAAATGCGAATTTGATGGTAATGGTAACATAAACAAAGTAATCAGTAACAATAAAGTGTAATTCTGGAACATAGGATAAATTAGTGCAATTTAGGAGGAATGAGAAACCAGAATTTGCTTGGAGTGTGTAAACAATAGGCTGGAAGATAAAGCACTGCAGTGACTCTGCATTTTGTTTCCTCTGTTATTGGTTTTATACACAACAGTGCAGATTATCATTTAACAATACATTATACCGGGAAGGGCATCCACAAGTCTGCCTCCTAAGAATCCAAATTTCAACTTCAGAATTTGAAGCAAGCAATGACAAAAAAATCTCTCTCTCATTATTTTGGCATTTAGGCAATTAGAAATAATTTTTCCAAACATATTTGACCTAAAACAGTAAAGGTTTTAGTCTGATTTTCTGTCAGATAGTGAGAAAAAAAGGTTGTGTGTCTTTTTATACAGTGCATGTAAATATCTGGTTTCAACTGTAAATGTGCAAACAAACAAAAATATCAAAAATATGAAGTGCAAAACATTTTCTAATGGGTGAGATGGCAACAAGATTAGACATGAAAGGCTGAAATCACTAATCAATTGTGGTGTGGCAGACATATCCCTGAGTGGGAAATTAGAAATATGTTTCAAAAAGGGCCCACAGTTCTTACAAAATGTGCCATTCTGACTATTAATAGAGCAACAGATATTTCTGAAGCAAAGACATGACATTTCATCTGAACTCTATTGAATATTGGTGGGCAGGGAAGCAGTCTTCCATCTCAATAATATGGCACACCTGGGCAAAAGACAACCATTGGACAGCACGTAGTGCTTTACATAATTAATGTGTTTATCTATTTGATCCACTGCACCAAAGAAAGCAAAGGTTAGAGGTCAGTTTCAGGTCAGTTAACTGATTAAAATCCTGGAATCTGTGAACTGCCTGTAACAAAAAGTTGTAGTAACAAAGTGATGCTGAATCTTCTGACGTGAGGACTGATGATAAGAGTCTGGAAGATCTTATACAAAAAGGTTTAGTTCTTTATCTCAAGATGAGTACAAATGTTCTGAGAGGGCTTCAGTTGCTCCACAAAATTTATCATGGGGAAGGACAATAGACCTTTGCCTTACGGATGTCAAATAAGAAACTTATCAGATCATATTTTTACCAAAGTGTAATGAGATTCCTTGACTTCAGAAATAATGTTTTATTCTGTAATTAGATTAGTGGAACACACAGTTCTGAAGTCAGCTTCACTTTTTAAAGTTACTTTGCTTGGCATATTACCAAACAGTTGGCAGTTTAGTCCTGTTGACCAGAACCACAATAAAAGGGACTATTTAAAATAATCATCCTTTTAGTCCTCATTTTGTACAGACAACATTTGATAAAGGAATATATCGATATTCATATCAGTTCATGCGCGACTCAAAGACAACAGGGCAACAAGGTCATGGGGCAATCCCAAATCATCAGCTTGTTTCCTCCGTGCTTGACAGCTGGTAGGAGATGTTTATGGTGAATAGAGACTTTCTTCTGATAATTTTTACAAATGAGCAAAGGTTGGTTATATTTTGTCATGACTGTTAACATTTAACACTTTGACATTAATACAAGATCTCGTCTTTTAATTTCTGTAAATAAAACACTGTTTGACCTCAGGCTGAACTTGCTGGCATGTACACTCCTAGGAAGACCTGCTTCTTTGTGGTTTTAAATAGTTTTGTTTCTGGAAAGCAGTCAGCCTTGTCTGGTTTGGAAATGATCCAATAAACCTTCCTGGATTGACAAGCTGCCACAGATGCTTTTCAGAGATAATTATTGTGAAATATATTCATAAATGCTCAGGAGTAACAAAGTATCGAAATATGTGTTTTTATAGAAATGTAAAAAACTTGTCATTACTTTATAAATAAAGACTTACAGCTTTAGCTATTTAGCTTATCATAACAAAGTTTTTCAATGCTGGGAAGGAAACAACAGTGTCTTGGGAAAACATAAAAGGGATAACCAAATCTACTGTAGCCAGAAATATATGGTCCTCTTATTTCTGGTTTATAGTAAATTAAATGACATTTACAGATAAACCGATAGGAATGCATCATGTTTAATTAGTCACATTAGCTGTTTTAATATTATAATCACACATTTTATCAACAATCTTGGGCATTTTCTTTGCTAAAGAGTGACATTTATTTAAGTTAATGTTCAGATTCACAGGCAACTTGACGGTCTGTGTTTTACCTTGAAAATAACCCTGTAGCTGGTTACAGTCTCTAGTTGCCTCCTAAAGGGTCACATCATACCATACATGTGTGAGAAAACTGTCACTTTTAAACAGGGCTTTTCTTTTGAAACAAAGACAGCAATACATCATATTTCAAGCTGCCTTGGGGAAATCTAGCATGTCCCTATAGAAGACAGAGACTGAAAGCTCAAAGGTGAAACAGAACAACATGGTTGGAATATATTCAGGTTTCCTTGTATCTCGTTTAGGTCTGGGTCTCTCTCTCTCTCAGTCTGAAATGGAGACTTGCTGTAGAAAATATAGTTTTAGTTTAAATAGTTCCCTATATTTCTGTGCTTTTGCTAACTTTCATATTAATACCTCACTGAAAATCGCTAACACAAGTCAGACCTAACAATGCTTACATATGGTGCATTTAGTAATCAAATTGATAGGATTTTTTGAGTTTCCGAACAGCCGGTCAGCAAAAACTGGCCGATTCCAATCACCAGCCAATTTCACAGTGCATTTCTCTATATCATCCATATATTTCCTGCCTAATAGTATTATTTCCCAATTTAAGCACCTTTTAACAACTCCTTGCATCACATCTTTAAAATACTATTCTATGGGGAGAATATTTCTTCCATTGGGGTAATGTTTCATAAATACAAACTACTATATTCACACAAGCATTTATTGTATTATTTTTAAATATTCAATTTCATTTAGCTATCATATCTTAAGGTTTTTCTTCTTAAATTAATAATGCCTATAAGAAATTCGCAATGTGCTAAAATATTTAACCCTCCTTTTCTTATTTCTACCCTTATAACCTCTCTCCTCTCTTATTTCATCTTCTTCAAACTGTTCTCTGAATGTTCAATCACCTGGTCTTTCCACCCCAATTTCTTATCAAATCCTCTCTCTTATATTCATCTTCCCTGTCTGTTCTTACGTTGTCATTTTCAATATCACATTGATTTTCCATCTTCTTATCTTATCACTAACATCTTTCACCAACATATCCTGTATTTTCACATCTCTGCTCACTAACCTTTTGATTCAACCATACTTTACTCCACTCCCTTTTCTCTTTAGTTGTCTATGGAGGATACTACTTCTATTCTGCCTCGACTGAACAGGAAGTCCAACAACGCCTATGGGATTGGTGCCCTGGCTAAGTCCTCTCTGACAGGTGTGTCAGGTGTGTGTCTGTGCTACTAGGTGGTAAAACAGCCCCCATGTTGCCTCCACATGCTCCACAGTGGGTCAAGGGTGAAGCTGTTGTTGACTGATAACAAGGTCTGAAATTTCATTTGTGTAAAAGATTATTTTTGTTTCTTGGTGTGCTTTCAAATGGTTATTGGTTTTTACAGTTAAATAAACCCTTTGGGCTTTGATTTAACTGTAATCAGGCATAATCTGACAAAATCCCTATATTATCAGTCAGAATATGTATTTTTCAAATTTATTAACATTATTTATTTAGCACCACCTAACAACAAATGTTATATCAAGGCACTTTACAAAAAACAGGATAAACAGGCCTAATCAATATCCAGTCATGCAGAATCCAGTCCATTCCAAATCCAGACTAAATCAATCTAATTAGGTCCAATACAAACCAGTCATAGAGTCAGATTCACATAAATTACATAGTACATACATACATACTGGTGGTTAGGAGGACAGGAAAGAGAGGGCCTACCTATACTCAGAAGCACTTACCAAGGAGTACTCTCTAATACACACATTTAATGGCAGGATTGTATAACATTAAGTATAAATTTCTTTAATAATTTGTTCTGCTAATTATCTAATACAACACATTGCATTAAAGGCAGGCCTTAGTCTAACGGTCACACTTTGTTACTGTTAGACTAAGGCTAAATTAGACTGTAAAACTTTGTTACAGTTAGACAATGTTTGTCAGTGGATTTATTCCAAACATTAATGTCATCTAACATCAAGTTCGTTTCAGTTGTTATTTTGCAAACATCTGAGAATGTTAACAATATATTTGTTAGTGCAAACCTTTCTGGCAGGAATGTGAAACCAAATGCCTTTATTACAACACAAGTAACACATAAGACACATATATGTTAAATAGCCTGAGTTGTTTCATGCAAAGTAAAGAATTGTAGAATCAGCAAATATAAGTGGGCTATTGTTCATTCCACCAAAATTATCAGAAAATGTATTCCTTTTAAATTATGTTACACATGGGTGGATCGGTTCGTTATCTTGGTTAGTTAAAAAAGTTATCTTGTACTGAAGAGGGATGAGCCAAATGTATACCATCATAGAAGAGAGACCGCAAGAAAAACAAAGAGCTAAGCACAAAGGATAAGCAAAGCCAGCTGCCAGCCAGGGCCATAACTATTTTCAACGACTTGATTCTCTCCATTATAATGCAGCAGTCTGTCTATTATAACTTCTTTTTGGTGACATTCAAAAACATCTTTGACTTGACAAAGATCTAAGTATGATCAAAATATCCAGAAAATGCTGCACTTCTCTCCATTAACATTTTGGAAACCTTTGCAGCCCTGCGCCTTCATGTGCATTTGACTACCTTCCTCCCTACTGAAAACAGCAACAAGACCACAGAACACAAGTAATGTTTTTAGACATATATTTCAGACCGCACCACAACGGCAACACAGTGCTACAAAGAGTTAATGCAACAGTAATAGTGTTTAAATGCACAGAGCAGGTAATGATCCACAAAAAATCTTTCAGAAAAAGAGTTTACTTTCCTTCACACATGCTTCTTTGTCAGTATTAATTAATTTATTTTCAGTTAGGTTATTATATGATTTTTTTGGGGGAATTTACAGTTGTTACGTTACATAATTTTCCCTCTACTGTGTTAATTTGAAAGAATGTTGCAGAGCCCAAATGCTAAAGCTTTCCTTCTTAATAAGACTTATCAATAAAACATTTTAAGGAAGTCTGGTTGTAGTAAATGTAAAATATTGAAAAAGTAATAAAAAAATGAAAGAGTTTTTGGCAGCACAAGTAGCCTTTATTATCTCATTAAGTCAAAAGGAAAGAGTTTTTGATTTGTGAACTTAAGTTTTAAGTAATTTCCCCCCATATGTTATATCTATTTTTATGCAGATTTTGAGACCTTTTCTCCTTTATTGAACAAAACATCAAATGCTTTAAAGAAGAAAAATATACAGACCTATTAGCTGTAATCAGTCCATGTTGGTTGATTATATCGACTTCCAAAATCAACTTCACTTTCCTAAAGTTACTTTCCCTTGGTTTTAGCATGCTTGGCAGACCAAATAATCATCTGACACACCCACACAAAGAAAGCACTTTAATGATCTCTTAACCTTAGCAACAAATGTCAGATTTTGTAAATCCAACCTTGCTTCAACAGACGACTTCACTCTTAACCAGGAGGAGGAAAAGGAGCTTGGAACCAACATGACCGCCCCTGTGGGTGCCCCTTCCTATATCACTTCCTACTTTTCTCCTCTCTCTCATTGATATCAACAGCTGACGTCAATGACACATGTCAGAGTCATTGATGGAAATCCAATCAGGTCTTTGATTTCAAAGAAACTAAAGTAAGTGATATTACTTACTTTAATTACCAACTGAAGCATCCCCACAGGCGTGTTGGGGAATGTAGTGTACTGTATCGTGGCGGTGCGGGTGTAAAATATTTGTGCAGTAGCTGCATTTGTGTGCAGTGTTGTGACTACCAGCGGCTGGTTGTTCCTCTGTGCCTTCTCTTGTGCTCTTTGCTTCCGACTGCAGTGCTCTGTGCCCGACATTGTGTAGCACCTTGTAGTGTTTGTGAAAAAACAAATTCTGTTGTGTCTGGTGTACTTTGAACAAATGTTTTGGATTGTTTAACAGTGCGTAGAAACATTTTTGAGCCTTTGAATTGCCAAGACCCCAACACCCTCCCTCATCCTTCATCACCATTTACTCCACTCATGTTTCCATCCCCAATTAGGCTCTACAGCAAGAGTTTGATTTTCAAATGAGATTGGCTATTTTTATCTTAGGGGATGACTATGTGTATTTATAGGTCAGCCTGCAACCTGCCCTGTGGACCTGGGGAGAAATTTCCATTTGTGTATGCAGCTGTAATCAACTGTAAAATTTAGTGAATAAAATTGGTGTAGATATTTGGATACATTTTTGAGTTTAATCAATGTTTCAGCGTAAGATTATTTAAGTTTAAGAGTCAAAACATGTTTAAATAAATGAGAAAATTTTGATGTTCCTACTCAGTTAAATGTGCTAAATTTGAACTAAATATCAAGATCAAGCTCTGCTGTGGTAATAAATGGTCAGAAATCAATAATTAAATATAAAAAAAATAACAAATAAACATTTATTAATATTTAATTTGGTTCATATCGTGCCTATAGTTAATTACAAACACAAATATAAATTTTAGTGCTCACTGAAGTTTTTATGAACTGCGAAACACATTTACCAATTGTCTTGTGTAGGTTATGACTATTACGGTATAGAAAAATTACTTCTATATTAATTTATTTAAATCCATAATTCAAACATAAAGGTAGGATACCCCCAGATTCACTCAATAAACTGTTTGCTTTTAAATAGTAGTCACAATGTTGTTTGATGGACAGTAATTTAGTTTCAGCTTTAGGTTAGTTTGGAAAAAAATCAAGCCAACAAATATGCAAACATTTCTTTTTCATGTTTGAACATTTAAAACAACAGAAAGCTCCATCAGATGTGATAGCAGCAGTGGCAGTGCATTTGAACAGGGCATGCAATCCACACCCGCTCCTGCAAACGTTTTACCCAGTTGTCTCACATTTTGTTGGCATAAAAAAGAAAGTGAGCTTTTAAAAAAATTGGGATAACAATTACTGATGCAGAGTAAATGTATTTTATTCAAAGCTAAATAGGTGCTCGGGTTTACTGATCATCTTGCACCTAGTCACATGAGTTCATGCATTACATATTCAATTGCCTCATTGACTTCTGCTGTCATAGCCTCTAGGATTAAAAAGATCCTCTAAATCACAGTTTATCATTCTCATTCTACTTCCCTCCTGTGCCTCAGTTGGAGGTGTAGTTATTTGCAGAGGCCAGAAGATGTTTTGACAGTTTGTGTGTGTGTCTGGTGTGTTTGTGTCTTTCCATGTGTGTCTGTTGCTGGCCTGCGACGCCTGCCAACCTTAAACCTGGTGTAGGTGTGACCCGGTCAATGAAGGACAAAGTGACCAAGCCCACTGCCATGGCCCAGGGTCGGGTTGCCCACATGATCGAGTGGCAGAGCTGGGGCAACCCATCGGCGGGGCCGATTGGGAGCACGGGTCATGCCAACTTGCAGCGGGAAAAGGAGAGGAGGATGGAAAACGATGCTTACAGCGACCTCAGTGATGGCGAGAAGGAGGCTCGCTTTGCAGCAGGTGAAAATAACACCTTGGCTTTTATTTATAAAACACATAAAGTGTCTAAAAGCAAGTTCCTTTATTGTATGGAGTATATTCTACATCATCTGTTTGTATTGCTCAGAAATACAATGGTAAAATAAGAAATAGCTCACTGGTTCTGGTCGAGTAGACTTACATTTAATTGCTTACAACAAATCCCGATATTCCCATTTGGAGTAAACACTATATTGTCCTCCACTGCTCTCAAAGCTGTCTGGTTCTCCATGTTAATGACTGTTGTTACCTCTTTTGCTTTAATTACTAATTAACACCTGTATGCACTAGCAAAGCAGGGTCTGAGATTCTTATTATGCACTCCATCCCTAATTAGTAAAATAAGGCCTCATACTGCTACATGCTAAGTTTTCAAACATGAACCCTGCTGCCTCTCAGCTTCTACTGATGGTTGTCTGTCCCCTCCTCAGGTATTATGCAACAGTTTGCAATCTCTGAGGCCACTCTGTTTGGCTGGAACTCGATGGATGGTGATAGTATGGGAGCTGGCTCGAACCAGGGCAGCGTTGCTCACTTGAGCGAGGTCAACCAGGAGAGTATTACCAGCAGAGGTAAATCAGTTTAAAGCACTGCATGTTTTATACTTCTTCTACCTAAATCATAATATGGAGGTACTGAAGGAATCAGACATCTTTAAGATACGAAGAGTCCTTTGTCAGATTAATATGCTAAACCACAGGGGCCACGTGTACAAAGGAGTACCGAGGCACAAAAACATGACATAGTCTTTTTCATGCAAAACTTCATACATAACAGACTGGAAATAACTGTGAGAATGTGCCCCACGGCAACGTTACGGATGGGGTTTTGTTCCTTTTTAAAACTATTGGCTTGTTGGCAACACTTAAAAGTATGCTAAGGAACTGCGAATGATGTGAATAGTTATTCTACGCCCTACTAAGTTTTGAGGAACAGTTCTTGCATCCATATGTTTGCTTTTACATGAATGGATATTATACGATCATACGTGTATCATACGATCTACTTTTCCGTGTACGTGAACTTTGGTGACATCCTATTCTCAATCTATAAGTTCCGGTTCAGGAGTGTGTTCATAGTTAGAGGAAAAAACCAGAATAGCAATCTCTGCTCTAATTCATCCCAAAGGTGTTCAAGAAGGTTAGGGTTAGACCTCTGTCAAGCCTTGGAAGTGATTGTAACACTGAATTTCATTGATTTGATGGTGTGACCCAATGCTTTTAGCTACATAGTGTATGTGATGTTCAATTAAAACTAACCAACTCTTTGGAAATAGGTCTTGGTTCACCACAGTTTGCTTGCTCCAATTAACAGCATATTTGGGAACATAATTCAACCTGAAATGTTTGATGGGTTGCTTCTTGATAAGTGAAAACATTGGCATACAGCTCATGAAAACCCACAATTCCTATCTCACAAAATTAGCATATTTCATCCGACCAATAAAAGAAAAGTGTTTTTAATACAAAAAACGTCAACATTCAAATAATCATGTACAGTTATGCACTCAATACTAATACTTGGTCGGGAATCCTTTTGCAGAAATGACTGCTTCAATGCGGCGTGGCATGGAGGCAATCAGCCTGTGGCACTGCTGAGGTCTTATGGAGGCCCAGGATGCTTCGATAGCGGCCTTTAGCTCATCCAGAGTGTTGGGTCTTGAGTCTCTCAACGTTCTCTTCACAATATCCCACAGATTCTCTATGGGGTTCAGGTCAGGAGAGTTGGCAGGCCAATTGAACACAGTGATGCCATGGTCAGTAAACCATTTACCAGTGGTTTTGGCACTGTGAGCAGGTGCCAGGTCGTGCTGAAAAATGAAATCTTCATCTCCATAAAGTTTTTCAGCAGATGGAAGCATGAAGTGCTCCAAAATCTCCTGATAGCTAGCTGCATTGACCCTGCCCTTGATAAAACACAGTGGACCAACACCAGCAGCTGACACGGCACCCCAGACCATCACTGACTGTGGGTACTTGACACTGGACTTCTGGCATTTCGGCATTTCCTTCTCCCCAGTCTTCTTCCAGACTCTGGCACCTTGATTTCCGAATGACATGCAGAATTTGCTTTCATCCGAAAAAAGTACTTTGGACCACTGAGCAACAGTCCAGTGCTGCTTCTCTGTAGCCCAGGTCAGGCGCTTCTGCTGCTGTTTCTGGTTCAAAAGTGGCTTGACCTGGGGAATGCGGCACCTGTAGCCCATTTCCTGCACACGCCTGTGCACGGTAGCTCTGGATGTTTCTACTCCAGACTCAGTCCACTGCTTCCGCAGGTCCCCCAAGGTCTGGAATCGGCCCTTCTCCACAATCTTCCTCAGGGTCCGGTCACCTCTTCTCGTTGTGCAGCGTTTTCTGCCACACTTTTTCCTTCCCACAGACTTCCCACTGAGGTGCCTTGATACAGCACTCTGGGAACAGCCTATCTGTTCAGAAATTTCTTTCTGTGTCTTACCCTCTTGCTTGAGGGTGTCAATAGTGGCCTTCTGGACAGCAGTCAGGTCGGCAGTCTTACCCATGATTGGGGTTTTGAGTGATGAACCAGGCTGGGAGTTTTAAAGGCCTCAGGAATCTTTTGCAGGTGTTTAGAGTTAACTCGTTGATTCACATGATTAGGTTCATAGCTCGTTTAGAGACCCTTTTAATGATATGCTAATTTTGTGAGATAGGAATTTTGGGTTTTCATGAGCTGTATGCCAAAATCATCCGTATTAAGACAATAAAAGACCTGAAATATTTTAGTTAGTGTGCAATGAATCTAAAATATATGAATGTTAAATTTTCATCATGACATTATGGAAAATAATGAACTTTATCACAATATGCTAAGTTTTTGAGAAGGACCTGTATGTCTTACTGTGTCACATAAAATTTTTGAATGTGAATTTTACAGTCCAAAAAAAAGCACCTTGTCAGTCACTCTTTCACCCAAAAGTCATGTACTTTTGGAGGTCAGCCACACCGCACACATTTGTGCTTTTCCTTCCTACAGGGCACCTAGTCAGAAACTTCCAAATGACAAATCCGGATGACAGCCTGTCATTTCCTAGACATCAGATGGGGTTTAACATGTGCTGTGTGAGAGAACTGACTTACAAATCTAAAGGACAAACAAAATGACACAAATAAGTGAGGATCATATTTTCTGCTTCTTTTTAACACCAAAAACTGATAGATTCAAGTTCAAGTTCAAAGACATTACTATATTTTAGGTGCACATCTAAGTTAAACTTTAATAAACAGATGAAAGCAGACTGTTTAGGAAATATAGTTAAAACAAGGAGTTCTATGACAACTATGTTTCTAGCTACTCTGAAATATTCTGTAATAAATTTGCAACTCTAACCTGGGTGCCACCTTCATTTTTACACCAAGTAACACTATAAAATGAATGAATTTCATTTCTCACTGGTGTTTAGCAATGTCTGTCTAAACCCTGAGGGACCCTGTAGGTTAGCACAAGGACTTTGTTCTGCAGCTTTGCTTTCATTAACACCTCCATATGGGGCTCTGCAAGGCTTCATGTAGCATAAAACATCAACACACATGTGTGCACACAAACACAGCAATGATTATAACTTTATAGGACAAAGAAGATGGTATTCAACAATGTCAATGTGTCTGCTTAATCATAGCAATGACACATAGGTCAATGATACTCCTATTAAATTAATTTGTGTAAATCTCTTGAAACTATCACAATAAATGATCTCGCCCTTTGTGAATTTATTGTTTATGTCTCCTTTTGAACAGTCTTTGTTTCTTCCAGTACCTCACATCTCCATGTTTTTGTGCATCTTTGAACAGACCAGGTGCTCCATCACTCCTCTGCAGATGTCTGGCCTCACACCTACATCTCACAGGGCATGTATTGCCTATCTTCCTCTGATGCTTGGGACCCAATCACCAGCCAGCCTTCAGGCGTGGTCTCGCCTGCCGCAGGCTCCTACATCATGGCTGCGGGTAAGAATTGATGACCCTCTCAAAATGTTTTATACTAAATTAGACAATAAGCACATGCTTGACTGTGTGAGCACTGTTTATTAGGCAATTCTGTGGTTGTTGCAGGTGGTGGTAGTGGAGCAGGATGTACCCCTGGAGATGGGTATGAGGGCACAGTTAACAGTTACATTCAGCATCACCAGGCTCAACTTGCACTGCAGCAACAAGGTCAACTCCAGCAGCTACATCTTCATCATTACCAGCAGCAACAGTTTCTGCAGTACCAACAACAACAACAGGTATATAGCAGACACTTTATTTAGTTTGTTAAGAAGTGGTTACTTCAATGACCACAGAAGCAAATTCATGTTTTATGGAAGAAAACATTGTGGAAGGTTTAAAGCTAGAGTCCTTGGCTGGTTTGGTAGAGTTATGGGTCAACAAGATCTCTTCTGTTTTTGCTATTTCACACGGTATAAAATCTTTATATCAGACAACGCAACCCTGAGTAAAACACGGTTTTCAACTGATGATACAAATTTATTACAGGCAAAATACCCAGTTCAAACCAACCTACCCCCATGTCAAAATTTAACTGCACCCTCAACCTGGTTAGACCACATTATGGAAACCTAGGCTATGCTAAACTGTATTTTTTGTATTTTGTTTTTGTTTTGTTTTTTAATCATTCAGAGGGGGACTTGCTGATGCGCTTTGGATCATTGTTCTGTGTTTTTTTTTTAGACAGATGCGCAGTCATAGAAGATTAAATCAAAATATAGTGCAACAACCCATGGAACTCTGTCTTTCTTATAAGCAAAGGAAATGTGAGCTGCAGTGCATCAAATGACTGCACCCCACAGCAGAACGAAAAAAAATCAATAATTTCAATTTTTTTTCTTTTCTTGCAAATTATTACAATTACTTTAAACCCTAAAATGATATAGGGGGATAATTTAAGTAGTTCTGAAAATAGTTATTTTAAAACCTTTGTATACCTTGATACTGAAAACTTGCTCTTGACCACAAATATCTCTGTATATTTTGTTGACATAATGGGGCAGGCAGTTGTCCTTTTTACAGCTTACATTGCTTTATAATATGTTTCATCCTCACTGGTAATCAATTTGATCACTATTGCATCGGCAGGATTTGTGCTTATTTTGGCTATGAAGTCATGGGTCAGCAGAATAAAGAACAAATGACTGAATATGCATCCCTGAAGGGCTCCTGTCCTTTGTTTGATAGGGCATTGTTTGTCTGCCTACAAAATCAAGAGTATGATTTTCTCTCCAAACTCTAAGAGTTTGTCACTCAGATGTGTGTATAATTTTTTGTGCTTTGGAATACAACAATGTGAGGTGTGTAGGATTTAGACAATCAGAAATGACAATTCCAACATTTCCTGGAATAATCTAAAGACTCAATTGCTGTGGACCTGACGACACCATATGTGTTACATATGGTGGTCGACAAGTGCAAATGTGCAGCAAACGGCAAAAACATGCTGCAAACTCCATAATTCATGAATAATGCAAACACAAATAACCAATGCAACATAAAAATGCTGTAAAACAAAAATGCTGCAGTCACAGAAGCAAATGAAAAAAATGCTGCAAATACAAAAACAACAGCAAATAGCAAAAACAACAGCAAGTTAAAAAAAGCTGCAAACTCACTCCACAAAACGGAAGTGCACCAAACCACTAGAGGGCGTCGACCACTAATATTACCGATACAATAAATATGCTGCTGTTCTATAAAATTGTAAACTATTACAACCACTTGTTTAAAAAAAACATGAAGCAAAACATACTTTTTCTGTCTTCCCTCCAAGTTTCCTGTGGGCATCCTGTTAATGCCTTTACTGAGAGTCTGGTCCCATATGACTTGGTGATCGACTCTCCCTAGTGGTTTGTTGCACTTTCTGTTGTTTTTGCTATTCACTGTTGTTTTCACATTTTCCTTTTGCTTCTGTCTATTTTCTGTGATTGCAGCATATTTATTTTGCAGCGTTCTTGTGTTGCACAGCATTCATGTGTTTGCGGTGCATTTTCGCGGTTTGCTGTGCACCTTTGCACCTTTTGGACACTGTAGATACATTATTAGAACAGCTGCTAACATTCCCTTTTGCACCTTCTGGTTCAGCTATAACTTACTTTTTTAAGGATGTTCTGTATTTTGTTGCAGGACATCAGTTGTTGAGTTTTACATTCTCAGATTAAAGGAAAATGTTCTGCTAAAAAAAGTGAGTCATGAGCTGCGACACCCGAGTGATTCTCAGCACCACTGGCTGTTCCTGCTGTGTGCACTCTTACATTAAATAACTGGATTTTGAAATAATAACTCTTAAATTCTGGGACTGGTTCTCTGAGAAGGTTTGCTGATACAAGACCTCAATGGAAATGAGTTTGTTAGCTGTATTCTATACATTAAATGTGATACATTATTTACAAGTATATATACAAGTATTATGTCACATACATGAAACCTTTGATTTAACATCAATGCATATGTGTCCAAATCTTTTTTTCTACCGTTCGCTGTAGAAGAATCTCTGACTTACAGTTTAAGGGTATGAAATACTTATGTGATGCAGAATTTTATTGAGGAGCTGGCAATGATGGAATCATTGGTAGAAATATTTTCTTTCCAGGTAAAATTTTGCAACATGAAATTGGAAGAAAAATAAATAAATCCTGACTGATCAAATTTCCAAATGCTCAGTTGTCTTCTCCTTCTCCTATTAAATTTCCTTTCTCTTTTTCAGTCTTTGGAGCACAGGCTACACAGTGCCTCCCCTTCCCTCCAAGCCACTCCCAACAGCACCATCCACAGCCTCGGTCCTCCTACTCACCCCCGGCTAGCGGACCTGTGGGGGGCTGTGCAGGTAGAGGCCCATCAAGTAAGCGTTTGCCTGCTGACTCAAAATGAACACATAATATTTGATAACTAGGTGATGGTTTAATATGGCTTGACAGAATAGCTATCACAAAGAACAAGGATACAGGGGTGTTTGACAGCATATATAGTCATAAGCATACCAAACTCTCTTTAGTTCCCATCAGGCTAAGACATCACAGCTATCACTACCAGCCTTATGTGTTACAGAGGTTAATGTCTTTGTTCCATTGTATTAAAGGTACAGAGAATATGCACATACTAATTTACTTTTCCTATTGGTTTGGATTTTTTGTATCAGCAAGCCTATTTAGCACACAACTGTAATGCAGTGAGTGATGAACTGCCAGGGATGTCTTCCAGGTAGGAGACAGGCTAAGGGTCTGCATGGCAAATTTCCAAAGGTCTGCATGTCAGCTTGAGGTAGATTTGATGAATTTTGGGAAACAGACCTGAGTAAATCAGCCCGGCCTCTATGGTGGCATGTCTAAAAGCCTGCAAGGTTACAGCTCTAGGCTTCTGGATCCAGCATCTGCACCTGTTGCATCCACTAAAGTCTTGATGCCCTGCACAGGAAATCCAAGTTGGGTTGCGACAGGAAATCTTCCCTACTTACTCTGTTGCATATTTTTGCCTATCTCTGGGGTTTTGGGGTTTTAAAGTATATACAAAAGCGGTCAAAAGTTTTAGATACACTTTCTCACTTAATGGGGCTCTAGTTTCATGACTATTTACATTACAGATTCTCACCAAAGGCAACAAAGCTATGAATGAACACATATATGTGAAATTTTTTTTCAGATTCTTCAAAATAGCCACCCTTTGCTTTGATTACTGCTTTGCTCTCTTGGCATTATCAACATGAGCTTCATGAGGTGGTCACCTAAAATGGTTTTCCAAAGAATCCTGAAAGAACTTCCCAGACATTAATTGAGAGACGGCCAAAGGTTAATATGTCAGTCATGACAGCAAAGAGCGGCTACTTTAAGGAATCTAAAATATAAAACATATTTTAAGTTCTTTTGCAATTTTTTGTTTGCTACATATTTTCATAGGTGTTCATTCACGGTTTTGTTGCCTTCAGTGAGAATCTACATACAATGTAAATGGTCCTGAAAATAAAGAACACCATTAAATGAGAAAGTGTGTCTAAAACATTTGACAGGTAGTGTATATACCTGTTAAACATGACAAAAATAGATTGTTTCCACTTTGAAAAACAGCTGATATACAGTTAAATCAGTAACAGCATCTGATTTCAGGTGGAGATTGTTGGGCAGCTAAGTGCACAGATGCTTGACCTGGTTGGAGGGGTTGTAGAGACAGTTGGAGAGGAGCCAGAACTTGAATCTGAAGAGATCCTTGAGCAACATGAAGAGGAAGAAGAAGAACTGTCAAAGGTGTGTTGAAACTGTCTTTCCTTAAAACCTCTTGTTAAAATTTGATTTAATGTCAACAGAGAAGGTACGATATTAATAGATTGGATTGCATTAGGCCCAATAGGCAGTGTGTTATTCAATGCAATTCGCCTTTTAGTTTGAATGAAATTTAAAGCCTCTGTTGCTTGAGGCACATCACTAGCATTATAAATCATATTGATTACATTTTACAGGTAGAAGAGGTAACACTGACCTTAGAGCCAGAGCCATGCTCTTTAACACCATCCCCGCTGAGGGAGGATGCCCCAACGACAAGAGGTTCAAGCCCAGGAATACCAGTGCAGACTTCAGAACCTATTCCAGAGAGAATACCTTTCGATGTCACCCCTTGCGTCGTCCAATTGCTCGAAGAGAATGACGAGGAGGCGGAGGAGGGCTCCATTGTCATCGTTGCAACAAACTGAGTCACATGGCCACAAAAAGACTAAGACTTCAATAATAAACCAAGCTACTACCCTTCCCATTTCTTCTTCCAAATATTTACCTTTCTAAACCTGAGTAAATGCTACTTCAGCTGGAAATGTTGGATGTAATGTATACAAACTAGATGCCATCAACCCCAAGGCTCCCAGTTAAGCATCAAAAATGTGAACCTTACCAAGACTATGAACTAGTAATATTAAAAGACAGGAGGGACGTGAAGTCTTACACTACTGAAACACACAACCTGAGGATATAATGGATTATCAATGTTAGGACCAACTGGACTAACAAGCCAGGACTGGAAGCCAAATAGGGAAGAAAAGGATGGACGCACAATTCCCCAAAACAAACAGACAAAACTGAGAGATGAATGAAAAGAAAAAAAAAAATCTGTGCAATACAATAATTATGGATACAAAAATGGGTTGTTAAATTATTCAGATTGTTTGGTTCACGTTCTTTGGAGCAACAGACGTCTCAGAGAAATGCTGTTGGAGAGCTGTTTGGTTTGCTAACTAAGTTCCTGCTCAATGCAAAGAGGAGACATGTTGAATGCACAAACTCAAACCTCAGAGCAACCTGAGGCGTGCAAATACACCATCTGACCACAACCAAAAAAATGCATGCTTATCGGTGACCTAACCCTAACAGTATAACGCAGTATACAAGTAATAATATAACAAATTATTTGGGGTTTTGTTTTTTACAATAAAAGAAAATAATCCAATAAACTGATGTGTATATGTATGAATGTAAGACTGTATGTATGTGTGTATGAATGCAACTGCTTTGTTGGTGTGTTAAATATATATTCTGAGAAATAAATTCATATCAGTGCTGGTTATTTTGAAAATGTTCTGCATAATGGACAATCATTCCATTGGCAATCAAAAGGATTATATGATACCATGTCCATGTTCAGCTTAAAAGTACAGTTGTAACCACAACTGTTATAATAGACTAAGGAAAAAAGGACAGATTTATTGTTTTAAGTTAAATATTTATGAACATACACATCCAACAGCTTTCACTATAAAATAGTCACACACTGACAAACTTAGCATGAAGACATTATTGATTTCACAACAGCTTCAAACAACATTAAGGTTATATGGTAAAAGGTCTGAACAAGTTGAATTTCATAAGTTAGGAAATAGCTACCAGGGCTGTTCTATCGACTCAAGTGGTTGTACAATGTATGAACAGCAGGGATCCCAATAATTTTGTGAATAGTGATTTTTACGAAAACATTTTCCTCATCTCAATAAAACTGTGAAATTAAAAATTTAACTCTGCTAGATTTGCATGATATCAGGAAAATTTAAATATGGATACTTTTGTTGAATATTGTGATGGAAATGTTGATTCTAGCATTTTCTGGACTCTCTACTTTGATAACATCCACACCAATGTGAGCTGTAGCATCTTGGCCACTACATCAAGTCTGTGCATCGAGGGCAATGGAACTCTATCCAACAGGCCAAAAATATTTTTAGCATGCACAATTAGTATGCATAACATTCAAAATATATTATTCTGGCAAATAATGCATTCAAGTTATCCTTTGAGAAATTGATGTTCCAATATGACTGTTATCCAATTATTGTGCAGCTCTAAATTCTATCAAACTCTTCAGTATCCAGCTGTGGTACTGTAACAAAAGCTACATTTATTTTCAGCCCCATCATTACCAGGGGTACAAATTAAGTGTGGAGGGTGCAGTGTATTTGTAGGGATAAGGCACAATTTTTTGGTTTTGTCCCTTTTTTGATTAATTTCTGACAAGTAAAATGAAACAGATCCTATAAGCTCTACAGAAAAATAAAACAAAATCTGTTCCACTCAGCACATTTGGCTTATGCGCTACCCTAAACAATTTCTAGCTGTGTGAAGGCAAAAAAAGTGTCCTTGCCTATTTATGTCAGTAATTTCATGAGTTGGTTTGAAGGCTTTTAGGGACTTTTGCTTTACAAAGTCAATATAGGTTAATACACAGAGGACTAGCTAACAGATGTATAAAAAAAATCGGTTTTTGGATGTCTTTAAATGTGACAGTCTGTTTTATAATGCATGGGTCCTTGTATGTTAACATGTAGTGAAAGCAAAATTAAATGCAGCATGTAGCTTAAGAGGACAAATCATTCATACTTTCCAGCGATCCAGACCACAATGCCCCTAATCGCTCTGATAATCATCCATCTTCTTCTTGTCCTCGTGTTGCTCAGAGATCATATCATTTGAGCTGTTCTAAAGCCCAAGCACTGAAGTGACACTTAAAAAATGACTTAGAAATAAGGAATTTGAAGCGGTATAACAAAGCAACTCCTTTTACAGTAAAGTGAATTAGCAAAAGTGCTAGTTTTTAGATTTTAATTTTTAAAACTGTTATGTGGTGTACTTACAGTGGTTCTGAGTCAAAGATTGAAGAGCCTAGGCAACCATGAGAGTATCTGCACAAAATAAGATTTTTTTGTAAAAAGTAATTCATTATGAAGGACATGTGCATTATTATGAGTTTATAATTTTGCTCTAGACCTTGTGGTATTGCTGTGATGAAGTAACTTGTCTTACTAACTTTTGTTTTTGTCTTTACTAAATATTTTGACTTTGAACATTCATCTGCAGAAACAAACAAACAAACAAACAAATGGTAGGATGGTAAAATGGCCCCATATTTTCAGCACCAATCCCATAATACTTGTAGGTTAAACCACAGCTGCTGTCAAACCTTAATATTTTTTTGTTCTGAATGATGTCTACAGTGAAGTTGCATGACTTCATTGTAAAATAATTTGAATCTCAAAAATGTCAGCACTGTTAATATAGACGGTAGTTTATGAACCATTTAACTGTCTCTATTAAAAAGTAATGTTTGTAGATGTTATGTACATTGGAGGCAAGGTTAGCAAGCCGAATGCCATTCATGGTCTTTTATGTGTAACAGATACTGGGGAAAAAATATGCAAAATCCAGTTAAGGTAATGTACAAAAATTATACAGTGTAGAAAGTAGATAAGTAGCATTGACTTATATTTTTGAATCATATACTCCATTACATTTACATCAGAGTTACTCTGCCAAGATATGCTTAACTACATTAATAAAGATTAAATGCAAATGTGATAGTAATTTGTAAAACATATTTAAAATTTATGAGACTGAAGCAGTTTTAGGACATATGAAAACGTCTTGGCCCCGCTCAGACCAGCTGTTAGCTTTAGCTTGTGGGATCTAACTAATCACAATTAATACAAAATGAAGATGTTTAACAAGGTATTATTTGCTCATAGCCTTTAAACAGAACATTACATAAAAAATGCATATAGCTCTCACTTTGTGTGTTTTAAGCGGTCTGAAGATTTTTCTACAAGTGTCATATCTTGAGGTGGAAAGAACAAGAAAAAATATCTTTTAGCCAGGACATTTCCTATTTCACAAGAACTCAGCTACAGAACCCCTGAGACTCCATCATAGGTCCCTCCCACTACAGAATCTGTCAGTGTAGCAACCGCAACTACTTGTAATTTCTGACCGATTACACAATAGTTGTTGGAGCTTCTGCCGTGAATATGTGTTAAGAAGAAGCTGCAATAACTAAATCAGGGCTACAAGAACAGAATTGTCATTTTGGCCTTGCTCTACTTGGAGGAAGTACAAATTTCTCTCGATTCTTTCAGAGTTTATACAGAACTTTAGTTCTGGAGGACTTTCCAATTACATTTTATAAAGAAGTGATCTGCTACTTTGTAATTACTTTAAGCTAATCATGCCTTCTAATATTCTAAAGATCTAAAGATCATTTCATTTGCCCAACCTAACCTGAGATCAGTTATAGCTTATGTGACCGTTTTCAGTGATTGTACCCCTGCTATTGTTCCCCTGTCTTCATCTGCTATAAAAAGTGAGACCAATAATTTAAGCACACATTGAATGAGAACAAACAAATTCCAAATCTACAGTAACACAAAGCTTTATTTCTCTACTTTTTTTTTCAGTAATATCAATGTGTGGATAACATTTAAATCTACTGAAACACCAAAAAATAAATAATTTCATAAATACTAAATTAGCACAGACAGACGGATAAAGACTTACAGAGACTGAACCTCTCTTTAAAAGGTACAGATACACATTTTTATTTGAACATAAAAAGCTTTTTTCTTTGAAACGGGTAGATTTAAAGACTTTTAAGGTAGCACCTGAGGACTTACTTTGGGTTAAGAGAACATAATAGTGTAAGAGCATAAGATAAAAAATGGAAATGGTGCATGCATTTAGGCATAGATTATGTAAGTAAACAAGCAAATACTATTGAAATCCTTGCTGGCAGCTGGAGTTTAGTTTGACTAGTAAATGTTGAATTTCAAAAATGATCTTCAGTGAATTAATTTACTGAGGATAATTTATAACATTTAGTGGTCCTCTAAGGTGCTAAGCTGAGTTAGAAATTACACCCAACTCCTAATTTCCAGATTAACTGTTCTCAACAGAAAACTGTAGATTCCAATTACAGATCAACATTTAAGAAGAGACGGGTTGAAAACCCACGATTCTTAAATACAATATGTCTACTCTTAAATTCCAGTAACTGAATTAATTCATCATGACTGTTCTTCCTTTAAATAAATATGATAATTATTTCAAATACTAATTTAGAAGATTTCCATCTGTCAGCATTTGTCTGAATCTTTTTCATATGTGTAGATGTTATTCAACAAACTGTCAGCTGTCACTTACTGTCATGAACACTAACCATCGCTTTGCTGATGTTGCGGTAGATGTGTTTGTTTTGTCCGAAATGATCCTCATAAATATTCGCATTTAAATAATTTAAAGAAGCTGTGAGTCATTCTGGGATGCATCTTTGTAAAAAAAAATAAAATAAAAGGATTTGTGTAGAGTAGGTTTAGTGTTGTCAGCCGCCTTTAGTTGCTTCATTTGTCAACTTAGCGATGAAGAAATTAGCTCTGAGGCCGCTTCCACAAGGTCAGCACACTTTACAGGTTGTTGTGGGCTTTGGCCAATCTTCCATGGTAGACTGAACAGCTTTATTACTGCTTTGCTTTCCAAAAGCTCTGTGCCAAATCAAGTGCACCTGCACTAGTTTCATTTAAAATAACAATATGGCACTACTGGAACTTTTCTCTAGAGCCATATCTGTTTTTGTCAGAAAATATTTTGTTTATTTTTCATCAGATTTGCTAACAATTAATTTTAAAAACCCATTCATTTAAAATCTCTCTTTTTTTTGGAAAGCAGTTTGACAGTAACAGAAACAATCAAATGAACTATTAAGAAAAGGAAAGAATCATCATAATATATTTACTCTTTTTCTTCTCTTTTTATGGAATTCTTAATGATAAGCAGAAATCTTTTACATGCAGATTATGGTGAAGATTTTAGCATATCAAAATTCTCTAGATGCTGCTTTGGCTCTAAAACAATCATAAGCGCAATTGTGGGCTTTATTTCCTGTATTCAACAAATGTAATATGCTAAAGGTTCTGGTCAATCTGGTCAATCAAGAGTAAAAGGGGGGCGAGGACTGATCCCTGAGGTACAACACAACTCAACTGAGACTTTGAGGATGTAACACTTTTAAAAGTGATTACAAAAATTTTGCTGGAGAGATACAGTCTTAATAAACTGAGAGGCAAGCAGTGAATTATAAACCATAAAGATTCTGAAGCAGTGTGATAAAAAAAAGGAACATAAAGTGCCCAAACACCAAAAATATAAGTTAAGAACAAAAAAAAACTCCTTTCTATAAAAATTTCCAGTATAAAAAATATTCTTTGTTCACAAGCTAAACCATTGGCTCATCATCACTGTCTTCTTCCACCACAAGGAGTTCCCGGGCAGACCTCAGAGTGGAGAGAGGGATAGAGGAAGAGGGAGATGGGGGAGGAGTTGTGGAAGGAGGGGCAGGAGGAGGAGTGGAAGGTGGAGGGAGGGTGAGATTGCTGTTGTTGCTGCAACTTCTACTTCTCAAGCGACTTGTTGTACTGCTGCTGCACTCCTCTGCTTCCCCGGGTACACCCTCAATCCATACCTCTGTTTCATGCTTGTGGTGATTTTGATGATTATCCTGGTGGTGGTCAAGGGTTAAGGAGCAGGGATCCTCTGGGATCATTTGAGGTGAAGGAGGAAATGTTGCAGAGGGTGATGAAGGAGCACTGGAAGACGAAGGTGGAGGTTTAGGGACAGACTTGTGGTTGCTAATGTCACGAAAGCTGGCCAAAGGGGGCCGGAGTCGGACACCGGAGCGCGTGGAGCCCTCAATGGACTTTTGGAGCTGCGAAAGGAAAAAAAGAAAAGGAAAGCAGAAATGGAAAAAAAAAGAAACAGAGACGGAATGTAATAGAATTAGGTAAAGGAATAGGAAAAATAGGTTTCATGACACAATGCTAGATACGGAAGAGAAGATGACAGAAAGGAGGATTAGCTAAATACTTACAAACTTATGGAAATCAAAGACACTTATGAAGACAGACTATACTGTTTATGCTAGAAATGGTTTAACCAGTTTCAGAGGCTATGAGACCGAAGCCAAATGACTTGGAAAAACCATTTGTGCTTCACAATCACAAGAGATGCATCAGAACAGCTAAATGGTAGTCTAAAAGGAGTCAGTTTTGTCCCCACTGTTCAAACCCTAAACTATACATGCTTGTTAATTTTGTTAAATTTTCTCTTTTTTTACTTTATTTTCTGGGGATGCTTTAACACAGTATGGAGCACTAACCAAAAAAATAATAATAATAATAGCAGCTAGCATGATGGCAGAATCAGTACATAAAGAAAACAGCACAGTCTTCAAACACAGTCTAAGTCCACCCACATTTTGTACTTACTGATTTTAACAAACATATCAATTCGTAGACTGATGGGGGTAATAATAACATCTGGGTAGATAACTATTTCTGTATTGAACCCCCTTTACATTGGGACATGCAACACAGACCTTAAATCTGTCATTAAATAATGCATAAGTTCTGCATTTAATGACTATTCCCCCGGCAGCCATATCTCCCAATAACCTTTGGGATTCTACACTTGCCTTTGCTTCTAATATAAATTATTACTGTCCATCGGTAATTAATCGGCCAGAAATTTGTGTTTGGGGCATCTGTGCTTCTTTATCACAGGAGAACAGGAGTTATCAACCAAATATTAAAATTGTTTTGTCATGTCTGGTCAAGAAGAATAGGAGAAAGAAGCAGAAACAATGACCTTTGTGTTAGACATGGAAAATGTTCAAAACTTAGGTTTCTTACCTCTTTTAAAGCTACCACCCCCACAAGTTTTCCAATGCTGGTCACATAAGCATGACTTAGTCCAAGCAGGGAAAATAATGTGTGAGTCTGAGGAGAAAAGATGAAAGGTGAGCTAACTGACAGGAAATAGCTCTTCTAAAAGGACTTTTTTTTTTTTTTATCTGTCTATGGCTTTAGACGATTTACAAGATCTGTGCTTCTCTGTCTGCTCTGTCTAGACACAAAGAGAACAAAGTAGCTTCAGTCTCAACACAAAGGGGAAGTCCTTGAGCATATTTTGAATGCACAAGCTATATATTTTATTTTCATACAGCAGCTGAGGTCCCACGGTGGAGAGCTCTTTGTATGCATCAGTACATCTCAATCACAAGGACTCTTTTGCACATGAATGAGCACGGTATTCTGTGTATTACCATGGAAATGAAATCACAAAAAAGAATAATAAGGGTACGAGGGTATTTATTCACTTCAGCATCCTGCAAATGTCTGAAAATCCTGGATCACCAAGATTTATAATAATAGGAATCCCATCCAGTGGTAACAACTACAGAATACATGAAAGAAGAGGACACCTAATGAGGATGTAAAAACGCTTAACATTTCCATAAAGCAGATTTTCATAATGTTATAAAAGAACTGCAACTAAAATGGATTCCTGGCATGTTTATATTATTATTATTATTATTATTATTATTATGATTTTTTTTTTTACATTTCCAAACCAGAATTACACTTACAAGGCAGTGACTGAAAACTATAAAAAAGTAGCTGGCATCATTTGAATGTGGATGCATGTAAGGAATAGGAGCAAATGCAGAATGCAGTTTCCTAAATATTGCTTTGACGCATCTATCAGACACAATCTTAGATGCATTGCTTAGACTCAGAGAACCTGTGAAATTCTACACGTCAAAACATTCTGATACATGGCAGGTTTTGATAAAATTAGCTCAAAGAAAATGGCAAACAAGCAGCAATTAAAAGAGAAATGCTTTGGATTATCAAATGTTATTTTATTTTAGAAAATATTTGCAACTGTAGAGAATTTTTGACAGATCTCAGAACAAGAATGCAGTAAATTAATGTGTTTTATCAATTCTTTCAAGTCCTTACTAATAAGGATGAGCAAAATTTGCATTGGTTATACAGTGTGTCAGAATTGGTTATACTACATATATTCAATAAATTAGAATGTTTTTGAAACCTTAATTTACATTAGTAACTAAATTCACTAAGTGAAAACATTATATAAATTATTTACATACAGACTGATGCTTTAAAGCCTTTATTTCTGTTAATTCTGATCATTTTTCACTCACAGCTAATGAAAACATGACATTTCATATTATAATATTACATCAGATCCATAAAAAAACGTTTTAATACAGAAGTGTGGACTTAATTAAAAATATGTTTAAAACCTGCTTAAAAGGTACTTCTAATCTGTCGAGTGAGCCTCATTTGAACGAATATTCTAATTTATTGAATATGACCGTATACAGAACCGCATTGGTTATATAGAGAAAACATCATAACAAGCACCAAATTCATCTTTTTCAAAATACATTCCTCAATCGTCTAAAACACATTTAATCCCGTTCAGCTTTGAGGGGAGCCGGTGCCCATCTCCAGCAGTCAATGTGCATGTGATGGACAGGTCACCAGTCCATCAAGGCAACATGGAAACACACAGGAAAAACAACCATGCACACACACTCATATCTGAGGACAATGTAGTGTGACGAAGGGTCAATGCATACCTCATTGATTTCTATTGACTTATCCAACCTGCATTTATTAAACATATTTCTTGACAGTCTGGAGTATGCAAAGAAAACCTGTGCATGTAACTGGGATTCCAACCTCGACCCTCATTGCTGTGTAACCACAGTGCTAACAACTGTGGCCCCATCCAGCATACTATTCTAAATATGAACTCCAATACATTTGAATTTTTTGCATATTTTATCATTCATTGGAATATAAATATCCAACATGCCTGCTGCTCTGCCCACTCTCTGTTTGCGGCCACAGATGTGAGGAAGTATGGTCTGCTGTTTCAAAGATGCATATATGGCACTGGTTAATGCATGAACATCTGTTGTTTCAGACAGAGGAGAAACCGGGTGATATTTAAGATAATGAGGTTATTATCTTAAATAAAACACCTACTGCAATAAGACCTGAAAACCAATTGATAGACATTTAGATCAGATTATGCATTTCCAATTATGTGCAACCTTTCTCAATCCACAGAACGGCCAGTGCCCAACATCCTGCTTTCAGGGAAATCAAATTAGAGCAGGAGAACAGCTGTTTTACAAGGATTCAGGGAGATGTCTTTTTCCACCAACCTTGTGCAACGATGTTCTCTCCACTAGCTGGAAAGGCGAAGGGTCAATTCGTATCTCATCGATTTCCATCAGCTTGTCCATCTCTCCCTCTTCCCACGCTTTAATCTGCAGCAGCAAATAAACAGCAAGGTCACAGAGATGAATCATCTGTAGGCCATTCAGCCATACCAGCAGGAAAATAAAGTTATTTTTTAGAAGTATGACTTTACCCACAGGGTAACGTCAATATTTGTTTTTATGAGAAGTTATAAAGAATATGAATAAATCTATCAGGCAATAAAAACAAGTCTTATTTAACTCATAAACACCAAGCTGTCTGTATGGTTAAAAGTATATATATATGTGTTTGTACACTGGATGTTTGGCTATGTAGAGGAGAATGCTATAATTTTCCAACAAGGAGGAAGTTTTAGGCTAGAAAAATCCTAAAGTTTCTGTGGATTTTACTGATGAGATTTGGCCTCCTGTGACAGGGGCAGTGCTCTTTTACAAGACTGTGTTTGGGGGAATATTGGGATGGCATCAGGAAGACTAAAGCCAGGTAGGCAGATGGAAAAGCACTACAGGGAGTATTACTGTTTGGTGCAACAGCACAAAAAAGATTATGTTCTCCAATGCAGCGGATTTTCATCAAGTGAGCCACATTTGGATGCCGATTCTTCTATGATAGAACATCTTCTTAACGCAGTTCTGTGTGTCAGAATGTGACTTCCTTGAATTGTCTGTTTGAGATGGAAAAAAAAAAAACTAATAGGAGAAAAAAAAAAAAAAACGTTGTTGCATGTAGCAACAATATTTTGCAAGGAAAGCCTCAGAAATGGCTTTTGTTGGGGTCATCCATTTTGGGGGAATAGACCGGCTGGGCTGCGTAATTTGACATGCGCAGCTCAACAGGCGTCGCAGCTCTTATGTCAACCAGGATTATAAAACCCACAGAAAATAAACTTTCGTTGCCATTTCCAACGTCTCTCATGGGACGATGTAACAGAGGCACATATCTGGAGAGAAAAAAGCTCGCAGGCAAACTTTTCCACCACACGGCCATTCCCAGAAGAGCTTGGAAATCTGTCTGATACAAGAAGGTCAGAAGATTCATATACTGATCGAAAACCCTGCCGACACTCCGCTGCAGGTGGAAACCCACAGAGGCTTTATTTCCAAGGAGACCCCTTGTTGATTCAGTTGACTGCACGGTTCATATTTTCTCCGTTTTGGACGGATAAGAAGTTTTTTTTCTTTTTTTTTCTTTTTTTTATTGTGTCCTGTCCAGCAGAGTATTGTTTAGAATTGTTGTCTGAGTGCCAAGAAATTGCCCAACAGATGTACTTTCACAAGCAGAGCATCACAGCTAATGCTTTAAAGCTCTGCTTGATATTTATAGAAGAAACTTTATTATAAACATCTTTGGGAATATTTCAATTGTTACGGACACGGAGACTGAAATGAAAAATGAAGCTCAAAAAGAGAGAGATGGGGAAAAAGGGGAGAAAGGGAGGAAAGAGTGGAGGAGAGAAAGAAGGATGAAGAGAATGCAAGATTACACCCTGCTTGCTTATACACCTACAGCTGTTTTTTTTTAACAAAATAGTACACGGTAATTCTGAATGTAAAATGTACTTAGTGAGAGGTGCAGCCCAAAATAGAACATCTGTGTATCTGTCAACACCTGAAGCTTAACACCTGTGAGTATGGGTGTGGACACGCTTTTGTATACAAGGTTTCTCCACAAAAATATGCAATAGCGAGTGGGAGGACCCACAGGCCTGCCCCATGGTCCCTGGACGGACACTGAGGAGATCCGAGTCACAGACATCTAAAGGACCCCAAAAGCACAAGAACCCCAGGAGAATCACCGCCGGGACTACCGCAACCCCCCCAGAGAAGAGCAGTGGAGAGTCCCAGGGGAACCACCCAGCAGCGACAGTGCAGAAGCCCCAGGGAGCCGCAGCGACGAGTCCACAGGCCCTGCCGTCAGCCATCCACGCCCGAGCAGATCCAGCCATGGACCCAAAGGCCCAAGACCCCTGGACACACCTCCCCCCAAGCAGAGGCCCGACAGAGCCCAGGGGGCCAGGCCCCGGCAAGCAGCCACCGGGAGTGAGCCAGCCCACAACAAAGCACCCGGCCGCGGACACCGAGAACCACAAGTACACCAGTGGGCAGAGACTCCAACCACCAGCAGGCGATGTGGCGGGGAGGAAGCTGATCCAGGAAAGGGAGCAGTTCAAGACCCAACCTGTTGCAAAAAAAAAAAAAAACAGGCACACACAGTCACAATCACCCACTCCCACCCTCATGCATACACATAAAATCACTCACACCCAACATAAGGATAACAACAATGGACGTCATACACTCACTCACACTCCCCACGCATACTCTATACTCCCAGGTCCAGGCGCCTGTACCCCCTCAGGGCAACCAGCCCTCGGACCCAGGAGGTAGTCCCTTTCCCTCCTGGGGCAGAGGCAGGCAGACAGCGCCGGTACTGCCCAGACCCGGGTGACTCCGGCCCAGCTCCTGCCCCCCTGCCCCGAACCCAGTCCTCAACAACCCCCATCCACCTCCGGAGAGGGGGCTATGTACAAAAGAGGGGTCCACATGGCCCAAAGCAACCCACCAACCGAAGCCGCCCCAGGACGGAGCAGTCCCGACCCCCCAACGAGCCCTGATCTCAACCCCATGAGTCTCCCACCCCCAGTGAACCCCAACAAGAACAAGAACCTCCCCATAGGGCCACCCCCCAACAAGGACACCGATATCGAACACACCCCCCCGAACCCAAACGGCACGAATCCGCACCCCCACCGGGGCACACCCCCACAGGTGAACTCCGTGGCCGAGAAGCCAATGAAGCCACACCCACACAGTGCAAGCTCCACACACAGCCCTGCTCTAAGAACCCCCGCCGCACCCCGCTCCCCCACCACACAGCGCGCCGCAACGGCAAGGCAAAGGCCCTGCGCAGCGCCACCCCCGCCCACCGGCGCAACAGGGCAGACCCCACCCAGCACCGCACCCACAACCGGACCCCCGACCCCACACCTGATTGACCCCCCCGCCGAGCTCCGGCGGGGGAAATTTATCTGTCAAAATATGGTCAAAGTTCCCCCACCTTCGGTGAAGCGGTTGAACAAACAGTAACATAATAATAATAATAATAATTATTATTATTATTAATGATAAGTAACTAATTGTAATTATTGAGGGCTTTGAGCCCATACTCACAACACCAGAGGACATCTCTGATTTCTATTTGTAAGTAATAATATTTGGTTAAGAAATTATTTTTTCTGAATTATGATTTTTAACTATAATTTTTGATAAATATTCATTGATCAATAATCATAATTCTTGCAACATGTTTCTCATCTGTTCATAAATTTCTTCAGATTGGGACATGATGTGTTGCTTTTAGAGATCTTCATGCTGTCTGGTAGATTCTATTGAAGTGATGTTAATTCTGCAGGTCAGGGAGTAATCTGGACTAATCACAATTAAATCATGATTTCACAAGGGGAACAATAACTATTTACCCAATGCCAGGATGGTTTGGATAGATTTTCTTCCTTAACAAATGAAATCATAAAATGAAAACAGATTTTTGTATTTTTCTCATGTTATTTTTATCGAATCTTGAAGTTTCTTTAATGATTTGAAACTTTCAATGGTAAAGAGAAATCTGTAAGAAGGTAGATACATTGTTAGCTTATTTATATCAGTGCTAAATAAACAGAAACTCTAAAACAGATCTATTAAAAAGTTATTCTGAAATCTGTGACTAATAGAGAATAAACTTACAAAAAGCAAATTAAGTAGTGTTTTGTGCAGACATTTAGTGTAAGAAAAACGAGACAATGTCATAGAATGAAACACTGGAGGTCAAGCTGGTTTTCCTTTGCAGCCAAAAAAACCACTGCTTTAAAAGTGTTCATTATAAATTTCACAAGGTAATCATAGTGCATCATAGATTTTTATTCATTGTCTAAAATGGTGGTCTAACTGCAAGAGAGAATCAGTCAAATGACATTTTCATCTAAATGTTGTTCAATGGACTGTTTAAAACTTGATCTCTTGCTAAAAAAACAACATAATTCTAGATTAAACACATAAATTGACTGTTTTGGAAAGTAAACGGTGCAGGCTGGTATTCTGTCATCATCAATTAGTAGAACGGACTAGAATAGAAATCAAAGCTATAGTGATATTTAACTGTTAAAACACATTATATTTAATAAGATGATTCATTTCCAATAGTGTTGCTCCCAAAAAACACAAGATATTTTACAAAATATATCATGTTTCTTCATGGACCTACCTCATCTGATGTCACCGTGTCTGACAGAGGAGGAGGGCATTGCTCCTTGGGATAGAAAAATGAAAAGAGAAAACATTAGTTTCTGAATCTGACCATTTAGCTAGTAACTTAATAATAAGTCAAATAATTAATAATTAATAAAACTCAGTGAACTATTATATTATTTATGACTGGTTAAGATAGTGGGGTTCAACACCTTTAACTAGAGTTTAGTAGTATGCTGGTGGAACATTTTCCTTCGCATTTCTGTTTGATGTAATCAAATGGGTTTTTGTTTGATGTGAAAACATTTCCCTCTGAGGTATACGACTGGGTCCAAAAATGTAATTGATAATGAGCTCCACAATTTGAAAACCTCAGAAGTGGACAGAACAGAAATCAAATTCTTAACCCTCCAGCTTGCAGCCACACACATACAGTGTGATTTTCCTACCTGCAGGTGAGAAGCTTTGTTTCCCTCTGAGTCAGACTGACTGCAGATATAATAACTTTCCATTTGAGAAGATTGGAAAGAAAACGTATCATTTTGGAGAGGTTCTTCTGAATAAGTTTTTTATTTTGATTTTAAAACTTCTATTGATCAGATATGCAGCTAAATGAATAGAGGTTACATACCAACAAGTTCACCCAGCCGTACCAGTACATGGATGTAGTTCTGGCATAGCTATGGCTAAAGGATTAAGAACTATTTGCATTTCTATGCATAATATAAAAAACATCTACATTACAAAGTCATTTCTAAATAGCAGATTGAAGAAAAAGGAACAAATTACCACCCAGAAAATAACATTTAAAGCACAAAAAACAGAGGGGAACTGGTATTGTAACAGTGCAAGCTCAGAAACTGAACTGCATTCACAGACACACCTGCATTTCTTTCTCTGACTGTCTGTTCTTAGAGGTGAAGAGATTTCTGAGAGTTCTCCTCACTGACTGCAGGGGACCTTTTTCTGAACGAGGAGCGGAGAAAACAAAAGGTTGCAGTAGATGAGAGTCAATAAATTATACAAATGCAGCTTTAGAAGAAGTAACCTAACTGCAAATGGAATGTCAGGAATCTGCAAGAACCAAAGAAACCTTTTGATTGTGGTCGCCTGGATACCGCTTCACTTGGAGGCTGCCTATTATTGAGTTTGAAAAGCTAGTGAGGAGTTTACTGTGCAAAACACACAGACCATCTGCCTCCTCACTGAGAACATTGTGCCAAATATTTGATCATTGCTGTTAGAAATACAAAGCTACACTGTCTAATTGTTTGACATCTGTTGAGTGCAGAGAAACAAGCATGAATCAGTTTGGTGAAAAGCTGACAGTAATTAAATGCATCTTACTAAGTTTGGCACAAAGGGCAGATGTGAAGCTGCTGGGTCCAGAAAATGCATAAAGGATTGTTTTTGTCCCAACAACCATTTACAGACCCATTCAATAAATTAGAACATTGTTGAAAGGTTTATTTATTTGAGTAACTTAGCTCATTAGGTGAAACACCTACAGATGAACTGCTCATAAACTGATGTTTACAAGCATTTATTTCTGTTAATTATAGGGATTTTCTGCTTACTGCCTTTAAAAAACATGACCTTTAAAATTAGAATATCAGACCAATAAACAACAACTTTTTTAATACAGAAATGTGGGCTTTTTAAAAGATATGTTTAATAAATGCCTAAAGGTTGTTATTTTCAAAAAATATCCTTATTCTGAAAAACAATCCTCATTGAAACATTCTAATTTTTTTGAATATGACTGTATATGTGCCCTGGGTATATACAGTGCTTTGCAAAATGTATTTGTACAAGCTTTTTCACAATACAACCACAAATGTTTTTTATCAGGATTTATTTGGCAGATTAACAAAAAATGGGGCAGAACTGTAAAGTGGAAAGAATTTCCAGTTTATTACAGATTAAAATAAAAGTGTACATTGAATTTGTATTTAGCCCCCAACTCCCTACTGTGTAGAGACATCTTTTGCAAAGTTACAATACTGCTGCAAGTCTTTTCGGGAGAGTGATTTTTATGAGTATTCTTCTTTACAAAATAGCTGATACTCATTCAGATTGTGTGGAGAACCTCTGAACAGCAATTTATGATTGTTGCCACCAATTCTCAGCCAGATCTTGGTCTGGATTTTAATTGATCCATTCTAAAACATACCTGCTAACTAATCAGGTGTGCTCATGGCAATGTACAATGTTAGTTTTACACCATGCATGGTGTTTTACATTTAGATCAAAGGGCACTTTTGGTCTCATCTCACCAGATCACATTTTCCCCACATCTGTTGTTCTGTCCCCACATCTGTCCCCACATGGTTTCTAATAAACCTTTATCTGGACTTTGTACAGCTGGCTTTGAAATTAATTAAAAAATACTGACTAATTAGGCAACTTTGGTGATTTAATGCACTGGATGCTATCAAGGAATTTCAAAGTAGAGGGTACAAATAAACTTTTTCAATTTTTATTTGTGAATTTTTAGACTTTGCAAAAAATTTATCATTAGTCTTCCACTTCATAATTATGCATGACTTTGAGCTGTTTATAAACCACACTAAAACACATGAAACTTTGTGGTTTTAAAGGTAAAAAGTTCAAGTGGTATGAATACTTTTGCCAGTGTAGATTACTTGTTTAGCTGGATTCGAGCTAAATAGTTTACTTTTATATCAGTCCACCTCTTCCAAGAACAAAATGAAGGAAAACAAAAGTCAGAGGGAACAAATATAAAAATAATGAAAAAGTCTTCCTTACAGATGGTTACCAGGTTAGACATAAAGATCTTTTTATTTGACCCTTAGGTTTTTATTAAAGCACTACTTGCATTATCCTTCATCTGCATACTTAATTTACTGCACATTTCTGAATGTCAGTTAAAAAAATGTGCGCCTGATTAAAAATGTACAAATGAGGTTGTTAACCTTTATCAGACTACAGTTCCTAACTGGAAAGTAAAACTTCAAGATGAAAATGAATTAAATCATTATTCTTTTAATCTCTTAAAGCTCAACCAGCTGAACAAACATATCAGAAATTCTTTGTAATCCCCAAAACGCACACAAAAAGTCAATCAAGTTTCCTCTAATATGCAAATAGTTGTTTGCTCAATAACCATTTGATTCAGTACTAAATAGGCTAAAACTCTAAAACAGATGCACTAACATTAGAAAAAAATATATTTTGAAAACTGTGAGTCTAATGGAAAAAAATTCTACAGTATAAATAAAAGCAAATGAAGTAGCTTCATGTGTAGACATGTAAAAAATGTTTTATCTGTGTACATTAAGAGGACCACTAATGGGGCTAATTTTTTCCCTGCACTTTACTTTTTTTTAATTTTTCAAGAACATCATTTTTACGTGTCCTCGAAGCACGGATCTAACATGTTTTGAATGATAAAGCATCAAAATACTTAATCATACTTGAATTTTCCCTCAGATGTTTCTTTTTCAGGGTCAAGTAAGTCATAGCAAGGACACATTCATTTACATCAATGTAGTGAGTGAACTTGCATAAAGGTATCAATATTCCTCTGAAAGGCTCTCAGAGGCCTATTTTTCTGCACCTGCACATCTATTTTACATAAACACACAAAGTGTGGTGGAATGAAATAAATATGGTCATCTGCACAGTGACTTTTTTCCTCCGAAAATGGGTTATTAATGTAGTAGTTAACTTCAACAGGAACTTTATCTATGAGTTCCAGGTTAACAAATTGCAAACTGCTTCCTTTTTCAAAACATTTGCATGGCAATTATGGCATAAATACAGTTTTCTTACAACAGACATGAAATCCTATGTTTTTCAGAAGTCATTAAATGATACAAAAGTATGTTGTCCTTTCACCTCACCAGTGGCAGCATGGTTCGAGGAAGTTTCCTGAACTTTTGGAGGAGGTAGGGGACCGTTTCTCTCCTCCTGAGCAGGCAACAATTACATGCAACAATTACATTCTACTTTTTTTAATTGTTTGGTCTAAATTGTAAAGTTAAAATGACAAAATAAAATTCAAGCAAATATTTAGGTTTGAAAAATGAAAGTTTTTTTAATAATCAGATGTAAACAGCGATAAAAAAGTAAAGGAAATCATTGGGTCACCTTGTCCCTTTCTTCATCTTCTTCCTCATCTACAAAGGCAAATGACTCCCAGCTGCTTTTTGGACACTGGTTCTGCTCCTGTAGACTTGGACCCTGAGCTCACATCCAGGGAGACATTTTAAATCAAATGAATATTGTCGTGAAATGAAATAAACAATGACGTTTTTACATCTGACATGATCCAGAGTCTACTGACCATAATCTTGATGTTATTTTTTTTTTACAGAAACATGGTTAGATGAAAATAGTGAGACACCTACACTGATATAGTCAACACCTCCCAATTACAATTTTCTAAGTGAGACCAAGGAGCATAGCAGAGTAAAGGGGTCGCCACTTTGTTTCATGATTCACTATCAATGAAGTGTAAAAAGGTATCTCTGGGCAAATTTGACTCATTTGAATATCTTGCTGCCCAGGCAAAGGGCCCTGCTTGAGCTATGTTTATGAATGTTTACATGCCTCCATAATCCAAAACAAACTTTTTCAATGATTTCAATGACCTATCTGTGATATGTGTTCATTATGACTGTTTAAAGATTGTGGGAGACTTTAACATCCATGTTGACAACCCTCAAGACAAAGGGGCAAAATAATTATGTGATACACTTAAAGAGTTTAGCTTGACTGAACATGTTACACAGCCAATGCACAAAAGAAGACATATTTTGCACTTTTGGTCTGAGCATTTCCAAGGTCTTGTTATGATTTAAAGGTGGTTAGAGTCTCGTCTCTGATAATTTTCCAGGTGGTGCTTTAGTTCATTCCTTTATGTTTAGTTTCTTACTTGTTCTGTTTATTGTATATTTAATCTTCTGTTACATTTGTAAAAAAAAATGCTTTGCAAGATTGTTTTCTTGCATCTCTGTTACCACTCCCTGCCACAGTCAGCTTATAAATCAGCTCCATTCAGTCCATCTGCTCCATGTAATCAGTCTCAATGCTTTCGCCTATGCCATGCTCTATATATACTCTTCGGTGTTGTTTGTTCCTTGCTGGTTTATACTGTTGTCATGCCAAGCCTGTCTGCCACGTCAAGTCTGTCCATGACTGTTTGCCAAACTTGTTCATGTCTTCGCCTGTTTGTCATGGCAAGCCTGTCCACATTTTTGCCTGGATGTAAGTTTTCTTTATTTTTGTACTCACGGAGCTGCTCCTGCCTGTCTGCATTTCAGTTCCACTCCGAAAACCACACTCTGACAGGTCTTTGTAACTGATGTTGCCCTATTAGATCACTTTTCTGTTGTCTTCGAAAGAATCATTTCCAACGACTCAATTAACCAAAGAGATTTTATGAGACAACACTTTTTAAGGACAGATCAACTGAAACTTTTTAACCAAGTTTACTTTACCATTTCCACTTTGTCGTGTAACTCAGTAAATGAGCTGGTAGATAACTTCCATTCTAAATTTTCAGACGTTATTAATTCCATTATAGTGTAGGTTGTCTCTGGTAAAAAGAAATCTCCGTGGAGAGATGTTCCACCAGCAAGAAGTAAAGATAGGGAGTGCCAAAAAGCCAAACGGAGGTGGTGAAAGACTGGATTCAAGGTTCACTGTGATATCTATAAAGAGAGAGTTCACGGATATAGCTTTCAACTGAAAAATGCAAGGGGATCTATCATTTCTGCAATCATCAACAAAAACAGTAATAATCCTAGTGCATTATTTGCTACGGTCAACAGGTTAACAAACCCTCCTGCGTCTGTAGCATCTGAACTTCACTCTGCCAGGGCCTGCAATCAATTTGCTAACCTATTCACTGAGAAATTTCAAAAGATTAGAGGAGTAGTCTGCATATCATTATCAAGTCCAGCGCCAATGCTGTGTCCAGCCAAAACAAATTTTGACAAAATGACTCAATTCTACCAAATCTACTACAACAGTATAGAAAACAATTCTTTAAGAAGGTTTTGCCTGTTTTATTATCTGATTCAATATAATAAACTCAATCATGTTTCCCCCCAATCCTTAAAAATAGCAATTATCAAACCACT
Source organism: Girardinichthys multiradiatus (assembly GCF_021462225.1). Classification (NCBI taxonomy): domain Eukaryota; kingdom Metazoa; phylum Chordata; class Actinopteri; order Cyprinodontiformes; family Goodeidae; genus Girardinichthys; species Girardinichthys multiradiatus. The sequence goes on along the minus strand of NC_061806.1, from coordinate 32,019,669 downwards.
GGTAAAAAATAATAATCTGGACAATTTATTGCAAAATAACAGGTCCATCTCAAAGCTCCCCATCATCAGTAAGATTATAAAAAAAAACTGTTGTATAATATTAAATGGAATATTTTAAGTGTACCAGATATTTTATTTCTGACTGGAAATAATATCAAGATTTTGAGTGGCCAGGGAAGGGTCTCAACTTAAACCTGACAGGGAATTTGTGGAGGGAGCTAAAGATTAGGGTTATGGCAAGGATGCCTTCCAACCCTAAACACTTTGATCTCATCGCCAAAGATAAAATGAAAACATGCAAAAAGCTCGTCAGCAATTAAAATAGTTGTTTGATTGCTATAATGCCAACAAATATTATTCCATCGATTATTAAGAAGGTTATAAATATTTTTTGAAATGCCATTTTAAAATATGATTAAAGCAAATTATATTTCTACAAAATATTATTATCTTTTGAAAGATGCCAGCCCAATTCCTATAAGAAACAAACATCTAGGTTGAATGAAAATAATTAAAATCTAAATCGGCTAGGTGTATGAACACTTTTAGGCTTAACTGTAAGTATAAGGTATAACTACTTTACGGTACGTGGACATACTTCCAATGTCACAATAATTATGTATTAAAATCAGTTTTTAATGGTCTTAAGAAATATAAATTTTTATGAGAAACTAAATATTTGGTTTTACTGGGAGCAACCATCTTTATCAACCTTACATATATAAATACTTCTATATCTCTGTGTATGTAATGAATTGTTATACCTGAGCACCACTCAAAATTTCTGAATTAAATAAAATTTTCCAAGATTTACTAACTTTATCAGAATCACATGTACTCTTTTTCATCAAGTGAGAGAATGCTATATTTGGTTATATTTAGCATTTAGGTTTTCTGAGATGAACTTTGCTTGAACTGAACTCTGTTAACAAATTCAGCTATTATGATTATTCTTTTGTTTCTGACCTGGTTGTCACACACAATAATCTTACATACAATAACTGATCAAATATGACCTACAAACTGTGTTTTTATTGCTTTTTTGGGTCACTCAGTGGACAGAGAAGCAAAAACAGCCTCTTTTATGTACATGAAACAGTCAGTTACTGACAGTCATGATTTAAATTAAACATAACCTCTTCTGAAATTTAGACCAATCATTAGGCCAATTACTGCATTTGCAATTATGCTTCGGCACATTTTTAAGCAACCTATTATGTATCTGTTTTATGGAGCAAACATTTCCCATCCAATTAAATGTCATCTGAAGGGCACTTCAGATTGCACACAAATAATGATGGGCTTCCTAAAGCATCAGAGTGTGTACATGAAAAGCATATTGGGACTTTGTGTGATTCTGTTGACTGTTATACAAAGGCAAAGAGTTGTGAACAGGAAAATTTACATTGTTAAAGCGGCAATGAAAGACATACTAAGCAACCAAAATGAATGACTCAGTTACAGCTAATTGCCCTCACCTCCATCAGAAGTCTCCTTTCTGGTGACAACCACCAATCACAGAGAGCTAGAAGCTCTACACGGTCAATGCTGCCCAATAAGATCATAGAATCTAAACAGAGGAAAAAATATTTATTGGACTGCATACTGTCATACATAAATACATGATAAACATACCTTTTGAGTCAACTAAAGGGATAGTTTTGAGTGAGGAGGAATCCAGCAGGTGTTTGACTTCTCTGTATGTAGATTGGGAGGATATGAACTTCACCTTTCTCACCATAATGTCCTCTACAAAGATGTTGTATTGGCTGCAGGGTTAAAGAAAAACTAATTCCAGGTCCAAAAATAATATAATATAATATAATATAATATAATATAATATAATATAATATAATATAATATAATATAAATATAATATAATATAATATAATATAATATCAAACAGGATATTTTAAAATAATCAATTACAAGTACATGATGAAAATAATCTTTATGAAGAAGCTACAGTAAGTAATAATGTTTTTAGCCAACAGTTTCTGGACATCTAATGTTTACAGGAAGTTAATTCCAGATCTGTGGAACATATAAACTAAATACTGGCTTCCATTATTCAGATTTGGTTTTGGGAACTCTGAGGTATCTGATAAACAGAAATTACTCAGTGACCATCGTCACGTTGTCACACAGAGATTTAAAACTGAGTGCCATCAGCATACATATGGTAAACATTGTTGTAATACTCCATAATCTAGGATCTAACCATCTAAAACCATGACATAGGTTTTAGATAAATTTCTTGCATATGCAATTAACACAAACCTCATGTGTCCAAAGCCAAGCTCCGGCAGGTATGGTAGCTTCTTGACCTGGATGATAGAGTCATACAGAGAGGGTTGCAGGCCCTGGGCCACCATGTTGGCCAGGATTACAGCCACCATCATGGGGAGGATGTGGGAGATCTGGCCCGTCAGCTCAAAACATATAACGGCTGTAGACACAGTATGAGTCACAGCTCCAGTTAATGCTGCTGCTCCTGTCAGAGACATGGATAGAGAAATGAAGGAAGTATGGGATCCAGGGCAGAGGGATAATGGGAAGAAGATAAAATACAGAAAAGGTAGACTGGGATTATAATGGAAAGTAAAGGAGGGGACTAAAACAAGTCAGGACAGAGAGAAAGAATAAAATTAAGGTAGGGTAGAGTCCCCATTACTTCATAGAGCTAGAAAACTCTGCACGCACCAGTATTACTTTCTTTTTGCCCGTAGCTCTCCTCAGGCTGCATTGGGGAGGACATGCATGTGACCCCCTTGATCCTGCTGGCCAAGTAAAAGACTGCCTCTTTGAAGAAACTTTGAATCAAAATTAAACTACGGTCTGCTGTCTGTGTATTCAGTGACTGTACCCCTATAATTCTTGTATTTTAGAAAAAAGTTGTTTGTGTTTATTCTGTACATTTGTGTAGTCCTTGCAATTTGAGGACACCAGTGTGTGAATTCACACCTTGATCTATTGTTCTATAATACCACACATCATCAGGCAGATATCCATAAAACAATAACTGACAGAGACTAAGAGCTGTTTGACTATTAATTCCTGATAATCAGGTGGTTCCCCGACCTTTTAATTTAGATTAAATTGACTAACTTTGTTAATATTTGTCTTTGGCACTTATTTATATTATTATATAAATTATTCATATCCAAACCAAACTATGGTTCCACTACACTGAAGGACCAGAGAGGTTTATAGGAGGTGGAAGAGACGTTGACAAAGAAAAAAACACTTGACACTTTTTTTTTTAAATCATTGGATGCAAGAAGTTGGCAGGATGAAGTGAAACAAGTATTAAGAGATACTGCATGAGAAGATCAGAAATTGACAGTTTGACAGCTTCTTGAATCTGGGTTTTAATCCTGCAAAATTAATAACTGCTGATGATACTGGTAAAATGCAATAACACAAAACAGAGCAAGAATAGATGAGACAACAAACTACAGACTAACCAATTACTGCATAGCCCCCAGGAATGATACGGTACAGAATGCCATCAAACACAATCCCATTAGGAAACAGGGTTGCCATGACCTCTCCAACCAGCCTGCCAAATGCAGCTCCTACAAGAGGGAGCAAATAGTGAATGTGAATACAGATTCAGCAGTGGACACTCCAGAAGGAAAACTTTGTTGCCAAAGTATGTATGTGAATAATCCATTCATTTTCGATATGCACTGAATTCTGTTTGATGTGACCTAACTGGGGCTGTTAGGGTGTTGAATGGGTGCTATGAAGTGCTTATCTCCAGTGGTCATTGAGTGATAGCCAGGTTACACCCAAGAGAGGGTACCAGTCCATTACAGGGCCAACACAGACACATTCAACCTTCCCCTTCACAGGCTTACACTTAAGGCCAATTAGATGAAAACTGGACATCTTCAAAACACAGTTGGCAAAGGAAGCATAAGACAGGACAGATAAAGTTTCTTAAACTAGGTCATGGAGCCACATCAGGCTCCAGTAATACAGCGAGAAAGTGTAGTAAGTTTAATGTAGAGGCAGCACTTAGAAATTTCCACTTCAAAGTTCTTCACTTGAGGCCCTCTGACCCAATAATGTATTGCAGCCCACAAGCAATCTTTAAAAACAGGTTTTGATCCATCTGAAATTCGTATCCAATTTAAATGTTAAGGGGTCAAATAGGACGTCTATGCCTTAAAAAGGAACTGTGCTAGCTTAAAGGATGTATAAAAGAACAAAGAGGAATGTAGAACCTGTTTTATTGAACTAACCTTCAATTCTCCTTCAGAAATCCATATCCCATTGAACTTATAAAATATAAATTATCAGAATATGGTAACAAATAATAACATTTAACACATCTGCTATTACAATACTTATTACATAATGTGTGACATTGGCAGCAGGTTCCAATTATATGGAAACAAGCCTGTAATGGCTCCTCCTTTTACAGTCCACTGCTGATAGCAGCAATAAAATGTTACAAACCTATGGTTTTCTTTGTTTAATGATGACATCCTTAATTGTCAACAAGTGTATCTCTATGAATGCTTATTTGTCTTTGTATTATTTGTCTTTATGCGTCTGTGTTACCCTTTCATGGACTGGCAACCTGACCAGGGTTCACCCAGCCTCTCTTCTATTGACTGCTGGAGATAAACAGAGTTAAATGGATATAAAAAATGGATTGACAGTTGATATTTTTGAGAATTGAAAAATATCCACTCCAATTAATAATATCCACATGTTGTGTTTGCTCACCAAGTATGAAGACAGGCATGAAGGCTCCAGATGGAATGGGCATGGTTGTGGCCACAGCAGACATCCAGAACTGCACGCGAGACAGAGATGCAATGCTCTTCAGTCAAGAGAACTCAGAGCTGATAATCAGCCGGAACATTTTTATCTTATTTTTACAGCAGAGCTGAAAGTGTTACTGTAGCAATCATATTGAAGTCTCTAACATTTGTTTTGTATAATAAGAGTCAGGATCCATTCAGATGGCTTGGCAAGCTGAATAGTCAATTTCAGAATCTCAAGGAAACAAAGAAAAGTGATGACACAACCCTCTCTTAACATCATGAGGATTAAGACAAAACAGTTTTTTTTTTTTTTTTTTACAACTGCTATTTTACTTTCTTTGAGTTACCATCCTAATTATAATGACACTGCAACCTAGCTGTCGCGTTGCATAGCAACAAGGGTATATAGTACCAGTACAGTTTTAAGCTTCTTTTAAATTCCTTTCACATTTGAGTCGAAACGAAAATATCCGTCTATTCAGCCAGAGCCTAAAGAGTTTCAGTGGTGGAGGTTGTGCAGTGGTGCTTTTGTACATGTGGTGGAGGAGGAGATTCAATCACCCTGGGTATGCTTAAGCAAGGCACTTAGTGAGCATCTGCCCCAGAGAAGTTACAGATGCTGGTGCTACAGCTGTGCCAGCTGAATGTGAGCTGCTTACGAATGAATGGGTGAAAAGAAGAGTAAAGTACGAGCAAACTCCTCTGACAGTGGATTTATGCTAAGCTTTGCCTTTAAATGTCAGTTTCACTGTTTTAAAACAATACTTTCTTAATTTGAATGTAATTTCAAATTTGCTTTTCTAACAATATGCTTTGTTCCAGACCGCATCAAAGATTCCAATTACTGTCAGACTACCTGTGGATTTTTTTGGCATTTGGCTAAAAGCTTCTAGAACCTCTCCAAAAACACCTGCTGTGCTCAGCCACTCTCACTTGAAAATATTTTTGGGAAACATAATATTACCCTTTCACCAGTCCAGAATACCATTCTGTCATCATTGTTTGAAAACTTAATTACTATGGAAAAAGATAAATACTCATTAGCATGTCTCTCACATGGTGGCTCTTATGCTGATGACAGAGAAGAATATGTTCAGTTTTTTTCTTATCTCTTTGAATCCCAACAGCTAAAATCAATCAGGCAGAAACACACACAACTCACAGAAGCAGTTTTACACACACACAAAGACATGTCAATCAGGACACTCTCTTTCATCAGCGTCACAAATCCTTAGACAGATGGTACTTGCAGCATACTATGAAATTAGTACTGCAGATCAAGTGTGTTTAAAATAAAGGAAATTAAGGAACACCAATGGAAAAAGATACTGTGGAAGTTTAAACCAGGTATGTCCTTATTTGATAAGTATTAAAGCAGGGTACCAAGAAAGGCGTTTTCAAATGTACATACTGTACAGATTATACTGCTGATCTAACAAACCTTTCTTTAGAAACTAATGCTATGTACGTTTTAGGTGACACAATGTAAGAACATCATTGCAGCTTTCCTAAATGTGTTGACCCCACCGCCAGCATTTTCCTTTGGTTAGATTGTGTCCATGGATTTCTGTTTAGTTCCAGTCCAGTGTTTTGTTATCAGTCTCACGTCTTTCACCTGTGCCATGCTCTACTCATTGCGGATACATACTGTTGTCATACCAAGCTTGTCCATGTGTTGTTTTCGCCTAAATGTAAGTTTTCTTTTATTAAACAATTTCTACTCACCACACTGTTTCCTGCCTGTTTGCATTCTGGGGTCCACTCAAAGAGCCACTCATCAATGACACCTATTGCTAATTCAGGAACTAGAAATTACACCACTGAGGTCTTTGCCTTATGCAAATCAATGCACAATGCACCCATCCTTTAGAGTGCCCTCTGCAGTTGGTGAGTAAACAGGAAAGTTGGCCCATCTAGCTAAATGTTGAGAGTACTTGACCAAATCCTATGGGTAAAGGTTTGACCACCAGGCATTTGATGATGAACCTCTCTCCCATGCCTTACTCCAAGATAATGTGTCTGCATCTCTAATTCATGTAAGTTGTCCTTATGGAAAGGTTTATTAAACATTGGTTCCTAACCAAGAACAAAAATCTTTCTTAAGAAACCCTACGAGGTGCAAACTTTCCAGAAAACATAGCTTTTGGGGACCTTGGAACATTCAAAGCTTCTCATGATTAGGGGATGATTCACAAAGGCAAGCACAAGCAGCTAAAATAAGAACCTTGAAAAAGGTTTATGTACTTGTGATATCCGGTAAATAGCTTAGCAACATGGTGGGGTCAATATATGGCACTTCCTTGCAATGAAAGGAGAGAGTTAAGGTAGTTTGAGTATTTGGTGGAGATGCTACCCAGACCTCTTTCAGACATGTTAAAATAAAGAAGGCTCAGAGCAGAAATATTAAGTCTAACAGTGGGCTGGGAAACTCCTCAAAGGTAGCCAAAGCTGGAGACACCCAGGGATTTCTTTTCAGAGTTTTGTATCATAAACCATAAGAAAAAAACAAAAAACAATTCTCAGTTTAATGTTGCTGAAAGAATCTGAATCTGAGTGTTCACATCTCTACAAGCTCTAAGTGCACGGTGGGTACTTTTCAATAGCATACTGTGCCATACATATAGTGGATCAAAAAGAAGAATAAATAATAATAATATGCCAGGTTATGACTCGAGTCTGAGGCCAAGGCTCTCAACCACAACAAAAAGATTGAGTACACTGTCCAGGTTGGGTTGGTTTCCTGAGGTGCATTATGAGAAGACCTAGAATGTACCTCAGGGAATATATATTCTTTCTGAGCCAGGAATGCCTTAGGATCCCCCAGACTGACAGACAGTGTTGCTTGGGAGAATATTGTCTGAGTGTCTTTTCTGGATCCTTATACCCCATTGACCCAATCTTTGACAACATGTTTTTAGTAAAATGCGGTCTACATTTGACAAGAATGTATTCAGAGTTGAATAAAGATTTTGCTAATTCACTGTTTACTTAGCGCCTCTTTCAGGTTGTGTGTGTGTGTGTGTTTGTGCGTGTGTGTACACGCACCCACTTCTAAGAAGAACTCAGAAAACAGCTAAAGGTGCTGGAAATTTGCCAGCATTGTTGACCTTGGACAAGAAGAAAATGTAAAAGACAGCACACACAAGCACACACACAGGCACAGATGTACCAATCACAAACACACAACACAAGTGTTCAACAACAACCGTCCCTTATTAGGAGCATGATGACGAAAATGCTGACGTCCGGTGGCACCGGTCCCACACACAAACGTTCACACCCAAAAAAGAAACTGCAAAACACGCACACCTAAATATCTAACACAGCAAATATCATACCCAAACACACACGCACACAGTTTTCTAGCAAGTACACACCTTCATGATAAAGAAGAGCAGCAGGATGATAAAGACACTGACGTCAGGGTGCAGCCAGACAGCAGAGCGGCCCAGACCTGCCGGAGAGGGAGATCCTGAAATCTTCGTCCACGTAAAGTTATCGAACAAAGAGTTGATGCACTCCCTTGGCATTAGCTGGAGATGTAGGAGGAGGTTGAGAAAGAGAGGAGAAGAAAGACAAAGTAGAAGGATGGAAAAGGGATGGAAGGGGGCAGAGCACAGAGAGACGTCAGTCAGTGGGAAACGTGGAGTACAAATGGTTAGAAGTCTAAAACAAATGGGGGCAAACAGGAAGCAATGGATGGGAGATCAGAAGAAAATGTTACAAACGCGTAACAATAAAGGAGACGGTAAAAGTGAATGTAAGATGGTGCAAAAAGAAATGAAGCCATGTAGATGTAAAAGATTAAAGTGTGAGAAAGGTACAGGAGGAACATTAAGAGTCTGAAAGCAGAGGAAAGAGACACAAGAAGATATTAAGATGAAAATATTGTTGGACTTAATAGGAAAAAGAAAAAGGAAAACAGGTTTACAAAAATGAAGTTTAACAAAAGGAGGATGAGAGAAAAAAACAAAAAAGATTTTAGATAAAAGTGATAAGAAGATAATATAATAAACAGGCAGGAAGTCATTCAGTAAGCAGGAAGCAGACGGGTATGGGTGACCATGTCCAAATGAGTCATTCCCCTTGGATGACTCATGAATGACTAATTCACTTCAACCATTTGGCTCCACATTTGCATAGATGTCTCTGAATTTGCTCAGAGGCACAAAACCGTAGTGCCTGCATCTGCATAATGCTTTTGCGGGAGAAAAAAGCAAAACCGGTGTCATTTTGATTTTCCTACTTTTGCACTTCCTACTTGTGTTGGGGTTAAACTGAGGCTCACTATTTAGGATGTAAGTGGGAATCTTGAGGGTAAGCGGGAAACATTGAATACAAGAGTGTTTAATTTCCTGTTTTGAAGTTTTTGGTTCAATTCTAGTTTAAAGATTTTCTAGCCTTTAGTCTGCTCATGTGGTGTTGCCTCTTCTGTAATTTTACACTATACAAGTTGGACCATAGGGATTTCATTTACTAAAACAACAAAGACATTATTAGACAAGTGAAAGGGTAGATTATCCATTCTCCAAAAAGACTTTGTATAGGATATGACTTAAATTCAGGGATCAGTTTGCTAGTTATTACACTGTTTGGTAAAAAAGGTGTGTGTTGTTACTGAGTGACATAAACATAGAGATGGATGCACTCACACCTGGTTCTCACTAAGTGCTCTATTCTGAACATCTGTGAACCACATGATGAGACTTAAACTCTGGCTCAGAGAGCTGTTATTACATTTGGCTTTACAATGTTTGAAATTGTGGTTTTTAGAATATAAATCTGAAAAAGTGCAGTGGCATTTATTTTCAGTCCTTTTGAGTCAGCTCTTTGTAAAAACACGTTTCACAACAATTACAGTTGAAAATTTTAAAAGAATACGTCTCTTTCGGCTTTGAGCCTCCACCGACTAAAATATTTGTACATTTATATTTGTAAAATAGTTCAAACTGACTCAGATCGGATGGTGTTTCTCTGTAAGCGACAATCTAAACGATTTCATTATGACTGGTTGTTTTTTAGGATCATTATTTTACTGGGAGGTGAACTTCAGCCCAAGTCTCATGTCTTTTACAGTCTCAAAAAGGCTTTCTTCCTAGATTCACATCTATTTAGCTCCACACATACATTTAATTATGATAAGCTTCCCAGTCCCTGCTGAAGAAAATTGTCCCAGCAGCAGCATTTTGCATGTAGGCGAAAAAAGTTCACTTTTGGTCTCTCCTGACCTGAGCACCTTTTTCCACATGTGTGCTGTGGCACCCTGCATTGCTTGTAGCAAACTGTGAACAGGACTTCCAATGACTTTCTTTCAGGAATGGGTTTCTTCTTGTCTGTCTTGCATACTAGCCAGATTTGTAAACTTCATAACTAATAGTTGAACTGCTGAGAGAGTCTTCTACCTGAGCTGGGGATCTCAGGAACTTCTCTAGAATAACTCATGTGTTTCATATCTGCTTTTCTGATTAATGCTTTCCTTGCCAGGCTTCAAGGTTTAGATAAATCCTTATTCCTGACCCATCTGCTATGTTCCTTGGTTTCATGGTGCTGTTCTTTCCCTAATAATCTTTAACAAAACTCTGAGGCCTTCACAGAATAGTTCTGATATTTTGGTTGTAATGTGATAAAATCTAAAGAGGATTAGGGTCTCAGTTTAAACTTCAGCTTGGCAACTGAAAAAACCATATGATGTAGGAGCAGCTAATGGTAGAAAGCAGGTTCACTGTTATATTTATATAAACTGCTGGCTGTTGCAACCTTGGAACAAAACAAAACATTTAAATTTTTTTTTTCTAAAGACAGGCTAGGATGATAAAATTTGCACTCTGACCTCTCCAGCCATAAACTGTCCAAACCCTGGTGGAAAGGTCAAGGTGGCAATGACCAGCGTAACTGTAGCTGGAAAGATCAGTCGGCTGGAAGTGTTAACAAAACAAAAAACAGAACAGAAAAGAGAAGAGAAGAGAAGAGAAGAAAAAAGGCTGTTATTAAAGACAGAGAAAACGATTTAAATCTGTCTGTGGGGAAATATTAAAGCACAAAATGTTATGAGCTGCTACTACAATATGTAAGCTAGAGTTAACTTTTTATTTCTATGCAAATGCATATGCAAATAAATGGTTTACACTGCAAAAATACAGAGACTCACTGTTTGATAAGGAAGCGGGTCATTGCATTTGGTCGTCTCATGAACAGCACCACCTGTCTGTTGAGATAGACAAAGAATGCCCCAAGAAATCCACAGACAATCCTGCAGAGAGAAAGGAATGTGAAGTTACAGCATCCACTGATTTGTAGTACACTCTTAAAGATTTATAAACTCCTAGTTAAAATAGAGTCCTGCATCCTAAAAGAGCTGGAATACCAGGTGAAAGATTATTAATCAAGGTTTAAATTAAATTAATTAAATAGGTTTGCTAAAACCAGCCACCACAGAGACAGTTTCTTCTCCCAGGCTGTTTCTCTGATGAACACTTGACAGTCAGAGTACCAGAACAATTGGACAATTGGACTGATCTCACATTATCTTCTCTTGTAAAGTCACTTGTGTATATATGGACATTTTAAAGATATTTTTATTTTCATTTATACTGAAAAAAATTTTCTTCACTGACAGCAAAGTGTACCAGAGTCAAATTCCTTGTTTGTGTGCACAACTTAACTTGGCAATTAAGCTGATTCTGATTACAGCAGCACAGTAAAATCCCCACAAGTAAAACACACACTAATTAAGTTTAGGAAACGGTGACTTTTTGTAGCTTCCATCGAGTGTCACCGTGTTTTACACAACCACTCTACAGCTCACATTATATACTGTATGCTAATATGTAATGTATCTAGAAATACAGGGGTTGGACAATGAAACTGAAACACCTGTCATTTTAGTGTGGGAGGTTTCATGGCTAAATTGGACCAGCCTGGTAGCCAGTCTTCATTGATTGCACATTGCACCAGTAAGAGCAGAGTGTGAAGGTTCAATTAGCTGGGTAAGAGCACAGTTTTGCTCAAAATATTGAAATGCACACAACATTATGGGTGACATACCAGAGTTCAAAAGAGGACAAATTGTTGGTGCACGTCTTACTGGCGCATCTGTGACCACGACAGCAAGTCTTTGTGATGTATCAAGAGCCACGGTATCCAGGGTAATGTCAGCATACCACCAAGAAGGACGAACCACATCCAACAGGATTAACTGTGGACGCAAGAGGAAGCTGTCTGAAAGGGATGTTCGGGTGCTAACCCGGATTGTATGCAAAAAACATAAAACCACGGCTGCCTAAATCACAGCAGAATTAAATGTGCACCTCAACTCTCCTGTTTCCACCAGAACTGTCCGTCGGGAGCTCCACAGGGTCAATATACACGGCCGGGCTGCTATAGCCAAACCTTTGGTCACTCATGCCAATGCCGAATGTCGGTTTCAATGGTGCAAGGAGCGCAAATGTTGGGCTGTGGACAATGTGAAACATGTATTGTTCTCTGATGAGTCCACCTTTACGGTTTTCCCCACATCCGGGAGAGTTACGGTGTGGAGAAGCCCCAAAGAAGCGTACCACCCAGACTGTTGCATGCCCAGAGTGAAGCATGGGGGTGGATCAGTGATAGTTTGGGCTGCCATATCATGGCATTCCCTTGGCCCAATACTTGTGCTAGATGGGCGCGTCACTGCCAAGGACTACCGAACCATTCTTGAGGACCATGTGCATCCAATGGTTCAAACATTGTATCCTGAAGGCGGTGCCGTGTATCAGGATGACAATACACCATGTGCATCCAATGGTTCAAACATTGTATCCTGAAGGCGGTGCCATGTATCAGGATGACAATGCACCAATACACACAGCAAGACTGGTGAAAGATTGGTTTGATGAACATGAAAGTGAAGTTGAACATCTCCCATGGCCTGCACAGTAACCAGATCTAAATATTATTGAGCCACTTTGGGGTGTTTTGGAGGAGCGAGTCAGGAAACGTTTTACTCCACCAGTATCACGTAGTGACCTGGCCACTATCCTGCAAGAAGAATGGCTTAAAATCCCTCTGACCACTGTGCAGGACTTGTATATGTCATTGCCAAGACGAATTGACGCTGTATTGGCCGCAAAAGGAGGCCCTACACCATACTAATAAATTATTGTGGTCTAAAACCAGGTGTTTCAGTTTCATTGTCCAACCCCTGTAGATACATTGGGAGTGGTGGATTAGTGGTTAGAGAGCAGGACGTTTGCGTGCTGGAAAGGCCACAAATACTCTGGTTCGAATCCCACAGCCTGCCACTCTGGGTCCCTGAGCGCAGACCCTTAAACCCTGAATGGTCCCCAGGCGCCAGACAATGGAGCCCACTGCTCCCTTAGGGATGGGTTAAATGCAGAGGATAATTTCTTCATTGTGAGATCAATAAAGTACTCGTACTTGTCGTCTTCCGCTTATCCGGGACCGGGTCGCGGGGGCAGCAGACTCAACAGAGACGCCCAGACGTCCCTCTCTCCAGACACCTCCTCCAGTTCCTCCAGGGGGAGCCCAAGGCGTTCCCAGGCCAGCCGAGAGACATAGTCCCTCCAGCGTGTCCTGGGCCGTCCCCTGGGCCTCCTCCCGGTGGGACGTGCCTGGAACACCTCCCGAGGAAGGCATCCAGGAGGCATCCGATATAGATGCCCGAGCCGCCTCAACTGGCTCCTCTCGATGTGGAGGAGCAGCGGCTCTACTCCGAGCCCCTCCCGGATGGCCGAGCTCCTCACCCTATCTCTAAGGGAGTGCCCGGCCACCCTACGGAGGAAGCTCATTTCAGCCGCTTGTATCCTGGATCTCGTTCTTTCGGTCATGACCCAAAGTTCATGGCCATAGGTGAGGGTAGGAACGTAGACCAACCAGTAAATTGAGAGCTTTGCTTTTCGGCTCAGCTCTCTCTTCACCACAACGGACCGGCACAGCGCCCCCATTACTGTGGCAGCCGCACCGATCCATCTGTCAATCTCCCGCTCCATTCTTCCCTCACTTGTGAACAAGACCCCGAGATACTTAAACTCCTCCACTTGAAGCAGGAACTCCCCTCCAACCTGAAGAGGACAAGCCACCCTTTTCCGGTCGAGTGCCATGGCCTCGGACTTGGAGGAGCTGATTCTCATCCCAGCCGCTTCACACTCGGCTGCGAACCGCCACAGCGCATGCTGTAGGTCTTGGCTAGAGGGGGCCAGCAGGACCACGTCATCTGCAAAAAGAAGAAACGAAATCCACTGGTCCCCAAACCTGACCCCCTCCGGCCCTTGGCTGCATCTAGAAATCCTGTCCATAAAAGTTATGAACAGGACCGGTGACAAAGGGCAGCCCTGCCGGAGTCCAACATGCACTGGGAACAGGTCAGACTTAGTGCCGGCAATGCGGACCAAACTCCTGCTCCGCTCGTACAGGGACCGGATGGCCCCTAGTAAAGGGCCCCCGATTCCATACTCCTGGAGCACCCCCCACAGGGCATCACGAGGGACACAGTCGAATGCCTTCTCCAGGTCCACAAAACACATGTGAACCGGTTGGGCAATCTCCCATGAACCCTCGAGCACCCTGTAGAGGGTATAGAGCTGGTCCAGTGTTCCACGGCCGGGACGAAAACCACACTGCTCCTCCTGAAGCCGAGGTTCGACTATCGGTCGGACTCTCCTCTCCAATACCCTGGCAAAGGCCTTACCAGGGAGGCTGAGAAGTGTGATCCCCCTGTAGTTGGAACACACCCTCCGGTCCCCCTTCTTATGAAGGGGGACCACCACCCCAGTCTGCCAGTCCAGAGGCACTGTCCCCAACCGCCATGCAATGTTGAAGAGACGTGTCAATCATGACAGCCCTACAACATCCAGAGACTTGAGGTACTCAGGGCGGATCTCATCCACCCCCGAAGCCTTGCCACCTCGGTGACTTCAGCCTGGGTGATGAAAGAGTCCAACCCCGAGTCCCCAGCCTCTGTTTCCACCACGGAATGCGTGATGGCAGGATTGAGGAGATCCTCGAAGTACTCCTTCCACCGCCCGATAATGTCCTCAGTCGAGGTCAGCAGTCTCCCACCCCCACTATAAACAGTGTTGGCGAAGCACTGCTTCCCCCTCTTGAGGCGACGGACAGTTTGCCAGAATCGCTTCGAGGCCAACCAGTAGTCCTTCTCCATGGCCTCGCCGAACTCCTCCCAGGCCCGAGTTTTTGCCTCTGCCACAGCCCGGGCCGCAGCACGCTTGGCCTCACGGTACCCGTCAGCCGCCTCAGGAGTCCCACACGCCAACCACAGCCGATAGGACTCCTTCTTCAGCATCCCTTACTGCCGGTGTCCACCACCGGGTTCTGGGATTGCCGCCGCGACAGGCACCGCAGACCTTATGGCCACAGCTACGGGCAGCAGCATCGACAATAGATGCGGAGAACATGGTCCACTCGGACTCTATGTCTCCAACATCCCCCGGGATCTGGTCGAAGCTCTCCCGAAGGTGGGAGTTGAATACATCCCTGGCCGAGGGCTCTGCCAGGCGTTCCCAGCAGACCCTCACTATGCACTTGGGCTTGCCAAGTCTGTCCGGCTTTCTCCTCCTCCAGCGGATCCAACTCACCACCAGGTGATGATCAGTGGACAGCTCAGCCCCTCTCTTCACCCGAGTGTCCAAAACATGCGGCCGAAGGTCTGATGATACGACAACAAAGTCGATCATCGACCTCCTGCCTAGGGTGTCCTGGTGCCAAGTCCACTGATGGACACCCTTATGTTTGAACATGGTGTTCGTTATGGACAATCCGTGACTAGCACAGAAGTCCAATAACAAAACACCACTCGAATTCAGATCGGGGAGGCCATTCCTCCCGATCACGCCTCTCCAGGTGTCACTGCCGTTTCCCACGTGGGCGTTGAAGTCCCCCAGCAGAATAATGGAGTCCCCGGAAGGGGCACTATCCAGCACCCCGACAGGGATGCCAAGAAGGCCGGGTACTCTGCACTGCCACTCGGCCCGTAGGCTGAAATGATAGTCAGAGACCTCTCCCCAACCCGAAGGCACAGGGATACGACCCTCTCATCCACTGGGGTAAACCCCAACACGAGATGGCTGAGCTGGGGGGCCACAAGCAATCCCACACCAGCCCGCCGCCTCTCCCCGTGGGCCACTCCAGAGTAGAACAGAGTCCAACCCCTCTCAAGGAGATGGGTTCCAGAGCCCACGCTGTGCGTGGAGGCGAGCCCGACTATTTCTAGTCGATATCTCTCGACCTCCCGCACAAGCTCAGGCTCCTTCCCCCCAGCGAGGTGACATTCCACGTCCCTAGAGCCAGCCTAAGCATCCGGGGATCGGGCCGCTCAGGTCTCCACCTTCGTCCGCCACCCAATCCTCTTTGCACCGGTCCCCCACGGTTCCCCCTGCAGGTGGTGGGCCCACTGGGGGATGGCCTCGCGTCTCTCGTTCGGGCTTGGCCCGGTCGGGTCCCGCGAGGAGCAACCCAGCCACCAGGCGCTCTCCGACAAGTCCCGACCCCAGGCCTGGCTCCAGGGTGGGACCCCAGCTCCGCCGTACCGGGCGACGTCACGTGCCTCGATATTTTGTTCTTCATGAGGGATTCTTGAATTCTTGAACCACTCTTTGTCTGACCCATCACCTAGAGCCTGTTTGCCATGGGAGACCCTACCAGGGGCATTTAGGCCCCAGACAACATAGCCTCTAGGATCATTTGAGCACTCAAACCCCTCCACCACGTTAAGGTGGTGGTTCAATAAAGTCTAAATTATTATTATTATTATTATTAAATGTGGTTGTTGTGAGAAAATGGAGTGGTGGAGCTTGCCTGACTGCATGCCAGAGTAACAATGGTGAATAAAACCTAAAGAAAAAACTACCACCTAAATGCTGCTGGAAATTTTGTGTTTGGAATTACAATGTTTATAACACGTCATCATTTACCCCTTACGTGAGTGACTGGCAGACTGGGCTCACCACTGCAAGGAGCGCTTTTAAATCCCTGGACAGGAAACTATTAAGTCTATTAAGTCACCGTGATGCTGGTGATATTGGCTCTAGGACTTTTCTTTAACTTCCTCCTCCTGATTGAGCAAGCCCTTAATGTAAAATTTCATATTTAAACTGGAGACTTTAATATCACTAATACTGATGACCAGGTTCAATGTTAACTTAAGGTAATTCTATCTAAACATCCATCTGCCATGATGAGCAGTTTGGTAAATTACCCGTAAGAGATGTAAGCTCAAATAAGGGTGACAATGTTACTATGGAAGTGTATTTACTGAGAGGAAGCCTCTTGGTTGATTTTTTTAAAACTGAATTAATAAGGCCAAAAAAGTCACGAGTTCTGTGCATCTTTCCTGATTTCAGAAATAAATTCTGCTAATATTTGGTATTCTCTTTGTCTCTGAATTTTTTATTCTCCACATCATTTTTGATTTGAAATATGAATTAATTAAAAATGCTGTCCTCACATGTCTTTCTCTGTTTCCCAATTACTCACCCAATGATGGCAAATGCAGGAAGCTCCTGAAGATCAAAAGGGAAATCCATACGAAAGTTTGTCCTGAACAGAGCAGTGATGGTCACTAGAAAACAAACAAAAAACAACGTTTATAAATCTAGAAAACAAATAAAGGCAAAACTCATGCAACCTTTGTCAAGTCAGTCAAAAACAAAATCAAATCAGACAAATGTTGACACATTATTTTTTCTCTTAATAAAGTCAAATTTTGTCTTATTAAGCCAAAATGGTTTGCTTTACCCTCAGCTTCAAAGGTGTTGTTTGAATACAACAAAAAATATATTAAATAAAATATACTGCAGCTAAAAGGTGAGAGAGGGGAAGAACGGTGAAGCCCATAAACACGGAGTCACTCTTAAGACCTGCTAGTTTGTTCAGTGAGGGAATGGAAGACAAATGGCGCCCCCTCGTGTAAGAAATATAAAGGATCATATCCATACATTGCAAATACATGCAAAACTTTCTCTCCCTTCCATACCTGCATCCTTGTTAAACACAGAAAACACTCTAAAGATGAAGGCACTAAATGTAGCAGCAAAGTATCCTCTCCAGTAGTTTCTCACAGCAAAGTATGTGGACGTTACCTCAATACTAAAGAGCACACCTATTGGAGAAAAAGAACAAAGGCACAGAATTTGAAAATATGGAAAATATATCAAATGATGCAGCTTTACCTTTTCATTATCTTATAAAATATATGTGGTAGACACTGGAGTCGCATACACATTTGTGTCTATGTTAAACATTTAACATTTAAAAATACCACCATGATGGCCAATTATTAAGTGTTACCAGAAAATTCACTGTAAAGAGGTATTATTTATTTATACTGTGGTCAAGCTTTAAACATGTATAGTTGTAGGAGAGTAAGTAGACTGATAAGCAGGCAGACAAATGGAGAACAACATTTGCATGTGTTATTCTGAAAAGCTCATGGTTTAAAAATCACAAGATTTACATCAACTGATTACTGTTTGTCAAGGAAAAATCTGGTGTATGAGCTTATATATATGCATCTGCAGTTTTTATGGCTTTTATAGCTATGCATGAAATGCTGAATTCAAGAGTTGATGTGGCAGATGAAGAAAAGCTGCCATTACTGTAACAATTTCCATATTTTATACAGAAACTCTATAGAAACTGTAAAAAAAACAAAAACTGGATTCGTGCAGCTTCTTTTGAAATTCTGATTTTTATCTTCTAGAAAACAAGACATTAATTACATTTAGGTAATGCAAATACTTTTTACACTCTATTTTCTTTTTCTATTATTATACAAAGCTGGAAAACACTTCAATAATTACAAGCTACACTTTTCATAACGGTATAAGGACCTTGTATAACTGCATTCCTAGTAAAGCTGGCTAAGAAAATAAACAAACATGGAAATGGTTGTATACCTCCAAGTGGCGTACCAAAGCAGCAGCCCACCCCAACAGCACATCCCACTGTGAGGATGTCTGTATAACAGTAGGGATTCTACTGATGCAGAGAGTGAGGAGAGATAATTGAAATAAGCAAAAACTGCATGATATTTCATATGCGTTATTTATAGTTACAGGGAAAGGTTACATGGAAAATCCTTGTTAGCTGAATTTAGCTTACCTGATAAACTCCTGAAAAGAAGGACATGAAGCGGCTGAGAACCGCTGCACAGATGCTTGCAATGTGAACAAATGGGCCCTGGGTGAAGGAGAGGATCACAACAGGAAAACTAAAATCAAACAGTAAAAAAATGACTTAAAAGAAAAAAACAGAAAGGAAGGGGTTAATAGTATGGTAATAGTTAATGGTAATGAATGTTTTACGTCTTCACCTACTTCTTTTCCTACAGGCATGCCACTGCCCAGCGCTGCAGTCAGGCCAATGACCTTTGCAATAAAGGCCTTCAGAGTCAAGTACTCCTTAAGAACAACCCCTCTCAGGATGGTCTTCAACTCTGGGATACCAGAACCTTAGAATAAAAGGTAAGGGTGAGTTTGGGCAGAAGAGGCAAAACTACAGTCTTCTGTGGAATTCAAACCACTTGCCCAACTTTCCATCTTTAAGCTCATGATGTGGTGGAAAATGTTTGGAAAATGTTCTTCCTAAAAGCTTGTCATACTTCAATAAGGCATTATAGTGTACGCCATACTGGTTTAGCCAGTACACACCCATGTGGATCAGTCTGAACTAGACTTGGGCGTGGTGCTACAAATTCAAACAGTTGTGCATTTCAGACTGATTAAGCTCACATGTTATTTTAACGTAAGAGCAAACAAATGTTCTCCTAGACATGCAGGTTTGGACAGAGAAGTGTGAGGACAAAGACATGAGGAAGGAGTTAGAACAGACCGATAGCTTGAGGAGAAACCAGGTGACAGAAGAGGGAGGAGAAGAGGATAAACATCAAGGGATAGGAAACCCACGCCAGGTACTGCAGGGGGATGTTCCCCCTCAGTTCCCTATAAATCCACTTATAGGCTAAAGAAAGAGGAATTGGGACAAGGAAAAAAAATTGTGAAATATTGGAAATTGAAAGGTGCAAAAATACAAAACTATGATAACCAAAACTGGAATTAAACTATGGTGCTAGAAAGTGGAAATGAAGGGTTGAAAGTGTAATATCAAACAAAGGAGGGAAAACATTCCTACAGAAAACAGACAGGGACAGATTTCTTTTTGTCCAAAGATTTGACCATGAATGCCTGACTGCCAATGTTGTCTCCGTCAGAGTTTAGTTATACCTTGCAGGCTTTTTGCACTGGCATAGTCCATCGTCCAGCTGACCAGAGCCATCGTGATTCCCAGTAGAACCAGGAAGATCCAGTCTTCCCCCAGCCTCGTCACAAGAAACCGTTGAACCCGTGCTATGCAGTCTGTAACAACCAAGCAGCACAAGAACATAAAATGGATAGCATCCTCCTATGTCTTTACCTGAATGTTTTTACTTGGTGCTGCTCACCTCTGCATTTGGAGTAGGAGCGCATTTTCCTCATGGAGGTAAATTCGTTTTCAGCCATTTGCTCATCAGCGGCCTCATTTTCCATGTTGGGCTGAAACCTCGTCTTTTGCCTGCTGTGATCGGCATGTTGATGGCTGTGACTATGGCGACCATGTACATGTCGTGTCCTCCCATGGCTGTGATGATGATTTCCATGTTTCTTGATCTGCCTCTCAGTCAGCAGGCGTGTGGCCTCCCTTCTGCCCGAGCCTCCTTGGTGCTCCTGGTACTCTCCATAGAGCTGTAAGGTTTGGAGGCCATTCAGTTAGAACAAAGCAAACTACATCACATCTGAACATCATTCATCATTTAAACCCATCAACATGGACCGGTAGAATGTGGAGCGTAACAGTACTCTGGCTGAGAGGGGTCAATTTTAAAAATAGACAGAACCATGTGTTGACCCTCAAAGGTTGTAATGGAAGTGGAAACATGGGCTCAGCATCTAGATTTATCACCTCTGGAAGGGTTCCACAAAAACTACCCAGGACATCTGGGGAAGAGATTCATTCTCAGAATCACAAGTAAACATGTCTTATTTATAACTGAAAGATGGCCTCATCTTGTCTCTCATGTGTCCAAACCTAGCCTAGCACATATCATATTCTTTCCCTTTTTTCTCCAACTTTCACATCAGTAAAAGAGATTTCATAAAATGATTGGAAATGATAAAGATTTAGAGGAGCATTTAATGTAGGAGCTGACACAGCTGTGCTCATATGTTTACATACCCTGGCAGAATTTTAGATATTTTGGCAATTTTTCAGAAAGTATGAATAACACAAAGTTATTTCTTTCACTCATGGTTAGTGGTTTCATCAAATCATCTATCATCAGACAATTGTCTTTATTTTTTTGAAACATATTAACAACAGAAACTAACCCAACGGCCCTAAATGAGGCAATTTCATTTTCCCCAGATGGTAAAACTGCTCTCTTTGATTTAGCCAAAAAGCCTTTAGTTCCCATAAATTCAGCCTGTATGAGACCTGCCAAAGTGGAAATAGATTTGTGATCTATACCTTTTATTTATATTTTGGGTATAATACTACATAATTAGGTTGTATGGGTTTTCATATCTGACATGTTATGAGCATTATATCTGACTTTTGTCTAACACTTTTCCCCTGACTTTCTACCTGCCACTCTGTTTTGACATCTGCATAGAGATCAGAGCAGGGAGACACATGAATGGCTGAGTGGGTTAGTTGAAGCAGGAAAAGCTTCTCTTCTATAAAATGTCTGGGGAAACTGTTTGCCATTGTTGTAATTTCTGCAGATGTGGAGTCATCTGTGGAACCTACAACCTGCTTTGGGATATTAAAAGGCACAAAGACAACCCAGGTTTTTAACTCCAATTTGTCAAACCATAATGTTGATATTACGAGAGTTAGGGGATTCCAGTGTTTCAGAAGGGTACCACTGTCTGGAAGCAACATTTTAAGAAACACTTTGACATGTGCGTACAGGTATCTAAATGAACTATTTATCACAAATGCCTCATAGTCAGTTTTAAGCATGCAATGCTTAGCTCGATCTAATGTCATGATGAAGGCCTTTACAGCTGTCCTGTTCAGAAGAGTAAAATATGTGCATCTGTGTATGCATTTGTATGCAAAAAGCAAGATTTCCGAGGGTCCAATATCACAACACAAGTATGCTGTGTCATGAAGAATCTTTGTGACCATATAATTCTCCTGAATATTCATGATTTTTATTCTTTGCCTCTTAACACATTTGAAGGATTTTTAAAGAAAATCTAAGAAGCTAAAGATGTTCCACGTATACATGTATTGTGTACAGCAGTGTGCAAAACCTTTTGATTTCTCCTGATATTTTTTGGTGGGGGATGGCATTTGCAGTGATCATTTTTTACAATTTTCATTCCAGTCCTTGTAAAGAACAATCCCAGCAAAATGTGCATTGAGTGTCTAAATATAGAGAAGGGGACAGAACAGTGTCAGGTACTGTCCAATGCAGGTAAACTGTCATGTCTTTCAGAAATAAAAAAATCCTGCGAAGACCTGACTTTAGCTGATTATCTACTGTATGTTAAGTGTCTAGTTGATAACTATTTAATACCTTATAATTCCAAACTTTGTTTTCTGAGAAAACTGTCAAACCAAAAGAAAAAAAGAAAATAGAAGGTCACTCAAGTAACTGATAGTCTGCTGTTTGGAATTATTGTCCTGTTGGAATATCTAAATTGTTTCAGCAATTTCACACAAACTTGGTAAAAAGGTTGAAGAACCTGAAGCTATGTCTCCCTCTTCATTATTTCCATCAGCTTTAAATCTAACAAACACACCTGTGCTACTAGTGGCAAAACTGTCCGACATCATGATGCCAGATAGACAATAGCTCTTCAGAAACATAAGTGACAAGCTGGTAAGCTGTGTATGCTGCTGACACTTATGACATCCATGCACCAACCTTTCAACAGCTTCTAATTTAACGGGTTCATGGACAGGCTGATTAAAGGATGGATTTAGATGTACATGTACATAAAGCACTAGAGACACAGTGCGTGTGAGCAGAAATGCCAGTTGATTGTTGCTGAAACTTGAGGAGTGCAACACACAATGAACTGTGACTAAATGCCAGACTCAAACAATAACAAGCACAGCTGTCTTGACTTGGTAGGAGGAGCTTATGTGTTTGATATTAAATATAACATATAATGGGTGCTTTGCTGTTTTAATGAACAGTTTACCTTAGTTTGACAGAAGACTATAGCAAGTCAAATTTTGCGTGCCTAAATTTCTTAACAAAGAAATGAACTCTACAAGATAAAAATGTTTGCACTGACATGAAGCTGCACCTGAGGAACATACAGTAATTGCAAAACACCAAATAAAAAAACCCAGAAAAGTGTTTTATTTTATGAAAAACATTGTGTACTCTCATTTTATTTTATTTTACCTGGAAGAATTGCATATATTTCAACACCTCATGTTTTAAGGAGTAATGATGAAGATGGCAGCATAATAAAACAAATTCATACATGAAGCAATTTTTGCTAATTGATTTACAATAAACCTAATTTTGCCAACTCATTCATTTAAATATGTAAAAGAAATCTATAAATATATCACAGAATAGGTTGTACAGTATGTACAGTATGCTGATGTCTGTTGGTTTGAGTGCATTTTTAGAAATCTATGTGAAACTTAAAATAAAAGAAGCCGTTTCTCTTCCAGAATGTTTTCATAATGATTCATCCTCACAAAAACTTGCTAGCAGTGTCAGTGCTGAAAATTATGATTGTTGTTGACACAAATTCTTTTTGATGTATGGCATGTCAGTTTACCTAAAACCCAAAAGATCCTAATAACAATGTCAAACAATCCACTTTTCTTTAAATTGCAGATTAACAAGAATTTCAGTTGTTATGGTAACAGAAATTAAATGTCACTGTCACCACTTTTCTCACTCTGAACGAATCACCTTTCCTCTATTTGTTACCCATTTTTTTTATTACAGTGAACTCTTATTGGTTTCTTGCCTTCACTCTCACCAGATGAAACACTACTCTGAACTAAATTTAGTACCAGCTTGACACCATATTCCTCATAACACTTCCAACAACTCTTTCCCACATCCTCATCCATCAGTGTCTCATCAAGCAACCACTTGGAAAAACATGGAATTACTTCTATTGGGAAATGTTTATTTAGAAAAAAGAACAACAGGTACAGGAAAGATGTTTGTGGTAAAAGCGTTTTTCAAAGATAAATAACTCTCTCAGCAATACTGTTTTATTATTACCAACAGAAACCTAATATTTTTATCCATTGTATATAAAGACACAAACTTTTTTCTTCTAGTCTAACAATAAACCAAAATTAAGTTTTCTGGTTTAAGGTCAGTTAGGATTAGTAAAATTATTTCAGTTTCCTAAAAGACTATTTAGACTATTTTGTATTATTTTCTTTATATTCAGATGTTTGCATACACTGTAATTACTCTGCTGTTAAACAATCTGGGTACACCAAGCTTCTGATGAGTTAATTCGAAACATTTAAGTTAAGTGGAGGTACATCATTAGCTGTATCGTACCTCAAACAAACTGCACCCAGCAAAATATTTTGGAAAAATCTTAAGGAACCAGCCAAGATATCAGAAAAAGAATTGTGGACTTCCACAAGTCTGGTTCATGTCTGAAGGCGCCATGTTCATTTGTTCAAAGCAATAAACTGTATGCAAGTATAAACACCATAGGAATGTCAAGTCATCACAGTGTTCACAAAGGATAAGTGTTCAGTTTCCCATAGATCATTTCTTTATAAGAAATGCATCTACCCCAGAACAAAAGCAAAATGTCTTTTGAACATACTGGCTAGAACTGGTAAGGGTGTCATTATCTTGTCCTGTAACAACATGGGCTGAAAGGCCACTCAGCAAGGAAGAAGCCATTACTGCCAAAGCAACATTAAAGCCAATTTTAAGTTTGCAAATGCACTTAGGGACAAATAACTAATTTCTGACACTAATTTCTGGCCATTCTGACCAGCCTTACATATTGGAACAAAAAGAGAGAAGCTTGCCAGTTCGAGAAAACTACCCAAACTATAAAGTACAGACATTGCATCATCAAAATGACTGGGTGTTTTCATGCGGGACACAAAGATTGACTTAAAATAATTATTGACCTTATTTGAAAATCTTGAAACCACATCTAAAGACATCAGCCAGGAGCTTAACGCTTGTGCACAAATTGCTCTTCCTAAGGAACAACAACAACCCTAAGCAGAGCTAAAAAGGTGTGTGCGAGCAGGGTGCCCTTCAAACCTTACTCAGTTCCTCCAGTTCTGTTCGGAGGAATGGGCCAAAATTCAAGCAAACTATTGCACTATTGCAACAAGCTTATGTAAGGAGGCCTTAAATGTTTGACTCAATTTTAAAAAAGGTAATTCTAAGAAATACTAAGGAAATGTATTTAAACTTCTGACCTTAAAGAGAGGAAGAAAGATTGTAGCATTTATGAAATAAAAATAATGTTGGTGATCCTAACAGACCTGAGACAGAAAAAGTTTAGTCTGAATGTTTTTGTTTCATACAGTGTCTGTAAATAGTTTCAATTGTACTGAAATACATTATGTGTTGGTATAATTTAAAAATAAGAATATTTTGTGTTTTAATGTCCAGTATACATGATCTGGTTCTCAATAAATTTAAATCTAACCTCATTGTATACAACCACACATCTTGTCATTATTTTTTAAACAAAGATGATGCTAGAATTAAAATCTTTGTGAAAAACTAAGCATATTCCAAAAACCCCAATACGAAATAGAAAAACCTAAAATTTAAAGGATGTGTACTCTCTTTACAATGACTGTAAGTAGTTGGTGAGGGAAACCATGTTTGTATTTTCCAATCAGCTGGGGCTAAAATTTGAAGCGAGTAGAAAGAAACCAGTTATTGTATGTCAGATTAAATATGATCTAGATGCAGCAAGGCAGGATGTAAGAGCCTGTAAGAAACAAAAAAATAAAGCTCATCTAAAATTGTGAAGAAAATTCACAAGATAAGATATTACATAAAATCAGAGTTTTCTATTAAAATCACCTGAGCAGCTACAGAGAAATTAAACCTTTTATATAAAATATATATTGTTCATTACTTTGCCATAACTGAGCGAAAAAGAAAAAAAAAGAAAAAAACTGTGAAATAAAACATGAAACGGTAGGCAAAGGGGATTGCTGGTGCAGAATAGAGATATGAACATCGGTTTTTCATTCATAATTATTTATTTGTTCATTAACATTTTTTTTTAGAAGTTCAGGTGCATTGCAGCTGTATTTTACATCTTTAAATTACAGCTGTAATTTACATCCTTTAAAACATCAACTGCCTGTATTCCCCCCGGGCTTGACAAACATGAGTTAATACTATAAAAATAAATCTAAAATTAATATTTTCACATTATACAGGTCCTTCTCAAAATATTAGCATATTGTGATAAAGTTCATTATTTTCCATAATGTAATGATGAAAATTTAACATTCATATATTTTAGATTCATTGCACACTAACTGAAATATTTCAGGTCTTTTATTGTCTTAATACGGATGATTTTGGCATACAGCTCATGAAAACCCAAAATTCCTATCTCACAAAATTAGCATATCATTAAAAGGGTCTCTAAACGAGCTATGAACCTAATCATCTGAATCAACGAGTTAACTCTAAACACCTGCAAAAGATTCCTGAGGCCTTTAAAACTCCCAGCCTGGTTCATCACTCAAAACCCCAATCATGGGTAAGACTGCCGACCTGACTGCTGTCCAGAAGGCCACTATTGACACCCTCAAGCAAGAGGGTAAGACACAGAAAGAAATTTCTGAACGAATAGGCTGTTCCCAGAGTGCTGTATCAGGGCACCTCAGTGGGAAGTCTGTGGGAAGAAAAAAGTGTGGCAGAAAACGCTGCACAACGAGAAGAGGTGACCGGACCCTGAGGAAGATTGTGGAGAAGGGCCGATTCCAGACCTTGGGGGACCTGCGGAAGCAGTGGACTGAGTCTGGAGTAGAAACATCCAGAGCCACCGTGCACAGGCGTGTGCAGGAAATGGGCTGCAGGTGCCTCATTCCCCAGGTCAAGCCACTTTTGAACCAGAAACAGCGGCAGAAGCACCTGACCTGGGCTACAGAGAAGCAGCACTGGACTGTTGCTCAGTGGTCCAAAGTACTTTTTTCGGATGAAAGCAAATTCTGCATATCATTCGGAAATCAAGGTGCCAGAGTCTGGAGGAAGACTGGGGAGAAGGAAATGCCAAAATGCCAGAAGTCCAGTGTCAAGTACCCACAGTCAGTGATGGTCTGGGGTGCCGTGTCAGCTGCTGGTGTTGGTCCACTGTGTTTTATCAAGGGCAGGGTCAATGCAGCTAGCTATCAGGAGATTTTAGAGCACTTCATGCTTCCATCTGCTGAAAAGCTTTATGGAGATGAAGATTTCATTTTTCAGCACGACCTGGCACCTGCTCACAGTGCCAAAACCACTGGTAAATGGTTTACTGACCATGGTATCACTGTGCTCAATTGGCCTGCCAACTCTCCTGACCTGAACCCCATAGAGAATCTGTGAGATATTGTGAAGAGAACGTTGAGAGACTCAAGACTCAACACTCTGGATGAGCTAAAGGCCGCTATCGAAGCATCCTGGGCCTCCATAAGACCTCAGCAGTGCCACAGGCTGATTGCCTCCATGCCACGCCGCATTGAAGCAGTCATTTCTGCAAAAGGATTCCCGACCAAGTATTGAGTGCATAACTGTACATGATTATTTGAAGGTTGACGTTTTTTGTATTAAAAACACTTTTCTTTTATTGGTCGGATGAAATATGCTAATTTTGTGAGATAGGAATTTTGGGTTTTCATGAGCTGTATGCCAAAATCATCCGTATTAAGACAATAAAAGACCTGAAATATGTCAGTTAGTGTGCAATGAATATAAAATATATGAATGTTAAATTTTCATCATGACATTATGGAAAATAATGAACTTTATCACAATATGCTAATATTTTGAGAAGGACCTGTATATGGAAGAAAGCCAAAGCCACTTAAAAGACCCTTTGATGTGCACATACAACTGTAGAGTTACATGGATGAATGTGAAAGTCTGCCATTATAAGCCATCATCTGAAGTACAACAAATGCATAAGAAAGTTTTCTAAAATAGAGGTTAACTCCATAGCTTCAAACATTACCCACATGGCAGCCAAGTCTGTAGTCACGAGTCCTTCCTTTGTCACAGATTTCCTCTGGACTTTGATCAAAATAATAAAGTTTTTAAATCTAAAGAATCTCCATCTGCTCACAGAGCTGCTCCAAATTGTGACAGCATAAACAAAAGGGTTATTGCAGCTCATATAGCTATTTAGAGCACTCTTACAGTATCTTACAAAAGTACTCGAACACTGTAAACTTTTTAAAATGTTGTCATGTTACAACCATGAACAGCAATGTATTTTACTAATACAAATAAAAATATGAAAACGTGGGGCAGTACATGGTGTAGCGGTAGAGCAGGTGCTCCATGCTGCATATGGAAGCTGTTAGTTCTTGGTGCATCTATCCCGGGCCTTTGACATCCAACCTCAGGACCTTTTCTGCATATCTTCACCACTTTCTCTCAATGTCCATTTCCTGTCTGGTACATGTTGTCAAAGGCAACTAGAGTCACAAAAACACTTAAAAAAATCTAAGAAGTGGGTATTGAGTCCCATTTACTCTGATAGTAGTCATTTGTTCGCAGTAAAATACAATTGTTCTGTGAAGGTCCCAGAGGTTTCTTGGAGGACAGTAGTAAAAAAACAGCAATATTAAGACTACAAAACACAGCACTGTCATTTGAAGGCACAGCAACATATTGAGTGAGAATGCAGAATACAAATGCACACCAAACTTTGTGTTGGTGTATTAAAAGAAAATTTACCAAATTACATGGAAGTTTGTAGTTGTAAAGTGACAAAATTTAAATAAATTCTAGTTGTATAAATGTTTTCAAGATATTGTACAGATTCTCTGGTGAACATCCCAGAGAACAAGGAGTTTCACAGCTATGAAATTCTGTGATGACCAGCCATTTTAATTTTACAAATTGACACAGCAAAGACTACATCCGACTCTAAGGATTAAAGGCCTAAACATACTCTGCAAGAACAGAGAAATGTGTTGTCTCTTGCAGGGCTGACAGAAAAGAACTAACATTCTTTACATTCAGTGTGATTTGGGAGTTACAAATCAAATTTTTCTTGTCATAACAACAACTCAAAGCGCTTTACGCTAGTGCCACACTCACGCAATCACACTGATATACCAATACACAGATTGGTTGGCAACTTGAGGTTAAGTGCCTTGCCCAGGGGCACATCAACATGTGTTTCAGGAGGAAGCTGGAATTGAACATTCAGCCTTTGGACTGTAAGACAACTCTTCCTGTTGAGCCACTGTTCTAGCAGCTTATTCTCTATACATATCTGGGCAACCTGAGCCTCTTCTTTTCTGTAATATTTTCCTGTGGGAGTGGTCTTTATTTTCATCAGAACACATCCAGTTGATTTACAAATTTTCTGGGTATATTTTTATGCCACCTACTTTAAAATATATATTTCTACACATACCGTTTTTGTTTTCTGCTCACTGTTATTGCCAGCTATATCAAAATGCATAAAAAAAGCATCTCATTACTTTTAGGTGTGTGGCCACTGCTGCCCTTTTTAATATTTCCCTGTGGAAGAGGGCTTTGACTTGGTAGTGCATAATATGGTTGTTTTTCTGTTCACTGTTCTAGTTGGAGAACAAACAGGGAGAACAGAGACAAATCCTCTCCAAAAGACGACAGTGTCACTTTCTAATAAAACCAAGACAATGCAGAAAAGCTCTGACTACATGACCTATGGTGACTGGTCAGAAATCCTATAGAGCCTTAGAATGAAATGTGGACAAACATTTCTAGGTTTGTAAGGAGTATGTACAGGGCTTAAGGAGTGAAGTTTACATTTCACCATCTAACCAGGACCACTGTAAGACCATTTCATAAAACAAATGTATAAATAAGCAAAGAAACAAAGAAGCAGCATCATTTAAGTTTTTTTCTTTCTGTTTCCAATTAAACATGTATTTTCTCACAACCTTACATAAATTGTGTATTCAAAACATAATTAGTAATTAGTGTTTGCCACTATTTTAATGGGGTTTTTTTGGCAAAGAAAAAAATAAATCATAATTGCCATAAATTACAATCCAACAATACAACTTGAGCGTTATCTGGCAAAAAATCTCCTCCAGATGTTCAACCTTCACACTGCATTCCACCTACATGAATGGAGTCAGATTCCACTCCAAGATCAGGTTTCTCCTCATTGGAAACACATGTTCAAGGACACACGCACAAACACACCTCAAGGTTCAAACATAAAAAACAGCCATGCAGAAACATGAACACCCACGCTCTACTTTACTTACATACATTTACATGTATGGTATTTGTGTGTAAAATACACACAAAGATAAAGCACAGGGGTTGTTCCGACACATGTGAAGTCCAGACAGGGCTTAAGAATTGAGTTGTAGAGAGGTTGAAAAACAGGTGGAGGAATCAACAGTGGGAATCAACAAGATGGCCAGGATGTGTCATGTGTGCACGTGTGTATGCACATGCCAAGATCAGGAGGTGCCCAGTGTCTCAGCACCCAATATTCTACCATGTGTAGGACCCTGTTGTAGGTAACTGCTCTGCACACAACCTGGAAAACTCTTCCACCGACTTGACACTAAATGAGGTGGCCACCATTTACACAACTTTGATTTGCCCATACAGGTGCGTTATGAGTGAGAAGTAATTCAGGAAGACACTTGAGAACTTGCAGATACACAAAAACGTGACTGAATGAGGTTGACAGACACAAAGGGAGTTGGACAGAGTGAGGAAAAGTGAAAGGAAAGAGGAAATAAAGAGGAGGACACTGACCAGAGTTTGCTTGTACCTCAGAGCCTTCCTGTCCGACGCATCGGCAGCCATTGACACACTGTCACTGACCCAAAAATAAACCCAGTCGCTTACGGGGAGTCTCAGCATTACCAGAAGTGCTCCGGATGTTCCCTCACACACAAAAAAGGCACACATCCTCTCATCAACATGTGCACCAGCGCACACACACACTCTGTGACACACACACATATTCGGACATGGTGTAAATTATCTCCGGCTGGAGTTACAGTAGCATGAGCTTTCCACAACGATATGGAATAGCGGAGGGAGAGGGGCCCGGAGGTGCAGAATTTCACATCTCAAAAATTTCCCTGGTAATTACAGAGTATTTTGTTGAACCTCATTAACTGATAGACACTGCTTTTATCTCGCTCCCAACTTCATTTTAAAAACAATACAGAGGAAACGTCTCTATTTATTCTCCACATATTACCACCAAGTTATAGTGAAGGCATAATCAGAAATACATTTCCTTTACATTTTTGAATACCATTGAGATTGCAGCTGCTGGGAAGTAAAATATTTTTAAAATGACTTTGTGCCATTAACAGAAACAGGTACAGAACAAAGTGAAGCCAGTTACACTGAAAGTACTCAGTGTTCTTCCTGTACCTGCCATAGATACTGTAAATTGCTGTGGAAAGCATAGACATGGTGCTTGTGCTGTTTGTCAGGATTCCTGTGTAAAACTGGAAAGCATAATATGGTATTGCTCATTCATCATTTGATGTTGTTCAGGACAAATACAAAAGTTTCACCCCCTTCTGCATGGAATCGGTCAATGTTTTGATTCCCAGATCAAATTTGTTTGTGTTTTTATTGTTTGGTTACTTATTTGTTAAATTACAGTATCTCAATAATGTAAAATACCACTAACGTTTTTGAATTACAGTTGTGTTTCCAATGGCTGATAACTACTGAGCGACTTTTAAACTCTTATAATACAAAAGGTTATTTATTTTATTTCTTCTCAGCTAAAACAATGAATCTAAACAAATTAAAAATACCTAATGTAGTATATATACAGTACAGACCAAACGTTTGGACACACCTTCTCATTCAAAGAGTTGTCTTTATTTTCATGACTATGAATATTGTAGCTTCACACTGAAGGCATCAAAACTATGAATTAACACATGTGAAATTATATACTGAACAAAAAAGTGTGAAACAACTGAACATATATCTTATATTCTAGGTTCTTCAAAGTAGCCACCTTTTGCTTTGATTACTGCACCGCACGCTCTTGGCATTCTGTTGATGAGCTTCAAGAGGTAGTCACCTGAAATGGTTTTCACTTCACAAGTGTGCCCTGTCACGTTTAATAAGTGGGATTTCAAGCCTTATAAATGGGGTTGGGACCATCAGTTGTGTTGTGCAGGAGGTGGATACAGTACACAGCTGATAGTCCTACTGAATAGACTGTTAGAATTTGTATTATCGCAAGAAAAAAGCAGCTAAGTAAAGAAAAACTAGTGGCCATCATTTCTTTAAGAAGTGAAGGTCAGTCAGTCCGAACAGTTGGGAAAACTTTGAAAGTGTCCCCAAGTGCAGTCGCAAAAACCATCAAGCGCTACACAGAAATTGGCTCACATGAGGACCGCCCCAGGAAAGGAAGACCAAGAGTCACCTCTGCTGCGGACGATAAGTTCATCCGAGTCACCAGCCTCAGAAATCGCAGGTTAACAGCAGCTCAGATTAGAGAACAGATCAATGCCACACAGAGTTCTAGCAGCAGACACATCTCTAGAACAACTGTTAAGAGGAGACTGTGTGAATCAGGCCTTCATGGTAAAATAGCTGCTAGGAAACCACTGCTTAGGACAGGCAACAAGCAGAAGAGACTTGTTTGGGCTAAAGAACACAAGGAATGGACATTAGACCAGAGGAAATCTGTGCTTTGGTCTGATGAGTCCAAATTTGAGATCTTTGGTTCCAACCACCATGTCTTTATGTGGCGCAGAAGAGGTGAACGGATGGACTCTACATGCCTGGTTCCCACCGTGAAGCATGGAGGAGGAGGTATGATGGTGTGGGGGTGCTTTGCTAGTGACAATGTTGGGGATTTATTCAAAATTGAAGGCATACTGAACCAGCATGGCTACCACAGCATCTTGCAGCGGCATGCTATTCCATCCGGTTTGCGTTTAGTTGGACCATCATTTATTTTTCAACTGGACAATGACCCCAAACACACCTCCAGGCTGTGTAAGGGCTTTTTGACCAAGAAGGAGAGTGATGGGGTGCTGCGCCAGATGACCTGGCCTCCACATTCACCGGACCTGAACCCAATTGAGATGGTTTGGGGTGAGCTGGACCGGGGAGTGAAGGCAAAAGGGCCAACAAGTGCTAAGCATCTCTGGTAACTCCTTCAAGACTGTTGGAAAACCATTTCAGGTGACTACCTCTTGAAACTCATCAACAGAATGCCAAGAGTGTGCGGAGCAGTAATCAAAGCAAAAGGTGGCTACTTTGAAGAACCTAGAATATAAGACATATTTTCCGTTGTTTAACACTTTTTTGTTCAACATATAATTCCACGTGTTAATTCATAGTTTTGATGTCTTCAGTGTGAAGCTACAATATTCATATGAAATAGAAAATAAAAAAATTAAATCAATGCCTGTCATAGGGCAACATACAGGGGGTTGGACAATGAAACAGACACACCTGGTTTTAGACCACAATAATTTATTAGTATGGTGTAGGGCCTCCTTTTGCGGCCAATACAGCGTCAATTCGTCTTGGGAATGACATATACAAGTCCTGCACAGTGGTCAGAGGGATTTGAAGCCATTCTTCTTGCAGGATAGTGGCCAGGTCACTACGTGATACTGGTGGAGGAAAACGTTTCCTGACTCGCTCCTCCAAAACACCCCAAAGTGGCTCAATAATATTTAGATCTGGTGACTGTGCAGGCCATGGGAGATGTTCAACTTCACTTTCATGTTCATCAAACCAATCTTTCACCAGTTTTGCTCTGTGTATTGGTGCATTGTATCATCCTGATACACGGCACCGCCTTCAGATTACAATGTTTGAACCATTGGATGCACATGGTCCTCAAGAATGGTTCGGTAGTACTTGGCAGTGACGCGCCCATCTAGCACAAGTATTGGGCCAAGGGAATGCCATGATATGGCAGCCCAAACCATCACTGATCCACCCCCATGCTTCACTCTGGGCATGCAACAGTCTGGGTGGTACGCTTCTTTGGGGCTTCTCCACACCGTAACTCTCCTGGATGTGGGGAAAACAGTAAAGGTGGACTCATCAGAGAACAATACATGTTTCACATTGTCCACAGCCCAAGATTTGCGCTCCTTGCACCATTGAAACCAACATTTGGCATTGGCATGAGTGACCAAAGGTTAGGCTATAGCAGCCCGGCCATGTATATTGACCCTGTGGAGCTCCCGACGGACAGTTCTGGTGGAAACAGGAGAGTTGAGGTGCACATTTAATTCTGCTGTGATTTGGGAAGCCGTGGTTTTATGTTTTTTGGATACAATCCGGGTTAGCACCCAAACATCGCTTTCAGACAGCTTCCTCTTGCGTCCACAGTTAATCCTGTTGGATGTGGTTCGTCCTTCTTGGTGGTATGCTGACATTACCCTGGATACCGTGGCTCTTGATACATCCCAAAGACTTGCTGTCTTGGTCACAGATGCGCCAGCAAGACGTGCACCAACAATTTGTCCTCTTTTGAACTCTGGTATGTCACCCATAATGTTGTGTGCATTTCAATATTTTGAGCAAAACTGTGGTCTTACCCTGCTAATTGATCCTTCACCCTTTGCTCTTACTGGTGCAATGTGCAATCTATGAAGACTGGCTACCAGGCTGGTCCAATTTAGCCATGAAACCTCCCACACTAAAATGACAGGTGTTTCAGCTTCATTGTCCAACCCCTGTATGTATATATATATATATATATACCGTATTTTCCGCACGATAAGGCGCACCGGATTATAAGGCGCACCTTCAATGAATGGCCTGTTTTAGAACTGTTTTCATATATAGGGCGCACCGGATTATAAGGCGCATAGAATAGAAGCTACTGCAGTCAAACGTTTGACTGGGGTTGCGTTATGCATCCACTAGATGGAGCTGTGCTAAAGAGAATGTCAACAAAACAGTCAGATAAGTCAGTCAAACTTTATTAATACACTACAAACCAGCGTTCTGATAACTCCATTCACTCCCATGGTAAGGTCTCCTCTACATAGAATTCTATTGAATAGAGCCAACTGCATGTTAGGAATGCATTGGAGTCTATGAAGTTGAAGTTGAAATCAAACGTTAGTTAAAACGTGAAAGGGAACTTTTCCCTGATTCAGTAAACACGTAAAAGAAACAGTTTGATGCACTAAATCAAACGTTAGTACTGTTAACCTTTCCTGTTTCTGTCCCCTGACCGTAGTCTGATGACACAGGGGAGACGCTTTCTCCAGGGCTGAAGTTACTAGTTTCCTCTGGGTTAACTCCCTCACTCATACGTTGCTGAGTTGAGCATGAAGAAACAGCATCAAAACACTCAGTTGTTGACGAGATTCGGGGTTCTTTTTAATGACTTTGCAGCACGTAATAACACAGGGCTTACAGACTCATACACCGCTGCTCCGGTCGCCGTCTCTACCCACCCCACACACACAATAATACCGACGTCACTCCTTCACTCTTGATTCTCAGCTACGGCAGCACACAGCGCCACCTATGTCCGGAGGAGTAATGTCAACATCTTCCATACACACACACGAAACATACACCCCACACACTGAGCTTCTAATCACATATAGTTCAGGCAATTCCTGCAACAGTACATTCAAACGTTATACACACACAAGTGGTGTTGGACTAGGAGTAAGCACAGTACAGGTGTTTACCGCTATTACTTCGGCGACACCCCTGACTACGGTAGCCGTAATGCTGCAAGCGGTGCGGCATTGTAGTTCACCAGTCGTACTGAAACATTTTGACAGAGCGCCGTGTACAACCAGTATGGATCAACCAATTAACCAATTGATCCATATATAAGGCGCTCCGGATTACAAGGCGCACTGTCATTTTTTGAAAAAATTAAAGATTTTTATGTGCGCCTTATAGTGTGGAAAATATGGTATATACTACATTAGGTATTTTTAATTTGTTTAGATTCATTGTTTTAGCCGAGAAGAAATAAAATAAATAACCTTTTGTATTATAAGAGTTTTAAAGTCGCTCAGTAGTTATCAGCCATTGGACACACAACTGTAATTCAGAAACGTTAGTTGTATTTTACATTATTGAGATACTGTAATTTAACAAATAAATAGACAAACAATAAAAACACAAATAAATTTAAAAACAGCTGCAACTGTTGCAAATTAATTTTTTTATTTTCCTGAAATATTTTTTACACAGACCTGTAAAGACACAGTTATGATAACCTAACCTATGCACCAGTTTTTCTGTTTGTTTTCACAATAAACTCTTAATTCTTCCAATTTATCAAGATTATATTAGGCTGGTTCAGTAACAGACTTTTTGTGGTTGCTCAAACATATATCAGTCTCCAGAAAAACACCAACGCTTTTTTTCTATGATTCCCAGTCATTAGCCCCACTAAGCCTAGTTAGAGCATTGATCTCTCACCTTGCATTTGTGGGACCAAACACAATGACTTCTCTTATCTGCATTAAGCTGGAGTAAATTTTAACTCATCCACTCAGTGACATTATAAACAAAGACTCAGTGATTGCAGTGGGCTGTGGTCCTTTGGTGATACAGCAACATAAGGTTGTGTGTCATCAGCATACTGGGTTTAAAAAATGCCATTTGAATAGACCATAGATCCTCTGGAACAATGTCCTTTGGACAGATGAGACCAAAAACAAATTCTTGACTACTATCCACGGCACCACTTTCAAGTGCAGTAATGAAAGGGTGATTGGCTTATTTCCACCACAAGACCTTGGCACTTTGCAGATAATGGGTTGATGATGAACTCTTCTGTATGCGAATGTATTTTAGAGTCAGATACAAGGCCATTTGTTTGATAGAGAAAACTGGGTCATCAACAGCTCATTGATCCGAAACAGGGCTGCAAAAAGTGGCAGAAATAAAAGAATCAAGATATTAGACTGACCTAAACCTGAATAAATGTTGTGGCAGGACCATTAAAGAGCTGTGCCTGAGCAAGTACCTGCAACTTTATTGAACTGGGAAAAGGAAAACATCCCCCCACAATGATGTGACACATTTATCTTTTTGGAGTTAAAGGTTACTGTACAGCCTGTTTAATCATGGGTGCACTTAGTTTTATCCATGACTAAACCTACAGTCAGTAGGTTTTCCCCATTAGTAATAACTTTTTGAAAGCCACTTTACACAAATCATGAATTGAGCCTTTTCCAATTTTCCATTATATAAAGTAAAACATGTTTACAGCTGTAACCTGACCAAGTTTTTCATCCATTAAAGTGGTGCTGAATCTTCACAATTTGCTTCATATGGTAATTTAGTTTTGACAGAGGTAGAGTGAATATTTTCATCCGAAAACAGCAGTAACTAATGAACTTTCTGTAGCAAAAAATATTTATCATATAATCTTTTCCTTTTTTTGTATTACATTTACTTAATGACTCATAAAAACCAACATGGATGCAACATGACAGGTGAACAAAGTGCTATTTTGGTAAAGGTGTGTGAGTGTACCAACTTGATTTTAAAACAAAGAAGTAGAAGAGACAATGGTAGTAAGTGAACGGTCAGTTTCATTTTGGTCACACCTTTACCTTCAACAAAATTTATCAATTCTGGTCAGTTCTACTGGCCGCAAGGAATCAGTAAATTACCTGCCAAAAATCTAAGTGTTGTACAGTGCTGAGTTTCAATAAGAGGACAAATGCTACTTATTAAAGAAATAGATTGTCAGGTGTCTGGATGAAAGCTCTGTGGTTTTGGCATGTCCGTTCAACATTAAGCATTAATATTTGTTCTCACAAGCAACCAGTATTGCTTCTTTATCCATGTGTCTGTATATCACAGTGACTTTAAATATAAAGATGTGTTGCCAAGATGTACAGTCTATCTTTGCAGTGCAGAATGAAACAAGAGTCTATACGTAATTTAATAAATTAAAATGTGCAAAAAAGTCTTTGGATTAGGCCATCTTATTGGTTGTCAAAAAACACTCTAAAAGTTTTACTCTTTTTGAATTTTTGTCACATTTTGTCAAATTATATCCACTAACCCCAGTGTATCTGTAACTACTTTGTGTTTGTTTATCAAATAACATCTCAATAAAATACTTATTTATATGTGTTTTAATGTTCTAGTAACACCCAGATTAAAATTTATTGTTTTATGCAGTCATTTAATATCAAAGTGTCATATGTTAAAAACAACACACCTGATCTATCATTGACACAGCATAGGCCAACTTTTTCGGTGCCTCAATATAGTGAGAAATAACTAGGTCCTACTAATATAGGACTAATGTAGCTGTCCATTTGATTGTTTTCCTGGGACACATATGCAATGGATGACAGGTGCTTACAGCAAAAATAATACAGACTTTGTGATGACACTGCTTGCAGGTGGTAAGGGTAACAAAGAAAATGTGCTGGGTGGAATGTGGGTGTGGTAAACCTGAGAAAAGATAAAAGTAGAAGAACGAGTGAGAGAATAGCACGGTGTGGGTGAAAATACAACAGAAACCTCTACTACCTCTAATGTAAGTATGTCTGCCTGTGGATTTATCTTCTGAAAACCATGAAAACTGGGAGGAAGTACTGGACCGTACTCTACAGCTCTGAACATATATGGAAATCTGAACAGAAAACTATACATTTGTAGTTCCTGCAACACAGAATTTGACACCTGGGAAGTCCAAGATAAGTGGCCAGGTAAGATGTAAATACTGGGGCCTTGAAAATGGAAGACAAGAATGTTTATTTTTTTTTTGTTTTACATTTAATATTAACATTTCTCTCACATTTGGTTTTGATTAAAATCTAACCCACACACTGCTCCAGTAAGCGGATATTATCATTTTACAACGTTTATATTTTCTTTCATCATTGAGTGTACACTGTCATATTCAGGGTGACTTTGTCTTAACCCACTAATTTGCAACAGCATTTACATACATGCCTCAATGTTTTTGCAATACTACTTTTATTTTAATGTCATACAATGCACACTATGAGATGGCTCTTTTTCCTTGAGTCAGTTTCTACAGTTAGAGCTGATCTGACTCACTGCAGGACATGACTGTCAGCAATCAATGCAGTCAAACTGGTCCGGTGACATAAATCCCTGTCGAAAGCTTTGTGTGTTTTGCTTCTTTACAAATGCTTTTTTCACATGCCATCTTTTAAATTTTAAGGTATTGCGTGTACATGTTCCATAGTAGGTTGATAAGTTATCAACCTCGACACATGAGGATGAATTAGCGTTATCAGATGTTTGTCTGGTCTTTGTGCTGATGCTACAATACCAATGTATACCTGTAATGACATTTGTTCTAGTTAAATATGTTTGGTAAACCTGTCTCCAGTAGTGAAGAAACAACAAGATTATTCAGATGAAAATGTATGCGATTGGAAAGGAAACTGTTGAGCTCAACCAAATAATAATATTTTTGGAACAAATCCTTATATTTTACTAGAGTATAAAATACATTTGCGGCACAAAAGAATTCGCGACATAAAATAATTTCCTACTTGCTCAAAACGACCAAAAATGCAATCAGTTTCAGCAGATGCACCATTTAAATGCTGGATTTCTACTTAAACATCTTTAATATCTATAAATAAAATAACAAATAAATGAATAACACACAAAAATCTAATTATTTTTCATCAAAATAATTAATTGGGGGTGAGCGGCAAAATTGATTTAATTTCACATCTACAAAATTACAGCCTGATCAAATTACTTTATTGGGCTGACATTTAAAGGTATTAGTCTGTAAAGGTTTAGGGCTGGTGCTGAGCATTGGAAATGTTGCTATCTAGGTGATATCTAGCAGTGCTGAAATGGCTGTTTTCTAATCTTTCTGTGCTTTCCACAGGATGACATCCAACTACACCGACATTAGTCCCTGTGTGCCAGACGACAAGCTCTGTAGTAAGGAAGAAATGCTGTTTATCTTCATCATCATGAACAATCATTTTTAAAGTTCTCCTCCTGCTCAAACCATCCTGTCTTTAACCAAATTTCAGTTTTAAATCTCATGTATCACATCTCCAATTTCCACTCTGATTACCTAAAATGCTTACTCTTTTTTTTTACTGTATGAAACTGAAAAGTACGAGTAGGACATTTTGTAAAGATTAGCATTACAGTCTATTTTTAAGTCCTTGTTAAAAATATTCTGGAGCTAACCTTAACTTTTTCTGAATAGCACTTTAGCACAATTTGACTGAAAATTAAGTACTTTGCATTAGAAGCTAGATGATATGCCTCAGTAACTAGTCATTTAAATCAGTAACAAATCTTCGAGATCAGTCCTTTTAATCTTGGTTGTTTTGGTCACAACCATTGAAAATGTTACAATTTTATCATTAAAGTCCAAGGCTTTCCATACAGCCACTCTCTAAAATATATATGACACATTAATATTCTTGTTTTTTAAGCCTGTTACAAATTTGAACCTACAATAACTGAGCTAGAATTTGTTGATTGTAAAGTCCCAAATGCAGGCAAGGAGGGAGGCAGAGGTGAATTAAAAAAAACTTACAAAACCAAGTCAAGAGTCCTAAATCCTAAAAATCCAAGTAGCGCAGGGCATGAAACATGGCAATACACAAACAGTAACCAAGAGCCAGGAAAGGGGATGGTAGGTTGGGGTTAGGGTCAAAGTACAACAAAGCTCATGATGGACAACAGACAATGTAGCGGAGTGGAAAGACCACCAGTGGCTAAAAGAACCAGAAAAGAATATATACTTAGGAGAGGTGATCAGTGCGACAAGAGAAAGGTGAAGACTTCACCAGGATGAGATCTGAGAGAGCATAGAGTAAATACTTAATTGCTCTAATAGGGAAATTTTGCTTCAAACCAGAAAAGAGAGATAGAGGGAATAAAAAGGAATAAATGCCAGAACAGAAACTAAATAAATAACAGCACACTGAGAAAACAACTCAGCCTGAGAAACACTCAAAACCCAAAATCAACAGGAGACTGGGAAACTCCTAAACAGGAGAAAAGAAAACAGGAAGTAAAAAGAGCAACTAACAGAAAGAACCAGATTAACCACATTGAAGGGGAAACTACAAACGAGAACTACAACTGTCTTAACTACACAACAGAATAACCCAACTACTTTGAAAGTCCAAAACCTCTTCCTCTTTTTTCGCCTATTTAATTTTTTTATATATTAAATACTTAACTGTGCACAGTCTTTCATCCAGTTGTCAGTTTAATGGGTTCTGAGCAAAGTTGAGACAATTTCAAGGTATTTTGGCTAACCAGGTTTGAGTACTGTGAGTGCTAGGGTTAAAAAAACTGAGTTTACTTCCATTGTGGTCTCCACTTTTTCTGAGAAGCACAACTCTTTTTAACACACTGGTAAACAGGAGCACAGACAAAAAGTTAAGCCTTGATCAGTCACTATGCAAAAGCTTTATTTTATATCGAAAATATGTGGCAGCCATAAAGGTCCAGTTCAAGCAGCCAATCTAATTACATGCAGTGCCGCCATTGGTAAAGAATGCCATTAAGCTAGCAATCATCCCTTATATTACTGTGAAAGATTTTTGACACTCTCTTCTCTGCAGAATTGTTTTAAATGAGACACATTGGTGAGTTTTAGAGTATGAACAGCCTGTTTAAGTGCAAACACAGCATTTCAACTAGATTTATATACATCGACTATGCCACTTCCAATACCTTCATCTTATTTTATTGAGACTTTCAGAAGTGGACTTGATGTTGGTGGTGCTGGTGTGTAATATTGTCCTATAGAGTAAGCCATGTTGGCTTACACTTCAGACCACAAACTGCTGGCCGGACGTTATCATTTATTATTTTCTGGTAGCAAACATCCAAATAATAATGCACTATGACCACCCTGTTTTACCTTAGGCATGACAGTCTTTCCCATGCAATGTTGTGTTTATTTTAATGTCAGATGTAAAAAGATGAATACCTCTTGAAGAGTTATTTTTTTTGTCCTCTCGGCCTACAAAATATTCTCGTTAAAGTTTTAGAAATCATTTTGATGTTCTCATGTTTTTTATGTTCTTTTTTGGCCAGTAGATATATTCATCTAGAAACTGTCCCATTTTTCACCAATGCCTACAAAGCATTCATAGGTAAACTGTTGTGAAAAAGATTCAGGTGAGCATGTTCGGAATATTTTTAATCATTTAGCAACCGTTTCTCATGCTTTCTCTAATAAAATATTGATTGAAGATAAATATCGACTCAAGCATTCAAGTATCAACTGAGCAGAATGAGAAATTTAGAAATCCTTGGTGAACACAGCAGTGTTCTTGAAAGTTCAAGCCAAGCCATTAATGAGCATGTCACAAAATGATTCATATTATTCCACAAAGCTCCCACCACTCCTTAAAATGTGTCAGAACCAGAATAAGATTTTTTAACCGCACCAGCAGCTTTACATTCTTCAGCATCTAATAAGAAAATAGGCTGAGATTTGTGTGAAACTAGTCAGGATGTGTAAAACCATGGATTTGAGACACATGGTAGAATTAACATAAATTCCGCTTTATATGAATAAAAAATAACAGTTAAAGGGTGGAGATAAAAGTCAATATGGAGCTTAGGCAACAATCAAAGGGACAGAATGACAACAACATAAAGAATAAAGAATGGTATGATAATAATAGTTTTCAGTGTCAGTACAAAGTACACAGCAGGTAATCAGAACTGGTTTCTTATGTTTTAGTCTCAGTGATAAAGCAGGATAATATTACTTTATAATTTAGGCAAAATCCAATTTTCCAACCCTGTAAGATCTGTAATCAAGAGCAAACTAATAAGCAAGTCTACATCACCAACAATTATCTTTAGTTAACATTCCACTAGATGGTCATAAAAAATAAGCTGCAGATGCTTTATTTTACTTTATCCATTAAGCTTTGTAAATTATTTATCATCATTTGGTTGTAAGCAAATGAGGATGTTCACTGTTTGACAAGTTCAGCTGAGTTTTATCAAAGAAAATAAGACTTATGGTTTGTTAAATACAAAACGGCATGTTATGTATTCTGAAAGTATTTAAACCCCTTGGCCTTTTTCACATTTGTCATGTAAACGTCTATCTTTGGTATATGTGATAGACCAAAACAACATAGCAATAAAAAGAGAATATGGTTTTCAAACATTTCTGCAAGTATAAAAAGGTGAATTTGTGTTCAGCCCATCTAATTCGATTCTTTGTAGAAACAACTTTCTCTGCAAATACAGCCGTACGTTTTTTGGGGTTTGTCACTACAAGCTTTGGTCATCTAGACACTGAATATTTTGCCTGTTTTTCTTAGTAAAATTAAAAAACTGATTTTTTTTAGTCTTGCCAGAGACTCACAATTGGATTAAGGTATGGACTTTGAGTGGACCATTCTAACATCAATATGTCTTGTTCTAAACTATTCCACTGAAGCTTTTGCTGTGCATCTAAGGTTGGTCTCCTGTTGTAAAGAAAATAGTCAAAGTAGTCAGTTGCAGTGTTTAGAAAGTTTACTTGCTTTTTATTTTGCTCCATCTATGTTCTCCAATTTTGCTGAAGAAAACTATCCCCCCAGCATGATTCCACCACCACGCTGTTTCATAGAGGGATTATGTGTCTGGAGTTAGCTTTCTGCCACAAATAGCATTTTGCATGTTGGCCAGAAACTCCGACTTGGGTCTCATCTGACCAGAGTATCTCTTTCCACATGTTTGCTGTGTCCCCCTTAATGGTGTGTAGCAAACTGCAAAAGTGTGAGTTTTTATGTTCTTCTAACAAGAACTTGAAACTTGCAATTGGAGTGTAACTACTAATTGTCAAGTTTTCCACTCCGAAGCTTCTCCAGTACTATCATGGGCCTGTTGGGGTGTCTTTCTGATTTATGTTCTAGTTGACCAGCCTGGCAGTTTAGGTAGACAGTGATTTCTTTGTAAGTTTGCAGTTTGCTGTACTCCATTTAATGATGGACTGAACTGTGCTCTACAAGATGTTCAATTTTGGAATGTTGGTTTATAACCAAGCCCTGCTTTAAAACTTCCACACAACTATATCCCTGACCTGTTTGGTGTGGTCTTCGGTGTTCCCGTTGCTGTTTGTTCTCTTATCAAGTTTTTGAAGCAGCTGTATTTACGGTATAATGAGATGAAATTACAAGGAGGTGGACTCTCTGTACGACTTAGTGACTTCTAGTTTAAAGCAATCTTTTAATTTTACCAACATGTTTCTTCTGACTGTTATGTAACATTTGGGAGAGGACCAGGCAGGGTCCCAACTTGAATTTGGGAGATAATGATTAGGTTGATGGCAGGAAGCCCTTCCAAACTCAAAGACCTCATTGGCAAGGATAAATAGTTGGTTAGCATAAATAGGAAGGGTTAGATTCCCAAAGCTAATAAACACTTTTCTATTGAATATTAAAAAAGGTTTTAAAAATGTTTGAAATATCTTTTTTTTTTTTTATTTCCCCCAGGATTAATGCCCCTTTTACAATCTTTTTATTTTTGATAAATGCCCATCTAATTTACTATCAGAATTACAAATTTTGGCCAAATAGCAATAATTTAAATCTGTCAGGGGTTTTGAAGAATTAGAGGTTTATATG
This sequence comes from Girardinichthys multiradiatus, assembly GCF_021462225.1. Taxonomy (NCBI): domain Eukaryota; kingdom Metazoa; phylum Chordata; class Actinopteri; order Cyprinodontiformes; family Goodeidae; genus Girardinichthys; species Girardinichthys multiradiatus. The sequence goes on along the minus strand of NC_061806.1, from coordinate 31,975,117 downwards.
TATACAAGAGCAAAGAATGCATTGCCAGTAAAATGTCTATTTGTTAGTGAAACCCTAATACTAATTTGAATAATATTGTTTGTTACTGTAAAATTATTTAAAAAATGGGGAAATGTTTAAATACAAATGAACATTGATTTGATTTGAACTGATCAAATCATGCATTATTTTTTGGATTTGGAGATTAATATAATCAGACATTTGTGCTCTTCTACATGTATGGCAGTTTTATCCAATACCTCCTCCCCTAATTTCTGATTGAGAAATACCACAGCAAGTCTTCCAACCTAAAAATGATCTTTAGCTTTACTAAACAATGACTGATATAGAAAAAATAATGGATCTTTTTAATAAAGATCCATTAGTTTTTTTTCTCAAATGTATGGTTCAATATTTAATATAAACTCTAAAGTATGAGAAAATGTTTTAAAACAGAGACCGTTGCATTCATTTCCTGATTGTCTTTACCAGACTACTGCCATATCTGGCTACATACAGTGTTACAGGTAAACCTTAATGTAATGTAACCATTTTAATTACTGGGGGAAAGAGAAGACCAATGTAGTATCAATTAAATTAAATTCAATTCAATTCAAAGATACTTTATTGATCCCCGAGGGGAAATTAGAAATTCCCGTCATCACAAGTATATACCTTTTTAACATCCATTATTATTCTGATAAATAGCTCTGAATAAAACTGAAATCAAACCCGCTTAAACTTTACACTTACAAAGAAACTTGTGCAATTCTCATGCAATCAGCCTGAGTTGTGAGTGAAGATTGTCCCTGCTGTAGTCTAATTTTAGAAATGAAACATTGGGACTTTGTGTTGTCTAATAATTTTAAACGCTTTGCATTTTCTTGGATGCAACGTTAAGATGTGTTCTTCTTTCTTTCTCCCCACAGTAACACGAGAATATCAGCTTGCAGTGATTGTCGTCCCTGCATTGTTGCTCTCGCTCACCCTGATCTTTTTAATGATCATTTCCATATTGCTGTGCTGTAATCAGGGGACACGAGTCAGAACCCCCAGGCAACACACCACAAACCACAGAGAAACACACCGAAACCAAAACCACAGACATAACCTACATGGAATAGATGGTAACCAGATGAACAAGCTCATATTGTTATTTTCTTTTTTGGTTAAATACTTCTTCCCAACTACTCAGACAAATGCTTTAATCTATGTTATTTCTCTTTAAAGCACCCCCAGGGATTGACCCTCTTGAACACGAAGAGGTGCCAATGAGAGTCCAAAACACACATCACAACGTGAAGCCAACTCTGGCTCCTGCACGACATGCATCCCCAGAGAGGCATGTGGCTGCAGCAAGACATGGGTCTCCAGAGAGGCCGGTGGCTGGAGCAAGACATGGCTCTCTAGTGAGTCATGCAGCTCCAACATCACAGACATCCACAGGGAGGCCTCTTGGAAACTTTAGTCAGGTCACTGCATTAATGCCATCTTTTTACATCAAACCTAATGACACAGTGAGCCTCTACAGAGCCTGCATGGACAACAGGGACGTCATCCTGAGGGCACTAAAAGGTAAACATAGTTGTTCCAAGTAAAATACAGACAACAAACTCATTTCTGATAAAAAGTACATAACTGCAAAGTCTGTAAAAAAACAAAGTTTAATTTAAACTTCTTATAAAATTAAAGTCCAAGAGATATTTGCTGTTATTTAAAACTTCCAGGTTGAAATATACATGTTTTTTAAAGCTGTTCTCTTATCCACATCTTTCTTCAGAAAATGCAAGCAACAGTGAGACACAGGACTTTTTGGGGTTTGCCTCCTTCCTCGGAGAACTGGGCCCTCACCCTTTTATTCCTGCCCTACTGGGTGTGGTTTCGGTACAATCACCTTTATTGATAGTGATGGAGGAACTAAGGCACAAAGACCTGCTGGGGTTCCTCTGGAAGTGCAGAGAGGTAGAGTACTATAGCTCTTGTCAGACAGATTGATAATGTGACATAAAACCTTAGGTTGTAGGAGGCCCAAAGCATAAGTTCATTTTGGGCCATCTAGTTAAGCCTAACACTTGCCACAGAACCATTGGCCTATTGTTCACATTGTTTTCACTTGTTTATGCATTTTTTTTTTTTTTTTTGCATTCTACATTTTACAGCAGGGACAGATTGATGATGCACTCACAAAAAACCTTGGAAAAAGGGCTATTACTCGCTTATCCATATTTTATGTATGCATACAATGTTTTCCCAGCACAGAGATGAGCAGCAGAAGTTAGTTTTAAATTATAATTGTGTAACATAACTTTCAAAGCATGAAAACTTCCCTTGGTACAGGTACTGTATAACTGATGCATTTGTCAACACGCACTGTATAAATTGAATTTCTTCTGGGCTAACCAAGCAACCAGGGCCTTAAGGAGACATGCAGGACATCTCACCTGGAAGCTTCTTGCCTTGATACACATTCACTCTTTTTTCACTTTCTTTCACCAAAGGATAACACAGGTCATGACATGACAGAGAAGAGGATCTTCACCATGGCAGGACAAGTGGCCTCTGCTCTGGTTAGCTGAACTTCTGTCTTCCTGCTTTCTTTATTTAGTTTACTTCCTGTACTACTTTACTTGTAGTATCCTTACATCTGAATATTACTACTTCTCCACCATTTTTGTAATTATATCCCAATATAAATTGTCCCTCTCCTCACCTTCTAGGATTACCTGCACAGTCAGGGCTGCATCCACAGGAACATAGGAGCTCGCAATGTTCTGGTTGGTGGCGACATGGCAGCGAAACTGTGGGGTTTGGGCTCAGCTTATCAAAGAAAACAAGCAAACTATACAGGAGTGGCAGAGGACATGGAGCTGAAGAAATGGCAGGCACCTGAGGTTCTGGCCAGGAGAACGGCCACTAACAGCAGTGACGTGTAAGTGTTGAAGTTCTCTGTAGGAAGCGCAAAGATAACATGTTAGAGACTCAAGTTATTAACATCTGCTCTCAAGAATAGATCTAGATATTAGATGTCCGATAGTGAATTTACTAATATGTTGGAATGACTCATTTCGCTGTTAATTTGCTGCTCAAAATGTTTAATTGCACATGTAGATCTTGTAAATGCTGTAGTTTAGTCTGGCACTAACATTATTTTAGTTGAGTGACCTAAAGTTATCTCTCACATATTTTGACAGATGGTCTTTTGGTATCCTCCTTTATGAAATGGTTACATTGGGTGAGTACTCCACACACACTAGTGAGCAAAACTGTTGAATATCCTTAATTATTTTTGGTTTTAGATGTATTTGTTGTGTTTTCTCAATGTTATGGGTATTGTGTCACAATCTGTTCTTCTTTTGTAAATTACATAAATTACATAATACAAAGTTTACATTTGAACAACATAGAACATATTGTTTTACAAGCACAAAACTATTTTTTGCCAAAAAAAGGTTATTACCAAAGTGAAATAAACCAAAAACATAAAACAGAGCAAATTACACAAGTTGAGAAAAAAAGAGGTTGCAAGTCTAATTGAAGAAAAAAAAACAAAAAAACTGAAAGACACAGACTTCAGGTGTCCACTGTTAGCTAAAAACTGACCAAACATGGTCTTTTTAAAAGGGTGTGCTTGAGGGAAAGTGAAGGAAATTTACACAATAACTGAAGCAAAAAAAAAACCTTTATCTGAGTGCAAAAAGATCAGGAGAGAGGTACAAAACTGAGGCTCTGCATCCATCTCTGAAACACTGTAAAGGCTCTTTTACTGTTATAGCTGTGCTTCAGTCTGTAGCGCTAGGCAGGGGCAGACTGGCCATCTGGAGAATCACAGTACGGCCAGTGCTTCAGCCTGTAGCGTTATGGGTCTTTTCAAAATAATGGGAGTATGAAGACTGAGAGGTATAATTACAAGGTCTGAAACCTATATGGAATGAAAGTTTCTAAATAATTTTGTTGGCAACAATTAGCATTTTTTAGGTGAATCCTAAACACAGTAAGAGTGCTTTTTGGCACAAAAATAAAAATAGAAAAATCACACAGTGCAACATCTTCAGTGTCTTGGAGGAAGCATTTTATAATAAAATCTGGTTAAACAATCTGCTTTCAAAATTTTTAGAATGGTATGAGTTTTATTTTTCACTTAGTGACTGTATACAATTTCTTTACAAAAACATATGCAACTTTAATTTATAATTAGAATGATATAAATCATTGTACCTAACTTCTTTTACCTGTAGAATTGTGAACAAGTTAAATTTGGCTCAGAACTTTTCTACATACTGTGAGTGGAGATGTTTCTTCAGAAAAACTGAGCAGTAAAAATGTCTAAACCTCACACCTTACCAGCAAAGAATGAGGAATTTAACACGTTTAGTAATACCATTTTTAGAATCATAGTTGTCTAAATGCTGTAAACATTTTTAAATAAGATAGACTGTAAGTAATAAGACTATACAGTAATGAAAAATGATTTGCCTTTAGGTGACCCACCTTTTGCTCACATCATGTTGACTGAACTTCTGCAGTATCTCCAAAGAGGAAAAACTGTGAAACGGCCAACCAACTGTTCCAACACATTGTAAGAATGGCTGCAGAAACACAAGGGCATTATACCATATCTACACATTTAGGGGAAAACATTGCAGTAGCTGGTCAGGAAACCTTCACAAACTTACATTAACTGTGGAAAATGACTCAATTGTTTAGTTTTAATCTAAAACTTCATTTTGTAATTGTCTGACCTGATTCTTGATGTTGCTAGTCTGGGCATTCTCACTGTATCCAGAAATGAATGGAGTAATTAGTGAATGTTAGTCTGCATGAAAAGCTTACCTGTTTTTTCAGAAAATTGGGCTCGGTGATAGATTACAAAATCCTGATCATATAAGTTTTAAATATGTCAAAATAGCCAAAGACTTCATTGTTTTACAGGATATCAAACTGAAAAAGCAACAGCTGAGACACAGGAAACATCTGTGTGGATATAAATAAAAATGCAGGAAGTACCAGAAGTTAATGCACAAGAACTTAAATGCATTTTCAATTTCAGTGGAACAGTAAATTGTACAAGTACATTTTTTGCATTTTTCACTGTGTTTTACCTTGTTTGCAGGTACTCCATCATGAAATCGTGCTGCCACTGGACCCCCCAAGAGCGTCCTTCGGTGACAGAACTGATCAGGATACTTAATGTAGGAGAGAAATCAGCAAACGGGAGCACCGTTCTTAGAGTGCCTGAGCCACTGAACATAGAGAAATACAGGAGGGAGACAGGATATGGAGAAGCATTCAATTATGCTGTGCTCTGACTGGCTGGGACTGTCATCACAAAGGACTCTGTTGGAACCCGTATTCCCAGTCCAGCGAAACAAATTCTTTAAAGCACCAAGGACTGCTGCAAGAGTGCAGAAAAAGTAAATGAAGTATGCAAATTACATGGTTTGTGTTTAAAAAACATATTTGGAAACACTTCAAATATGAAGCACAGTCATTTAGTATGTTTAGATAACTTATTTTTTGTAAATATGTATATGTTCTGGTACAGTACATTGGTTGTCTTGGATTTATTAAAAGAAAATACATTTGCTATTTTCTAATATTAAGGTCAGTGTTGTCTTCTTTTTAAAGACAGAAAATTAAGTATTGCTCATATTTTATTCATTCAGTTCACATCACTACAAAGAAAAATTAAATGTCAAAACGATGCAAGGTTTATTTGCAGTGATTAAACAATAACGGGTAACAATTTGATATCATTTTATAAACATACAGCCACATTTAATTTAGGTTTTCTTGGAGGGAGGATATTGAAAAAATCAGGTCTGTTTCGCTAATTTATCAAGTCGTGGGAGACAAGCAGCACCTGTCATATCTCTTGATTTTAGATGAACAGGAAGAGTTGCCAAAGAAATGTGCAGAAATGGGTGGTCTTTGCCACTTTGATCACTGAATTTGGTTTTAAATTGAACCTTCACCACTGCATTAGAAAATCTTGCAGCAAACTCACTGCCTTTTTGTGGGAAGAAAGAATATATTGGCTGCCAGCTCATATGAACATCTAGCTAGATTCCAGATGTTTCTATAAAGATGGTCATAAACACATCCATCTCTTACTTGGTACTTGCAGCTGAATATACACTTCCGTCTAAAATAATTAGAATATCATCAAAAAGTATTGTTCTTCAAAAAGTGATACTGATTGTACGAATGCATTACACAGAGTGATATGGTGTTTAGGTCATGCGAGCGTCTTTAAATCAGATATCCATGTTCTTGCATGTGTCGTTAGGCGGCAAATCCTGCTGGAAAATGAACCTGCCAATAAGTCTACTGGTGGAAAAATAATCAGTAAGAAGGAAAACTACCAATTCAGGTTTATCTACAATAAGCAATATATTTTGTTGGATTCTTAATGATCTTACCATTGTTGAGTCTCTTAACCCTAAAGGAGTCATGAAATGGAAAATAAAAAAATAAAATCAATGCTTGTCATAGGGCAACATGCAGGGGTTGGACAATGAAACTGAAACACCTGGTTTTAATTCAATTCAAAGATACTTTATTGATCCCCGAGGGGAAATTAGAATCCCAGTACAACCCATCCAAGAGGATGGGTCACCGAGGCTTTGCTGCTCACTCACAGGCGCTGCCACCACAATAGACCACAATAATTTATTAGTATGGTGTAAGGCCTCCTTTTGCGGCCAATACAGCATCAATTCGTCTTGGGAATGACATATACAAGTCCTGCACAGTGGTCAGAGGGATTTTAAGCTATTCTTCTTGCAGGATAGTGGCCAGGTCAGTATGTGATACTGGTGGAGGAAAACGTTTCCTGACTCGCTCCTCCAAAACACCCCAAAGTGGCTCAATAATATTTAGATCTGGTGACTGTGCAGGCCATGGCAGATGTTCAACTTCACTTTCATGTTCATCAAACCAATCTTTCACCAGTCTTGCTGTGTGTATTGGTGCATTGTCATCCTGATACACGGCACCGCCTTCAGGATACAATGTTTGAACCATTGGATGCACATGGTCCTCAAGAATGGTTCGGTAGTCCTTGGCAGTGACGCGCCCATCTAGCACAAGTATTGGGCCAAGGGAATGCCATGATATGGCAGCCCAAACCATCACTGATCCACCCCCATGCTTCACTCTGGGCAACAGTCTGGGTGGTACGCTTCTTTGGGGCTTCTCCACACCGTAACTCTCCTGGATGTGGGGAAAACAGTAAAGGTGGACTCATCAGAGAACAATACATGTTTCACATTGTCCACAGCCCAAGATTTGCGCTCCTTGCACCATTGAAACCGACGTTTGGCATTGGCATGAGTGACCAAAGGTCTGGCTGTAGCAGCCCGGCCGTGTGTATTGACCCTGTGGAGCTCCTGACTGACAGTTCTGGTGGAAACAGGAGAGTTGAGGTAGTTGGGCAGCCATGGTTTTATGGTTTTTGGATACAATCCGGGTTAGCACCCGAACATCCCTTTCAAACAGCTTCTTCTTGCATCCTCAGTTAATCCTGTTGGATGTGGTTCGTCCTTCTTGGTGGTATGCTGACATTACCCTGGATACCGTGGCTCTTGATACATCACAAAGACTTGCTGTCTTGGTCACAGATGCGCCAGCAAGACGTGCACCAACAATTTGTCCTCTTTTGAACTCTGGTATGTCACCCATAATGTTGTGTGCATTTCATTATTTTGAGCAAAACTGTGCTCTTACCCTGCTAATTGATCCTTCACACTCTGCTCTTACTGGTGCAATGTGCAATCAATGAAGACTGGCTACCAGGCTGGTCCAATTTAGCCATGAAACCTCCCACACTAAAATGACAGGTGTTTCGGTTTCATTGTCCAACCCCTGTACTTCATAAGCACTACACAAAATTCAAGACATCAGTGCAGTCTGAGATGAAATTATGAATTTTAAGACGAGTATTACATTTTAAAGGCTACCCAGTGGAGCAGTGCAGCAAGAACAGGCTGTGTTAAATCTGAGCAGGTTCTGCATAGAGTTTACATGGACTCCAATTTTCTCCCAGAGTCCAAAAACAAGACAGCCCTTAAGGGTAAGTGTGTATTGTTAATTATCCTCTGCGTTTCTGTGATTGACCCGCGACCTGTCCAGTTTATCCCAGCCTTTCATAAAATTGACTGCTGGAGACAGGTGCCACCCTCCCGTGACCCGCAAGGATTAAGCAGATATAAAAAATGGATGGATGGGTGGGTGGATGGATGGATGGAGAGATGGGTGGATGGATGGGCTTTATTGTAGAACAACGGTCTGGATATAAATCAGTTATCACTAAGTTTATTAAAAAAAATTTAATTAAACAAAAGAAATCAAGACTCAGGACACAAAGTTCTACAACAGTTCCTTGATTATTTATTTGTTTATTTGCATTGTAGCATTAACCATTCCTTGTTAAACACACTCCTTCAAGATTTTGCATTTTTTTCTGATTATTGCAAATGAAAGATTTGCAGAATCTTCAGTACTTTTTGGGGAGAAAGGTGCTGCTTGTTTGTGTGAATGTAGATCAAATGAACAAAGATGCATGGATCCACCTAATATAAACATTACACAGGAATTAATAGGCTCACATCACATTCAATGAGTCCTTTTCATCCAGCTCTACATGTGGAAGGACCTGTAAATATAAATACCCCTGAATCCTGGGGAGACTGAAAAACAAACAGCAGTCAAGGATTATCCCTTCGTGAAAGAAAACAGCCACAATCAGTCACAATAAAGCCAAAGATAGCTAGCTAAAAAAGGTACATATTGTTGGAAGGTACACGATATATGACAAAGCTATGAGGAAGACAGAGGTTTCCTTGATCAAGGTAGCTACTATTCAGTCACGCTTTGGGAAAAGCAACGGATATCATTGCTTGAAAGAAGAGGTTTTAAAAAATTAAGATTGTTTATAGAAAAGAAGGAATGATATGAAAAGCAGGTAAAAAAAATGACAGCCCTCTAAATCTAGTGAGAATAGTAAGAAAGGCCACTAGAGAACATGAGAGAAGTTCGACATAAGAAAAGCTCAAACAAGGCAGTCGAGCAAACAAATGTGCAATTAAATATAAAGGCAAATTTTTACACTTACTACAGTATAGCTTAAGATTTTTTTATTCACACAGTCATTCAGTCTGATGTAATGGTTTCTCAGTCAGTAAGAAATGTAGGTCCATGTTTCCATTTCCTCAACAGCTTTCTCAACAACTCAGCTTAAAGATACTTTATCAGCTTGTATTTAGTGTTGTTTGCTGCTCCTTTCATTTCACATTTCAGACAGCATCTCCTACAAGCATCTGTTGATACAGTTTAAATAAAAAAATCAAGTCTTCTTTTATAAAGCTTAATGAGACAAAGTGGAAATCATTGAGTGGAATATTCGGGGTTCCCGCACATTTTTTATTCCAGAATTCAGTGCATAGCAGTGCTTCAGCGCTAACTAGTTGGGTTTTATTTTGTGTATGTTATATAAATCATTTACCAAGACCTTGCTAAGGTTGGCTTCTGATCCAGCAGTGTGGTGAAGGGCACTCATTGATTATTCTGATCTTTTTTTTGGCACGTTAAATCAACTAACATTTATAACACTTCGCTTTTTTAGTCTGGACTAATTTATCCTACAGTAAATACAAACTCTTTAAAGTACAGTTTGTACATTTCACTGCTCAGTTTGATGCCTAAAGAGCCAGTGTTTAGGGAACACAGGTCCACTGGATCTAGATGTGAAAAACAATATGTGAAATGGTCCTATTTTTTAAATATTTGGGAGTTTTTTGGGGTGTTTTCTCACTCAGTAACCCTAAACCAAACCGATAATTAAGTCTGTCAAAAAATCCATTTAAGATGTAGAAATTCAAAAGGTAAAATATGCGAATTAAATATAAATGAAGGTAAGAATCACTTCACTGTGTTTTGATACAGCCCGTTATATCTTTTAGGTAATAGAATAGGAAATAAAATCTGGAGAATCTGGAGAACATTTTTCCATATTTTGTTTTCTTTTTCATACTTGTCCAGAGCTAGAAAATGATCAAAGCTAATTCCATACATCCTGTAAAATAAACCCAGAGGACATATGAGTCTTCTTTACATGTCATATACTCTCAGAACCTTGAACGTTTTGGGTTTTACATTAGATTTACGTTTTGGGTCTGGTATTTTATCTTTCTATACCCTGTTCTCTCAATGTACCCTGTTAGCTAGAGGGAACCCATCAGAAAAAGGCCAGCATTTATACATGATGATGGTCATTCCTACTGAGTAACGGCTCAGTAAATAAACACCTCACATTGATAACTGTTTTTCCATGTTCCAAACAAAAATGAGTGCACAAAAACCTCACGAGGAGCCGGGTTAGAGTTCAGAACTTCAAATTCTCCTGGAGACCAAATGAAACAATAGCCGTTTCTGCACCCATTTTTAATTTTCCCTTTTGATTTAACAAATAAATCAAAATTAACTAGAAAAACTAGATTTCACAAAGATACTTGCAATACAACAGCCCCAGCTTCTCCCACATGTTGGAAAAACATTTCAGCCATTTGTTTCAGAAGTGCAAAATAATAAGAAAATAAAATCTTCATTTATGTGTTGCATGGAGCAAATTTGGGCAGCAATTGGCACCTTCACCAAAAATCTTTATCCCATACAGTTTTAAGATAAATTAAGCAGTGGATATTCCACTCAATCTCTGCAAATATGACTTTCAGAAAGAAATCAGGAATGAGCAAACTATCAACAAGCTTCAATTCTGAAGCGCTTAGTTCAACTGGGGAGTCTTAGTCTTAATGAACCTCATATACATTCACCTGGAGGCCCTCTCTTCCTGCTGTCAAAACAGTTCCACATCTGATCCTTGTCCAGGAGTGGACTTGGAAAAACGTCTTGAAACATTAGTCCCTCAGATTGTTGATGTGAGCACAGATCTTCAGGGCCGGTCCCAGCTTAATGTTCATGGTGGACATCAGATGCTCCTCCTTCAGCAGGAGCAAAGCCTGTCCGTCGATTTCCTGCGACAGAAACTGGGAGGCGAGCTCCTCGCAACCTGAGAGCAACAGGAACACAAGCGAAGAAAGAAAAATGGGTGGAAAACAGGCAGTGATTAGACAGGAATAATTAAAAATGTAAAACCAAAAGAAACAAAGTATAAAAATAAACTGTTTAGTTACCATCTGGGAAAAAAGCTAAAACACCTTTTCCAGTTTGACATAATAAATGTATCTTTTTTTGATAGAAAGACATAGAAATAGTGTGCAAACCTTTGCAACTTTTGTATTAACTACATAATGCTTAAGCAATTCTTGCAGATTAAAGTTCTCAACTCACTCAAAATGTAAAAGAACATTAGGCGTTCTCAATCTAAGAGTATGTAAGCATCAGATCAACTAATAAAGTTCCTTCAGTTTAAGTGAAGGAACATAAGTTGGATTTACCAACCTTGTAGTGAGGAAATAAACTGTGACACTTCCTCCACTGTCCACTGGGTGGGGCTAGGAGGCAGGCAGTTGGGTGCTGAGCTCTCAGTTACAGCAGGTGGAGGTGGCTGGTGGCAGGAAGCTGATGAGGCAGGTGACAGAGACATGGCGTCTTCTTCGTCCTCCTGTCCACTGGACTCTTCTTCCGAATGGCTGGACTCTGAACGGCACTGTGGGTGGGAGAGGAGGGGGATTACTGGGGATTCCTAATGTAGAAACTGTTGAATTACTGAACAAAGCCCTTAAATGAGATCCGTTAGCAATCAGTGATGTATTCAGTATAAAATGCCTGATTTAAACACAAGTGGACGACAGCTTTATGCTTAACTGCAGAGTCAGTGGGCACCTAAAACAAAACTGATATTTGGCTAATTTCAACCTTGTTTTTTAGTAATGCTAAAAGCTACAATAGGCTCACTTTTGAGCAGTTTACATAGACTGTTCAAAAGAGACGTGATGCACATGAAGCAAACAGTTCATTTCCATAGTTTTACATATCAGAACATCACACCAAAAGTGACCTGGTTTAAAGGATTCAAAGCACTCTAAAATTCTTTAAATCTCACCTAAAGGATACAAAAACACAGCAGAATCTACATTGCAGTTTTTTACTAATCAAAAATGAAACAAGCACAGGAAACGTTGTGCGTGAAGTATTAAATATACCCCACTGACTGAATAGCTTGAAGAAAAAGCTTTTGAAACAAAATTTGTATATAAAAAAATTTATATAATTTTCACATATAAATGAACCCCTTACATGTTTTCCTTGCGTTGCTTTATTGCATGTATGACTCAGATTTGGGCCAAGGGGTGAAATACTTTTTATAGAGGAATTCATTGTTAGGCAAATGTCAGCAAGGTCCCCAGGTACCGTGACAGCAAAACGAGCCCAAATCATCACCCTTTTACCACCATGCTCAACAGCTGATTTGAGGTGTTTTTACATTTGTGCAGTGGTATTTTTTTATATGGCTCTGTGGATTATGGCCAAACACCTCTACTTCAGGCTCCTCTGTCCAGAAGTCCTGTGGTTCAATATAAATGCAAATTTATAAACCTACACCATGTTGCCATATTCTTTAGAGACAAGAGCCATTTTCCTTGTTCAAAACAAGTGATGTTTCTTCAGTTATTTTGTAATTGTCCTGTCATGAACTTTAATATTTAGCTTTTAGATTAAAGGGGGGGTAACACCTGATTTTCGTTGCTGATGTCTTCCCTTTTGGGCATTACGTTAATGCAAACCTGTACACTCCAGAGCAGCAAACTAACAATACTCTTGCTTTTATGAATGTTGTCACATCCAACACATTTGAATAAAACCACCTGGCTCGCAGATCCTTTTAGAATTTGCAAGAGCACGCTTAGCTTTTTGACTGCATTATCATTTATTCTTGCTTTTTTCTGTAACTGTATGTACTAGGTCCACAACAGGTAAATGGCAATGACAATCTGGGGAGCAAGTGTGGTTTTAGATGCATCTCCAAAAATGGTGGTGGAGCTACAAAACTAGTGTGACCAGCCAGATGACAATCATTCTACCCACTGAAATGCAGCCCATCTGCCATAAAAGCCAGCTTGCATAAATAAAGACTAAAAATGCACAATCTAAGATACAAGCTACCTTTAAATACACTATAAAGAAGGTTTAATGTCATAAAAACAGAGCCGCTGTATTTTGGTGGCTTGGTTATGGCCACTAGATGGCACCAAACCTCAGTCAAAGAACTCAAACCCTAAACTCCTCAACAATATAAGATGGTGACATTTCTAGTGTGTGCTTTAGATATTTGACATACAGCTCATCCCTTTCCAGTTTCATTGTTACAAAAACTGCTTTGATTAAATTCATTCTAAAAGAATCTCTTATTCCAGTTTGCTTAGAAAGAACGGAGTAAAAGCTGTAGTAGCAGCAGCTTATTTATACAAATCTTTTTATAATCTTTTATAATTATTTAACATAGTTTTGGGCAGGACGTTTATCTCACCTTTGCAGGTACGGGTCTTCCTGCTATCTTTGCGCTGGCTATTTCTGAGCTAGTCCTGCGAGGAACCCTCCTCCTTGCAATCCCTCCTTCCTCATCTGAGTTAGAGAAGTGACCCTGTTTCTGGTCTTGGTCCTGGTCCTGATCCATAGTGTGATCCCGATCTTGGCGCTGGCTGTGACTGTGTCGCATGGTGAAGTTTTGCCTGAAGCTGACGTTGTACCTGGGGAACCAATACATACTGTATCGTAGACAAAGAGTGACATATACGGTACTGAAGCCGGGACGAGCAACACACAGTTTTTATCTCTTTGGACCATGTGTGGTATCTAAGTTATACACACGCAGTGGGCAAAGAGACAAATGCAAAGCAAAAGCAAAATAATTCATAACTCATATGCTGACAAAATACTTTTCCAAACAATGCAAAATTTGCATTGTTTATATTGTAAAACATATGATGTAATAATACAAAATAGAATCACAAACTGATGCAAATTCAATAGAAAAACTGAAAAAGTTCTCAAATGTCCAGCAGTCAAACACTTCCAAGCCAGTTTTGAATAGCAAGGTGAATTAATCTGGGCTATCAACATATTTAAACATAAAAAAACAAATTCAAGAAGCACAGAAAACACACATGCTGTGAATATCAAGCTAAAGCCACCCGATACTTCACATGACTGTCACACAATGTGAAAGATTCATGCAAATTATCAACCCTTGAGCTTATTCACAGTTTTTAACTCACAGCCAAGATTTCAGAGTTTGGTTTTACCAGGATTTTATGTGAGAGACCAACACAGTTTATACATAAGTGGAGTGGAAGGAAAGATACAGACATGGTTTTCAACCATTTCTACAATTAAAAATCTGAAAACGTTTATACATTTGTGTTCAGCCCCTCTGAGGCATGACTTTGTAGAACCACCTTCTTCCGCAATGTTGGCTGCAAGTCTTTTGCAACATGTCTCTACCAGCGTTGCACATATAGAGACTGACATTTTGGCTCATTTTTCTTTGCAGTAGTATTTTTGTTTGAGTAAAAAAGTGCAAAAGTTCAAGGGTATGAACACGTTGAAATGCATTCTTTATTTTAATGTATTGTTTTCTCTATATTTTCACTCAATTTTGCTTAAATCCCAGAGACATTAACGTAGCAATGGGAAAAGACTCAGCTGAAAGCAGTAAACAACCATCCAGAGCACAGTAAAATATGCCGCAGCTGCAGCAGCCTGAAAAGAAGTAAACTTTTATAGATGATGTTTACATTGTGTCACATGTTTCACGCGTGTAAAGTACCTCTTGGCGCAAGACATGGAGCAGAACCTTTTGGTGCCTCTGAACTGGCTGGCAGGAGCAAAGTTTTTGCAGTACTCACACTTCAGGACTGAGGACAAAGTTTCAAAAGAGAAGACACTAGATAAATATGTGACAATATCAAATTACAGAGAGAGTTGTGGTTTCAACGCCTTGTTCTTAATGTACATAATCACAGGTCCCTGAGGAAGCAAGGGTTATACTATGAGTTTTGTTTTCCCTCCCTCAGCTCTCCTGCAATTTAACTGAGGAGTGGCGATTCCCAACTTGGAAGCTGCAATTAAAACTGTGCTCTCTTATGATGCAGTCAAATATGGGTCAGACTGTTGCACGGTGTCTGTAAGGATAAGAGTAGTAGTACAGTGATTTGCTACATTAACTGGAAAGCTAACTTTAACCCACAATAATAAACTAAAAAATGTTGTCCTTTTCTTTCTTAAACCTGAATGTATAGCTGCTTTCAGAAAAATTATTTAGATAGTATCTGGAAATTTAAAAACATGATGAAGCTCGCATAGGGATGGCCACCTGTCTGAAGCACAGAGACACCATGTACAAGTAAAAGATTGAGATGCATCAAGAAACTATAATAGGCCGATCATCAGCTTGACTGGCCTCACCAGGGACTGGCTGGTTAGAAACTCAAAAAGCCAAGGTTTTCCCTGATCAGTAAACGTGCAAACGTGCATAAGCTCCCCAGGTGGTGATGACAACAACATCAGTCTGGACACCGATGCTAAGTAAAGAAAAACCACATCTGCACTTTTTTTTAGGTTATGAGAGAACAATGATTTCTACACAGTTCAGTTGATACCTGTTGCTGTAGTGACCGTTTCTGATTGGTTCATATCTGGACTGTCGTCAGTTAGATCCTCACCAGCTGAGTCCTTTGCTGGACCACATATCTGTTGATGAAGAAGAAAAGCAACATTTCAGCAACAACCCAGTGCTGTCTATATGAAAAGTGAATTACCATTACAGATGTAGTGTACACACTGGGAATGGCTCTGCTCCTTCCTGGATTACGAAGCCTTCAATTAGATGAGTGAGAACTTGTGGTTTAACAACAGCTTGGGGCGGCAACGCCCGCTCCCCCTGCCCGCAGGCCCCCCGGGACACAGACAGGACCGTGGTCGGAGTGGAGGAGGTCAGAGGAGGAGAAGCAGAACCTATGGAGGTAGTGAAGGAGTAAAGATTGGTCTAAAATGTTCTTCATGCTTTTCAGAGACTGTTCCGGATAATATGGAGAGGCATATCTTTGTGACGAAGGCATGGACTGTTATCGTCAGTTAGTCATTTTCTACCCTTCTTCCATAGTGGGACGCAGGGAAGCTGCTGCCTACCAGCAGTCAATGAGCAGGAGGCGGGGCACACCCTGGACAGGTCGCCAATCGATCACAGGGCAACACAGACACACACAAGACAAACAACCACGCACACACACACTCATTCACACTTAAGGGCAATGCAGAGACCAACCGACCTAACAGTCATGTTTTTGGACTGTGGGAGGAAGCCGGAGTACCCAGGGAGAACGCACGGGGAGAACATGCAAACTCCATGCAGAAAGACATTAAAACATACATTTAAGCCCGAATTTATTAATACTTCTGGTAGACTTAGAATTCAAATTTTGGTTGATATATTTGACTTTGGCATCCATTCTTATAACTGCTGACTTTAAGGAGTATGAATAATTTTGGGCTCAGCTGTATCAACATATTTGAAAAAAATGACTGAATCCACCTACTGTATTCTGCTTAGCCAAACAATTACACAATTTCATGTAACTGGTGTGGTAAAACAGCCTAGTTGATAATAGGCATTTCATTTTTCCAGCAGTTTTTGTGTTTGTGTCTGTATGCTATATGTATGAATATACTTTATTGTTTCCTTTGGGATCAATAAAGTATATTCTATTTTATTCTGTTTTATTCTATGCAGTAACAGATGCATTGCTAAAAGACTGATGAAAATTAAATTTGTTTTTCCTGTCACCTTTATCATTATTGCGATAAAAACAATATTTTGTGGTACTGTGAAGTTACCTGCACTGATAAGATTGCCTGGGGGTGTGGAGGTGTGGTCTTTGACTGGCTGGAGCCGTGGAGGAGATGGACCGTCTTCATCGTTTGCTGAACCGGAATCTGATTTCCTTTTTAGGGAGGCGCTCACCTGCTTCCCCTTAAGACAATACAAGCAAAATGAAAAGATGAAGCTTGGAACAGATTTCTGCAGTTAAAAAAGGAGAGCAGGTGAGTTAGCTTTGTTTCTAGACCCAAAACTTGTTTATATCACCACACAAAAAGATGAAGACTTTGAAACTGGCTAAAAATGTAAATTTATCCATCATATTAATAGAACAAAACTATTTCTCTTCAAGGTTTCCCACTGCTGGTGTAGATAATTCAGTCATAATTAAAGTGCCTATTCCAGACTTTAATATAACACATCAGTACAAATACTAAGGCTACTACATAAAATAAAATAAATCCTGAGCATTGCTAACATAATTCTAGGCAAGATTCTCCTCCAGATAACTGTAGCTTATGCTTTTTTGAGAAAGTTTACCCTTCTTCTTCTGCTACTCATAATAACGTTTTCTAACAGATGTGTGTTTGGTGCCACCCTCTGACTCCGACTCTTGGCACCCACAGCCAACACAGAACACCTGGGCTGCACCTGGACGTCTGCAAAGACCACTCGAGATCTTAGTGAGATTTAACAGATGATGATATTTGTGTCACACGGGCTTTGCATGTCTGATGAATAGGGTCATAGTTTAATAAAAGGCAAGAGAAACTGCAACCCTTTAAAAAGGGATCCAACACATTTTTCATATCAATACTCAGTTACTTCTCCAATCTTAAAGTTTAACATTATTAAATTAATACACAAAGCATCTTGAAATTGATTGTCTGATAGTGAGACTTTATGATCTGTATGTTTTATAAATCATGAAACAAGACAAGGTGGATGTGGGCTTTTTAATTGGAAGAGATAAATAGCCATTTCAGTACTTAGTCCAGTAAAATCTGGACTAACCCATATCAGCTCTATTAAAGATACAAAAACTAGTAATTTTAGTGTTTTGTTTATTATTCAACAAGATTCAGTTTAACAACCATGGGACCAGTTTAAAACCCAAATTAAAAAGTCATTAGGACTCAAGAAAAAGTAGCAAAATGGCTTTTACTGATTTTAGATCAAGTTCCCAATCGTTAACGTAAAAACCAAAATACTGATGGTTAAATGTTGAAATAAGTGTTTGATTTGCCATATCAAAAGGTAAAGAATACATTTTTGAGACATTTGTGTCATCCAGACTTATATAATATAATAATAATCATCTTTATTGGTCATTGCACATGTACATTACAACAAAATTTGTCCATCCCTTACAGGGAGCAGTATACAGACTTACGACTGTATAGGATCCCTGACCTCTGTTCCTTTATTTTCAGGGTACCAGAATGTTTGGGACAACTGGGTTTACAAGTGTGCTCACTTGTGCACTGATAAGATGTTTACTGATATGATGCATTTCACAATTTAGAGTTTGTAGTTGTCACTGTTTAATTTACAGGAAAAAGCTGCACCAAAAAAAGTTGAAGATATCTTAACGATTGTGAAAAATAAGAATAAAACGAAACTAGTCAAACCTTAGGATGACCAAAATCAACTGCCTAGAATAACAGAAAGAATGCACTGGCGAAATCTGTAATTACAAAGGAAGTGGCATGCTAAGTATGACCTCCACATCATGAAAAGGGAATCATCTGCATTTAAAAGAAAACTCCCTAAAACGTCTCTCCAACAGGTCATAAACAGTCCTCAGAAGGCAGGGGTGTCTGCCAGGCACCACAATATACAGATTACTTCATAAACGAGAATACCCAGGCAACAATACAAGATAGAAAATACTACGCAACCACAAAAACAGATCTTCTGAACAGAGGAGACAAAGATTAACGTCTATCAGAGGAATACAACAGGAAAATATGAAGACTAAATAGAACCAAACTTACAAAGCAGAGCTGCTCATCTGTAAAATATGGTGGTGGAGGTATTATGGTTTGGGCACGGATGGCTGCCACAGGTATCTGAACACTAATCTTCATTGATGATAAAACTGGTGATATCTTTTGCACTAACCAAAACATACCACCACTGTCACATTTAGAAGAAATGTGGTCTGATAAACTGGAACAGTACTGTTAAACACAAAGAGTACTTCTGGACAGAATACACCCATGTCGAGTATCCCATACCCTGGAACTCCCAACTCAGTGAATTAGCTAATCACCTAAAAAATCTGATTAGTGGAAAATCAAATCTGTTATTACAATTTTGCATAACTATGTGATTGTAATTATTGTTGATTTATTTATGTATTTGGTTTATGTTTGCTTATTGGGGACCATCAACCTGTCCAGGCGACAAAAGATGGCTGCAATCTTGCATATTTACATTTGATTTGTAAATGTTTATTAATATATGTTGCCCACATTTTAACTAAATAAAACTTGAAAGTTGCATTAATTATGTATTTGTCTCCAACCTCACAGACCAACATAATAATCCCATACTGCTAAATTAAACAGTGAGTTTCTCACTACTGAAAAATAGAAGATTAGCAAATGGGCAAGCCAGTCTCTGGATTTTAATCTAACAACACATGCCTTAAATTTGCTGAAGAAGAAGCGAAAAGGAGCAAGTGCCCAGGGAAAAGCAGGAGATTAAGTTTGTTAAAGTGCAGACTTGTTGGAAAAGCACCACTAAAAAATATGCAACATTTTAAGCAATCAATTAATGCAAAATAAATACTTTAAACACCATTAATCCCTGCTAGATTATTCCTCTCAAACTTTATGGTACCCTCTACTGAGGGAAGTTAGTACAATGTCAATGTGTCTTTATCTCAAACACTATAGAGGGCACTCCAGATGTGTAGTGTGGGGCATCATCATCTGTCAAGTGTCTGAACCACATTATAACTGGTAAAACACAGTAATCAGCTGACCTGAGGAGTCTGACCTCCTGACGAGTCTCCATTTATTGTCACACCAGCTCTTTTCTGCTCTTCAGTCACCTGGGGGAGAGAGTGTGTGGAACGAGACTGGGAGGGGGGAGGAGCTGTAATGGTTTGTAACTGAGAGGATGCGGGGCTATGAGCTGAAGGTCCATTCTGACTCTGTGCAGAGCTTTGATTGGTCTGGTGATGCATGTGAGGGGCCTGAGCAGATGGGGGAGCCTCCTGGGGAGTCTGAAGAGTCTTAAGCCCCACCCCTCTGCCAACAACCCCACCTTCCCTGGAGGCGATGGAGGCCACCATGGTGAGCAGGCTGGACGAGCTGCTGAGAACAGCAGCTCCATCTTGGCTGCAGCTGCCACGGGTGAGGGCAAGAGCCTGGGTGCCCCCTAGTGTGCTCTGCCTGGCCCCCACTATCTGGACCGGGATATGTGGAGGCTGGGAAGGGTGGTTAGAGCTGCTAGCAGTTGGAGGGGCAGGCAAGATTGGAGGAGGGTTTCTGGAGGGAAGTTGAAGGGGCAAGCGAAGTCCCTGCAAAGTTTTCGGTTGGATGGGAATGGGTCCATTAGGATGGCCCGATTTCTCAGTGCCGAGCGCGGTCTTCTGCAAAGGCTGCACCACAAGAGTCTGAGCGTTGACTGCAGGTTTGATGGTTGCCGTGCCAACCGGGTACCCATGGGCCTGAGATGTCGCATTGGACGTCAGGACCAATGCATGCGCTGTTGTGGGAGCTGTGGCCAGTGTTCGAGTTCCATGAAGTAGAAGCTGGGAGAGAGGGATGGAGGAGGTGGAGGATGAGGAGGAGGAGGAGGCACCAGATGAAGAGGCGGCGTGTGCTTTAAGGTTAGTAGGCTGGGGGTAGGTAGGGATTTTAATGTGAGGCGGCTGTGGGCTGGGTTTTGTTGGGGACTGAGGGGTTGATGGGTGGGATTGCTGGACCAAGGAGTAGGCAGCTGTACAAAGACAAACATATATGATAATATGTGGTCACAATCAAACCATCAAAAACAGAACATCTGTAAAGTTTGGCACAGGAAAAAAACACATGGCAATATTTGATTAAAAAAAGCTTGGAAGGACTAATAACATTTTAAAGTGGTCTTGAACAATCGGTCTTCAGGCTTTTAGATGGTCTTTTAAAGTTTTTCTTTGGACTTTGGCTGCTTTTTCATAAATTATTAGCCAAGAACCTACCATGTTTACAGGAATGTTTTTCTTATATGTTAAATAAATCATTAAGGCATGAAACTGCTCCTAAACTCAAAGAATGACTCAGTGTTGTTATCACATATCCCAGACAACTCGGCAAAGAACCCTTTTTATTTTTATGTAAGCAACTTATCTCAAAGACGCAATTTTTAACTTTTGCGTCCTTCCACTAAATGTATGAAAAACTCTCAAAAGCGAGCAGACAACAATAAGGCTGAATGTATTACAGCAAACCTGCTGCATTTCATCACTGTTAAACCTTTAAGGTCTATCATGAAACATGGTGGATTTGGAAATGTCTGCAGCAAGGTAAGGGTCTGAATTTTCGAAGAGAAACTAATGAAGACTGCTGTTTTAGTAATGCACTCACTAGTACCAGATGCTAAACTCTTTCATCATTCTGTCATCTGTCAGAGGCTGGTAGATGGCTACGAGAAGCCTCTGTGAAGTTATTTTACCCAGGTGGTAAAAACAGCAATTGGGGGGTAGGGCATATAATATGTGAACCTCCCCTAATCAAGAATTGTCAACTCTTGTCTCAACAATTCAGTATTTATTAAGATGTCCTCATTTTTAAATTACTCTATAACAAAAGCATCTGCTGGAAAACAATGCAAATAAAAAATAATGAATGAGGTGAATCAAAATCTGGCAACATTTCCTTTCTTCCCACCTGAGTCAGTTCTGTCTGCGGCTTCAGTTTTAACACCCACACCTTTAGGACTCGACACACCTCGGACGGCAAGATTCTGTGCCTACAGATACACAGGAAACGTTTCAGCGGCATCAGCAATTCACTGTTGTGGTACCAAGCATGAAATCAGTGCACAGCAACATAATCTGACAGAAACAGAACCAGATCAAACCGTTGGCCTTAGTTACTCCACAAACCTGGTCATTATCTGTCTGGCTGCTGGAAGAGGAGGCTGGTGTTACTTCCTGCTGCTGCTGAGTCTGGGGCTGCTGGGCGACAGTCGCCATAGCAGCGGTTGCTGTGCTACCGGGCATGAAGATGAGCTGGGAGGGGATGGGGGTCCTTAGGGAGCGGTTGACCTGCAGGACAAACGGCACGTTGCCAAACACTGATGCTGAGGTCACATATAAGCAAAGATTAAGTCTGTCTGAGAAAAACTCACCCTCAGGTACATTTGTCCCTGACCACCTGCTGGCCCGCTCAGCAGCACGGACTGACTGATGGTGGATGTTGCTGAGGCACCTAAAGGGCGGCTGCTGGTTGTAGAACCTGCTCCAGATGTTACACTGGCCTGAAAAGAAACAATAAGAGATGTTAATATGTACAATTCTTTCTTTTCCTAATGGAATGTAATTGAAATGGGATTGATTTCTCCGCTAAATTAAAAGTGAGTATTGCTTGGTGAACCAGACTACATCAGAAATAATAGTAGAAGGTAAGGAAAAAATGGGAAAAAAGCATAGAATTGTTTTAAGTTTGATGCAAATCTTGATCATCAACATTTAACCTACGTAATATTCAATTATCATTTTCTTAAAATATATTCTCTGTTTACAAAGGATGCTTAATGGCTCTGATTGTGACTGGAATAAAACAATTTCCTCTTGAATGAATAAAGTTGATGACGACAATATCCAGCACTGAATGATGCATAGCCAAGGAATCAATAATCACACAGTGTTTTAT
This sequence comes from Girardinichthys multiradiatus, assembly GCF_021462225.1. Classification (NCBI taxonomy): domain Eukaryota; kingdom Metazoa; phylum Chordata; class Actinopteri; order Cyprinodontiformes; family Goodeidae; genus Girardinichthys; species Girardinichthys multiradiatus. Next base: position 31,952,434 of record NC_061806.1, on the reverse strand, counting down.
ATATAATTTCATCTGTGTTGGGGGCTGTTTACCTAAACCTGTTTGCTTAAAACTAAACCGTACTCTGGATTTGCTATGCGAATTTCACTGACAGAATTTGCTTTCGAATCAAACTGAAAATCTAGGGTTTTAAATGTTTTCCAGCCATGCTGGGGAAATTTTCCAACATAGATATCTAGACTTCTGTAAGTCGTTAGTCCTCTTTGTCTTTGGTGGAACCCATGGATCTCTACTTTAATTTTAAAATAAAGTTTAACACTTATGCTCAATTTGCAAAGGCAACGAGAGCCATGTTGAATGCTTTGCAACTGCATGACCCTAATAGCAGTTTTTTTGTGTGGACGTTTTTATTGCACTGCTTATTTCTGCCTTTTACCATTTTATATGAATGCAGTGTTGTGGTTTATTAAAGCTCAGATAAAGATTAATTGCTTTAGTTTTCTTCTAGTGTTGGTGTTTCTCCGTAAAATACTTTCATCAAATTAGCTCAAAGCTATTATTGTGAACATTCTAAACTAGTTCATTCTTCAGAATGTGAAAGATTTCTGGTGAAAATATAGTTTTCAATAAAAGTTTTCAATAAAACTAGAAATGACAAGTTTGCAACTGGTTACTAACTGGTCAACTAAAATTAGGACTTTTTTTTTATTAGGAACCAGCCCAAAAGTCAAATTGGTGCATCTTTGCCCTGTACATTTCCATAAAAAACAGGGTTTGTAAATAAAAGGCTTTTTAACATTATGATTTTTTATTTTATGTTAGCAAGAAATAACAAAGCGTACTACTGTAGTGCTGGTGGTCTGAGAAGAGCTGCTGGAGGGACACGACTGACGACTGGCTGCCAGAGTTGCCTGTAGGAAATGAAACAAACAGTAGAAGCAGAGGAAATGCTTCTGGCTTCATTTGAATCCAAACAAAAGTGGTTACAGAAGCTGTCGTGTGGTTGACAGAGGACGTGGCTCATTGTGTTTGGTGGTATTTCTGCCAATCTAACAAAACAGCTGTCCAAGACAGTCATAGGCTTCTATCAGTTTAAAAAAAATCTGTTAAATAAGCAGAGTGGATTTTGAAATGAGCTTCAACATACCTTGACTTGTTGCACGGCAGCCAGATTCTGCAACTGTGCACTGTTGATTTGTTGCTGCAGCATCAGTTGCTGAAAGTACTGAGCTGCATTAGGCTGTCTCTGCAATGCCTGAAGGGCCTAGAGGAAAGGACAGAGAAACAAAAATCGAAAAGTATGAAATGCAGTTTTAGGGTAAGAATAGATAACAGCAGATTTAAATAACCAAAGGACAAAAAACAACTTAATGATTTAGATGGACGGCTTTTAAAAGGAAACTATTAGAATGAAGGCATACAAAGAAAAAAAGAAAGAATTTAGATTAGAGAAGACAACAACCCAAAAAGATAAATGAAAACATCAAGAGCAGAGAAAGAGAGGTGCTGCTGCAGTTTCCTGTCAGGACCCTGATGTACGAGTTGAGGCTCATACAGTAATAAGCTGAAGGATGAATGGGAGTGCGGCGGCTTGGATTAGTATGTGCGGGGTGACAAAGACTGATGGCTGTGGAGGGTGACAAAGGCCTGAGAAAATAACACCCAGCCTCCTTCTAGTCTCACTCTCCTTCTTCACCTACCCAAATCTGTCACTAATTATTAGTTTAGGTCATAAAATAGAAAAACATACCACCCAAAGACAAAATTTGGGAAAACAAATGCATGTAATTACAATTTTTTTGTTTGGAAAGAATCTTCGCGATTCTACTTTCATAGTTAAATAACCAGAGTTCATCCACAGTTTTAATGTCGAAATTCCATACTTTTCCAGACTCACATTATCAGAGTTCTCTTTATATATTTAGCAAATTTTAAAAGCATAAATATAAAGGTTCACAATACATTTTCTGCAGTTCATGAGTTCAAGTTTTAAATATCTTTAAAAAGCTTTAAAATACAGGTAACAAATATGACATATGATGGAAGCAAGGTAGGAAGGAAGAATGGAAGGAAAGAAGGTAGGAAAAAAGAAAGAAAGAGAAAGGAAGGAAGGAAGAAAGAAATACAGAAAGGAAGAACAAAAGGTAGAAAGAAAAAAAAAGGAAAAAAAGAAAATGTACAAAGAAAATGTTTAAAAGAAAATATGACAAAAGGAAAGAAACAATAGAAAGAAAAAAGGAACAAATGAAGAAAAATACAAAGAAGAAATAAAAGGGAAGAAAATAATTAAAGAAAAAGGAACAAAAGAGGACACAAGAGAAGGAGGAAGTTAGTAAGGAAAAATAGAGAAAAATAAGTTCAGAGGCAAAAAAGATTAATCTGATTAAGGAATCAGTTCCTTCTGTCTATGGAAACAACGCACACAGCACAGTGGTAAAATGAAAATAACACTGAAATGACAACAAACTTTATTTTAGACATTAATTTATTGTGTGTTTATAAGATGTCCTGGACATTGTTTTGATAGCAGTAGTATCATATCTTCTGGTTATGTTAGTGCTGTGTGCTGCTTTTAGATCCTTGAGAACATAACCATACTGCACATTTTGAATATTATTACATAAATAGTTTTTGCCATTTGCCGTCTTGTTTCTGCGGTTGAATCTGTTATCAAACTGCAAAAATGGCCGAAGTGCAGCGCTCTCTGACCTCAAGGGAGGCAGGGTGTGACGTGCCTCAGTAGCATTTAAAGAGACCACACCAAAACGAGTTGCTCTCAGATGCACCTCAGAACAGGGGTATAAGACGAGCCTGTGGAGCTACAATAACAAGGAATTCAGACCAAAGCATTGCAGTTCCACTTTATATAGACCACAACTGAATGATTTAAGTGTGAAAAGGAAGGATTAAAAAGCAGGATTTGTCCCCTTTAAGTCAATATTGTATTACTCATATAAACTCAGACCTACCTGTACCGCCTGCCTTTCATACGCAGACATGGAATTCATTGGTGAGGGGCGGGAGCTCGTCCCAGAGGATGTGCTCCCATTGGTCGAGGCTCCCTGCTGGTTCTGCTCTCCATCCGCCTCCATTGCTGCAGACGAACAGAGGAGACAAATGAGGCGACCTTAAGTTAAACGTCAAAAATGAAAACAACTTCCTCCTTGTAACTATTAAATATTACTGAATGAGCTACGGTAACACGAACACAGGGCTTCGATTTTGCAGAAATACCCAAGAGACTTGAACTTTTAATCGTTAGGGCTTTTAATATGCTAATCCTTCTTTTAACATTTTTGGGATATCAGAGAATCACTCAATGGTGAAACAATATCGAATATTGTAATGTTATCAGTTGTGACTGATTTATATGTTCTTGTTCATCTGTTAATTCAACTCTGTCTCTGACCTTTAGCCACCAGGGCACTGTCCTCTGTGTCAGGTGTGGGAATCTACGGCAGTGAGACTCCAACTAACAGAGTGAACATATAACTGGAATGCAAAGCATCAATTTCTGATACGTGGAGCATTATAGCAAACACATCTCATTCCTAAATGTCCTCTGTAATACTGCAAAGGTGATATATTTGCAATGTGTCACCTATATATTTTGGTCCTATTTTTGAGAGATGCCCTAATCAATTAGCCAATCAGTCAATCTCTTGATCAGCTCTCATCGGTGAATGGCAGGTAAAATAGTGAAAAAATATGATTTTTTTTTCTCTGTTCATTAAATGCATACTAAAAATGTAAACAATTTGTTGATTTGTAAAATACATCAACAGAATGTTCTCTGAGGTTAGGGACATTTTTCTTATAATCTCTTAATGTTTTCTTAGATTCAAAAAGAAGCCTGCATTGCAATTTTTCTGTTATGGTTTAAACATTCAAATGATTGAAACATTCAAATGTTAAATAATACAAAGTTTTTACTAATGAGTTTGTATGTGCTCTAATCCCTGGCAAGAAAATCATAAGCTGCTAAAACTGGCCCATCAGACAGAAAAAATATAATACTAAATCGGCATTAGCCGGTAAAGGTCTAATCGGTGCATCTCTTATTCATTCCCAGAATCTCAGCAGCAGACACATCATTTGATACCAACTTGTAAATGTAATGCTGCTGTCATGTTGAATTTTAACGTTTTAAATCATAACATAAATTTGAAAGTTCTGAGATACAGTGATTTTGGTCGACTACTAATTGTTCTCACCTCAAAACCTAAAGCTTATAAATGTTGACTAAATCTGATCTACAAAATAGAATTCTGCCTCAGAAAATATTCGTTTTACTTTTAAATATGCATCAACTTGCAGGTGATTTTGGATGCACTGTATGACCCATTTAAATCAGGTGTCCCTAACAGATTTTCATTTGCAGGATCGTCTCCTGTTCCACATCCTATAATATTCCCTCAGCACGCCAATCACTCCAACCAGCTCAGTCTGTCTGCCTCTGGCTCTGGCTGCAGCCTCCGCAACCACATAAAGCCTCCTTTAGAAGCAAACACAGAGCTAACGCTGGCTAGCTGCCCTCCATGCTTCAGACCAGTTGATACCAGATCCACTGGAGGCTACTCCTGCTAGTATCCCGATAGCGGCCGCCGCTTTGTGGCTCGTTAACGGGGCTGCTCGGTCCGTCCTTACCGTCACCGCTCCGGGTTTCTCAGCCTCCCTTCTGCACCGGCTCCCCGCAGCGGACTAAGCGGCCTCCCGGGCGTGTCGTACAAGCGGTGCCCGGTGGTGCTCCCTCTTTTTTTCCTTGTTCTTTTTTTGCAGGACAGCAGCAGCACAGATTTCACTGTTCTGCATAAATTTGCAGCTGATGTGTTGTTTAGAGGGAAACGCCTCCTTTTTTTTTCCGATGCTCTGCCTTTTCCGGCGCGACGGAATGACGGAGACAGACGAGGGGACACCTTGGACCCCGGAGGTCAACAGAGTGGAGACTTTAAAGCATCAAATTTGATATTTTTAATTTTAAAATAAATAAGTTGACAATAACACAACTTTTACTCTTGTTATTATTACTTTTCAACACTGTATAACTGTATTTTGTTACTTTGCAAAGGAGAAAAAAAAAACATAAATTGAATTGGAGTAAATTCAATATTGTAGTTTGGTTGTCCCTAGAAAATTCAATATTGTGTGTTTTACATTACTATTATTGTTATTATGCAAAAACTCATAATAAAGTGAGGAATTGTCTATGGCTTTGCAATTACGGTGAATTATTAATAATAATGGTTATGTGTAACATGGTCAGTCAAAGCCTGGGCATGCAAAAAATATGGCCCCTAAAGAAATGGTCTGAAGAAATTACTTTGTTGTTTTCTTAATATACTTACAAATTAACCCCAAAGTCATTTAAGACAAAAAGAGCAACATTGTCACAATATCCCTCATTACAACATGGCAACTTTATTTAGCAACAATATTTATTATGCACAGAGCAAATAAAACAGAGTGCATCTGTTGCACACAGAAAGGGTAAATAGCTATTCATGGTCTACCCATCGCTTCCAGTAACCACTGAAACACAAAAGTAAGTAACAGACCCTGGGCTGTTACTCATCAAATATCCATACAGTCACAGCACTGAAGCCCGAAATGAATGCAGTCTACAATTCTCAAACTCATTTTATGTGGGGACAAAAAATTACTGCACATATGTGAGTCAGCAGCAGTGCCTGGGTAAGAGTTAGTGAATCAAAGCACATCTCACATAAAAATGTGAGCTTTCTCATAAACACACCCTGAAATACAGTTCAAACACAGGTGAGGAAAAACATTACGAAACGCAGACAAAACAAACCCAAACACTTATCCTGCAACATCACAGTCAAGAACAAACATACATAAATATTATGCAGCAGTTGATTTACACTCAAATCTGTAAGAACAATACCTGTTGATTTAGTATGATTGGATAGTAACTGTGAAATACATACAGTATTTGCTAGGTCAACAGCCTGAATTTTTCTTAAGTTAAGTTATACCAGTTTGTAACATAATTCTTGGCTATTTCTAGGTAACACGACCCTGCAGGAACCTCTTTGCCACACTGATGTCTGTTTTGCCAACATGTTAAAGAATCATGGTGGAAACACATATGTGCCCAAACTGTCAATGTAATTTGATGAGACACAGCTGCAACAGATTGTTGAAGCAGACATGAGATGAAATTAACACATGAACTAGCAGCAGTAGCCAGTCAGACTTTCAAACCAGGCTTTTAAAATCTGCACAGTCAAATATTATTTAACCAAGGTAAAGAGCAGTGGGAGGAATCCAAAGAGTCTGGATTCCAAAATGAAAGAGAACAAGGTGGATGATGTGTAAAGTATACAAATTTACAAAAAAAAAAAAAATGAATGCCTATACTTTTATCTGTACACTTTGTGAAAAGTTTCAAGTTGCTTGCTATATTTATTAGTAGTCTGTACGTTGGTCTCTTCTCCTATACCTTTTTTAATCCTTTCAAATTCTTTAGTGCAACACCACAATCACATACCATGGCAGTATTTTGCAAAGTTCACTACCAGTAGTATATTGTAATCATAAATGATACACAAGATAAAGACAATAGTATATATATATATATATATATATATATATATACATATATTAAGAAAAAGATTGTACTGTGACAAAGGAAAGGAATAGTAAAGCTTGTATGTAAGCTAGAAGTAGCCACTAGCTGCTATAGGAAGTTGGAAAAGCAACAGCTGTCACTGGTTTAAAAATTGCGATTTTAGTTTGAGTCGAGTTGTTTTGATAAAAGAAAATTTCAAGACATCTCCCTACATCCCCACATAGAAAACATGTTCTTCTGCTTGCCTGCTTAGAGATTTCTGAATTTGTGATATTAAAATTCATTAGTGAAACAGTTTAAATTCCTTGCCAGTGCAAAAAGTGAGCAGTGTGTGAAAAGCCAAAAACAGAAGCAGCACCTCAACGGGAAATACTGAATATAACATTAATCTCGACTAGACAACTATCCTTTCTCAGTGCAAACTACCATCCACAATTACAGGAACATACATCAAAGCCAGGGAATTATATTCAATATTTTCAGTGAATGAATACACCCAGGTAACAAACTTTTTCACATCAACATTAAATTACAGCAACGTTACAAAGTTATGTCCTAAAATTATGCGTAGTGTTTATAAGTGGTGTTTGATTCAAATCTTAAATTTCTCTATAGATACTTTGTCTCTTTATAGATACCTTATCAAGGTATTTTTCTTCAAGTGTAAATTCTATTGCAAATATAGAAATAAATAAATGGTCGGCATGGGTGAGAAATGTTTTTCAAGTAGCTACAGCAATCCACACAGTCTCAAAAGAGTAAAGAAAATATACTTTTGTTACTCAAGTATACACAACACATATTACACAGTATTAGATATACAATATATTAATCTGTCAAGACTAAACAATGCAGATCAAGTTTTCACAGAGCAGACAGCATCAGGACGCCACACATAAAGCTTAAAGACATTTTGACTTACAATAAATCTGTAATACCAAGAAGTAAAATAAAAGAAATACCATAAAAATCATAACTTTTTTTGGTAACTGAAATATGTTTGAAATATAATGTTTTCTGAAAGCTGCTACTAAAATGAAAGCGACATTTTAGATTTTATTAATTAGCAACAGCTGATCCAAGAAAATGATTGAAGTCTTTGCTGACTATTCAGAATGCTATGATGCAATTTCCGAAACTTATGTCGAATGTGTCAAAAACTGTGTTAAGCGCATTTGTGGAAAAATAAAAAAGTATAACAAAACAAGTATTGTTTCCCAGATATATGCAGATTATCATGAGAAAATACTTGTGAAACAATAAAGTTATTACTGATCTGAGGATAAATTATTTCAGAGCATATGGCTTTTTTTTTTCAGCTGAATCAAATCAGTATGTCTGAGACACCTTTGAAATGTGTTAAATAAAATTGTTGATTTTAATGTCTTTACTGAAACCACGGCCTTTGGACTGTAATTAAGGACAGTCTACTGACACTTATTAAGCTTTTAAAACAATTATACACTAGTTAGGATGAGAGTGAAAAGTCCATATGGTCACGACTGATTCTACTAATTACTTGTAAAACTCAATCTCCAGTAAAGTCCTTCCTGATTGTTGTAATCGAACTTATAGACTCTAATTTAAAAGTCCATCTTTACAATGAAAAAGTACTCTGATGATTAAAAATACTTTATGTATAATTTTAAATGGACATTATTTTGTTTTGGTTATACCAAAACAAAATAATCATCACAGATCTGTTTTCTTTGATTTTAAGGGATAATTTATATCGTTGCAAAGACAAAAAAGTAATATCAAAACATAATTATTTATTAAATCTCTCAAGTTAGTTGCATCTTTCACGTAATGCCATGAAGCCAGCTCTATTAGAGTATTTGCACTTCCCCTTTAGTTGCATCTACATACTATAAGTGGTAATGTTTCAATAGTGATTGCACAGTTGATAAAGTCTTTATCTGTTCTACTGTCTGCTTGGTTAGACATATGCTTGTTATCATTAATGTAAATGTAAATCAATAGCACTGTGTTAGCTTGATGGAAAGCACTCCTGTGTTCATTACAACTACTGCTTATATAATAGATACTGGCTCTAAAGCTTGCCTGTCTGCCAAAGTGTAGATAGGATAGACAACGATGAACTAAAACTTCACTTTAAGTAATTCAGTTACTCCTCAACTGAAAGCAAATGTCCGTTCAGACTCACTTTTCATCTTTTGGCACTAAAATTTCTCAATATTATTTATAATCATTCATAAAAAATTATATTCTGACACAATTACAAAGAATATTCTCCCTTTTAGAAAATAAATATATTTAGCCTATTGCTCTAGTGGTACATCACAGCTATTTATCCTAAGATTCTTCTGTTGCAGTATATATTTTTACCAGTAACCTAAATCTCAAGATATGAAGCAATAAATCAATACGATTTGAAAATAAATAGCTGCTAAATGACTGATAGTAAGATCTTTAACCTAATTCTCTGGTTAATATATGATTTCATATGCAGCATCCTTCACTTTTACTGGCACCCCTTGTAAAACTGTGTAAAATGCCTCAGAATAAATCATGTTTTTAATGCAACATGGTCCTCTCACACTGAAAAAACACAAAAATCCATCCTTTAATCTGAGCTCATCAAATAAATGGGGAAAAATATCCCACAATAGGAATTCATTGTTCTTAACACCAGTAAAATCACGTCCCACAATTGACACCAGTATCAATTCCTATGCCATGAATGTAACTAAATCAGACTCTCTAAGAACTTTTGATTAGTAATCTATGACTTTTGGTTTCCCTAGGGTATAAATATGACGTGACAGGTTTTTGTTTCTTTCGAACACTCTTCATAATGGAAAAGACAAGACGAGCCTGTCTATAAACTACAGCAGATGTGTGTTGAACGACATGGGTGCCCATGTCTGTGGGGGTGCTCTGTGCATGCATATTTCTAGACCAGTTAGGAGCCTTAATGAGGTTTTTGTATTCCTATACACATTCATATGCCTATGAACATGGTTTTTAAGGAATTGTCATGTCTATTTTCTCCATATCTTGGCCATAATTACATTTAGCCAGCATTCAATACTTAAACAGGACGACACCATGTCAGCACACAAGCAGGTGCATCAGTCATTAAACCCCAACTAAATAATGAATGACTGTAGATGTCAGAATTTGAACAACAATGATGTATTTTAGTACCTATAGCTGCTGTTTAATCTGCAGATTTCACTATGCTGTTAGATGTGTTCATTAGGTGATTATTCATTTTGGCAATCCAAACAAGCACACAATTTAGACCTGTTAGACCTGCAATCTTGCAATCTTGTGGGAAAGAAACCAAAAATACAAGTTGTATGTGGTTTATGTGGTTTAACTTGTGGTTACAAGTTAAACCACATTACAATATGAACTAAATTATCTGTCACTTAAAAAACAAAAATAAATTAGTTAAAATGTGGATCTTTGTTAATCATGCCACTTGATTCATATAGAAGCAGCCTCTTGATTCAATCTTTTTAAATCACATCTGCTCCAAACATCCTCCTTATAGACTGCATTAGTGAACAAATTAGCTGCACATTTTTTGACCCAGGTTTTAGTTTCAAGTAACCGGATGTGAGTGACTTGAGACACACTGACCTTTGACTGACCCTTTAAATGGATGCGGCCGATTTCAGGAATGTACCGTAAAGTTGGAGAGAAACATTGAAACTGTTTCCATAGTTTCAGCGTGTTTGGATTCCTTGATTCTTCCCTCATTCAGAATTTTTGTCACCAATCAAAAATCTGTCTACACCTGTTCTACCTGCTCTCTTTGAGCGCTGGAATCATTTTTAAGGGGGGTTGTTTCAGTTGCTGGAGGGGCAACCGCAGTTGCCGCAGGAGCAGCTGTTTGAGCTGCTGCCATTGCTGCTGTTGGAGCTTCCACCAGTGGAACCTTCTCCTTCTCAGGAGAAGAGGCTGGAAGTGTCACGGCTGTGCTGGGGGTGGGCGCAGGGTCCTCAGCGGAAGAGGTGGCAGGAGTTTGAGCAGCACCAAAGCCACGGGCGATCTCGTCAAATGTCTTTCCCTTTGTCTCTGGAACTTTGATAAACGTGAAGATAAAAAAGATGACGAGGAAGGCCGTGAAGATGAGGAACACCCAAGCCCCACACCACTCCTGTGGAGAGACAAGAAGGAAATCAGAACTGATCATTTTCTCCTGAAAACCAAAACTGATTTAATCTCACCTGATATGAAGATTTTAGTATATAAAATTAAGTAACAGATAGCAGAAAAGACATAACAAAAAAGAGAGAAAGAAAACGGGAAGCCCAAGAAGCACAAACTATATCTAGAAGAGAATGTAACCAATCAGCGCAGTATTCCCTTTTCTTACCACTAGTTTGGGAAAGCTCATTCCAACAAGGAAGTTGGCTGTCCAATTGCAGCATCCTGCAACAGCCATTGCCGCAGGACGGGGCCCCTGGGAGAAAAGCTCAGCCACAATGAACCATGGAATGGGACCGGGGCCCAGCTCAAACATAGCCACAAAAAACATGACAGCCAGGATTGCTATGTAGCTCATAGCTGGGATGTGCTTCTGCTCAGAAAGTGGGAAGAAAAAGGAAATCATGAGACAAAAATGGACATGACAGATTTACTGACTGAAAATTTGAATAGAATCTAATGATGAGAACATCTGTTGTTGAATCGCAACTCTAATTGCCTTTCAAGACTCTTAATAACTGTGTTATTTCTCCTTTTAAGAACCATGTTTAGTCTTCTGTCGACCTAAATGGAAAATTATTACAAAAGACTACTAACTATGGCAGAAATGAATTATTTCATGAGCTGAAAGTCCATCTAAACGGACTGAAAGGAAAAACCTTTTAAGAATTCACAATGAACATTTATCCCACTCTGCAGTTTTCAAAAACATGGTCAACTTATTTCAGCTTCACTGTTTTGTTTCAGTCTCAGAGCACATCTTAATGCCTTCTACTATTAATTGCCCATTTTAAAGATGTATACATTTTAGACATCTGGGGTGTTATTGAGACTTAATGACCCCAAGATCTGCTAACTACCTTTCTGTCTGTTGAAAGAATTTTACTGAATATACTTGTGTATTGTGAGCTCACCAACAGTAGGGAGAATGTCATGACCAGGGCACTGACAGCCATCCCACCCAATCCCAGGAGATGAAGAGTCCTTCGTCCAGCCTTTTCCACCAGGAAGAGCTGAAGGACATAGAAGAGTGTGTGATGGTCTGCAGAATGCATCTAAATGCAAGCAGAAAATCCGAAGGTTGCTGAGTCACTTACAGAAACAACAGTGAAGATGGTGTTGACGATGCCGGCTCCTATTGTGGCGTAGATGGGTTGCTTTACCCCAGCTGAGCTAAAGATCCCTGTGGAGTAGTAAAACACCTGAAGGATGTGAACAGAAAAAAAAAGAAGAAAATCATGGTTAAAATGCTAATTATTTTATTATAGGTTTCAGAAACAGGCTCTAACTTTGTTAAGGTATCTGAAGGTACTATAACAAAAATCACATCTTATTTCAAAGCTGTCATTATAAAACATACCAACTCATACAGTTTTACAGATAATCCTATAATTTTCCAAATTGACTGATTCTTGATTTTTTCATGTTGTCTTAAGATGAGATATTTAAATTTGGGGCATAAGAGAGCAAAGGTTTATGTTTACAAAGTATGTGTCTTGTTCTTTACTTACAGCGTTGATTCCTGAAAGCTGCTGAGAGAGCTGCAGCATGACGGCAATGAGGAGGGGCTGTCTATAGGTCGCTGAGCGAAACAGCTCAGCGATGGTCACCTTCTTCTCTTTCGCCATCTTTGCACTCTCCTCCTTCATCTCCTGGAGCTCTTTGTTCACATCCTCCGTGCCGCGCAGACGAACCAGGGCTGTCAAAAAGAGTTAAACGTTTTGACAGAAACAATGAAAGACCACCATTTCAATATGATTCATTGTCTATGCTGTCAGTCATAAAAGGTTTAACTTCTGGTTATGTATAACATGTTGTTTATGTTCATGTAAGATGGGGAAGACAAGTAAACCTTTGAGAGGACCCAAGCAAAGTGTGCTTTAAAAGAAAGGGAAAAAACCCTACTGACTTACCTAAGCTCTTGCGTTTCTAACAATATTTCTAACAGTATTTCTAAACTGTTTTGAACAGATTCACAAAGCTGCTTAATTTTTGTCTCATCTTTTTTGTGTGCTGTCTGTTTCATTTCTATACTGGATCCTTGAAACATATTTCTCTAACTACAAGCAGACATAAACATTCACATCTTGATCAACACAGGAACTACTACTAATGCAATACTAATGAAAGGTCCCGCTTTTTTTAAAAGATTCAGCTTTTTTGTCTTGGCTCCCTTAGAACAGCTCTTACAGCTCTCAAATAACTCTTTATTCATTATTCCCTAGTTGTTCTCTCTTCAGCCACAAACACACGAGTTGCAGAAAATCACAGGAAGCTCCAGATCATGACAAAATGTAAGAACTCCTCAAAACTGTAAGAATGACATGTTGGTGTGTGGAGAAATCCTTGCTGGAATGGTATTTCTAAAGCTGAGGTCAAACCTTCGTTTAGCAGCGGTCACATCCCTTTGGCTTTTATACCTTCGCTTTAGGCGAGTTGAAATGCCACAGATCCAATTTTAAACAGTAGATGGCACTGCAGATAAAATGTGGCTTTATCAAACAACAGAATAGCAGAAGAAGAGTGGACATAGAGATTGCATATGTAACAAAACTGTAACTACATAGTTGGCCTCATACAATGACCGTTACTTTTTAGCCATACTTACAAGTAGATCAAACGCTTTGGCAATATTTTTCTCCCTGTGTTTATATTAAACTTTGCATATGCTTGTGAAAACCAAGGTGCCTTTAGAGTTTGCCTTGCTGCTGTTTTGTTTGGCGGCTGCCACAGGCAGACTGTTATACCAATGGGGTAACGACCGGCTGAAATGACATTCCACTCAAAAACAGTGTGTGCATGTTCGCTTCTGTCACGAGATGCTTTGCCTGTGGTCAGAAACTGCGAATATAAACTGGTTGTAAATCAAAACTTGATGTGGATGGTTAGAATTCACCAGACAGTAAAATACAGGGCACTTCCCTTTAATTGGAAAATAAAATGTCAAAAATGTATCCATCCATCCATCCACCCATCCATCCATCCATTCCATCCATCCATCCATCCATCCATCCATCCATCCATCCATCCATCCATCCATCCATCCATCCATCCATCCATCCATCCATCCATCCATCCATCCATCCATCCATCCTTCGTGATGATTTTCCTCTCTTTGCGTAGTGACCAGTCTTGCATGTAGAAGCAGCAATATTCTGTTTGTTTTGTGTCTACCTTTGCGTGCTTGTTCTTCTTGTTTAAGGTTGATCAGAATGAAGCGGGGGCTCTCAGGACAGAAGGGCAGCAGGATACACTGCAGCACAGCAGGGGCCACGGTAAGGGCCAAGAGCAGGGGCCACAGCTTGTCAGAGCCCAACAGAAACTCCAGACCAAAGATCTAAAAGAAAAAATAACTAATTTAACTCTATGGGTTTTAAGGTGTACGGGGGTTACGTTTAAAACTTATTAATGCACATGAATTTCTCATTGCTGAGTATTTTGTTGAAAGATGCTTTCAACAAAATCTTCAGCTTTGATTCATTTCATCACTGATTTTGGTTTTTCTCACTTTCTTGAATTGTGTAGTATTTATGGTTTTTATTTAAAGTATTTAAGTATGTTTAAGGAATGACAAATAAAGCAAAGTAATTAATTATATGAAATTTAGTAAGTGTTTGTAAGGTTGTAATGTTTCTAACCTGCGCAATCAGGATGCCCACTACCACACCGAGCTGATGCAGAGTACCAAATGCTCCGCGAAGCGGCGTCGGTGACACCTCGCCCACGTACATGGGAGTCAGCCCGGTAAAGAGACCACAGAACAGGCCAATGACCAGACGACCTGCAATCACCATCTCATAGGAGGAGCAAATGGTGGAAAACCCCATGAGGAGGCCTCCGATCACTGCCAGAGTGTTCACCAGAAACATGGAGCGCCGTCTGAGTAGAACAAGAGTAAAGAAACATTAAATTATTGAAAACATAAACTAGTGGTACAGCAAATGATTTCTGGATGAGGGCTTTAAATAGAAATAAGATAACTTAGTTATTTGATTAACTTAGTCAACTTAGTTTTACTTTTATGTCAAATCATTGATAGGTGATAAGAGATAGATAGATAGATAGATAGATAGATAGATAGATAGATAGATAGATAGATAGATAGATAGATAGATAGATAGATAGATAGATAGATAGATAGATAGATAGATAGATAGATAGATAGATAGATAGATAGATAGATAGATAGATAGATAGATAGATAGATAGATAGATAGATAGATAGATAGATAGATAGATAGATAGATAGATAGATAGATAGATATGAAATTGTGAAATCTATAAATACTATCATTAAATTGTATCTCTTACCTGCCAAATCGGTTGGCCATGACGCCCACACTGAAGGAGCCCACCATGCCACCCACACTGAAGATGGAAACAGCAACGCTCCAGACAATGGTACAAACCCCTGGGCCGATAGGCTCACCATAACGTTCCATCCAGGTGTTATTGAAGAAAGATCGCAGTTTCTAAATGTAACAGTAGATGCATGGGTTAAGACACAATTAAAAGATAAGTAGCTCTTCCTCTTTAGTGGTTATAAAACCAATACTTTATTGGTTTTTAACATATAATTTTCTATTTAAACATGAAAAACATCCCTTGGTTAGTTTTTTAAAAGCAAAACTAGCCTTTGACAGATTTGTTTTAATAAAGATAATAAAGGTATTCAGAAAATGGCATTATGTTTGTTTTGATTGAAAAAAAACAAAACACTGTTTAGCCTCCATAACCAGCGTAGATGTGTTTAAACATAGATATTAAACAATCACACAGTTTTCAGCTGTTAATGTAAAGAGAGAAACTTTATTTGTCATTAACATCAACTTAAAGATGTCATATTTACTGTAGGCAATATATATGGACTTTTTCATGTCAATATCGGTTATAGCTTTACTGCATCTTAGTTTCATAGCAGGAGCCTCCCCATCCCACACTCAGCGGCTTTTGGGTAAGACCCTTTCCAATTCAATCCTGGTAAATGTGGTCTTAGCATAAGTATTACAAATTAAATATTTAGATGCTTTTTAAGATATTTAATACAGTAGGTCAGTACATGCTGTAGTAACACTCTTTTTTGCCATTAATGCCTGTATTTAATAATTTAGTAGGATCTAATTGGGCAATAAATATAACATTGTTTTAAAACTTTTCCAACGGCAACGAAGAACTCTATTTACTGCTTTCCTTTCCTTAGCTACCTTTCGGAGATTTGCAGTATAACATTTTAAGATTTTTTGTTTTTCTTTTCCATCTGAATATATTAATAAGCAAGATTTCTGTTTGGTAGCTTGGTAGTAAACTTCACCAACCTGTTCCGGAGCATTGATGACTCCTGTGTTGTAACCAAACTGCAGAGAGCCGATGACAGCAGTGCCCAGTGAGAACAGGAGATAACATGTTACTTGATTTTCCTGAGGGACAAAGTAATGGAAAGAACGGGAACAAGAAGAATAATTGAGGTTGATGAGGTTGATGCAAAGAGATACAAATAAATATGAAATCTGAGATCTTAAAGGCTTTGTAGAACACAAAACTGGGATGCCGGTGGTAGGACAGGTCAGTGATTCAGCAAATATAGCAGTAAACTCAAACACTTAAAAGCTTGACATTTTTACATGTTCTTGCTACTAATAACAGGATGCTTTCGGCAAATTTCAAGTAAAATGTTTAAAACTTTTTATTTTTTCTTCTAAAGCCTTGCAAATAGTTTTATTAAGCTAATTTCTGTGATGAACAGTTTTCATGACTCGGTGTGACTTTTTCCTGAATATAATTGGATAAATTCAAATTAAATTTGATTCCAAAGCCACCTACCAGCTGTTGTGGTACAGCTTGGCCCCTTTAATGTCATTGATTTATCTATATAATGAAACAAAATTAAATCAACCTTCATTACAATAAGATGTCTAAACGCCTTAACCTTATCAAGCCTCAGCAGAGTTTATAAGAATGTGTTTTGCTATTTTACTCTGCATTTTGGAACATTTGAAGAGGAAAACATAGTTTGATGTGAATAAAGAAGCATCACCATGTTAAAGATGAACCATGAACACTTTCAGAAGCTGCAAGGTCAACAATACATAATAAATAGGTACAATGTACTTACTGCAGTGCAGCCATTGTTTGATTTTATGAATATTTAATTTATTTTGTGTGATTATTATTTATTTATTTGTAATAATACATTTAGTTTATATTAATCTATTATTTTCATTCTGAAGCCCACTACAACATGAATACATGCACCCTATCTAATACAGATTTTCAGGGACAACTTTCTTTAAAATAAACTGTTGGACAATTGTCAAAACTTACCTTTTGCTATTTTAATACGCATTATGGAGGATCATATGGGTGGAAATACATCATAAGGTTAGTCCAGTCTGTGGATAAACACCCTTCTTGAGGTCAACGTCATATTTCTGACAAAAGTAAACAGCCATTCTTTTACCCAGCCAGATAATGAGTTTATTAAATGGGTCTTAACATACATTATAATGAATAATTAATGCACATAAGGTGCATGACTTGGGGCTGGGCCAGAATGCATAAATATAGGTCACTAGATGTTATTGCCTCTGCTGATGTTAGAGTTCAAGCACAAAGTCAGCAGCTGAAAGAGACTGAGAGTGCTGACAGCGGCAGAACTGGCTGCTGCTATATGAGACAGCAGAGGAGTGTGGGCCGGCCTCAGGTGATCCTCTGCCTCTGCTTTATCAATATCAGAATAAGGTCGAACAGTATTAGCAGAGTGAATACTCAGTCGTTTTAGGCAAAGGGTTGTTGGCCAAACAGAGTGCATTTGGGATGGAAATAAAACAAACAAGCATTAATGAAATCTTCAACTTATAATTACTTCAAAAAGAGAGAAACATCTGCTCTGGAACTTCATGTTAACTAGAGGATCAGTGGGACTTAAAGGTCTAATTTTGCTGATCAATAGATGAGGATGCAAATAATCTACTGTAACTTAGAACTATGTAGTACAAGCAATTATTGTTAAATCAGAGAGTGTCTGTTTAAAAGCAGACAAGTTACAGGGTGAAAGTGTTTTATTACTAATAGGTTGTGTTGTGATTTGTATTTTGGACATATTTCAGTATAATGCTGTCTCTGGGAACTGAAATAAATTTGCTAAAATATAGAATACTTAGTAAAGTTAAAAAGCCAGTCAGGAAGCAGCTGTTTAAAAGATACCAGCAGATTGGTTGGAAGGTGGGGTCTGATTGTGGATATAACAATTAAAAAGAGGATAAATGCTGGATTCAAAATGTTGTAAGTTGGAAAATCTGTGGCATTAGCTAACTGATGTGTTGCGAACTACAAGGCAAAGTAAGTTTATCTGTATAGCACATTTCAGCAACAAAACAATTCAAAGTGCTTTACATGATGGAAACAAAAGAAAGAAAAACGCATAAAAAAGTACATAGCATTGGCATAATAAATGAAAGCAAGCACAAGTTGGACTTCAGACTGAAATTAATGTTTCACCTGCTATTTTAAATAGAAAAGTCAAAGGCAACTCTAAACAAATGAGTTTTAACATTAATTTAAAAGAAGTCAGGGATTTAGCATTTTTGCAGTTTTCTGGTAGTTTGTTCAGGAACTAGTTCACAAATAGGGTATGTACAGTACCATGTGCTCCAATGGTTCAATGAAACAAAAACTGTCGGATCGTCAAGTAGCTAGTTTATACCTCCAACCTTCACCAAATTTTAAATGTGTTGCAGCCATATTGGATGTTGAACCTCCTTAGGAGAGCTTGCAAGTAGACAGGCAGGAATGACAGCAGGTTTCAGGCAGAAGCAGCAGAAGAAGAAATAACATGCTGAAGACAATGAAGATTATTTGGCAGAGAGCTGTGAACCCCAGGCTTGAAGGGAAGGCCTTTGAACTCTGGATATTAAAGGTGCATCGAGAGTCTGCCCTCTGACCGTAATAGTGAGGCTGAGATTGCAGTTTGTTGTGAGTGAACAATCTCCTGAGATGAAAGTATAATATTCAAGATTTATTTGAAACATTAGAAGCGGAAAGTCTGTGCTACTCTACAGACTAACATAATTCTTCTTATTTAATTTAGATGGGAAAATAAAGAGTATTTTCCCCACAATGACTTTTTCTCATTAAAGAAGCTTTCTTTTATTTTTATAGGTTTAAACATTAAACTACTGTAAGCTTCATTTTATAGTATTCCTTTCACTATGTCATCACCAGTTTTTGTTAATCAAGTTATTCTTTAATTGCAACATCACCTTATCCACAGGGTTTGAAAAACAACCTCCTACCTTGATGTGTAGGAATGTTGGCATAAAACCTTTTTATAAACAATTCAACTCAATTATGTCATTAGAATTTGAAAGATCATCCTTATTGTTGGTTTAGTTATCTGCTACAGATGGATGCAGACATCTACACACTACATATTTCATTTTTAGAAATAGGACAAGAACTTTTATTATGAGCAGTATTCATTTTGTAATTTTCTATTTTGTTTTTGCAATTTCTTCCTCTGGATGACTGCTGGGAGACCTTGACTGGATTCTCTGTCACCATTAAGAAACATCTGCATTATTGAGAACCTGAATGTATATATATATATATATATATATATATATATATTTTTTTTTTTTTTTTTGGGGGGGGCATTAGTCACCTTTATTCAAAGTTATCTCACAGGAAACAGTCAAAGAGATATGGGTTAAAGACCTGCAGCAAATGTCCTAAGATCCAAATTTGAACCCTGGAAGCTACATAAAGCACTAACCTGCATGTATAGGGTGCCTGTTGCAATAACATGTATTAACTCCCAAAATAGACTTACTGAGTTGTACAGTAGGTATATTCACATTTCCATGCATTCAGAAAAAATGGTGTAGTTATTGCATGCCTTATTGGTTTGTCTGGGTTGGTATTTTGCATGGTTAGGCCTTGCTGCATCCTCCCCCATTATTTGCATGTAGCATATATGACCCTCCACTGATCCAACCATAGTCCTGCAGGGACAGCTAAGTGGAGATGTTGATGCATTTTCTAAGCTGTTTTTCTGTCTGCATTATTCAATTTATTTTATTATCTTTGGATTTGGAAATATTGATTTTTTAATGCTTAGCTTGTGTACTTAAATAGTAATAGAAGCAACTATGGTTTTTCTTAGCTGGAATAAGCTCATGAAACCAGAGTTTTGGACCTCTCAGGTAAGAGAAATCATACTGTAAGAAAGTAAAAAAATGAAGGTGAATTTTTCTCTCTTTGAGGGAAAGGTACTGATGGTATTCTGACCACAGTTCTTCAACATTGACTGCTCCAGTGTAATAGTTACTTGACGAATGGGAACAGGCTCCAGTTTTCTTTTTAGGGTAAAGTTAATTTATAACCCCCCATCCCCCATCAATATCCATCAGGTTTTCTTCAGAAAATCAAATTTCCCAGCACTTTACATGTAAAATGGTATTTGCTCTGAATATATTTGAGAGATTCTCTTTTAGTCTCAGGTTTAATAAGACAAGTTGTTTTTAAATAAGCCTTTTCAACATTTTCCGCTTTCTTGGTTGTCTGCTAGAAAGTTCCCGGAGGAATGTGGAGACATTTGAAAGCGATCATTAATCCTGTCCTCATACCCTGAAAGCTTCAGGTGTGTCTGTTGCAGATGGATGACTTATTGCGTGTCTCTTAAAAAGACACTAAATACATAGAGCTTCATTTTAAATTGTTGTTCTACTGTTTTGTTTAATTACGCATTTTAATTCAATAATAAGCCAGTAAGAATTTGCACACATGCAGTGAGAAAATGATAACATCTGGATGTCCATTAAATAGCATGACTCTAACCCCAAAGGTTTTCTTTTACTCTTTTGCCATCCCTACTGCTAATAAGACTGTGCTGAGTCTTTTATAGCAGTTCATAATGTTGGAGCAAAGAGGAATATTTAACTTCTTCTTCAGCTCAACCTGCAGGTTTTCTTCATGATTTATAGGTGTGTGTACTGTGATAACCATGACAGACGGTTGATGTCATGTTAAATTAAAAAAAGTCAAGCATAAATATATAAAAAAGACTTCAGTTATATTTGCTTTAAAAAGTTTGAACCAACAATTGTGCCACCTATGTTTTTTGTTGAAAACAATTATTTCCTAGCATGTTTACATCAATAAATAAATGGGATCAAATGAAAGGTTGGATTTTGTTTTTACATTTTCAGTTCCTTTTTTTTTTCATTTCAGCTACTGCAACAAAAAAATACATCCATCAAAATATTTTTTACATCTTTACCACCGCTGCCAATAAATATGACTGTATAATTACATTTTCCAAACAATTTTAGAGGAAAAACATGTTTGTTAGGCCACCCTTTGGAAAAAGAAACCAATCATTCACAATCTGTCTGAAACCACCAACATCACTGTATATTTAATGAACAGATGCACCTAGGAGAGAGCCGCTAGTACTACAGGAGCAACATAAAACCCACAAATAATCAAGCTATTTGTAAAAAGGATGGTCTTCTCCTTTATTCTCTTTATTTCTTCTTTATTGACTGTGTTTTTCTCAGATTATTTTGTCATGTAACAGTGACTCAGTGAGATTCACAAGTCACATGACTGCACTCTAATATCTCTGACAAAGATCAATAGGATTTCTCTACGTCAAACATCCAAATCACTGCTTCTTAGCTGCTTTTTTATTCATAAAGCAAAAATATTTTCACATAGATCTTTTCTAGCTGTGGAACTCAGCTGAATTTGAATCATTTTGTTCTCACTGGATCACAGAATATTTCCCCCTCCTTGTTAAAATTGTCCACATTAAAAAAAATATTTTCAAAACAGTTGAGAATGTTTAATGATTCAGTAATATTCAGTAACTTTCAGCAGCATCCAGTTGTAGCATGGCAGATTAGCTGAACAGATATTGTGTTACTATGGAAACCAAGTTATCACACATCTTATCTTGCACTCCTCACATACAGATCTATGAATCTAAATCTATGTAGATTTAACTAAGACAGATGAAAATGACAAGTTATTTTGAAACCCACAAATGAAAGACAATTTAAATCATGCAGCTATTTTCCCTTTAATTAATTAAATCTGTTTGTCTGTCACTTGTCTCCCTACCTTCCCCCTTCCACATTCTTACCTCAAGCTGGAAACTGCCATTTTATTGACACAGGCTAATAGACATTAAGCTGTAACCAGGCAATATACACACAGGTCTCATAAAATAAAACCAATTAAGACTCCTGAAAGTGCACAGCAACATTACATGAAAGCTTGGTGCAAGAACATGTGTGCACACAGCCGCAAAATGAATAAGGTGAGATGCTCTAATTCACTCCAAAGATCGGGGATCTCATTTAGAGGAAATCTGTCCATTTACATAAACTAGGTGGAAGTCATAAGGAAGCAGAAAAAAAGCTAGCTCAAAATTGATCCTCATAATATCCCTGTCACACATATACATTTACTAACTGTGTGTTTTACTAAATAAAAGTGCTGCAGGTGGCGCCTGTTATTAAGGACATACTGTGGTCTGGTTTAAAATGGAAGAAAAAAGGCATACAACTATTAAATGTGTTATAAATAACAACACACTCACCAATAATTATTCAAAAACTTAATAACAATTTTCTTTGTGGTAATAAAACAATCAGTTTCCATGTGGAATTTCATTAGCCTTGGTATTTGATCAGGGGATCTGTGTTTATCTATGAACATTAACAAGCTTAAATGTTTTTCCCAGCCTACTTACCACCCCATCCCCCCTCCACCCCTGTTCTCTGACACACTCCTGGTAACATTTGGTAACAATGCCAGATATTGACCAGAAGGTCAATTCATTGACACATGTTCTCACACATGTTAAATTCACCAAAGTAAACCACTTTACTTGAGGTAATGTATCAACAAGGAAACACCAACTGTACAACAATGCTAGTTTCTATGAGCTTATACTTTCTGTGATAGGAAACAGATGGAACTAGCATCAGTTAAATAAATAAACAGGATATACAGGTCCTTCTCAAAATATTAGCATATTGTGATAAAGTTCATTATTTT
Source organism: Girardinichthys multiradiatus (assembly GCF_021462225.1). Lineage (NCBI taxonomy): Eukaryota > Metazoa > Chordata > Actinopteri > Cyprinodontiformes > Goodeidae > Girardinichthys > Girardinichthys multiradiatus. Next base: position 31,929,657 of record NC_061806.1, on the reverse strand, counting down.
CCATAATGTCATGATGAAAATTTAACATTCATATATTTTAGATTCATTGCACACTAACTGAAATATTTCAGGTCTTTTATTGTCTTAATACGGATGATTTTGGCATACAGCTCATGAAAACCCAAAATTCCTATCTCACAAAATTAGCATATTTCATCCGACCAATAAAAGAAAAGTGTTTTTAATACAAAAAACGTCAACCTTCAAATAATCATGTACAGTTATGCACTCAATACTTGGTCGGGAATCCTTTTGCAGAAATGACTGCTTCAATGCGGCGTGGCATGGAGGCAATCAGCCTGTGGCACTGCTGAGGTCTTATGGAGGCCCAGGATGCTTCGATAGCGGCCTTTAGCTCATCCAGAGTGTTGGGTCTTGAGTCTCTCAACGTTCTCTTCACAATATCCCACAGATTCTCTATGGTGTTCAGGTCAGGAGAGTTGGCAGGCCAATTGAGCACAGTGATACCATGGTCAGTAAACCATTTACCAGTGGTTTTGGCACTGTGAGCAGGTGCCAGGTCGTGCTGAAAAATGAAATCTTCATCTCCATAAAGCTTTTCAGCAGATGGAAGCATGAAGTGCTCCAAAATCTCCTGATAGCTAGCTGCATTGACCCTGCCCTTGATAAAACACAGTGGACCAACACCAGCAGCTGACACGGCACCCCAGACCATCACTCACTTGGTACTTGACACTGGACTTCTGGCATTTTGGCATTTCCTTCTCCCCAGTCTTCCTCCAGACTCTGGCACCTTGATTTCCGAATGACATGCAGAATTTGCTTTCATCCGAAAAAAGTACTTTGGACCACTGAGCAACAGTCCAGTGCTGCTTCTCTGTAGCCCAGGTCTGGGGAATGCGGCACCTGTAGCCCATTTCCTGCACACGCCTGTGCACGGTGGCTCTGGATGTTTCTACTCCAGACTCAGTCCACTGCTTCCGCAGGTCCCCCAAGGTCTGGAATCAGACCTTCTCCACAATCTTACTCAGGGTCCGGTCACCTCTTCTCGTTGTGCAGCGTTTTCTGCCACACTTTTTCCTTCCCACAGACTTCCCACTGAGGTGCCTTGATACAGCACTCTGGGAACAGCCTATTCGTACAGAAATGTATTTCTGTGTCTTACACTCTTGCTTGAGGGTGTCAATAGTGGCCTTCTGGACAGCAGTCAGGTCGGCAGTCTTACCCATGATTGGGGTTTTGAGTGATGAACCAGGCTGGGAGTTTTAAAGGCCTCAGGAATCTTTTGCAGGTGTTTAGAGTTAACTCGTTGATTCAGATGATTAGGTTCATAGCTCGTTTAGAGACCCTTTTAATGATATGCTAATTTTGTGAGATAGGAATTTTGGGTTTTCATGAGCTGTATGCCAAAATCATCCGTATTAAGACAATAAAAGACCTGAAATATTTCAGTTAGTGTGCAATGAATCTAAAATATATGAATGTTAAATTTTCATCATTACAATATGGAAAATAATGAACTTTATCACAATATGCTAATATTTTGAGAAGGACCAGTAGAATATAGAATTCTATAATCCGAAGTAGAACAAGAACATTACTGCTTTCTAGATGGAAGCTGGAAAATATCATGTTAGTCCAGTCAGTCATTTTCTACCGCTTATTCCATAGTGGGTCGCGGGGGAGCTGGTGCCTATCTCCAGCAGTTTATGGGCGAGAGGGGGGGTACACCCTGGACAGGTCACCAGTCCATCGCAGGGCAACACACAAACAACCATGCACACAGTCATTCACACACCTAAGGGCAATTTAGAGAGACCAATTAACAGGCATGTCTTTGGACTGTGGGAGGAAGCCGGAGTACCCGGTGAGAACCCATGCATGCACGGGGAGAACATGCAAACTCCATGCAGAAAGATCCCTCGCCAGGAATCGAACCCAGGACCTTCTTGCTGAAAGGCAGAAGGAAGCCATTAAACTCCATGAACAAAGACCCAAACCTCTTGGGACCTCGCTGGTTGGCAGCCTCCTGAATTCTTCACTCCTTGCAAACCATTCAAGAACCTTGTCCACCCTCCTCCTTTTCCACCGCGCCTACTTCTGAAGACTTGGACCCGTTAATCATTCTGGCACACAGTTACTCCATCCTCATCAGTCTCACGGATAAACAACATCTTGTTCTCTCCACGTCTCACCCTCTGGCGGATCCTTCCATTAACCCTGTAAGACTAACTCTTTATTCATTAGTTCAAGACCCTGAGTTTACCCTGCTCATCATCCTGTTTGTTTTGCAGTTGGTTTCCCGGTTCCTGTTTCCCTGCTCAGGTCACTTCACTGTAAATAAACACGTTACCGCAAAACTTTGTCTCCTGAATTGCTTTTCTGCATGTGGGTCAGATCCGTAAGAACCAATATGACACAGTCAGACCAACCAAAAGTAACAGTCAAGCTACAGAAAAAGGATTGAAGTTTCTTTCTATTTTTCTTTTCAAAAATCGTTACTCTGATATTCCTAAATAAAGTTTAATGCAACTAAATGATATAATGTTGGGGACACAGCAATCATGATGTGGAATATAGAGCTCTACCAGATCAGGCCAAAGCTGAAACCTTTGGCTTACATGTAAATTGCAATATGTGCAAGAAAAGCAACACTGCACATCATCCTGAACACACCTTCATCACAGTGAAACATGGCAATATCATGCTGCAGGGGTGCCGTTCTTCAGAAGGGACAAGAAAGTTATATGGAAGATGGATAGATCTAAATACAGGAATACAACGCAAGCCTGAAAGATAGCCTGTTAGAGGATGCATATCTACAACAAAATAGTTTGGACAGAATCCTGTTCATGTCTGAGAACGGCCAAGTCAAAGTCCAGACCTACATCAAATTGATACTTAGTGACAAAACTTGAAAACTAATGAATAGAAATGACTGGGAGCTGCTGAAACTGGCAGCCTGCTCTTGCAGCACAGGAAGATGTTCACCGATTGTTTAAATTCAATCTGATTAAGCTGGTGCAATTATGAATGGAGCAAAATGGACAGCTGTGACTGCAGTGCAAGATACTTCTACAAAGTATTGATTCTGGATCACCGATTCATTTGAATGACCCACTTTAAATTGTATACTCTCTGCATTAGATTATGCTATTTGTATCAGGTAGTCTGAATGCAGTTTTTTGTTTGTGATTCTTTTCAAGTAATAGTTGGAGCCTTCCCCATAAAGCATGCAGTAATCTATTTTTCTCGCTTGTTTTGCATATGTCACCTACTGAATCTGGCTTTCTCTGTTTTCCAGAAGTCCTTTACAGGACACCCAATGGATAGACCTGAATGAGTCATGCTTAATTAACATGTACATGCAGAAACCCATGCACATTCAACAGAAAATCAAAGAAAAGTCAAAGAGAAGGGGAAAAAATGCACATTGTAGTTAATATTGTTTGCTGTTTTTAAATAAGTAGTTAAATGTGTTTTACAGTGGACGTTCTTTGTCTATAAAACATGTTCTCATTGTGATAGGATATCGAAGTGGATGTGATAAGTGAACAGTTAATTATATAATTCACTTTTTTACTTATATTGAAGCACAAACATTCCTTGTATTTTACAAAAATCATCACTATGTTTATCAGCATAATAAGGCTTTCACATTATTGGTCCTAACTGCCTATTCGAATATCCACTCATAAAATATTTGTTCATGGATTCTAAAATCCTCAGAACACAGGTCTGATATTCCAATCACACAACATCCACAGCATTTGCAGGGGGGCTGTGTGACTCATGGAAACACTAAAGCATACATTACCACCCACACACCAATGCTTAGAGACTTAGCTTATTTAGAAAGACATGCACTGCTAAGATATCACATCACTGAGCTGTTTCAGTTTAATTTAACTGTATTTTACATTGGTCTAATACAAACTACATCAGCATAAATGCCTGACATCCTTTATTTAAATACGGGCAAAAAATTCAAAATCACTTGCCTGGCCTTCCATCTTCTCAAAGATGCTATAGATGCTCGCTCAGTTGTCAAGTGTGATGTCTGATATTTGAAGACTGCAGGATGCAAAAGGAAATAGAAAAAGTGGGAGGGGTCGTCAGGTGGTGGTGCTCACTGCATTACCGCCAGCGCGAACAGCTGCAAAACATGGAAAACCTCGTTAGTCGCTGTCCGTGGTACCAAAACAAGTTTTATAAGGACCGATTTTCAGTAAAGACATAAATGGTAGATGTAAACGTCTATTTCTGAGGTCAATAGAAGGCCAAGTAGCAGAGTTAACCCCAGCTGAGGCTTTCTAAGATCCCAGATATGATCCCAGTCTGGTCAGTGAGAAGAGACTCACCTGTCGTGACTACAGGAAACCCTCAGCAGGCTGCAGCACGTATCTTTTTGGAAGCACTGGCTCACACAATTCGTCCCTTACAGAGGGCTGCGAGGGACAAGGCACGTAACCACACGCTATGGTTTTATCCGTCTTTGCTCGGCCTATGAGAGGAGGCAACGCCAGGGTGTCGTGATGTAGCCCCGCCCTTACTTTTGCGTGCAAAAACCCATGACTCCAGCGAGACATCACCGCATCCCGTGAGGCCTCCGCGTCCAATGGAACGCGGCCCTTACTCGGTTAGTTGGTCAGAACAGGCGCATGCGCTTCCCGTGGGGAGGGGGGGTGGGGGTTGGGGACGTGTGTCACAGTTGGTCGTGAGGATGTGATTGTATACCCCCACTCGCTCTCTCAAACACTCCCTCTCCGGTGTCCTCCATGATGCTTCCAGAAGTTGACCTTGGCAGCTGCTGCTGATGCAACGCGGCCCGTTTATGGGACATCTTGTCATGTGATGCAGCTCCGTTTTAACACGATCACTTGAAAAATGTGTATTTTATTTTATTTTATTTTAGAATTTTCTAATAGGATGTACAGTAGAAACTACTTACTAAAATTAATTACAAGGGCACAAGTCAAGTTATACACATTTTTTGTCAAAATCACATTGAGACTGGAAAACGGACCGTGTGAAATACTTTCCTGAAGACACAAAAAATGTAGAAAAAGTAACTCTTCCTTTTAGCATTTCTAACAAAAGATGCTAAGACCAGTTGAAGGTGTACGTTGTATTCTTATTTTCTGGATCGCATTTTTCTTCTACTGCTTGTTTTATAGGAAATGAACTTTACATTTTGCTCTTTTTTTTAATTCACTGCAAGAAAAACCTTAATCTCTTCACTCCAGCTGCAACTGCAGCTTCCAGTCTTTTGGATTAGGCCTTTACCAACTTTGCACACTTGAGACAAAACCTTTGATCCATTTGCAATATTGATCAAGCTCAGTTAGATGGGGTCCATTTTAAACCTTATCCCTTTAACTCCACTTTTCCTCTCATAAACTTTGACTAGCTTTCTTGTCCCTTCTAAAGAAAAGCCTCCCTGCAGGATTATGCTGTCCCACCATGCTTCACCTTCCAGATGGTGTATTCAGGATTATGTGTACTTTATTTTGCCTCCACAAGTAATATCTTGAACACTACCCCAAGATTTTGGTATCATCTGATTGGAGCACCTTCTTCTGCAGGGTTGCCATGTCCCCTAGATGGCCTGTGACAAACTGCAAACAGTTTCTTATGGACTTTTTAAATAATGGCTTTCTTGACACTCTTCAATGATTGCCAGATTTGTGGAGGGCTTTACTATTATTTGTCCTGTCCAAAAATGTTCCTTCCTGAGCTGTACACCTCTGCAGTTCTTTCAGAACTACCATTGGTTTCTTGGCTAGCTAGGTGGATGGTGATGCTTTGATATGGTAGCAGCTGTCCCATACTATTCCAGTTTTAAATGGTGGATTTAACAGTGCTTTCTGAGATGCTTGGGATATTTATTTAAAACCTAAAAACCTCTCCACAAGTTTATACCTGACCAATGTGCTTTATTCCTTAGTCTTGATGATACTGTTTGTTCACTAATATTCTCTAACAAACTTTTACGGAATGGTTGCATTTATACTGAAAATAATTGTGCACTCTATTTTTGAGTTTGGTAACTTCTGAAGGCAATGGGTTTAAAAATTTTTAAAAATCAGCCCCAAGCCATGCTTTGACCAAGGAATCTGAAATCTGGTACACATATGTAACTTCTCAGGACTCACAAAAAAGTCTCTTGGCGTGTTGGTCCAAACCCCACAGGAAGTCAGCCATTTTGGATTGAACTTGCTAGTTTGGACCCCATTTTTGCTGTTTCTAGCCCACGTATCTGAGCGAACTCCTCCTACAGCTTTTGACTTACAGACTTTGAAATCAATGAGTATAGTCTTAAGGGACTGGGGATTAAAAGTTATCAAAAGCTTTTTGATACATGAAAGTATATGGGCGTGGCTAAGCCTCAAAATATGACCTTCTGGGATTTATCCATGTGATGACTGGAACAATATTCAATTGTCAACTGCTGACATCATTGAAGCCCCCCCTCCTGAGAACAGGAAGTGTAATGTTTCACTTAGTGTGGGCCATATTTCATCTCCTTCACCTAATCAACATGAAACTGTCTCCAATGAGACGATGGTCTAACTTGGTCTCCAGTACTGACAGGTTTGGCTGGAGGCTGTGGCCATGGCGTGACATCAGACTTCGTCACACCGCCATGGCCACAGCCATATGTTTGGCTCTAAATTACACATGCATGGTACAATTTACTCCAAACTGTATATGCTTGATCTTTGTCAACCCCTAAACAGCTCTTGATAACATTGGAAGATGGTTCAACGTCGACCCCTAGGACACTTAACGTGCTCTATCTCCCTCATACATCTTTGGATCCACCTCAAATTTAGTATGCATCATTGAGGATCAATGCTGAACATGTTCACTCAGTTAATTGATGACATCACCTTAGCCCCACCCACTAACAAACAAGTGAGTGTAGCTTTCATCAGGAAGGTCAGATTTCAGCTACATTTTTAATGCTTCTCGGCAGAGCAGTACTCGGCTTCACCGAAGATTGTATGACAGCCCGCTCACTCTGCAACCTACTGGTGATGTGCACAACTGAGCGGTGGGATCGTCAGTGGCGTGGAATAGGCGATGCCAGGCTCCTGCGGTCGCTGCACAGGCCGAGTTGTGCTGAGGTGCGAGGGCCTTCAATGCTCCTTGCAGCTTTAATTTAATTTATTCTTACAAGTACCCTCTTTATTTTGCTGCAGATAAAACCACAAGCGTTGGAATAATATGGAATCAAAAGTGACTGAAAACTAATGCGGATATGAAGAAGCACTAAGCACTTGCTTGTAAAAAAGAAATGCACAAAGAATGTTTCACAGCAATGGATTTTGTTATTTGGCTGCTTTATATTCAGAAATACTGGAATGTTTCATGTTGAGATGATTGGAAGAGAAAGAAACAATGACTGACTTGTCGTCAAATCCTCCCAGCAAAAGATCCTGATTCCAGCTGGCCATCCCATTTCTCAACCTGGAAAAACAAATTAAGGAAACCAGAGGAGGCAATCGATATAAAAACAAATGAAGATACTATATTTCAAGTAAAAATAACAAAACAAAGAAAAAAACTAAATATATAATTTTGAAATTGTCAACTCTGATACTTTAAACCTCATTTTATTTATAATGCCTCTACATCTTAGGACAGATGTCTTGCATTGGCAGGTTCAAATGCTAAAAGAGGACAAGATTTTTTTGGGTGACGAAAGTTGTGTCCTGTGCCAAATAAAAATGTATACAGTAAATTCTAGTAATAGAAAATGAATTCCTTTGATACACGTTGGATTAGTAACATAACTCAGAATTGGTGGCAGCAGATTATCTGTATGAATTTACTTCTGTAAATCCTTATCATGATAAACATACCCAGCTGATGGGGCAGAGACTCTTGTACACCCTGCGGTACCACTGACAAGGAGCCGTGTCCTGGTTTTTAGCTGAAAGGGCTTTGTTACATCTGTGGAAGTCTGTTAAGACAATTTAAGGACAGGAAACACTGTTAGGTATGAAGCAAAAGGTAAACAGCAGGACTGTTCATTCTGTAATAATAAGAATTAGTCACTCATATGTGCAACCACATTTCCCCTAAGATAATACTGCAATAGGTAGTTACTAGAAATGACTCCTGTATACAATTTGTTCGTTCGTTCATCGTCTTCTGCTTATCCGGGACCGGGTCGCGGGGGCAGCAGACTCAACAGAGACGCCCAGACGTCCCTCTCCCCAGACACCTCCTCCAGTTCCTCCAGGGGGAGTCCAAGGCGTTCCCAGGCCAGCCGAGAGACATAGTCCCTCCAGCGTGTCCTGGGCCGTCCCCTGGGCCTCCTCCCGGTGGGACGTGCCTGGAACACCTCCCGAGGAAGGCGTCCAGGAGGCATCCGGTATAGATGCCCGAGCCACCTCAACTGGCTCCTCTCGATGTGGAGGAGCAGCGGCTCTACTCCGAGCCCCTCCCGGATGGCCGAGCTCCTCATCCTATCTCTAAGGGAGTGCCCGGCCACCCTACGGAGGAAGCTCATTTCAGCCGCTTGTATCCGGGATCTCGTTCTTTCGGTCATGACCCAAAGTTCATGGCCATAGGTGAGGGTAGGAACGTAGACCGACCAGTAAATTGAGAGCTTTGCTTTTCGGCTCAGCTCTCTCTTCACCACAATGGACCGGCACAGCGCCCCCATTACTGTGGCAGCCGCACCGATCCGTCTGTCGATCTCCCGCTTCATTCTTCCCTCACTCGTGAACAAGACCCCGAGATACTTAAACTCCTCCACTTGAGGCAGGAACTCCCCTCCAACCTGAAGAGGACAAGCCACCCTTTTCCGGTCGAGTACCATGGCCTCGGACTTGGAGGAGCTGATCCTCATCACAGCCGCTTCACACTCGGCTGCGAACCGCCACAGCGCATGCTGTAGGTCTTGGCTAGAGGGGGCCAGCAGGACCACGTCATCCGCAAAAAGAAGAGACGAAATCCACTGGTCCCCAAACCCGACCCCCTCCGGCCCTTGGCTGCGTCTAGAAATCCTGTCCATAAAAGTTATGAACAGGACCGCAATACTGCAATAGGTAGTTACTAGAAATGACTCCTATATACAATTTGTACAATTCAAAACATTTTGATCTCCAAAAAATGTTTTATCACTGATCGTCAAGTAAAGGATTTCTGTGATTTGCAGATATTTACAGTTTTGCACACATCTACATTGCACAAAATATGTCACCAAATCCAAAAATTATTTTAAAAATCTAGAAATTTTGCATACTAACAACGTTTGATGTGCAGAGTAAATACTATTTCACCATCAGCTCTGTTGAGGTTAAAGCTGAGGAAGCAGCTGCACAAATTATGCCATGTATAATGAAGTGGTGCTGAAAACCAACCATTACAGCTATTTCTTATTTATTATTCATGCTCCAACAGCTCCGTCTCTCTTTCTCTTGGATGCTGGTAGAGTATCTCTGGCCTAGAAATATTACAGATTATGTAACCTTCCTCTGTGTATCGTGTGTATTGAGGCTGGATGTCGATCCAACGTTATAAGAAGGGATAGACATTGTTTTTTTAAATAAATATTCAACAAAACATTCAAACTATTTTTACAGCGTTTTTTATCCAATGCGCTTTTCTCCAAAATAATAGTAAATTTAATCAAAAAGCCTACAAAGACTACATACAGCTGCAGTTCTAACACATGTAACCATGGACAGCAGTAAAGTTAGAACAGGTGCGGAAAAACTTTCCAAACTCTGGTTCTATACTTTGGTTCAACTCAGTGTTAAAATGAGAACAGAAACGATATGAGAAACCAGGCAGGTGGCACTAAAAATATAAAAAAAAATATATATATTAAGCACACTGTCTTGTTTACCTAAATAGTTCTGGTAGCAGTTCCGGGTCTGGTTGGTGTTGGGGAACCTGGCATCAAAAGGAGCCGTCCTGTAGTTCTTAATCTTTTCTTCAAACTTGTCAGACATTTTCAGCTTAAATATTTAAGACAAGTTCAACGGCAGGAGAAAAAATTATATTGAACTGCTTGATAAATATAAGAATAACAATGTACTAGGATTACAAATAAACATGGGAGGCAAATGCAATCAATACAAATTAGAAAGATAATTTGAAATGAATCAGGTAAGCTCCTAATGTCAATTAATAATTGCATAAACATGCTTAGTTTGCAGACTGAATCAAGAATCTAACAGATTTGAACCTAAAATGAATGAACACAGAATAAATTAATATAAAAAACTGCATTGGCTAATGTGGCTAATGGGCTACTTTAGAAAACGTTTCAGGCACAGGAAAACAATTTTTAGATTTAGCATTCCATGAAAGGTCACTATTTAATGTGAAAGTTTTTGATAACAGATAATTCAATATGTACCAGTACATATATACTTTTATTTCAAGTTCATTTTAAAGTTTATTTCAAATACCATTTAAAAGACAATCACATATTAGTATCTGTAAATCAGATCTGTGAATATGCAGTATGAACTATGTGAAAGAAAACATTTGTTCTTTTTAAACCTTTTTTCAAGTAATGTACAAAAAATAAACACATTATGAAAAGAAAAAGAAAATAGTACACCCGAAATACAAGTAACGACATTTGGTAATATTATTGTTTGCATTTTAATAGTGCTAGAAATTACATAATCTGTTCATCTGATGTAACTATAAGCTTTAAATACCAAGCTTTAAATACGAGAAACAACTGTTTCTGCCTTCATCAATGACGACTCAAATCTAGTTCAATGTGCAGAGAAAATGACACATTTTATAAACTATATCAAGTTTTCAAGTTTATTCTCTAACTGTAATTAACAAATGAGTAAGTATTGCCCTTCATCTGCCTAGGAGATAAATATAGTAAATTCTGGCTAAGCTTGGTCAGCAGCGGTTACTAAATCCCTTCTAATGAGTACATTTCTATTATCTGTTTGACGTTATTGATACTATTTACACGAGAAGACTCGCACATTTTATTTCAATTAGTGATGTTATGTTGCTACACTAAATATTCTTTCAGCGAAAAAACATTTACAATACCTTCTCAAATAAACTCTAATCCGCACTCGTTCTTTCGGCTCAGCGACTGCACTTGCACACAAAGCATGCTGGGAAACAGAGTCTATAAGAAGCTGTAGTTAGTACAGCACTGGCACCTACTGGACAAACAGCGAATGTACACAAAGGCTGTTGTGATGGTTGGCAGTTAGTTAAAAGTGAAATGTAATAAAGTGATATACGAACTGACAGTACTAACAGTTACTTTAATTTAAACTCCTGGATATAAAACTACTACTTTGAGAAACTTGACATTACTTCACCAATCAGTCAAAATAACTCATTTTATTTGTCCAGATTACAATGTGGTTGAAATTTATTTAAATTTAAAATAATCTTTGACAATTTACAACAGTAATAATTAGAAAATGTTTTATTTTATTTTAGCAAAGACAAAAAGCAAAGAAGAATCCAGAATTACAACATCAAGAGAGAAATAGCTGAACTATAAAATCACAAAATAAACAAATAAACGTTTGAGGACAAAATGTAAATAAAACCCACCATTTTACATTTTTAAAATGAATAGTAGAAAGCACAAGTAGGGTTTAAACAGGCGAACAAAATGAGTGAATAATAATTAAATGAATAACATTACAAAACCATCCCATTTATAATAAAGGTTATTCTGCCAACATAAGCCAAATAGATGCATCTAGATCTTCTAGAATTTTTCTACTTCATCATACAGCAACAGAAAATGTGGGAAAATCAGTATGATTTCCAACATTTTAATCTCTATGTTTAACAAGCCCAATATAAACGAGAAAAGACTTAGGAGGTAAAGAAAAACTGAACAAATGTTGTCTCCGGTCACTGTAGAGAAGCTTGTTTGCGCTCACAGATCCTCCTTAGGTGACCAGAGCACCTGGAGGCGAACCAGCTCCTCCTGTAGTTGTCTCCGGGTGTAAGTCGACCACAGAGCTCCTTGGTCTCTCCTGTGATATCTGGCTGATGCTCCCAAAACCTGCAAAGGCAAGATTAAAAAAATGATTCTAAAGATACCGTAATCTCCCACCACTTCAACCTCTCTCACTCATATAATACATCATGTTGTTAAGATAGTTTCCTGCTGTCTTCTATCACCCAAGAAGTTGTTACTTATGTTTACGTCTAGTAGATATGTGACTTTTCCTGGTTGATACAGATGTTTGATTGTCTTCAATGTCAAACCTGCAGATTTTGATCGCTTCAAATTTTGTATTCTAAGGACTGTCACACATAAAGTTAAAAAGAATATGCTGCATGTTGTAGTGTTTAAATCCAACAGAAAACAAAGGTATTTGAAAATTATTCCCATTAATGAACAAAAGCAGGCATCTAATTTGTTTAAACTCAAAGTGTTGCTATTGGCCGATGCATTTATTGGCCAAAATTATGAAAAATTGAAGTTTTTATGCTTTTAATGTAGTAGTTTACCCAATTATTACCAATCAGAGCCAAACAAGAGAAAAAAAATATATCAAGATTTCAATCGTTAATGGTGTGACTGGCGTTTCTGTATTTCTTAGTACTTTGTCGTAGATTTATACCAAAGGCATTTTCTGTCCTACGTAACAAATTAATTTATTGTGCAAACATTATGAGTTATAACTGATATAACATTATTAAACTGGGCTTTTAAACTTTGTTTAATTGAAATTTGAATCTTCCTGTTAGGTTCACTGCTGTTTTATATTACTTCAAAGAGGAGAGATGTTGACATGATGATGATAAACTGATTGTTTATTTGTGCACACCCTTGAACCAATACTTTGCTGCTCACACCAGCCATCAAATATTGACAGTCTGATTAATGTTCAGCTGTCCTTGATTTTTCCACGTTTGCATCCTTTAGCCAAAGCCATTAGTTTGTAGAGAGGTTATCGCGGCTCAAAATGCTCTTGTTGTACAGAGGTACTGTGCCAGTGTGGATGTTCCCCAGCATTTTTTATATACCATGGCATAATGAAGACAGTCATTACAAAAACTTTACATATCTCCAAAATTCTTCAAAAGACAAAATCAAAACAGGTGCTCGGGAGGCTTCCAAGAGGCCAACAAAAAAGAGCTACAAGGATTTCTGGTTAATGTTGGTTGTGTTCTTCACTTAACAACAATATCCTGCATCATGTATGTATATGTGTAAGTTAAGGAGTAGGTTAGCGAGACAAAAATCTTTATTTCAAAGAAAAATACAAGCCTGGCTGAAAATATCCCAAAACTGTTATGGTCTGATGAAACTGAACTTGAAAAAGCCATGTTTCGCAATAAAAATAACTCTGAACATCTCCAAAAGAACTACATATCCACAGTCAAGTATTGTGGTAGCTACATCATGCTATGATGTTACTTTTTGTCAGATGGAACAATGGTTTTTATTTATTTAGGTGGATGAAATTATGAATAGTTCCAAATGCCAGTTCAAAAACAATCAGTTTTTACCCAAAACCTTCAGCTCACTGCTAGAAAGAAACAATGTCCTTTTTTTATGAAATTATATTTTAAACCATTAGCCTATTTTTTCTAAGCTGTGAAGCCAGACAGGTTGTTCTTTAGCAGGTGAGCAAACTGTCAAAAGCTTTACAAGTAGCAGCTGGCTTGTGACTTCTTGTGCCTTGTTTGACCCTCTTTCCACTCCTCCTCCGCCTCTTCGTTCCTGTGTTTACACTTACTGTGGTCCATTCTCCAAGGGGGTGCCGTCACTCCACTGCCAGGTACCGTCCACACTACTGCCCCTTAGACCGAGCCAGTATGAGTCTCCCTGACTCAGGCTCTGGGCCATTTTAAATAGAAACTCCTGAGAAAAGTGTCAGAAAATGTCAGTGTCCACATTTGTCTTCTGCTTAATCTTGGCTTGTAACAAATGCTGCATGTAAACTGTGTTACGTAAGCAGTACATTTATTGAAAGCCTAAACCTCCAATGACCTCATACTGCTTCTACTCCTTTGGTTGTTGTAAATCTATTCTTAACCATACTTACTGCTGCTGCTGCTATGCACGTATACATTCATGGCTATATATGCACATGTGGGACCTGTTCATATATAACCTTTGGAACATCGTATTACACAGTGCCCCCAAATATATACAGAAGGTGCAGAATATACCAAAGCTCCTAATTACCCACTCTTACAGATATATTAAGATATGCGCGGGATGAAACAACTGTCATGTTTTAATTGATGTTGTAACTGAATGCAATTTAATCAATTCTTTTTCTGAGATGCAGTTATATTCACTAAATTAGAATATGTGTTGCAATGAGGATTGTTTGTTAGATTAAGGGATTTTTTTTTAAATAACAATCCTTAAACAGGTATAAAAAATAACTTTTAAAAAGCCCACGTTCTGTATAAAGTAGTCGTTTTTGTTGGTCTGATGTAATATTATAATCTTAAATGTTGTGTTTTCATTAGTTGTAAGCAGAAAATCCTTATAACAGAAATAATGGCTTAAAAACATCAGTTTGTGTGCAGTTAATCTATATAATGCTTTTTAGTGAGCTAAGTTAGTGAAATAAATGAACTTTTCAACAATATTCTAATTTACTGAATGGGTCGGTAGATCTGGCAAGAACTGTGCATGATCACCTGCTCCTCCTCTGTTTTGATTGTAGCCACAGCGCCTCCCTGTGACATGCAATGGTACTGACTGCTGATCCAGTCTGCTCTGTCCTCACTGAAATAGAAACATTTCTCTCCTTGAAGAGTCCAGTGAGCCAGACATGGTCTGCACTCTCTTTCTGTTTGAAAAAATAAAGTACCGGAGAGAAAGAAAATAAGGTTTAGAATTTGTCCTAAACTGCTTGAAAACATCAAAACCTCTTTATCAGTTTTGTATGGGTTTTAAATATTCCAGTTGGGAAAACATCACGGTTTGACTCCTGCTCCTACAAGAGTCATTCAGTGATTTCCATTAATCAGCAAAACAGCAGGATATTACTAAAATTATCGTTTTCTTTTTCAAAGCATATTAACACAATTCTTGCTTAGGCATAATCACTGCCTGTTCATGTCAATATAAAGTCATGTATAATTTTCCATTGTGAGTTTAAGTTTACATCAAAGTTTAGTAAACAGCTAGTTCAGCTTCTTACTGGATGTTTCTTTTAAAGTTGTTAACTCATCACTATCATTTGAAAGACCCTGAAAGAAGAAAACTCATATTTTCATTTTCATTATTAATAATGCACTGATTGGGGCATTACCAAATTTTATCTGTAGTCTGCTCAAATATAATTTACAGTGTATACAAGTAAGCCCCACATTATTCATATTTCTAGCAGATTTAGGTTTACAGTAATCTTTGAATTTTGCCAATATGTTTCAAATGACTGGAAGTCATATTAACACTTTGGAGCCCCAACTTGAATCTGAAACAGAATCTGTGGTGAGAGTTACAGATTAGGGTGATGGCAAGGAGAACTACCAATTATCAAAGACTTTGAGCTCGTCACCAAAAACAAATAATCTAATTACCAAACATACAAAAGTTGGTCAGCAATTATAAGAAGGATTTGACTGCTGTAATGTCAGTAAAAATGTTTTTTTAGATTGATACTCCTTTTATATTATTTTTTCTTTTGAAAGATTCCAGTCTTGTTTCCCATCATAAACAAATTTCTGTTGAATAATTTGTTTTATTTAAATCTGTCATGTATATCAATGTTTTTTGCCATAACTATATAATTTCCTATATAAAAAGATATGGAAATCAACTGGAATAAATTCCAGAACATATCTAACTTCACTTAGTAATTTTGAACAACCTTAAAAATTTTTTTAAAATGTTTACTGCTTTTAATAAGGTTTGGTGTATAGAGTATTCATGAGTTTTTTTCCCTTTTTATGTCTTGTTAATTTTTTGAAATATTGGTATTTTGTGGTTGTCTTTATTCTTGTGTTTAACCAGTCTATTTCTATATAAATATTCTGGGTTAGCTTCACTCTTTCAAATGTAATTCTTGTGCTGTCTGTTGGCAATGTGTCCATACAAAATTACTATGGAAATTAGACAAGTTTTGTTGAAACAGTTTGTGCAAAGAATTTCTGTCATGTTTAGAAAGTGAGACTCTAGTAACAAGCAGCAATTAACACAACAATTAAGGAGTTTAAACGTTTTATTGTTTAATGAAATTGAAGGTCCTTCTTGGGTTTGGAACTGGATTCCAGGATGGCACTAGGATGAGTGATAAGTGATTAATATTTGTTATTGAAATGGCTGAATAATGATCATGAGAAAAAGAAGCGGAATCTTACTGGTGAAGAGGAGAATTGAGTTCCAGGAGGTGGTGAGTCTTCCCACAGAAACTAAGGTTGGCAGAGGATTGGTATAAGGTGGCAAGAAATGTTTGTCCCTTTCCTTTCAGGTTCATGGTGAGGAATTATGGAATGTTGAGGGGTGGACAGGCAGCTGAGTGAAGCAAGGGAAGTGGTATGAAGTCTGGACTGCTGTCACCAGGAGGGCTGCCAGACAGGATTGAGGAAGGAGCCAAAGGATTCCTCCACGCAGAAGCTAGAAGCTAGGAAGCAGACCACAGCAGCCCAGGCGGAGGACATCAAAGGTAGGATCTGGTTTCTGTTGAGAAACAAAACAGGGAAGGTAATTTTATGCTCTGTGATGAGCAAAACAGTAAGTGTGAGAGCCTGCAGGCATTGGATGTGGTAAGAAATATGGTCTGCTGTCACCAGGAAGGCTGCCAGAGGAGAGGTAGAGTGGATTGAGGAAGGAGCCAAAGGATTCCTCCACACAGATGCTGGAAGCTAGGGAGCAGACCATGGGAGCCCAGGCAAAGGACATCAAAGGTTGGGTCTGATTTCTGTCGAGGAAAGCACTGGAGGTAAGTTCCAGTTCGAGGAGCAAAACACAATACGTTTCAGAGCCTGATTACCACTTGTATGAGCAAAACAATGTGGTGTCTGCGTCAGGGAACCAGCTCCTCCTGATGAGCCTTAATGAGCTTCAGCTGTGGAGGCTGCACCTGCTGGTCACAACCTGAAATGAGAGAAGGAGAAACACACATGCAGCAACCTGCACACACTTGTGTAGATGTGACAATTTCTAGGTTTAATTGCAGTGGAAAGGCAGGGCCTATATTTTACCCAAATATGCAAATTACACTTGAGCTTTGTGGCATCAAAATTTGCCTTTTTTACAAGTTTTAACCCAAAAAACATTGAAACACTTTTGAGAAAATCAAATAACATCTTAAAGAAATCACAAGTGCATCTAAAAAAGCATATCTTATGCAACTTTTGTTTTAAATAGTTTGACATTTCAACTAATTTGGCCTAAATCTGTTTGTTAGGCCTTTGCTGTTATGTGTTGCCTTCTAGCCAACTGTAAAAGGCCATCCTTTTTTATTAACATGTCCTGTCACGTAAAAGCCCATCCTTAAATCTGAATTAGTCAGAATAACTTCTCACCCATTATCAGCAGTTATTTACAATAAACAGCTGTGAATTTTGTTGAATTTTAAAACTTGCTCAGGAACTCACCACCAGTAGAGGAGTTGCTAGTGGGACAGTACTCATTCAGAGCAGGATACTGGATGAACAAGAGGTGATGGGACTGGTTGAGCTTCTCCAGCCTGTTTGTCAGCTCTCGCAGTTTGTTTTCTTGCAGAGTTGACTGAGACTGAGATGTCAAGGTGATCTGAACCACTGTGGGAGCACACACACAATCACACAGGCATGTACATACGCCGTTATGTTCAATAAGTAAGAACAATGTTGGATATCATTTATTTCAGTAACTCAATTTACTGAGTGAAACACATAGAACAATTACATACAGACTGATCTTTCTCTTAATTATGATTATTTTCTGCTTACAGCTAATGAAAACATGACATTAAAGGTTAGACTATAACATCAGACTGATAAAAACATTTTTAACACAGAAATGTGGGTTTAATAAAGAGCATGTTTAATATCTGCTCAAGGTTATTTTCAAAAGGTACTTCTGACAAACGAGTCTCATCGGAACACATATTTGAATTTTATTATGACTGTAGAAGATTATCCTTGAATTTATCTATAGATAGACAATTAAAGACCTGATTTGACACAGAGAAAATTACGAAGACTGACAGAAGTAAAAGATGACAACCATTTCATAAAGAAGATTATTCTAAGGATAGAATATCAGCACAAAATAAGCACAGAATATCAGTGATGCTGAAAATGTCATAAGTGGTCCACGGATTTGGAAAAGATTTATAGCTATACAGATGAAAAATGTTCAATATTCAATAGTGTGGGTGAAAGAATTTGTGAGATACACTCAGAGGTATGCATCATGTGCGCTGCTTTGCAAAAGCACCCATACCTCTTGGACATTTTCACATTTTGTCACATTACAACCACAAACGTCAACGTATTTTACTGGGATTTTGTGATACACCAACACAAAGCAGCACATTATTGTGAAGTAGAAGAAAACAATTTTGTTCTGATTTTTAATAAAAAATAATCTAAAATAAATTTTTTTATTTGTATTTACAGTAAATACAGGGTTAGAGACAGCAAAAGACAAGAAACTGGGACAGAGGTTCATTTTCCAGCAGGGCAGCAACCTTAAAAATAGAGCCAGAGCTACAATGGAACAATTAAAAAAAGTTCAAAGTCCAGATATAAATCCAACTGTCCATCTGGGGCAAGACCTGAAGATTGTATTCCAATGTGACTTAGATGAGCTATTTGTAAAATAGGGTTGGATACAAAATTTCCTTCTTCAGATTTGCAAAGCGGGTAGAGATTACCTCAAAAGCATAGAAGACTTTTCAGACTTTTATTTGTAAAAGGTTTTGAGAACAATGGTTTATTTTTTCTACTTCACAATTATGCACTACTTTCTGTTGTTCCAACATATCAAATCCCAACAGGATCATGTGGATCTATAAGGTACTGGAGGAAGTTCTAGGTCACAATATTTTTTGAACAAATGAAAACTGATGTAAATTACATTGTATAGCTGCCACAGTTGACTGATCATCCATGGGTGATTTCAGTACTCAGAGTCTCAAAAAATGCTTTCCAACCACATCAACTGAAGAAGGAATGAGGAAATGTGCTTTAGAGAAATGTTTTCATTAATATTGCACTACTGAGGGATTTCAGAGATTTGCACGATCAATGTCAATGTCCCCATAATTGGTTCTGTATGTATATTTATAATGGTCACAGTTCAAGGTGTAAGATTACATACTCACAGCAGAGAGTCTGCAACAGAGTCACGATGGTGAGCAGGAAGCAGAGCAGAGATAAGTAATGAGCCAACTGTCTGTGGTCACTGAGTGAAACTAACAGACAAGAGCACAAACAAAACTACATTTTAAATCATAACAGATTGCCATGTCGGCATAAACAATGTTTTAAAGAGTTAATTCCCCAACATTAGCTCAGAAATGGAGTATACATTTTTAACCACTTACCGTTAATACAATCAAGTCATGCTGATAGTTTTGACTTTAATTTTGAGAAATATTAAGGTGAAATGCGAGTCACATAGAACATGCTTTCCAGGTTACTGCAGAAGAAATACCAACTATATTCACCTTAACTTTGAAAAAAAGCCTTTTACAACACCTACTAAAACTAAAACAAGTAACATGGCCCTACACCACTTAGCTTCAGTTCAATTTACTAAAACGAAATCTAATTATAACCTCTATTTTTACTTAAAAACAGCTTTTAACTTCAGAGCAGAAAACGCTCAATAGTTAAATTATTACCAAAAACCCATAATGAGTTTGCAGTAATGTTTTAAAAACCACTTGAAACAGTTTAATACATTTTGATGCAAAAACCCCCTAAAACAAACAATATTTCAAGTACAGGAACACCCACTTAAAGCACTTGATCTTTTGTGCAGGTGAAAAGCCTTACATGTTTAAAAAAAAGGCCCATAATAATAGAAGAGCTAACCCATACACGTGTCTGTGCAATTACACCATTTAGGTAGAATAGAAAAAAAAAAATGATTACATTTTCCTGTGGTGGCTTTAGTTTCTCCTTCCAGCAAAATTAAGCCATTGTTTACTCCCATGATGATCTCATCAAGCATCAACAGTAAAATAAATGTCACTCTTACTCCTACATTAGAACATACATTTTCTGTCTTAAGCTATGTTTCCAAAGCATGCAAACCTTTTAGTGTCCCTACTAGCATCAGGCACAAAAGAGAGGCTGCGGAGACCGATGCTGTGTTTCATATGACTACTAAATTGCTGGCTCTCCAGCTGTATGCAAAGTAGAAGTGAATGTGATAGCCAAATACGTCTTTCAGAAAATTTCAACAACACAATGGGGGAATATGCAGTGTTGTGTGATTCTGATAGGAAATTAAAGAGATATCATATTTCTCCTATTTTAGCTTCCCTTCATTGGCTCCCTGTTAAATCCAGAATAGAATTTAAAATTCTCCTCCTCACATATAAAGCCCTTAATGATCTAGCTCCATCATACATCAGAGATCTGATTGTTCCATACGTTCCTAACAGAGCACTTCGTTCTCAGACTGCAGGTTTACTGGTGGTTCCTAGAGTCTCTAGAAGTAGAATGGGAGGCAGATTCTTTAGTTATCAGGCTCCTCTGCTGTGGAACCAGCTCCCAGTTTTAGTCCGTGAGGCAGACACCCTGTCTACTTTTAAGGCTAGGCTTACATCCATTAACATTTACTTTTCCTTCCCATCGAAAGTACTCCTGGATCAGTGCTTTTGTGTTCTTTTTGTGTCTCTGCTCTGTTCTCTGAAACCCCCAGTCGGTCGTGGCAGATGGCCGCTCACACTGAGTCTGGTTCTGCTGGAGGTTTCTTCCTGTTAAAAGGGAGTTTTTCGTCTCCGCTGTCACTACATGCATGCTTAGTATGAAGGATTGCTGCAAAGTCAACACCAGTGACTGTCCACTGTCTCTACATGCTCATCTGGGAGGAGTGAATGCTGCAAGTCACTGACTGGATGCAATCTGCTGGGTTTCCTTAGATAGAAAAACGTTTTATCCAATTTGAATAAAAAGCTAACTCCGACTGCACTGTTCAATTGTTAGTATTAATTGGAATGTATGTACCTGACTGTTGTGAAGTGCCTTGAGATATGTGTTGTGAATTGGCGCTATATAAATAAACTGAATTGAATTGAACTGCAAGTGACAGTTTCTTTAATTTAAGAAGTGTTTATGAAAATGAAGATGTCTAATTTTCAAAGATTTAAATAAAATATTTGGTTTTACTCTCTAGAACTGACCAGGACATTACACAGTGCTCCTATAAAATGATTTTGTCTTCATGTGTCATCACAACAACCCTTGTTGCCTTAGTGTTGCCTTAGCTTTCATGATATTGTATCATTGTTTAAATGCCTCAACACGTTGCCTATGTATGTTTTAGCAAAGTCATGTTATTCTGGGCTGATATGCTCATACTGGTAGTAGTAGTACTGGGTTGCTACATCCAAGCAGCTTGCACAGTAGTGTAGTTGTTAGCACTGTTGCTTCACAGTAAACCTATGTGTCTGTGTGTAGTAGCCCTGTCATGGGCTGGTGACCTCTCCAGGGTTGAAAATCATATGCTTTCCACAGACTTTTGGAGTCTTCTAATGATGCTGTCCATCTTCTTCAAGATCTGAGATGTTGTCGTCCTTTTATGTCAAACCACTCTGCCCATTCTCCTGTGATATTCTCCACAGAGTTGCTACTCAGTGGATATTTTCTAATTTTTTAAACCATTCCCTGTAAATCAGAGGGATGGTTGTTAATAAAACAATAAGCTGAACGACAGCCTCTGAAATACTAAGACCAGCCTGTCTGGCACCAAGTTCAAAGTCTTATTCATTTCAATGTTCAGTTTTAACTTGAGTTAAATTTGCCTTCACTATGTCTTGATGGCTAAATGTATTTATTTTCTGACATCTGATTTGCTAATCTGGTATTTGTCTATACAAGTAATTAAACAGGTGTACCTACGAAGGTAACAAGAAAGTACATATCCTTGCCTCCTAGCCTTCAACAGAAACTTAGGATATCACAGCAGCAAAACACTCTAAGGTGGGACCACCTTAGAGTGCCAGGGGGCCTGGGCCAGTGTTATATATGGGTTTCTCCAGGTCTAGAAGCAGTCTTCTAGGGTGTTATCGTGTATTATCTTCTTTTTTCTTTTTTTTCTCTATTCTTTTCTCCTTCTCTCACATTTTCCTTTTTGCCCCACCTCTCTCTCTTGCTTGCTTCTTTTTCGTTTCTGTCTCCGTGTCCATAGCATTTGAAATAATCCCAAAGCAGCTTCTAATACAGTTTCTTTCATATATATCAAGTGGAGCATTCTAGCATAAGCTGTAATGCTCCACATGTGAAAGTAAATCTGTTGGGCTTCTTCTTGGCACTCAGTGCCAAGGACTGCTGGACTGCCGGATAGGACACATTACAAAATAAAATAACAAACAAAAAAACAAAACAGGTATGAGACCTGGAAGACACAGGAACATACCATCTTTGATGATGCTGCACAAATTCCATTCTGACACAAAATTCTAAAGTTTACTCTATTCTTGACAGTGCTAGGGTAGACTGACAAGTTGCAGTGGATCTGGCAGACAATACCAACGGTTTGTTAGTGTAGGCTGTCCACTAACATAGTGCTATATCCTACTGATATGACCATTTTTTTGTTGTTTGCTTTAATAGATTAGTGTTTTAATCTGCCAGCTAAAACAGAAAGTGGGTGTCTGACTACCTTCCACCACTCCAAACGTTTATTTACATTTTTAGCAAGCAAACTGTTACAGATAACTTCACAGAACTTAATTTCAGCAATCTGAACTGATTACTTAAACACTCAAACATTGGATAACGTCTGACAATTTGTGCGGCTTACAAAACTGTGACTCATCCACTGCCTCAGGCTGGTTACAATCTACATCTGTGTCTATTAAAGGATGTTACAAGATATATGTTATTTTAACATATATCTATTATAAAAATGTAAATATACACCAGTTTTATTCAAAACTGGTGTATATTTACCAACATTTCCAGCATTTAATCTTCCTCATTCAAGTTTTATAAATCTGTATGTATTTTTGGCTCATACTTGAGGGAGGGACTGTTTTGAACACACTATAACTTGATAAATTTACATTTACAGAAAAACACGGGAATAAAGCAAACATATGCTATCAACATGCTGGAATATACAGCAAAGGCGAAAAGAAGCAAGTCTTGTATTAATGATGACAATGCTACTATTGTTCTACATATCAAGATAAGAGCTTGCAAACAACATTTCTCTGTAGTGTATGCATATAGTCTAAGTGACAAAAACAGAGGAAAGGTTTGAAAGAAGTGTAACACATTTGGCCCACTAACAATCACAGATAAAAACAAAACATGATTTCAAAGTGCTTAATACTTTGGCATTACATAGAAAAATTTTGCAGATATTTACAGCTAAAGATTTAAAATGCTGTAGTCAATAACATTTTTACCATGATCAAGTATAGGTCAGTGCAAAAAAGCCTGACTTGGAGCTGAACTTTGACTGATTACAACAGTTTATTACCAAAGATATGTTTCAAAAACAAAGAAAAGAGGTAAGTAGAGGTTAAGAAAGTGCTATGTTAATTTGTTTTTACTTTATTACAACATAAATACCATTATAAAGTATAATCATTTGAAATATACCATCTGCTATTATTTACATGTACAAAAAGGAAAAAATCAAAAATGTATACTTTTAACACGAAATGGTGTAGAGTGCTACCATGGAGTGATACTCTTTCACTTCTTTAACTCCACTGAGCATATGCAACTGCGTAGGTGTTGGTGTGTCTGCCTTTGCTGTGGGGTTTGAGCTGGTTGGAAATAGGCAGGATAAGGTCTGGTAAATCCTAACATAAGCCACTAGTTGATCAGGAGACACTTGCTTCACAGTGCTGACACGTTGTGGGCCGGTTTACGTTGCTCTTAGGTGGCTTGAAGCTGAAGCATGTCACACTTGACATTGAACCATCTCAATGTTACGTAACAATCCTTCAGCAACGGTCAACTTAGAAACATGTTCAGTTCATTGTCGACAATAAGCATAATTTGTTACAACACTTTATTTTTTTTTAAAATCACAAACATTTATTTCTAGAAAAAGCCTGCATTATTTTCAATATGAAATACTATTATAATGTAACATTATTAAGTCATGCTTGGGTTGACCTTCAAAAAAACATATCCTAGCACAATAATAATCCTGCTGAGGAGCTGATGAGGCTTTTCCTGTCATTTTACTCTCTTTTCCACCCTCTTCATTGTTTGTGTTGATTGCAGTGAGCTCGTCAATAGCATCCAGCAACCTCAGTAGCTGTTCTGCTGAAAGGAAATCCAATTATGTGTGTTGAATCCATCAGAGCAGCCGCAGTCGTGACCATACAGGCAGTAAATCCAAAGCTCTGCGCTCTTGGGAGCTTTCAAAACTGTCCTGCTGAGAACATGGAAGTGAGGGCGTAGGAGGAGAAGGCAGAAAGATTATATTTTTTTCCACTCTCCATCCATTTTTGACACATGCATTTAATCATATAATCCTTCTGCTTTGCCTGTGGGAGTTCAGTGTTCCTCTTTAGTGGCAAGGCTCGAAAGGAAGCTCAGTCAGCCCTCCGTGAAGTTCCACTTGCTCTTCAGACCATGACATGATGTCACCAACAAGGTGGCCTCCACAAGTAGCTTGGGTGTGAATCTCATTGGCTGTCAAAACTCTGGACCAGAACTGGAGATCTGACAACTCTCCCAAGAAAGATTGAGTGATGTCATAGCGACCTCCCATTGTGTCCTGTGGTGTGGAGAGAAGGCACATGTACCAATAAGACCAAACAGAATCTCCAGACTGACAGTTCAATAGCAGTCATTATGAATGACTCACCTGCTCCTGACCCAAGATAAAAATCCCTCCTGGTGTTATGGGATGCCAGGCTGACAGGTTCTGCCCAGAACCTTTCTTCACTCCATCCTGATAAGCCTCCCAAACTCCATCACGTGTTGACCACGTCACACACACATGATGCCACTTTCCATCTGTCAAGGTTATTGGTAATGTCACCGCCTAAACACCCAGAAGAGTAGAGAAGGGTAGAACAATAGCAAAAAAAATAAAAAAATAAAAGAAATATTTAGACTGAAATTGAAGATTTTACAACAATGCCCCTCCCCAACCTAATGCTGTAGTCAGCAGGCTGAAATAAGGCTTTTTAACTTTGCTCTTACCTACAAAAACTGAAATGTAGTTATTTGGAATGTTATCTGTTATGAAAGACATGGAGAACCACAGAGCACCACCGATCCCTTTTAGCAGAAATCGGAACATCACTGCATTTATGTTTTGACTAAAAGCAATTAGGTAATTTTTACAATTTTGCTTTACATTTTTGCATAAATACCATGATATCATAATACTGAGAGCTCTAGCAAGATGAAACAAAGCTTAGCAAAGGGCTGCCCCTTCCCCACATGTTGCTGTGCATGGCTGGATTAAAACAGGTATCACACTTGCATATAAAAAGGTGTTTCTAGTGTTTGCAAATATATCTGTTATGAAAAACACAGACAGTCACAATGTTAAAACTATGGTATCACCACCCATTGCTCTTCTTATAGTAACATTGTTTTATCAGCCTAGTTAGCAAGACATAACAGTACCTGTTAGGCATCCTAGTAAATCTACAACTAATGGCAGCTTGTTATCCTTCCAGGGTTTTGGTATAAAGAGCACAATGGCAAAAACAGTTAATATTCTAAACAATAAGAAATTAAAAACTTTGTCTAAGTTTTATGTAAAACTTATACACATGTGTAAAGAACAGATAATTATTTACATATTCCAGGTACAAGGATTAATTCTTGGGTCCTTGTGTTTGGTTTACAGAAATATTCTTCTCATGGTCCTAAATAAAATCTGTTCCAAATTTTTAATTTAAGCATTATCTCCCATATAAAACTTTTATTCTTTCCAAGGTATGATATACAGGGGTTGGACAATGAAACTGAAACACCTGTCATTTTAGTGTGGGAGGTTTCATGGCTAAATTGGACCAGCCTGGTAGCCAGTCTTGATTGCGCGTTGCACCAGTAAGAGCAGAGTGTGAAGGTTCAATTAGCAGGGTAAGAGCACAGTTTTGCTCAAAATATTGAAATGCACACAACATTATGGGTGACATACCAGAGTTCAAAAGAGGACAAATTGTTGGTGCACGTCTTACTGGCGCATCTGTGACCAAGACAGCAAGTCTTTGTGATGTATCAAGAGCCACGGTATCCAGGGTAATGTCAGCATACCACCAAGAAGGACGAAGCACATCCAACAGGATTAACTGTGGACGCAAGAGGAAGCTGTCTGAAAGGGATGTTCGGGTGCTAACCCGGAATGTATCCAAAAACATAAAACCACGGCTGCCCAAATCACGGCAGAATTAAATGTGCACCTCAACTCTCCTGTTTCCACCAGAACTGTCCGTCAGGAGCTCCACAGGGTCAATATACACGGCCGGGCTGCTATAGCCAAACCTTTGGTCACTCATGCCAATGCCAAACGTCGGTTTCAAGGTTGCAAGGAGTGCAAATCTTGGGCTGTGGACAATGTGAAACATGTATCGTTCTCTGATGAGTCCACCTTTACTGTTTTCCCCACATCCGGGAGAGTTACGGTGTGGAGAAGCCCCAAGAAGCATACCACCCAGACTGTTGCATGCCCAGAGTGAAGCATGGGGGTGGATCAGTGATGGTTTGGGCTGCCATATCATGGCATTCCCTTGGCCCAATACTTGTGCTAGATGGGCACGTCACTGCCAAGGACTACCGAACCATTCTTGAGGACCATGTGCATCCAATGGTTGAAACATTGTATCCTGAAGGCGGTGCCGTGTATCAGGATGACTATACACCAATACACACAGCAAGACTGGTGAAAGATTGGTTTGATGAACATGAAAGGGAAGTTGAACATCTCCCATGGCCTGCACAGTCACCAGATCTAAATATTATTGAGCCACTTTGGGGTGTTTTGGAGAAGCGAGTCAAGAAGCATTTTCCTCCACCAGTATCACGTAGTGACTTGGCCACTATCCTGCAAGAAAAATGGCTTAAAATCCCTCTGACCCTTTTCTATCTGGGGGAGGGGTTTCGGAGGGGTCTGCATGGTTCGAGTGAGCGGGCTGGCCGGGGTTGGTCTCGGGGTGGACTGGTCTCGGCTTCCGAATGGGTTTTGGTTTTGGCTCTGTGGGCTCTCTTGCCTTTTGTGGGCCTCGGGGTGGGTCTTCTTGCGGGGCTGCTTCTGGCAGGTGTATGGGTGTCAGGCATGTTCTAGGACCTGGATGCTGTGGCTCTTCTTTTTGTGGGGGTGCACTTTCGCAGGGGGCTTTGTTTGTGGGGGGCTGGTGGGTGTGCATTTGCACAGTGTGAGTTTTGTGTGCAGCTTTTGGTTCGGGTGCTCTTTGCTGCATTCCGTCCTCCCCTGTATGGCGTGCTGTGGTGTTGGGGCGGTGGTCCTGTGCGTGGCGGCTCTGACCTCCGAGCGTGGGTACGGCAGGGTGGGCGTCGCTGGGCTCTGCGCTTGCATTAGGCTTCTCGGCCTCGTACTGGGGTGGGGTTTGCTCATTTGCTGGATGGTCCCTGGTGGGTTGTGTGTGTTTGGGGTTAGTGGTCTTCGTTGTGCCCCTACAAATACAGACAGATGTGTGGTGTTCCTGTTTTGCTGGCTTGGGGGGTCTGCGGTCTGGCTCGGCTCTATTGTTTTTGCTTGGCTGACCTGGATGTAGGTGGGTGTGCGTCTCTGGATGGGGGTGTGGCCTCCTTGCTGCATGTGCTGGGGCCTTTCTGTGGCACCCTTCGGCTTGCTGGGCTGGTGTCTTTCCCTTGGGCATGGTAGTGGGCGGGGGTGGTTCATCGTGGGGTCTGCTTGACTGCCTGGCAGTATAGGCATGTACCTATACTGGTACATTGGGGGGGTGGTGGGGGGGATGGGGACGTTGGTCCCGGTTTTCAGTTGGTTCTCGGGGCCTGTTACCTGTCCCTGGTCTTTTGCCTGGTAGATGTGCCTATGCCTCCCTTCTTTGTTGGGACTTGGCAAACGGGGGTGCTTATTTGGGTCAGCTGGGGAGCTGGCTCCCTGGGAGAGCGTTTTG
The DNA here is from genome assembly GCF_021462225.1 of Girardinichthys multiradiatus. NCBI lineage: Eukaryota > Metazoa > Chordata > Actinopteri > Cyprinodontiformes > Goodeidae > Girardinichthys > Girardinichthys multiradiatus. Next base: position 31,901,497 of record NC_061806.1, on the reverse strand, counting down.
CCCCCCAGTCCTTCCCTCCCCATCCCTGGACACCTCCCTCCGCCAGCTCCATCACATTACCACTCATGGAGGGCCTTCAGGTGCGGGTGCGCCATTGAAGTGCCACAGGGGTTTTCCTTCTCTGGGGTCCCATGGCAGCCTGTGCCCCAATTTTATTGTACAACTTAGACACTCTCACTTATAACATTTTCATGACATTCACATGTAGGGCCTTGGGGGTGGGCTCACTCAATGGCATCAATAGGGAGGATATCCTAGTAGCCTAACCTCTGGTGCCTGTGCTCACCTCTAAGGGTTTAATTGCATGTACACATTGAGGGTCAGAGTGGGGGTGGGGGTGGCAGACCCTCTTCCCCATCGTTCTCTCTTTTTAAATGCACGCTACAACAACATGCATCAACACCACATTTGAGCTGGCAGAGGCAGGCTTGGGGTCTTTTCACACCCCTGTTCGCCATTTCCCATTTCGGAGGCCGGGAGAGGGAGTGGGCCCTCTAGTCGGGTCTGAGGGGGGTTTGGGGGTCGGCTCTTGGGGATTGTCTGGTGCTGGGGCTGGCGTTTCGGCTCTCTCTCTCGGGATTGCTTGTGTAATCCCGGGGGGGGGGGGGGGGGGGGTGCCGGGCTCCGGTAGGGGGGACTTAGCCACATCCCATTGAGTATAGAGTATGCATGGGGAGTGTGAATGAGTGCATGACGTCCATTGTTGTTTGTCTTTACGTTGGGTGCGAGTGATTTTATGTGTATGCATGAGGGTGGGAGTGGGTGATTGTGACTGAGTGCCTGTTTTTTTTTTATGGGGGGCCTATTTCCTCCCCGCCACACTACCTGCCGGTGGTTGGAGTCTCTGCCCGCTGGTGTACTTGGGGTTCTCGGTGTCCGGGGCTGGGTGCTTTGGTGTGTGCTGGCTCACTCCCGGTGGCTGCTTGCCGGGGCCTGGCCCCCTGGGCTCTGTCGGGCCTCTGCTTGGGGGGTGGTGTGTCCCGAGGTCTTGGGTCTCTGGGTCCATGGCTGGATCTGCTCGGGCATGGACAGCTGCCGGCGGGCCTGTGCGTTCGTCGTTGCGACTCCCTGGGGCTTCTGCATTGTCGCTGCTGGGTGGCTCCCTTGGGACTCTCCACTGCTCTTCTCTGGGGGTGTTGCGGTAGTCCTGGCGGTGGTTGTCCTGGGGTTCCTGTGCTTTGGGGGGCCTTTGGATGTCTGTGGCTCGGATCTCCTCAGTGTCTGCCCGGGGACCACGGGGCAGGTCGGTGGGTCCTGAAACTCCCTATTGCATATTTTTGTGGAGAAACCTTGTATACAAAGCGCGTCCACACTCATACTCACAGGTGTTAAGCTTCAGGTGTTGACAGATACACAGATGTTTTATATCGGGCTGCACCTCTCACTAAGTACATTTTACATTCATAAATACCGTGTGCTATTTTGTTAAAAAAAAACAACAAAAAAAACACCTGCAGGTGTTTAAGCAAGCAGGGTGTAATCTTTTATTCTCTTCATCCTTCTTTCTCTCCTCCACTCTTTCCCTCTTTTCTCCCCTTTTTCCCTTTTGCCCTGTCTCTCTTTCTTTCAAGCTTCTGTTTTCCTTTTCATTTCAGTCTCCGTGTCTGTAACAATTGAAATATTCCCAAAGAAGTTTATAATAAAGTTTCTTTTATAAATATCAAGCAGAGCTTTAACGCATTTGCTGTGATGCTCCGCCTGTGAAAGTAAATCTGTTGGGCAATTTCTTGGCACTCAGAGAACAATTCTGAGCGATACTCTGCCGGACAGGACACGGTAAAAAAAAACAAAATCCCTCTGACAATTGTGCAGGACTTGTATATATCATTCCCAAGACGAATTGACACTGTATTCGCCGCAAAAGGAGGCCCTACACCATACTAATAAATTATTGTGGTCTAAAACCAGGTGTTTTTGTTTCATTGTCCAACCCCTGTAGCTACTTCATGTAAACATTAAAAAAATTATCTCAACTCAACAAAGTTCTTTGAAACCCTGCCAACTGAATAAATAGTTTTAAGTGGGTCATTGATTATTTAGATCATGGCTCTGCATGTGACTCACAGACAACAAACATGATAGTTTTATCTTCTTGGTCTCCCCTACAGACAATTAGGTCAGTCAGTACAATACTATAACAGGATTAATTGCTTTGCTCATTTGTCTGTTGAGATCACTTCATCCACTTCTGGGGCAAGGAAGGGACATAGCCAACCATCTGCTTTCCTTTCAAAGGGGAAAAAGGTATTTGCTTTTCAGAGAAAAAAGTTTAGGGGATTAGTAGAATAATTGAGTCTTGATGGGTCATCAATTTGTATGTAGGTTACTGTCAATTAAACCTAGAGATCCACAACCTTTATTTGTAAAAAAAAAAAATAGTACACAAATATACTTCCAACCCTCTCCTCCTAGATAAATCAAATCTTTGTATATTTTATTTAAATACAACTTCAAGAATACTGGACATAAGCAAGTTGATGTTTATGTTTAGATCAACAATGAAGCATTCTATGAGGAACAGCAAAAATATAGGTAGATAAATAGTGGGGCTGCACGGTGGCGCAGTTGGTAGCACTGTTGCCTTGCAGCAAGAAGGTCCTGGGTTTGATTCCCGACCGGGGGTCTTTCTGCATGGAGTTTGCATGTTCTCCCCGTGCATGCGTGGGTTCTCACCAGGTACTCCGGCTTCCTCCCACAGTCCAAAGACATGCCTGTTAGGTTAATTGGTAACTCTAAATTGCCCTTAGGTGTATGAATGAGTGTGTGCATGGTTGTTTGTGTGTTGCCCTGCGATGGACTGGCGACTTGTCCAGGGTGTACCCTGCCTCTTGCCCATAGACTGCTGGAGATAGGCACCAGCTCCCCCGCGACCCACTATGGAATAAGCGGTAGAAAATGACTGACTAAATAGTTAATTTAAATCTTTAGCTGGTGTTAAGGTTTAGACTGGGTGGTTTAGATAGCAATGACAATAATGCATTTGGATCTGTATAGTTTGTGCTGTCAGCCAACATTAAAGAAAAAAGCTTGCTAAGTAAATTAAAGTATATGCACTAATATAATATATAATGAAACCTGCATAGATGGGTATGCTGCTGCAAAACAGATCTGTAATCATATTACTAAGAACCAAAGACATACTGCAAAACATGTAAACATGTAGGATAATATATTTGAGCTGCTGAGTCTGCTAAATAAAATAAGGAAAAAGTACTGCACTTTGTTCAGGCAAGAAATTCAAATTGTAATGCTACAATTTGTAGGAATGTTTTGAAAGAATACCAGGTATTAGTTTGAGGTCCCAGTCAAGGCTTTTTTAAATAATTGCCATCTGACTGTGATTAAGTGTCAGAAGCACCCCTAGCATGTGGTAGCTTTTGTGTGGCCTTCTTTTAAATATCACTGGTTGCAGAACAGCCCTAAAGTACCTGCAAATTATTTAGTTGATCTAACAAATCTGGTTTTGTTGCAAATATTTAAGTATTTGTCAAGCTTTAAAATTACATTACTGGATGAAAATGGCAAGATGTCAGCATGTGCAAGATACTGTAACTGTATGCGTTGAGTCGATCTATCTTTTCAAAGCAAATGTTTCACATTACAGGTTTTTGCATATTGAAGCAAACCTGAAGAAACCGGGACAAAAAATGTTTGGCTGTCAGGGAAAATGGAGACTAGATCATCAATGGAACGTAAGTGGTATACAATACTAATTCATTTATTAAGTGCACTAACCATTTATGTCTCACGACCTTTATTACCATGAATTGATGCAACAATATTTCCAAATAAAACCTACCATCAATTTAAGTACTTTATAGTACATATAGTTGATTACTATTGTTGCTTTAAATGATAAAATGCTGTTGCTTAAATCATGTTAGTAACTTGCAAATTCAGGTAAGCTTGTTGTACAGGAAAAATGGTCTTTAAGAAGCTGTCTCTTCAGATGGTAATATCTTTATAACTAGGCACATTATAAACGTATTTTGTTTTACACTACTAGTATTTTAGTAAAATTATGAATAAATGTTGCTCTGTACTTAAACCACAAAGTTTGGGTGTATCAGTTTCTGCCAAATCTGATGGTCAATGTTTCAGTATTTGTGACCATATTACATTTCTTTCACCTTGTCGTTAATAAGCAGCTCCATGGGGTTGCTGCCCCATTCCATTAGCACCAGCTCATTTGCTTGTCCAGGAACAGCATAGGAAATGGGTGTTCCAAGGCCGGGACCTTCCCCTGGCTTCAGCCACAGACAGATGGTCAGGGCGAAGATCTCGTTGACCACTGACCGCTTCATTCTGGCATACATGTAGTTGGTCCTCATGGGAAATTCGAGCAGGAAAGCACTTGGACTCTTAAGCTTCTTGTGGTTTCCTGGTAAGTTTGAGAGAAAAGGCTGGATTTATTCCAAAGAAGCTAAAGATCAATCCCAGCTCTACACTTTTATTGAGAAAAAGAGCCCTTTGGCCTTTAGCAAGCTGGAGATTTATTGTGGAACTGTCTCCTATTTAAGCCAGTATCTTTAGTTCAGTTTTCACTGTTGCTGTCAGTTGCTAACTATAAAGGTTCAAGTATGTTCCATATTAAGAACAAGGTTCCTAAATTTAGGAACATAAAAGATAATCCTTACTGTTAGGAAGTGTAATCATTTATTAAATTAATAAAAAAATTAAGAGTTGATCTAGTCTGACGTTTCAATAACTACAAAGTACTTTTATTTTGCAATCCTGTAATAGAGTTTTATTTTTCTCTCATTTATCAATTTGTTGCAAACTCAAAAATAGGCTTAATTATAAACACTCACTGGATCTAGCTCAGCGTTTGCCAATTTGTACCCCATTGTGTCTATTTTCATGTCATCTCATCCAACATGTTGTACCCATAAACAAGTAAATTTTTCACTTGTATTTATACATTTGCATATTAGCTCATTTTTATTTGTGGTGAAGTGTTTTCATAGATAATAGAAGTAAATAGACATAAAATAGTCAAATGTCATATATTGTTTAATTTAATTGTATATTTTCTGAAAACTTTACAGTAGACCCTTTTCCATGGCTCAGATCCTCATTTGACTGTCACAAAATATTACAGATTATATACCCTGTTTAAAACAAAATAATTCCAAGCAGAATATAAACTTTGCTGGCTGTCTATTGGGTTCATATAAGAAATATTTTCAATCGATTTTGATGCTTATTATTTTCTTTAAAGAATAATATTTTGAGCACTGATTACATTGAAATGTAATTTTTTGATAACCCTACAGAGGACTGAAGAAACTTCTGAGTACATGTACAAGGATTGGTGAATGTTAACTCAAAAAATATAGCAGTTTAGGAAGGGAGACATGTTAGAAGTTAGAGAGGATTCTGATCATTTCAACTGTGTCATACTTTTTTTCCCACAGTTCCACAGACTCCACTAAATAAAGTCTATCAGCAACACGTCCCTTATAGTTATTTCTGGTTTTATCAGCAGTTCTGCTTGAGTGTGAAGTATGGATTCAAAGGTAAACTCCATGACATTTGAGTATTTTTTGTTAAAATATATCTGAATAAATTCTCAAAATACTTAACTACCAATTGCAGTTGAATGATATGCATTGGTTAGTACAAAAATTTAACATGTATGTGCATGTTTGCTTACCATGGTCATTGCTGTGATGTAGTTGGCTGAGAACTGTTTCCAGCTTGCTGTGTCCAGACCCCTGTAGACTTGTTTCCTTGCTACTAGTGTAAGGAAGGCGCCTTGGAGGATTCTCCCCTGGATGATGAAGTTCATGGTTCTCAGTCCCATGGTGGTTGCCATGGTGGTCATCATGGTGGTCATCATGATGTCCAGGTTCATGGAAATTATTATGGTGATTATCATAATAACGTGTTCCATGATGGTCATCATGGTGGTCATTGTGATGGTCATTGTGGTGGCTGTTGTGATGGTCTTCATGATGACCAGAGTGAAGACCATGATGCCAGTTGTAGTGGGGGTCATAATGGCGATTATGATGGTTGCTGTGATGGTTGTATCTATGGCTACCATGGTGGCTGCTGTGATGGTCTTCATGATGAGCAGTGCCATGGTGGTTACCAGGAAGATCGTCGCTATGGCCACCATGATGATTAGAATGGTGGTTGTCATAGTGGCTGCTGCTGCTGTGGTCATCATCATGCGAGTCATCATGGTGATCAGCATGGTGGTCATGGTGATCTCTGTAGTTGTGTAACTGTTCTTCAAGAGCATTGATCTTTCGCTGGAGGAGTTCTCTCAGGGAGCTTGAGTAGGAACTGGAGGAGTTTCTTGCCTGGAGATAAAAATGTATATCATAAAAAGCTCTAGCAGCCTCCAAATTAAAGTGCAGTCTTAATCTGAGCAATCAAATTGAGTTTTAAATATAATTTTCATCCTTACTGCATTTAATTTTGTAATGGAGTTGCAAAGTGTTGCAAAACATTTTCAAATTGCAAGAAGTTTCAACCCCTCCCTTTTGTTGCTTCTATTCCCTCTCCCCCCTTGCTTGTTCTCATCTTCCTCACCAGCAAATCCGACTTTGTTTCCTGCCAACACACGCCACAATTAGCAGCCTTATCAAGACGGATGAAGCTAATTGAAGGTGAGGCTGGCTAGCGCCCTTCGGTGTATGACCAGGTGTAGACATCTTGATAGAGGAGGGAGTGAGACAGGTTAAATCCTGGCACCAACTATGTTTGAACCAGCACCTTCTGGGGAGATCGAATGAGATTTCTAACAGTACATTCTCCAAGTGCAGTCTGAGACCACCTGCACACTAAATTAGGCTTCCCAGTCTAGTGCACCAGCACAATTATATAGAGGGGTTTCATGACTGACTAAGATGAAGTAAAAATAGAAAAGACTCGCAATGCAGTTTTCTCTAAATTCATGAACATTTCTGCCCATCAATTTCAGAAGATTGGATAAACATGCAGCTACTTTTGCATGAGGTGGCAGAAAAATAGAATATTATTTTTGTCTTTGTGCCTATTTTCTAAATTAGGAGGAAAAGCAAATTCAGGTTTAGAATCATTAAAGCTTCCTAGTTTTGTGTATTTTTTTTGCCAGTTTTCTAAAGAAAATAGGTAGCATTCATAATCAATTCAACAGCATTTATATCCCATTCACTTTAACTACACTTGGAATAAAAATGCTACATAATAATATCCAAGTGTCAGATTTTTGTAGAAGGCAAACACATAAAGAAATCCTTCAACAATTTGCCATAACCGCAAAATTGTTTTAAAAAATACCTAATTTATCTTTGTGATTTGGTTCCATCTGTGCAGTTGTGGAACCGGATTTGTCTTGTTCTGGTTCACCATTGGCAGTGGGCTATTCCAGGTTTCACAAAACCACAACACACCACTGAAAGGGTGCCAGGTGATCACAGGTTGATGATGTTTTTACAGTTTTAATAATTTATTTTTCCACTATTTTGATAGGAATGCCAATAGCATGAGACATCCCAAGGAGACTCGGGTTGTTTTTCACACCTTTGTGTTTAGAGTAAACAAACTAATAATCTTCTCTGTAAATCATGAGGCCCTGTGCAACTTCCAAGACATCTTCTCAAAATCTTTTTGGTATACTTCTGGGATAATGTTGCCCGACATAGTAACCAGAAACACCCTGGTGATATGATCATATTATCTGTGTTTTATACTAGCTCGAAACACAGCATCTACTTCCGGTATTTACACTTGGTACTCTCTCCCCAGACTCATCTGATCAATAAACAGACTAATGCGATTTGCAGTGATCCAAAGGTTTCTGGCACAACTTCATCGACTCCAAAGGTGTCCGTCAAACATTCCAGGAGAAGTAAAAAATCTATTCAATTCAGTTTATTTATATGGCCCCAATTCACAACACATGTCGTCTCAAGGCAATCTGGTGAGGTGAAGACTCCAGCAACATTTGAAGTACTGGGGAGCAACTTAATTAGTAGACCAAGGCATTTCAGCTTGTGGCCTTCATCAGGGTGATGATGGCCACAACCCACAGACCTCTGTGAAGGATTTGTGAAAGTCCAGGGTGACCGCTGAAACTAGGCAGCAATCCTTCTTTATTCTATTGTTTTGTCAGACAAATAAGATCCTCCAAATTGTTTTGTAAGTGGATCCAAAGGTTACCAAATGTCATTAATGGGTTGACGATGTCTTGCACTACCACTAAATTTCAGTCTCAGTCTCATCAAAACCTTCATGACCCTTGTTCTAATTTCCTCACACTTGAGACACACACAGACATGTTAAGCACTTTGAAAAGCAAGCCGCACACAAGTACCTGGAAATGCAAAGTTTCAGTTTCCGAGTCTTCAAACTATGACAGGAAAATTTTGACGACATTACAGTAACAGTTTAAGGTCAGTGTCAACATGGAAAAAAACTGCAATTCATTTTACTTCACTCACTTGCAAGTTCTCCAGTCTCTCTTTCAATGTCTGTAGTGTCTTTCCAGTCTGTTCTGGGGAAAAAGAGCTCTGCTTGCTATATGACAAGCCTGTCCTGTGGTGGAGGTCCGACCTGTGGCTGTCATGGGAGGAGTGATGATCACTGCCATGATGTCCTGTGGGCCCATGGTGCAATGATGATGGCCCATGATGGCTGCCATGATGTCCATGGTGCTCATCATGGTGGCTGTTATGGTTGTCAAGATGGCTGCTATGCTGGGTGTCATGATGCGTGTCATGGTGTTTTTTGTGGTTTTGATGTTGACCAATGCTATGGTGACTGCCAAAACCTTCACACAAGGTAAGTTTGGCAGTCAGCTCTCTGATGGTCTCCCGCTGATCCAGGATTGTTTCCTTCTGCCTTACAAGGCTCTCACGAAGGTGCAAAATTGTGGCCTTTGCCTCATCTGACATTGCGCCACGATGGCTCCCACCACTGTGGTCATTCCCATGACTGCTACTGCTCGGTCCATGGGGCACAGAGGGTGGTGAATAACAGCTAGGGTCTGCTTCTGGGGGAATGGGAGTACAGACAAATTTGGGACTAATTCCATAGTCATATTCTATGGTGCCCACAGCAGCAGCACATGACAGAAAGTAATAAAAAATCAAAGAGTGTAATGTAAAAAGAGGGAGGATTAAACTTAGAGGTGGTCCAAACCTTTGCTCATACCTTACAGGTGAAGGCATGAGGCTCAGTGGGCTGTTGTCTCCAGCCATGCTTTGTTATAATGAAAATAGTTCCTTGATAAATTACAATTTTCCCAAGAATTAGCTTTATTTTGAGGAACACCATGAATGGAGGTCATTTGTGTTGGATGTAAGTGTTTCGGGGCATATCATAAGTAACACAAACTCCAAGAGAAAAGAAAGTATTCCAGGAATGAACAAAAGTCACTTATCTTTTTGCCTTAAAGCGAACCTCTTTGAATCAGACAAATTTCCTTGGCTTCATGGCAAGTTAACAGGCTGTGAGAGTTTGGCTGATGTATCGTGAAAGGTTCTTCCACCCACTCGAGGGTGAGTTGCTGGACCAGTACCAGGAAAGTGATCAGTCTTGGATCCAAGGATATCCTGTGCTTGTTGGCTAAGTGTAATCCATTTAACTTCAACTTCTAAACATCCATCAGATCCTGGAGCAACATTTCCTGTTGCACAGACAGAAAAAAGAGGTGAGAAAAAAACAAGTCTGGGCAAATAAAGACATTGAAACAAAATTATTAACCGATAGAACTGTTAAACATTATTTGACACTTTAGTGGTATTACATTTCATCAATGATGACAAAACAAACTATCATTAAATCTGTCACAAATTAGGGAAATTATATATAAGAAGGACATCTGGCCAATGAGTGAATAAAACCAAAAAAAAAAGACATACAGATATATTGAAAGAAAACAGGAAATTAAGTTGAGCAGTCTTCAGTTATTACATATGTCCCTCAGTCCTGGGGCCATCTTCATTTGAGGACAACTGAATTCACAAAAAGCTGTTGTTGTCAATAAATAGTTTTTTAATATATTTCTTTTCATATTAATGTTTATAATAGGAAACTGTTAATATCTAGTTTGAACTCCAAATATCAAAATTTGACTGTCAAATGTTTACTTTAGTTCCTAACTAGTCAATTAGCTTGCAAAAAACTCAGTTTTCCTAAATATACATTGGAGCAAATTAGAAAAAAATCTTTGTTTAAGCCACAAAGACCAACATTAAAACCAATCAAATCCTTACACATTTGTGGAGATAGGACTGTTTTATATCCAATTAAGAAGGAAAGACATTTAAGATATTAACACCACAGCAAAATTTGGGTAAGCCCTAATGCATTTTTATATTCTTGTAGAAAATAAAAGTGGGATAAATAGTGTGTAATCTCTAAAACAGCATGAGGATCCCTGTTGGGTTGGCCAGAGAGCGTGATGCAAAGCCAAGAAGGAAGGTTGCAGAACATATAAGCTGTTGTTCCTTCTAAGCTCCTTATTCTCATAGCCTATCACCAGTTTAAATACCCACTGAGACCATGAACATTTGAGTCTGATGTAGTGCCCTTCATGTGACTTTGAAAAAAATGCTTTTGAACAACAAACAAACAAAATCAGCCCATTATTTTTGCTATTGTGTTAATTTATGATTTTTGATCAGACATTGCTTGACAATTTAAACAGTTAACAGTTACATTTTACCATGACATGTTAAGTATGGTCATCATAATACTTAAAAAAACAAAAAAAACTTCAGGGTGGATTATTTACTGCTTCAGTAAATACACAGTACATCCTCAGGCAAAAGACTCCTGTTTTTTCCTTTTTGACTGTGTCCATAGCAATATCTTGAATTACATACTGCTGGTGCTAGCAGCTAAACATCCTTTCATGCAGGTGATGAAATGGTAGACCTGCTGCCTAAACTGCCTGTCCTAAATGTGTAGCACAACTATGAGCTAAAACCTGAAATGGCAATGGCAACAGTGGACAATATTTTGGTTGGTTACCATGGATACCCTGGACACAAGCATTGCTATCCAAGGAGTCATGGAGATTTCTTAGGCAATTCCTAAGAAATGTATTTTGCTGCATAAGAAATTACAAATAAACAACCTCTAACTTGTGTCATTCACCTTGTTGTTGACCAGGTAGAAGCATGACTTATCTTGTCTTCTTTAGACGGTACTTTGGTTACCTCTGAATAAGCAATACAAAGATTCAATAACAAGATGAGGGGAGTCAACCTGACAACAAGCTTTGCTGTCTGATACTTAGAGACAACATTAGTGGAGCTTTACAGACATGATACTTCTCAATGACACGTGGCAACACACACATGTCTAACAAGCAAAGATCCATTCGTTGTTTTTACAAGACATACATTATGCCATTTGCCAGAAAACACAAACTAATCCACTCAATGTAGGATTTTATGAAGCAAATATCGACTTAAAGGGGAGGTAAAATAATAATAATAGAACTGAAATAGAACTGAAATTAAATTGCTGAGATATATATATATATATATATATATATATATATATATATATATATATATACACACACACTGTATATACATGACTTTTACATAAGTACAATTTTCACTGTCTGGTGATCTGCCCAGGGTGTAGATATATATATATATATATATATATATATATGTATATTATACTGATGACGCAAGCAAACTTTTTTCTATCTGTGTCTAAAAATTAATACTACGGCTTCGGTATGTGTGAATGTACCTACCCTTAAGTTTAGAATGTACTGAAAGTGGCTAAAGTTATGCTTTTAAAAATGTATGATCATCATTTTCAAGTGGGTTTTTGTGAATATTTGCCCTGTAAGGTATTTAAATGGGAAGTAGTTATTGACAGAACAATCTTTGTGCCATACTGAATAAATGAAAGGTTGGGAGGTTAACAAAGTTGACATTTAGACAGCTTTGACTTTGAACAATGAAGTCATCTTTCCCAGGCTTGTTGGAAAAGTTGTGATGCCATGGAAAGCTAGGGGTCCGCTGATTGGATTGAAATACCATTTAACAAATATAGCAATACAGGTCTAGCAAAACAAAAGATGTAGCAAAACAAAACGTTTCAAGCAGCATAGTACTCAGGTTTCTCTTTCAAGCTTTCTCCAGAAGCTCTGACAGAAATTTAGAGTCATCAATAAGGTTTGTAAAAAATATTTTTTCTGTTTTAACTTCAGTTCCAAAAAAATAAGCAATTTCCATTTTCTTCTCACTTTATAATTTTAAAATACTTTTAGTCATCTGTGAAGTTTTGAACTATACCCTGATTTATTGTTGATTTTGTTAAATGAAGGGATGTTCAGAAGCTAAGGCAGATGACTTGAAAAATTGTAAACAGTGATGTAGAGAAATAACTAAAAAATCTGAGGGTTGATTTTTCTCGATCATTTACACAATTGATGTCATAAGAGCAGGCCTGTCACGCTAGTCAACAGGTGGACTTCACACCTGAATAAAGGCTAGATCATCTTCACAATTTATTTGGCCTCTTTAAGCTGTCTCCAGCAAGTGAAGCGGAGTCAAGCTAAGGTCTCAGTGCAACACGTGGCTTCAAGCCCATCAGCGATGCCCTGATCCAAGAACTCAAGTAATCAGTGAAATACATAACAGGTAAATAAAATGTATTTAAGTTGGTAGGCTATAATTTATATATTTACTGTTGCTATTTTGTAAAACCAATAAGTAATAACAATGAAAATAATTAAATGAAATAAAACTCCCTTTTTTCACAGTAATGTTGTACCAATGGTACTTTTTGGCATTATAGTTGCCTACTTAGGATTGTAAATAATCTTTTTAGCTTTTCTTACCGATACATTATTGGCAAAATCTTTTTGGTACATAACACAACAACAAACTTCTTTAAGAAAGAAACAAAAAATTGTCTTACATGCATGTACCTGCAGTTTGAAGTCCCTGAGCTGGTAAGTCCATTGAGTGCACTGATCAGCTTGAGGAGGATTGGCTTTAGGTGGATAATTTTAACTCTCTCTCTCTCTCTCTCTCCCCTTCTCTCTTATCGATGCAGAGGACCATGGGGTTATAGCACTCTGTTATGAAAAGGGGAAACATACTGTGCAATGTGTTTTGAAGACCTTGGGATGGATCAAACTCTTTGGGTCTATGAAATATTATAATCTGTGTGTCTGTGCATTTTATTTATATTATTTTGGATTATTGTGTTGTTAAAAGAATAGGATAGAATAGAACAGAATTGAATAGAATATCTATAAAGTACTAATGACTCATAGCACATTTAGGTTCTTTTGCTAATTGTTTATTCTTGTTTTTTTTAGTTTGTTTTTGGACAACTTTGGTGAGCGTTGCTTTCTGCTTTATTTTGTGTCTGTTCCCATTCATTGCCTTATTTTACACCTCTGTTAGTTACATTTTTGCTTTCCATCTTTGTTTGGGTTATTTACTTTTATGTTTGCTTGTTTTTTTTTATCTTCATAAGAAATACTTATTTCATGAAAGACATTTTGATTTGAAATTTTAAGATTAGTTTGGATATAATAATGTGGGCTGCATTCTATTTCTCCACCTGTATATTATTCTATATGTATATATATATAATATACAGGTATATTATTCTACCTGTATATACCTGCATTCTATTTCTCCACCTGTGTATTAAAGTTATCAATACAACATGACCAAAAAAAAACCTTGAGCAGAATGTGGCTCCCAATAATGGGCTTAAGCTGGTCCTACTCATTTTAAGTTAGAATGCGTGCTGTGACAACTAATACATTGCATCCCTTGCTTGTACATTTTCCAGGCAGTGTGTTCTCTTCATCAGTATTAAGTAAAACAAGTTTATTTAACTTACCATAGTCTGCTGTGATCCTGTAATTTCAATGTGGAAAAAAAAACTTGCAAGTATGTTAATGTATTGCAACAGCATGCCAAAATTTTGGTCAAGGAGAAACTGTTTTCATTAAGGAATAAAGTCATTAATTAATTTAAATTGTTGGTCAATTCTTTATCACTAAACTTTAACCGGCTGAGAAAAAGGTTTTGCCCCATTACAGATTTCTTCTCTTTGCTTGTTTGTCACACTTTAATGCTTCAGGTCATCAAACGAATTTTAAAATCAAAGATAACCTGGCCAAACACAAAAAGCAATTTTCAATCACATATAATATAAAAGTAGCAAAGCACAGCACAGCAGAAAAAGAAAAAGAATACCATACAAGGTGTTAAACAACTTGGGGGGGGGAGTGTGATGGTCTGGGCAGGGCCGGTTCTTGGCATAGACCACATAGGAGGTTTTTTAGAGCGTCAACTTCACAAGGAAGCGCTGCTGTGACAACTCCGAAAAGAAGAAAACATAGAATGAAATAAATAAAAGCAATGAAGTGCAGCCCTGACCGGCACTCTCTTCTCATGCTCTGTATTGAAAATAAAAATTCAGGAAATATAAACAACCCCTTCCCCTACACCCTGTTGTTCCTCTGTCTGATGGACCTCCCACTGCTGTCAATCAAGTGGGCCAAAATGGAAAAATGAGTATATCTACCGGTGAGCCACAATCAGCTGATCCAATAGAAGAGGGTAAAGAAATGTTTAAATGAATTAGTTCATTTTTAAATGAATTTACAGAGTCTCTAAAAGTCCTTTCTAACATGTTCCTTAAGTTAAAGTTGATCTAAATAATGTTTTAGAAAACCAACTGTATCAGTTATTAAAAACTACAAAACACATTTATATTATTATGCTAAAAGTTGTGCAATAAAATATTTTTGATGGTAAATATAGTTTACACAAGGAACACAGACTTGTAATATACTTTACCTTCTATACCTTTAACAAAACATACTCAATCCATGAAATACAGTCACCAGGTCCACACAGAGATCACTCCAATTACCCTGGCTTCTAAAGTCTCTTTGATGAAAAGAGCTAGAGCCATTAGCTTTTGTTCAATCCACTGCTGTATTAAACAGGCCCACCTACATGCAGCATTGTGCGTCACCGGATGTGTTTAGGCAGAAGAGTTGCAGTGGAAAGTCCCACTTAAATGATTGGCTCATGTCAAGCTGACTAATAGTGCTAATTAGTGCGCACAAAACAAAACAACAAAGACCTGTTAAAGTAACAATGTGCTACTATTTATGAAGCAGAGTTAAATCTATCAATGATTTCTGACTATGCAGCCCAGACTAGACTGTAAACCTACTGCAGGGTCACAGGCTTTTGGCATCACATAACATCAGGAATTACTGGATGTTGGAGTTCATTATTCAACAGAATTTATTCCAGGTCATGTTTACAAATTAAATAATCATTGTTCATTGATTTAAATTTCTAAATGACCTTGCAAACGTTTACCTATCTACTAGATAAAGATTTATTTTATCCAACATCTTTTGGATATATTGAAAAAATATTTTCCAGGGAGTTTTGTCTAAAAGTAAATATTCAGGTAAAGGGTCTGTTGAGTAGCCATATTAGAAGTGTAGGAGAAAGTTTGAAACTGTAAAAAAAAAAAAACCCAAAAAAACAATCTAATACTGAATGCTTAAAACAGGGGCAGTTCTATTTGAAAATCCATTGCTTTTGCAATGGTTGTCTTCAAAAGAAAAACATGCTGCCACTATCACTTTGCATTACAGTATCCTCAGAGTACTGCCAAAGTTGTTTGTTAAATTATCAATTCAAGAATTCAATTAAATTTAACAAAATGTATTTATATTGCACTATTTTCCCAAAAAAAAAAGATCCAATTAATTTACAAAAATATATATAGCCAAAGGGTGCGTAATTCCGGTCCTCAAAAGCTACAATCCTGTCTCTTTTAGATGTATCCCTTCTCCAACATGGCATTGTTACTTTCACAATTAAATGGCCTGGTAATGAGCCTTTAATTTGATTCAGGTGTATTTGAGACTGGATGCATCTATATACATTTCGTTCTAGTTATAAAACAATGTAGCCCAGTTTAGTTCATTATGCCAACTGGTAAAAAGCCAACTGCAGTGAATGATTAACTTTGCAACAATTCCTTCACCGGAATGAGCATGTAGTCATTAGCTTTGCAGCAATACCTCATAATGAGCATTCATGTGGTGACAGTGGACAAGTGCTCCATTAACAGAAGGACCATAATAAGTGACAGAGAAAAAAGCATATAACAAAACAAATGAGACAATCCTACCTTTGTTCACCAAATGCTTTGGTGTAAATAATACACGGCAGGGTTTACACTGAAACAGGATGTGTTAACAGGGCCGCACAGGTTAGTGTTGGATCATATTGTTCCACCACAGTGGGATATCTCCCTCATACCTTACTGGCTTGCACACTTGAACATGTAGGTGGAGAGTGGCAGTGGTAGTGGGAACAAATGTGTGGAAAAAAAGTGAATGTAGAGAAAGCGAGAACAAACTAAAACAGGGTATTCTGAAAGCACTGAGTTATTTTCTGTACCTGCATGTGGGTGAAGAGTAATCTTCATATTTACTTATTATCTTTGAAGGTTTCCTGCTTGAAATGTTTGGCATTGTTGGCTTTGCAAAAATCTTTTTATTTCTGTTGGAGCAGAACAATTACCAAGTCAGTGTTTACAATTAATCCAGATTTGGAAAGAATCACAATACGATTAATTGCACAGTAAGGTAAAAACCAAGGTTAAACAAAATAATGTTACTAGGATCTGATTTTTGACTCTCATGAAATAAATATTTCTGTGAATGTAGTTAGCACTGTTTGGTTTCACACGCTCCATGGGATAGGTCTGGGTCACATGCTGGTCCCCAGAAAACATTTCAGCCTATATACAAGTCTGGGCTATAAAGTAAGTATGTTTCTTAATCCTGTTAGGTTGAACTCATAACCCTCTGCCAGGCTAAATCCAGGTCTTTTCCCTGCTCTGACCTGTGTTATAGCAGCATGAGAGCCAGCCAACCGTCAAATGTTTTTATTAGACCTTTAGATTAAGTCATGGTACCAATGGCCAGTGTGGTGCCTAAATTATAAAAAAGCTGTCTGGTGGTGTTAGTCACTTTTAAATCAAGGTTATTTTTGAAATCAGATTTGATTTAGAATAATCACACACAGTGCCTTGCAAAAGTCACTATACATTTTGAACATTTTCATATTTTGTTACTTTAAAACTCTAATTAATTTTATTGGGATTTTATGTGATAGCCCAACACAGAGCACATAATAAAAAAAGGAAAGGGATGGATGAAAGTGTGGAATGCATTTGCATTAGCACCTTTTGCTCTGACACCTCTAAATAAAATCCAGTAAAACCAACTGCTTTCAGAGCTAATGTAATCAGCAAATTGAGTCAATCTTGTGTTATTTTAGGATGGTTCCTGTCACAGATGCTCTGATTGCTCTTTAGAACCTGTTTTTTCAGCTCTAATAACTCAGCTCTATTTCTCTATAATTGTCAAACACACCATAGCTTTCAATATGGCAAAATATCAAAAGCATATTCACAGACTAATTTAACAAAATTGCTGGTATATCTATCAAACATTCTAGATTACTTGCTACTTTCTCAGAAGAAGTGGAAACAGGGAAGTCTACTGGTGAGTACTGGTGAGTACTCCAGACCCATAGAAAAACCTCTCTGTATTTAACAAAGACACTGAAAACCAGGGGTGTGTGCTGTAGATCACCTGTGGTTCCAAGGATCCACGCTTTCTTTAGGACCTTGTTCTCATACATAGACAGTGTTCGAAAGAAGGCCCAGCAGAGACTGCACTTCCTGGTCTACTCAAAAAGATCCCTCCCTCCATCCGTCCATTGTGCAGTTCGTAGGGTGGACTGGCAGTTGGTATGGGTGGACTGGCAGGTGTGTCCCACAGCTGTAGATCATCAACACTAATCAGGAGAAGCATAGAGGAGCAGACTCCCTGAGGCAGACTCCCACGCATCAATACTCTGCTTTTTCACACATTGGATTGTTGGAGAAAACCTTTCGAGTGCGAGTGCTCTTCCGTAAATCTCCTCACTGCTCCTCAGACTGACCTCCTGATCTCAGCTACTCAGATCCCTCTGTGGCTCATTCAGCTGCCTGTCCGACACCATTCCTGGAAGACAGAACAACGGAGACAACGTTACCTGCACATCGTTCACCACCAATAGCCAAACTCGGATGCTGTGGCTTTTCCCAAGTCCTCCTGAAGCACCTCCTTTATCCACATAAGTAAGAACTCTCCCAATACATATTTAATCCTTATTCAACTTAACACTCTGCAAAATAATAACAACTTACCTCTCCCCCACAGTGCCGAACTGGAACCCTGTTGGAAAATCATTATTTTGGACACTGTCTTCAATCAACATTTGAACCTTTCATTTCATGCCCATAATTGTTGCCAGAACCAGAGTCCAATTCATAACTAACATGACATACTACATATTTGCAAAAAACACAACTTTTATTTTCATGTATTATTTTTTGAACATTCATTGAGATAAAAAAATCCTTGACAATTCGTTCGACACGCACCTATGCATAAACATTACCACAATCTACACGTGAAAATAATGAAGAAAAAAATAGCTGGGTTGTTCAGAGTATGATAAATGGAACAGTAGAAACAAAACATTTAAGTCTTTCCTTTTAAATAGGAGATGGCTGAAGATAATTTTTGCAAATAAAGGTACTTACTTAGTCTCAGAGTTCAATTCAATTCAGTTTATTTATATAGCGCCAATTCACAACACATGTTGTTTCAAGGCACTTCATAACAGTAAGGTACATACATACCAATTAGTCCTAACCATTGAACAGTGCAGTCAAAGTTAGTTATTTATTCAAATTGGATAAAACGTTTTTCTGTCTAAGGAAACCCAGCAGATTGCATCCAGTCAGTGACTTGCAGCATTCCCTCCTCCTAGATGAGCATGTAGAGACAGTGGACAGTCACTGGCGTTGACTTTGCAGCAATCCCTCATACTGAGCATGCATGTAGTGACAGTGGAGAGGAAAAACTCCCTTTTAACAGGAAGAAACCTCCAGCAGAACCAGGCTCAGTGTGAGCGGCCATCTGCCATGACGGACTGGGGGTTAGAGAGAACAGAGCAGAGACACAAAGAGAACAAAGAAGCACTGATCCAGGAGTCCTTTCTATGGGAAGGAAAAGTAAATCTTAATGGATGTAGCTCCTTTAGTCGTTTCACCAAGAAAGAAAGAACAGATAAACTCTGAGCCAGTTTTCAAGGTTAGAGTCTGAAAAAGAGCACATATAATTAGTTACAGTAAAGCTCAGTCAAACGCCATGTCTAGGAGAGAGAAAGGGTTAAACACTAAAAGACAAGGCCATGTGGATCATCGGTAGAAGGTGAGCATTAAGTTGTTGCCAGCAGAAGCTTGGACGATTCCCCTCTCCAGAAAGGTGTCACAGGTAGACACAGAGCCAGGCTAGGTGTAGCTGGCATCCATACAATAGTTGTGACAGTCACATGTGTTTTACAGTGAATATTCAAGTACCATTTTCCTGCACTTGCTTGAGCAAAACAATCACACTTTTAATCTTCCTTTGAGGTCTGAACAGTTTTATTGTGGTGGCTGGACTGCTTTTGCATGCACGCATGGACATATGCAAAGAGCCATTAAAAGTCAGACAAAACTCATCTTAAAGTTCCAAGATGTCTGATAAAACATCCATTTTTATTTTGGATTTAGTTGGTAAATGATTATGGCGCTGTTATGCTTTATTGCTATAATAGTGTAAATCTGCTGTTTTTGGTCTACAGGTTAGATTGACAACTTTGAATACACTCCTGCCACATTTTGCTGAAGTAGTGAAGATAAAGTTGCAAAGAATAGGTTAGAAACACAACTTCTCTGAAACTGCCAACAGCACACTTACTTTAGAAAATTAAGAAGAATTCAGTTTTTCACTACAGTAATGAACATGTCCTTGTGCACCAACTTGGCAGCTCCCACATCCGGATGCCCAATTGTGTAGGTGTAATCCCATCACCCCCTGCAGTACACAACGTGAGTGTTCTAACTGCCTTCATTCCTTAGGGATCAGCGAAGCTTAGTTTTACTTTACCCTTCCCTCCTACCTCCATGTATGTCTCTCTTCTACATGGTGCCACCCAATAGTCATGGTCACTGCTGCACTAGAGACAGAACAAAAGCAGTTGCAGTCACAATAAAATGACGTATTTAAAAAAAGAAATCTAAAAAAAAAACTATTTTATTGCTCTTATTGCAATGAGACCATCTAGCAGATGCAGTTTTGTGTGCAACAAAGAGCACAGAGTTTGAAAAAAGACAGAGAGTAAGATGGCGCGTGGAAAAAAGGCAAGTTAATCTGTCATATTGTCTTGAGAACTGCAGTGCCTGATAGAGTATAATAATTGAGTTAAATTCTCCCTTTAGGGATTTAACAACACACCAAGTAAACATCACCAGTGGCTTAATTAAATGCCACCTGGCAGTGTCCTGCCAGGTTAGTGCTTAAGTGAGAACATTTTCTTTAGAAGATCTTATTCAGGTCTGCATTACATTTCAAACAAGATTAAGGCTAAAAAAAAACAAAAAAATATCTGGAATTGCCATATATTTTTTTGGTTCTGTTGGACCAAATCTATATTTAATTGTGACTTCTGTGCACTCTCTCCCACATAACATTGCACATATTATAGGGTAGTAGCTGCAATGCTAAGCAATGGCCAATAAAACTAACTGACACATCGATGGAATGCAACCGAGATCATACCATGAGCATAAAAAGCTGAGAGTATATGGCAGTTGACATGTCATAATGCATGGGGTGACAGAGGGAGTGGACAGACTCCATGAATGTATTTAGTTATGTCTGATGCGTTCACATTTATTTATTTTTTTAATAAAAAAAAAACAAAAAACAGCTGGTCAGGTGTTGCAAATATAACAACATGGTCCTTAACACACAAAGGACCAAGTAACTTAGTGGATTACAGAAAAATCCTTACATTTATCCGCTCATCTTAAATGGGTAGTGTGTGGAAAGGATCTCTACCTTCCAGTTTCTGGCTGTTCCGTGAATGCTGATCTTACATGGGGTGTTAACATGGGGCTATCACCAATGGCCAGAAAATTATAGGCTGCTCCCTCCCCACCCTGGGATGAATTATATCCTTCCTGTGCCAGGGTCTGTTTCAGCTTTGGCCTTCATGTAGATGATACAGGACAATAACAAACAGGTTTAAATACAGTTTTTACCAAAGGTGGCAAATAATTGTGAACTGAGTACTAATAGTAACTAAAACCCCAATCATTTAAAAACCTTTCTGCAGGCATTTAATATGCCTGCTCACTCAGGCTTAAAGGGGAGGCGACTCTTTCTGCAAGACTTGTCTCCCTGTCCCCCAATTTTTGAGCTCTTTTTTCACTCTTTTTCTTTTTTATCCTTATTTTCTACCCCTTACAATGAGTCCTTCAACTTTGTGTGTCTGACCTTCTTGCATGCACTTGCACCACCTAATCGCAATGCCAGGCATATCTGACTGCAGTATTTTCTTTACTTCCCAGGCAACAGGAGGACAAGAAATTCAGGCAACCTGAACAGATGGAAGACTTAATAAATACTCAGACCATTGAGTAACAAGAGATAGTGAAGGTGTTGTTTTCTCAGTGTTTTCTCATTGAAGTTTGCAAAGTAAAATTACATTAAAGGTTTTTCTGTTCTGTTCTTTTCTTTTCCAGCAAAACAGAGTGCAATGTTGCATGCATGATTTTTTTTTTCTCACCAGTACAAGAGATATGCAATGTTTTCTTCATTTACCTAAAATAATGTGTTTATTCAATTCAGTTTTATTTATATAGCGCCAATTCACAACACATGTTGTCTCAAGGCACTTCACAAAAGTCAGGTACATTTATATAATTTGTTTCAACATTGGCCATTGGCTAATATGATTTTGACAAGATTCATTACTGGATATGGATTCAAATCCAGTTAAAAACAACCCTGAATCCCATCAGGCAGTGTATACTTTAGGAATCAGCACTAATACATCTTGGTGCCCCCTGTAGCAAACTGGATAGAGTGCTTGCGTCTGTGTCAGCAGGCAGAGGAGTATTAGGTTTTCACTGTCTGATGAAATTGATCTCTCAGCTCTGACATCGGACCATGAGAGCCCACCAATGTCCCTCCGGGTGTGATACTTTTCTTCGAGGTGTTGACTCTACTATTGCCTCTTCAATCAGCAGGATCGTAGTGGGAGCTGCAGACATGAGACCCTCAGCCAGAGCTGACACAACCCCCCTGCTACCACCCTTTTTCCCTCAGTCTACTTTATAGTCATTAACAGGTGGAGTGCAAAAATAGCTGGGGAAGAGTGACATGCACGTATGTACACACAGTTACAGAGACAAGGTTTAAGTGGGTGCAATCTGATACAATTTTACACAAGTGTATTTAAAAAGAAAAAAATGGAAACTCATTCTGCACAACTGTTGTAGTGAGAATAAACAAACAGACTGACTTACAGAGGCTTCAATGTGACTGCTTACCGCACACACACACACACACACACACATTTAAAGCATTTTGTATGGGGAAACAAGATGCACCCGAGTCTGTAGGCTAAAGTGGAGGAATGTGTACACACTTTCACAAATAGAAACCAACATACAAACATCTATATTCTATTTGGAACTTTACATGCAAGTGTGCAGGAGCAAATACACTCATTCAACATAAAACATAGCCACATAACCTGCTTTTCTCTGTATGTACATATGGCATTTAACTTGTATTATTTTTCAACCCGTCCAGCCTCCCAACCTATCCTGCCTAAGACGTAACACCAAGCTACTTTGACTTCCACCCCTTTCCCAACCTGTCACCCGTTTGCCTCTCCTTGCGGTCTCACTCTCTCTCCTCACCTCAACTCGCCCTCTGTCACTTTGAGCAGAACCAAACACACAAAAACCAGGTCAGCAAACAGGTCAGCAACCTCGTTAATATCATTGTTGTGATATTTGTGAAGTGGCGGCGAATATTGTGAGGCACGCGTGTGGCACGTGTTAAAGTGTGACAAAATAAAAGTAATGAGTCTAACCTTGGCATGGTGCTGTTTTTTTTAGCTACTGAAATATGTTTTGTGTGTATGGGAGGGCAGGGCTTGGAGCAAAAAAAAGCAGCTGATCATCATTTTCAAATGTTGCCTGCAGAGAGTGTTCACGGAGTGTGTCATTTAGACGTGATTCAAAAACATCTTAGAGCTTATTAAGTCTTGGAGACCTTCACATGGATTTGTTAAGGGACTATTTTTAAAGTTGTGTTTAAGGGTACAATGACCTTCTTTAAGATTTTTTTTGTTTTTGATGGGGGGTTCCAATCTGCACAACTGGATGTACTTTAAGGAGAAGAATTGCCAGTTTTGAGGAGAATGGAGAGCATATCTTTATTATCATTCTTAGCTGGTACAAAGACTCTTATCAGCACCTTATAATCCTCTAAACCACCTGCATCAGTGTAAACTAAGCTGTAATAACAAGTGTGAATACTTTTTGCTGTTGTTGTTGATTACTGTCGTGCATTCATAAACCCAAGGGATGTGTTTACCGCTGTCATTATGACAAATGGATGTATGGTGCATTTTTAGAGCTATTTTAGAAAGTATGCAATCGGATAAATGATAAAATAAGTATTGTGAAAACGGAAATAGTCACTTTAGTTTAAATTTGGGAAAAATACCAGGCTTTGAATCTATTGCCTAATAAAATGTTTTGAAACAAAACATAGATGATATCATAGATGTTTATTGCAGAGTTTCAAACATTTTTCCGACCTTGGTTGCACAATCTGCTCTTGTGTTTGTCTGAAAGCTTCATATTTACATTGTTGCTCAAACAAAAAAAAAAACATGATTTTTTTGAAATCCCACACATCATTCCTTTTGTTGCACTTTCATATCATTGTGTGATATCATTGGTGCCCTGCAATAATTCACCTTGGAGTATTTTCAGAGCTACCAGGATCAAGACCGTGATTCGTGACAGTGTGTGGTGTAGAAATAATTTTTGTTATGTCAAAATTTTGCAGTGTAATGCTTTTGAAGCTAGTCTCACAGACACGGCCTGGTTTTTAATGTCTTTTGTAATATGTCATTTTCACTTTGCTAATGTTGGTGTGATGCTAACGATGGGAAAACTAATAACAGAAGTGAAGTAACACTGTTGTAGTACAGGAGAGATCCAGTGCTATGCAAAAGTATTTATGCCTCTTGAACTTTTCATTTTTGTCTAGTTACAGCCAAATATGTATATCAATTCCTTCAGTAGTAACCTAATTTGTAAATACCATGTAATTTAATCTTAATGAAAATACTGCTGCTCTGTGAAGGCCTCAGAGGTTTGGCATCAGAAGACCAATGAATAAAATTGTGTAGAAATTAGAAGTGTTAGGTTTGTTGACAACATTTCAAGCTCATTTCGCTGAACCCCTCTGTTAAATACAACATAAAAAGAGTATGAGACAACTGCAAATCTACCTAGAAGCTGCAGATTGTGCTATTTAATTATAATTCATGGATCATTTGTGTTGGTCTTTCACATAAAATCATGATCAAATATGCTAAAGTATGTGGTTGTGATGTGACAAAATGTGAAAAAAAGGAGAGTACATTTATTTTTGCAAAGCACAAGACACAATTAACTGGTAAAAAACAAACAACTAAAAAAACAACACTAAACAAACTGGAATCTTTGTGAAATTTGTCTGGAATGTTATGCATTGTGAAAAATTTTCAGATGTTTAGATGACGTGTTTTTCTGTGTTGTTTTTAGTTTTTGTCACGCTTACATAAACCTTCCAGAGCACCTCTGAAACTTGTGCTGTGTAGCTCTTTATCTTGTTAACAAGACAGATGCTCCTGTGTCAATAAAAGTATTTGGTCCCAGGGGATGTTTCATTTTTGCTAACAAAGGATTGCATGTCATGTCTGTTGTCAGTATATCCATGCGGAATGCAGCAGCACAACTGCTTCATTTACAGAACAGGCACAGAGTGTTCATGATTCAGTGTATCTGTGCACAGTTACTCAGAGATTCTCACAATACATATTTGGCTATGACTTGTAAATGATGAGTGTTTTCGTTCCACAAAGGGTTTCAGAATATAGATATAGCTGGTTATAACGTAAGCTTGTTAACGCCTTTTTCTAAGCTTGCTTTTACGTACCGCTTTCAATGTACATACACATTGAACCAAGCAATTTATATGATATTGCTGCCAATATAATGATAGTATAACATTCGCAAATACTGTTAATAACTGAAACGGAAAAAAATAAATGAAACAACAGATATTATGATGGTTAGAATTGCCAATAAGTAAAAAAAATAAGTAAAAATAATACAGTTTAAATAGAAAATACAATGTTTTTTTTACCTGTAGAATTTTATTATTTATTATTTTATTATAATGTGTCTACACCAAATACAAGCAATGTATTATTTTTATGTTAGTTTCATTTTTATGTTACAGACCTCTTATAGATAGTTATAGACAGTTTGGTATTAGTTTAACTTTTACATTCAATTTATCGTGCTTGTTAGCATTATAGGGTTATGTTATATTGCATTTATTCTTATAAATGTATCTGAGGGCCAGTGAAACACAGTTAAGCATGACTTAACATTGTTAATATTGGTGTTTTTATGTTATTTTAATCTTTGACCTTCTTGTTTCCTTTCTACTCCCAGCTCAAGCCGCCTTTCTGCCTTTTGCTGTCAACTTCCACTCATGTGCCAGAGACACTCCTAAAAACTGTATTTTTGCCTTTTTGTATCATGAAAAACTTTACAAAAGTGAATCCATTTTATTCTAAGACTCTATGTTATATCAACCAGCTTATCAAAGAACTGTTCCTGCCTTGATCAGTAACTGTCAGAGGTATATATATATATATACATATACATTTTTTTTCTGTTCCTGCTGCTGTTTTTTTTTTTTTTCTAAATTGATCTTTATATTTGCTTATGTGTTGGCCCTTTCCACTTGTCAGATACACCTGTAGGGGATTCCTACCCTTCCCCCATTTGAATTTCTTAACCATCACAAATTGACAATACACAACTAATTTCTTCTGTTTCTATCCCTGCAAAACTAAAAATCAACTCAACGACTAAACAGAAGCAGGATATTCAGCTGGGGTTGCTCTCTGTTTCAAACAAAATGTGGTCAACTTTTTTTGTGACGGATGAGGAGGGCCGCACTGTGGTCCCTGGAACAGCAGGAGCAGGTGGAATGGTTGCACCAGGAGGACCACCACAAGGTGCAGGGGGCCTGGCCAGTTTAATGGGCGGACGCAGCACCTTTGGTGGGAACAAGCGCCGCAGGACAACGTCAGCTGGGCATGCCATAAGTGAAGCTCAGGAGGGTAAGGTGAGTGGCTTTAGATTTGTATTTTTCTAGCTGTGTGAAGGTTTTCTTTAAATAATGTCTAATTGAAAAAAATCATATTGTTTCAAACACCAGCTTTAAACTGTATACTGCCTTGCAAAAGTATTCACTCCACTTAGTTTTCTTCCTATTTTGTTACATTCTAAACTTTAAATCAAATGCTTTTTAATTTTATTTTATGTGATGGATCTGCACAAAATAGTGTAAGTTGTTAAATTATGAGAAAAATACTTAAGAAAGAATAAAAATAAAAGAAAAAACAGAAAAGTACAAATCATGGTGGGGTTATGAAAAATATATAAATACACATGGTACCACAACAAATCTGCCAAGAGAGTGCTGCCCGCTAGAACTCAGACTGGGCAAGGAGGGCATTAATCAGAGAGGTAGCACAGAGACCAAAGGTGACCCTGAAGGAATTCCACAGCAGAGACTGGAGTATCTGTTCATAGGACCACAATAGGCCATACACTTCATAGATCTGGGCTTTGGTGGCTCTGGTCAGTTAGACTAAAATCCAATAATAAAATCCAACAAACATGGTGGTGGCGGCATGATTCTGCGGGAATGCTTTTTAGCAGCAAGGACTGGGAAACTGGTCCTAATGAAGGGAAAGAAGGAGGGTGCTTAAATACATGAATATTCTTGAGTAAATCCTGTAAACCTCAATTCACAGTCTGCCTGTGATTTGGAACTGGGATGAAGGTTCACCTTCCAGCAGGACAATAACCTAAAGCATACTGCTAAAGCAACGCTCAAGTAGTTTAAGGTGAAATATTCAAATGTGTTGGAATAGCTTAGTCAAAGTCCAGACATCAATTAAATTGAGAATCTGTGTTTAGAATTGAAGATCGCTGTTCACAAGCAAAAATCATCCAACATTAAGGAGCTGGAGCAGTTTAGCCTTGAGGAATGGGCAAAAATTCCAGTGGCAACATGTGGCAAGCTCATAGAGACTTATCCAAAGTGACTGGCAGCTGCAATTAGTCCAAATTTAGCTCTACAAAGTACTGACTTTGAGGAGTGAACAGTTATGAGCGCTGAATTTTTCAGTTATGTAGTCCTTCTTGTTTGGTTTACAGTATAAAAAATAAATCTTCAAAGTTGTAGGTGTGGTCTGTAAATGGTGCAAACTCACAAATAATCTATTTTATTTCCAGGTTGTGAGGCAACAATATGATAGATAAAAAGGAGGGTGAAAACCTTTGTAAGGCACTTTAACTGTAGTACCTATTGTACCCTATATACATATGTTTTTGACCAATGCAACAATTTTGATTATGTGTTCGTGGTTGATCCTTTGCAGAGCTCAAGCAATATTTTTGAATGGTTTTCCAATCTGTGTTAACCCATAGTGGCTTTTGTTGAAACACCAGTCTACGCTTTCTTAAGGTATCTGAAAGATTTTATTTCCACTTTGGCTGCTGACATGTATAACTTCACCTCAGGTTTTGTTCCTGACCATGACAAAATATCAGACCCTTTTTCCTTAAAACATTAAGATAAGTTGACAGGTGAGGACCAAAGAAGTATCAGGCCTAAACAAACAAAACCATATACAGCTGTTGAACAATATAGGTCCTATGTTGTTAAGAAATAGGAAAAGACTAACTTGGAGGCCCTGTCATGCCTAGTCTCAGTCTGTGTTGTGTTTTTGTTATTTACCTGGTCTTTCTCCCTGCAGCCTAGCCAACACCTGTTCTGTGTTTTCCCTGATTACCTGGTCCCCCTTTTCATTGCTTCACCCTGCTCTTCTGTTTTGTATTTAAGCCCCTTCGTTTCTAATGTTCCCCGCTGGTTCCTTGTCTTCTATGTCATTTTGTCATGTCTGGTCTGGTGTCCTGATCATTGTAAACCTGCTGTCTGGATGCCGTGTGGACAAGAATTAAAACCTGACTTCCCTTCATTCCACTGGCTCCTGGTATCTTTTCTGCACTTTTGTCCTACCTCAAACTCACATCATGACAGAAGGAACCAGCCTAATGGACCAAGCGAGAAGGTTTGAGAGGGAGTTTAAAAGAGGTGAAATCCTTGCAAGACTGTTTTCTCACCTCCTAACTTTGCCCAGCTCTCCATGGAGGATATTAGAGGTGGCTAACCGCCTAAAGGACTGGTTGGAGGAATGGGGTTGCCTTTTTTCCCCAGGATCCCTTGACTCACCTCACTATTGAAACATAGCGTCAGAAAGCTCTGGAGGAGATAGCCGCATCCATCCTGTTATCTCCTCCACTCCACTCTCCACCGAGGGTCGGTGTGACGTTCTGCTCCTGGCTTCACCTCTGATCGGCCATCATCACTGCTGCCGACCCCAATCCTGTTCCGGAGGGGTCTGTGGATGAACCGCCTTCACAATCTGGTCCTGTCTATGAGGGGTTTGAGACCAAACTGCCTCCACCCTGGGTTCTTGTTTCTGCTCCAGAGGAGCTCGAGATCGAGCTGCCTCCACTCCTGGTCCCAGTTCCTATTTTGGAGGAGCTCGAGGATAAGGTGCCTACACTTCCTGTTCCTGTCCGTGAGGGTTGCAAGGACGCACTTCCTCAATCTGGTGTGCCTCAGCGGCTCTGCTGCAGATCTCCAGGGCACAGCTCACCAGGGTCCCAGCAGTTTCTGCCCCGCTCGCTAGGGGTCCACCATGGTTCCAGGTCTCCAGAGCTCCACCGCCAGTTTCCTTGTGGCTTTTCTCCTGATCGGCTGCTTCCACGGTCCTCTACCCTGCTCGGCCGGTCTACGGGCTGTCCTCCTGGACTCTGGGTCTGCATGGGATGTCCTCCCAGCCCTCCTCCTGAACTCCTCCTGAACTCAGAGTTCAGGAGGACGACCTGAAATACATCCCAGCAAACCCAGTTTTGGTTTTGTTTCTGAAAAAAAAAGTGCAGGAAGCAACCATAACCTAATATTGTTTTCTGTTATTGATCGACAATTATTTATAGTTAAGTAGAATTTCATTAAAAAAGAAATATCCTTTGAAAATGGTCTTAAATTTATTAAAAATGTAGCAAAGAGCAGGCAGTCTAAAGAAATGTGAATCATCAAATTTAGCCCTCATAAGGACATTTAAAGACAGGTTTGTTTAGCCCAGCTCATCAACCCTCTCATTTTTCAACCACGTTTTCACATTCACAGGAAGCATTGTGGTCTTTTTGGGCTTTTAATTTGCATACTATAAACTGTAAGCAGTAATATCAGTGTCAGAAAGCTTAACCCATTCAAGAACTACTAATGTAGTAGTGCTCTGGCTACAGCAAGCACCAAGCTGATTATGTGGTCTACAATGTGTAGGAGTGATGGAGTGATGGATAGGCCTTTTTCTACTGCTATTTGCAGTGCGTGATGGCAATAGAAATAGTAATGTTTGTTCTATTTGTTTTCTTGATAGAAACAGAATACATGAGTTATATTAAAAGTATTTCAGGTTAGAGCTTTAAAGAATTGTAGTTTATTGGTGTTGTTTCTACATATTAACGAATTAACAATAACACTTATCATTTGGATGGAAAGCTAAAGGAATAATGGATCTACTGTTTAACATTTTGACAAATGCTCCAAGTCTGTTTAAACTTAACGTTTTAATGCTTACCAAGTTGAATATAAGACATTATTGAAGTGACTCAGTAATATAAATTACTGTAACTGAGCTAGCACTTGCAGACTGCCTATAAGAAATATAAACAAAAAGCATTCTAAGCCCTTGATTAACACAAATTGTAATTTATTGTGTTTTTTTTTTTTTTGCTAGATCAAGCTGGCCTTCTTTGTGGCCATAGTGGGTGTCATCCTAACAGTACTTGGAGTCGGGACAGAGTTCTGGGTGGAACTGGCACCGCCGAAGAATTTTTATAACAATCAGGTAAAATGTCAAACAGTACTTCCATGACATTCGGTTCAGTGTTAAATCATAAAACATACAGCAGAGGGTCAGCATCAGAGTTTAAACAGAAACTCTGAAAAAAGCTATGACAAAAAATATAAGTAGGTAGCTTTATTCAAACTTTTTAACAGCTCAAGTGAATGGTTGACCTCCCATGACCTCGACCCCACCTCCCACACCCTTCTCTCCCATCCCATGCTCCCTTCTAGAACTTTCCAATTACATCACCCAACTCTGTATATTTCTGGTAAGCAGAGATGTATTGGAAAAAAAAGAGAAATAAATTAAATTAATAATTAAGGAAATTGTTTATTTTAAAGCAAACAAATAATTAAAGAATAGCTAAGTGCATTTAAATTATAAACAGAATCTTTAGCTTTTTAAAATTATCCCGTGTGTGTGTGTCCTCCTGTTTTTGCAGCTGAGTGAGGACCATTTTTTTTCGTAGTTCACCATAAAAGTGAGGACCATTGGTTGTAAAGTGAGGACATTTTCTGTGTATGTGTGTGTGTCTTAGAGAAATCCTCAGGCCTCTGCATTCTGTCCTTCCAAAACCTACCACTGATCTTTATTTCTCCACATTGAGTCTTCAGTCAGGAACATCTGCTTTCCTCATCTGACAAAATACGTAAAAAAAACATGTGATCACTAAATAAAATAGTATACCATTTTAGAAAAAAAAGGAGCTCAGTCTATTTCTCTCTTCAGTATTATGAATATATCTATCTAATAGACAACAAAAAAACCCCATGAAAATTGTGGGAAAGGGTTGAACCACTTGCACATTTCATGCTTACTTTCAATAATGTGTGTGTATATACACTGCTCAAAAAAATGAAGGGAACACTCAAATAACACATCATTGATCTGAATGAATGAAATATTCTCATTGAATACTTTGTTCTTTACAAAGTTGAATGTGCTGACAACAAAATTACACAAAAATCATCAATGGAAATCAAATTTATTAACCAATGGAGGCCTGGATTTGGAGTCACACACAAAATTAAAGTGGAAAAACACACTACAAGCTGATCCAACTTTGATGTAATGTCCTTAAAACAAGTCAAAATGAGGCTCAGTATTGTGTGTGGCCTCCACGTGCCTGTATGACTTCCCTACAACGTCTGGGCATGCTCCTGATGAGACGGCAGATGGTCTCCTGAGGGATCTCCTCCCAGACCTGGACTAAAGCATCCGCCAACTCCTGGACAGTCTGTGGAGCAACGTGACGTTGGTTGATGGAGCGAGACATGATGTCCCAGATGTGCTCAATCGGATTCAGGTCTGGGGAACAGGCAGGCCAGTCCATAGCTTTAATGTCTTAATCTTGCAAGAACTGCTGACACACTCCAGGCACATCAGGTCTAGCATTGTCCTGCATTAGGAGGAACCCAGGGCCAACCGCACCAGCATATGGTCTCACAAGGGGTCTGAGGATCTCATCTTGGTACCTAATAGCAGTCAGGCTACCTCTGGCGAGCACATGGAGGGCTGTGCGGCCCTCCAAAGAAATGTCACCCCACACCATTACTGACCCACTGCCAAACCGGTCATGCTGAAGGATGTTGCAGGAAGCATGTTGCCCTCCACGGTGTCTCCAGACTCTGTCATGTCTGTCACATGTGCTCAGTGTGAACCTGGTTTCATCTGTGAAGAGCACAGGGCGCCAGTGGTGAATTTGTCAGTCCTGGTGTTCTCTGGCAAATGCCAAGTGTCCTGCATGGTGCTGGGCTGTGAGCACAACCCCCATTTGTGGACGTCAGGCCCTCATACCATCCTCATGGAGTCGGTTTCTAACTGTTTGTGCAGACACATGCAAATTTGTGCTGGAGGTCATTTTGCAGGGGTCTGGCAGTGCTCCTCTTGTTCCTCCTTGCACAAAGGTGGAGGTAGCTGTCCTGCTGCTGAGTTGTTACCCTTCTACGGCCTCCTCCACGTGTCCTGGTGTACTGGCCTGTTTCCTGGCAGCGCCTCCAGGCTCTGGACACTACGCTGACAGACACAGCAAACCTTCTTGCCACAGCTCGCATTGATGTGCCATCCTGGATGAGCTGCACTACCTGGGCCACTTGTGTGGGCTGTAGAGTCCGTCTCATGCTACCACAAGTGTGAAAGCACCACCAACATTCAAAAGTGACCAAAACATCAGCCAGAAAGCATAGGTACTGAGAAGTGGTCTGTGATCCCCACCTGCAGAACCACTCCTTTATTGAGTGTGTCTTGCTAATCGTCAAAGATTTCCCCCTGTTGTCTTTTCCAGTTGCACAACAGCATGTGAAATTGATTGTTAATCAGTGTTGCTTCCTAAGTGGACAGTTTGATTTCATAGAAGTTTGATTTACTTGGAGTTATATTGTGTTATTTAAGTGTTTCCTTTATTTTAGACAGAATAGAAGAAAGAAAAAATATCTCTTTTAGGCATGCGTTTCTCAGATGAGTTTAATTAAGATTTTCCTGTCTTTATTTTTCCAGAGGGATTATCTGCGATCGAACAGCAAATAACGAATAATACAGCTAGTGTGATTCACAGAGACAGTACAGCTCCCAAATCAGGAGTTGATTCAGGGGGAAACATCCACGTTTGCAGAAAGAGGAGAACCCAGGTCTAACGAAGGTCTGACACGGGAAGTAAACAACTAACCGGACTTCCCGTAACGTGATCAACACGGGACAAATTGATGATCGTTGTTTTTTTTTTTGCATTAAAAATTAAAGAAACATTGAAGAGTCAATTTAGCGTGGGTCGTTATTATAAAGACACCTCAGGAGCTATAGATTCTATTGTTGTGGCTAATGGTTTGAACAGAGGACTAAATCAGAGATCCTTCTTCAACTACCAAATTTCAAGGAGCTTCATCTTGTAGGCCCGCTCCATGGAGATAGTTTTTTCAGCGAAATACTGCCCTGTAATTCGGTGGATATGAAAATTAAAATAACCTGAGCCAACAACGCATTCTGTCTCATGGGAACTTGGGACTCAACATTTCAAACGAAAATATTAGGGGCTTCTCTTTTTTTTTTTTTAAGTTTCAGTTTCCATATACCTAGGTAACACTTCGGCTTTGATGAGAGGAAATGCTCTGTATCTGCTGTCATGTGTGAATGTAAAAACAGTCTCTATCCCTGAAAATTCAAGAATATGTTCTCAGGAGAATCTCTTTCTCTGAGCCATACCCAAATATATTGTTCTAAGCATGGTGTATCACGAGGCCTTCACAAGAAGAAGATAATTTTACATGTTCACCACCACAGGCCATCATTTTAAAGACCTTCCTCTGAGCACCACTCGTGAGGAATTTAAAAATGGGTACTCCCTGTTTGTTTGTAATCTCAATCTGGCTGAGGATATTGAGGCTTTATCACCCGTATCTAATGGAAATTTGGGGCTGAAAATAAGGTTTAGATAGCCGAACCCTC
The DNA here is from genome assembly GCF_021462225.1 of Girardinichthys multiradiatus. Classification (NCBI taxonomy): domain Eukaryota; kingdom Metazoa; phylum Chordata; class Actinopteri; order Cyprinodontiformes; family Goodeidae; genus Girardinichthys; species Girardinichthys multiradiatus. The sequence continues at coordinate 31,867,838 of NC_061806.1, read as the reverse complement.
ATACCGTTACACTGATTGTTTACGCCTATCACGAATCTACAGAAATCAACTTGAGAAGACAGGTATTGGTGGATTACTATTAATGATGGTCTGTCATCAGTTGGAAAGCCTATTGCATCATCTATTTGGTGATGTATTTCATAGTGTGTGGGCAAGTGATCAACTCCCACTATTCACACTTACATCAGGACCAGCATACTTTATTGCGAATACACATCCTTCTCACATGCCTGGAGAACACTGGCTAGCTCTGACTTTGGAAGAGAACGGTCAAGCCACTTTTTTTTGACTCGTTTGGATTCCCTCCTAATTTTGACTTCTACCTATCAAGCATTGCTTAATTTTTGAAAGACAGGTCATCAAAATGTTATATCATAATTAGCAGCTTAAAACACTGTGCATTGTATGCGGTCAGCATTGTGTGATTCATTTTTTTATCTCTGTCACCGAGCTTGTGGGTTATCTCCACAAGTATTGGCATTGTACAAAGAGGATTTCTTTAAAAATTATTTGGTTTGAAATTATAAAAAAAACAACAAAAAAAACCATTACATTATCCACGGATTGTGTTCTTTACAGATGATTAAAGATTGTTACAAGTATGATATATCTCATAATAAAAAGAATGTACATCTGAAAATGTTTCAATAAATGATTTATTGAAAATGAATGACATTGTCAGAACCAATGATTCAGCTTTGTGCTCTGCACGTAATCTGCCTTGTACAAATCAGAAAAGGAAAGAGTACTCTCCTCTCATTGACAAAGATTTCAATATCAAAGAAAATGACTTTGTCACTGAGTTTTCATCCACCTGACATGGTCGAAAAAACACGGGATCATTTGAGTCTGCAGTTGGGTCATTTTTTGCGCTGTCAAATCTGTGTTTTTTCAGGTCGCAGTCAAAGGAATTAAGTAAGTTCTCTGACATTTGAGGGATCTCTTTATTTGGTCGATTTTTGGCTGATTTATGCCTGACATAAAACAACGGATTACGTGAGGTTCGGTTAGAATCAGAAGAGAGTATGGGCTCAAATTTCAGCTCAGAACGGATCATTGCAGATAGGACAATAATGCAAGTGCTCTGTGGCAAACAGGGATAAGCAATATTTGCAGTCATAATTACTCCCTAGGAAGGCTTTTAGTGATCTTATTCCGTAATAATGATGATCGACGAGGAAGAGGAAAAGGAGTCTTGTTCGATCTGAAAAATCTGTTTCAAATTTAGATCGGGTTTTATCACTTTTCTTCTATAAAAGACAACAATTTTTCTGTTTAGAATTTCTTCAAATTTACAGACATCAGAGAAGGAGACAGGTGTCTGTAAGACCAGCAAGATGCTGCCATTCTGTCCCTAGTTGTATAGCCTGTGCATCGGTGAGATTGGGGTCAGACGCGTGAGCTAAACTGATGGCGAAGCAAAGCTGATCATCTCGATTGTTTTCGATAAACAGATGTTACCTCTTTTTGTGTATCATCTCAATGCCCAGTATGTTTTCAGCTTCACGCCTCAGACCAGCTCCATGAGAAATTCCGGATCAGTTGAAGAATAAATTATATATTATCATTGACAGCTATTTCCATGTTAGAATGAACTATGGTCTCCAGAAATCCTTCAAATTCTCCCATATTTTCTCCATCATCATTTACTGTGAAAGATATTTGATGCGATTGTTGATTAGTGACTAGTTACAAATGCACAACATCATTCCTTTGAGCTAAAGAGTTGACTCTAAAAGCCAGATTGGAAAGAACAATCATTACTTTAATGAATAATTCGGCTAAAACTGTGTCTGATCTGGGTACAGGAGGATTTAATGAAAGGATTTGTCTAAATTCCACATTGTTAAAATTTCCACGATTTGTTGTTCACAGCTGATCATTCTGGTTTGATTCAAGACCTCCCCCTGCCTGAGTTGATCTGGTTACAGTAAAAGACCCAGCAGGAGGTGGTGGAGGGGGGTGGAGGACTTAAACCCAGATGTCTTCCCTCTAGCTGTCTCAAAAAAATTCTCAAATAGATTTTAAAGCTTTTCAATTGGACCCGTAGGAATTTTCATTCCTTCTCCTTCTAGGTAAATACTCATAGTCGTACTCGTCGTCTTCCGGTTTATCCGGTACCGGGTTGCGGGAGCAGCAGACTCAGCAGAGATACCCAGACGTCCCTCTCCCTAGACACCTCCTCCAGCTCCTCCGGGGGGAACCCAAACGAGATCTGGCCTGGTAACGCAGCTGTCCCTCCAGCTTGTCCCGGGCCGTCCCCTGGGCCTCCTCCCGGTGGGACGTGCCTGGAACACCTCCTGAGGAAGGCCTCCAGGAGGCATCAAGTTTAGATGCCCGAGCCACCTCAACTGGCTCCTCTCGATGTGGAGGAGCAGCGGCTCTACTCTGAGCCCCTCCCGGATGGCCGAGCTCCTCATCTCATCTCTATGGGAGTGCCTGGCCACCCTACGGAGGAAGCTCATTTCAGCCGCTTGTATCAGGGATCTCGTTCTTTCGGTCATGACCCAAAGTTCATGGCAAGAGATGAGGGTAGGAAGAACGTAGATCGACCGGTAAATCGAGAGCTTCGCTTTTCGGCTCAGCTCTCTTCACTACAACGGACCGGCACAGTGCCCCCATTACTGCGGCAGCCGCACTGATCCATCTGTCGATCTCCTGCTCCATTCTTCCCTCACTCGTGAACAAGACCCCGAGATACTTGAACTCCTCCACTTTAGGCAGGAACTCCCCTCCAACCTGAAGAGGACAAGCCACCCTTTTCCAGTCGAGAACCATGGCCTCAGACTTGGAGGAGCTAATCTGTATCCCAGCCGCTTCACACTCGGCTGCGAACCGCCCCAGCGCATGCTGTAGGTCTTGGCTAGAGGGGGCCAGCAGGACCACATCATCTGCAAAAAGAAGAGACGAAATCCACTGGTCCCCAAACCAGACCCCCTCCAGCCCTTGGCTGCGCCTAGAAATCCTGTCCATAAAAGTTATGAACAGGACCACTGACAAAGGGCAGCCCTGCCGGAGTCTAACATGCACCGGGAACAGGTCCAACTTAGTGCTGGCAATGCAGACCAAACTCCTGCTCCGCTTGTACAGAGACCGGATGGCCCCTAATAAAGGGCCCCCAATTCCATACTCCTGGAGCACCCCCCACAGGGCATCATGAATGACACAGTCGAATCCCTTCCCTTAAAATAAAAGTTAGAGGAAAAAAAGAAAACAACAATCATCACTTTGTCCCATGTTGATCACGTTACGGGAAGTTCAGTTAGAATTGTTTACTTTCTGTATGGCCTATGAACAAATGTAAAGTACTTTGCCTTTACTAAAAACAAGCATATTTTCATACTCACCAGCTTCTGACTGTATACACTCCTCAGAGGAGTCGTTGTTATCGGACTGAACATTAGTTGATGATCTGCCCGCCCCAGCCTCTTCATTCTCCAGGTGTTGAGCAGACTCCTGGCATAGAGACTGATCTGTCAGACCTGGGGTCTCCTCTTTCTGCAAACATGTAAGTTTCACCCTGAATCAACTCCTGATTTTGGAGCTGTACTGTCTCACAGTAGTTGTATTATAATTTGCTGTTTGATTGCAGATAATCTATCTGTAAAAAAAAGATAGGAAAAACTTAATTACACTGATCTTAGAAACACGTGCCTATAAGACATTTTTTTTCCCTTTCTTTTATTCAGTTTTTTTCTAATTAAAAATTTTAATTAGTTGTATTACCTGTAAAAAACAAACAAACAAGAAAAACGTCCAGATCTGAGTCTGAAAAATAAATCGGATGCATCTAGTTACAAGTAGTCAAAAAATAAACAAAATGATGATGGTAATAAAATATTTCTTAATGTTTTAAACATTAGAGGCCTTTATGTTTTTTAACAGTAGGCAGGGTTTTGATGAAGATACTACCTTTTGATGAAGATGGCGTTGTATCAAGGGGTTGAGAGCAAGTGCTTTAACCCTTTCCCATGATCTTTACCATGTTTTCTTTTGTTGTATATCAGATAGATATTCTTATTTATCCCCTGCTATTATATAGAGTAATTACATGTTTCTTTACGTATTCTGTAAGATAGAAAAACCCGATGTTCCTGACTGATCAATCCTAACATGGAGAAACAAAGAAAACAGAATTCCAAGGCTCAAGGTTTGCTCCAAGACACACACACACACATACTCTTGTTTTGCTGTATGTAGTGAGGACCATGTGTTGACTCCCATTGACTTCCATTGATTTTCAGTCATTTTCAACCCTTTCTATGCCCTAACCCTGACAATAACCCTAAACCTAACCATTACCAGTGCATGCCTAACCCTAACCTTAACCTAAACTCAATTCACACCTTAGTCCTAAACCTAACCGTTAGCAAAATAGGTTGTGAGGACCAGTTAAATGTCCTCACTTTGGTACAAACGGTCCTCAATTTGATGGTGAAATCAGGAAAATGGTTCTCACTGTGATGTCAAAACAGGAACACACACACACACATACACACACACACACACACACACTCTCTCTCTCTTTCTTACTATATCTTGTTGTGACCTAGCATTGACCTTTATTGACTTCTATTGATTTTCATTGATTTTCAACCCTTTGCTTTGGCTTAACCCTCATCCTAAACCTAACCATTACCATTACATACGTAGCCCTAAGACTAACCTTAACTAAATTCATACCTTATTCCTAAACCTAACCCCTTGCAAAATAGAAAATGAAGACCACGAAAATGTCCTCCTTTTACAACAAATGGTCCTCACTGTGATAGTGAAATGCAAAAAATGGTCCTCACTCAGCAGCAAAAACAGGAGGACACACACACGCACAGGAGGATTTAAAAAAACTGAAGCTTTTGTTTATAATTTAAATGCACTAAGCTGTTATTTTAATTATTCATTTGCTTTAAAATAAACAATTTCCTTAATTATTTATTCACTTAATTTATTTCTTTTTTTTTCCAATATTTCTCTTCTGACCGGAAATATACAGTCAGGTGACAAATATAAAAGTTCTAGAAGGGGGTGGGGGAGGGGAGAGAAGGGGACAGGAGGGATGTGTAAAGGGGGTCGGGGTCATGGGAGGTCAACACTTTAAGTAGCTGGAACAGACTGTATTAGCAGACCAATGTGTTTTAGCTTTCGTCCTTCTTCAGGGTCATTACAAATCACGACACAAATTGTATTTAAAAAGAAAGTAAAATCCAGCAAAAATTGAAATAAACCAATCACATCTATACACATAACTGTTGGAGTCATCCATTTTGGTCGCACAGTTGAACATGCGCAGCTCAACAGACATCGCAGCTCTGACGTCACCCGGGATTATAAACCCGCAGGAAATAAAGTTTTGTTGCCATTTCCCGCGTGTCTCACGGGACGATGCAACGGAGGCGCATATCTGGAGAGACAAAAGCTCACAGGTGAACGTTTGCTCCACAAGGCCATATCCGGAAGAGTTTGAAAGCTGGAAATCTGTCTGATACAAGAAGGTCAGCAGATTTATATACCAATCGAAGACCCCGCCAACACCCGGTGCAGGTGAAAACCCACAGAGGTTTCATTTCCAAGGAGATGAGTTTTCCTCAGTCAAATCATAACTTAGTTATTCAGTCAACTAAATGGTTCTTCATATTTTCCCCTCCTGGACGGATGAGAAGTTTTTTTCCTTGAGTTGATCACAGACGCGTAATCCCCCTCCCTCGTTTTGCTTCAGACCTGACCCATCCTCAACTGGTGGAGAGAATAATCAATGTCAAAGTAGTTTCGTTCTTTTTATATTAAATTGGATAGGTACATTTAGAAGTCTGGGCAGGATGAGGCATATTTAAGGTGATTTAGAATCACCAGTATTTAATCTAAGGTATCAACTTGTTGCATGCAATACTGATTGAAGTGTTTTATGCTCAGCTATGTTTTGATTTGCTGCGCAAGCGCTGCTGAATCGTGCGTGTTCATCTTTTTGTCCGGCTGATCCCAAATCAGCCAGGAGTTAGAAGGTGGACTTTTAAAAGTTTTTCATTCAACGCAACTGTGGCCTGGGCCTCGCCTGACCACTCCTTTGTTCCAGTTTTATTTCTGGAGTTTTTCCACTGAATTCCCACCTCAGAAGTTTATGACTCTTTGTTCGAGATTTGGGGCAATCAGTTGTACTGCTAAAGGGGCGTGGCGCCACCATTTTAACAGCTGATTGCTGCAATCGAGACATCAGCACCAGGAGGACTTCTCTTTGCATTTAACCCAAATTGCACATTTTGTCCATAAAACTGCTGGTTTGATCTTCATAGACACTAAATGTGCATATATTTTCATTTTTTATTATTGTTAGGAAGTTATTTTTATTCCCTTTGTGTAGAATGGTGCTTGTTAGTTAGGGGAAGGTTTTTGGACTAGAATAATGGTATATCAGAATTATTTGGCTTCAATAAATCTTCATATATATAATTAAGAGAAGCGTTTGTGTTTATTTCGTGCAAGAGTGATTTATCTGTCAAAACAAGGTCGAAGTTCCTCCACCTTTGGTGAAGCGGTTGAATAAACAGTGATATTTTGTGGTTTTAGTTAATCATTTATCAATTATTAATGATGAATAGCTAATTGTAATTATTAAAGAGCTTTGAGCCCATAATCACAACACCTTATAACATCTTTGATTTCTATTCGTAAGTAATGATTTTTGGTTGAGAAATAAATGTTTTTCAAATTATGATTTTAAATTATAATTCTTGATAAATATTAATTAATCAATAATCATAATTCTTACAACACCAACTGACCAATCAGTTGCTGTAACACTGCTGTTCATATTGTGTTCTTTGTTGTTTATTTTGCAGACTTGCCTGACAGCTCACTATGGTCTGTGGAAGGGGTGCACCAAGACCCTGTGGGTGGCTGATATCGACCCAGAACGTGAAAGCTGTGGACCTGCAGAGCTGCCTGGAGGTGACTAAAATATATCTGACTACTAGTATGGTTCATGGGGATTTTGTAATGCTGCCTGATATGTTCTGAGGGAGTGAGGTTTGGGCAGAAGATTGACAGGCCATCTGACTGACCCGTTGGACAGCTCAGTTTGAGGGAGTAAGAGGGTTTGTCTGAGTAGTCTTCCTGACTTTCTGGCCAGATAAATTATGTCTGGCTCACAGTGTGGCAGCAATTTGTCTTTATAGTTTAGCTCACTAACTGGCTGAGTAACTGTAACCATGTCAGGCCCATTTATCCCATTTTTGTTTTCAGATCAGGTACAATGATGCTTGAAGTTCTGACTAGGGTGCCTTTACAGTCAAATCTATAATGTTTTAGCTGCAAGAATTTTTACAGATTTGCTTCAAAAATTCTGAAATTGCTTACTATTTTGTCTCATGAAAATGATCACGAGATCACAGCTGAACAAAATGAAAAGAGTTCATCTTTAGGAAAGAATCATATAATTGTACGAAATCACAGATTATGGTATAATTCTAGACCAGTTGGAACCAGATGCTGAATGTTAAATTGACCTCTACCAGCTTAAAAAACACTTCCTGGTGGTTTTTCTAAACCTTTAAATGATCATCACATTTGCATTGGGCAAGAAATGGATGGCAAGGGCTCGGCACCAGCAATGTCTTTCTGTTTCAAACACGTTTTATGAATGGACGTTCTAGTTGGAATAACAGCCCAAAATAACAATAAAGCATTGTAAAAAGTTGAACTATTGCAAAGGTTTATTAAATTGTTTGATATATTTTTACATTGCTTACATTTTCATTATTTAGTTACTTTGACAGAAATTGCTTTAAAACGTTCTGTTCTTATTACGTTAACACAGCAAGATTATTGGTGATGCACCAATCGCTACATTCATTCTCCATATACAGATTAATTCAATAAGTATGAGTTGTATTTAAAAATCTATTTATTTATGTAACTGAATTCACTATGTGAAACACAGATTAATTACACAGACTTTTTTCAAGTCTTTAAGTATATTAATTATGGTTATTGTCTGCTTTCAGCTCATGAAAACATTACATTTAAGATTAGAATATTACAACAGACCAATAAAAAACATAATACTGAAATGAAAATGAAAAGTATGTTTAAAAGCTTCTTAAAAGTTGTTATTTTCAATCGGTACTGTTAATCTGACAAACGAGCTTCATCTGAAGGCATATTCTAATTTATTAAATATGACTGTAAATAGTCACCGGCTTTTGTGTAAAGTACCTCCCAATGCAAATGTGAAAATTTAAAGCAGTGGGGCTAATTTGAAAGTACTCCAGGGCCCAAAAAAACGTTTTGTTTCTTTTTTTTTTATGTCAGGATTTGAATTTTCCCAACTGTGCAGCAGGCTCTCTGAAACTCTGATGACTGTTGAGATATGAAAAACACACAGCAGAACACTTTGAGGATGAAGCTTTTAACAAACTGAGAGTGATGTGTGTACTTGTTTGCTTAGTTGTGTTTGCAAATGTGCAAGGGAGCAGATAGAGGTGTCAGAATCAATTTGACAGCAAACTCTTTTTGCTGTAACACATCATCCGAACAGCAGAAAACAGATTGTACAGGAGGCTTTGGGTTGTCACCTTGAGCCCATCATTGATGGTCACAGCAGATTATAGTTGATAGAGAAGAATTAAAATAGAATTTACTGGGGTGGGATGTGAGGGAAGAAGTGAGATGTGGGTCCTTGAATTTCAATAAGATGTTCATCAAGATTGCCTGCAGCCAGCGCACATTACCTGGCAGTTTTCGTGTCCATGTCAATTACAGTGTCTGCTCTTCCTCCTCTGTCCTTTCTCTGCTGCAGAATCCAACTGCACCTCCTTCAAATTTTTCACCACAGGGGAAAATACTGTCATGTTTCAGAAGACAACAGAGAAGAGTGAGTTACATAATGTCCCACCTTACCTACCCACTTCCTCCTTTTAGTCGTTTTTACTACATACCTCTAAATACCTACCTCTTTTATGTTTTTGGTCCTTCGCCTTTGCTCCCCTTGTCCTTCCATCGTTCATCTCCATCCCTCTCTTTCTTGTTGTTTTCTGTGCTCTCCTTCCTCTTTGCCTCACTCTTTCATATTCACTATTGTCTGCCCTCTGAGTGTTAAATATGTATTCCACCCACACTGTTTGAGTGTCTCTGGGCTGCTGTCTAACCTCTCATTTTCTCTGGCAGCTTCATAATTTATTAAAATTACACAGTGCCATAGACTGAATAGAGAAAGACAGACGTACATATAAATCACATTGGTGCCACATCCCTCTCACTCTGTAGGCCTCCATGTGGTAATTTTGATAAATATAGTTGGAGTAGTTGATTTGTTATACTTTAATGAGCATTTGTCTTCTTCTGATCAGATTTGAATGTGGCTGCAGCAATGTTGGCCCTGTTTAGCCTTTTCCTGATGTTGATGGGGGCCATCTGCATCACCATGTCTCTCAGTAAAGAGATCCTGTTCTTCCTGAAGCCAGCATCTATATGCTTTATTCTGTCAGGTCAGTAAAGGTAGCTGCAGACTGGTCGAGTTAATATGAAATTTTTAAACTAAGCATTATTTGCATTAAACACTGTAACTTCTCATGCCTGGCGCTGCTCTCTACCCCCCACAGGTGTTCTGGTGCTCCTGTCTCTCATGGTTTTCCACCAGTCTGTCCTATCTTTTTTGGCCAGTGACCACACTATTCCTCTCCACCATGAGCTCTCCTGGTCTGTGTCATGTATCGGCTGTGCAGGCGCTGTTCTGATTGTGGGTGGAATCCTCTTCCTGCTGCTGGCGCTGCCCTGTAGCCCTTGGCAGAGGTGTCTCCCTCATAAGGAAGGCAGCAGTTAGTGGGTTTGAGGTGATGACTTGTGCACTTTATCTGCCCCAGTTGAAAGGAAGGAGGGGGTGGGGAGGTGAGGTGAGGTGAGGATGTTTCCCTGACATATCTAAGTGAAAGATCACCATATAGGAATTTGAAACAGTGGAGATTTACTGAGATATTTAGTATTTATGAAAATATGGCAGACACTGATGTATTTTCATTTAAAATATTCTAATTCTATGGGATTTTGTATAAATTTCACAAATATAGATGCACCAATAAACCTTTTACTGTCTGATACTAATATTATTTCTTTTTAGATCTAACCTGCTAATTAAATCTTTCTTACTATGAAATACAACACATACAAACTCATTTGTGTAAGGTAATCAATTAAACTTACAGGTCAGACTTTGGTTTAGATCAATCAAACTTAAAATAAATAAATGTTCCTTGCCCTCTTTAAAGCAAAATGCCATAGTAATATTTCAATGGTAATCATTGTTTAACTGGATGAAACATACCTTTACAAACCCACCTAAAGAAATTCCATATTCTGTGTAGATAACTTTGAGACATCACAGAATGCCCTAGTTTACAGATTCACCCAGTTCACCCAAAATGCCACTATTTGTATTCTTATTTGGTTTTATTCGACCTCTATATAGCTGCAACAAAACTCTTTAGAATATTGCATAGTTTTCCAGATAAAATGGCGGCAAAAAACATGGGAAAGTAATTTGTGAAGAGAAACAGAGAGGATGAACTGCTGCATCATCCACCATGGCTTCCAACAATAAAACAACAGCTCCAGTGAAACTAGTTAGCTCCACAACGCCTGCATGTTAAATATGATCCTCTGTGGTGAACGAACAAATATCCACTTAAGATCCAGCAACCATTTCTTTTAAGCACAAATAGAAAAATATAGGTGCCTCACTCTGTTTACTCACTATGTAGAGTGCTTGGTATTTTATATTGGATTTGTTTAGTATTTCTGAGACTGCTGTTTTCACTAGTAGAGGCAATATTAACACAATATGGCATTTATGAGTGGCAAACATGCAGAATAAGCAATTAAACAAAGAACTTAAAATAAGAATATAAATACCAGGTTCTTAAGAGGATTTTTATGAATGCTACTGTTTGCTTCAGCCTTGACATCTTCATTTCCATCAGTCATAGCTTGTGCATTATCAGAGTTAAATTCTTCCCCAAACATGTAAGGTTTAACCCTTTGCAGCTGCAACAATCTCCATCTGTTTAATCTGCATCATGTTTATACCCATCTAAGTGATGTCCCTTCAGGAAAGATCTTTCAGACTAGATGAAAATGCTTCAGAATCCACATTTGCAATCTATCAAAAGTCCTTTGTTAAAGCTAGATTTTACTAAAGCCAATAGATCACATTAAAACTCACTCTTTTTGTTGACCCCAGTTGTTTGTTACAACCCTTGCCATCTAATTTTAATCCTTATGACCCACTGTCACAATAGATCACCTGGATCTTTACTCTTTGGAAATAAACATTTTGATTTATGTTTTTTGTTTATTTATCGTACAGTTATTGAAAAGGAAATGTTCCTCTGGCCAATTGTATTACATGTTATTTCTCAAAATAAATCAGGGTTGTGATCAAGGGGAAAAAGACAGATATTGATCAATGGCAGATTGATTGGTGCATCACTCGTCATTAATCTTTTGTGTATAAATATATCATTGGAAATAACATTCTGTCACTAAAAAAGATAATTGGCTAATAGCACAAGTAGCATAATAATTTGAAATGCATTGTTAGTTTTGCATAGAATATGGGGATCTTTATGACTAGATTTGCATGGGAAAAATATCTATAACGTCTTACTTATAAACCTACAAAGTTTGGAGGGAATGCACTGTTGGTTCAATTGACAATAAATGGTTTCTGGAACTTTAGCAATCTCTTGTCTTCATGTTTCAGTTGATTACATAAATTCCTAATAAGACAAGCCTAAATTCACACAGTGATTGCAGTCCCTGGTATGAATGTTGCTAATTTCCTCCAGGTTTTCATAAAATGTATGTTTGTATGTAGCTCCAATGATTATTTTTATTAAACACAGAGCTAAATGTGTCATTAGTAAAAATGTGTTTAATGGAGATATTTGGCTCAGCCAGGTATGTTGGCTTTAGTGCATTTATTAGAACTTGTCGTATGTTATTTCCTTTGTTTGGTTGTTGCTCTTGACTTATCTTGCCATATGACAACATCTAGGACAAACAGTATGTATCACAAAGATGATCACAAGATGAACAAAAACAAAAACTTCCCTCATAAAACAAACAGTATACTGACCTCCAAACTGAGAACCTCAGTTAGAAAACCTTTTTTTTCTTTCCAGGTGATGTGGGAAAAAGCTATATTTTATTTGTACTTCACTTTTGCTGTTTTACACTTTGTTTGGTTGTATTTGATGTTTAGATGTTATCAGTATTTAACATTGATCATCTACTTGCAATGCAATGTTCACCCCTGTGTGGATCCTCTTCTAATATGTCTTACTAAAAAAACGTTGTACATAAAATAATGACACTGCCTACCAGTCAAAATAAATCAAGTGAACTTTAGGAATGTGATGAGCACAAAGCATTGAGCAGAGCCTCCAGATATACAGGTCCTTCTCAAAATATTAGCATATTGTGATAAAGTTCATTATTTTCCATAATGTAATGATGAAAATTTAACATTCATATATTTTAGATTCCTTGCACACTAACTGAAATATTTCAGGTCTTTTATTGTCTTAATACGGATGATTTTGGCATACAGCTCATGAAAACCCAAAATTCCTATCTCACAAAATTAGCATATCATTAAAAGGGTCTCTAAACAAGCTATGAACCTAATCATCTGAATCAACAAGTTAACTCTAAACACCTGCAAAAGATTCCTGAGGCCTTTAAAACTCCCAGCCTGGTTCATCACTCAAAACCCCAATCATGGGTAAGACTGCCGACCTGACTGCTGTCCAGAAGGCCACTATTGACACCCTCAAGCAAGAGGGTAAGACACAGAAAGACATTTCTGAACGAATAGGCTGTTCCCAGAGTGCTGTATCAAGGCACCTCAGTGGGAAGTCTGTGGGAAGGAAAAAGTGTGGCAGAAAACGCTGCACAACGAGAAGAGGTGACCGGACCCTGAGGAAGATTGTGGAGAAGGGCCGATTCCAGACCTTGGGGGACCTGCGGAAGCAGTGGACTGAGTCTGGAGTAGAAACATCCAGAGCCACCGTGTACAGGCGTGTGCAGGAAATGGGCTACAGGTGCCGCATTCCCCAGGTCAAGCCACTTTTGAACCGGAAACAGCGGCAGAAGCGCCTGACCTGGGCTACAGAGAAGCAGCACTGGACTGTTGCTCAGTGGTCCAAAGTACTTTTTTCGGATGAAAGCAAATTCTGCATGTCATTCGGAAATCATGGTGCCAGAGTCTGGAGGAAGACTGGGGAGAAGGAAATGCCAAAATGCCAGAAGTCCAGTGTCAAGTACCCACAGTCAGTGATGGTCTGGGGTGCCAGTGTCAGCTGCTGGTGTTGGTCCACTGTGTTTTATCAAGGGCAGGGTCAATGCAGCTAGCTATCAGGAGATTTTGGAGCACTTCATGCTTCCATCTGCTGAAAAGCTTTATGGAGATGAAGATTTCATTTTTCAGCACGACCTGGCACCTGCTCACAGTGCCAAAACCACTGGTAAATGGTTTACTGACCATGGTATCACTGTGCTCAATTGGCCTGCCAACTCTCCTGACCTGAACCCCATAGAGAATCTGTGGGATATTGTGAAGAGAACGTTGAGAGACTCAAGACCCAACACTCTGGATGAGCTAAAGGCCGCTATCGAAGCATCCTGGGCCTTCCATAAGACCTCAGCAGTGCCACAGGCTGATTGCCTCCATGCCACGCCGCATTGAAGCAGTCATTTCTGCAAAAGGATTCCCGACCAAGTATTGAGTGCATAACTGTACATGATTATTTGAAGGTTGACGTTTTTTGTATTAAAGACACTTTTCTTTTATTGGTCAGATGAAATATGCTAATTTTGTGAGATAGGAATTTTGGGTTTTCATGAGCTGTATGCCAAAATCATCCGTATTAAGACAATAAAAGACCTGAAATATGTCAGTTAGTGTGCAATGAATCTAAAATATATGAATGTTAAATTTTCATCATGACATTATGGAAAATAATGAACTTTATCACAATATGCTAATATTTTGAGAAGGACCTGTATAAATGAGGGGAAGCAAATTTAAGAAACAGTTGATCCCCATTTTCATTTTAAAAAGGATCCAAATATGTGTTTTTATTGCTTTGTATTATGAGCCACAACAGATAATCAGTCCATGGAGATACTACAGCATTTGAAGCCTTCCACACCAAATCAATGCAACAAAAGAGTGAGAAAGTTTTAGATTCTTATTATTAATGGTAGCAGAAGTGGGTGAGTAGTGAATATATAAAAAAACAAAAAAGTCACATTTCACGTGTTTAACGAGTCCTTATAGTGTCTAATAAATGCTATTAAATACTTCACCAGGTTCAGTATTACCTTTTAATTTGCATGAAGTCTGAGTCAGTCTAACTGAAATATATTTTCTTATTTGTTATTGTAATATTAAGGTATAAACGTTTGAGTCTTGAACATAGATGTGGGCACTGTTTGAACATTATTTTCATTAGTAATGTTACTCATACACAATTCTCATCTTGCTTTGCATGAGACCCAGAGTTTCCTCTGTCAAAATAAAAAAAAAGAAAAAGAAGGATGTGGAATTTGTTTGTTTCTGGCCGTTGCACCACAATTAAACATAATTCTGACATCAAAATGTGTCGATCTATATGTGCACACCCCTTCTATTTAGTTGTTAAGAATATTTGGTTCCCTGTTTGGCTGCCTCCAATAGGTCCTGCAGTTGAACATTCTCCAGATTTTGACAGTTTATTATTTTCCTTAAAAAACAAAACACATCAATGTAGCTTGTAAATGGTGAACAAAAGATTTTTTTAAAAGACCTTTAGGCCAGCTGTTTGAGTTATTAATGCTGTATTTTGAGGAAACATGGTTTGAACAATGTGTACATAAAAATAAGTATACCCATTTTAAAATGAGGCATAGGATATAAAATAACAAAACATTGTCATTGGTTGATGAAGCAAAACATTGTGAAATGCTAAAAATGTGGAAATTGTGGGATGTGGCCATGTTTTTTTAATTAAGCTTCTTTGTTGTGTGATGATTTATGTTAGAGCACAGCATGCTCAGTGCCTGGATAGTGTACAAAATCTCTGCACCTTTTTTGATCTGAATCAATTGAGTATGAATGGGTTCATTTTATTATTAAACATGATGTAAATAATTAATGCCATCCTCTCTCAAGTTCCATTTCTCTCCTGTTCTGCACTCTCAACAGGTTCTCCTCTTACAGTCACTGCCTCCTCTGTCGCTGCTTTTAGGACCAATCCTACTTTACACCTCATGATATAAATGACTGAGGTAACAGCTGCATACTGTTCTTTAGATTTCTCGTTTGGGCATCTGTTGACGGTGTATTTTATGTTAGAAATGACTATACAATTGTATTTAGTCTAGTATTTTTAGGCAGTAAGTTAAACTCAAAACCCTTTGACATAAGGAAAAAAAACACATTTTAGCAATAAATGAAGACTAATAAAAATTGTATATGTTCTTAAAATGTTTCATTGCAGCTGCAATAAAAATATTTTGGATGCACATCATAAATTAAAAGGTTACATTACGTTCAAAGTTACATAAGAGAATAACACCAATTGTTTACCTTTCATAATGTGCATTTTATGTGAAATCATTATGTGAAATTATCAACAGGATGATAGCGTCAGCGCACTACAGATGAAGGAGGTTCCGATCCATATTCAACTATCGGCTTAAATGTAACTGCCCAAACACAGAAACTACAATAGTCAACTTGAAAAACAAAACCTGTTTTAGAAAATTAAAGCAGTGTATCAGGTTTGGTGTATGTGCTGAATGTGGCTTAAAATCCTCAGGTCTGGTCTATTGTTTAACATCATTTACAGTGTAAAGGCCTTGGCCCTTATACATTTTTAAGGTGCTGTAAAATGTACAAACCATTGTTGCTAACATGTCTATAATTCAGAAAAATGTTAAAACAGATAATGGAAGCAGTTCAGTTGCCAGTTGTAAATATTGTAGTTTCAGGAATGAGCTACATGCCTCACTTAGTAAACTACATGGTTTGCCCAGGAAACGTCTCTTTAGGGTGAAGAAACAGGCTTTAGAGGAAACTTTAAAGGAAGGAGATACTGTTCTAAGATGCAGTTAAACATCTTTTGCAGCTGCTGGAGCCATGGTATGCCCTCCTTTCAGTACTGCATCGCCAAAATATTTTTAACTTAGAAAGAAGTTCTTGTTCACGTGCTAAATGTGGTACATAATGTGACTGGTATATTTGCTACAGCCCAGAGGGTTTGACTGTTGTCACTGCTTATAGTGCTTACTTTACATGGTTTTGCATGAGAGACTCCTCTTACAGCTCATTATCAGAAAAACTGACTACTGAAAAGAAGATTTCATTTCAAGGACTTTAAACTTGTAGTGTTCCTGTAATGTAAATCAAACATGGTATTGATTGTATTGTACTTACGCAATGTGAAAGTCTGTACCGTAAAAATACATCTAATTTCCCCTCGGGGATCAATAAAGTATCTTTGAAGAAGTGAATTGAATTGTATCAGACTGAGACTAGATATTTCATTCATTAAATACAAAATAAATAAATAAATAGTTCCTTTCCAAACCCCAATGCATACAGTCAAATTACTCCCTATAAAATAAAAACAACCTTCATGCAGTCAGGTAATCTATGCTATTATTTTAAAATAACAGTTTCTAAAAGGATTGCCACTAAATAAATCCACCATCTTTTTTAGTTCTTTGGGCAACAGTGGAAAAGATAATTCCCTGAAAATTATTGTGTAAAGATAGAAGAATATTTGGACTTTAATTTGTCCAACGCGTGGCTTACAATAGATGGTAAATTTAGAGTGGAAAGATGTGTAAAGAGAGGGAAAGAATAACATTCATAAATGTCCAGCACATTATTTATCAAAACACTTTACACTTTAAAACTTCCCAAAGTAGAGGGTTGGTGACATGGTACCTTGGAATGTATATTTAATAGCCTTGTGGGGGTATTTGTTATAAACAACCAAATTCTCTTTGCAGTATAGTACAAATGCCAGCAGGAAATAGGAGAAATTAGATGACATACAACAAAGGTCCCAGGCTAAATTTAAACTGGGATGTTTCAGTAGCATGCTTAATGTTGTTATATGATACATACATGTCTGGGGAGGCCTCAATGTCAGTTTAGCTCTCTTATTCATACTTCCTTATACCCGCAATAGCTTTTAAAATTATTAATAATGAAAAAACACTTTTGTAGTGTTTCTAACAAACAGTAATATGTTGATAATTGTAGAAAGCGGTGCCATCATTAATAGTTTCATCTAAATAAGGTAGATGTTATCTGGTTAAGCCAAATCTAATGTATGAACTGTTAAGGAGATATATCTGACATAAATTATTTGATTAAATAATAATAATGATTATTATTATTAATATTGCCTAGATTGCTCAGATCTGTTGGTTAAACCCCTTCACAAGTCTTCATTACACTTGTTGCTCATTTGGCTCTTCTGTTCCTTCTCACAGCTCATCTTTGTCACCATGTTGACCTCTTTCCAGGTTGACATCTCTCAGAATCCTCTCCCACACTGTTTGGCTAAAACCTCTTCCTAAATATAGACCATAGCCAATAGGACTGATGCAACAAGAGAAACAAACCTGAAAAGAAGCTGAGCCTACAAACACACTCAAATTTACTTGCTGCAACACACTCACACTCACATTTACATTGTGCTTTTGTTTTCATTCCATTTTATCACCTTATATGCTTGAGAAGGAGCAAATATGAAGACGTATGGAGCCTGATCTAGTGTTACACTGAATCCCTAACGTCATGCAGTTTCATCGTCACTAGATCTGCTTTACTACACTACAGATAATTCAATTATCCGCCTTCAAGTTAAAAGATGAAGTTATAAAGTTAACTGAGCACACATCCTTCGCAGTAAAAAGTGTTTTGGAGTTAGCAGTCTGTCATAAGTCCTGCTTCTTCTTATACTGCCTCCTATCAGTTTAGTTTTTACCCTCTGGCACCTGTTCCTCTAGAATAACAAGAGGGGGTTATTTGCTAATTATATAAGAAAAACAGAAATGCAGTGCAAAACCTGTTTAACAATGCATTGCATGTTGGCACTGAATGTTTTGTAATGACATACTGGGAACACTGAAACAACGCCAGTGTTAATAGGAAACACCATCATCATTCCAATTGGGAAAGTGTAAAGACCCCTAGGTAAGTCATGGGGGTTTGCTTTCAGACTGTGCTTAACTTGTTTTCAGTTGTATATTTATTAATGTCAAGGTTAGACAATAGAGTATATGGTTGGATTCATGCAGCAATACTGTGTCACATTTAAAAATCCTTTCCATTATTTTGCAGTGAAAATTAAAAACAAAGAACAGATAATCAAACGGTGGGGTAAAACCAGACATGATAAATATGCAATATTTAACCAAAGTTTTCAAAATCTATATGGAGAAAAGAGATACACTAAAAACAAATTTGTTAGTCATAGCTGTTTTTGGCATCTTCATTTAGTTTAAATCTAGATCAGCTGGTTCTAGAGGCTGAAGCTAATCACCAGTCTAAGAGTGACCAAGATTAAAGTGAACATCTACTGTCTCATAACTTTTATCTTAAGATTGTCATGGTAGTTTGTGCAGACATACTTTTTGCGAACAATTAAATGGAAATCTACAGAAGCATATGATTAACTGCACGATGAAAATGTGATTATGATTTGGTGTTTGCATAAACTGCAATGCTATTTTTAGATTAAAATTGTTTTAAGATGGTAGAAGCTTGTTTTGCTAATGGCCTGTCTCATACTAGCTGTTAGCTTCAGCCTGCAGTAAACCTCTTTTGGATTTATACTAAATGAACACAAAAGAGAGTTATTAACTGTGGGTAAGATGATAACTGTTCACAACGTTTTAACAGAACCTCACTTTAAAAGTCCCAAATTATCCAGTTAAAATCACGATTATAAATTGAATGAATTTATATAGCGTTTTCTAGTCATAATGATGACTCAAAGTGCTTCACACTACAGCCATATTCACAGTAAACAGTCACACTCACAAGCTCTCACACATTTATACATCGATACACCAATCAGTAGGCATATGGGGCTAAGTACCTTGCCCAGGGGCACATCAACATGTTACATGAGGAAGTTGGTATCAAACCCACAACTTTTGTATCGCAAGACTACTCTTCTCTCTCAACTGTGGCTCAGTAGGAGCCCCAGTTGCCCCTATGCTTATCAGTAACTGCAGGCATAGATTCCTCACCACCACGGACCTATTAAAGGCGAGATATGCAGACAGCAGCCTTCAAACTGAATGACATGAGGAAATTAAAATGCAAAGTGTCTTCTCAGGTGTCAGACTCAAGTTAATTCATAAAAGCATATACAAGGCCGTTTCTAAAACTGTCTATTACTGCATACACAATATTGTTGCCTGCTGCAGAGAAGTTAACCTGGTGACACATGGGAAAGCCTAAGTGCAGCTCAAACTCCAGTCTGTTATATCAGATGTTAAAATCTCTGACATTTGTTATCAGAAAGCCTGCTCTGTTCTCTCTAAAAGGAACATGACAGAAAAATGTTGCTTTGCAATCAAAAAAGGAAAAAAAAAAAAAACAACACATGCTACAAAGTATTTCAGAGGAATGATAGAAAGAAGAATATTTTTACCACCATTGCAGTGTCACCGATGGTTACGGAAGCCCTGAAAGGCAAGTGAAAAAACAAAATTATAGCCTTGTTTCCTAAGTCTGACCAGATTATCTCTTTCTCGTTACAGTAGAAGTTAGATGCAAGTAAAAACAATCTAGAAGGTTTTTTTGTTTTGGCCCTGAAAGGTAGGTGAGAAAAAAAAATTTGAGAGGCTTATTTGAGGAGACACTGAAGCTGGAGATGAAGCTTGAGAGATCACTGGGAGCTGTCCAGAAACCGTATACATGGTGGAATTGTCCTCTGCTGTCCTGCATAAGAAAATAAAAAATTATTTTATTGTACACTGTTGTGGCTAAAGTTTATATGAACAATCTCAATCACAACATTGCTTTCTTCTTTACAAGTTACATAGAAACTGCTCGGATTGATTGATAATAGACACTTGATTTAACTATTGTTCTCAGTAATCATAGCACACTTAGACCATCTTGAGAGTTGCAGGCTCAAGCTGTCAAGCTAATAAACATGTTACTTCCTGATAGTAGAGATGGACAGTGTCCTCCAGCATTAGAACCTCTTTAAAGTGTCTGGTTAAATTATATTTTTCATGTAAATGTTCCCACATCAGTGGGGAAATTCCTATTTCCCCCACTTCAAGTTGAGTGCCTTCAGGAACCTCCTCCAGTATCAATAATGACTTGCAGATAGACTTCATCTGATTAAGGGGTCAGTTCCTTCTGTCTATGGAAAACAAGGTACAAATAATGCTAAGGTGAACAAACTTTATTTTAGACATTCATTTATTGTGTGCCTTCTGCTTATGTTGGTGTTGTGTGCTCACTTTTAGCTCCTTGAGGACATCACCATACTGCGTGTTTTGAATAGTATTATTACATAAACAGTTTTGTGTTTTTTTTTTTTGCCGTTTTTGTCTTGTTGCGCTGCTAGATAATTGTTCGTTCGTTCGTCGTCTTCCGCTTATCCAGGACCGGGTCGCGGGGGCAGCAGACTCAGCAGAGACGCCCAGACGTCCCTCTCTCCAGACACCTCCTCCAGCTCCTCCAGGGGGAGCCCAAGGCGTTCCCAGGCCAGCCGAGAGACATAGTCCCTCCAGCGTGTCCTGGGCCGTCCCCTGGGCCTCCTCCCGGTGGGACGTGCCTGGAACACCTCCCGAGGAAGGCGTCCAGGAGGCATCCGGTATAGATGCCCGAGCCACCTCAACTGGCTCCTCTCGATGTGGAGGAGCAGCGGCTCTACTCCGAGCTCCTCCCGGATGGCCGAGCTCCTCACCCTATCTCTAAGGGAGTGCCCGGCCACCCTACGGAGGAAGCTCATTTCAGCCGCTTGTATCCGTGATCTCGTTCTTTCGGTCATGACCCAAAGTTCATGGCCATAGGTGAGGGTAGGAACGTAGACCGACCAGTAAATTGAGAGCTTTGCTTTTCGGCTCAGCTCTCTCTTCACCACAATGGACCGGCACAGCGCCCCCATTACTGTGGCAGCCGCACCGATCCGTCTGTCGATCTCCCGCTCCATTCTTCCCTCACTCGTGAACAAGACCCCGAGATACTTAAACTCCTCCACTTGAGGCAGGAACTCCCCTCCAACCTGAAGAGGACAAGCCACCCTTTTCCGGTCGAGTACCATGGCCTCGGACTTGGAGGAGCTGATCCCCATCCCAGCCGCTTCACACTCGGCTGCGAACCGCCACAGCGCATGCTGTAGGTCTTGGCTAGAGGGGGCCAGCAGGACCACGTCATCCGCAAGATAATTGTATCTCTATCAAACTACAAAAATGGCTGAATGGGTTAAAGTGGAGTGCTCTTTGACCTGGAGGGGGGTGGGGGGTAAAGGTGAAATGCAAGATTAATTGACATAATGTTGGCAAAGGTTTTAGCTCTATTGTAACATTGCACATTGTGTCATACACAACAAAAGCTCCATTTAAGCCTGGATGTAATCAGCCTCTCAGTCCCACCTGTCACTGTTTGTAATAAAATAAGATGCAATTTAGAAAAATTAAAGTGTGATGAATCTGTGTTCTGGAAAAATAATCTTTTTGAAGCAAGTCTTAAAAAGATGATCTTGTTTTGCTGCACAAAGACAACTATGTGGTATCAAGATGATGGAGGCGACCCAATTAAGCCTTTGACACCAAATCCATTGTTTCATTTATTCAGCCAATCACACTTGTGGCCATAGTGCTTGGGTTTAGATTCATTGCCAGTAAGATTAAAAACATATTTGGCCTGAACTGGTCTCTCTCTGTGGTGTCTTCAGCAGGGTTAAAATATCTGCATTATTTTGAAATTACAGCATTTTAATTATTGTATGTCGTTGTTTGTATGCTTTCATTTTTTTGCTTGGGTGTTTCCACTTGGACAGCTGAACATTACTGGAAACATTCACAGCAAATGATGCACCAGACACAACCAATATTACATAGAACTTTATTGAATATATCTATATATTTATATTTTATATATACCTTATATTTTTTTGTCGTTTCCAGTAAGGATTTGTATATTGTATTGCTTTCCTTTGTTATTAGTATCCCTTCTTGAATCCATCTGATGAAAGGAAACATATCAGTTTTCTCTGAAGAGTTTCAAGTTGGACTTGTGTCGGTAGCCGAAGTGCTGGGAAAGGAACTTAGTTTTTTTACATTGGCAGAATGGATTTAACATTTGTACATTAACATAAGATAAAAGGAAAAATGTCTGGCAGAGAAAATTCTTACAAACACTTCACAAAAGATATGTAAGGTTAGGACACATGTCAGTAGGCATGGGGTGGGTACCAGGTAACAAGGAATACTAGAGTTTTAAAATGTTACAGTTTCAAAACCACAAAAACATGTCATACTATTTCCATAATTTGAAAACATTTTAATGCAAGAGAAGGTGCCAGAGTAACTAGATATTTCTCTTGTTGTATAGAGCATAAAGTAATAAATAGTAGTAAAGCTGTCCCTCCCCAACCTGTTTTTGGCAATCAGTTGGCTGAAAGAAGCTTTCAGTTCTTTTTCCTTCCTTACAAGAAAGAAAAAAATTAAAACTGAAGGAGCACCCTCTTATTATTTTATTATTTAGCGACAATAGTGATACCTCCAGCTTTTCTGCTTTGAATAAAAGCTATTGGGTCATAAAATACAATTTTGTTTTAACTTTTTTTGTAAATACTTCAGTACCATGAAACTGTGATATTTTTACCGGCCCATGCCTACATTGCATTATTTACACACATTTTTCCCTTAGAAACAACAGATGTACTTGGTTGCACTTAATGTTTACTGTATGAACACATTTAGCATCACCAAAACAGACCACAGGTAGCTCACTTCGCCAGCACTAAGGTTAGCAACTATCTGTTGCAGGGACCATGTCACCTTTTTAGTCCCAAGATACAAGAGTTGGAACTCTAAAACAATATAACATTAAGAATATCTATTCATACCACCACCAAAATAAATACATTAATATAAACTCTATCACCTACAGATATACACTAGTTAGAACAATAAAAAACACACATTTTTAGGCTACGTTGGTTATGTTTTCAAAGTAAAACATCACTGCATTTCCTACAAGGAAATGATGACAAGATGAGTGAAAGACAAGAAATATATAAAAAGAAAGATATAAAATTTTAACCAAAATAATAAACATATAACAGAAAAAACTGAAAACCAATTAAAAACAGACAACAAAGCCGACCATAATATTCAAAAACAATAATCCAACAAAATTTTAGAAAGAGAAACAAATTGGAGAACAAAAAGAGTGTCCCACTTCCATTTAAATAATATATGCGTTAAAAAAGTTTAATATTTTTGAAAAAAGTGTACCAAAATGTTCCTATGTATCATTGTAGAATTATTAGAACAATAGGTGGTTTGAAGATAAAACAAAAAAGAAAACCCTTTTCCAAGACAAAATGCCGTGCCCTTGAGCACGTCGCGTAACCCCGAGTTGATCCAGGTTAGCTGTTCATGAACAAGGCAGTTTGTAGTCTCATCATGTAAGGGTAAAGCAGGCATTGCTGAAGTAGAGCATGCACGCTCAATCAACAATCCCAGCATAAAAAAATGCAAAAACAACAATAAAGATAATATTTAATTTAAAAAAATGTCGCCTTACTAACCTCTCTCTCTTTTTATGCATCCTTTTATGTGAGACTACACAACAGCAGGGGAAAAGAAAGTGGATTAGGGAAATAAAAGTGATGAAATAAAATCACCTTAAAATGTATAAATACCCTGCAACAGCCAGTATGATCATAGAAACACCAAAAACATGATATCAATACTCAAGGAGTTACAATTTCCTGTAACTTAAAGATGATGGTCACTCATCATGGTCACTAATGATGTCAAAACTCAAAAGTTCACCATTCACAGACATGATGTGTTTTTGTATATGTGGATGGTTTGATAATATACTTTATAATACATTTATTATTCTACTTTGTGAAACAGTATATAGTTATAGCAGTAGAAAGACAGAGGGCAGAGGAACTTGAGCGTAGATTCTTTTTCTCTGTCTTCTTAATAGCAATGTTGGGTTAATTTGTTCAGTCAAAAGTGCATTCAGATTTCCAGAATGAGTTTGGATATTAGACCAATCTAAGAGTGTAAATACTGATTTATTGGTAAATCAAATTAGCAAACATAGTCCCAGATTTGCACTACTTAAACTACCATCTCAAAAACACCTTGTAAAATGTGTTTCACCCAATATTTGACATATTTCTTGCAATTTTCTGATTTAAAGATGTGCTTGATAATATTTTTACACATATACTTTGAATAAGTCAATATTTTATACAGAGCAACACATGGTTGTAATTTTTGACCTTTGACTTTTAATAAAGTTTTACCCCCTGAGTGTAAATTGATCCCAACCCCACCCGTTAGCTTGCTCTTTCAGCCCTTAGCAAGAACATTCAACAGATGCTGCCTTTGAGCCTTTAGAGTCTAATTATTGTCATAAACAGTCATAAAAAGCCCTAAAACATTTTAAGCAATTAAATATCACACATGTGCAACATTCCCTCTATGAATGTAAAACTTTCATTGACTTTGAAGCTTCCTGATGACACACCATGACCATGATTTACAGTTTGAGCAGAAAAGTACAGCTGCGCACTTGTGATCTGTAATTAATTTTCACTGCACTTAGTAACTGCAATTATGTTCATTCCCTAACTGAGAAGCTTCAGCTGAACATTTAAAAAAAAAAAAAACATTTTGCCACAACTGATTCCATCCCAAACTTCACCTGTACAATATCTTGGATACGCTGTTTCACAGAAAAAGAATGATCTGATGTGAAAAAAGAAATGATAATTATTTGATCTTTATGGCCTTTGATCTTTATTTGATATTTTGTCCCAGTTTGGGTATATATATATATACATTTGTAACAGTCACTTGTGTAAATAATAGCTCAAATACATTAATATCAGGTTGCGGTACTTGTTTATACATAGGGTCAGAAGTCTTCATACCCCTTTTTTCACATTTTGTTACAGACAACAAATCTCAGTGTATTTTACAAACATTTTGTGTCATGGATCAACACAAAGTAGTGTATAATTGTGAATGGAATTGGTTTAACTTTGTATTTGCAAACACAAACAACTTGCCTTTCTATTAATTCCTAAAGAAAAATATTGCCATAGCATGATCCTGCCACTACCATGTTTTGCCGTGGGGACAGTATTTAGATGGCCTTCCTTTAATTTTTTTGCAAATGTGACCTCTAATAGCTTTGGTTCAAGGAAGGTTTTTTTCATACAAATCTTCACAAAGGGCCAAATTTGTAGTTATCCATGCAGCTATTTCAGCATCCTGACCTGTTCTTTGCCTATCAGTTAAAACTGCTGGCCATGTCTTGGTAGGGTTGCAGTTACTCTACACTCTTTTTGTTTCAGATGATGGATTAAAGTGGGCCCTGTGAGATGTTCAACTTTATCCCTGACCTGCCGGATGTTGAAATTGGGGTTCATGATGTTCAGTAAAATATTCTAACATTTATTTAAATATACGTCTTTATATTTACAGTGCACTTAAATTTCACATTGTTGAGCACTGTACATTAATTAGGTGAGCTCCGATGGCATTTAATGGCACTTGATTTCATTAAGGAGCATCAGAGTAAAGGGTGTTGAATGCAAATGCAAATACATTTAAGATTTTTATTTGGATAAAAAACTTGAAAAATATATGTGAAATCTTGTGTTGGTCTATTTAATCCTAATGAAATACAATAAAGTGTGTGGTTGTAAAATTAAATATTGGGAAAAAGCTCAAAGGGTAGAAATACTTTTGCAAGGCACAGTATATGCACTGTGATAGAGTGTACACAACTGTTCAATGTGAAGCTGAAGGTCTGGCTCTTCCTTTCTCTTCAACTGTACTGAACGCCAAGTTGTTCCTGCAGTTACTGTGTCTGTAACACGTCATTAAAAAGGAATGGTCTTATAGTGAATCAGACTGCTCCTTTGTGTGAAATTAGGCTAGATATGAATGAGGTAATATTCTATGGACCAGAGGTCAAGCAGCTACTTAGGATCTAGAATTGGTCCCTGAAATTCTCATCACATGGCAATATTTGTGACATTCTGTTCCATTAAACCGATATGTGACAAAACTTTGGCTTGCATCATCTTGGTACATCCTATTATTGGTCATCTTTGAGTGATTTTGGACTGTTACGAACATTTGAAAGCCACATGGAACAATTAAAATGAGTAAGACTCATTTCAAGTTCAACAGATTTAAACTAGGGTGATTAAAGTTAAACTGTACAATTTTGTCCATGGGGCTTTTTCAGCATTTTTATATGATACATTTAGTAAAAGAGAAAAAAAGAAATCAAAGTTAACAGGAGAAAACTGACTTAAAATTGTGGCTGCAGTGTTCTACAATGTTTTAATGGTTTTAAGGCAGTTGTAATAAATGTGCTTACATTATTAGGTGTCTTATGACTGTTTATGATAAACATCTATATATATATATATATATATATATATATATATATATATATATATTGTATCTATGGCAGCTGGATACCCCAGACTCAAGGACAAAAACCCTTACTATTGGAATGTTGCCCACCCTTTTAAGCCCTACCTTTTTATACTTTTTCAGGACCTTCTAGTCTTTCTCTGTGAGGTTTCGTTTTAAACAGGTGTTGTTTTCCTGTTTAGTGTATCGGAGTTGCTATCCCTGTCCCTTTTCGCTGTCAGTCGGTCCAGGGTTCCAACGTTGCCCCTGTCTCGTTCCATTGTAGCTGTTGAAATCGGGGCCGACTGTGCTGGAGCAGCAACTGAGGTGGAGGTATTCAGTGGTGCTGCATTGGCGGCAGCTGCCGCCGCTGCCAGGTTGGACTTTGAGTGAGATGGGAGCGTACCACTGCTTATCACTGCCCCTCCCCCTGCCCCTCCACCGCTGGAGTCTTTTGGAAAGTAATTGTGAAGCTGATAGAGCGTGGCCCGGTCCACTGTGCCATAGAGAGGCGGAGCACCTCCTCCCAGGCTCCCCAGCTTGGAGTCCCTTGACAGGGTGTACATGGAGATGTCACCACCCCCACCACTCCCACCACTGCTGGTGTGGTGTGGGTTGGGCAGAGTGGCAACGGAGAAGGGAGGAGCAGATGGAGGAAGGGTGAAGGTCTTGGAAGCTCCAACAGGAGATGTCTCCTGTGAACGAGGTGGGTCGGTGGAACGGGAGCTAGAGCGGGAGCGCCGCCTGAAACGGTAGCTAGGTAGACGCAGCATGGCATGTGTGGTGCTCTTAAAGAGGTCAGTGCGAGAACGACAGCGCAGCTCCTTGTTCTTCTCAATGTAGATGTTAACAGCCAGGACTCCAACCATCTCAGCCAGGATAAAGGACAGACCACCAAAGTAGAATGACCAGCCATAAGAGTAGTGCCACTTTTTATCCTCATCTTTCTTTGGAGAAATGTCGCTGAGAGCTGCTGAGATGTACACTATCACGCCAATGATGTTGCTAAGCCCTGGAGAGATATACAAAAAAATATATCTGCACCTGTGGGACAAATTATTCTCAGCTTTATGAAACTGTTCTGGAGGTTTTAAATACCGGAGGTACTTGCTCACAGTTAGATAGAAAAAGGCAGCAATATTAAAACTGTCAATATACATTTCATGAATAATAACTTATCATTTTTTACTTTATTAACAGATTTATGATTATGATTATGTGGATTCTACTTCACAGTATAAAAATACCTTCAGTCTTACCTGCTGCTACAAAAAGAATCCCTCCTCCGAGAATAATGTTCCTTTTGCTCTTGTAGAATCCGCTGGAAGCAACACACACGCCGCCTAACAGGAGCAATATGGCACTGAGAATTGGAAAGATACTGGAAGCTCTAACCACACCTGCAGATAACAACAGAAAAATAATCTTTTCAGAAGGGCTTTTCTACGATGCAAAATTATTGCTGCTTTTTCTCCCAAAGTTTCACCACAAGCAGAAGCTATGAAAACCAAGAATATTGTGAGACACTTCATGTCTTACACTACAATTTGTGACAGCTGTGAACTTTACCTTTTTATCATAAAATATAATTTTAGGGCTCTGGACACGCTTTGGCACAATCTGTCACATGAATTGCTGTATTGTTTTGTCTGTATTGTTAAAAACACAACCAAAAACAACCAAAAACTCAACATCCAGTTCTCAGCCACATCTATCTCAGCTCTTGATGTTGATGACTGCATTATTTCATCATTTAAATTTTTAAATTTCAGGAGACCTTAGAGAGGATTAAAATTCTAAATCGTTCCATGTCAGGTATCTCCCTGAGAATCAGCTAGATTTGCAATTTTAAACTTTGTTAACATGAGAAAATGGAAAATGAACTAAACTTATGTACCAATAACATAAAGCACATTTAAATCAGAGTCACATTCACCCAGTCACACAATGTTCACTCACAATACCCAGATCAGAAGGAAATCTGAGGTGAACATGGGATGAATGAATTGGGAATCAAACTCACAACCTACCATTTGCATGACAACGTCTCTGCTGACACCCTGCTGGTTTTGTAAGTTGCTCAGTTACTATTTATCATATTCATTACATTTCCATTACAAGTTTAATAACCAGTTTCCCATACCCCTCCCATAAATTAATTGCTCAAAAGTGAATAGTTGATCCCATCCTCAACTGCCAGAGACAGAGGTTGAAACATTATCTTTTAGCACTGTTTTCTGCACTATTTGTGCCTAAGTAGCAGATGTTCAGTTGCATCTAAATAACATTTATGGTGTTGATCCAGTAATAAAAAATAAAATGTCATCATTGCAAAACAAGGAATCTAAAAGCTTTTCTTGGCTTCATATGTTTATATGCTTGACTTTATATACCTATAAAAAATACTAAAGCAAAGGAAAAGGATTTTGCAACTCTTGGAAGGGTAAAACCTAATACATTTATTCTGCTTAGTAAACTTAAAGACACAGGGA